>NW_024609846.1:138875499-140353880 GCF_016920785.2 Ixodes scapularis | reverse complement strand
CTGTTCATATGTATGTGCCCATAACAGTGTTCGGTATCGTGGATGGTGTGTGTTGGCGCATGAGTTGTCACAGGTGCAGTACGTACGTAGTTCAAGAGTCTCAGGAGTCTCAGGAGCCTCAGGAGAGTTAGTGAATGAGCATTTTTTTTTAGTGCCTCTAGCGGTTACTACTACACCTCCTAGGTGGCGCAAGCTGCCGCCTGATTCAATAAGCTAAGTGTTGTGAAGTCCTGTAGCTATTGACTACAAACAGCTGGCTACGGTCCAGCCGTCCAGGCTCTGCGGTCCACTGGGCTCCCTACGTGCCTCTCAGATTGAAAACAATCGTCATAATTGTTTCACTCGGCCACCTAAATTATTGTTCTGTGTCGAAGAGCTGCGAAGTGCAGGCAGCAATGGATAACCACGTCGGTTGAGGTAGGCTCAAACAAGAAGAGATAGGGAAAAAAAAAGAAAGAAAGCGGGGCGTTGGTGCGAGTTGAACGCCTCCCGTCGTGTCGACGAAGGTGCCCAGCGATTCATCGCCGCAAACGACAAGCATACGTTGTCTTCAATAAAGTCAGCATACCCATTCCTCGCGTTACGATTTCTTTTTTGAGCGTTCTCCGCCGGCGGTAAAAATTCAGTCAATCTAGCGTGATGCCGTCGGGTGCAATCGCGACGATTCCGGCAAACACGCTGCCGTCCTCCCCGCTAATAGGTACGGTACCGGTGTCTAAGGACGGATGTTTAGAGTGTCTGGTGGCGCCTGGAAGACGTCGAATAGGCGTATGCGCCCTATTCTCTAACTCGGCCGAAAATCCGTGCTGTTCGCTAGGCCTTACCGGGGAATCCGAGCCTCGCTAACCGTCCGCCATGTTGCTTTTGGGGTAGTCAAATTTCACTACCTTCTTTTTGACTTCGTGTGGAGTCGTCATTTTTACCCTAGGGGTCGTTATATTTGGGACAACTTTTTACCACCCCAAAGGTAGTCACCTATGACTACCTTTTTTTTTAGAGTGCACGTCCCGCGACATGAGGTCATATGACATCAATTTTCCTGCCAAATTTAGTAGGGAAACTGAATTTGTCCATAGGTCACATAACGTCAATTTTTCCGCTAAATCTAGCAGGGAAACTGGGTTGGTACGTAGGTCATGTGGCATATTTTTCTTATAATTTTAGCAAGGAAGCTGAATTTATGGGTGGGCATGGACGGATTGCTCGCACAAGTGAATAAAAACACAGCCTACAAAAAGGACTGTCATTCACGAGCGCGGGGGCAGAACATGCTTAACGATTTCGAAAATCAGTCTACGTCGCTGATTCTGTTGAACTTTGTAAATGGTGTACATAAATACGTAGTGCCAAGTCTTTGGTTCCTACATATTGGGTGACCCGGACGAATCACGTCTGGGTCACCAAATTGGTGCCTAGGTCAGAAGACGTCAATGTTTCCGCTAAATTAAGCGGGTAAATTTGTCGTTCACACTCACGCCGTGTCGGAAAACTGGGGAACGAGCCACTAATAGCTGCCACTGTAAAATATTTTTGCGCTCAGTTTTTAGTTACTTTGAACTAACTTTGCTTTACAGAAACTAGTTTATTCGCCTTCTTCCACTCCCTAGCGCACTGGGGAAATCGCAGATAAAGAGGCTGAAGGCTTTCCCAAATCGCAGCAGCTGTTTGCCTGATGATCACAACTGCAGTTGACCGACGGATGAGAAAATTGTACGAGAGGCTGCGGAAGGTGTAACCATTGGCAAGAAACCTGAAATGACAAACATACATGCCATACATATGGAATTTACACTAGGAACATTCTCGGCTGCTAATTATGTACAACGGCATTGCTTTGGAAAATAAAAAACACCCCCTACCTTGGTGGATAATGGATAACACACCTTGAGGAACATACATGGTAAGTCAAACTAAAAGGAGCTCCAGTGAGCATGATAGACCCTTTCCAAAACTGTACATGATTTGTATCATGTTTCAGTATAACTTGGCAAATAGCAGAAGCTAGGACCCCGGTGACCCAATCAGAGCGTGCAGTTGAGGCTTGTGACAGATATCTGCAGTGTACAACTCCCACACAAAGTTGTCAAGTGCTGCACTCTGCCACTCTGATTGCCTGACGAGGGCCATTGCTTTCGTTCTTTGCCGAGTTGTGCTGAAACAGATTGTAGAAGCTGCTGCTTATATGTAGCAACATTTTGCAAACACCCCTTAAGGCCACACATGGGGAGCTGTTGTACATCTCCACCCCTCCTTTTTACAGCCATTCTTCTTGACTTCACTCCCTCTCGCCAACAGCTTCGGCAGGTCTACGACAGCGCAATGCCTGTCAGAACCAACTGAGCGCACTGGAGCTTCTGGAAAAGACGTGTTGTCTCAAGTTGTTCTACTTCGGGCAACATTTTCAAGTGGACATTGGATACGAGTGCTGCGTCAGCATTTGGCATGGACGTGTCTAAGCATGCTGTGGAGACGACTGCTGCGTCAGGACAGGATCAAACATGCTTCACGGCCAAAAATGCCGACTTTCAGTGTTCCTTCATGTATTCATACAAAGACTCTACTTGGAGTGTGTTGTTTGCATTCTTAAAAACACTTCAGAGAAGCTCCAATCTGGGCAAACACCTTTTTTTTAATTTTGAGGTGAAGCCAACTTTAAGGGTAGAATATAACCATCAATGCACAAAACGACGTTTTCTCATATGTGCCGTAGTAAACGCTGCAGAAAAGATGAAACCTCATTAAAGGGGATAACTTATAATTGGGGTTCAATGTTTTCGGTTTATATCAATCCATCCAAGCTGTTCTTTCTTTTTTTTTGTCTATTGGGGAGAATTGATAAACCTTGACTGGAAGCTGCTGGTTAAACACAAGTAAAAAAAAAGCTCCATGGGAATTTTTTTTTAATGTACAGCTTTATTTTTGGTGATTTATAGGATACCACCTACACTTAACTATTCATGAGGCTGCTTTGTGTGTGTGTGTGTGTGTGTGTGTGTGTGTGTGTGTGTGTGTGTGTGTGTGTGTGTGTGTGTGTGTGTGTGTGTGTGTGTGTGTGTGTGTGTGTGTGTGTGTGTGTGTGTGTGTGTGTGTGTGTGTGTGTGTGTGTGTGTGTGTGTGTGTGTGTGTTTACACGCGCATCTGTGTGTGGGGGGGGGGGGGGGGGATTGCACTCCTCTTAGGGCCGGTTGCACCAACGCCGCTTAGCGCAAAGCGGAGTTTAGCCGGGAACCTAAGCTTAGTTTTGGTTTCGTTCGGTTGCACCAAACTCCCTTATCGCTAAACCTAGCACTAAACTACGCTTAACTTGAGCGCTCAACATTGGGCGCTTTGCTTTTGGTTGTTTCTTAATCCTGGATTTAGAACATGGCGGCTGGTTTGTCGCGGTCGACGCGGTGGACGAAATTGGTTGTGCAAAGTGTTTTAGGCTACATCAGCGTGAAAGTCTCGACAGAATGACCTTTGATTGTGACAAGGATGCAAAATATTGTCGCGTGAAGTGTTTATCGACCCCTGTTTTCAAGTTGGCTCTCCACTCTCAGGGCGTGTTAGCCCTAACCGAGATACGTACGGAGTTGTGGGGCTCACGTCTGTCTTACCGTTGGTTCTTCTGTCAACGAGCTTATTCGTATGTACTTACTAATTTTCGCATAACTGTAACGTATTGTTATTTGCCACATTGTTAATTTACACTTGCAGCGCGTATTCTTCAATCCGATCAGCGATTGAATAGTGGCAGTACCGTACATGATCTCGGCGATCAGCTGATTGTCGACACCTCTGCCGTTTGCATTAGATTGCGGCGCTTTTAAGGAATAAAATAGCGAAAATCAAATTTCTTTCGTTTTTTGAGTTTTGAGACAATCTTCAGTGAATTTTCCTAATCTCGCGAGTAGAATCTTGGCTTCAGAAAACTGTATCGTTCCATAACCGTAACTTTTTTGGTGATGGCGATTTTTTAGGAATATTTTGCTTTATATATTTCATTCGTGGCGACGACAAATCGTAACGACTACTATGCTAGATTCGTTCATTGCTGTATCGGTGCAGGCTGGGGCAGGTGATGCGAAGAGACGACGGTTCTTATCGGCACGATGTAATGTACTAATAAAAGTTTTTTTTTTTTTTTCTGAACTTGACAGTGTGAAACTGAAGTCCATTTGAGGCTGCAGCGGATGTTCAACGACGGTACAATGCAGTTCTGTCACCTTGCTGATGGCAACGAGTACCGTCGATGCAAGGTCTCGTGACTTGACCTCGGATGACTTCTATTCGACGATTTCCGGGCATTTTCGCGGCTGCCGTGGCGAGTTCGTCACTGTTTTGAACTTCATCGGTCTCAGGCATGACTTGATTTTAGTAGTCATCTTACCTGCCTACTTATTCTCGGTGATGTTTTGTCTTCAGCGATGTAGCGAGTGTCCTTCTCGCGTTCGGTGAGAATTGGGGCCCCCGATGGCTCCTTCACCTCAAAATGTGAGCACGAAAACTACTGCCACTGTCAAAATATCCTGTTATCAATCGATATTAAACACACAATCACAGATGTAAAGAGCATTCGTGTTTATTTAAAGCTTTGACTTCTGTTATTGAAAGTTAAGCGAAAAAATGATTGAATTTGGCGACCTTTAATTTGTTACTCATCGAAGAAATACAGCGAGAAGCAGACGCCGACGACGACTCCTACGGCAGTTTTTCGTTTACATCACGTGATTCCTCTCCGCCAATCGTATTCGTCCCTCTGAGCGTTCCCTAGTTCGCTCTGTTTGTCCCTACATTCCCTACGCAAATCCAGCGTTTAGCTAGAAGCGCGTCTGTAAAGTCGGGTTTACGTTGGTGCAACCGGAATTCAAACCCGTGCTTATCCAAGCCCGGTTTAGCACGCTAAGCCGACTTAAGAAAGAGCCGCTTTGGGTTAAGGTAAGCGACGATGGTGCAACCGGCCCTTAGTGTCTTCTCTTATTGGTAATGAGATGGCTTAATTATTCAGGTCATGCATACGTTCCCTAGAGGGTGGGGAATGAAACTGCTGTATCCAGTTTTCTTAAACATAAGCCCCGGCAAAGGCTGCAATCTTGCAAATGCCGAAAATAGCCCCCGAGAAACACCAATGTAAGACAAAATAAATCCCAATTAAAACACATTTAAAATCAAAGAAAAAATTAGACCCGAAAACATGGAATGCGATTAATTGCAATGTCAAGCCCAATCGAGGGTATCTCAAGCAATCTCACTGTTCCTCAAAAACATTCTGCACCAATGATGAGCAGATTGTGCAGACTTTATGGAAATTTGGTGGAAGATATGAGTTAAATCTTATACAAAATTACCAAGGACTGTAAGCTAAGGCACAAAGGAAATTACAGGTTTGTGAAACTTGATATCTAAATTCATTATTACTGCATATATATCAAGAGGATATTTCAAATGGGGTTGACGTTTTTTGCTTCGAGAGCTTTGTCATACCTGGGTGCTGTGCTCAAGCTCGGTTACCTACTCCGAATACTTTTAGTAAGTTGGGTGGAGAAAAACGAGACAAGTGACAAGGATGTGCTATAGTCAGTTGCAGGTTAAGAAGGTAGCGGCAAATGCCCCTCAAAGGGAATCAGATATCCCTCCGCCACCTCCGCATCCAATAGCGTCCCACCGTTTCCTTGACGTCGCGGCCAACGCGTGAGGAGGGTCTTGCCTTTCTGTACATATTTGCTTTATTTTTCGACTTTGACTCAGCATTGTGGAAGCCACGAGAGGGAGATTAGATTTCTCCCCCACCGACGGAAAAAAATACGACTTTCGGGGATTAGCTTCCCCCCCCGATGGATACAAAGGCTGCTTTCAGGGGCTCGGTTCCCTCTCCGATGAATACAAAGGTCGCTTTCTTAAAAAGTGGGATCGGAGACAGGTGGGAATCCATTGAAGCGGAACAAGGGGCGTTTCCAGTGAACTCTTCACTCTTAGAAAAAAGGGTCAGTATAGTCCTCCCTAAAGGGAGGAACGCTCTTGACACATATGTTCCTTCAGAAAGGGAGAAACTTTCGTCCCTTAAGCAGGGGAGGAAAAGTTCCTCCGTCGACTGCATCTCATTATGGCGGCCACGAATCGAGCAAATCGAGCTCGGTAAGGCTTAACGAGAACACTAAGTCTATTGCACGAAGCGAGAGGAGCAGGAAATAAAAACGTAACACGAGCTTTCCGCGAACTGTATTTATTTCCGAAGTTTCTTTACCCCTGCAGGTAAAGAAACTTACGTTTCGAAAGCATGCAGTCACTCAGTCTTCTCATCGTCAGCACTGCGATGTTCAACGGAGACAACCGGCACTCAGTTCGCGCACTTTATGTCCTACCTTTGCTATTCCTCGAGCCACAATTCCTTCGTCAACCGTAGCGTCAACCGCACATCACTGAGGAGTGAAAATCATTCGCCCGCAAAACCAAAAGCCGCTCTCAAAAAAAAGCAAATCCGAAGCAACCTCTTGGCTTATCTCAGCACGGTAACACGAAATTATGGCGTAGCCGCGTAGCGTAAAAGGATGTTAAATCGCTTGCCACCAGATGGCAGGGTCAAGCAGAGTAATCGCACGTAGCTAGGCTAGGTGGCGCTAAGTACCGCCCAATTCATGTTTTACAAAAAAATACTTTTTATTTTCTTGCGCCACAATTGCGTTTCCTTCTCTTCGGAATCTCTAACACATGTAGACACGTTGCGCACACTACAAACATCAGGTCAACATATATTGAACGCATACACAGGCATCGCACATACAAACATCAATACAACAGCACACTACCCCGATCACTGCTAGCGAGCCCTGCGTTTCCGTCTTTTATAGTGGTCGTTTTGAACGTGCGGAATTTTTCGGTGACTCCCTAAGCAAAAAAAAATATTCCGAACATGTTCATTTTTTTCCAGCAATGTCATACATCTGAGGCTATTCTTAATGGCTCAGGGGATGAATCTCTTATTAAAAAGAAGACGCTCGATCATGCCATAATTATTTGAAAGTCAATAAATCGAGCCGCTCCAATGTGGTTCCAAGCCTTGAGTTTGTTTTCCCGCATTGCCCTTCGTAGCCAGTATTTATATTGTAGTGTTCGTTTTTCTATTTGTGCTGTTCGCGCAAAGCTGCAATTGCCGTCTTGAATTAATCTCTGTAGAGCGGATATCCACTCAGCTGGAAGTGATGCTTCACGGGCACAGAAATCGCTTTTCGATCAACTTGAATGCAGTCAAAGCCGCGACTTCCGACAACTGTTAAGTGTACGGAGCTGCGCCGTTGCGAGCTCGAAAACTTCTAGCGCTCATCCCAGCGCGCCACTTCGAGGGCAGTTTCTACAGGAACCGTAAGATATTTAAACAGTAAAATTAAGGATAGCGTTTTGTTTTTTTTTTCGATTTTGCCTGTCTTTTTTTTTTATGCTAAACTTCCTTTATAAATATACGTACTTTCCGTCATACTTTCGTAGTGTTGTCTTTTCCCCAGAGCGCAATCGCTCTCGGGGACCGACAGTCACATTGGCCACTGTACGATAGGAGCTTACCGTTCAGACCAGCGTTCCAACATGACTATCCACACGTCGATCGACTGCACCTAATCCCTCAAGTGGTTTTAAACTCTTTAATGTAAAGCGGAATGTCATCCTGCGACACCCCGGCCCCTCCGATAACGGCCCGACCAGCGGCATCAATGCCCGACAGTTTACGTCATCTCATCTTGTTGTTACACCACTGATACGCGAACACACGGTCACATCGGCGATAATTCCAGTCTTCTGTTCACAACCCACAACACTGCCATCACGATGTCGCTGACACGAAGAAATACAGAACCACGTTGACGATGTTGCTGACACGCAGAAGAATCACGTTGAACGCCGGTTGGCACTCGGCACGGAAGGCACCCAGGCAGCCGGCAGGAAAACCTGCCTTCCTTGGACGCAGTTCCCGCGATTTCCATAACGTCGAAAACGTCGACACAGTTCCTCGTGGTTTCGCTGCTGTAGCGCTGTAGTTCCGCGTGTGTCCCGCAAATTGGAGACGGCCGTCTTACCCAGTGTATGTAGCACTGCTGGCACTGCTCCGGAACTTCGCTGTTTCTAGCGGCTTCGTTAGCTCATTTGATAAAATTAGTGGTAAAAACGTCAATGCAACCGAAATGTTCTGCACGTTTGGACTAGAAGACGGAATTACAGGCGGCCTTCGCTGCCGCTGAAGCTCAATCAACTCAACATTAATTTATTAAACAACGTGCGCGATGTGCTCGAAAAACGAAACCGAAAGAAGATGGGTCGGGAGGGCGAAAGCTTTCTCCGGTCTGCCTGGAGGAGGAAAACGTCTCGGAGAATAATAAGGACTTTAATTTTCCTTTCATCGGTCTGGGTTTGTTTATGTGTGTTTTGGTAAACAAAAATAAAAAAAAACTTTACAAAAAAAACAAAAAACAAAAAAACCACTTTCCTGGGGATCGAACCGTTGACCACTTGGTCAGTAGCGCGATGTTCTACCCCTGCGCCAACTGAACAAGGAGGAACTCGCCCTCCTCCTTTCATCTGAACTGCCGTTCCTCCCTTCTCTGGGCAACTTGTCCGCAACAAGGAGGAACAGTCGCTTTTGCTACCTTTCTCCTCCCTTTTTTCTTAGAGTGTTCTTTCGACCGCGGAGAGATTTGAAACGGGCGCATCACACTTGTGGGAGGAGCTTCTCCTACCTTCCTGACTTGTAACCGACTATAGAAGGGATCTGGCACTACCGCGCATGTGGGTAGATGTCCTCTAGGTTTCAATAATTGCATCTTTTGGTAGCTATAAGAAAGTTGTTTTATGGTTATTGTGTTGCCATTTTCTTCTGTTCATTGGATTCTGCTAATAATCACATAACTGCTCCCAGCCCACTGCCGCATCTTTTTTTTTTCTTTTTTCACTCGTGCTTATTTAGTTTGTCATTTCAAATCCACATAGCTTTAGCGTTATTTTCAATATTTCGATTTTCTCACTTAAGTTTTATCGAATTAGTACAATTCATTTATGAGTAAAAATTAACTAGAAACTAATTCTTGCTCTCACCTTAGCGTGATAGCCAGCCGATCGCGCGGCGAGATGGGTTCCCGAAACGGCGTCACCTTGCGCTCGATCTTGGGCCCCACAAGTTCGAGTAATGTGTCGAATGTGCTTGGCGGTATTCGAAGAAAGCTGCAAGAGAGGTAACAAACATCAGTTATTAAGCATACATGGTGGACACTTGTCGCAACCAATTCAATCACTCACTCTCGAAAGTAGCCTTCGTCTCTGGCGCGCAGCCAGGGCAGCAAAGCAACTGGCCTGTCCCTCGGTGTTTCGGAAGCGCCAACTAGGCCGGACCCAGAACCTGCGCCTCCTTGCCTTCCGAGCGCGGCGACGTCGCAAAATTAAAGAGCAGGCTAGGAGGATCACATTGATGCTGATCACCAGGTCATCATCGACACCCGCCATGTAGGCAGCGAGCGCAGTTTCGAGGCTGCTCTCAGCAAAAGATGGGAGCCGAAACGGAAGAAACTAACGAAGAGCAGACGACGAAAGCGCGGGAAATCCGGCGGAGGCAGCGGAGGCGCGAGCGTGATCTTGAGCAGTCGAGGAAACACGAGATCCAGTTCTGTCACGTGACTATAAAACGCCGGCAAAACCAAGCAAAACGGAGGCAAATGTGGCCCCCTCGCATTGGGACGCCGGATGGCGGCACCGTCGCCGCCAGTGTGGTCAGGTCTTAACGGCTCGTGAATACGCTGCCCTGGTCAATTATTTCCGCCGGGAATCCCACTCTCGCAAAAATCGATAGAAGGGTGTCCACCACGTTCGTTGAACTACACTCTCAAGAAAAAAGAGTGTTAAAAGGTGTATTCTTACCCCCTTTGTCCCATATAATACACCCCAGAATTTCAATTCGACGTACAGTGCCCTACAGTCAAACAGAGGGCCCGAAAGTTTACGAAGAGCTTGATAGCCGTGTGGTAAAACATTTTAAATCGCTAAAGTACGTATCAAAGACCACACAGAGAAAACACCGAGTTTTTTACAGTAGGGCCAAAAAAACCCGGATTATTTTTTTCGTGTTCAGTAAAACGTACATTAGCTATTTTAATAAGTTGTACCACACAGCTATCAAGCCCTTCCTAAAATTTCTGGCCGTCTGTTCGACTGCCGCTCTATACCGTTTCGATCTCAGGTTCTCTGGCCTGACACCGCGCGCTGTAAGGCTCCCTGGAAGCGTCCGGCTGTTCGATAGGTTTAGCAGGTGAGCAAACCTCCTCCTCAGAGTTATACTTGAGTTGCCCCGCTAATGTTCGTGCCCTTGAGCGCGTCAGTGCCAACACGGTTTCGTTAGAGAAACTCAACCCCTGCTGGGTTAGCAACTGTTCTGACTTATTCGAAAACAAGTACGGGTACCGTAAGGGGAGGCTACTAGAGACCGCCGCCTCAGTCTCGAGGACTCCGAAGGGTCCCGAGATCAGGATTTTAACAATGGGCAAGCACACGCTTTGCTCCTCTACTGCTTGCCGAATCCAAGCGCAGTCTCAAGTGTAGTCCCCTGACCGCACGTACGATAGATGTACGACATCCATTGTCGCGGCCGAATCCCGAAGTATTCTGCACTTCTGACCATTGACGACCATCTCCCGCGTGTACGGCTCTAACAACTCCTCGTGGTCCTCATTTTCTCTGACGTAATGAAATGCCACCTTCTTAGCGCAACTGGCCGGGAAATGGCCAGGCCGCTCAACAACTGTAACAAACTGCCTGCTTCCTTTTCTCGAAGGCTTTCGTGTTTTTACCGCTTATATTTCGCCCTGCGGCTACCCCGTCTCTTTCTTTGGGCTTCTCGAATACGCCTTCTCTAGCTGACCCCTTTGAGAAACCCCCCCTCGCCCCGGTTTGCTGCGACGAGAAAGTGTTCCCGTTTCGGTTCTCCCCTTCTGGCCTGTCTGTAGGGTTCCGCTTTTGACATTCTCATGGCGTGTTCTTCTGCGAGCTCTGCGGCCTTTAAAAGGTCTACCTCGGTCGGTCTGTCCTGAACCCAGAACTTGGCTGGCTCCGAAAGTTCCGTAAACAACTGTTCGGTGGCAACACACTCGAGCATCTTGTCGTGGTCGCCATGTGCGCCGGTGCTTTTCAGCCGCTCTGCCAAATCTGCCTTAAAGTTATACGCAAACTCTGGCCATGACTGGGTAGGCTTCCTCGTGGCGCGACAGAAGCGTTGGAGAAAGGCTTCTGTGGAATGCGGGATTTCTTAAGAAGAGCGGCCTTAACTTTTACATAGTCGTCCGCTTCCTCCTTGCTCAACCGAGCTATCGTATCTGCTGCCTCGCAAGGGAGAAGCGTTAACAACTTCTGGGACCATGTTTCGCGCTGGAATTTCATCTTCTCGCATGTTCTCTCGAAATTTACCAGAAACAATCTGATGTCTTCCCCCAGCTTGTAAGGCTGAAGAAGATCCTTTATCTTCAACTTCTCCGCCGGTTCAGCGATCACTCCCGTCGGATTGGAAGACGCGCTTTCTAGTCTCTTCATTTCAAGCTCGATGTTACGTAGTGCTATCTCATCGGCCCGCTTTTTACTCTCGATAGCCTCGATATCGGCCCGCCTTTTACTGTCGATAGCGTCATCGTCGGCCCGCCTTTTCCTCTCGCGCTCCTCTCTCGCCTCATCGTCGGCCCTCTTTTTGCTGTCGCGCTTCTCTTGTTCCCTTTTGCGGCTCTCTGCCTCCTTGTCTCTTATCCACTGTAGAGCCTCTGTGATCTCATCGCTGGCGTCTGTGGCCTGAATGACCTTCATGAAGTGTGGTTTTCGTTTTGTTTGCCCAAAGTCGATCCCTAAATGGGTACAGACATGTACCAGCTCTGGCACACGCAACGCGTTGAGATCCATGACCTACTCGATGTAACGGCACTTCCCTGACAAAACTCACGTCAAAACGGACACTTTTCCGCTCTGACGAAAACTTTCCCCAACGCCTCACAACAGAACTAAGAGCTGCAGGGTCTGGCGAATCAAAGGAAGAAAGCCGGGCACTCACCCACACCGAGAGTCATGGTCCAGTTGTTGGGACTGAGGAGTTCCCCAGGCAGCGTCACGCAGGGCCAGGCCAGGACAGGCACCGCAGGCCGACTGCCGGCAGGAGCATGACGAGACGGGAGGGTCTCTCGCGACACACTCTGTTTAAATATACAAAGTATCTACATCGTCCGGGAGCACACATGCGACCCCCTGTTTGCTTTTTTTATAGGGTCGCTCTTCGGTACTCTCGCGGCTGGCAGCCAATGGTGGCCGAGCTGCCAACAAACGTCACGTTCAGGCCCCGCCCCCACTCATTATCCGAGCACGCGCACACACACACGCACACCCTGCAGCGGCGGCCGGGCTTCACCTTCCGGCACCAAGGTGCTCTCTCCCTCGAAAGCCGCGCCGAGGAGGCGACAACAAAGGGTCCACTGTCAGCCCGGGAGACGACGTTGGCCGAGATAGTGCTGATCCCTCCATTAGGCGAAGTTGTGGCACGAGAAAGGGTTTGGCCCGATTATCCGCAAGTGGCGTCCGAAGATAATTCAAACCGATCACACCCTCACGGAGGTCCTGCAGCTGGCGCGCCGTCACCCGGAATCCTCGCCCGGTAATCTCCCCGGTTCCTGCGTTGGCTGACCCCGTTTCGGGCCAGCGTAATCGCAGCTAGCAAGAAGGGTCCGGCTCAGCCTCGCGCCGGGGTGTGGCGACGTCGACATGGTGGTCGTCCGTAGAAGGCCCCGGCATCCCATTGTCGCCTCGTTTCCGGGCACAATTGACCGGAGCCGCGTGGCGAAGATACCGAAGGCCCTCACCGGTGCCGGTCGGATTAGATAGGGAAGGTCTGGTCCGGGGGCCTTTCACAACAACCTTCTTAAAGGGATACTGAGCCGAAATATCGAGCCTCCTAAACAAGGCCGAGCCGATAGGCGGGAAGCTGCAAAACCAAAAAATATCACTCATACGGCGATATTTCTAACGGATCGCCGTATTTTTCGGAAAAGAAGTGCGCGATTGAACCCGGCCGACGAGGCGGACGAGACAAGGCACGTCACGATTCCCATTCTCTCTCCTCCTCGCTACATTCCGTCAAGACAGTTACGTCAAAGAACTCGCTTAATCGCGCCCTTCTTTTCCAAAAGTACGGCCATCCGTTTGAGATATCGATGCACGAGTGATGTTTTGGAGTTCGTAGCGTCCCGTTCAACACTTCTGCAGCCTTACTGTGCGAAATCTAAATTTCGGTTCAGTATCCCTTTAAAGAGGACTGCTGACTTGCCAACTCGGCATCACTGAAGACGTCTCCTGAAGGGAAGACCAAATTGCTTATTGATAAGGATTTGTTGATGAGAATTAAATTGTTACCTTCGTTACGTTTAGTGGGTGCAGTTCGTTTTATCATAACGCGGACAAGAAAAATGGATACAAAAATGTAGGCGAAGACGGGACGGGACGTCTTCTAATACATTTTTGCGTTCGCTTATCTGGTCCGCGTCTTAGCAAGGTGCAGAAATAAACTTTGCCAATGTCCGGTGCAGAGTACAATGACAATTGGAACTGTGGCGCGGGGACTGATGGGACAATCAAAGGGATGAGGACGATTCGTCACATGCGCACTCGTCACAGGACGATTCGTCACATAAGAACATTTGTCACAGGATGACTCGTTATGCAGGCAACTGGTCACACCGATCGGGCAGAGGACGATAGTAAATTGTAAATTTCAACAACTGCCCACATTACCTGATGAGGAGTTTCACGACTTCCCACTCTCACATAAACCAATGGTTAAAAAACAGATCGTACAATACTCCTCCGCTTTTTCTTGCATTATATTACTAGTCTTCAGCAGGTTGATCTCAATTGCCGGCTTGAACGAGCAATAATCCGACTGGCAGCCCGGGGAAATTTACTTTTGCCTTGTATACACCAGAGCCATCATGCTGCACGAGGGGTACTCGTACACATTCAGCGGAAAGAATTCCGACACGTATTGGTGTTGTCGAATAGGTGTATACAAGGCAAAAGTAAATTTTGCCTGACATTTCATCGAACGCCGTTTCGTCGAACGCCGTTTCGTCGAACGCCGTTTCGTCGAAAACTGGACGTTTCATCGAACGCTGTTTCATCGAATTGCTGAAGGCCGTTTCATCGAATGTCTTTTATATAAAAAGTGTGAAAGATGCTCTTTTATGCACCGGATCGAATTCATATTCGTGTCATTCACCCATTCCATCGTCAGGTTTTTTGATGTCCAAACTTGTAGCTGTTACAATTTATTTTGATGCAAGTAACCCATAAGGATACTTGTACCGATTTTTATGTTTGCTTCGCATATTGTGCTTATCTGTTCACCCCATCTGTATTACCCGATGGGCTTTGAGGCTATTGTAACAAATAAATAAAAAGTCGCACACCCGGTAAGAGCGCTCTCCAACTCATGGAGGCCAGAAAGCGACTTAGGTTTTGGGCAGGCGCAACAACTTTAGCCATGTGAGCCTCCTAGCCTCTCATGTCTTTCTATTGATACTTTTTTACTGCCCGAAGCTTGCATTAGCTAAAGCTGAGGTGCTATTTATGAAACTACAACGAAACATTGTTTTTTTTTAGTTCTAAGACTTAATGAACTCAAAAGTATGTACGTCACTTTAAATTTTATTTGCAAAATTTCGGCGGTTCATGTGTTTGTGCGACAGCCATTCACCGTTTCAAATGATAAGCAATAGCTCTCAAAAAGTTCCCCACAGCCATGCTACGTCGGTTCTCATAAAAAAGGCGGACCTTCTCATTTCTTGCCCCTACGGCCTCCTTCTGGTCAGGAGGCTCTTGGGAACTCAGCATCGCCTCCAGCTTGTCTTCCGTCAGTTGATGTTCTGCGGCGATGCAAGTCAAAAACTTCCAGAACCCGGGATGGTCACCTCCGACCAGCTTCAGGAAGCGGGAACGCCACCCTGGCGTTCGATGAAACGGCTTCGATGAAACGGTGTTCGATGAAATGTCCGGTTCCACATGGCTCTGCCTCGCTCTGTTGCGATCACTTCCATCCTTTTGAATGTAGTCCGAGTTCAAAAATAATCGCTCTTATATTTCCTCTCCATTCACCGTTCGGGACGGACCCAGAAGCTGAAACGTCTGTTAAAAATGATTTGACCTTGGGAAGCGAAAGACATGCTAAAATAAGAGGTGACCCACTTTGTCAGGCCGAACCAACATTCAATGTTCGGGACTGAACCAGAAGCTATCACGTCTGTTACAAATTCTTCGCCTTTCAGAAGCCAAAGACATACTAAGATATGAGGTGAGCCACTTTTTCCGCCCGAAACAAATTGAACAAAACATTTTTGGGGGGACGAACTATTGTGGGACCGGTTGGCCGCGTGACGAGTCATCCTATGACGAATGTTCCACTGTGACGAATCGTCCTGTGACCAATCTTCCTGTGACGAGTTTGCATGTGACGAATGGACCGTATCCCCAATCAAAAGCAAGAAGCTTTATGCTTGTGATTGTCCCGTTTTTTTCCAAATTCCTGGCTTAAATTTTACTTTCTATCTTACACGACTTCCCCTGCACCCTGTGTTTGACCCAGTTTTAACTTTTAACCACGCTCAAGTGAAGAATTCTTTCCCTGAAGGGACGCGATACAGAAAGAATGGAAAACCAGTGCAAGGAGTTAACCGAACGAACCGCATTGTGTTTGTTTGTTGACTTCTCTGGAAAGAGGTGGGCACGCGCTGACATGGAGTTGAATGGATATGTCCAGTGACAATCGTGACGCTACTGCAATACTTTGTGCACACCTCTTTTATTGTCTCTTTGGTGCTTTTTTGCTGCGAAAAATCACATGCGTGAGATGTGGTAAGAGTCAAGTAATTTAACTTATGTTGTACGCGTTCGCATCCAGGGGCGGTTTTCCGGTGAAATCGGGTACCTCTCCCGGCGACCAAAGTAGCCGCAAGAGGCATTTTCTGGCCACATGACAGGAATTTCGGGGACAAGGTACCTATAAAGAAAACTCCGCGTCTTCTTCTTCATTCTGTCGGCTGTCTCTCTACTCTCTTCCTTTTCTCTGTTCTGTCTGCTGTCTCTATACTCTCTTCCTTTTTACGCAAAGTAGCAAACCACACTCTCAAGAAAAAAGGGTGTAAAAGGGTGTATTCTTACACCCTTTGTCCCATATAATACACCCCAAAACTTCAATTCGACGTACAGCGCCCGACTGTTGAGCAGACGGCCCAAACCTTTACGAGGGGCTTGATAGCCGTGTGGTACAACTTATTAAAATAGCTAATCTACGTTTTACTGACTACAAAGAAATAATCCGGGTTTTCTTGGCCCTACTGTAAAAACTCGGTGTTTTCTTTCTGTGGTCTTTGATACATACTTTAGCTATTTAAATAGTTATATCGCACCATTACCAAGCCCCTCGTAAAATTCCGAGCCGCCTGTTCGACTATATGGTTCAGTGCGTCGAATTGAAGTTTTGGGGCGTATTATATGGGACAAAGGGTGTAACGATACACCATTTCACACCCTTTTTCTTGAGAGTGCAGCCCTCACAAACACGTAGGCCTTTTTGCTTTCCTTTAAATAAACATACCTACTCTCTTTGCGTCAACTATTTTCTGCTACATTGTCAAGACTAGCACAGCTTCCACAGTGCTGCAGATCAGCACTGCTGCCAGACCAGGTGACTTCGTCTTGTATTTCATGCGCACGCGCTGACGTGCCTAGAGACATTGCAAAAAACGGCACGCTCGCCTAAGTAGTTATGACAGCGTTAGAGCACTGGAAGCTGCGCCGGCCTTGACTATATGCAGCACGAAACACTCGACGCAGAGACAAGCAAATGGCTGCCGTAATTCCGTCCTCGCTTTGATTATTAAAATCCGATTCCACACGAAGAAAAAGGGCGAATAGGCTTGAAATGTAAGAAACAGCATCCTGGATCATCCGCACCAGTGCGCACCGGTGCACCGAGATGCGCTCCGTCGTCTTCGATCAAGTGCACCGGTGCGCACCGGACGTCCACGATCAACGGAGCGCACCAACCCGGTGCAGCTTTTCGTTGCCCCAACGTCAGTGTTGTACGGAACGGCGTCCCTGGAACGCGTTCCTTTTAAGAGGAACGAAGGAACGCCACCGTTCCATTTTTAATTGATGGAACTGGAACGGGAACTCGTTACATTTTTACTGGAACAGAAAGAGGAACGGCGTTTCTTTTTTTCGTTCAGTGGGACAATTTCTTTTTATTTCTAAGAGGGGAATTCTAAAAGTATAAAAAAACAATATCTTTATAAAGAGCAGGATCTCGTTACCTTTTTTGTTACTTAGGATTTATTTTGTGTGGCCGTCGCTTGGCAACAGTTGGGTGCAGGAGAGCTAGTGGACATCGATTCTTTTTTTCAATGCCCGAGACTGCGGTACAAAAAGCAAAACTTTTAGTCGAAGGAAAAGACACAGAAGGAGAGACATTTCAAACTCAGTTACTTCCTTTGCTTCCACAAAACCTCATACACCCAGAAATCTAAGCCCGACTACAGCCATCGCTGAACTTCCATAAAGCGACCTACAGCTTCAACTAGGATGCCTTCATGTGCGCTTCGCATAGAGTGATGCCAACTGCCTGTTTCCCTTTCCCACACCCTCGTCTACCGCCATTTTGTTCCTCATTGTTTCTCCGTGCGCCGGAGAGTGACCTTCGTGTCCATCGGTCCTCCCATCCGAGGGGGAAATGCTAATCCTCCCTCCGTGGGTTCCACAACGCTGCTCCGAACTTGTGAGATAAGGTTCTTGTTTCCGGGAGGGTTATAAGCCCACGGATTAGGGAGCCTTCATGTGCGCTTTGCTAGGGTGATGCCACCCTTTGTAATACCACTCGCCGACAAACCAGCAGCCATTTTGTTCCTCGGCGATAATCCGTGGGGCTTATAACCCTCCCGGAAACAAGCACCTTATCTCAGAAGTTCGGAGCAGCGTTGTGGAACCCACAGAGGGAGGATTAGCATTTTCCCCCTCGGATGGGATTACCGATGGACACAAAGGCCACTTTCCGGCGCACGGGGAAACAATGAGAGGAACAAAATGGCGGTGGAAGAGGGTGTGGGAAAGGGAAACAGGCAGTTGGCATCACTCTATGCGAAGCGCACATGAAGGCACTCAACCACGGATTATCGCCGAGGACCAAAATGGCTACTGGTTTGTCGGCGAGTGGAATTACAAAGGGTGGCATCACACTAGCAAAGCGCACATGAAGGCTCCCTAGCTACAACAAAAGAATGAGGTTACCAGACATCGTACGCACCCTTGTCTGCTCTATCGGTTAGATCACCGCCAGCATGCAACTCGACAGTACACTGTGATAGGTGCGGTTTCAAACCCGTTCTGATAAGACAAGTATCTTAGGACGAAACAGTCAACAGATGACTTGAGAAAATTGAGAGCGTTTTATATTTGAAAGCAAAAAGGTAGGTGCGTCAGATCGGCGTCCATCGTATTATATGACAAAGAGTTGGCATTATTGAGCAAGTTTTAAACGTGCCGGGGGGGAGGGGGGGGGGCGGTGATTTAATATTTTTCTTGTGATCCGTGATGCTTGTCAATTTGTGTTTCATTCCAATTAATCATTGAGAGTCAGTGCGCTCGGTTTGTACATTGTACACTTCGCCTTCTTGTCCTCCGTTGTTTTGGTGCTGTTTTACTTTAAAGTTAATCAAGCCCCCTTTGCATCCCGAACGTAGGTCACTTAAAAGATGCACAAGAATTAAACTTTCTTCCTTCCCCCCCCCCCCCCCTCCCTTCAAACTGAACAACGGATCCAACGTTCACGAAGAAGGACTTGTAGTTTTCAAGAATGACCTTCCAAAATCTCTACCTTCTTCACTTGCTCGTCATGTGGACAGCAACATCGAGAAGCAACTGTTGTTAAGTTCGAACAAGGTACTTGTTAGATTGAAACGTGTGAGGCTGTTGTAAAACGCTGGTGCAATGTGGGGTAACAGTTCATTTGGCTCGTCTGAATCGCCCACCACAAACATGAATATCGTTAAAAGCTTATATTTTGAAGGTGAATACTTATATCAAGAAGTGAAACTCTGCTTTCGCTTGTTTTCTTCTCCTGGTGCCCTTCTATCACGGCTATCGAATTCGTATGATGCCATTTAATGGGATAGACTAAAAATACTTTGCTCGATTTAACTAAATATGGGAATCAGCAAACTACAAATGTAACGTATAAGTAACGATATGTTTCATTTTGTTAACTGTATAACGGAAACGAGTTTCTTTCTCACAGATGGAACTTGTAACGGGAACGCGTTCCAAAAATCAGAAGAAACGAGGAACGAGCTACCGTTCCTCTTTTTGAGGAACGTGTACAACACTGCCCTACTTGCTTTGAGAAAATCGACGGTGCGCCGGGGTGCAGTCCCATCAGGCATCGCGGCCAGGAGCGAGAATCGAAGAGATGGCGGGATCAGCAGACGCGCAGTCTATCGAGGTGACAATCTTGCGAAAACGAACACGCCTCGCATCTCCACTCGATGAATTCCTCAGCTTTTCTGAGACCGAGACAACGAGCGCCTTATCATCGCCGCGATTACCGTCGATTGCTGCGGTGGCAAGGAGCGCCCGAAAGGTATGAACTTCGTGGAAAGCGCCGCGAGATGTTCCGATGACACCGAGGTACGGCCATTATTTGGTAAACCAACATTGATGGGCAGCACCTGTGCAATTGTCACCCCCTTTGTGACCCCATCGACAATCACGTCCACGATGTACATTCGTGTGGGACCGCCAATCCGCGAGTAAAAAAAGAACAGGAGAAATTGACAGCAGACGGGCACCGCGCGCGGACCTACGCAAGGAAAAACGAACAAAATGCGAGGCGATTCATGGTGGAGCTCGCCGCGGTGCAGAGCCGCGCCGCAGTTTGTCTTCGATGTCGCACCGACTTCGTGCTGCACGGCTGAGGAGCGCTGTGCACTGTCCAGGTTTCAGGACGATTCCGGTGCGAGTTCATCGAAGATTCTATAATAATGAAGCGGATATGTCTACTTTAGGAGCGGTACCTGTAAAGTTATTTTGGGGGAAGACCGTGATAGGCGAGAATGAAAGAAAACGACAGGCAAGACTTGCGACTTCCGCGCCCAATCAGCGGAATATCGGCTGGAACGCTATTTACTCTTCTCTGGGCCGGTCACATGACCAAAAAAGTCCTCTCCCGTTTTTGTTTTCCTCTTCTCTTACTTGTGGAGAGAGATAGCCGCATTAACAACCAAACTGCCCCAGAATTAACTCAATTCCTTTACTCGTTACTTCATCGCAAAGTAGTAAAATATGTTACTCGTTCCTGCTCTCGAACAGTACCGTATTTTCCGGGCTATAGTCCACGGACAATACATGTTTAAAAGTTGAAATTTTCGGCTGTGCGGACCATGCACCGGGTGCGGACTATACTCCAGAAAATATGGTAACGAAGTTCTTACTTCGTTACAGGAAAAGTAACTGCCGTATACTCTTTTTCACCCCGAGAAATTTTTGAAGTTTTACGCATTGTTCATACGCCGCAAAAAGTAGTTCTCACGAGATTTGGTTATCGGAGAAGGGAGCGATTCTTGTGTCGTTTGAAACGTATACGTCTTGATAAGATAACACGTCTGTAATCTAATATGCGCTACATATTTCTTAATTCTCTACATAAAGGTGGAAATTAGTGATGCTCCGCGAGGAGTCGGACTTTTTTTGACTATGGTTCTCCAGGTGAAAACGGGTATAGAAACAAGTTAGGCGTTACTCGTAACGCATTACGTGCACGTCTGCGTGCGAGTGCCACGTCGGCTGGGGTTGCGTCGACGCGCGGGACGGTCACGTGATGCATTCGGAGCGTTGGATTGGGTGGTATGGTTTGTGGTGTCCGCAGCGCTTCGTCATATGGAGTGTGTACAGCTCGTCGATGTCGTTGATATCATTCGACGCGGGAGCTGTGTCCCGCGCATTCTTTCAGCGCACCAGATTGCCAGGCTCCAAATCGCCGCGGCCGATGTGCTCCTCGCATCTGTGAGCTATACGCGTCGGATCGGAGTCGGGCTTGGCGTACTTTCACTTTTCCGTACCCATGGAACGTCGCATGTGCCGACCTTCGGGCGGAGCGATGCGCGTGCTGCAGGAGAGCTTGCGTACACAGGCTCGACCTGTGAGTCACTCCCGTTTCCGTTGTCAGCAGCTGCGGCACACGACGGTGCGCGCTCCCGGGCCATTTCGCTGCTGAGTTGTGCGCCCACGTCAAACATTATACGCGCAAACAACATTTTCATGAAAACCAGGAGATAACGTGCGCGCAAAAAAAAAAAAAAAGTCCGTCCGTAAAAAAAGAGAATAATAATAAAAAATAGCAGCGGCTTATTGGTGAGACGACAAGATGGACAGCGGAGTCTACAAAGCATACGGCTGCGATGGCAATGGATGTGTCAGTGCCAAATTAACAAACGCAGGACGGGGCAAGTATCTCCTATACCGCAGCTAATGAGATTGCCGTGTGAGACGAATAGTCCTAGGGGCCAATCTCGAGGCAAGAAGCGTTAATAAGCCACGCGTTTATTAAAGTAGAAGAACTTGTAGGTGGTCTAGTTGGTGGACATAATGAAGCGTGGTGTAGGGTACAAAAAACAAAGTACATAAGAACGAAGACACACACACAGGCGCCACTCGCAGCTATTAGCAGCGAGATGTTTTGGTGGCGCCCTCCTATGGTTCCCCCTCGTGACGTCATTACCTTGCAAACAACAAGTTCGATGGTGTTTGTAGATAGCATGGTGGAAGCTTGAAATCATTGCGCTCTCAAAGGAACACTGCCAACACCGTCAAAATTAAAGTTCGTTCATTCCTCTTATTTCCGTCGATGATAAATCCCCTTTCCGACGTCATAGTCAGCGTTCGGCCAATCGTGGAAGGCCGGCCACAGCGACGCTTTCGGTCGCGCACGTCGCCAATATTTGAAAAGTGCAGAAAAGAAAGAAATACATATCTTGTTACATTCTTTAGGTCCCCGCATACGCTTGGCCCGGAGGTACACACATTATCATCTATTCACAAAAACTTCTAAAAAAATCTTATCCGCATTATAGAGTGCCAGAAATGTATCGCTTACGCATTGCGCGCCCCTTTTCCTGATAAAGTATCCTTCCATAACCTGGCGCGCTTTCTGGCTCTTTCCCTTATCCAGACTCATTGTTTTAAAAGGCGCGGCTCACACTTACATTCCCTGCAGCGTTCAGGGAAATGTGCGAGAATATTGATCTTTAAATTTTACGCGTGCTCCCTTAGTCGGTCATTCGCACATCTTCCCGTTTGTCCTGCGTAGGACGTTCCACACGTAAAGCGCGTTCCAAACCGACATGTATTCCGAATTCGTATGCCCGGAACTGGCAAAAAAATACATGTACAAAAAATACACGAAATACGGAGAGGGATTGTGTATTCGCACGGCAGAGTTTCTCCCCGAGGAGAGGACTAAACGTCATCAAGTTTCGAGGTCACGTGCTCCGCATGGTGTATTCGCACGAGAGATCTTTATCAAAGGAGAAAACCGGGAGCGTATTCAGAGTACGCGCGAAGGAGGGAGAGGATACGTAGCGCGGCGGAGGCTGGCCGAGCTACTTCGCGGCCACGAGTGTAATGCGATCGCTAAAAGTGCCTCCGCTGTCGAAATAATAGTCGTATGCTCCGCGATGTGGCGACATCGGCAACGTCGGTCGGAGACGCGAAGCTCGCTGCCGATCGAGCTGAACGACATCGTAGCGAGGCGGCAAAAGTACCTTCACTACTTGGCACAAATCGGAGAAGGGAGACCCAATGTTTATGATATCCTCTCGTCGAAACTAAAAGGATGACGACCGGGCAAGATTGTAACTTTGTCCCACGAAGCCTCAATGTGAGACGATTGTAGGACGATTGCTTACGTAATTTACCACGCAACTGATCGCAAACTACGTTACTTGACGCGAACGCCACATTTCACGGACGAATAAATACTAGTTTAAAGGCGACGTTTTTATAGGCAACCTTCGTTTCATATAACGCCATCAGAGAAGGCAGAGTGGGATGAGGCAGTACGGTTGTGGCGTTACTCGAGCGCGCCGTGAGCACATCCTGTTCACGCCGCTCACAAAAACCATAACGAGGGAAGCTCACACCACCACGAGTTTGCGACGCAACTTAAAGGGGCGGTGCAACGATTTTATGATTAAAATAATTTGCATCTCGTCATTTTTACGTTGTTTATCGTGTCCCGGAGAATAGAGAAAACACTTCCTTCATTAAAAATGTCGCGATTCCGCTGCTTAATCGCAAAGCAAAGGTCGAGCTTTTTCCCCCGCCTGCAGCCCCAAGTGGCAGCCGAAGGAACTACGGCGGAAAGATTACGTGACCTCGCTCGGCTCTAAGCCGCAGCATAGCGCCCGCTAATGCACGCAGAGAGAGGGAGGGGAAGCGTCCTCCGAGATAGCGCAAGGGAAGCTACACGGCACTCCGAATGACGTCACTGGGAGTGCGACCAGGTGTGACCTTGAAGGCTGGGAGTGAGTTGAGGGGTGCCCGAAATGCCAATCTTTATCTTTTTTTTTACGCAAAAACTAGGACACGCAGGCGAAATCGGTTTTCTGTTCTTTACTTCAGAAGTGTCTGGGGGCAACTTCCAGAAATCTTTGACCGAAGTCCGAAAATCATTGCACCGCCCCTTTAACGAACAGAGAAGCGGCGCCTACAAACCTTCCTCCAGTCTCGACGGGCACTTCGTCTACACCTTCGGCTCGACCAAGCGTGGAAACCTCGAGCAGTCGTCGGCGCACCAGGCGAATTTTCACGTCATCGAACACACTATTAGAAAAAAAAAAAGGTTTAAGTACGAGACATATCCGCGTTAACCTTGTTGGCACAGCATGTTTTATATCACTGACCTACATAACATGTGTCATAACTCCTTAGTGCGGAACAGGTTCCGACAACAAGGTCAGCATGCATGCATGTGTCCCCTACACCGCTATTGTGGCACAACTTGTTTTGCTGCTTGGTACGGGAAGTGCGCGTTACGTTAAAAAGAAAACAGCACATGTTCTCCCGGAAGCGATGTTAGAACATGTTAAAGTTTTACATCTGACTGCACACGTACCGTTTTGTACAAGGCGCCCTCCCAAAAATGTAGTGCTTTTTGTACTGCAACAATTAACTATGCCTTGCAGAACGCTCAGTTTAGCGCAAGGAGTCTGTACCAAATGACAAAGTTTCAGAGCGTGTCGTTATCTAATTCAAACGGTAGAAGTGATATTTCAAAAACTTTTTAGATTGAAGTGGCTGCCCACAAGTACGTACAGATGAGTGGCTTGAGCTTACAGGAAAAAGCCTTACTTTCCAAAAATCACCTATACATTTCGAATAAGATGGCAATTTGTGAAACATTGGTATCTGCTCCAAAATGCTAGCACTACACACACAAAAAAGATATTGGTGTGTGAGTGTGTGTCACAGAGTGAGGATAAAATTAATAAAAATAAAGCAATGATCCACTCTAGGGTAAACGAGAAATTACACTCTAAACAAACCCACTGTCTCTACTTTCCCGCACAACACTAGGACAGCCAATCACCGCAACAGACGGAGGCAGCTCAGCGAATCACGATGCCGAAACATATGTTTAGACCAAAAAAAAACAGTCTGAGTTGTGACATTCAGAAATGCAAGCGTGACGTTTTGCATTGCTTAATGTCACAACTCAGACTGCGTTTTTTGGCTGCTCAGCGCCATTCGCTGAGCTGCCTCCGTACGTTGCGTTGATTGGCTCTCCGAGTGTTGTGCGGAAACTAGACGCACGGGCTTTTTTAGATTGCACATGAAAAGCAGAAAATACCTAAGTTCGACCGGCAACTAGCGTTAGTACAAAGCACGGTGCAACGTCAGTCGAGGAAAACGATGACACGGGGAGGTTAAACAAACAAAATATTAAATTTAATAAAGCTAAACAAATTTTCCGCGCAAGGCAATAAAGCACCCAACATAAACCACACTCCAGCTAAATGCTACGGAGCCCTGCGAACCAGAAACTGATACTAAAGGGCTCGACGCTTATAAAACACGACTAAGCCAAGAAAACAGCGACGAAAACTTGACACTAACCAACGACGAGAGCAAACAGAGATTGAACACGAACGCTATCGCTACACCCACGGGATCACCCCTAAAACAGTCGGAACTGAAAATAGCACGGCATATATATGGTTACAAAATTCAACACCCAGTACTTTAAAGCCAGAGGATGAAGTAGAGAAACCAAACGAAAGCGGGTTCGGCTTTCCGTTAGGTGCTGAGTCCAGAACAGTCTGTAGCCTGGAGTTGTCGGGAGAAGAACGACTCCTCAGAGTCCGGTGGTCCGGTCAGAACCTCGATGAGGTCGACACCGCGCGCCACACAGCCACGCATGCTCCAGCACAACAAACTCTAACACTTGCCGGACAGGCAGGGCAGAAGCCGGAAATGATGAGTTTTAAGACTCACGTACAGGGAGTAACCGCGTCGAGCAGTGACCCAAACACCTCTGGGGCTGGACATACCTCTGGTCCCTGCCTCCCATGGACAGACGTCCACTTGCAAGCCTTGGCGAGAACGCCCCCCCCCCCCCCCCCCCCACTCCCCTCCATTTGTGAACAGACACCATCTTTCCGCCAACCAAAAACACGTGGGAGTACATTCGCTCGTCCGAGCCCCCAACCCAAAACAAACAAACACATCAACGACAGCTACAAAATGTCGGTATAGGCGGGCGAGCCAAAATCCTTCGCGTAGAAAACAAAACGGCAAGGACGAGAAACTGGCCAAAACACAGTCTCGGCGTCGCCTTCACACGCCCAGTGGGTACACTGAAAAGGAAAGTCCCCCCAACACAACCCCCCCCCCCCCCTTCCTGACAATCCGTCAAGGAGACCACAACCCCAACACGCAACAATGTCATCGGCGCCCAAGAGCGTCTTCCTCAAAGCAGACCCGCGCTAAACGTGCACCGCAGATGTAAACAAAAGTCTTTATTTCGCTCCGTTTGGAGAGGGGAGGCAGAGAAAAAGCAACACTGTGTTGCCTTTTTCTTGTAAAAGCTTGGTCTGCTGGGCAAGTTGATAGTGGACATTCATATTAAAAATACCGCAAAAGAGACGGGACAAAAAGACGAAGAAGCACACAGGACAAGCGCTAACTGGCAACTAAACTTTATTGAAAGCTTCCTTTTTGCTTTGCTATCGCCATGCACGCGCTATCGCTTTGCTATACACCAACTCATGTTTACAAACAAACCGGAGCGCCCGGAGCGCCCCTAGCGGACGCCACCGGCGCCGCGCATGCGCGATGGGGGTGTGGGCAAAAGCTCGCCGTCGCCCATAAACAAACCATTGAAATGCGATGTTGTCGGCGCCGGTGTGAGTCCCCGCGCTCTTTTTCGCGTTGTAATTGTTGATTCTACGTCCTCCTAACGATGTCTGACTACTTGAGCAGCGTCAGCGAAATTAACGAGGCTCGTTAAACCGCGAAACTTCGCGTGAATAATCTGATATGCGGCGATTCATTCCGCGTGGACGCCGCAGAACGTACGCTAAAGCCTGATTCCCATGATGAGATTTCGCTCGCAATTTTCAGTAGCGACGTCGCTCTGACTGCAAAAGCGTGAACCGTAGCTGAGATGGTCGATGTCGATACTGAAAATCGCAAGCAGAATCTAACAAAGTGAGTCAGGCATAACAAGTCGGTGATGGCCAGTGGTAACAAGGATCAACATCTTCTTGTATCTACTGTTTACGTCGAGCCTGCTTACCAACCTTCAAACTTAAGTATTTGAGGCCTGCACTTAATTCTTATCGCAAGTACCGGGCCCACGTTTGGTCTACGGGCCGGTGTCCTCTAAAAGAGCAGACGACAAGCAGAAACGTTTAAAAGAGCAGACGACAGTTTGAACGATCAGGCGACCGTTTGAACTCGAAGACGCACTGAACGTAGTTCGCAGGTGGTCCGTACAACTTGACGGTTTTCCGGCGTTCATTTTGGAACAAAAATAAATTTTATGGCCAGTAGAATCCGTGAATTTAACCCAAAATGCTTCCCGCCCAAGCAATCGTGGTCCGACGGCGTCTGGTTTCCCTTTTCGCTGGACATATCCGCGTTCTCGGACGAACCGAGCGCATGAAAACTGACTTTCAAACCTTTCTCGACACTTTTAGTACAGCCCCAGTCGCAGCTTTTTGACGAGAAGGCAAATTTTTCTCTGGTTTCTTTCAAAACAAAGCAGGAATACACGTTTCAAATGGGCACTTCCGCCCACAGCCCCGGACCGGAAGTGCGACCGACCCGCCACCACCGCCCCGTGACGTAACAGAGATGAGTTCGTGTATTGCTATCGCCATGCACGCGCTTAGTCTCGTTTAACAGAAACTGGGCGTACCGCCCAATCCGCACATTCATACCGCCCACCGCCTGTTCCAAAACGTCAGCAAAACAGCTGCATCACCCCGCCGCACAATCCGAACGAGGAAAGGAAAGAAAAAACGCCACGTTAATATTATCAAGTCAGATAGTGTTAATGAAACTGTACTCTTTCGGCTGCATATGAAACTGTACTCTTTCGGCTGCATATGGTAACAATTACGGTTCCCACTTACCGGGGCATTGTAAAACTTGTGGTTGTTCCCCCACGCTGGACGGTGCGCAGGTGGAGGGACGTAACAAAGGAAAGAGGGAACGAGAGTTGCTGGAGGCGGCAAAAATACATGATTGTGACAAAAACGTTTGCATAAGCGTCGCATCGGTGTATATGCAGCCGAAGAGTACAGTTTCATTAACACGATCTGACTTGATAATATTAACGCGGCGTTTTTTCTTTCCTTTCCTCGTTCGGATTGTGCGGCGGGGTGATGTAGCTGTTTTGCTGACTTTTTGGAACAGGCGGTGGGCGGTATGGATGTGCGGATTTGGCGGTACGCCCTGTTTCTGTTGAACGAGACTAAGCGCGTGCATGGCGATAGCAAAGTTGGAAGCTTTCAATAAAGTTTAGTTGCTAGTTAGCGCTTGTCCTGTGTGCTTCTTCGTCTTTTTGTCCCGTCTCTTTTGCGCTATTTTTAATATGAATTGCCTTTTTCCGCGTCGCCCATCGCCGCACACAGTCAAACACAAAACCCTCTCCAAGTCGAGGGACTTGTCCCGTAGGGATACAGAGGTCCGATTACAGATTGCCCTCAGCAAAAACAACGCGGTGGTCCTCCTGCCTTACCCTTCGCTCGCTATCACAGTCGAACCCCCCCTCGGCCCCATGAGGAAAATAAAAGTACAAAGAAAAGAAAAACACAAGAGTCGGAATTCCTGACATATACAGCCTGAACTTATACCCGTGCCACACGGGCAACTCGAATGCCATTTACAACGAATGACATACGTGTGATCCGCGAATCAGTTCGCAATCTGTCGCGCGTGGAACGCGCTACGCCCGGAGTGTCGCGCGCTGATTGGCCGTCCGCTCAAATGTCATTCGTTGTAAATGGCATTCCAGCTGCCCGTGTGGCACGGGTATTCGTCTGCCTCAACGGGATACTTGCCTCTCAGCTGTAGATACAAAATTTAGCCAGTGCAGTATACTGCACTGGCTAGCGGTTGCATACAACCGCTAGCTTTAGCGTGCACCCCGCAGTAGTGACACACGACTACACGCAGGTACGATGCTCATCCAGATCGAAACGGGCAGGGGTGGGGATCGAGCCCAGGATCTCTTGGGCTCTGCAGGGCGATCTTTCGCTCTACATACTCCGAGCTAGTGTGCGCTGGCCCACTCGGCCACCGATCCCCCTTCTAGTACGACATTGAGCGGAGACAACGTTTGGCAATGCGTAGCTTTACTTTTGAGGTGAAAAACAATGCAAATATTTTTAGGGGACACGCTGTATTACAGGACAGGTATTTTAAGACCGGTTTCGCTACCATTTCACGAAGGGAATTGTATGCTCCTGTTATTCCACATACATGCACTTACGTGTAGCCGTTAAAGCCGAAGTTCCTAAGGGTGTGGATTCTGCATATTTTGTGCAAGGAACGTCGGTGGTTGCCTGCAACGTGAGCGCATGTCAAGGGAAAATATACTTCTCAGTACATAAAGATTCGAAAAAACGTGAAATATACATTCTTGCGTCCTGATGGTGTTCAGCCATTGCAGTGAACACATTGGAAAGGAAAGCCAGGTGTTTATCGCCTCAAAATGTTTAACATTATTTCCAAAATGAATAGTACCAGTCGACTAGAGAGAACGATCTGTTATCAACTTACAACTTGCCTTGTAAAATAAATTGGGAAATAGATTGTCACAGTGAATGAACAAGTACAACCTCTTGGCTCAATACTAAAATTTCCATTCGGGGATAAGTAGTGTTGCTAAAAGGTTTAATATATATATAAAAAATATTTAACCCATAGTCTGTCGCAGGTTAAACAACTCTACCCAAGGTTCTCCCGCAAAGCCGTCCGGTCAACAAGATTAGTGGTACCCTCCTTTCCACTTGCCTCCTCTCCAGGGTTCGCTCTGCTCAAGTTGGAAGAGTGGAGGGCCTTGTGGGAGGAGCCAATCTCGCGTCTCCTATGTTGCAAGAAACTATAGCGTTAAACTCTCCTGCCACTTTTTCTCGAACTTTCAACGTTCTTGAAGGGCTCCTTGGAACATCGGGTGCAATTGGGGCCACGCTTTCGTGAAGACCGCAGGGACCCCTCCTCCGGGTTCATGCCAGAGAGTCGTCTGCAAGATATGTAATGTTAAAATGTGAGATGGTTTAGTTACAGGAAAACATATAACCTCTTTTAACTTGGGCGTCTTTAGTTTGTGCTACGTCCTGGACAAACTTATAAGCTTTTTATTTATATATTTATTTAATAATTCGGTACATCTTCAAGTATTGCAAATATAGTACTCCGAATTAGTCGGTTACATGCTCTGCTAATCTAACTGCAGTGAATTCCCCGATGTCGAAAACCACGCTGAGTCGAACATCTGAAGTAGGTTAGGCTCACTGAGAGCCGACATATGAGGTATGAGGTATGACCAACATACCTCAGAACTCAAACACAGCCCTAAGTTAGACAGTTCGAGTGCGTACCATGAGATGCACTGGTTCGAGATTTTACTAGTTAAACATAACGTAGGTAAAACAATGCAGAACGACAGACTAGAAGAAAGGAACAAACAAGACGGGGTGGCGTTGTTTGTTCTTTTCTTCTAGTCTTTGTCGTTCTGCGCTGTTTTACATACATTATGTTTAGCCTATACCAACAAGCCCAGCTTTCAACTTTGGAACATTATACTAGTTATGTTTTTGGTACTGGAATCAAACTCACAAATAAGTGCCATCTTGTTTTATGTAATAGTTTTCTGGCATGAAATCCTCCCTTCCTGGTTCATTTGATCAATATTTCGTGTTGAAGTTTTTTGCGATGTGGATTAATTAAATCGTTTTGCAGCACCCTTTATGAAATCAAAAGTTTATTTTGCAGCTTTAAAATAAAATTCCACACAAACATTCGCAGCACAAGCTTCTAGTTCGTTTCTCTGCGTACATTATCATACGATTTTTTTATTGTTCTATTGAATTAAAAAAACACGCCTCTGTCGCTTTCCTACTCCTCCAAAACCACTAATTAGCTTTCATTGCATGTCAGAGAGTTAATTTACCCAAACTGTACACTAGCTCTTTATTAGTCATGCTTCAAAGCACTAGATACAGCAAGAAGAATGTTGTGACAAATACTATTTTACTCGCGACGTTTTTTTTTTCGTTTTTCTGTTTTCTGTATTGACATTGATACGGCATTTCATTTCTAGGTTTTTGCTATCACAGTAATTCAAGTGCCAGTATTTCAAAAAAAAAAATCCAAGCGTCCCTGAATTTAATTTATTTGTACTTCAATTTATACCAAGTGGTCATTAATTGAATCCAAGCTTTGATTGAAGTAATCGAAGTTATCATCAGTTCAATCTCAACGCCATCCATTTTAAGCGTAGAGCCACGCAATTTAGTCCGCTTATATCTCTGACTTATCGAAGACTGCTGCTCATCTGTCAGAACTGTTTTAGATACCTTGTAAGTCATTCAATATTTTTAAATGTATATACGTATTTTATGATCGCTTTCTCATATTCCCAAAGCATGCCTCCGCGGTAATCTGTCCGCCGTGCCGCGGTTTCATCATCGGCATTGACTGCTCCTTCAAATCGCCTGTAAAATTTTGGCGGTATGCTTGCGCCGTTGCGCTGTTCAAGACACCGCAAGTCGACTAGACGATTTTTTGATGAAACGTCATTCGGCGAGCTGCTTGCCATCGGAGTTGTCGTGCCTTTGGGTCCACGCAAAGAGACGGTCAATACATCCGGTGTGTGCGTTGAGCAGTGGTGCAGAGTGAAGGTCATTTGAGGTCTTTAGTCACCAGGTTGTCCCTTGGGTTGGAGCTTCTTGATAGGGCGAAGAGGGGTTCGGGCGTCTCCGATATGACCGAGGACCATGTCCAGACCCCCCCTCCCCACCCGCTGACTCTATAGGCCTTGTAGCTTTCAAGTTTTTTAGCAGCGGCCCTGGCAAGCCCAATACAATATTTTTAGATCCCGTCTAGTTTGCATGTCATTATGCTGCTCTAAATTGATTACGGACTTTATGAAAAATAGAAACATATGAGCTGAAAGGAATGCCTTCTTAGAATTTCCATATAACGCTGAGGCCGCCATTTGTATATATTTGTTTATTGATCTTAATTTTTTTAGGCACCCTGGCAGACCCTGGCGGACGCTTGTATTCGAATCTACATCGCTCCACCCTTATAGTCGCGTCTCTCAGACGCTACCGTTACAATGTCACTGTAAAAATGTGTGTGAAATCACAAGCATTTTTACAGATATTTTTGTTGACATACAGAAAATATCTGGTAATGGTCGTTAAACGAAACCTGTTTAAGAAAAAAACAGCCATTTTCTGTTTTTACGCCTTTGGATAATCAGGTGTTTTTTCACTTCACGAACGCGGTTCTGAGAACGTACTTAACTCATTACATTTTAGTTGCGTATTTAAAAAATACAACTATATTTATGTGTAATTTAGTGCGAGGATTAAAGCGCCGTGTCTTCGTATTTGCACTGCTGCGGAGCTTACTTTTCAAGATGGATGCCGGGTAACGGTTTTTCGTGGACGTTCGTTTTCCCGATTGGATAATTCCTGACGTAAGGTGACTGCTGCGCATTATTACCTGCTTTGTAGGGGCACTACTTTGTTCCGTCTTGCTTAAGCATCCTTATGGGCCCGAGCTCAAACTAAAATACGGAATATATATCGAATTTCCGTGGTACCTAAAGGCGCAACGACACTGGCGGGAAAACGTGAGCGTGGACACCGCTTGCACCTAAGGCGCTCCCGCGTAGCGAGCACCACAGGGCGCCTGATACTACGTATCCTAAAGTCCTACCACGAGTAGCGGTAAACCCGTAGCGTTTTGCCTCAGGGTCGCGTGCTCTTTCAAACTATTTTGTGCACATTCAAGATTTGCCGCGCTTTTTGGTGGGCCGGGCCAGACAGCGGCACGGAAGCTTGCCGCATGCCGCCAGAGGCCGTCCGTGCCGGAAACACTTTTTCCAGGGCTCACCGAGCGAGTTCGCGTCCGCCAAACGACCGCGACCGCCGACATCGGCGAACTGGTAGTTAAGGCTTGTTGGCTTTCCTGCAACGTAATTCATTATATAAACGTCACCTCCTGAATACTATTAGGCTGTAGTTCTAAACCTGGGCCACCGTCTGGCACTAGATTTATATTTATCATCACGAAATAATATATACTTAGAAATACTTAATTTTCGCGAGGACCTAACTTTCGCGAATTTCGCGAATTTCGCGAATCAGCTACAATTCGGGAAAAATAGGTCCCGCGTACAATTACGGCAAATTTTAAACCCATTGATATCGATATTGAGATCCTACTGCGTCGCGAAAATTAGAACCCGCGAATTATTCCAAAGCTTCAGCTCTGATCTAAATCGCGAAATATCGAGCCCGCGAAAACGAAGTCGTTTACATATTTAAATATCAAACTTTATAAGAATGAAATTTAGCCTGATTTTGTTATTTTTGTATAAAAATAAATATATATTTTTAAATTCAAATTTATATAATTATTTTGATTGCATTGCCTTTCCATCTGAACTATTTGCCTTTTCCTTTTTTTGTTGCATGATCTGTAGAAGCGGTCGAACCCATACCCAGTCATTGAAATCGGAAAGAGAGTGATTTTCGCTGGTTGGGTTCACACTGTGTCTGCCTTTCTTCATCTGGTCCATCGTCCTTTGCGCTGTTTTAAGTTTCAAATATTTCACATCGAAGTTGCGCATAATAAATATCGTTTACTAAGTGCTATACACATATGGTGCTACGGTTGGGATGTTGACTGGTGTTATTTTCTTGATTAAAAACAACAACAATCCGTGCAACATTAATCTGAATATTTATTAAAAATAAAACGTAGCCTAAATTGAGGCTGCTTCATTAAAAAAAAAGAACATTTATCTTCCTGATATTTGTTTATATTTACCCATCATTTATCTTTCTATGGGTTTATAGCGACCTTCGTTTTTTTTGTATAGAAGCTTTTCAATTAGCACTGAGTCATCCCAATCGGTGCGTGTGTGTGTTTGTATGTGTGCGCGTGCGTGCGTGTGCGTGCGTGCGCGCGCGTGTGCGTGTGTGTGTGTGTGTGTGTGTGTTTTTGCGCGCGCGCGCGCGTCAACGTGCAAAAGTGGTAATTGCCATAGGTTTTGGCTTCACGTAGGTTCTGACTACGTGACAGGCACGTAGTCAGGGGGGGGGGGGGGGCATGGGGCCCGGGCCCCCCCCCCCCCCCCCAAAAAAAAAAAATCTTCCATTTTGCTGGGACCTCCTCTCCCCCTCCCCCTCATACATCATTTTGTCATGGGCGGCCCCCCCCCCCCCCCCTTCCCCAAACCAAAATGGCTACGTGCCTGGTGGTGCATGTACATATTCATTATGAAATACTGTTGGCGTCTGGTCCTATACCTGGACTATTGATTGGTATTTTTAGTTTTGTTTATTATCTCATATGAAATTGAATGGATATAAAATTTACCATTTAGTAAAACAAAACGTTTATGTCTCTATTTAGCTCACAACTCTTATAATTATGCCAAATCATAATAGCTTTCTGTTCGATTGTTTTAATTTTTTTACTTTTTAATGTTATGAAGGATTTCTTTAACAAGTATACAGGTAACTGGATCAGAAACATGGTAGTTTTTCTAGGTTTGTTTCCTTGCACTTCCCTACGGTGTGCTAAATATGAATTTAAGTCTTACAGTTTTACAGATGCGGTTTTATATAAAAATACATTTCACGGAACTTGGTCTCAGAAAACAACTTCAAAAACATGCCCTCAAGCAAAAATATTCCGTTGCGCGCATCATCGCTGCCAGCCACACGACCATTTAATGAATTGATGTCTGTGGTGGGCTGGTAGTAGAGCGCTGTGCAAAAAAAAAATATATTTATTTTTGATAATATTTAATCTTCAATTGTGAAACATTTGGGGGTAATAAATAAAACAGAAATGCCAGCCAATAGTTCAGGGAGAGGATTAGACGCGGATGGTATTTAGCGGGCAAAATTAATAATGCCTCACGCTGAAGGGAAACTAACACGCCTAAAGTACCAGTTTTACGCACAACCACACCGATTTTTATATAAAAAAGCGGATTGCGGATTAAATTAATAGAACGGTGAGTGATGGGTAAATATTTGAAACATCAAAAGGAAGACAAATGTTCTTTTCGCAAAAAGCAAACTTAAATGATGACTGAATTTCATAATTGATAAATCTCAAATCAATATGAACATATTCGTAAAAAAAAAATAGCACCACTCGACATCCCAGGAGTAGGACCATCTGCGTATAGCGTTTACTAAACGGTATACCCCCCGTTGGTTTGGTGCGTAAAACCCTTTAATTTCACTTTTTTTTTTCTTCTTGCTTTAGGGTTATTGCTGCAGTGAACCCAGGAAGAGGCACGATGACTCAACGTACGAAAAACAAAGAGCTTTGCTTGACACCCAAGGTTACAGCACTGATAAAAGCACCTCATGATTATAACTTTTATACATTTAAAACATGAAGACACATGTGCCACCCGACGTCCTACCTGCTTAGATTGTTAGCGTTTTGTTTTCTTTCAATAAACGTTTTATTACTTAATTTCAATTCATCTGAGAAGAAAACATTCTTTCGCAGAAAGTATATGATTGATATGGTATAACGCAAAATTAGGATGGACAAAAACAGGAAACGGGACACAGCACAGCCTGAGGGAAGCGTGCACTGCAGGGCAAACTGAAAAGCGAGCCTGCGCCGTGTCTCGGCTCCCCTGTTACTTGTCCCTCGTTTGGTATACTCTGCCACTGCTAAGCGAAATTAAATTCTTACAACAATTTTTCCTTATACGTGGTTGCCATTTTAGCTTAGTAACCGGCACAGTAAAGAACAGTTATTCTTAAATTTGGCAGATTTTATATTTGACGCTGGAACAAGGCGTCGGCAGACGATAACCCTTCTGCTAACATGTTAATGCTAATATTACTACGCGACATTTGTGTACATAGGCATCTAGGTGGTAAAACTTACATAGTAGCAAAGGTATTGATATACGTCTAATCACCTTTGCTACAATGCATGCTTCACTAGCTTTTTATGTCTAGTTGCGAAGTCGCGTGGCAATGTATCAGCAGTGACGTATATATTTCGCCTATGCCCTGTTCCATCTTAGAATACTGCATCTGATAATTGTAAAAAATGAATGAAAGCACAAAATTTTATACAATAAATGCAAACAATAGAAAACGTAAAATTACGTAAATAAAACAAAGAGTATCTGTTCTTGCGCTTTCACAGTAATTGCTTTCACGAAACTTGTAATTTAGCAGAAATCATCTCCCATCGTATCTTTCTGTACCTGATTTAGCGTAACTCTTTATTCTACATAAATTGTCCATGCTGGGATTTTTCTGTGACTGCTTGCACACAACTTGTGATTTTACATAAATTTTCTGCTAGTGGAAAACAGAAAAAAGTATGTGAAATAACAGAAAAAAATTTAAAAACCGCAGAGGTTTACTGAAATTTTCTGGCGAAACAGCTGTCAGACAATTTCTGTTTTTTTACACAACTTTTTTTTTTACAGTGTAGACCTATTGCTAAACTGCAAAAGCATCGAGAAGAATGCGGGGAATGTAGGTGTACGCGTCGCACGCTCTTAGCTTCCCCGTATAGAAATATTTGAAGTAGATAACCAAAATAAGGTGTTGTCGAACGCGCGTGGAAGATGCCATTTGTTTTAGGCTTTCACTTTAGAACAGTTACTGCTGCATACGCCGGCACGTGAGGCACGTTGGCCGACCTTCCCAGCGTTCTCCTTGATGCTTGGGTAATTTAGTGATAGGTCAATTACATGGTCGCGTTTGTACTGGCAGAAAGAAATAGGCCTATAATATAAATCTTTACCCCCCGTTCTTTCCCGTACCGAACATGGCAGAATGCACTCCTCAAAAAGTAAAATGTCCTACCCGTTCGGGAATGACGCCAACGACCCTGAGTAACATGACACTTGAGGTGGTACCGTATGTGCACAAAATGTCGCACAGCCTCAAGAGGGTGGCCGACCGCTTGGAGCAACGCACGTTTTTTCAGCTCCGAGCAAACTCGGCCAACTCTGCTCTCGCATTATCGGTGGCGTCGGTATAATTGCACCTCAAAGCATGTCAGGCCGTATGCTGAATGCGTCACGGGGGCGGTATATGAAATCCCCCTTGCGTGTGGAAAGTGCTACGTAGGACAAACGGGAAGATGTTCAAAGGACCGACGAAGGGAGCATGCGCAAAAATTAAAAGACGCATGATGTGGCACATTTGCAATTTGCTAAACACTGCAGAAAATATAACTGATCCGCGACTTTCTGAGACAACGATTCTGGGTAAGCGAAAGTGCCAGAAAGCGCTTGCGGTAATAAAGCACACTTTATCAGGAAAAGGGGTGCCCAATGAGTAAGCGATACATCTACTAGATAACAGAAAGTATAAAACAGAGAGAGGACGAAACACACTATCCGTTTTATACTTTCTGTTATCTAGTACATCATACCAACACGCTCGTGAGGAATGGGATACATCTATGCACCGTATAATGCGGGGATAAGATTTTTTTGAAGTTTTTGTGAATGGATGATAAGGCGCGTAACACCCGGCCAAGCGCATACGTGGACGTGAGGAATGTATTTCTTTTGTTTCTTTTCTGCACCTTTCCAATATAGTTGTGAGTGGCGCCTGTGTGTGTGTCTTCTTCCTCGTGTCCGTTGTGTTTTGCACCTTAAACCCTGCTTCATAACGTTTATTAAGATGTCGGTGACAATGGTACGTTCGCGGCAATATGAGCTGCAACAATATTTCGTGATTCTTTAGCAGCCTTTGATGAAGCTTCGGTCCAAACTATGGCGGGAATGCGAAATAGACGTCCCATTCTTTCAACTCTTTACAAACCAAAAGATGATGCAACTCTTCAGCGAAAGTTGAATTTATACGTAATTTCTTTCTACGGACTAGTTTCTGCGGGAGCGGCCCCTCTCGACGACCGGCGTTACCCTTACTGTGACCGATCGGTCACGGTAAGGGAAGCTTACACTGCGCTACGCTCACATGGGCTCGTTGGATAAATCTAAAGTCACTGGATCCTGGGAAAGTAGCGCCGTTGCCTTTCATACCTGCTGGCCCGACACAAACAGATACTAACATACAGACGACCAAAACCTCGCAAGGCGATTGGCTAACCTGTCTACGTTGCCATGGGAATCGCCATCTCGGTCCGTTCAAATCTTCGAAGCTTCCAGGGGGTCGTTCTAAACCAGTCGCGCCAAGATCGAAGCACATCGTACTCTAAGTGTTTCTCGCCAATATAAGCGTCTTTGGCACTGTGTATGCCATCGACTTATCAATCATGCCCATCTCCACGGATCTCTTATAAATATATTATTATTCTTGCGTATTTCAATACAGTAAACTTAGTTTTCAGTGCCTCCAAGCACCGACACAGCATGTGGTGGTGGTACGAAGATGTACACTTGTTTCGCCGGTGTGTGGATAACGAAATCTCGGTATACAAGAAACGTCTCCATAAAGCTACCCGTCACCAGCGAATTTAGATCGGTTCACCAAGAACGGAGGGGTCAAGGAGAAATTGCTCATTTCACGGACCAAGATGGCGACCACACGGGGAGCTTGGCGCTACTTTCCCAGGGTACAGTGACTTTAGATAAATCGTGCGAGCAGAAGCGCACGCGGAACTTGAAAGAGTTTTGACTTCTCTGCGGTATAAATCCAATTTTACAGCACGTGAATAATAGAAGAAGACATTCACAGCAAAATCCGAAAATACGTGTACCTCACGTCATTACTTTTCGAAATTCATTTAAAGAGAAGCAAAACAAAAAGAAAACAAAACAAAAAAATACGGAAAAGCCAGTGTGGTTCGTAACCCGGTGCCCAAATTTATTCCAGCATCATGACGATTACTTTGTTGAGTATTTTCGAACTCACTCACTGTTTCTGCAGTTTAGATACTCAAGGTTAACGAAAAATAACGCATAATTGAATCATTCAGATATTAGGCCAATACCCCTCTTTGGGTAAGCGCCAAACAACGCTTGAAAAAAACAATGGCAAGAATAAAAACAAGAGAGGGTCCAATCGGGTGTTACAATTTATGATGACCGGTGTAGAGCTCCAAGCTGTAGAACTCGAGCTCACCGGCTGTATAACTCCAACAGAAGCGACGGCGTTCGTACGGGGAGGAAGCCAACGAGTCGGGTGGTCTTTAATTGCACGACGACCGGAAAGCAACTACACCGTCATTTTTCAGAACATCGCCCGTCCCAGTCTCACTGCGCCTATCGCTACGGTGCCGCGCGCCTCACCCCGGACACGCGGCTCGGAGATAAGATTCACCGGAAATTAACGAGCGCGCGAGAAGTCAGTTGGTTTGGGCGCGACCGCACGCTGGGCTCCGGATCCGCACAGTTCGTCCTCGCCCTCTTTTTCCGACGCGACGCCGGCGGCGAAAGGGGCATCAATAGAAGCCCGATTCAGGTGACGCGTCACGGCGACGTCAGCGACGAGCGAACGGAGCGTGCGTGCAGCTCGAACAACTCCACCTGGAAGACAGGACGCGCGCGTTTTCACCCCCAAACGCGTTGTCACTGATGATGATGATGATGATACTAGTGTATACACGCAGCGCCATCTAGCCCGCGTCTGCGTCGACGCCAGCGCGTCTCGCCGCACTTTTCACAACGAACGCGACGCTAGCTAGCTCGCGGCGACGGCGGCGACGCCCGACACACGCGTCTGCCGTTCTGCGTTCGTGCTCTCGCAAAGCTTCGACGCGTTTGCCGCTTGGGGCGGGTCGGAGATCAACCAACGATGACGTCATAAGCGGTCCGCATTTCTTTTTCTTTTGGATGGTGTTAGTTCGAAGCGTGGAGCGCGGCCCCGGGTCCGAGGCGTTGGGAAGCGAAACGAGCAGAGGCTCGGATCGAGCCGGCCGTGTGGCTCGGGGTTCGGTGCTCTCTCTCGCGTCGCTTTTTGCGGCCGCTGCGAACATCCACGCGCCGTGACCGTACTCAAAGTAATCTACGACTCTCGGGTCGCATCATCGATCTGTGACCTTTCGTCGGGAGGTGAGCAGTGCGTGCTTATCGAGACTTTGAAATGCCGTGCCTGCGCGACAAAGCAACTTCCTGTCCCCACGGCCTGCCGCCGATCCGCCGTCACCGCCGTCTTGTGACTTCACCACCGTCGTCGTCGTCGTCTGCTACTGCCGCCGTCGTCTGTCCCGAGGGCCCGTGAGGATTACTTTGAAAAGTGGCTCGTCAGTTTCCCCACTTGAGGACGCTTTTCCCTTTATTCCCGTGACCGGTCTTAACGTTAGCTGTGCGGTGTCATCGTGTATCAAATCCCGGTGTTTGTTTTATTCGCGCGTCGTCCGGCGCTGTTGTGTCATCGTGAGACGTCGTGTTGTCAACTCCCAAAAACGTGGACAATGGATGGTCCGGAGTGGCGTGCTTGGTTTCCGGACGGTCCGACGGGAGGCCGGAGTGTGGTGCTCGACCGCGATGCGCCTTCCGAAGACGGCTAAAGAGGCCGTGAGGGCCGAAGCCAGGATGTTGAAGCGGGTGCACTCGCACATGAAGGTCCGCAAACCGGCCCTACTGCAAGTGGGAGCACTGTCTCAGGTAAGGAGATCCCGTGTTTTCAACACGCAACGGCGAAGCGCCTCAAATACGCTGATCATTAAGGTGACGTCGGTTTATGCTTAAACGAGTCTACAGAAAACGATGATCATCCTGAAGTGCTACACTATTTTCACCTATTGTATAGCTTGATTAGCGTTACTAAACAATGCATATATTTGTTCTTTAGATCCATAGAACCCAGGAAGGCAGTGAAATATTTTGCTGAACTGAATCCCGCGTCGCACGAGGCGCATGTAAAATATTCTCGCGCACGTGCTTGCCCAACTACGCTATTATGTCCGTGTCTTCGATAAACATGCACACACTTTGTGGGATTACTTATATAATTCGCGGTACCAATACGTTCACACGGAAGACATGCCTATCTATGTTATGAACACTTGAAAACGACAACATGCTACGAGTTTTAAAGCTGCTAGCATAGCTGAAATATCGTGTAGAGAACGTGTAGGTACGCGTACGGTAGTGAACAAGTTGAAAACGGCCACCAGTGTCTTGTTGCTATTTCTATTGAAAGCGAGAAGTATATATATATATATATATATATATATATATATATATATATATATATATATATATATATATATATATATATATATATATATATATATGATGTCGGTATCATTAAAAGGTTTCCAACCTCCGACTCCCACCGCTCTATTTGTATTGCTGTTTGGGTGACCTGGAGGGTGGTTTTGGGGCACACAACCTTGTTCACTGTAGTCACTCAACGATTCCCAGAGTGCAGCAATATCAAGACACCTTGGAGGACACATTACTTCCATGACAAGCCATGAGCGGCTGGAGGAATGCCTCCGCCTGTTCATCCAAGCAGGCGATGAGTGGCCACACAGGGAGGTCAATAACAACCAAGCGCGCCCGAAAAAGATGTTCTTGAACATGAGAACGTGATAAAAAGCGATAACCAGAAACATCGCGATTTTGTTCTCTTTGGAGAAACAGCGCTAGATTCGGTGCTGCACGCTGCTTTTCACGAACATCGTACTAAAATGTTTACACCCTTAAGGGTGCAAAAACGGTGTTCTAGATACTCACATGGTTGGTTACACCTTTTCGGCACTTTTACTTTGAGTCATATGCCTTTTTAAGTAGTAAAATAGGGTGCTGTTGCGTGGAACACCCTTCATCCTTGACAAGTTAAAAAAATCGCGTGGATGAAAAGAGTTGCTGCGGAAGGGGGTGTAAGCGCCCGTTTCAAACGGCTTTAGGGAAGGTTGTTTTATGGATGATGTCGAATGATTAGTGCGCATACCAATGCCTTTGAATTTCAGATACATTCCTTGAACTTCGTAAGAGTACGCTTTACGTGAAATACTAACGAGAACGAAGCAACTAGTGACCCTGACAATTGTGGTGGCGATCCCCTGCGAATGAGAGTGTTTCAATATTCGAGTATGTGAGATGGTGGAGCAGCTAATAGAATTATGATTCGAGTCTGATACAGTACGTAGTACAAGTAATTGAATTACTTGTAATAAGTTACATTCTAGTGCGAGTTTGTAATAATTTATTTTATTTACAGGGGGGGGGGGGGCGGCAGCAATTAACGCACAAGGTTCAAACATTTGCTCGATTACTTATTCAAACAAACAAATACTGCACCGTTGTTGAGGATGCTCACACTTTGGTAGAAAATACCACTATGATCTTCTTTACAAAGGAAGAGTTTTAAAAACTGTTCATTTTGTTGTTGAGGATGCTTACACTTTGCTTACATTCAAGAACCTTTCTAGAATTATCTCACCTTTCGGAAACGTACGTTGGATCCAAAGGATACACTTTTTGTATCCATACCAGTCGTGTTATAATAAATTCAATAAAAAAGAACATTTTAATATTTGCTTTTAGATGTTCAATGGCTCAAAACTCAGCGTGGCTTTAACCTCCGACATACTGGCATATAGATAATAGTTACAGTGCTGTCAATTCGTGCTGCTTGATTTTGAAGTTTTTCTAATCTGTCGATCAGATACTGCTGGCAGTGATTCCATATAACGCACGCATATCGACCTCACGTGTAAGATGCAGCGTTTTTCAAATTTCTACGACTGCAGAATAGCCTTTTGGCAGCCCTGGTTACGGTATAATAGATATGCTTATTCCATTTAGGAAATTGAATATAAACGCCGATATATTTAGATTCAGAGGGATTTCTGATTAGTGCGGTTTTAGCATCATAAGTATGAGGAAAGTTCGATGTGTTCTTTTGTAACATTACCGAGGTACATTCCGATGTTTATACTCATACTCCATTGATCACACCAACGTGCTATCTTATTCAGTGTTGTGGAATGGTCACCCTCATTCCATTCCAATTCCATTCCGGCAAATTAGAGTTTCCGACAATCCCATTCCTTTCAACTCTGCGGAATGGAGACACTGGGCCCATTCCCCACTGCTGGAATGGCTCAACTTCACCAGTCCTTCATCAAATTCCTAAACGTGAAAAAATGGCAATTAACAGCCACACTGTGTTACTGAAAAAAAAAAAAAAAACAGCATTTAGCTGCTAACGTTGTCAAACGCGCAGATGAGTGCAAAAGTATGCAAAAGCATCTCCAAAACCTTCATTTTGCTAAGCCGAAGGGTGGTAACACAAAGCGCTTCGTGACAACCTCTAGTCACTGCAGACATCGATCGCGCGATCAAGCGTAAAAGGCTTGCGAGTCCCAACAGACGCCCCATTTTTTCCAACGGACCGTGTATGCCCTCCACAGATACATTCTTAGCGTGTTGTTTGCTTCATAAGGCCTTAAAAATGTCTAGTTTGTGCGTGGCGCAAGAAGAAGTTTTCTTGCTCTCTGCTTCGAATAATTGCATAACAGCCCCGTAAGTGCGCTGTTTGAAGCGACGCCGCGTATAACTTCCTCGAATCTCCACACACTGCGGCAAGAACAGAAAACCATCCTTTGAAATGCAATTGGTATCCGGCGCCAGCACAAGGGACTGTTCCACCATACTATTGACCCTGCCTTAAACCGTAAACATTTACGTTCGCTGTACATTCAATTCAATTTTTCTTTGTGTTCCATGCAAACACTAGAAAACTGACGGGGTAAAAGCAGGGAGTCGAATCGGTCATTATTCCGTTTCGGTTCGAGTTCGGATTGCTTTGCATTTCCTTCCGCCGTTCGGTTCTGGTTCAGGGACGCTCTTGAAATAACGGTGCGATCACCAGTTCCATGAAGCGCGAACCAGTGCAAAGTGGTGCTTAAAAGAAAGGTCCACAGTTCCCAGTCGTTAAGAAGAAAGGGTGAGTTTAACAAGGCGTCATCTCCATTAAAATAAATTAGGTAACCAGAAGTCGTGCTGCGGAAACAAGGACAGTATAAAATAAATGTCTAATTTCGGTTTGTGGTCTTGAATTCTCAGCGCAAACATCGTTTTAGGAAGATTACGTGGTTATACAGGCACTTGGAAGCAGCACCAAAGTTGAGTACTGACACGTGAAGTCAATCAGACAGCACGCATAGTGATACCGTGACGGTGGCACCCATGGTACTCGCAAGCTACCCACAAAACAAATTAGTCGTTAGTTGTTTAGAAAGGAGTTTAGTCTGCCAGAGTACACACTAAACATTTTCACGCCCTTATTGGTGTAAATGGCATGGGTCACAACTCACCCCCTTATTGGTGTACAAAAACGCCCTAGACAAATGGTGTTATTTCTCACACCCTCAAAAACCGGTGTAATCCCTTACACCCTACACAGAAAGGAGTGATTCTGCTCTACACCTATTCATTAGGGTGTGATGGCAGCAGTACACCCTACCAAAAACGTGTACTGCAGCTAGAAGAGCATGGTGGGTAAACCCCGAGACTAGTGACAAACAAAATTGGGAAAACACAATACTGCCTCAAAATGTCTTGAGACGTGTTGTGTTGTCCCGATTTTTTGTCCTAGTCTTGGGTTTTTTTCACCATGATCCTTCACCAGCTCGCCTGCGCAGTAACTCTCACTTCATTCAGCTACAAGAAGTTATACTAAATGTGTAACACAGCACTTCATCAAAAAGTATTTACGGAGAAATGATTGCTAACAAATTGAAACATGTGGAACACTTTATTTTTTGAATCCAGAAAAAACGTGCATGGACCTCATCTTCTTCTTTCGCGAATTCGCGAGAAACCCATGTCAAACCTCAAATGCTGGCATTTGCCCTAGTGTTAAGTTTTTGTGACAAAGCTACAAAATTCTTAGAGGCTTAAAATAAATGCACTCAAACTTTAAATAAGGCTTCCCTTCGCCTAAACCTACTTTAAAGCTTTCTAGCTCTGCTGACGTAGGCAAAACTCGACAGGCTGGCAGAGACGGAACGACCGGGAGTTGATTGAGGCGTAAGCAGCAGTTCATGCTTGTAAACAGTAAAATGGTCTATTGAGACGGAAGCAGGACTACTACCAGAAGCATGCTTGCAGAGTACTTACAAATCAAACACCGATCTCATGTAATCCGTGATAGTTGCATAATCCGGTTCGGGCACCACAGAAAAATTCGCAAACACAACGTCCAGGATGAAGGCGGTTGCTCACATTCAACGGAACTCTCGCCGTCGCCGATGAGCAGCTCTCTGTCGTGATAGATGCACAATCCGACTCGGGCAGCACAAAACTACGCAAACACAATGTCGACGATGAAGGCGGTCGATCACAATCAGCGGAAGTCTCACGAGCGCCGACGAGCAGTTAGTATTTTGTCGAAACGCGTCCAACAAACACAGCGCAATAATTCTATGGACTCCGACGAAATTCACAAATATTACCAAAAAATTAGTATGAACGTATTCCGGCCGTTCAAGACGAAAAACCACGGCTGCGACTGCAACGCACGAAAAACAGAAGAACACTGACGCCTGACGGAAGCTATTTAGAAACCGGACCTACGTGGCCCCTACACTCACCGTAATTTGGAATACGGCAAAGACTTCGGCCCCAGTGAGCCCATCAGCGCGTCGGAGCGAGTCACGTGACATATTATAGTCCAAGCGTCCCTGTCCTACGGAGAACGGTCACGTGTTACACACCACCCCTCTGATTTGCTAGAAGCGGCCTTCGCACTCGCTCACAGCCACACGAAGACACAAAAGAAGGTGTGGAGGCTTATCAGAAGACGAGGTCAAAGAGGGGTGGACAAAGCAGCTAATCTCCCTCTGCGGCTTTGTATAAGCCACCTGGGCTGCCCAAGGAGGGTCGCAAAATGGGACACGTCAGGACTTGCTTCACGCAGTGGCGTGCGTGCTCTGATGCCGACCGCGAAATCACGAAATAAATAACACAAAACAAATTCGAACGCATGAAACAAGACCTTTTTCCAGTAAGCGTCTGCGCACGCGCACACCCTTTTCCCTTGACCTTGACCGCCCTTTCGCCATTCTTGGGGGGCACTGTTTTCTTGCGACACTAATCTGTTCCTATGGGAGAAGGCGAGTCCGGTTGCCCTCCATTTGTAGTTGGCGGCGAAACCGTCATGGGGCACTCCTTACTGGAAAAAGGTCCAATGGACCTTTTTCCAGTAAGGAGTGCCCCAAAAAAGCGTCGGGAGGCTAGATATTTTGGTGTCAACTAAGGATCGCGTACTATAGCCGGGGTGTCATAAATTCGGCACTTTCGATTGTCTTGCGGAATTGTTTCGTTAGAACTACACACAAAAATAAAATCTCAGTGAAGGTGCTATAAGTAGTGCGAGGGCCAGTCAGGTGAGTTTGTAATACACGAAATGAGGGCGCCACGGCCCATAGTTTGTTCAGTGGTTCAGCGCAGGAGGTCTTTCTCTGGTTAAAAGTAAGCAGATTCCGTTTTGCTTCATCTTGTTTTTCTTTTCTTTTTTAACGTCGGATTTTAGGCGGTTAAGAAATAGACATACCTCGCCGCCATAGGCCATTCATGCGGGAATCTTGACGCTCAACCAAAAACGGCATCGCCTACGGTATGTCAGGATGGCGTCGCCGCGACCCATCCTTTTTTTTCACAGATATTGGCTGGACCAAAATGGTAACGGCGCAATTTTTCATATTTTATCCTATATCGGCGCAATGCTGTGTGCTGTTTGGGTTGTATATTGACACGTCTTCGTTCATCTTTTGCGAGTGGGGATGTTTCGTTTTTAAATCGAAGTTGAACTGATGAAACTGACGCACACGCGACACGTAATTTTCGGCTCGTGTGGGACGGTGAGTTCGATCGGAGTTGCAAAAACTATACTCCATCATTTCCTAACCATACGCGACTTCGTGTAGCGATTAATTATACTGGATGTTTATACCGCCGTACATCAGCAACAGTTTCAGCAAAGCAATGAGCATTAACGGATATGAAATCATGGGTGTATTAGACTGGCATCGCCATAACGCCCCTTTCAGACCGTGTTAATACAGGGTGTATAATTCGCCCATACACCCTTTTTACACGATTTCAGACGCCATCGCAATAAGCGAGGTCGTAAAAAGGGTGTGGAAGGGATGAAAAACATCAGCACACCCTTTTTACACCCACCGATATTCAAATATCGTGTAAATGAAGTGTAAGAAGGGTGTTTTTCCTAACTTACACCCTTTTTACACGATTATGGGTGTTATAATGTTTAGTGTGTATAGCGACGTTGCGCCCACTGTATTATCCAGAGCTCATCCACTATACACCCACACCGCACGCCCGAATGACTTGCTCGAACGACTGAGTTGAAGAGGAGAAAGACAGAGAGGGCTGGTTAAAAGACGATTAAAACAAAAACGACATAAAAAAACAACAGACAACTTGCTTTTTCCCAAAAAACGCACACACACACACAAAAAAAAATGTATTCAAGCAGCGTCGGCTCTGGGCGACTGGCGTCCCGACGACCGGCGCTACAGCGTCGCGCGCGTCGCGGCTTTGCCTCTTGGTGCCTTCAGATTTCGCCACCGGGGAACACACGAACCGAGAGCCGTCAACTTTTTGTTTTTATTTTAATGTTTATGTTCGCTTGCTCTTTCCCTATGAAATATTGTTTAGCAGCTAGGAAAAGAATAAAAGGAACACACACGCACGCACACTCACACAAACTATAGCTCTTTAGACTCTGGGCATAGCCGGATATACTCCGTTTTACCTGCGATGGACGCTACGAGATGACGATCCAATCCGTAGTTCGTAGCTTGTGTCGTGCCTTCGCGTTCCCCGCGTCGCTCCGCAGAACCGGAAGTGCACGTGACGCCCTTCGACCTATGAGTTGGCTCCAAGGGCTCGTAGCGTCCTCTGCGGTCCATCGTACGCTGAAACCAAGTATGGAAGCGTACGCCCGCACACCGACTCGCCGACGCCAATTCGTGCTGCACATAGGCGTAAAGAAATGTATGTATTTGTTTCCTTATTACTGAGTTGTCTCCATGTCGTCGCTGCCGTTTGTTTAGTCAAAAACTGAGCCGCTGACGCCACCCTCGCGAATATTTGATCGATTTCGCGCCGCCGCCGCCACCCGCAAGAATGTGAGGCTCGCATTTTATTACGCCGCACCGTTTCGAATGAACTGATAACCGCGACATGAAATTACGGTTCTGTTCCGGTTCGAGTTCAATATCGAATGTTTGATTTCAGTCACAATTTTTTTCCGGTTCAGCTAAAAATAACGGTCTTGCTCCGGTGATCGGTTCGGGCTCTGTTCAAAACCCTGGTTAAAAGCTGCATGCTAATCGCGCTTGATTACAACAGCCGCTTTGTCGCCTCTCGCGGCGCCAGGAATGACACTTTGTCCGTCTACCGTCTGGGTACTTCACCGTGGGCGCGCCATTTTCATCCTCGAAGGAGCATAAGCCAGTGAGACAACGGATCCGTCGGTCAACACCAGTTCAATGATGCTGTTTCAAGAGTCACTTACCACGCGCTAGTGAACTGCTCCATCAGCCCGTGGGACCTAGATGAAAATCGACACCGCTCGCATGAGAACCCATTCCATTCTCACTTCATTCCGGGCGAAATGCACCAATTCCATTCAGACTCCATTCCCCCCAGCGCTGCCGCCATTCCATTCCCATTCCTTTATGGGGTCGCCTAAGTGAAGAATATTATTCCGGAATCACTCCAACTCCGGTGTGGCAACTCCGCGACACTATCTAGGTCGTTCTGTAATATTTATGCGTTTCTTGATGAGTTCATTTCCTTAAGAATAACTCCTTATATCTAACACAATTGTCGGTAAAAAGTTTGATCGTCGACTGAATATTTTGTGCAATATCATTTACTTAAATTATAAACAACAACGGTCCCAGAGCACTGTCCTGTAGGATTTTTGAACTTGCAGGTATAGCTGATGATTTATTTCAATTAATGACGGTACTCTGCTCACGGCCATATAAATAATTTGTTATACAATTTTGAACCGTACTATAAATGTTTATAGAGGCTAATATAATTTGCCGAATGTTATCTTTGTCGGACATAGCTAAAATGTGAAGAGTCTATCTACTTCCGTCTTCTTTGCCAAAGCTCCTGATATGTAATGTTGAAATTCTGCTAATCTTGTGCTACATAACTAAAAGTAACTAGAGGTATCAAGATAGTTCAACATTTCACTATTTCAAATATTCTCATGCAGCCTAGTGCAAATTTCCGTTAGCGTATACTTATACGACTATAATTTATTACCTTATCTCCTTATACGATAAAAAAAGGGATTCAGATTTGTCGTTTTTCAGTCTTGTGGAACCAACCAGTGTCAAGTAAGGTTTTCAATGTAATACATAAATACCGTTATATGGTGTCGGAACACTTACTTAGGATAACTGGTAGTATTCTATGGGGGCCGAACCTTTACACTGATACAACTTTTATTTTTAATACTTCGATATAAATACTTGATCAGCTTCAAATTATAAAAAAAGAGAGAAAAAAGGCAAAACAAATATTATCGATATGTGCAAAACGAGGTCAGACTTTGTTAGCACCGTTTACATATTGGTGTTAGGGCTTTCTACAAAAGGCTTTTAGTGCGAAGCTTGATGACTAATGTACAATGTACATCTTTATTAACAGTCTAAGAGCCAACTCTTCTTATCCTAAAAAAATAATTAATCCGGCTAAAGACACTTCTTCTCTTCTGCCCGCAGGATAACTAAAACCAGGTGATGTAGAGGCTAAGGTATGGCACACACAAATCGTGAACTCTTTGTGACATGCAAGCTATTGGTTGGTGTTCCACAAGAATGTAGTAGAGTAGTTTGTAACTAGGTGATTTTAATCTAAAGAGGAACAGTACAAAATCCCAAATTTCAGACATAGAAAAATCGTGAATAAGCTTCGTGCGATATCCTGGAGCTCATCTCCTTCTATTTATTTATATTGTTCGTTTAATTTAAAGTAGGGAACGGCATGAAGCTTCTGAATTAATAAAGAAAATAACGAGTGGTATTTCGAATAAATTTCAGTTACTTTTTTTTTCGAGTAATAAAGTAAGCTAATTGAGTAGCTTTTTTACCTAGAGTAGTTGTAATCGATTAATTTGTTTATTGACGTGTAGTATAGACTGTGGTTCAGGTCTTGCGTCTGCTTCATTGTGTTTGTGTTTATGATTTCTGTGCCTGTGTGGCTGGTGCTTGTAGACTCCCCATTCGTAAAAATTACATTTCAATGATGCTGCTAACATTGCCTGCACCCTATCATTAGGGTGTTCACCAGCACTTTAAAGAAAGTGCTTTAACACGTAACCTTAGGGTGTCAGCATCGGGATAAGTTTATTCGCACCATTAAAATATAAACGTTTTTAGTTTTTAGGAGTGAGCGGAGAATCTAAATGAAATTTGGTACTTTATTTCATCGTTCTCTAGAGGACATTGAGCTTCTAAACAATGAGGTGATGCACCGGCTAAGAGAGTTATGGTCTTCAAGACATCTAAGTTCCGCTGGCTTATTTATGTGTACGGGCACGTCTCTCTAAATTCTTACATTATTTTAGAGACCAGCTGGGAAGTGACTCCTCGAAGTACGCATCATATCAAGTTTCTAGCACAACCTAGGCCAAACGTTTTGGCATCTTCACAAAGTTCCGGTTTCACGACGATCTTTGGGAATGGCACACGGCGGCTCTTTGCGATGACCGGGAGTATTTTGGCGCCTCGTGGACCCATCCGCTCTTGAGCAGAGAGGCGAGTCTCTGCCTGCTGGAAGTCGAGCTCCCTTTCGATGGGACAAGCTTCACGACAGATGATTCGCCGGTCATACGTTTCCTTTTCTTTGCACTGAGCGCCATCGCCCACATCCGTACCACACACGGAGACTCCGGGACGCTAGCGAAGCCGGTCTCGCCCAAAAGTTATAACTAAGAAAAAAAAAAAAAGAAGAAAAAAGAAATCATACGGTTGTATTGCCTCATTCTGCGAAAATTTGTTCGAACGATGCACCATTTCGATATGCAGAAGAAAATCCTATGAGAGCACCAAATGCTTTCTAACGTCACGCCCGATCTTACAGTTTTGCCCTTCCATCCGTCCGTCTGTCCGCGAATTTTCCGCTAAATTTAGCGGGAAAAGTGGCGTCATGTGACGTCATGTGTTCCATACACTTTGAGAAAATTGATGGCACGTGACCTATACGTAAACTCAGTTTTGCGCCTAAATTTAGCGGGAAATCATTACGCTTTATGGCGAAAACATCAATTCAGTTTCCCCGCTAGATTTAGAGGGAAATTGACATCACGTGACCTACACATCAATTCAGTTACCCGCTAAATCTAGCGAAATAAGTTTACGCTTTGTGACCTAGACACGAATCCGGTTTCCCAGCTATATTTAGAGGGGGAAATCGACGTCACGGAACCTGACGTCACGTGTTCTACACCGACTTTACGTTTCGCCTCTGCATGTATCAGGAGAACATGCGTCACGCGACACCCCAATTCTCTCCCCCCACCCTTCTCCTTCCTTCGCTGTCCTTTTCTCTCCCCACGCCTTCCCCATCCTAGCAGCACCTCTTAAAGGGGTACAGAAACCAAATTCTAGAGCCCATCTCTTTGCTTGAACATAAAGAGGGTTAAAATAGGACTTCACCAATACCAATATTCCGTAGGATAACGCGAGAAAACGAATTTTAAACTGAATAAAACGATAACCAAAAACCACCTCGTGGATGTCTGTGAAGCTTCGATGGAATGTCGTGACGACAACATGCCCCTAAGAGCAGCGCCACAACGGGAAGTACGGTCACTCCTAGGCATTAATTAGGCCTGCACGTAGTACCGAGGCGCTTTGGTGAAGAAAGCAACAGCAGAGTTGGCCACCGTTCGTTTTAGTATCGGGTGGTCTTTTCGGCAACCCTTCTTTGGGCTGGTTTGGAGATTGTGTACGTGCGATGTAATATTCACGCTACCAGATGTCTGTTGAAACGGGCCCGCATGCCCACCTTTCCTGATCACGAGATAGCCGCCTTCGTCGACCGCAACTGTTAACGACCTCGATCGCTAAGAAGTGAACACAACTACCATCGTTGCTAAAAGGAGACAGCCCGTACGGCTCTGCAAAGCGGCGCGCATGTAAACAAATCCCTGCGGCGCTTTTCCGGGATTCGGGAGAGAGCTAACATGCAGGAAGATACGTTTCAAGTAAAAGAGTGTCAGCAAGATCCAAGTAAATACCTGTTTGCACTGGGAGCAGAACCGCACTGGTTGCGCTCCTTGTAACCGCTCCGGGAACGGTCTTTTACAACCGACTTTATGAACCGCTGGGCCTCTAGACAAACGCAACTCGATGCTGACGAGGCGCTCGCCAGAGAAAAATTGGACCGGCATATATGTCGCTCCCAAAAACTGCTCAAACTCGACATGTGTTGGCGTATCATGTCGAAATAGAATGGACATCTAAACAAAAGTGTACGTACCCAAGTTGCGAAGGCAATTCATATGACGTTTATTTGGGCTCTATAACACACACACAAAAAAAGGAGATAGAATTTATAGGAGTGTCTCTTTTTTCGACGAAACGTTGGCCACCGCTGCATCTGAAAACAAGCTAGGGACGACGAGGTGAAAGACTGACCTTCTTACCCCAAATTAGAGGTCACTGATCAAACTATTCATACGAGAAGGGTCCACAAAGGTTGCGTGGGCGTATTCCATTCATCAAGCCAGCCGGTAGTGTGCAGATGGTCTTGCCCCGGATCGTCGAAGTGTTTTGCTAAGCCTAGCGTCTTCAGTGGTCGCTTGGTCGGTGCGTCCTTGTCGTTTTAGCTTTTTCAGGTATCCGTGGTTCTTGCCTTTGTCTCCGCCGCGGCGTTCAGTTTCAATTACTTTTTTTTTCTTCTTTTCTCTCGTTGGAACGCGCACAGAGAGCACATAGAAATGCATGTTGATCGTCGCGACGACGTAAGCGTGCGATGTGGCCGGCGATGTAAATTTGATCACAAAAAGTGCGTACAGCTTTGTAGTTGTCGTAGGCGTGGTCGTAGGATCTCATCGTATAGCGTGTGAAAAACTTGCAATAATTTCGCTTCGTGAAGGAACTTTTCTTAGGTTTTGCTGTAAGATCATTTTGTGAATAAGCTCTATTACCTGTTGCAGACGGCGAAGACAAGACAGATGGGTTGTACAAATACGACTCTAGGCAGAATCTCTTCTCGGCTATCATGGCCTGGTGATGTAGCGGCGTGGCGGCGTCTTCGTCCTTATTAATGTCATCTACCCACCGCTCTCGTCGCTCTCGTCGCGTTGGTCGGCGACCATTCACTCGAAGCCACTCCGCCGGCTCCGCATTATGCCACAGCCCTCGGGTACTTCGACTATGCGAGATTGTAACACGCTGACGCCACCAAGTGGCAAGACTCATAACTACGGTACGCTTGGCCCTCCGAGGCATGATGACGTCAAGACCGCGCCGGATCTCCCGAGATGCATCGCGCTCTTCGACGGCAGATTTTGAAGAGCTCGCCGAAATCCAGGCATTTAGAACGAAAAATACAGCCATCCGCTTGAAATATGACTATGCGATTATCAATTACAGGTTTATCTGATTCCATTTGACTTATCTCTAGGTGTTTCCTGTATATTTTAAGTTTCGATTCGATATCCCTTTAAGGCCCGTTCACACACATGCGTCCGTAGCGACCGGAACAACCGAAACGACGGTTGCAAGTGTCTTGCAACCGTCAGTTGCCATAGCGACGGAGGGACGCACGCACGTGTCGTTCACGACGCAAGGAGTTGGAGCGAGCCCAACTTTCCCCGATGCGTTGGAAACAACCGAAGCGACCGCAACGACAGACCTATCACAGGTCGAGGAGAATGGGTCGCCGCGCGTTGCATGCCGGTCGCGGGCCGGCTGCTTCTGTCTGCAAACATGGCGTCGGTGGTGATCGTCCACATGGACGGCGGGGTGAAAGCTCATCGTTCCGCGTAAAAGCGCTAGCCTTGACTGTGAATTTTTGTCGTGTGTCGCTATGATAACCCAGCACGTATTAGAAGGGAAGATCCACCTACTCGTGCGGCGACGTCGTGGTTGCACTCTCAAGACAGCAGAAACGCCCGTGTCGTCGTGTTTGTTTACTTCGACTACAGTGGTGCTTTCTAAGCATTTGTGCCCTCGAACATCGCCCGGATTTTTGATTTGGCGCATTTCATGCGTGTGCTCAGGTTCAAGGTATTACTGACGCGTACCGTATAAAGGATGCGAATTTTCACGTGTTTTCATCACCAGAGAAAAGTGACTAGTGTTAGCTATCCTGAACGTTCGCAACGTCTACCTGATTTCGAAATCGCATTTCTACGTTGCTATATCGCTGATAAGATTACATCGTCTTTTATTCTCGTAGAAAAGGCGTGTGGCGAGATTTGTGCTATTGGCAAAGTCGTGTATTAGAGTCGTGATCGTCCAAGACGGCGTACTGCAAATTTTTCTTTTCTTTTTTTCATCCACTGTGCCCTGCAAGCCTATCATGAAAAAAAAAATATATTAATAAAGCTTTAGGCTATAGAAATCTGTCTGTCTATATTCTGTTGCGGTATTGAGTGGCAGTGCGTCCCCTTTTTAGGGGCACCGCTGAAACAGCTGACGGCGGCGTAGAAGCGGTCGCCGTGCTGCCGACCCGCTGCGCTTGTTGCAGCGGTTGCAGGTGTGTGTACGCGCGGCGCAGAGCGGTCGTTCCGGTCGCTCCGGTTGCAACGGACGCTTCGCGCTCGTTGTACATGTCTGAACCAGCCTTTAGGTGATGTTACTCCGTAGGTGTCTCGCAGCTTTCGTGCGTCGTGGAACCTTAAAGGTAAAGGCGACAGCCAATTTTTCTGTTCGAGGTATTTGTGCCACCAGGACGCACGAAAGGAAAGCACTAATAGCGTCGTTTACTATACTTTCTATCGTACGGTATGTAGTCACTGAGATCTATAAGTAACGCAGGACGTGGCTATGACCCCTTTTCTTGCTCCGTTCTTATTAGCGTCAATGTCGGCCAATGACGCCATCTCGTCAGATACGAAGTGATATAACCAGACTTTCGAACCTCGCGTTTCTCAATCTGCCATTGGGAGACACATATAGAGGGAGCGGGCCGCTCTGCAAGTCCGTCTGCTTCCTGCACAGGGGTTCCGATGATGTGAGAACGCCGAGCTCTTATTGGCTGATTGAAAAGCAAAATAGTGCGTAAACCTCGAGCCATCTAGCAATGAAGTCTACCCATTATCCTTCCAATCATAGCCATTCAGGACTCGGCGTCGTTCTGACGTCACCGAAACTCTCGCGCAAGAAGCAGGCGACTCGCTCTCCGTATACCCGCACGGACCTCTAGTAATGCGCCCGCGGCTTCTTGGACGCGTCTGCTCCTTCTCGCGTTCCCGATTACGCTGAAAAGAAAAAAATGTTTGGTATTTTGAAATTTGAAAACCTACATACCAGCGTCTATCGTTACTCCGCACGTATTTTCACGTTATTCGACACACGCGGGAGTTGCTCGGAGCTCGACTTCAATCGTGCATCCCGCAGTCGCCAGCTGTCAGCGACGGAAACAACGCCACGTGTTCCATTTGTCTGCGCCGGAAGATGCCTCTACAAAGCGTTTCTGTGCTGCAGGGATGGTCCGGAAATCACCGCAAGACGACGATCATCGGTTCCAGTAATTGATGCAATCTATACGTGTAAAGTAGTTTTCGCCCTCCTCAATATCATATTACTCTTCGCTCGCCGGCGGATCGAGTAGGCGTGCAGGGTTTGAGATGATTGCGGCTGTTTACGCCGCGGCATGGAGGGCGTCTTGTTTTCAATATCCGCGTCTCGTGTAAAAGACGTTGGCACCGAGTGTGGCCCCGAACGTCTAGTATAGCTCTGTGCTCGGCTGAGAGATTTCTTAGAAACTAAGGTTGGCTGCTAGAAAGGATGGCTATCTCAGTCTGGTTGTGTTCGCTGCCAAATGCTTCTTTTAGGAGTCGCACCGTGGCACCACTGTCTTGACGCACACTTCCAATAGTACGAAAGATTCTCCCATCTAAAGATTTGAATTAATCTCGGTGCGAAATTAAAAGCTATTTTAAATTACATTGACTCGTCGAAAAACAGAGCTCCGTCCTCTTTAGAATCCTCGAGCTCGCTTATAGTTAGACAAAATATGCCAGAACTTTTATCTAATTTGAGAAATGCTAAACAATTACATCTAGAAAGAGTTAGCGTAATTGAAGTCAATTTCTTTTCCCCAAGTGGTATTTTAATTTCGTGCCAGACAAAGTGTTCACCCACTTTAGCCCCGGAGAGTAGGGACAGAGCGCACTGCAGAATATGAATTTCTACACATTGTTTCGAGAATCGCGTGTAGTGCTGCCTTTTCCGAGCCCCACACCCCATGGAGTATGGGGTGTGTGTGTGTCCGGGGGGGGGGGGGGGCTGTCATAATAATTAGACGGGAAAGAGGGAAATGCTCGTGCGTAACTGTCATCCGCCCATCGAGGAGGAAAGACTCGCGCGGGGGGGGGTTGTCATAATAATTAGACGGGAAAGAGGGAAATGCTCGTGCGTAACTGTCATCCGCCCATCGAGGAGGAAAGACTCGCGCGGGGGGGGGGGGGGGGTTGTCATGATAATTAGACGGGAAAGAGGGAAATGCTCGTGCGTAACTGTCATCCGCCCATCGAGGAGGAAAGACTCGCGGGGGGGGGGGGTTGTCATGATAATTAGACGGGAAAGAGGGAAATGCTCGTGCGTATCTGTCATCCGCCCATCGAGGAGGAAAGACTCGCGGGGGGGGGGTTGTCATGATAATTAGACGGGAAAGAGGGAAATGCTCGTGCGTAACTGTCATCCGCCCATCGAGGAGGAAAGACTCGCGGGGGGGGGGGTTGTCATGATAATTAGACGGGAAAGAGGGAAATGCTCGTGCGTAACTGTCATCCGCCCATCGAGGAGGAAAGACTCGCGCGGGGGGGGGGGGGGTTGTCATGATAATTAGACGGGAAAGAGGGAAATGCTCGTGCGTAACTGTCATCCGCCCATCGAGGAGGAAAGACTCGCGCGGGGGGGGGGGGGTTGTCATAATAATTAGACGGGAAAGAGGGAAATGCTCGTGCGTAACTGTCATCCGCCCATCGAGGAGGAAAGACTCGCGCGGGGGGGGGGGTTGTCATGATAATTAGACGGGAAAGAGGGAAATGCTCGTGCGTAACTGTCATCCGCCCATCGAGGAGGAAAGACTCGCGCGGGGGGGGGGGGGGGTTGTCATAATAATTAGACGGGAAAGAGGGAAATGCTCGTGCGTAACTGTCATCCGCCCATCGAGGAGGAAAGACTCGCGCGGGGGGGGGGGTTGTCATAATAATTAGACGGGAAAGAGGGAAATGCTCGTGCGTAACTGTCATCCGCCCATCGAGGAGGAAAGACTCGCGGGGGGGGGGTTGTCATGATAATTAGACGGGAAAGAGGGAAATGCTCGTGCGTATCTGTCATCCGCCCATCGAGGAGGAAAGACTCGCGCGGGGGGGGGGGGGTTGTCATGATAATTAGACGGGAAAGAGGGAAATGCTCGTACGTATCTGTCATCCGCCCATCGAGGAGGAAAGACTCGCGCGGGGGGGGGGGGGGGTTTGTCATGATAATTAGACGGGAAAGAGGGAAATGCTCGTGCGTAACTGTCATCCGCCCATCGAGGAGGAAAGACTCGCGGGGGGGGGGGGTTGTCATGATAATTAGACGGGAAAGAGGGAAATGCTCGTGCGTAACTGTCATCCGCCCATCGAGGAGGAAAGACTCGCGGGGGGGGGGGGGTTGTCATAATAATTAGACGGGAAAGAGGGAAATGCTCGTGCGTAACTGTCATCCGCCCATCGAGGAGGAAAGACTCGCGGGGGGGGTTGTCATAATAATTAGACGGGAAAGAGGGAAATGCTCGTGCGTAACTGTCATCCGCCCATCGAGGAGGAAAGACTCGCGCGGGGGGGGGGGGGGTTGTCATAATAATTAGACGGGAAAGAGGGAAATGCTCGTGCGTAACTGTCATCCGCCCATCGAGGAGGAAAGACTCGCGCGGGGGGGGGGGGTTGTCATAATAATTAGACGGGAAAGAGGGAAATGCTCGTGCGTAACTGTCATCCGCCCATCGAGGAGGAAAGACTCGCGGGGGGGGGGGGGTTGTCATGATAATTACACGGGAAAGAGGGAAATGCTCGTGCGTAACTGTCATCCGCCCATCGAGGAGGAAAGACTCGCGGGGGGGGGGTTGTCATGATAATTAGACGGGAAAGAGGGAAATGCTCGTGCGTAACTGTCATCCGCCCATCGAGGAGGAAAGACTCGCGGGGGGGGGGGGTTGTCATGATAATTAGACGGGAAAGAGGGAAATGCTCGTGCGTAACTGTCATCCGCCCATCGAGGAGGAAAGACTCGCGCGAGGGGGGGGGTTGTCATGATAATTAGACGGGAAAGAGGGAAATGCTCGTGCGTAACTGTCATCCGCCCATCGAGGAGGACAGACTCGCGCGGGGGGGGGGTTGTCATAATAATTAGACGGGAAAGAGGGAAATGCTCGTGCGTAACTGTCATCCGCCCATCGAGGAGGAAAGACTCGCGCGGGGGGGGGGGGGGGTTGTCATAATAATTAGACGGGAAAGAGGGAAATGCTCGTGCGTAACTGTCATCCGCCCATCGAGGAGGAAAGACTCGCGGGGGGGGGGGGTTGTCATGATAATTAGACGGGAAAGAGGGAAATGCTCGTGCGTATCTGTCATCCGCCCATCGAGGAGGAAAGACTCGCGCGGGGGGGGGGGGGGTTGTCATGATAATTAGACGGGAAAGAGGGAAATGCTCGTGCGTAACTGTCATCCGCCCATCGAGGAGGAAAGACTCGCGGGGGGGGTTGTCATGATAATTAGACGGGAAAGAGGGAAATGCTCGTGCGTAACTGTCATCCGCCCATCGAGGAGGAAAGACTCGCGGGGGGGGGGGGGGTTGTCATGATAATTAGACGGGAAAGAGGGAAATGCTCGTGCGTAACTGTCATCTGCCCATCGAGGAGGAAAGACTCGCGGGGGGGGGGGGTTGTCATAATAATTAGACGGGAAAGAGGGAAATGCTCGTGCGTAACTGTCATCCGCCCATCGAGGAGGAAAGACTCGCGCGGGGGGGGGGGTTGTCATGATAATTAGACGGGAAAGAGGGAAATGCTCGTGCGTAACTGTCATCCTCCCATCGAGGAGGAAAGACTCGCGGGGGGGGGGGGGGTTGTCATGATAATTAGACGGGAAAGAGGGAAATGCTCGTGCGTAACTGTCATCCGCCCATCGAGGAGGAAAGACTCGCGCGGGGGGGGGGGGGGGCGGGGAAGGGGAAGGGGGCGGGGAAGGGGGGCGGGGGGGGCGAGAGGAATAGAAAAAGCGAAAGATTAATGGGTTTTGAACGTGGCGTTAAACCAAGAAATTGAGAATAGGTAACTGCGGATGTTGGGAGTAGGGAAGCTGAAAATATGCAAGCTGTGATGAACTATATGCGGATATCGGCAGATTAAGACACAAAATGTCAGACGAGGGGGCGCAAAAGCCGGGTAGCAATCGTTTCACCCGCGATGTCGCGCCGACATCACAGTTCGAAACTGAAGGTTGGTTCACACACCTGCGTGAGTCCTACCGAATGCGATTGCCACAGCTTGCGACGTCAATCCTTTAACAGGTTGCTATGACAACAGCTTCGTCGGCCCCAACAAAACGGGGAAGGGGGGGGGGGGGGGTAAAACCGGTCTTGGAGCCGACGCAGCTGTTGTCATAGCAACCCGTACGTCGCAAGCCGTTGCAGTGGCACTCTGTCGGACTCGACGCAAGTACTTGGATCGTCCTTCACGCATCAAATGGAAGATGTCCGTCGCAAGCGACTCATTAAAGTCTCGATGCTAGGCCACTTTCTTGAAGAAACTTCATGACCGCTCGATAGGCGAAGGGGCGGAAGGGAGGGGGGGGGGGGGGGTGTTCACACTGCTTATGTTTGCATGAAAATTGCTCGCCTGCATCATTGGTTTGACTATGGATTCTCGTTTTCTGGGGTCTAACTTCTACCAGAATGAATAAGTTCAAGTAAAAAAAAATAATAACAAATTCTACAGGTGAAAAAAAAAAGAATTCCCTCCATACCCTTAGTTTAAAACTCTCCAGTACGTGTATACTCTAGAGTTTGATATAGGCTACTGTCATTAGACCCTACACTTGCGGACAACGTTTTGTGGCATTTGAGAAGTGAAAAGTGCGCGTGCACGGATTTGTTCGGCGCACAAGATACGCGAGCGCCCGTGCGCCCATACCTTTGACTGCGTAGCCACAGAAAGTTGTCCGCGAGAATAGAATACAACAGGGGAGAGCGCAAAAAGTCGACGCAAGAAAGAAATTTAAAAAAAGAGCCAGAATTGACCTTTTTCAGAGTTTGACCACGATCGTGGCGCGCCCTCGCGGAAATTGCTCGAAACACTTTTGGTGGCTCCGGGAACGTTTCTCCGTCGTCCGCGCCAGGCCTGGCTTGTCTCCCGGTCCATGTGTTTGCGTGTGTTCTCTGGTGGTGGTGTTCCGTCCTTCACCAATCTGAACGTGTCTTTCTGTCGTCGCTTCGCGTGCATATTTTCTTCGAAATGGCTGAGAACGACCTGGAGGATTAACAGAAGTCAATGTCTAGGATACAGAGGACCTCGTTCGTTTTTATACCTTCAGGGATGGATAGACCGCCAACGCCGCATCGGTTCTTACCATCGACTCGGAGTCACTTCATCGTCACTTTGGTGTCGCGTCTTGCAAGCAACTAAAAAAAGGGGTCTGCTTTCAAAACAGAGTCACAGAGTGTTATGTAAGGAAAGTAATGGTGACCAGCTTGGATACCGACCCAACCATCTACCTTGAGCAGAGCTTGTGAGCTCCGTTTACTAGGCCCGGCCACTACAAACAGCTGATTTTACTCTCCTTGATCGCTTAAGTTATTCAGCTTATCGCGTCCGTCACTTCGCCGTCCTGTGTACCGCGCGAGGGTACTTGACATTGCCGTATTCGGGAATGTGTAAACAAACTCTGACGGTGCGAAATCCGGGCCGTCTTGATATCGCAAAGGATTGCCTGCACCGTCAAAAAGTAAGGAACGGTATGTTCGAAACAATCCATCTTTGAATTCAACACGTTTACGAACCTTCGGCAAAGTGGGCCCAGCAAGCAGGGGGTTCACGGTTGGTTGCCAAGAAATTTCATCAAGAGTCTGTCTCCGTAAGTCTTAAATTCGTTTTCGCTCGCTTTAAATGTTTTGTCACTTTTTTTAACGTGGCAAGACGCGAGTGTGTATAGCGCACGCCTGAAGAACGAAAAGCGTTATGCTGTTATTTTTTAATTGAGTACCGGGTACGGCATGATTACGTCACACAACCTCGTTTGCACGTTTACTATTAACAAAAAATGGTCTGAGTGCAGGCGAGCTGGTGTAAGTTTAACATGATGGAAAACTTGATATATGAATACATGAAAGCTTGATGGAACATCAAGGACAGGGACGGAAAAAGTACTTCTTTCAAAAAGTCCTGTATCCGACCCCGTCCTTGATGTTTTATCATTTCATGTATTCGTATCTATTCAACAACACTCTCATTTTTAATTATTAAACCTGAGACTGAGGTAGGAAAAGGAAAACGCAAAGGAAAAACGGGCAACGTCTCAAGAGACGTTGCCTGTTATTTTTCTGTGTCCTTTTGCGTTTTCCTTTTCCTACCCCAATTTCAGGTATATCATCATGTTCACATTTACTGTATTTTAGTTAAAAGCAGAATGTCCCGCCGTCACATTGATGATCCAGCCACCTGACACGGGGGACTCTCGTCATAGGCTTTTGAAAGCAGGGCAAAAAGGTGCTTTCGTGCACCACCCGCCAAAGGCTACAAGAACTTTATCATATTTGGCATTTTAACAATGTTTCCTTCTATTTGTGCAACCTTGTGCTGTGCGGTGGTGAGGCATGACGACTATGAAGCAATACCGGAGGAGTCAAGCATAACCAGCACTGTCTGAGCGACCGAGCGGGCGAGAGAGCCACCAAAAATGGCGCCTTTTCCTTTCCTCTCCTCTCTGAGTCGGCGCATGCGCCCAGCGATCTCTGAAAAAGGTCAATTGCACCAGCCAAAACAACATGACCTCAAAATCAGCACGTGACAAAAAAGTAGATAACAAAACAGCACACTGCAAAAAAACAAAAAAAAAACATTATATATAAAAACAAAGAAACGAGAAAAGGAAAACCGGCGCAACGCAGAAACAATTATACTCTGTTTATTACTTAGTGTATGCAGCGCTGTCAAAGCTGGTGGCTCAAGCCACAGCCTCCTCTATACTCACAACGCCTGGCAGTTCGATGACGGAGCTGCAGAGTGCCCCGTCACAAATTTGGAGCGCGAGGATCTGGTTGCACGGAGAATTTCTCGGAGAGTCTGGTATTCAGCGCACAGCTCTTTGCAGCTGCGAAAACCCGAAACATGGTTTTCAAATCCGACGAGAAAAGAGGCGGTAGCCCGAGGAGCGCGCGAAGAACGAGCGGACATTCCATCGCTCGGCACAAGTGTGTTTCGGCGTCTTGCCGCAGCGGGGCGCCCGTTACATGACCTCTGTCTGCCGCTCTACTTTTTCACTTTCGGCGCCGCGTCTCGTGACGATCTGCCAGGCTTTGTCAGTATAGACGCTTTGCAGCAGCTGTGCATGGACGCCGCCATAACTGACCTTCAGTTTTTGTTTCCTCTTATTCCGTTTATTTCACTTCATCATTACCATAGCAGGACAGGATATTGCCATATTAGATTCAACTGTGTCCTTTTCTAAAGCATTGGCCTTTGTAGAGGACCGTCAACTACCGTTTCAGTTGCTCGGCATTTCGGTAAGACAAGAGAAGGTCAGCAATGGCGGCTGTAATTTGGCGCGTGTGTAAACCGTCTATACACCAACTAATGTTTGCAAACAAACCGGAGCGCCCCTAGCGGACGCCACCGGCGCCGCGCATGCGCGATGGGGTTGTGGGCAAGAAGCTCGCCGTCGCTTATAAACAAACCATTGCAATGCGATGTTGTCGGCGTCGGTGTGAGTCCCCCTGCTTTTTTTTCGCGTTCGAATTGTTGATTCTACGTCTTCCTGGCGATGTCTGACTACTTGAGCGGCGTCAGCGAAATTACGGAGGCTCGTTACACCGCGAAACTTCGCGTGAATAATCTGACATGTGGCGATTCATTCCGCGTGGACGCCGCAGTATGTACGCTAAAACCTGATTCGCATGATGAGATTTCACTCGCAATTTTCAGTCGCGACGCCGCTCGGGCTGCAAAAGCGTGAACCGTAGCTGAGATAGTCGACGTCGGTACTGAAAATCACAAGCAGAATCGGACCAAATCAATTAACGAGAAAAGAGTCAAAGTACAGGCTAGCTGGTGGAAGTCAACCATTTCGTCGTTTACCCTGAGACTGGTTTTTTTTTAGAAGAGCAGAAGTAAGAGAAAAAAACAGACAGGTCTCTTCTAAAAACTCCCCAGTTTCAGGGTAAACGACGAAATGGTCAAGTCAATTAGGCATAGCAAGTCAGTGATGGTTACTCGTAACAATGATCAACATCTGCTTGTATTTACTGTTTACATCGAGCCTGCTTACCAACCTTCAAACTTAAGTCTTCTGAGGCCTGCGCTTACTTCAAATAGCAAGTACCGGGCCAACATTTAATCTACGGGCCGGCGTCGTCTAAGAGAGCAGACGACAAGCAGAAGCCTTTGAAAGAGCAGACGACAGTTCGAACGATCAGGCGGCCGTTTGAACTTGAAGACGCACTGAACGTAGTCCGCAGGTGGTCCGCACAACTTGATGGTTTTCTGGCGTTCATGTTGGAATAAAACAAATAAATCTGATGAGCACAAGTATCGGTGAATCCAACTCAAAGGGCTTCCCGCCCAAGCAATCGTTGTCCGACGGCGTCTGCTTTTCCCTTTTCACGGCACATAACCAGATTCTCGGACGAACCGAGCACTTGAAAACTGACCTTCAAACATTTGTCGTCTCTTTTGGTACGGCAGCAGTCCCGGCGTTTTGACGAGAAGGCAGGTTTTTTGCTGGTTCCCTTCAAAGCAACGCAGGAATACACGTCTGGCATGGGGACTTCTGCCCACAGCCCCAGACCGGAAGTGCGACCGACGCGCCACCACCGCGCCGTGACGTCATAGAGATGAGTTGGTGTATAGGCAGGGCTTCGTGTTTTCGGATAAATCCGAAAAACTACGAAAAACACCCGCCGGTAAAATTTTGGTCAATTCGGATTTATCCGATAAATTCTGAATATTTATGTGTCAATGCCACTCCCCCCCCCCCCCCCCCGGCCAGAAGAAAGAAGAGAAAGACTTTTTTTTTTACAGTTTCATCAGCACAAGGCTAATGGTCCTGGGAAAATTCCACCATAATTATCTTTCAAATCTCGGACCGTTGTCGAAAGGGGTCTTGCCGCTTGTCTCTTCAAGGTTGATTCAGGGTAACAGGTCGTTCGTTGTACATTCGGGTCACGTCAAAAGCCACTCGTTTGGTGTCCAGTTTGGGCCTGCGATATGTGATTTAGAGAAAGGAAATGGTATCTTTTAGTAGCAGTGAAAGCTATGGACCATAGGGATTGTATAAAATTGGGAAGAGGGGCAGTTCAAACTCTCTATTACCTCCTTAACCACTCCACCTCACGCGGCCACGGGCTGGGTTGATGGAATAGGGTGGGATGACTACGGGCTTCCTAGCGACTACCTCCGGGAGTTTATTGATTTTAAGGTATTGGCGTTTTCGAAGCGCCACTTGTGTGTGACTTTTGTCGTGGATAAATTAGTATTGCCAGTGGCAATGGCACCAATGCCAAATTCAACTGAAGATATTTCAATTGATACAAGCGCGTTTTACTTTTATCTTGTATACGTTTACATTCGGTTATTATTTTTTTTATTTTTAATAAGAAACCAGCAAAATTAAACTCCGAATTTCGGAGAATTGGGTATAAGAACACTATAAACTCCGATAAACTCCGAATCTTCGGCAAAAAATAAACTCCGAAAAACTTTCCGAATTTGACGAAAAATAAACTCCGAAAACACGGAGCCCTAGCTATAGGCTGCAGCCTCAAGGTTTTAATGGGCCAAATTGGTGGTTACACGGCAATAAATATTGTGGTGGAAAACTGACCAATGACACGGTGGGCTTTGATCCTGCCCATTGGTATGCTGTTGGAAAATTACGGGATTACACTCCTTTTCCCTGACCATGTGACTTCAAGGGACGTCGCATCTAGATCTCCTTAAATATATTTATTTCAAGGATCAGTTGACCCCTCTGCATTATAACAGAAAGACGGTCTAACGCCACAACAAACGGCGGTGAATATTCAATGCATAATAACAGGCAGCACTGTCCAGGCGTATAGTCTGCAAAAGAAAAAATTGAGCCGGATTTTTTTTAGATAGTTTGCATTTGTTGTATTATCGGCAGGGCCTGATTTCTGCACCCAGTGCACAGTCCGTCAAGCTGGTGCATTGTGTCTTCATGCTTTTTTTCCTTTGTGGCATTTTTTTTTTTTCAGACGTTTTTCGGCGAACACTGTTGAACCTGAAGAAGTGCCCTTTGAGGCCCATATCAAGCCATGAGCACACACACAAGCACAGGAAATAACACTCGGTGCCAAGTACAAACGAAGGACTTGGGCGGAAAGCCCTGAATACCAAACAAGCAGTGTCGGGTGACGGCGACTGACTGCATAGTACACAGATTGGGCTGCTTCGACGCTTGCATCGCTTCGGTGGGCGTTCATAGCTAGCCGTAGTGAGATAATCCAGGCGCTTGTCGAGCCGTTCCTAGACGGGAAGTCAATTGTCTGTTCCAAAATGGTAACTCGAATTCCTTCGTATTCTTCCTTTCATTTGTCTTGTGAGCAGGCCGTGTTTCACGCCATTAACAAACCGGAAGTTTGGCCGGAGGGCAGCATTTTCCACCAGTTTTTTGGCCAGCTAGACCATGCTCATACTTATCCCCTCGAAATGACATCAGATGTAAACGTCGGAAGTGCTTAGCATTTTTTACCAAAATGTTCGAGGACTCCGCACAAAGGCTGATGAGTTTATGTCTAATCTTATTACTGCCGACTTTGACGTTATTTGTTTATCGAAAACGTGGCTCTGCGATGGCATTCCCAATTCGAATTACTTCACACCTAACTACAGTGTCTACCGCCGCGACAGAGACTACATAACCACGGGGCAAAAGCTAGGTGGTGGCGTATTGATTGCGCCTCACTCTTCGCTTGAGTCACATCAAAGGTTCGACGACGCCGGCGTCGTCTAAGAGTGCAGACGACAAGCAGAAATGTTTGAAAGAGCAGACGACAGCTCGAACGATCAGGCGGCTGTTTGAACTTAAAGGCGCACTAAACGTAGTCCGCAGGTGGTCCGCACAACTTGACGGTCTTCTGGCGTTCATTTGGAACAAAACAAATAAATCTGATGACCATAAATATCCGCGAATTCAACCCAAACTGCTTCCCGCCCCAGCAATCGTTGTCCGACAGCGTCTGCTTTACCCTTTTCACGGCACATATCCAGATTCTCGGACGAACCGAGTACGTGAAAACTGACCTTCAAACCTTTCTTGACACTTTTGGTACGGCCCTAGTCGCGGCGTTTTGACGAGAAGGCAGGTTTTTGCCTGGTTCCTTTCAAAACAACGCAGGAATACACGTCTGGCATGGGGACTTCTGCCCACAGTCCCAGACCGGAAGTGCGACCGACGCGCCACCACCGCGCCGTGACGTAACAGAGATGAGTTCGTGTATAGAAGGCACTGGTCTAGAACTCTATAGTTGAGATGGTTGTGCATGCCCCGAGTTCTAGATTTTCACGTTACTTTTTTTATTTTTGACGGATCCGTAACTAGCCTTCGGCTATGACTCAAGGTTATAAGTATATTTGCAATTTTTTGTATATATATGCGTAAATAATAAAGCTTTCAAATCTTAGAATGTTTCCAACAGCGACACTCTGTAGGTTCAGGTGAGCGCTTGGACTGGAGTAAAAATGTACTTAATTACCATTGCTCCAGGAGAAATAACATGCAGTTAAAGATTTTCTTTAAAAGCACGAATATACGAAAATACTCATGGCCTGAGATATTTTTTTTGACACAGGATTCTTCCAAGTAATTGCAATTATAGTGATAGTATATCGTCAATTACGAACAAATTGGTTTAAAAAAAAAACTGAGAAAGATCGCTCGACTCTACCCTTAACAGCTCAGTCGAACGTTTGGTCCCCAGCCGACATTGTCTACCATGAGCAGACAATAATGCTTCAGAAAGCTTTATAGTCGTAGCGAACCCTCGTAGCGGCAGTTACTATCCTGATCAAGTCTAATAACCGCTAATCAAAAACGTCAATGAGCAATGTTGCTAAACGCGTAAGTGTGGTGGGCTCCAAGGGGAAGGTTTGGCGATCGCTCGCTTCTTTCAACGGCCGAGAGGAGTCCCACGCTTCGTGCCTCAGTGTCACTATCAACGTGGTATCATCTGAGAGCTAGCAGCAGCGCCACAACTGCAATACGCACTGCGTCCGAACTTGCGTTGCCGAATCTTGGGGACTTGGACGTACTACGAGGAGAACCGTAGCCTCCAAGGGACCACGGTAAACATAATTTGAACGTACGGTGAATGGGGAAATTATTTTAGGCTATTTCTTATTTTATATGCGTTCAAATAAAGTTTCCCTTTGTCCCTTGGAGCCACATTCATTGAAGATATTTCGTGATTTCGCAATACAGTCGGGTCCCGAGCTACTCTCACAGTTCTACCCTCGCCCGCGCTCTTTCTCCCGCTCACACCCTAAAAAAATGCACGTGAGTCTGCTTTCCCGCACAACACTCGGAGAGCCAATCACCGCAACTTACGGAGGCAACTCAGCGAATGACGAGGACGAAACATATGTTTAGACGAAAAAACACAGTCTGAGTTGTGACATTAAGCAATGCAAAACGTCACGCTTGCATGGCTTAATGTCACAACTCAGTCTGCATTTTTTTTGGTCTAAACAGATGTTTCGGCATCGTCATTCGCTGAGCTGCCTCCGAAAGTTGCGGTGTTTGGCTCTCCGAGTGTTGTGCGGGAAAGCAGACTCACGGGCTTTTCTAGAGTGCAGCGAAAGGAGAATCTCTTCCCGTCTAATACACTGCATGCAGTGGAAGCTTCGTTTACGCCGGACCAATGAATCGCCTGCCTTTTATCGCCGGAACCCACTCTTTGCGCGATAGTACGCGTGTACAAAGAGCAATCACGCAGTGCAAGACCAACTGTTGATTGGTCCGACGAGCAGGCAGCTGCCACCACCCTGTCAGCTTGTCGGTGAACGGTGTGGAAGGGTGCAATGTGGTGCTGCACTCTAAAAAAAGTCTGTGCGTCTACTTTCACGCACAACACTCGGAGAGCCAATCAGCGCAACTTACGGAGGCAGCTCAACGAATGGCAATGCCGAAACATATGTTTATACCAAAAACGCAGTCTGAGTTGTGACATTAAGCAATGCAAAACGTCACGCTTGCATGGCTTAATGTCACAACTCAGTCTGCATTTTTTTTGGTCTAAACAGGTATCTCGGCATCATCATTCACTGAGCTGCCTCCGTAAGTTGGGCTGATTGTTTCTCCGAGTGTTGTGCGCGAAAGTAGACGCAAAGCCTTTTTTTAGAGTGTGCTACCCCGCATGCATATTACGCTTCGCTTTGTATGCTTGAGTCGCGGAACCGTTCTAGCCCGTGCAAATGTCATACCTCCCCTTCTAGCCCACAACAGAAACAACTGACAATACACACGCGCTTGCTACATCGAATAGGTTATCTTACAAGTTGACGATAACACATAACACAAAGGCTTTCTTCTTTTCACGCTTTCTTTACTTTCTCTATGTCGCTTTGCGTTTATATAAAAAATCTCGTCTTTAAATGGGGTGGATATACAATGGAAAAATTCAAAAGGTGGAAGAAAGTTTGAGTCGTGAGAACGACAGAGTTAAGAAAAAGAACCGCGGCTAACTTAGCCGCGGTTCCTTTTCTTAACTCTGTCGTTCTCACGACTCAAACTTTCTGTGTTAGCCGGGCTAACACAGAAATAGTAAAAATTTATTCAAACGAATTCCCTCACTCCACTCCTTTTTTGGCCCCTGGTAGGCCCTCGGCGCGGCTTATGTCGTGGCTCGGGTTCAGAATGTTGTCCAACATTTCAATCTGTCGCTGGCGGTTTGCCAGCAGCTTCCGCAGGACCTCGAGATTCTTGTTCCACCCACGTTCTGATCTGCACACAAAGCAGTAAGAGAAATTAAAGACCAAGCTGAGAATGCCGTCAGTGCTGTGTCACCAGGCAAGCCTAGAAAAGATGACACATACAATTTCAAGTGGACCTAGTCAGATGTTAAATATTTGAGCAGGCCGTATCATGAGACGATGCGCACCGTGGCCGTTCGTTACTCTACAGAGGCGAATTATTCTTGGTTGCGGGGAAACCTTTGCTATCTTTTGACCTTGTCTCCATAGCCTTCAAAATGTTTTTGTTCTTGTCTTTAAAGTAATGTCTTAATTAGCCCAATAAACGTCTTCTGAATAAAGACGACGCGAAAATAGCATTTTGAAGAAACTTATTACTGGTGACACTAAGTAATCTGGTTTGCAGGTTACTACCAAATAGCAGTGATAACGCTGCACTTTTCAGTCAGTGGGGAACAAGACAATGATATATCCTTCTCTGCTCGCACCAAGATTTGGCGGGAATTAGCCGCTAGAAAGATCATAGCGCACGCATTTGAATCCTTCGTGGAACCTATTGTTGAACCCCTTCGAATCATCGATAGAGCGGGAAGTAAAATTTTCACTAACCCATTTATGATACAACTACACTCTAAACAAAATCTGGTTGTAAAAGAACTCTTTTGCGTTTTGCTGGTTGCCCTGATTTTGTATCCTGAAAAGTTATTTTAAGCACCCTTTAAAAGGGTTATTTCCGAAGAACCTACGAGGGGTTCTTTTAAGCTCTTTTTTTTTTTTTTTTATACGAAACAGTCTTTAATCGCTCAGTTGCCTTTCTAATGTGTCAGAGGGCCATAGTGCTTGGGGCGGAACCCTTCTTCACGAGCTGAAAGAGTTCTTGGGACGTCAAAAAATCTTTCAAAAACAGATCCTTTTTTTTGGAGGGGCAGGGGGGGGGTGGTACGGCCTATTTTGTTTTTGTCATATTAACGCATAAATATTTACCAGTTGCAGACAGATGGCGAACATATTCGCATTACGGCTTTCGGCGGCTTTTTTTTCCTCGAGCCGCACCTTCGCCGACTCCAGTCTTCGGGCCAGACTGCGGTTGTGCGCCGAGAGGCGCGCGATTTTCAGCTTCAGACGACCCGCATAATTCAATCCCCAAAGCATCATACCGCCGTTTCCAAATGCCTCAGCTTGGACGGGGGTTCAACGCATAGCCCCTGACCGAATCACGTGAAAACCCAAATGCATGGCAGAGCACTGCATCGTACTAAATGCGACGAGAAACTGAAAGGGAGAGAGCAGGATACGAAAAGGACGCTACAACGCCGAGCTCTTGTTCGAATAATTGGTGTGTATATCTAAAGCTAGCGGGCCTTTGTCTCCATTGCACTGGTCGAACGCTTTCGAACGCGACAGCCGGGCGCCGGCGTTCCGCGTTTGAACGAGTTCGACGAGTGCAGTGGAGACAAGAGCGGCTAACTTTGGGTCTACGCACCAATTATTTTTAGAGCAAGAGCTCGACATTCTGAAGTCCCCGCGGGCTCTCGTCCCCTCCTTTCTGAGAGTTTCTCGGCGCATTCATTGAAAAAATGCTCACTCAATTTTGTTTCCTGTAACAATTGCTGCATACAAAGGTCAGACTGACAAGATCTTTGTGGCAATGAGCCGAACGATAGTTTGCGGATGCTGCGCAAATGCTCGTTTAAACCTCTATGGAAAGAGCGAGTGAGTATCGAACGTTAGCCGACAGTACTTACTCGGGCTCGAGACGTCTAAACTGGGAGAGATGTAGCTGCGTCGGGCAATGTTGCGAGTGACCTGACCCGAGCCCGATGGAAGGACCCGTCGGGACGAGAAAAAAAACAACAACAACAACAATACTTTGAACAACGCTCAGGAGGAACCAGTTGATACAGGGCACTGAGGAGAAATTGCCTTACCTGTACTACTGGCATGTTCGCTGGAGATCCTCACGACAAACACGAATTCGAATGATGCTCCGCGTGATTTGCGCGAGGGACGGTGGCGCGCGGAGGCTACAGGCCTCCCTCGCTGAAGCTTCGGACAAGCTGTGGCGCCCTCTCTTTGGGGAGTACAAGCTCACCTGATTGGGCCTCGCACTCGTTATGACACATTTGATGAGCTTTTTTCTTTCTGTGTTATGCTGGAGAAAAAAAATCACCTTTGGACGTTCGAAATCGGCTAGATTCAACGCCGCAAGACAATCGGAAGTGCCAGATTCATGCCACCGCCGCTAGGGTACGCGTTTCTTATCCCTGCGTGGTGACGTTAGAACATCTGACATCCCGACGCGTTCTTTTTTCTTTTTTACTTTTTACTTTGGTACGCGTAAAACGGCGTCTCTTGGCTCACGCTGTTAGCGTCTGAGCTTTGACCTGTGCTTCCACGGCGTTCGAGTTTTTGTTGTTTCTTTGTATACTTTTTTGTTTTAATTCTTTTGCGCGTTTCGCACCAAAGAAAGCACGCTTCTACAGGTGTGACAGGTTGAGATGAGCAAGTTTATACTACCCAAAACAAGTCGTTGTTTGCAGCATTCTCTGGACAAGGCAGGAGGCCTATAATTGATGATATTTGAGCACACAAAAAATAAAGAATGAGAGGTCATGCAACATTTTAAAAAGGGTAATCTTAGAGTACGTCTGTTGTTTTTGTTTTCCCGCTTTCGCCGCTTAAAGTTTGCATTTTGGTGCAGGAAGATGGGCCCTTTCTGTAAGTCAGTCTACCCACCCTATGCACAGCTAAACTACACACCTAAGCTGAGTCTAGAAGCTTCCCCTTCAGAGCGAGCTCGATGGCTTCCGCAGTGCTTTGGTTGCGCGTGCCTGCGGGTTCACACTTGTGTTAGAAAGGGCAGAAAGCTCGCGCTGAAAGCGGAGCTTCTAGATTTGCTTCTAGTCTCGACGTGAACGGAGGATACAGATTTACATAAAAGGGTACGACGGTGCGTTCATTGCTGTGTTCGTGTGTTAGGCGCGCGCACTTTTTGGCTGCGCTGAATGGACTGTGAATTAACACGTGTGGAATGTGATTTTTTGTAAACAGTGGAAACGTGCATAGAGTGAACTAGAAAGGATGAGCTTGATCACCGGAGTGCTATTTCTGAAGCTCCGCATGTGGAAAAATGATTAGAGGGCGCTACCAGCGAAGTGGCTTGGATTTGTATGAACAAGGAGTAAACGGACGCCACAATATAAGCTCTTGCTCAAACGCGTAGATAATTTTTAACACAGAACGTATTTTATCAGCCGCTTTTTTAATGAAAAAAAAGCGTTGCGTTCCAACGCCACGATCGACCGGCGCACAGCTCAAGGTCTTAGAAACAATAGAACCCCGGGCTATATTTTAACACAACCTAGACGTCAGGCGTCACGTCACTACATAACGTCACCGCGACATGACGGGTCGTCACAACGCCATGAGACATCACGACGACGTCTTGTCGTCAACGTCGTCGTCGAAGTTGACGACACGCGTTATATGACATCAAGACTGCGTTATGACGTCCCATCGCGTTGACAACGACGTCGATGTCAACGATGGCGTTGACAACGACGGCGACTCCGTCACGCGACGGCAATCTTGTTATCAACGCGACGTCATGAAGACGCTTAACGTCAGGTAGTCGACATTGTTGTCGACATGACGCAACTCGTCGACATGACGCAACTTGTCGTCACAACGACGTCCCGATAACTTCACAACGTCGACATCATCGTCGACGACGACGACGTAACACGACATCAAGACTTCGTTGTGACGGCGCGTCGACGCTGAAGTTGGAGAAGGCGACGACGTTACACGACGTCAAGACTTCGTCGTGACGTCGTTGTGACGTCACGTTGACGTTGACCACGCGACGTCAGGACCATGTTAGCGTGGCGTCGTAGTCACGTTTAATGTTGCGTGGGGCGTCGACGTCAACGTAGGTGTCGACGACCACGTCGACGTCGTCCTCGACGCAGCGCGACGTCACGACCGCGTTACAACGACGACTTGATGTCGCGTAACTGCATCGTTCTAGGCGCCAGGCAACGTCACGACGGCAAACAACGACAACAACGTCACGGCAAAAATACAGGCGAACCACGCCACTTTAATCGCAGCGCCACCACGCCAACTTTTCACATTTTGAGCTTCAACTGAAAGCATGAGCGGAGCTCGCCCCACTAGGCCTTGAGTGGGCTAAAGCACACACCCAGCTCGCGCAGCAGAACCCAGGGATCCTGGGTTCGAGCCCCACCCCTGCCAATTTTGATCTGGATGAGCATCGTACCGGCGTGCGGTCGTGTATCACTACTGCGTGGTGCACGTTAAAGACCCCAGGCTGGCGGTTGTACTGCACTGGCTAAATTGCTCATCTACAGCGTGTGACTCGTCGCAACTTTAAAGGCTGACCAACTACACGCTGTATAAATGTGATAGACAGCCAGGTGGCGCCCCCTGCACACCTGGTATATAAAGAGCATGTCGCACGAGATTAAAACAGTTGAACACCGGGCAAGCTTGCGTGCACTCGTCAATGCCCCGCTGTCCCGGGAACTCGCCGAACATTACAGGGGCGACGAGGAAGTGGAAGTGTTGAACTGCTGCCGTCGGACCGTGCGCCTGTTCTGGAATGCCGGTGGTCGGCAAACTAGAGCCGTTTGACACTGAAACGAACTGGAGCGAGTACCGGGAGCGGGTTGAACAGTACTTCATCGCCAACGATGTCAGGGATGAGAAAAGGCGAGCTGTTTTACTTACGTGTTTTGGACCCGCCACATATTCATTGCTTCGAAATCTTCTGGCTCCTGTCAAACCGTCGGAGGCCAGCCTAGAAACCATTTTTGAGGTATTAGGCGAGCATTTCTCACCGAAGCCTTCGGAAGTCGTCGCAAGCTTTAAGTTCAATTCACGGATGCGTCATGACGGTGAGACGGCGGTGGATTTCTTTGCTTCTCTGAACAAGCTGGCGGATGATTGCGGATTCGGCGCGTTCCGAAATAGAATGCTGGGAGACCGCATCGTCGGAGGTATTAACGACGAGATGATACAAAGGCGACTCCTAGAGATTTCAGATTTGACCCTTGACCTCGCAAAAAAGACGGTCGTTGCAATGCAAGCAGCGAAGAAAGATTCGCAGATGCTATCGACGTCTATCCAGCCAAACCTCGCGTCAGCTAACACAGTGTCACGCGATGCAGCTGTGAACCCGAAGCGGAAGACTGGCACCATCTCCTCTTTTCGTTGCGGAGGCGAGCATTACGCCACACAGTGCCGTCATGCAAGTACCACTTGTCACAAGTGTCGGGGAAAGGGGCATCTGGCACGAGTGTGCAAGGGGAAGACAGCGGATGCAACCGCCGGCGGCCCGACGACGTCCACTAGAATACCGAGATCGGTCCACACCTTGGACGGAGCGGGCCAGTCGCAAGATGTCTCACTGCCAGAAGTCTACGAGATGTGGGAAATGACATCTTCTGCAGTCGACGGCCAACCTTTCCGAGTGGAAGTTACGGTGAACGGGACTCCATTGCTGATGGAACTTGACACGGGAGCTAGCGTGTCTGTTGTGTCTGAGGAGACATTTCGACGCGAATTTCCATCAAGGCAGCTGGACCCGTCGCGCATCATGCTGAAAAGCTATTCAGGTGAACTTTCCCCAGTTCAGGGAAGCCTTACTGCAACGGTGAGACTTGGAAACCGCGAATGTCAGGACATCCTGTATGTTGTCCCTGGCACCTGCCCATCTCTGCTAGGACGTGGCTGGATGAAAGGCCTTGGCATCAAGCTTTCCAACGCGAAGGATGTCAACTTCGTGACTTCTGTTGCGAACCTCGTTGCTGAATACTCCAGTATCTTTGATGAAGGTCTGGGAACTTTCAAGGGGGTGGCCGCAAAGATAAATCTTCAGGACAACGCCAAACCAAGGTTTTTCAAGCCTCGTTCAGTTCCATTTGCGATGCTTGACAAAGTCAACGAGGAATTGCAACGCATGGAACGGGAGGGAGTCCTACGTCCAGTGAAGACTTCGGAATGGGTTGCCCCTATTGTACCGGTCCTGAAACAAAATGGGCAGATTCGCATCTGTGGAGACTTCAAAGTCACTGTGAATCCTGTGACTGTACCTGAAAAGTACCCCATCCCGCGAGTGGAGGACCTGTTCGCTAAGCTGAGCGGAGGCGAGAAATTCAGCAAGTTGGACTTAAAAGATGCATACCTACAAGTTAAACTTGATGAGAAGTCGTCACAACTGGTTACCATCAACACTCCACGAGGTCTGTACCAGTACACTCGCCTGCCGTTCGGTGTGACCTCTGCACCATCGATCTTTCAACGAGAGATGGAGAACCTATTGCAAGGACTTAAGCACGTCGTTGTATATTTCGACGACATTCTCGTGACAGGGCGAAACGATCAAGACCACCTGGAAAACCTGAACCAAGTGCTGAGTCGGCTGCAGCAAGCTGGGCTGAAGCTGAAGCTGTGCAAGTGCGATTTCTTGGTTCCCCAGGTTAAATACTTGGGTCATGTCGTTAGCTCTGCGGGATTCCAACCAAACCCAGAAAAGACTGACGCAGTACTGAAAGCTCCAAGGCCTACCGATGTAAAAACGCTGCAGAGCTACCTGGGACTGGTCAATTTCTATCGTCGGTTCCTGCCTAACTTGTCCAGCGTTCTACATCCGTTAAACCATCTTCTGGGGGCAAAGACGCCTTGGACTTTGGGTGCGGACCAGGAACAGGCTTTTCGTCAGAGCAAGGAGTTACTGCTGTCTGCCGCGGTATTGGCGCATTATGACCCGAACAAAGCAGTGGTGCTTATCTGCGATGCGTCGCCGTACGGAATTGGGGCTGTCCTTGCTCACCGAGAAGATTCAGGTGCTGAGAAACCAATTGCGTTTGCATCTAGAGGTCTTCTGCCGGCTGAGCGCAACTACAGTCAGCTTGACAAGGAAGCCCTGGCTCTGATATTTGGTGTGACTAAGTTCCGGCAATACCTGTGGGGCCGTGACTTCGAAGCGGTCACAGACCACAAGCCCTTGCTGGGGCTGCTTGCTGCGGACAAGCCTGTACCTGAGACCTGTTCGCCACGGGTGCTGCGTTGGGCACTGATGCTGTCGGCTTACAGCTACAAGCTAAAGTACAGACCTGGTTCACACATAGCAAATGCGGATGCCTTGAGTAGGCTGCCGCTGCCAGTTCCTCCATGTTCCATCGAGCGGCCAGCCGAGGTATTTATGCTCGAGGGGGCCTATCCTCGCGTACTACTTGCGTCTGTCGTGGCTGACGCCACTTCAAAAGACTTGATTTTGTCGAAGCTTAGAGATCATTTGTGGTCTGGAGCTGAGCTGCATGACCCAGACTTAAAACCGTACGCTCCTCGAACAACTCAGCTGTGCGTACAAGAGAACTGTATCCTGTTGGGGTCAAGAGTCGTCATCCCAGGATCCTTAAACCAGAGGTTCTACGACTCTTGCATGAAGGTCATCCAGGGATCGCCAAAATGAAGGCCGTGGCTAGGAGTCATGTATGGTGGACATCATTAGATGAAGACATTGCGGCTACAGTGCGGGGATGTCGTGTGTGTCAAGAAAACCAGCGACTCGCACGACCAGCACCAATGATGCCATGGCCATTCCCAGAAAGGCCATGGTCTCGTCTTCATATCGACTTTGCTGGACCAATGAAGAACCGATATCTACTCATCGTGGTCGACGCCTACTCAAAATGGATTGAGGTCGTTCCTGTGTCCACGCCGTTGGCAGAAGCCACGATCCCTTGTCTGCGTGTGATGTTTGCCTGTCACGGACTACCAGACCTCGTCGTATCCGATAACGGGCCGGCATTTGTAAGCGGTAGCTTTAAGAACTTCCTTCAACAAAATGGAATAAGGCAGATTCTAACACCACCGTATCACCCAGCGTCAAATGGAGCCGCTGAGCGAGCGGTTCAAACCATAAAGTTGAAGCTGAAGAAGGCAACTGATGGAAGTTTCCAATGTCAGCTGGCCCGAATCCTGCTCAACTACAGAACTACACCTCATGAAACCACAGGGTGCACTCCGGCGGAGTTACTGATGGGCCGCAAGTTGAAGACTGCTTTGGCTCTACTTCACCCGGACCTGAGGTCAAGCGTATCGAAAAAACAACTCATCCAGAAGATGGCGCACGACAGGGGTGCTCGACTGATACCAACTGTCCAACCGGGTGATGCCGTGTATGCGAGAAATTTTCGACAAGGTCCACCATGGGTACCGGCAACTGTGATCGACACTCCAAGTGACCACATCACAGATATCGCACTCCCAGATGGTCGGTGTTGGAGACGTCATGAAGGACATCTGCGTCCTGACCTATCCCAAGCTAGGGCATCATCGGGTCCGCGACCAGAGCCGGTGGATCAGGCCGCTCCTCCTAATGGGAATGTGCCTGTACCACTAGAGGATTCTGCCCAAGCGGTACCTCAAACCGTAACAGCTGAATACCAGCATGACGACACTCAGCCTGTTCCTGGCATTCCGCTACCAAGGAGTCCTGCACTCTAAAAAAAAAGGGAGGAGAAATGGAGGAAAAAGGTGATTTTCCTCCCTGCCGCCTACGGAAGGGAGGAAATCGCACCCGTTCCTCCATTTCACCCATTTTGATGCAGCGCAACCTGGTGGCGCTTGAAAAAGGGACGAAAATTCCTCCCCCATGCTCGCGGCGGCAGCGGCGGTTCGAACCGCCGCTGCCGCCGCGAACATGTTCAATGGCGGTGACGGCAACTTGAGGGATTGGTTACCGTCACCTAGATCAATCCCACTACTGCCCATGCGCGGTGCTAGGAGAGAAAAAGCGGAGCTGCGGGGGCTTGCGGAGGTACACTAGTTTAACAAAACAAAAAGCGAGGCGCGTAGCGCGGCGTGCGTCTCGCAAGAATCACGCCGTATGTGCCGCTTCGAGATCGCGCTTATTCATTGTGAATCAAACTTTGCAGCTGCGATAAGTACAGGTGGCGACTTATCACTGGCATGGCAAGTACGACCGCTTTCGTCGCGTTACTTGCTACATTACAAGTGGACATAGTGACCCTGGAGCGAGGGAACAAAAAAAGGACGGACAGACTTGAAACTATCTATCCTTAACCAGCTCGCCTGCCTATTGGCTTTAACTTCAGTAACAAGTAGGGCGCACAAGAAATAATCGTCATAAGCGTGGAACATTTTTTTCTTTAATCACGTTGTTGCTAAGATCGCTGCTCTATTCGAGTCGACACGTCTATACGTTCCTAGCCCCGTCACCTCCGCGAAAAACATATACACTTGAAATAAAGCGTACGTACCATACAGCGAAAGGTAATCCGTGCAGCGTTTATTTCAGTTCTGTGTAAAACAGAACAGCATATCCAGTCGATAGGAAGGAGAACTGCGATGCGGCGAGCGACTGCCGTCCGACACACGTCTTATTCCGTCAACATCGGGACCACGACCAACTTGCGGGAACACGCGATAATTTTTTTTTTTTTTTCTTTTAAAAACCTGATCTCTGCACAAGAAAGGACGCTGAAATGACGATTCGACGAAGGAACGAAGCAACAAATCCGGGAGACAAGGTCAACAATTCATTCGGGAAGAGTCCACTTGGAAGAAAGGGTAGTACAGACATTCCATTCTGGTTGCGGGGCGAAGGGGGGGAGGGAGGCCGGATCTGCGGTCTTGGAGGAAAGGATGATTCAACCAAGCGGACGGTTCACCGCCGCTTTTTTAGTTTGTGCGGCATCTCCTGCTACTGTGTGCTACATATCAAATAACGCACTCGCAACAACAACAAAAAAAAAAAAAAAGAAGGTAAAGTAAACAAATAATTCCGTCGCACTTTTGTTTTCTTTTATGCGGCCCACTTAGTCCCTTATCGCGCGGTTTCTCTCGTGTCGCGAAACGAGCGCTGGCCGGCTGTAGCACACGACCAAGTTCACCCGGCGTCAACAACGTGGATCTCAAGTCTGCTCGTCGCAAATGTACTGGACGTACTTTTAAAAGAAGCAAGGATGAACATAAGCTTACTATTAACGTTCTATTTAGATAGCGACATGAATAGAGTATTACTAACAATTGCTGTACAACCTTTTATTTTAGCTTTAGTGTCCAAAATAGTTGCATTGTGTTAGCTCTCGTAACGCTATATTCTGCAACGGGTTGCAAACGTTCTCTAAAACATGAAAACACGGCTCCACCACGGTACATATAGCGGAGGCCATACCCATAATGGATTGCTTATAGAGTTGCGGAAGTGGCTGAACGATCTAAAACTCTCAACACGGGCTTTTTGACTTGGGCACCGTGATGTTTTCAAGCGGTTGTGATACCAAAGTCATGGTTCGTGGGTCCTTATCGCTCCCGGCACTTACTATTTATAGGTAGAACGCTCCAGGTTAGAAAATTAAAACAGTATTAAATTTCACTTTTACGGGTGGCGAAGCGTGACCCAAGATATGTCCCCTGCTCTTGCAACGAGTCTTGTTAAAACCAGGAATATTTTTTGTTTGAAAAATTCCTTGAAATTCTTGTGCAACAATTAAAATTAATCATTCCCCCGCCGAAACCTAAAATAGATTACACTGGCACTGCACACTCCAATCAAGCTATAGCTCGGTGGCAAATTTTAGCACCAGTGTACTGCATTTCAACACTGCATTGCCAACATGATTCTTCGAACTTATTAAAAATATATTCATTAAATTTTAGTTAATTAACCTAATGATCTACATTTGCTTTGATCAGGGTGTTGAATTAAGAGATAGGGGCTATTCCAAGAGACAAGTGAAATAATGTATGAAGTACGAGTAATATTCGCTCCGGCTCTCCGTGTTTATGCGACAAATGATGGCAGTCACCGGCCAAGTCGGATTCAAAAATAAGACTGCGATATATAGAGAGAGTGCGAAGTTAGCGTACTTGGAGAGGGGTGGGGGTTCAGTGTCGGTGCGTTGTTGCGTTTGTGGGGTGTTCTCCTTGTGTTTCGTGTATTCTGTATGTTTGGTGTTGTATTTGCCATGTAGCGTTCAAGGGCGGGGGACATTGGAAAACAAATTGGCACTTCACCAACATTTTTTTTCTGTTTTGAGCGCCATCTGGTGGAAGTTATATGAATTACACGAGGGGAGAAAGTTTCCTCCAGTGGGCGAAAAAAGGTGGCGATTTTCCTCCCTTCTTAGGGGAGGAACGTTTTCTCCACGAGCAAAAATAGGTGGCAACTTTCCTCCCTTCCTAGGGGAGGAAATTTCCTCCCGTTTTGTAGGAGGAAAATTTCCTCCATTTGTAGAGCAATATATGATACATTCGAGTTCCTCCTTTAAGGGAGGAAGTACTACTCCCTTTTTTTTTAGAGGGTGGTACTCCACTACCGAGGAGAAGTAATCGAGCACGAAAGCCTCCTGTGCGCTTTTCACCGTGAAAATCGGTGGGACCTTGGCTCATTTTTGTTAGGGGGGGGAGGAATGTGATAGACAGCCAGGTGGCGCCCCCTGCACACCTGGTATATAAAGAGCATGTCGCACGAGATTAAAACAGTTGAACACCGGGCAAGCTTGCGTGCACTCGTCAATGCCCCGCTGTCCCGGGAACTCGCCGAACATTACAATAAATATCCCCATGACCCAATTTTTTCTTTTTTTCATTTTTTGGTGGATTTTTAGGGAATCCGTTAGCATAAAGCCTGGTTCAGACAGTTGCGTTGCGGCTGCGAGACACCAGGACATGCCTGCTGCTTATATCGCGTGCCAGGATGATTCCTTGAATTGGATTTCACGCTTCATACGAAGCACTGATGTGCCGGTGACTCGGTTTCGGTTCTCGACTCAACGCAGTCAAACGCACTCAAACGCAAGTGTCTGAACCGGCCTTTAGAGTTCCTGTACACACCAACTCATGTTTACAAACAAACCGGAGCGCCCCTAGCGGACGCCACCGGCGCCGCGCATGCGCGATGGGGTTTTGGGCAAGAAGCTCGCCGTCGCCCATAAACAAACCATTGCAATGAGATGTTGTCGGAGTCGGTGTGAGTCCCCCTGCTTTTTTTTCGCGTTCGAATTGTCTATTCTACGTCTTCCTGGCGATGTCTGACTACTTGAGCGGCGTCAGCGAAATTACGGAGGCTCGTTACACCGCGAAACTTCGCGTGAATAATCTGACATGTGGCGATTCATTCCGCGTGGACGCCGCAGTTTTTACGCTAAAACCTGATTCGCATGATGAGATTTCACTCGCAATTTTCAGTCGCGACGCCGCTCGGGCTGCAAAAGCGTGAACCGTAGCTGAGAGAGTCGACGTCGGTACTGAAAATCGCAAGCAGAATCGGACCAAGTCAATTAGGCATAGCAAGTCAGTGATGGTTACTCGTAACAATGACCAACATCTGCTTGTATTTACTGTTTACATCGAGCCTGCTTACCAACCTTCAAACTTAAGTCTTTTGAGGCCTGCGCTTACTTCAAATAGCAAGTACCGGGCCAACATTTAATCTACGGGCCGGCGCCGTCTAAGAGAGCAGACGACAAGCAGAAGCGTTTGAAAGAGCAGACGACAGTTCGAACGATCAGGCGGCCGTTTGAACTTGAAGACGCACTGAACGTAGTCCGCAGGTGGTCCGCACAACTTGATGGTTTTCTGGCGTTCATGTTGGAATAAAACAAATAAATCTGATGAGCACAAGTATCCGTGAATTCAACTCAAAGTGCTTCCCGCCTAAGCATCGCTGTCCAACGGCGTCTGCTTTTCCCTTTTCACAGCACATAACCAGATTCTCGGACGAACCGAGCACGTGAAAACTGACCTTCAAACATTTGTCGTCTCTTTTGGTACGGCAGCAGTCCCGGCGTTTTGACGAGAAGGCAGGTTTTTGTCTGGTTCCCTTCAAAGCAACGCAGGGATACACGTCTGGCATGGGGACTTCTGCCCACAGCCCCAGACCGGAAGTGCGACCGACGCGCCACCACCGCGCCGTGACGTCATAGAGATGAGTTGGTGTATAGAGGAGGCTATGCTCAAGCATGGAGTTTGATTAGGTTTGATCTCGCAGATATGTTTGCACGCGTTCTCGTGGAAACGAAGCCATAGAATAGATGAAGCCACGCGCTCGCGCCAGTAGCTTTGACAGCATTGTATAGACGCTTTACACACGCGCCAGAATACAGCCGCCATTGCTGACCTTCTCTTGTTTTACCCTGATACCAAGCCACTGAAATTGGTGTGGACGAGCCTCCACAAAGACCAATGCTGGGGAGAAAGACAGAATAAAATCTAGGATGGCAATGACCTAGCCTGCTATGGTAATAATGAAGTGAAGTAAACGTAATCAGGGCAAACAAAAACTGAAGGTCAGTTATGGCGGCGCCCATTGACAGCTGCTGCAAAGCGTCTATACTAAATATGAAACGGAGTATAGTGTGCAATTTGATCGGTGAATAAATAACGTTCTTTAAAGCATAGATTTTATTCTTTAGAAAATTATTTCTTTTTTTTTTTAGTCTAGATACGTTTAATTCTGACTTCGAATTTCACTGTTCTTTTGTTTTGTATCTTATTTTACGTATGTTCCATCTCCACAACTTCCTCGAACCCGACACGGGAGATTGGTTATATGGCCGACAGTCAAAATGGGTGATCACTGGCTATGGGTGTTCGTTACTGCGTGTGCTTTTTTGATGCGATTGTTGTATTTGCATACATCTCAATCGCGCCTTTTTATTTATTTTTCGCGTGCCGTTTTTTTATGCTTTGTTTTGTCACAAGCTGTTATGTCGTGGTGCCATTAGGGCCGTTTCGCTTATCTTGCTCGTAAATTGCCTCGCTTTCCATCGTTGCCGCAGATGAAGGAACCAGTTCGCTGCTCTTTTATAAATCTTCTACCGCGTGTAAAGTTCCTTATTGCAAGAGTGATAACATTACGGGGTATCAAACATTCGCGAATGTTGCACTTTTATCTGCTGTATCTTTATTCGCTCCACGTTCATACTCCTACATTTTGAAACGAGCTACACACACCCACGCACCGAGCGCGCGCGTTGTCGAGAGCTCGTAAAGTTCCGGGTCGTTCGAGCGCGGTGTTACGGCTCTTTCCCCCCGACGGAGCCGAGGGCGTCGGGCCGGAGTTCGATCGGCGCGCTGATCTACGTGCTCTCCTTTCTGACAACATGACAGGCCCGTCGTTGACTCTGCAATCACGTCGGCAAACCGCACATGGCGCGGTTTCGGTCCAGCTCCGGCGCAGCGTACACGCCGATCGTCCCCACCTGCGGTGGCCTTGACATCCCCGCACACGCTCCGTTTCAAGCCGGCAGTGCGGTGGGAAGCGACGCGATCGTCGGACCGCTCGCACCCTTCGCTACGTCATCGCGCTCTCGCCCACAACGACGCGGGAAGGGTCGAGCGACGAACGGAAAGTGGTTGATTGGTCCGGCGGGTGCGTATTTCCCACCGTACTGTCAGTTTAAGAGTGGACCAGTACACCGCGGGACGTAGCCACTGCAAGCTCTCGTTAGCCTATGTCGTGCGCGGGTCGTTCGATACAGCAGGGGAGCGTCAACGTGCCACCCCTCTAACATTAAACTCAAGCTTCCGCTGTCCACATCGACAGACATTTCGACAGGCACTAGTTACGACGAGCCAATCAGTAAAAGCTCTACGCTCAAAGTATCGACAGCCCTTTCCTCGATCGTCTTATGGGCGGTTCCATTTTGTCGCTTAGTGCGGAGTGGGCGCAAAAGGCACCTTTCAAAAATTCCTCGGTGCAGCACTGCGCGCGTTGCACGCTGGGAACTAGTTGGCCACGGAGCGAAGTGGCACAGTTTCGGTTTCGATTAGACAGCCGCTCTGTGTACTCCTGCAGCCAAGCACGTAAACCTCCAAACCTGCATAACTTTTCTTTACGCACATGCGAAAGTGCTTGCACGACAGGGGCACCCGCAGGGACGTTGCAATCCGTCGCCTAACAATGCCTACCTTTGTTCAAAATCCGGCACCATCGGGAACCACAAAAACAGTGCCAAGCTTTTTTCTTCGGTATCTTTCGGCAACGCCTACAGTATTGTACACTTGTAGGAAATCGCAGCAATGTAAGCAGCGTGTTCCGTCACGACACAATGATCATGACAAAATCTGAAACTGAAACCAAAACTAAGTGACCAACTGGTACCCAGAATTTATTTCGTGCCACCAGGGGCTCTTCGATTCGGGAAAAGATCTATTGGCGGTAGTTACAATTCCAAGATGAGAGTCTAGATTCGAAATGAGGAAGCTCACGCGATATCCCCTTGCTCTGTCGCGTACTGCTTTGACACGTTTGGAGAACGAAAAAGCGTCTCGTTGCGATTTCAGACGAAACTTTAGGTAACTGACAACCATGACTTAAAGCAATGAGATGGCTTGAGTGTCGTTACTTTGAAGTGTAGCTCATTCAAAGGTAACCAGGGGAGGTTTCTGAGGTCGCCTAACTATGACGATAACTCACTCTGCTGGCTCTAAGCACCCTGGAAAACCAGAAATCATATGCACGGCCGATTTTCCTAATGAATTAGCAATCAATCGAACACATTGAGGTCATCTGCGGCGATGGGAGGAGGATTTTTCCGGCAACCAAGACGACATGTGACCAATGAAAACGTGACATTTCGTTGAGACTGCAAACGCGCTTATTACGTAATGTGTGTGCTTTCGTAGATGATAAAAAAAAAAAAAAAGAGCAGTCGGAAAATGTTAACTTTTCGCGAAGAGGAAACATAATACTGCGATAATCGTCTCAAAAACAAGACTCTATAAATTGCTCTTTTTTTTTTTTTTTTCGTCTTCCGCGGGAGTGATGTGTCCGGTTGTCAGCTCTCGAACGTGCAATCGTAGTCCGTGCTGTATGGGCAACGAGCCGCGCGCATTCGAGATATCACTTTGCGGTTCCACCGGTCGGAGGCGCGAGGATTCTTCGCTTGCCATTGGCTGACAGTTGTCCCGGTTTCGGAACGTGCTCCTCCAATCGCTGGAGATGACCTTGGTATGTTGCAATCTTCGACTGCTTTTTAATAGAGAAATCGTCCGCGAATCGTCAAGATCTAGAGCTTTCTAGAATGCTTAGAGCCAGCAAAGTGAATGATCGCCATATTTAGGTGACCTCAAAAACCTCCTCAGGGCACATTTAGGTACATCTGGTTACAACTCTGGATTTGCTTCTGCTTCGCGGGTCCTTGGCTCTCTCTCATCCCGTGAGCTGAGCTCGGCGCATTGGATTGTCTCGAGGTAAATCCAAATCTGGCTTTCGGGCGTCGTGCACTTCGCGAACTCAATTTGTCGTTCAGATTGAGCGTTACGGGTTCACACCGTAGACTAGCATTTTAGCCAGTGCCGCGCCACCGCTAACCTAAGTATAATTTCACCACCATCGCGCAATGGAAATTACACTACCGCACGCTAGTTTTACGCTCATCGAAATCAAAATATCCCAGCGCCTATCAGCAGTAGCATCACCCAATATTACCTTCCTAAATTTATCAGTCGTTGCATTCGCAACTCTAACCTCGCAAATGTAATCGAAAATATGCACGTTACAAAAACAGAGTAACAAAATACCCTTAACCGTTACTCACTTAAAAAAAAAAAAAAACAAAAAAAACTAAGTGCGTCGTTCGTGACTGCTATTCAAAATGAACGCGCTACCTTAGCTTGAAAGAAACGCGTTATTTTCTCGTTAATCTGGATGTTTCGTTTTTTAATGAAGCAGTGAACGCTTCCGATATTTGGAATCGTGAATACTTTTTTCGCTTTTAACGCTCTCGTTTAGGGACAACGGCGGCTATACTGACATACCTTCTGCACATATTTGCACGGTCTATCGGCGTTTTCTCGTCGTTCAAATTACAAATGCGAGATGGGGTGAGAAGCAGATTGGGCACTTGCACACCGCTCACCTTCAGAAATAACTACATCAGTGTTGCGGAATGGGCACCCCCATTCCATTCCAATTCCATTCCGGGAATTAGAGTTTTAGATAATTCAATTCCTTTCAACTCCTAGGAATGGAAACACTGGGCCCATTCCCACTCCTGGAAGGGCTGAATCGTTCCATTCCATGCCTCTAATTCCTATACGTAAAAATTGGCATTTGACAGCTTCATTGTGTTGCCGGCATAAGCAACATAAAGCTGACATTATCAAATGCATAGACTAGACAATTGTAAAAAATGCTAAATGCCTCGAAAAAGCACTGATTTTCTAAGCTCACGGTGCTGGATTCCCTGGCGTGACTCGTAGCGTCCGCAGCGGTCCATCGCAAGGTGAAACAAGGTATGCAGAGACTGAAGTCAAAGGAACCTAGCTTGCTTGTAACCCTAACCGACTAGAATGTAAAATACATAACACAAAACAAGCATAAAACAAAGACCAAGCAAAAGGCGGATTTACACGTAAAAATTCAATATAAAAAACAAGCGTCGGAGCAAAGCGCAAGAGGAGAAGACAGAAGTGAATCTTGCTTTGTTTTTAATGCCAAAGCAAACCCAGATTTCGCACTTCAGAGGAGTGCGCGCGAATGAACGTGGAAGGCAGCAGGGTTGGCCACCTGCTAAACGACGCTTTTCGAACTGTAAGAAAACAATAACTGATCAACTTTCGGCGGCGCGCGAGCAGACGAGTTATCATAGCTCGGCGAGTTGAGTGTCGCCCCCCGCTCCCAGATCTCAGTCTGTGCGCGCGCGTGCACTCTCCATGCCGTCACACACACAAAAAAAGCAAGACAAGTAGGACGATGAGGAGCCGTGCATGGCGGTTTCTTTCTTTGCCGCTCCCTTTTTTTTTTGCCTGGTGCTTGGTTTCTTGTTTCGCTCTCGTGTAACACCAATGAAGCCCGTCGCCTGCACGTCCGTGAGAGGCGCCACCGCCACCCAACCCCCTACCCCCCCCCCCTTCCCCTCTTCTGCTCTTTGCTTTGACGCTTGTTTTTTGTGTTGCATTTTTTTTTTTTGCGTATAGGTTTGTTAGGGCTTCATGCGGGCTAGCAGCTTCCCGCTCATTTTATTTCTGAGCAAATGACTCGCTGACTGCGTATGCTGCTTATGCCAAAAAGAAAAAAAAAAGAACCGGGCCTATTTTATTCTCATTCCATTCCGGGCAAAAGGCATCTAACTCCATTCCCATTCCATTTCCTCAACGTTGCCGCCATTGCATTCCCATTCTATTTCGGGGTCGCGAAAATGCAGAATGATTCAGGAATCATTCCAACTCCGGAGTGGTAACTCCGTAACACTGAACCACATACCGTTACTTCACCAAAAGGAAAGAAAACATGTTACCCATTCCTTACCTTACAAAGAAACGATGCCGTTACTTCGTCGTAAAAGTAACGTGTCGGCCGCCAGGCCGCTCCAGTGTCCGCTGCACACTGGAATGGGCGGTGCCTGCCCTCTCTTCCTTACGTGATTTCCGCTGAGCACTCTAAAAAAAGCCCGTGAGCCTGCTTTCCCGCACAACACTTGGAGAGCCAATCACCGCAACTTACGGAGGCAGCTCAGCGAATGACAATGCCGAAACATATGTTTAGACCAAAAAAACGCAGTCTGAGTTGTGACATTAAGCAATGCAAGCGTGACGTTTTGCATTGCTTAATGTCACAACTCAAACTGCGTTTTTTGGTCTAAACATACGTTTCGGCATCGTCATTCGCTGAGCTGACTCCGTAAGTTGCGGTGATTGGCTCTCCGAGTGTTGTTCGTGAAAGTAGACGCACAGACATTTTTTAGAGTGAGGGGCGTCATCTTCTTTGGAGTTGCGAATAGACGATGATTGTGCATCTTCAGTCGTCGCCAGCTCCCTCGCGTACAAAGCAACGACGCGCTTTTTTGTTGGAGCACCTTTCTTAGGGTCACTGTCACCTCCAGAAACGCTGGGCAAAGCTGATGCGTTTCTTGGATCCGGATGGGTTCTTTAGTTTTCTGATCGACTGATGCCGCAATCTAATTGGCTGCGGAGGGAGAATGAGATGTACGGGACTTTCCAAGCACTCAGTGAGTGGAGAAATAAATCGGGAAGAGAATGCACCGTATTTTCTATTCTTGGCTCGAATCAAAATTTTTGCGCGAATTATTTTTAAGGCCAGAGTTTTATTTGCCCCATTGAAAGAAAAGTAGCCTTTAAATGGCCATAAAAAATGCGATTGCGCAGCGCGCGCCGCTCAAACGTAAGCTCGTAAACGTAAGCAAACGTAAGAGAGGTCACCCTAGACTTTGTCCTCTAGGCGTCGTTCTCGACGTCGTCCTACCCGTCGTCCTAGAGGTCGTCCTAGAAGTCGTCCTTGACTGGCTCTTGCCTTCCTACACGTAAGCAGTCTTAAGTGCACTCGTGCAATTATTTTTTCTCTAACTGATGTAAATGATATTATAAGGAAGTGAATGAGAGCTTCGAAATATTTTAAAGAGCGTTATCAAATCTTAAATAAGATTTAAAAAAATTATTTTTAACACTTATTGAAGTTAAAGGAAACTTATAAGCGAACGTTTCCGTATATTTATGTCTATACAAGATAATAAGGTCGAACATCTCCCGAATCGACTGATTACCGGTTTAAATTCCTGAGTGCGTATAGATGAGTTTCACCCACCATTCGAGGTAACCTCGTGCCTTCGGGGAAAAAAGCCAATATCCCGTCGTTACTCACAACTATGCCCAGGGAGATTATCTGAGCATGCACAGATACTTTGAAAACTTTGATTTCAGCGGGGTTCTTGCAATAACTGACGCGGAAAGAGTGACTGAGACGTTTTCGTCGATTGTTAAAGACGCGATTGATACTTTTGTGCCTTAGCCAATTTCCAAGCCTTCGATTTATACGGAATGGCCTTCCATAGATTTAAACATTTACTTGTAAAAAAAAATCTCTTTCACGAACCGTTTAAACGAACTGGAAATACTTTATGGTATACTCAGCATAGCATTTATCGTGCTCTAGCTAGAAGATTGTGCGCTACAGGTAAGCGCTTAAACATCGACCGAATAGAGCGTAGCTTGAACCGAAGCCCAAACGATTTTTGGAGGTTTGCAAAACAGCTCACACGCGATACTAGCCAAATTATTTGTCTACTCGACCGCTCACTTTACGATAGCTATCTTTCCGCCCCTACAGAGGTTGCAGATATGTTTTCTTATTATTAGTTCAGTGACTACTGCTCCACCGTTCAACAAGTGGAATATTGCCGCGCGCGCGCCAAGTAGGCAGCGCGCGCGTGGCCTAATGGTTATCGCGCCTGCCTCCCACGCGAAAAGCTAGGGTTCGAATCCTGGAGCGACATGTCTTTTGTTTATTCCTCTACTTTAGTGTTCTGGAGAATTCGAGAATCATGTTGCTTGTTCCAGGCCCGAATGTTCCACGCGTCGAAGTTTCTTCGCCGATTATTCCAGAAGACCACGCATGTACATAAGGGGCTCCGCGTGGCGAGCCGCAGTCAGTCTCGCCCCAGCGCTCGATTCTGCTGACACGCCGACTTCGACGCCCGCGACGCTCTGATTTCTTCTGTTTCCTTCTTTATTTTTGGCACAAGTTCGCCACATTAAACGTTTATTTATTTCTGTTTATTTCTTGTTTATTGGTCACGACTCACCACCCGTGACAATATTAAGATCAACTAACTGCCAGGAGTTTTCGTCTAATACTAGAGTAGATATCAAAGATATCGCTGAAGCTATAAAGAAACTAAAACCAAAATTATATACTGGGGCTGACGTAATCTCCTTTTAATATTAGGAGTTGTGTTGAATTCCTTACCCTAGTTTGAAGCACGTCTTTATCCTCTCTCTTAGTTCGGGTGTTTTTCCACCGCTTTGGAAGAACGCGGTGATTGTACCTATTTTCAAAGGTGGTGACGCTTCTGTTACGAATAACTATCGCCCCATATCTTTATTGTCGGGATTGTCGGGAACGCGTTACGCATAACCGAATTCATTTTTACTTCCGCCAACAATTCGTATCTTGCCAGCACGGTTTCCGGACGGGACGGTCAGTTGAAACTAATTTGTGCGCTTTTTTCAACTTCTGCGACCCTGTTGTTATGATCAGAGGTCAAATTGAGTACTGTAGACATTTTGACATGTCAAAAGCGTTTGATAAAGAAAACCATGAGTTGCTAATACATAAATTATCTTTATATGGTTGTTGTGCAGAGCTGTGCAAATGATTTCAAAGTTACCTGTAATGTCGTCCCAACCGTGTTCAAAGTAGATAATAGTCGCTCAAGAACTTTTTTTTCCAATTCCAGGGATCCCCAAGTGTCAATTATCTGTTCCCTTTTTTCCTTATTTTCGTAAATGATTTGGAGTCATATGTTGAAAATGCCGAGCTGTTGTTTAGTGATGACATTAAGTTTTTTTAAGAATGTTCATGCTCCCGTCAACTGTAAAACTTTACGGAATGATGTCTCGCGGATAGTTCAGTGGTGTAAAGTGAATAACTTGTCACTGAACCCTCTCAAAACAAATGTCATGTCCTTGTGCAGACATCGCAATGTAATACATAACGATTATGTATTCAAAGAAACTTTAATCAAACGCATCTCTGTTGTAAGAGACCTTGGCTTGAGCATAGATAATGAACTGACGATTATTTCGCACGTGTCCTCTATTGCTGACAGCGCGACAAAGATGATGGGACTGATATCTCGCATCACGATACAATTTAAAAACCCTGCCTGTATTATTCGTTTATTTTGTTCTCTTGTTAGGTCGAGGCTTGAATTCGTCTCTGTAGCTTGAAATTATTTGTCAAAAATGCAGTCAACAAAAATTTAAAGTGTGCGAAAACGCTTAATACGCATCGTTTACGATCGATATCTTCAGCGCCGCTTTTATTTTGATTACAACTTTCGTAATGCTCTGACAGAAAAACAGAACGTGACTTTATCTTTTTGCGGAAGATAGTAAATAGCATTATAAATCATGATTCGCTTTTATCAAATGTTAATATCCATGTCCCCTCCCGTTTGACTAAGAATCACTCTACTTTTTATGACAATACCATATGCAGATCTTCACCCTTATCACGCATGCAATCACTGTCCAATGGCTTTGACAATGCAGGTATTGAAATATTCAGTAACTTTTCTGTTTACCGCAAGCAATTGCAAGGGATCGATACCTGTCTGAAATGCGTGTTTTATTTGTTTCGTGTTAATTTGGCGTTTACTCGTTCTTCGTGTGCCAAAGTGAAGACCGACGGGTGGTTTTTGGGCACACGAAAACAAAGATTATGATTATTATTAATATTTACTGGCAGAAATAAAGCAACCAGAAGCACCCTATTTCATGCTTAGCTATACAGGTAAATATATTAACGAGGCTAGCATTCTTGTGCCTGTGAATAAAAAATATGGCTTCGTAGGAGTCCGCTTAAAGGGGTAAATGCAACTTGGATTTCCCAGTGCTCAGTGACGGGTGCCAGTCGCGTATCGATCGCTAATATAACGAACACCTCGAGCCCGAGCAGCGTAAACATCGGACGTCAATCCCCACAAGCTGCATTGAAGTAAAAATTAATAAAATAAAATAATAATTTTTTCCCTCTAAGAATGGACATTAACTGTGCCCATTTGCCGCGGCGGTTATATTACTCGTTCGATTCGTCCAGGAGAACGTTGAAACTGGCTCTTCGTTGTGTATATATACCGCGATCACAATACACGTAGTGAGGCTTATCAATGCAGTGGCGCCGCGCCGACCTTACAGATGTATGAACGTCTTCGACAAAGATACGACTCATACACCAACTTTTCTTTTTTTGTGAAAACGCTTTTTGAATACGGGGGTGCGACTTATGCAACGGCGGAACCTATCGGCCGCTCAATTCTGTACTCGTACCTGTAGTTCAACTGTCGGACATGGTCAATAGCTGCAAATGTTTTTTTTTTCGAAAATCTCCTCTCGTAGTTGTCATCCGCAGTTGCAAAGATGCTGACCCGTTGCATCGGTCGGAGTGAAACCCCGGCTGGTGTTTCTGGTTGGGACAATAGCATTTCAGCAACACAACCCGAGATTGATGCGTTTTCAGATGTATACTTACTGCGAGCAGGGCCGGCCCTACGCCATCAAGCGGCCTGGGCAGACCCCGGCTGTGGCGCCCTCCCCCCTTTTTGATACGCCCCTATCTACGAGGCACGACTTGGTAAACATGTGAGAAATGGCCCAACGAGAGCATTTTGCAGGAGAGAACCGCATTCCAAAGACGAACAACGATCGAGCCTTTAGTGTCGTGTCTCTTACACCGTAATCGTGTCAAGCACCGTGTTAAAAAAAAAAAAAAAAAGAATTAAAAAAAGACGCGCGGTGGTGCCCCTTGCCCTCCCCCTCTTTGATGACGCCATGGATGACCGACCGCCCAGTTCGCCCACCCCCAGGGCCGGCCCTGATATAGTACCCCCAACATGGAATGCATATTATCCTAAGATAAATTATATATCGCACGCTATAAGGATAAAACTAGACTTTCACGTAACGTGTTACTTTTATCTACTTACTTTGTTCGATAATGACTTGATTTGGTTTTGTGGGAAGAAACAAATAACGTGTTTTCGTTCCTCTTTTTTTTTTATGGAGAAACTAGGAACTGTGTTTATTTACGTTTGCCCGGGAACGTGTGCACCGCAGGTTCCCCAAATCTGGGTTTTCCCCCAGCTCGCGCCTGTGACTTTCACAGGCAAAAAAAAAAGCGCCCGATTGATGATAAAAATATATCCACAAGTATAACAGTATCGCTGAATCTGTTCATTCAACTCTATACGAGTAAAAATCGCCTCCTTCCGTACAGGCCTTCAACGAACAAACGTACGGAAGTTCGTTTGGTTATTCCCTCGGTACGTTCTCTTCCCTTCTTTGTGTATCTGCCCTGTCTAGCTTCCCTTTAGTGAAAAAATACTGCAATTGAAGGTGATCAAAACTAGGTCATACGCAGGATGCAGGCGGACTTAAGTTAAGTGCAATAGTGTATGCAGCCCAGTAATTTGGGGACAGAGCGGTCAATCACAAACAAAAAGCTTCTCGCTTGTGATTCTCCCCTCTGTCCATATGACTCAATGGTCGTCCTCAACAGACCGATATCAACAAGCGTTTGGCGCATGCGTGAAGCCGCCATAAATTTAGTTCACAAGAAGCAGGTGGCAGTACTCCAGACGTTTCGTGCCGTCTCGTGCTCTACACGCGCAGACAGGGGCTCCGGAACCGGGGGGCAGTCGGTGCAGTCGCCCCCACAGGTTCTAAACCAGTGGGGGGCATGCCCCCACACTCAATGCTGTTTCGACCCCCCCCCCCCCCTTTCTCTTCTCCCCTCGCACCTCCCGTGAGGTCGCGCGATAGAGAGAGAGGTGAACTAGACGATGCGGCATGAGTCCCCAGACGTAGCCCCCACATATCAGATATACTGCCGGAGCCCCTGCGCGCAGAGCTCCACGGCATGTGCAGGTAGACTTAAGTTCCCTCGATGCATTGCGGCAGCGGTTGCGTAACGAAACTGGCTGGTGAAATTGGTCTATGGTCATCGCTATGTGCGAAAGACATTGGCGAACTTTATCCCTGCACTCGGGTGACGTTAAGATAAACGGAGCTGAAAAAAAAAACGCTCAGGCTGTTTCTTTTTTTTACTTTCAGCGAAGTTTGCGGAATTTGAGTACAACGTGATCTCACATAAAAAATGGTCTTTCCATTTTTTTTTCCACAAAAGAAACAGACATACGCACACACACACACAGAAACAAAAATAAAAAAAGTTTAGAAAGCCTGGAGTGCATTGCTCTGAGGCACCAGTGTTACCCGCCCTGATATATCCGTCGCCTCAGTTGTACCACCGGGTATAAAGAAGGTCCTATCTAAGAATCTTAAACTGTTTGCGTTAGCGATCATCTAGAGGCCAGTAAAGCGAGCGCGAATATATTTTTCGCGCAGTCTATGTTTCTGTGCAAATGCATAGCAGATGCAAACAACCGCAGCAACGCTAATTAACAGGTGCCTATTCCAATCAGCATTTCGCATGGTGTGGGATTCTAATAAAAACAAATTTGCAAGTGTGTTTGTTCAGACAGCTGGAAATGAGTCAGCCCCAATGGACGTAGGGTGTTTCTGCTGTTGATGAGAAATTAGTCAGTGCGATACCACTGCTAACCCTGAGTTTTTTAACGAGCATCAAGCAGTAGACAATGCGCGACCGCACGCCGGTACAATGCCCATCCAAAACGAAAGGGGTAAGGGCGGAGACTGAGGCCACCATTCCTGGGATCTGCATGCAGTGCGAGCTTCCGCTCCACGTGCCACTCTAAGAGAAAGGGGTGTACAAGGGTACTCCCCTTGCCCCATATGTAACTCCCCAAAACTACATTTCGTCGTTCTGTCCACTGACGTTGAGCTGGCGATACCAACTTTTACGAGCGGCTTGATAGCTGTTAAATATAACGTACTAAATAGCTAATGTTCGTGTCAAAAGCTACAAAAAAATATTGCTGAGGTTTTGCAGCCGGGCCGAAAAAACCTTGATTATCTTAATGCAGCCTTTAATCAGTACATTAGCTATTTTAATAAGTTGTATCGGTGGATTATAGCCGCTCGTAAAAGTTGGCATCGCCAGCTCGACGTCAGTGGACACAACGACGAAATGTAGTTTTGGGGAATTACATATGGGGACAAAGGGAGTACCCGTGTACACCCCCTTTTTCTTAGAATGATTCCTGGTTGCGGTGTGCCATAGCCTCCTCTATACTCACAAAGCCTGGCAGTTCGACGACGGAGCCATAGAGTGCCCGGTGCAAGTTTGGAGCTCGAGAAATATAATATCACAGAGCATTAAGAGCCATTTCTCGGGGAACCTGGACGTCAGCGCACAGCTTTTGCAGCGGCGAAGACCCGAAACACACTTGTTCGCTCGGGAGAAGTGTGTTTGGGCGTCTCGCCGCAGCGGGGCGCCAGCCACGTGGCTCTGCTCTCATCCGTTGTCTGCCACTCCACCTTTTCCATTTCGGCGGCCACTTCTCGTGGCGATCTGCCAAGCTTTGTCAGTATGTAGAAGGCTATAAGTGTGCTAACGCACTCGACTACCGATCCCCTCACCAGTCTAACAGTGGAGTGGGTGAGTGAGAATACGTTTATTTCAGAAAGGGGACACCGGATACCTTGACGAAAGTCATCTTATCCGTTGGGGGATGTAGAGGGTAGGGGTTGGGAAAAAGGGAAAAAGGGAAGTGGTTATACATATTGGGCTAGGCCCGCCTTCTTGACGAAGTCAAGAAGTGTGTCGAGGATTAGCTTCCTCTCTGGAGGACCTCTGTTGGGGGTAACCCAGTCTTCGTAGTTTTTTGGTGTGAGTTCGGCGGCAAGTCTTGAGATCGCTTCCTGTCGTTTTCTTGCTGTCGCTTGACAGTCCCAGATAAGGTGTCTGCTGGTAGCCGGTACATGGCATTCTGTGCAGTAAGGGTCAGGGCCCGGGTCGTCTTCTGATGTTCGTTTGTAAAAACGCTTTCGTAGAACTGGTGTAATGGCCGTGTTGGTAGCGAGGCGCCGGAGGCACACCCGCTCCCACCGTGAGTATTTTGATGGGAGCGGGTGTTCCTCCGTTGGCAGTAGAGCAGTCAACCTCGCTTTCCGCTCTTGTCTTGCGAGTGTCTTTATTTCATCGGGATCGAGGTCCCCGGTGGGTATTGTGGCGGAGGAGTCCAGGAGGCTTTGTGCGGAGCAGGTTGCTTATAGCGTGCTCCGCGCGGCCTCATGGGCTTCTTCGTTTCCCGGGATATCTTGGTGTCCCGGAATCCATGAAATTTTGAGGGTGATTCCTTTAGTTCGGAGATAGCGGGCTGCGGCTTTGATGTCATTCACAGTCTTGTTGCGGCTGCTGGCTTTCCTGCATTCTCTAACAGCCTCTTGGGAGTCAGTGTAGATGAAGATTTCTGTGGGGTGCTCATCCTCTTGGGCATTTTCTAGTGTCCAAAAGATTGCTTGGAGTTCAGCGGTTTTGGCACTGGGGGTATAAGGGAGGATTTTAGCGCTTGTTTCGCCGGTGCGGAAGGAGCACCAAGCAATGGCTGTCCTACCGTCCTCGTTTCGCGACGCGTCTGTGTAAATGACTTTATTGGTCTTACATTGAAGGAGATGTTCTATCTCTTTTATGTGTCTTTTAGCCACATTTTTTCTTCTATTACAGTGCTCTTTGCTCTGATTTTGGGGTATAGGCTTGATCTCTGTTATGCATTCGTCTTCCCATGGAGGAGGAGAAGTGGCTATAGCTGGAATTTCAAAGTCCGTTACTCCGAGGTACTTAAGGATGATTCTTCCCGGTTCGGTTCTTTTGAGGCGGTCTCTCTGACTGTTTTGTGCTTCTTTTGCTAGTTCTTTGATTGTGTTTATTTGAGCCGCTTTGTGTAGGTCGGGAATGCGGGTTATCTTGGGCAAACTCGTGATAACTCTCATAGCTGCCTTGTTAAGGGTTTCAACTTGATCTTGCCGGGTCTTGGTAAGACGAAGGTAGTTATAACCGTAAATGGCTTTGGAGACGAGCAGTGATCGTACCAATAGTTTTAAAGGTTTTTCTTCTGCCCCTCAAGCTTTGGTTGTTGTTCTCTTGATAAGGTTAAGGCCGCGTCTCCATTGTATCTTAATCTGGTTCAGCCAGCTCCGTGCTCCCCCATTCTCGTCGATTGTGAGACCGAGGATCTTTACACTTGGTTGTCTTTGAATTTTGGTGCCATCAACGTACAAATTAATGGTGTCTCCGATGTTTTTCTTTCTAGCCCTCTTTGAGGCGACAACTGTGTAGGTGGTCTTTTCGGCTGAGATTATCATATTTGTTTCATGCATAAAGTTCATGGTAACATCCAGGGCTTCTTGAAGTCGCCTTTCTTGAATGTTGGGTGTGCCTTTGTTGGTCCATAAGGTGACGTCGTCAGCGTATATAGTGTAACGTACGTCTCGAATTGCCTCCAGGTGGAATGCTAGGTCAGCCATGGCCATGTTAAATAGTACTGGGGAGATGACCGCTCCTTGGGGAACTCCTACCGTGTTTCTTGTGAGGGGGCTCGTGGTGCCTCCAATGTGAACTTGAAATTTGCGTCGATGAAGGAAGGATTTGATGAAGTTTAGTATTCGTCCACGTTGGCCTCGATTTTTTGCTCCTCGAATGACTGTTTCATGTCGGATGGAGTCGAAAGCTTTTTTGATGTCGATCGCCACTATTGTACGAGGCTGAACTGTAGATTGAAATTTGGTTATGTCATTGTGAATCATGGCTAGACTGTCTTGTGCGGACAGGTGTGGACGGAATACAGTTTGCGTTGGGTGTAGCCCGTTGTGTGACTCTAAGATTGAGGTTATTCTGGCCAGGACCATACGTTCCATTACTTTACATAAGTTGGAGGTTAGCGAGATGGATCGGAGGTTCTGGATGTCATTGTTGGGTTTGCCCGATTTCGGAATGGGAATTACGGTGGATATCTTCCAGTCATCGGGAAGTTGACCGGATTCCCATATCTCGTTGTATTTGTCTAGGAGCTCACGCATTTCTTCATCCGGAAGGTTTCGGAGTGCTGTGTTGGTAATGTGGTCCGGGCCTGGAGCTGTGTTGCTTTTTGCTTTGCTAGAGCGTCCAAGAGCTCACCCATGGTGAAGGGGGAGTCTTCTGGCATTAATGCGTTTATGGGTTCCGGCGCATAGCAAGTATCCCGTGGTTCCTTGGCTGGTTGAGGGAAGAAACTCTCTCCCGCTGCTTTTGCTAGCTCTTCTTCTGTTATGTTTAGCCGTAATGCGAGGTTGGAACCGGTGTTTTTGCTTTTGGTCTTGCAGTTCATTCCTCGATATGTGTTCCATACCTTCTTTAGTCCAGTCTTTTCACCAAAGGAGCTGCAGTGTGCCCACCATCTTTTTCGTCTAAGTTCGAGAGTGTATCTTTTGGCCCTTGCCGTGGCTAAGTTCAGTTTGGTCCGAAGTGCTCGATTTTGTTTATTTTTTCGGTATCTCTGGAGCGCTTGGAGGCGACTAGCCCAGAGATTGAGGAGATGAAGGTCGGGTATAGGAGAATCTTCTTTAATCTGGTATACTGTCTTTGCGACCTTAAGGGCCCGCTGGATACGGGTGGCAAGGTGTCCTTCCTTGCTTGCGGCAATGGCGGTGCGGAAGACATCCCATTTAATGAATTTCGCCTGATGTTTGGCTGGAGTGGTTGTTTTAAGTCGAATGACTATGGGCAGATGGTCGCTGCCCATCGGATCTGGCAACGTATGCCAGGAGGCTTTGAAGTTCTTCGTGGCCCAGGTGAGGTCCGGGGTTGTGTCGTTGTGCCTGGTGCTTGTTGCGATCCTTGTAGGGGTGTCGGGCTCGTTATGAAGGACCAGCCTCAGTTGCTTGCATTTGCTGGTTATATTCCGTCCTCGTTTGTTAGCTGTTTTGTACCCCCACTGTGGGTGTTGGGCGTTCATATCCCCAGCGATGAGTGTGGGTGTGGTGCCTTGCACTGTGGCATCGAACCAGTCTGCGTCGTCTCCTTCTTTCTGTCCCGGTCTAATGTAGACGTTGTAGATGTCGAATTGTTGATTGCCTATGCGTAACTTAACTCCCACAACTTCTCTGGCTCCGTTACATATTTGCGAGGTATCTATTTGTGATTGTGTTGTACTGTTCAAGACGAGGGTGGTTGCTTGGCCATAGGTTGTACCAGTGGATTGTTGGCTTTGGTAGTTGCGGGATCGTCGGACGATGGTGGGATGAATATATGTAGTGTACCCTCGAATATTGAGGTTTTCGACGTTTGCTTCCTGTAGGAGGATGACGTGTGGTTTGTTTTCCCTCATTTTTTCTAATCTTTCTTTAAGTTCCGCTGCCTTGTTATTAAATCCCCTGCAGTTCCATTGTAGAACCCAAGGAAATGTCGCCTTACGTTTTGGTTTGTTTTTTCTTTGTTGTGTTTGGGCAAGTTAATCATTTAGTCGTTTGAGGATATCTCGTAGGGTTTGCGAGATGTTCTCTAGAGATTTTTCGACTCTGTCCATGCGTTTTTCCATTGCCGTTAGACGTTGCTCGCAGCTGGTGTGATTATGTTGTTGTTGCCAGTTTGAGTTTCCGCAATTTGTGGCTGGAGAAATTTGCAGGTTTTGCACGGTTGATGAGGTGACATCTGAAACTTTTCCGAATACCATGGGTGGAACGTATGGATTGACATTGCGAGGTGTTGCCCATGCTCCTTGTGGGGGTGGGTTAGTCCATGATTGTGAAGAGTTTGATCCGGGGGGTGCTAGGTCCATTTTTGTCATATTGAAAAGGGGTCTTTTTCCCTGGAGTGTCTGAGCCGGGAGTCTTTTTGGAGGAATTTTTCTCTTGGGGCAGTCGTTACTTGTGGCGATGTGGGGACCACCGCAGTTTATGCATTTAGGCTGTAGTTCACATCCGGACTCGCTATCATGAATGTGTCCGCATCGGTCACAGCGCTTGATGCCGCTAAGGCAGACGTCCGATTTGTGGCCTATTTCATGGCATGAGCAACAGACGAGAGGTCTTGGTCGATAGTCGGTTACTCTGAATATTTCGCAGAGGAAACGAACGTGCTTTGGAATAGATTTCCCATCGAAAGTGATCAAGATGGTCCTGCCCGACCGCCCAATGGGACGAGCTGCGACGATCGTGTGTGTTCTGCAGTCAAGACTTTCCATGAGGGTTTCTGGAGTTTCTTGCACGTCGTGTCCAGAAAGGTAGATAACTCCGCGGATTTGATCATTTGAAACCGCCATGTAGGGTTTCATCTCGTAGCTTTGTTCGCCCTTGACGATTTGGTTGATGTTGAGTAGTTTATTCGTAAGGAGGGGGTTCTTTGTTGTGATCGCAAAAGTGTTAGATTTCTGGTTGCGGTGGACGGAGAAGTCATCTTTGTTTTGAATTCCTGCCTTTTCCATCGCCCCAACAATGTCTCTGCCGGTGAAGTTGTCTACGCGCTCTTTGCACGTTGGTTTCAGAACGACCGTGTGCCTGGGTGTTCTCTGTGTTGCTTGCGTGACTTTCTGCTGATGGTAAGTAAAGTTGGCACGTTGTCTTTCTTGTCTTTTTTGTGAACCTTGAAATTGAAATCCATCATCTTCCATGTTCTCGACTTCTCTCAATGAATTCTCATTCGATTTGGTTGATGTGGAAGGCATGTTATGCCTTGCCGTCATGGTGGACCGAGTCAGCGATTCTTTCTCACCCGTTTCGCCTTGTTGGGGTGGTGTCTGGGAATTTCGCTGAGCTCTGAAAATCTCGAATTCGTTCTTGTGCGTGAAGTACTCTTGAAAAGCGACACCATTCGTGACCATTTCTTCGTAGGCTCCACTGTTGGAGCGGAGCGACTCAATGAGTTCTTTATTCCTTATGTAGAACTCGATAGATACTCGATTCTGCATAAATTCTTCGATCGCTTGGCGTTCTTGGGTACATGCCACTAAAAACTGGCTGTCCTGTGGTGGGAGTGTTGAAAAATCCAACTGACCTTGTTGGGTAGGGTGTCCTGTGGTGTTGCTTGGAGCCGGGTAGGGGCTCGCGTTCGTCTGCTCCATGGAGAGGGCCTTCGTGCCAGAGCGTCTTTTGCCAGCTGGCGTCGTCAAAACGATCTCCGAAAAGACTGATGGTTTGGCGTCCGGGCCAGTGGGCAGTGCGGGTTGGCTTTCTGGTGTCTTCTCCAGGGCGTCAAGTCCTGGAAGGGCCCCTCGGGGCAACGAGTGCCGGTAAAACTGACCTGTAAGGCCGAATTGTTAGGCTTATCATAGCGCTGAGAAAGCACGTCCTTCATGGACGATCTTTGTCGGCTTCTTTCTACCAGTGGAGGAACCCTTTATTTTTGAGCTGAAGTAACTCGTTCATTTTAAACCTTTGTAACGAGTAACGTACCTAGTTATTTTTTGAGCGAGTAAGAAGTAGTGGTATTTAGTTACTCATTTCAGTAATGTGTACATGTTGGGATAGAACAACATAGAATAGAACAATGAATGGCGAGCGTTGTCGTGACACACTTCGTGGCACACTTGAATCACTGCATTCAGTCACTGCATTTGGCCTGTTTTGATTTAATTTTTAAGCATATTTTGAAATGTAAATAAGATTTTGATGAAATTAATCGCAAAATGTATTTTTCGGTTATCCATTTGAACCATGGAAAGCAATTCTCAGGGAGGTTATTGTATAAACACCAAACATATACATTGTTAAATTATAAACAAACAAAAATATTTGAAAATTGAAAACACAACATTTTAACGTGACTGAAAGAAGCGGCTATGACTTGGCTGAACTTTTCTTTGAGATGGATTGACGTGTAAACAACGCCGTGTGGTAAGTTTATACCAATCTTCCGGTGCCCGTTGAAAGAATGAAGGGAATCGAGTGACCTCATCCACTTTATTTATTTTTGACGATGATTACGTTTAAAAGGTATTACCCGTGTGATAAAGTGTTAGTCCAGCTGGCATTACATATATTGAATTCGGCTAGAAATTGTAGCGTAGTTTTCGACAGAGTGATGAAGTAAAACATTTGAATGGTGCGATAGATTATCTAGTTGAACACGTTATTTTGTGTTACTTGTTGGTAATCAGTACTTGCCAAGTTTTGCTCGTGTAAAAATTCAGCAAATTTGTTGTGTAACGAAGAAAAAAGAAAATGATTCGTGTCTCTTACATGTTTGCGCCAACGGGTGTGGCTTCGCTTAGGCCATGCAAAAAGAATGACTGATGACGCACACAGCTCGGTCACTGTCAGAGCCACAGGCCACGTCCGGGGTTTCAGGGGTGCCTTATCGAAAACGCGAGCTCCGCATACTCCTGTCAGTAATGTGAGAGAGAAAGCAAAATGGAAATGAGTGAGCTGTTCTGTTCATTTATAAACAAGAATCTTCACGGAGAGAGGGGTCGCGGGTAACAGCAAAAAATAAAAATTATGTTGCTTGCATCCTGTTTTTTTTACTTTTTACTTTAAATGATTCTAGGTGGTCCTTAAATTAAAACAAACATAATTATGAAAAAAAATATATATTTACGGTTATGAATTGTGAAAGCGGGCGGGCGTCCCCAAGAATCGAAAGTCTCGCCAGTGATAGCTTTCTTGATGCTGAGCTTAACAGCGACGACCATTACGCTCGTGGCAAGCCCTCAACAAGGTTAGCAATCTGATCGGTTGTTCGATTAATAAATTACTCGGTGAATAATGCACGATCCGTTTAGTCGGCCAGTTAATCGATTAATTTCACAGCTGTACTTCTAATTATAATTGAAACGCTAAAAAAAATTCAACTTTTAAAGTTGTTTTGATTAGTTTTATTCTTGGTTGTTGTTGAGTAATCATTTAGGTGCTTAAGAAAAAAAAAACAATTAAAGGCTGCCACTACAGCTGCTTTGATCTTTAAAGGCACAAAAACTTTAAGAAACGGAGCGGGTGGCGGGTCCTTGGCAGACTATTTATTTATTAGTAAATAACATGATCGGGATTATTACTATATATTATTATTGAACATATTTTATGCAAATTTCGACATTTGGAAAGTTTGTTTTTGTGAACTTGAGACTGCGATACTTGACCTGTTTTACTTTTAATGCTGGGTCTTTTTTTGTGTACGTATGACTGCGAAGCACGAACTGTATTATTTTTTGTATGTGAATTATTTGTGTTAAAATTTTGACTAACGGAAAGATTTTTTAAATTCTTTTTTGTGCACGAGAAACTGCGCGAGATTCGACTTGTTTTATTTTTAATGCTGGGTCTGGTCCAACAAGCCCCTTCTGGTTTCAATCGGACCCGAGAATACAGTTGGAGACAGCGGAATTTGTGAATGAATTTTTATATTATTATTATTATTATTAATATTATTATTAATCAATAAAGAATAAGATTGTAGAAGAAGTGTATAAGAAAGCAGAATAACTAAAGATACTCAGCAAGAAGCCCGGACATCATGAGCCGCACCCTGGGCTCGATAAATATAGTAGAAATGTTGTTGCTCAGCCAGTTGCATTCGACATATCGCTCCGCACCATAAACGAAACTCGACTAGCGTAACTAAATGCATACACCAGAATTCCAGCAAGTATACAGCTCAGCATCAAGCAGTGTCCTGCTCCACATATAGTGAAATAAAGCTCGGCGTGTTTACGATGTCTGTCCCACGCGGACGGCCCTCGGGCAATTAAGTTCCTCTGATCGGCCGCGAGGGTCTTTCGCTTCCCCTTAATCGAGGCACTGCACGCTAGGATCAATTATGGCTGCCCCCTCCACCGGTCGGCGAAAACACAGTTCCGACAGCTACCATTTTGCGAGATACGGGGATCTCGACGCGCGACGTTTTTCCTCGCCTGCTCAATCAGCAAATCTGATTGGTGGAAGGTTTCGCGCGATTACATACGTACAACGTTGTATGATTCGTACAATTAGATCCACTGATGTACGCCTCGGGTTTAGCAACACTCGAGTAAACTCGTTGCTTAGAATTCTGGTTGACAGTTATTGTGGGAAATTGCATCGAAAAGCTCTTCTTCCACGCAGAAATATTAAAAGCGTGGAAGGCAGCCAAACGATATCGCCTCAGGTTCCCGACACTATGGCTAAACTATAGGAAGACGTGTTTTCCAGTCGTAAATATTGTCATTTTCTTCCGCTTTGTATTAGGTGCCAAAATGGCGGCGCAGACAAGATACTAGGGGAAGAGGGGGCCCATACGTTAAGCCTAATTAACCTCTCTAGCTGCCACCAGTAAGCGAACACGCATCTGCCGTTTTGCGAACAATCCTACATTTCATCAGAAGTCCGAGCGGGGCCAAAAGAAGTTTTAACGCAAACAAAATGGAACAGACTAAAAACGCGATGCCACGACGCATTTTTCGCTCTTGATTCGAATACTTTGACGCTATCACAAGCATAGAAACACGAAAAATGCCGTCATCCATTCGCGAATCCAACTAATATCGTTCTATATTCGAACCTGCCCAGTGAGGGTCTCGCATTTATTTATTCTCACGCAACGAGATCGTTGGTCGCGTGGTGGTGAAAAATCGAAGCTGCTTAGCGAGGGCCTGAACGCATTCGCTTTGGAGTCGCGGACGCGGCGCTTTCCGAGACTTTAAGCTCGAACCCGTTGGCTCAGGGTTGGTATCTGGCGCTCGGGCGAAACGGAGTATAGAGGTTTTCACGTTCTCACCCGCCCTAATTCGGTAAGTCTGAACGACGGAAGGTTTTGCACACGGAACGCCTAAACTCTTCGGGTCGGTATAATGGCTGTCTGGAAGCTGGTAGCCCCGCAAGGCGCGAACAGATGTTCCCTCCGCAATTCCGCTGGTTTGGGGCCAGCTTGCCTTGCATGGCCGTAATGCGCCTTCGCTTGACTCGGAGCCAGGCGCTTCGCGGCGGGATCGATCCTCTCCTTTAATGCCGGGACGCGATCGAACCTTCTTCTCCTTGGAGTGGAACCGCGGACAAAGAGACGCAAATTCGTCGGGCTCTGACAGGAGTCCAGGTGCGTGAAATTAGATTTCGAACGCGCTGTACAAAAAACCAAAATACCGGCACATTTTTGTTTTTGTTTCTTTGGGGGAAGGGGGGTGGGTGATTTGCTTAGCATTTTGGTGTTTTTAAGCGAACGGTTGACCGCGTTTTAAATGTATATTTTTTTATTTAAGTAGGTAATGAGTAATAATATAAAACGTTCAACTCGATAAATAATTTTGTAGGAATGTAACAAATGTGAGACAGGGAACGAATCAACAGCCAACCTACCCGTAATGGGACCCTTAGTGTGACGTCATAGAGAAGCGTAGGTGGGCCTTGTCAGTACCTATATAGTCAATGGCAAACGCAGATCAGTGCCAGTCAATCTTAAGGATCTCATTATCGCTTAGCAGGCAATGAAGTTGTGGCAATTGCCTATAAGAGCACCAATTAACGAATTACGAAGCAAGAATCGTGAACACGAGAAGCAGTGCCCCACATCTCTTGTCGCTTACTATACTGGTTTTCACCTTAAGAAAAAAGGAAGTTTTGCGCATTGTGCATACGCCGCGCGAAGAAGTACTTACGAGATTCGGTTGTCGGAGGAAGAAGCGATACTTTGGGCGTTTGAAACCTCTACGTCTTTATAAGATAACACATATCCAATCTAAAATGCACCCCCTACCATATATTTCAATTCTCTACATAAAGGGGGAAATCAGTAACGCTCCGCGATGGGCCGGACTTTTTTTCAGTACGATTCTTGAGGTGAAAACGGGTAAAGAGGCAATGTTGACAAAGCTCTTCGCCCTATCTCGGACTTCTTTTCCTATCTGACTTTTCTCCTTAAACGATGGTCCCATTGAAAATCTTCAGCACAACAAGTGTCCGATGTGGATGAGAGCCTTCGTAAGCCCTCTCCAACATTTCAGCTCACAGGCCTCCCAACCTTCGAATTCCCAAAACCATCGAGCCATGTTCCCTATGGGACCACTAAGCCCATAAACCAACTGGGGCAACCAACGAGAAATGCATCGCCTTCGAAGGCTCGTAACAAGCATACAAGTGTTGTTCCAGTCAACGCGTCGTGCGTTTTCTTCTTCGAGGCAAAGAAAAGAGACGGAACTCGGGAATGGAGCGCAAACTAGCTCTGACCATCAGTAGTGCGCAAAAATGGCGTAATACGCCGGACACCGAGTTAAGCAACTCAAACATCTTTGCGGACTTACCGGACTGCCGTAGACTACACGAAAACGACGCAATCGGCATTGGGCGATGGGACCATACTACAACAACCTGGAACATGTGTTACGCTTGACGGCTCAGATGTCCATCATTTGCGGTTACAGTTCCGTGCTTATATACTGCACGTAAATTGCTGTACGCTAGCAGTAACTGGGAACTGTCAACATATGGCTCCAGTGATATTACGAGAGGTTGCCGTAGAGGAAACCGACGAGATAAAACTCGTGCAATCCTGATTGACCTATTTCGAGCACGCGTCAAAAACCGCTCTTTTTCGCAACCACATGCCGCCAAACCACGTAGACAGAAGGCAGCGGGGCTGATTTTCCTACGTCACCTATCGGAGGCCAGCGCGCGGGGGCACTGATTGGACACGAGAGCTGCATCAATGTTCGGCTGGGAACTCGTGTCCAATCAGCGAACACACGAGTCCGAGTCGAACCCTGACGAAGCCTTCGTGTCCAATCACGGCCCGCGCTGGGGTCCGATATAGGTGAAGCAGTAAGTTGAGCACCACGGTCTCGTTGCGCAGCCTCTCTATAGGTTTACGGGGAAAGAAAGAGTGGAGGGCACGAAGGCTTAGATTAACGCGGCTCAGTGGTCCCGCCGTTGCGCCACCGGACCGACGAGTCGCGGCCGGCGACGTGCGCGAGGAGAGAAAACGAGGCGTTCCGCTGCAAGCCTTGCCTCCTGCGCCGGCCCCGCAGATGCTGCGGTCGCAGGGACCACGACCCGCGAGCAAGATGGCGCTCTGAACACCCACTCACCTAGCTGAAGGAATCCTTCGAGTTGATCGAGCGGATATGAGGGGATCGAACATCGACCGGGAGGTCCCACGTGGATCCGCGACAGGCGACCGATACGTATCATCAACCGTTGCGGAACAATGGCACGCAAAGTGGCGAGCAGGGCATCTGGATTCTTTCGTGCACCGTCGTCTGCGTGATGCAGCTTTGTGACGGGCGTTTTAAGATATCGCTCGCATTATGAAACTGAATTGCACAAGTTCGGTTGGTAATCATGACGGTCAAGGGTTGCAGCTGTTTTCAGCTTCTTTTTTGTTTTGTCAAGTCGCTGCTCTTATTTTAATTGTAAACGATCTCGATCGTTCACGAGTAAGAGCAAGATTGTTGACCAATACAGATTATGAATTTTGAATCAGTGTTCGAGTATGTTAGCGGGTTCTTAGAGATAGGTTTCAACGAAAAGAAAATATCTGTAGACCTCTTAAAACACTCGTCACAGCGTCATGACTACGTGTTAAACAAATTATCAGAATCTTTCCGCGTAAAGAACTGTTTTTCTTATGAAGAGAACAGGATCCATTTATATTTCATAAACCTTCTTCCGGAAACTTTACTTCTAACGGGCACCCGCAGTAAAAAGGCATCCGAGTTTAAACATTTCCTTAGATCAACGAGGCCAGAGAAACGTGTAAGCTTCAGCTTTTCACGCACAGGCTAGGCTGCATATTTTTACTTTTTAAACGAACCCCGTAACTTAATCGGAAGTTTGTTTCGCTAAAGCCATAATTGCTTTCTCTAAAAACGGCATTTGGGAGCAGGACGAAAGAAACTTTATTCTCTGGGAAGATAGTGCCGAGATTCAAGTTCACCACAAAGTCGACCTCTGATCTAATAATTCGTTCGCTGACACATGTGCGTTTGTCTCTCATCTAATCGAGTGCAAGACGGCTAATCCAGATTTGTAACGCTCGGGAAATTTCGCCGGCTTCTCAGATCTGGTTTGAGTTATGGGTTAAAAACAATATCCCGAAAAAAGTGTAAGGTGGAAGTGTAACACGTGATCCTCCCCCTCCCCCCCCCGCCCCCTTCCCCAACATTTAGCGGGAAAAATCTGAATTTTCTTTTTGTGATGCACTGATTCAATTTCTCCGCTGAATTCAATGAGGAACCGGCAAGAAAGAACATATCAAGGCTCTGACTCAGCATCCGTCGAAATGAAACGCAAAGAAGACACCACAAACGTCTTCTAAACTCGGAAAAAAAAAAGAATAAAAGGATTCGTACAGAGATTATTTACAGCCGTTATTATTGCGTTAACAAATTTAGATTTCTGATTCGTTCTTCCGCGTCCGGATCGGGTAATGCGGTAATTTAATTGTCTGCAGAACAATGATAAGACGCTGCGGATAATAAAAGCGGCCAAAAAGTACGAAGGATACGTAGAAGGACGACGCGCACGAACTCACCTAAATAGAGATCCCCCACCTGCCCACCAAGAAAAGAAGAAAAAACAAGAATTTTTACTTACAAAAATAAAATATGTTTCGCCGAACGCTAATTCTCGACCCAAATGTTGCGCTAGAGGTCTGGACCAGGTGCCGATTTTTCAGCGCGAACCAACATCTCATTTAAAAAAATGTTCGTGATTTTCTCAAAATTTTACTCGGGAATTAGGGCCCATTTCCGCCCGTTTTTGGTTTCTGGTGCGATAGCTCCGTCGGCCACCATTTTTTGCATTCAAATTCAATGGGAAAACTTTTGAATAAGATTACGGTTCGTGCCGAAACTTTTGAATCTGATTCGGAGCTCTAGCGCTGTATTTGGGTGGGGAATGGAGCGGTCGGCGATGCGTAGTTTACTTTCGCAGTAACAAAAACAAAACACATAGACACAAGAAGCTACGCGAATTCCTTTGGGGGACACCTTGCACATACCCTTCTGCGATAATAAGACGCACCGAGACTTGCTGCGTCCTACGTTTCGTAAGTGGGGACTTATTTATTATAAATGCAACCATACCAAGCAATACAAATTCCACCTCTCAATCTGTGCACTTCAACTTTATCAAACATATCGAGCACTTTTGATTTTTTTTTTAATCTTGATTGCGTTTGATACGCTTTTCGCGTCCTGAAGGCGCGCCCTTTTTGCAAAGCGTAATTCGAGGACGTGTAAAGAAGTTTTGTCATCTCATTTTCTCGTTGCGGATCAAAGAATAGTGCAAGTACCAGCAAGTACGCCTCAGTGACCGCGGTCCCTCGCCCCCCCCCCCCCCCCCCCCCCCCCAAAAAAAAAAAAAGGCGTAATAAGGAAGCACTGCACGGTGCCGACCTTTCGGACAGCCGCCCATTAATCGATCCTTCCCAAGGGTAAGAGAGAAAAAGTCGCCAAACCCAGACGCCCACGGGCACACCTGCTGTTCAAGCGTGGCAGATCGATGGCAGCGCCGAACAAAAGCGCCCGCCCTAACCCTTCGATGGCGTACCAACGAACAGGCTAGCGTAATGTATACGATCGTTTAGAAAACGCGCACCCCTCGTAATACACGACGGCGTTCACCAGTGACGTGACTGAGTGGCGCGATTGCCAGAGAGGAAACTGGAGCGAACAATATCGAAGGAGCTGAGCAAACTGTGCGCGATATATCCATCCATTAATTTATGTATTAGCCCTTACGGACCCCGAACCATGGCATCACCTTACGCTACACGGGTGTCTGATAAAACAAAAGCAAGGAAGAGTGGAATCGGCTCAAACATCCACTGTATCGCCTATTTGTTTTGTCGGGGTTCTCAAGTCGTTATGTTTAGAAATGTCGCGAACCTACCGAGGTTAGAGCTTTAAAGTTTTCAAAAATTTTGAGACTCATTTGTATCGAATTAAAAAAAAAAAAATTTTCAAGGGTGTTAAGGTTTTGGAAGTTCGGCTTCGAAGATTTCGAACTTATTTACAGACAAACCTTGAAAAATTCAGACTTCAAAATTTTCTTTTTAAGATTCAGCTTCGGAAAGTTTTGAGGTATCCAATTTTTTTTTAGGCACAGGCTCGAAAAATATGAAGATTCCGAATTTAAGTTCGAAGTCTTCGAATCTTACAGGCGTAGATTGAATTGCGCAGTTTCAAATAATGTTTTCACTGAGTCATTTCGCTAAATGTTAAAATGTCACTAAGAAGATCACGCACAACATTTATGCCTGAATGACTCCTTCCTTTTCAGTACTGTGCTACTTACGGTGCTGCCTTTTATTCGTCGTAACTCACGAAACAAGCGTTGAACTGCTTGGAACGGTGGCAGCGAAAAGCCTACCTCTTTGATCCGGTGCAAAATGTGTTGCAAACTCAGTAATCCGATCGAACGCCGCCTAAATCAGATGGTATGAAACAACAAAATATGAAACATGGCGCATGACAGCTGATCAAGTCGCGACCAATCGTGCATTAAGTTCACTACATTGCCGGTTTATTGCACTTTCCTTTTTTGATTAATGTAAATATTGGCCATTCTTAACATGCAGTTTATTCTCTCTCTATTGTAATGGGCTGAATAACGAATCGAGGCTTGTCTTGTTGGTGACGAGTGGCACCACCGGCAGTCATCACTTGACACCAGCCAATGCAAAGGAATTTGTGGGGTAATTAAACGAAAAGAAAGTGTCGTTTTCCCCGTTTCTAAACTGTTGTAGTCACTGAAACCGTTTGGCTGCTTTTTGGGAAGCCTGTCAAATAACTTGTGCACAAACCTTAAAACTGACAGCCCCTCACAAGTTTTATAAAATAAATATTTTGTGGTCAAGAGTGACTCCACCGGGCGAAAAATGCTGTGCCGCTGAATCAGACAGGAGTTACCTAGAGTTACCGCGTAGTCGGTGGCGGTTTCGATGAGTTGGGTTCAGCCGACGACAAGCTTGAAGGCTTTGCTGCGCGGAAATCGCTCACTCCCGGAAAGCCGGTGTTGATGTTAAACCTTTTCGACATTCATAAACTTCTCGGGTTCCCTAAAGACGATTTTAATGACGGCAGGTTCCTTTGTTTACTCTACGACGAGAGCAAGCTTGCCAGCTCAGCCGTGGGCGCTCCGGAACGTTCGATCTTTTAATGGGCGTCCGAACGGTCGACAGATACCGATTCAATCTCCAAACACTCGACATAACGATCGCAGCACGTAATAAAATGCTCGCCTTTGAGCACCGCATAGCAGCTCCAATTATCCTACTTTTGTGTATTTCTTTCATAAACTCGCGTGTATTAGCTGGTGTCAAGGAATGGCCACCGGTGATGCCAACGACGGGCTTTCGATTCGTGATCTGGCCTACTACATTAGAGATCAGTGTTTGCTACTAATGAGGACAAGGAAGCGCCGATCTAGCGTTTATTGTCACGTGTCGGTGTCGCCCTCTGTGCGGGCCTTTCACCGACCAGAAGCTTACACGAAGGAATCGAGGCATTCACGTTGAGAAACAACTAAAGTTATGAAGGACACCCCAGCGAAGCGTCTCGATCAAACTTCCGACCTGCAGACCAGCGATTCATTGGCCCGGACGTTGCCTCAGAGTCACCTACAAAGTCTTACGCGGAAGGGGCTTTCTCCAAAAGCCCGGGGGAAAACTCTCGGGTACGACTGGAGGAACAAGGCTGAGGCGCCAAGGCCACCCCAAATCGAATCGTTGGTGAAAGGACTCAGGATCGGGTAATACCCTATAGTTACACGGGGGAAAAAATTGGCTTGCTCTTTATGTTTATACAGCCTTGATGGAGATGCGCTTCAACGGGTAATCGGTCTCTTAGCTGTAGATGAGAAATTTAGCCAGTGCGGTACAACCGCTAACCTGGGTTTTTTAACGTGCATCACGCAGTAGTGATCACTCATCCAGATCGAAACGGGCGGGGGCGGCGGGGATCAAACCCAGGAGGTTCCCAGCGCAAGCGTTACACGAGGGGCGCCCTTAACCGCAGTTAAAGACTGACGACCAGTTCGCGCTTCCCCTTTTCCCCCGCTTCCTCCTCTCCCCCCCCCCCCCTTCTGCCCTCTCTTCTATTGCCTGTTTCCTCATCCATCCTGGTGAGGAGGATGCGAGGAGCTATTAGACATGAAAAGGAGCGAAACCGATTCATCGAATAATTAATTGATTAAAAGATGGCGATCAATCGGTTTGCACCTTTTAACTGACGTCCAACCCTAGTTGTAATCATCTGCCTTGTCGTAGTATTTACCTTTTTAACACTTTTCAAACTAGCGGTTGTGGCCTTATGCAATACATTTGGGCACTTCTTAGCAAGCAAATCAAGCTCATAAACGTAATGCTGACTGTGTCTTTTAATTTACTAGCCTCGAATGTTCTGGCTAGCTGAGGCACCTAGTCGTCAGTGCTGTCAGGGGTATACTCGCGGACGATTTACTGCTGCGTTTCAGAACAGGAGTACTCGTGCACAGTTTTGGTGGGCGCTCAAGATACGGAAGCGAACGTGCGCCCGTAGCTTTGATTGCACAGCCACAGAAATGTGCCAGCGGGTGTAGCGTCGCTGCCACCTGGCCGCAAAATCCACCCTTAGCTTCGTCTTTTTCTTAAAGGTGGGGGGAGGTTGGGTAGCGGGTGGTCATTGTAGTGTTTGAGGGGCTATACTGCATTAGGATATATGCGCAGGAAGGCTTACGGTACGACGACGATGGCGTGGAGGGCAGCGGCGGCCCGCGGCCAAGCGGACACGCCGAAGGAAAAAGGACACGTCCAGCCCCGGCGAACGCTACTACACTTCTTTATTCACGCGCACAAGGGCGATTAAAGGAAAAGGGACACCCTGGTGGCGATTTATAAACTCAATTACAACATTTCGCCCTTCATAAAATAAAGCAAAAGGAGTGCAAAAAGAAACGAAATCTATCAGGCTACGAAAGGTATTTACAACATATCATTTTCTTCCTTCCGTAAAATAAAAAAAAGAGAGAACATGAAGAACGAAATAAATCTGGGAACCAGAACTATTTACAACACATCCTATCCCGCAACGTTTCATCATGAGCACACAGGGCACGAAAATTCATTCAGCACACACATAATCGCAGACATAGTCGTCGAGCCAAGCTGGTCGTTGCTTGGGTCGCTGCGGTCGGGCTGGGGGACGTGAAGCTGGATAGTCATTCATCAGCCCACCAAGAGGAATGAAAGAAGGTTTCTCCTGTTCGATATTGTCATGATCCGGAGTTGGTGAAGCAGATCTGGCAGAGGTTGATGCTTCGCTGTACTCGGTAGTTCCGCTCACTTCCGGTGACGACTTTGCGGGGGAGGACTGGTCCAGATGGCTTGGTCTAGGGGAACTTCGCTCGGATTCTACAGAATGTAGACCAGGCGGAGGAGGAGCACTGGCGGACGCTTCACGACCAATCACGGAGGGTGGTTCAGTGCCGAAGACACCAGGAGGTGGAGGAATTCGTGAAAAGCTGACGGGAGGAACGGCAGGGATGGGTTGAAGAGGTGCACAAGGAAACAAAGCTTCATCAGCCGCCCAGGATGATCTGTGTGATCTGTGTGAGTACGTAGGTTTGAGAGGTGTACGAGTAAATCTGTCGGCATTCCATGTTGTACCATCATCAAGTGTATATGTAGAAGGACCAATTTTCGCAGAAATCATCTGTGGTTCAGAATACTTGTGCTGAAATTTACCATGGTGTCTTGGCCTATGGACCTTTACATACTGTCCTGTTTTAAAAGATGGCACTTTCACTGCTCGCCTTGAGTCCGAGTACTTTTTCATCTTTGCTTGGTACGCCTGTACCCTTTCCGGCAGGTCGCGCTGGACAATGTGCCGAGGTAGAGGTGGATCCGGAGTTGCTCGTCCTTGGATGTGTAGGCGAGTCCGATGATTTCTTGCATGCAGCAGAAACGCCGGGGTTTCACCTGTGGCCGCATGCCGAGTGCTTCGATAAACTCCAAGGTATTCAGTGATGGCCTCTCGAAGCGGACGGCGTTGCACCATTGCCAACTGGATGACGGACTTTAGGACTCTATTGAATCTTTCAACTTGCCCATTACCTTGAGGGTGATAAAGGGAAGATTTTACGTGTTTTATGCCATTTGTCTGTAGGAACTGGTTGAACTCATGGGATGTGAATTGTGGACCGTTATCTGTTGTTATCTCGAGAGGCAGGCCCTCTCGAGAAAAAATCGATTTCAAAAAGTCAACGACTGACGCTGTCGTGACGTTGTGGGACGAAGCCACTTCCGGCCACTTGCTGTGGTAGTCCACCAAAGTAATGAAGTAACGTTCTTTTGGTGGGGCTTGCTCAAACGGCCCAACGGGCCGTTTGAGCACGGCAACATCGTCAAGCGCACAGCTGACATGCCCCTTCTTTTTGTCATCAATCAGGTGTTGCTGTGTAGCGCAGTGGCAGCCGCCTCGTCATGCTCGCCGACCGACATCGCAGTGACCACAAGATTGCTGCACGTGCCGCATCAGCTGGAACTACCTTACTTGCCTGGAACGGATGCGACGTCACAACGGATGGCGCCACCACTCCCGAACGCCTACAAAAGGGACGCGGCCACTACCAGTTCCTTCAGAGGGCACGGCAACATCGTCAAGCGCACAGCTGACATGCCCCTTCTTTTTGTCATCAATCAGGTGTTGCTGTGTAGCGCAGTGGCAGCCGCCTCGTCATGCTCGCCGACCGACATCGCAGTGACCACAAGATTGCTGCACGTGCCGCATCAGCTGGAACTACCTTACTTGCCTGGAACGGATGCGACGTCACAACGGATGGCGCCACCACTCCCGAACGCCTACAAAAGGGACGCGGCCACTACCAGTTCCTTCAGAGGGCACGGCAACATCGTCAAGCGCACAGCTGACATGCCCCTTCTTTTTGTCATCAATCAGGTTGGTGTGTATTGCTGTGACGGTAGCCTAAAAACAAGCAATAGATTTATTGTTGTCGTGCCGTGCCCTCAAGTTGTTTGCCATGAGATGTCAGAATGTTGTAAGATGCTCCTTTTGCTGCTTTCGGGAGATGTAGAGCAAAACCCCGGACCAACGACTGTTGAAGAATCGCTTGAAAAATTGTTGCAAGGACAAGCTGTCATAACTAGAGAGATTAAGGACGTTAAAGAAAATCAGGCTCGACTCGAGGATAAGTTTGAAAAACTTTCTGAAAGAATACAACGGTTGGAAAATGACTTCCAGGCCGTGAAAGTCTGCGACGAAGTTGTTTATAGTTTACAGAACACCGTGAAAGAAATTCAAGGAAAGTTAGTTGATCTGGAAGATAGGGGCCGCAAGAATAATCTTCTGGTATTCGGTATTCCTGAGATGATAAATGAGACAGAAAAAGACATAAAAGATAAGGTTATCAAGAACCTGTTTTTCGAACGATTAGGGGTAAGAGTGCAGTCTGTTGAACGAATTCATAGGTTGGGGGCTAAACGTGGAAACAACACTAGGCCGGTTATCATAAAATTATATGATTATAACGAAAAAATGGAGGTCCTACGTAACTGTTCCAAGCTAAAAGGGTCAAACATCTCTGTATCGAACGACTATTCGAAAGAAACGCTGGGAATACGAAAACTTCTATGGGCAAGCGCGAAGGCAGATATAGAGAGCGGTTCGAAAGTCAGGCTGCTCAATGATAAGATACAAATCGATGACGCATTGTACCGCTGGGACGCTGAAAACAACTGTCGCTCTCAAGTTTCAAGAACGCGAGACAAACGACCTGCATGACAGCCTAGTCGATCCGTCAATCGTGACTTCTTGTTGATAAACTTGAACGCTCGTAGTTTAGTAAATAAAGTCGACAAACTTGAACATATTTTGTTATCATATGGCCCTGATGTTGTTGTCATCACCGAGACTTGGTTACATAGTGATATTGATGATAATGAGATTACTCCATTGAATTATAAGGTACACCGAAGAGACCGAGGGTCACGTGGCGGTGGCGTGGCGATCCTAGTCAAGTCTCATGTTGAGTGTAGCCCCCTGCTCAATCAAATTCCAGACCACGAAAGTCTGTTTTGTCAAATTACATGGCCCAGTAAGCTGATCACTGTCGCTGCTGTATATCGTCCACCAGGTGCACCTATATCATTCATGGAAAAGTTGTATGATTACGTGGAAGCGAATATTAAACATAAATCACATGTTGTAATAGCAGGCGACTTCAACCTGCCGGGCATCTGTTGGGAAAAACTTGCACCAGGTACTAGCGATACCAAACATTCCGAAATTATCCTCGACCTCGCTTTTAATTTTGATTTTACACAAGTTGTCAATCGGAGTACCAGGCACGGCAGATCTGCTGACACAACTTTGGATTTGGTATTTTTGAGTAGCGGCCTATCAGATTATGAAGTTTCAGTATACGAAGGGCTATCTGATCATGACTTAGTTAGCGTGACTTGTCATTTGAATTCAGATAGACCAGCGAAAGAACGTACTAGAAAGTTTGTAAGGGACTATGAGATGGCAAGTGACGTTGACATTTTAGACTACCTTGAGATGTCTTTGTATGAGTTCGAGCGTCCCAGGCAGGTAGATGAAATGTGGGAGGACTTTAAACGAATAGTTAACTATTGCATTAAACGTTATATTCCCATAAGGCTAATTAAAAAGAAGCAAAACCCATGGATCACCAGGGAAATTCTGCATCTAAAAAGGCAGATAAAGCGAAAGCGTAAAAAGAAGTTGGTTAATATGCAAGTAATTTCGTGTTTATCTGATAAATTAAAGGATAGCCTACGTGCATCAAAGCAAAAATATTTTACTGTCACTATGCAAAATTTCATGAAGTCGGACCCCAAGCAATTTTGGCGTTATCTCTCTCCCACAAAAAAGCCCATATCAAATCTTGAAGTTGACGGTGAGGTCGTCAATGATCCAGAGGTTATGGCCAATGTATTCAACACTTTCTTTCAGTCCGTGTTCTCAAGTAACGTGACTGAACGTCCTGGTCACGATGTGAGAGGTGGTGTTGGATACAACGGACCTATAATGACAGATATTCCTATTTCAGAAGAAGGCATTTTTTCTCTTTTGTTGCAACTTAAAGTGCATAAGTCTGGTGGACCCGATAACATTCCAAACGCATTCTTAAAACGGTACGCTGAGTGGGTTTTCAAAATATCTAACGCTTATCTTTAAAGCTTCATTATCGCAAAGTTCCGTTCCCTCCGACTGGCGATACGCTAAAGTCGTGCCTATTTTTAAAGCTGGCAACAAATTATTCCCAACCAATTATAGGCCAATATCACTGACGAGTACCAGCTGTAAAATAATGGAACACATTGTCTCAAAGTCATTATACGACCACTTAGAAAACAATAACCTTCTCTATAAAAACCAACATGGCTTTAGACGAAAACTTTCAACGGTTACCCAGTTAAGTGAATGTATTCACGACTTCTGCAAATCTATTGATGCCGGGGGACAAACTGACGCAATATTTCTAGATATGTCGAAGGCTTTTGATCGAGTCCCGCATAAATACTTGACAAAAAAACTTAAATTAATTGGAGTCAGCCCGGAATTGGTTAATTGGATAAGTGCATACCTCAAGGAAAGAAAACAATTTGTTGAAATAAATAACACGGCATCTGGCGTTTTACCAGTATCATCAGGAGTCCCACAGGGCTCCGTTTTGGGTCCGGTCTTATTTTTAATATATATTAATGACATTGCGCAAGCCATTGACGATTCTATTACGGTACGATTAGTTGCCGATGACTGTCTACTTTACACAGATATTAAAACTAGCGAGGATCAAACTAGTCTGGACAGAGCTCTACAGAAAATTGGGTCATGGTGCCAAGAATGGGGGATGTTAATTAATATTGACAAAACTGTGCTTCTAAGGATATCAAATAAGAAAAATATTCTCCCTTATGTATACATAGTTAACGGGTTTCCTTTAAGAGAAGTGAATAGTTATAAATATTTGGGTGTAACAAATGAAAATAACTTAAAATGAGGGAGCCACGTTAACAATATCTGCTGTTCTGCTAAGCGTACCTTAGGATACTTGAAAAGGAATTTTAGGTATGCAACTATGAGTGCCAAGCTGATGGTCTACAAAACAGTCATACGACCAGTATTAGATTACGCAAATGTAATATGGGACCCCCATCAAAAAAATCAGATTCAGAAATTAGAGAACGTACAAAGACTTTCCGCTAGGTACATACTCTCAAAATATAGACGAACCGAATCTGTCACTGGCATGTTAAAACAGCTTGACCTTACACCACTTTCTGAGCGGCGCAGGAATGCTCGACTAAAGCATATTTTTATGATGTATCATGGTTTTTTCAACATTGACTATACCCTGTATTTGAAACCCCGTATAACTCGCATTCTAAGAAATAGCCATTCTAAAATGATCCAGCCTTTTCAAAGTAGAGTTAGTGTATTTCACTGTTCTCTCTTTCCTAAAACAATAGATGAATGGAACCTTCTATCGCAGGAAATTGTGAACTCAAGTTCCCCAGTAGAGTTTTTAAATAATTTGAAGCGCTTGCAGAACTAGTTTTTTTTTTTTTGTTACTATTGAGTGGTGCATTCCGTTTGCTAGTTTAATAATGTTTTCTTTGTAATATGATTGTAAACTACACTTGTTGATGCGGTGTTTCTTGTTTTCCTGCTGCTGTTTATTTCTGATCATATTTTGTCTCCTGTAATGTGTGCGGTGTTTTTGTTTTGCTGCAGTGTTCAGTACCGTACTTTTTTTTTTTTTTTTTACCCTCTCCTGTAATGACCCCAAGTGGGGTTAACAGTATCTTGAAATAAATAAATAAATAGATGTCGATGGCAAGCTTGGTCCACGAACGGGAAGGAAACGCTACCGGCTGTAGGGGCGCCGGGGAAGCCTTAGCGGGCTTGTCGGTGGAGTGACAAACAGTGCAATGCTGGATTACGTTCTTGATGTTTTCTGCGATATGTGGCCACCAATAAAGTTCCTTTATAAAACTCGTCGTCCTCGATATTCCTTGATGGGTCTCATGGCCGATCTGGATAACCTTGTCGCGCAGACTCGGCGGCACGATGATCTTCTCCCCTTGGAAAAGGAGTCCGTCGACCACGGAAAGCTGATCTCTAAGAACGAAATATGACCTGAGTTCTGGAGATAGCTTGCCTTCCTCTGGCCATGATGATGAAGTATATTTCATGACTTCACGCAACGCAGGGTCTCGTGAAGTTGCCTCCTGGAAATCCTTCTCTGTGAGAGAAGAGCAGACGATGGAAACAATTTCTTCTCTAAAAGTCGTACCATCTTCAGTATCGTGAACTGGAAGGCGAGAAAGGGCATCAGCAACGACATTGTCGGTTCCTTTGCGGTACTCCATTACAAAGTTGTAATTGAAGAGCCTGGCAACCCAGCGGCTGATGCGCAATGGGCGAACGCCAGCTCCTTGCGTAGACATCAGGGTGACCAATGCTTGGTGGTCGGTCCGGATGGTAAACTGTCGACCCCAGAGGTAGATGTGCCATTTCTCGCAGGCCCAGAGGATTGCGAGAGCCTCTTTCTCCCCAGTTGAGTATTTTCGCTCTGCTTCCGTGAGAGAACGGGAGGCGAAAGCAACAGTCCTCAGCTGGGATCCATGGTGTTGCTGTAGAACAGCTCCCAGCCCGTAGTTTGAGGCGTCCGTGGACACAACAACTGGGAGGCAAGGGTCGAACATAGTCAAAATGGGTGCCTGCTGAATGCAGGCCTTGATCTGCTGGAAACTGGTGTCGGCTTCGGACGACCAGACGAAAGTCACACCCTTGCGTAGAAGACGACGAAGGGGCTCCACAATGGTGGCACAGTGCTGGATAAACTTACTGTAATATTCGACAAGGCCCAAGAATGCCTTCAACTGAGAAGGGTCACATGGCGCCGGAAAATTCAGAACGACGTCTATCTTTGACGGAAGGGGCGCTAAGCCTCCCGCCGACAGACGATGTCCGAGAAAAGTAAGCTCTTGGACACTAAAAACGGCCTTCTTATTGAGTTTCATCCCAGCTTGGGAAATTTTCTGGAGCACAGTATTCAAATTTTCATCGTGTTCTTGCTGAGACGAACCGTACACAATGACGTCGTCCAAGTAAAACTGTACGCCCTTGCAGTCTTTAAGGATATTAGACATGATCTTCTGGAACGCTGCAGGCGCGGAAGCCAGGCCAAAACAAACTCGTGTGAAACGAAAAAGGCCTTCATGAGTGATGAACGCTGTAAGGTCACGGCTTTTAGGATCAAGCCGGACCTGATAGTATGCTGATGCGAGATCCAACTTGGGAAAAATGGGATGCTCCACTTAAGGAGTTCAACAGCTCGTCAATGTGTGGGAGCGGAAAAGAGTCGACAACGATGGCCTTATTCGGCGCTCGGAGATCCACACACATACGGATGCCGCCCTCTTTCTTCTTAACAATCACGATAGGCGAAACCCACTCCGAAGCACTCACGCGCTCGATAACTCCCTGCTGCTCGAGCTTCAGGATCTCCGCCGTTACTACGTCACGCAGCGTGATCGGCAGTCGACGGAGCTTGGCTTGAACTGGCGGCACATTTCGACGGACGGTGATCGTATGGGTTTGGTTTTTTACCAGACCTAGACCAGGTGAAAAAGAGATCTTCGAAATGTTCGAAGCCAGCAGGAAGCTTGGAAACGTCCCTCGACGTAGCTGTGCTTGGTGTCCTCGGTGGAGATACACCTGGCACAGATGGCTTATGTGGGATACTTGAAAAACGATTTAGAGGACTGGGCATGTTCAATGGATCTGAAGATACTTTCGAAGGTCTCTGAGACTCGTCTGAAGAACCTGATGGACTGGGACTCGTTGGCTGTGAAACACCAGCCGGTGTCACATGTCCCGGGATGGTTGAACGGGAGCCACCTGTATGAACGATACGACACGTCAGAGACGCGCCCGAAAGGATAAGTTTCAGATCGCGCACGGCATCGGTGCCAAGGAGCGATCGGCCGTCACGAACAACATAAAAAAGAATAGTCGCCGACCGATCCTGAAATTTGACAAGTCCGTAAAAACAACCCAGAACGGGGATCTGCCCTCGCAGATAATGGACGAGTGTCCGTGGCGGTTTTCTTAACTGTAGTTCTTTAGAGGTCGTGAGCCGTGAAAACGTCGCTTCAGAGAGAATTGAGACTTCGGACCCAGTGTCAATCAGAAAGGGACATGGGAAAATTGTTCACCTCCACGTCGACTACGAAGTTGAGGCTACGGTGACGGTCATGCTGCGAAGGACTTCTGGCCGGTCTAACGGTGTAGACAGTGGACAGGATCTCCTCGTCCTCGTCCTCCTCGGGGAAGGTCACGATGCCATGGATGGGGGCCCGCGCTCGGTTGCCTCCGTTTGGCGGAAGTCGGCGACCGGATCCTCGGCCGCGCCCAGCGGGAAAGGCCAGCTGGCGCCGATCGCAGGCGGATGGAGGTGGACGACTCCGACACACGTTGGCGAAGTGTCCGGCTTTGCCACATGAAAAACACGTAGCCCCCGACGCGGGGCATCGGTCCCGAGGGTGGGGTTGACGACCACAAAAGTCGCATAATGGTGCACCGTAACGGAAAGCACGCGCTCCCGGAGGGGCGTCACGTGCTGGTCGTCGCTCGCAAACACAAGCCGATGGGCGCGGTTGGTGGCGCGGAGATAAATTGAAACCTTCAGCTCGGGATGAGGAGGCAACGAATTGCTGGCGCTCGCCGTCTTGGACACGGCCTGATGACGGTGACGGTCGAGCGGCGTTGTTTTGCGTCCGCGGCGCGAAGACCCGCTCAACACAAGACTGTACTTGCGAGTTTAAATTTGTTGATAGCTGGCGGTACTGATCGCAATCGCGAGAGGACTGCTCGAACTGCTGAGCAAGGAGTACAGCACGTTCGAGGCTTGGTGGCTGAGCCCCCGCAGCCTCTCGGATTAAGCGATCTTGTACCTCTGATGATCGTAGTCCAGCCAGAAAAATCTCGGCGATGCGATCTTCTAAAGTCGCTCCGAAATTGCAAAAGGAGCCCAGGTGACGCAAAGCACCAAGGAATTCCAATACGCTTTCTCCTGGGGCCTGAACCCGAGTTAAGAATTTCTTGCGTTCGAGAACTACGTTGGTAGTAAAGCCGAAGTGTCGATCTAATGACTGGAGCAGTACGTCGAATTCAGTAAGCTCGGCGCTAACGGCAGCTCCTGCTAGGTTGAAGGTGGACACGATCCGTTGACCCTCCTGGCCAAGCATTCCAATTAGCAGGGCCCGTTTCCGTCTCGGGGTGAATGCGTCGGCATCGATAGCATCTAAGTGGTTTAAAAAAATTAATTTCCACATCGCCCAGGGTAGCACGGGGGCACCCAGTATTGGCATGAATGGCGGAGGAGCTGTGCTCGCGAACGTCGACATCTTGAAATCTGTCGAGGTAGCTCGATCTCAGTCATCCCATCCTCGTCGCCAGAATGTAGTGTTTGAGGGGCTATACTGCATTAGGATATATGCGCAGGAAGGCTTACGGTACGACGACGATGGCGTGGAGGGCAGCGGCGGCCCGCGGCCAAGCGGACACGCCGAAGGAAAAAGGACACGTCCAGCCCCGGCGAACGCTACTACACTTCTTCTTTATTCACGCGCACAAGGGCGATTAAAGGAAAAGGGACACCCTGGTGGCGATTTATAAACTCAATTACAACAGTCATGTGTACTGGCATTCACTTCTTTCTAAAAGGTTTCAGTAATTTGGAAATGAAACAATATAGGTTGTAACACAGAACGTGTTTCTGAGACAGTATATCATACTAAAAGTGTCTGCTTCGAGTGTGATAAAAAAGCATTACACGCAGTACAAAGCAACATAAATCATGAGTTGCCCGTAGAAGGTAATGATCGTCCAATCATATAGAAGGCGTACGTAATATTAATAATTTATACATAACTATAATTAGGCGCGATTAATCGCAACCAGTGAGAATCACCAAGGGGCTCAACGAGAATCGAGCCACGGACCACACGATCTGCAGTCCGACATCTTTGCTCGGAGTCACAGGGAGCAGGAAAATAACATAGCGCCACAAAGCAGCTCCACTAAGTATTACTGGCCGCCGACGGTCTTCTGTGGTAGCAAGTGCGACCTTGCGGCGAGTGATACTTAGTCCGGCATACTTATTCCAGTATACGTAGTACGCGCGCGACCGTCGGTGGTGTGTCATACTTCAGTGAGACTTAGTCCGCGGGCGACCGTCGACTGCAAGTCATTATTATTCCAGCATAAAGATCACGTAAAGAGCGCGATAAATCTTTTATCTCGATTACTTTAGTCACGGGGTTCCTCGGAACTTAAGAGCACTAGAAATTTAAAGCCCTCTACGCACCCAGAAAAGAAGCAGAACTTATGGAAAACTTATAATCAAAGCACGCACGTGACACACTCTACCATTGAATGCATATAAACCATTCCCTTAATCATACTGATAAACACGGAGAACACAGGAGTGTTTTGGGGGTAGTGCGTACGAAACTTCCTTAAAATTTCCCCGTAAACAATCATAGGAAATCATAACATACGGATAATGGATGCGAGACAGATTTTCTACTTTTCAGATTTATCAAAATGACCAAGACAGTTTTTTCTTTTTAATATCAATGTTCTTTTTTTAATTTCTATTCGCATAAAATACTAGTTCTTAATTCTAAAGGCCGAGGCTCGGGGTTCGGCGCTTCAGTCTTTGGAGTTCCGAAAATGAAAAACATTCCAAGCATTCCATACCTTCCCCGTGAAATGACTGTGTTCACTTCATATTTCTTCCACTTTTTTTTTTTTTGTACTCTGATTTAGTCAACATTGCCTCTAATTTTGGCTTCAGACTTGCAAAAATGTGAGAGCCCCGAATAAATACGGCAGCTGGAGCATGCCACTTCACTTACTCCTTGGCGAGGTCGTCGAACCCAAACTCAACAAAGCTTTGTTCCTTCACTCTCGAAGCGTAGTTTATAAGAAAAAGCGTCGCACCCGAAAACGTCCGACCCAATGTTTGAAGGGAATTATCGGAAGCGGTGAAGGGCGCATATCCCGTGGGACAGAGGAATCTAGCCAACTTTTAATACATTGCACAAACTCAGCGTCCTTGTAATTCACAGTAGAAATAACTCTATAGGGGTGCATCGCTTCGTGGAAATATCGAAGTAAAAAAATGAAAGCCGTTTACAATTCCCTGTACTGCCAAATTAGAGCGCAGCTCTTGAGGAGGAGGAGGGGAACGTACGGAGAGGAGGCTATGTCCCTCCTACTCTCCTGTCCGCCTCCCATTTAGGGGAAATTTCCCGCTAAATTTAGCGGAGAAATTTTCCCGCTAGATTTAGCGGGGAAATTTTCTGCTAGATTTGGCGGGGAAATGTATTACTAGATTTAGCGGTGAAATTTTTTCGTTAAATTTAGCGAAGAAACTTTTTCCGCTAAATATAGCGGGGAAAAATTTCCACTAAATTTAGCGGGGAAATTTACCTATAATGCATCGCGCGGTTACGCCGACCCCGACGCTGACGGCGCTCAAGCCGGAAACGGGCGCCTAAGAGCTGCGCTCTAAAACTTGCTCTAATCCGAAGGTACAAATAAAAACCATTCTTTTCCTACACCCTAAAAAAAGTACCTAAGTTTACTTTCTCGCATTAGACGAAGGAAGCCACTAGCGGCGAACCAATGACGTATAAACATCCTATGTTGTTTCAACAAATATACGTAATTTACTTAACTGAATAATACGTAGCTAATTTGGTAGCGGACGAATTTCGCGTCGCGCGGCCGCTGCTCCTATGTCGTTTCTCTCGCTCTTCGGCGGAGCTCGATGTTTATTCTGCCGTGCAGCCGGGGCTCGATGGTGTCGGATATCTCCTCGGTTCAAGAGCCCGACTTGCGTGGGGCGTCGTAGAAATGAGCATATATCCACAGACGGCTTCCAGCAAACGACAAAGCTCAGTATACAATTAAGTCTGATCAGGTGAAACGTTCTGCTTATTGTTTTTGTGCACATGGAATTTATTGTTTAATCTAACCGTAGTATGAGCTTTGCCGTTGGCTGGGATCATGCCAAAGAAACCCAGGTGCAGTCAGACTTGACCTTGTTTGGCCAGAGACCCTGGGTACATCTTGGCCTCAATATGCCAAGCGAGTGCCAAAGTTAGGCTTCACTGCTGGTAGATTTTTTTGCTGTCATCTGGCATCTATGGGCCTAAATCGCCAAACAAGTGTCATAGTTACCCTTCACTTTTGGTTGTTTGGTTTTCACGTGGTAACTTTGGGCCTAAAATGCAGAACCAGTGTCGGATTTGGAGTTTGCTGCTGTTTGTTCGGTCCATATACGTGTCGTTGGCACCTTGGGCTCAGGTCTGGCACTTTGGCAATACTGTTACGAGCAGAAAAAAAGCCCATAAGCAGACCAAAGAAAAACGTTCCTTGGCACCACTAACTAGCGTCCTAGAGCACAACCGGTTTAGGCCTAAGTTTGGCCGCTCTAGATTTTCGAAGGTTGTGCCAAGCTATAGGCGCCTTTTGCCATGGTGACCGTCCACTAGGCCTTGCCGAGCCGTGGCGTGAATTCAGGCGCAGAAAATGAAGGTGTTAACGTGCACTTGAAACTCTAATGACCTACTGGTTACTCAAAAAACAAAAGGCAAGCAAATGCGCAACCTGCTCTTGTGATGTAACTACGTCGCTACGTTGTGACGGAAAAATAGCGACGAAATAAAAGTAACACGTTGAGAGTAACACGAGTACCTTCATCGAAATGGTATACGCGTTAGAAACGCGCTCGTCTTCTGTTCGGTTACGCACATGTTTGTTGTTCTCCTCAACGATGGAATATTCGATTAACATGCTGGTGACCCTCATCTTAAAATTTGCGCGATAAGTGAAGTAGTGCTTGTGAAATTCACAAAAGCACGATGCGTGAAAAATAAAAAAAAATAAAACGTATTTTGGGAGGGTCTGACTACAGCCAAAAGATAATCTGCTTTCAGAACATAAAACTCCGAGCCTTAGAAAATAACACCTATTGCTAAGGTACTGTAAGGTATTTTCCGAGTCAGTCCATGGGACATCACCGAATTTTTCTGAGCTTTCCTTCTGAATGGAATATTCTTATTGCAGTACGTATTTTAAGGGAAGCAAAGTTAAGATGCGCGTCGCGTCGACGTACCCTGCAGTCGTCACCTAAATTTAGCGGCTTAACATCCTGCTAATGGAGCGGAACGCCACCACGGGCAAATAGGTAATGTGCATAGTATTGGCGTCGCGGCAAGATTTGTGCATACTATATCAATAACCCATTCCACATGTAAAAGGGTCTGGGATCAAAGGAGCGCCTTAATGCTTGTAGTAGATGGGCATTTTTCACGCTATATGTGTTTTATGCTTTAGAAAACCTCACTCATCTTGGTTCTCTCTCGAGGGGGACCCAAATAGGGTTTCATAGACCCTCGCGACAGCACGAGCGAACTACACCAAGTAAATAAAGGTAAGGCTTTGAGCTTAAGCTGAAACGTGCCGTATGCAGGATGAATTAGCAATATAAAGGTTTTTTTTCTTCTTCTCTCTTGTAGTCAGTCCAGAATTTGTAAAATAAAATGACACGTTAAGATTCCTTGATCCCTGGGACCAAGTTTGTGGCCATGGCGCAACTGAGAAAGAAACAAAACGGGTAAAGAAGTCACATCTTTAACTGGAATGTTTCAAATAACGTTTTACTGTTTCAGTTTTTTTGGGTGCGATGTGTTTGGTGAATCGACGCTCGACCTCAGTACGGTCAAACCGTGCCGTAAAAGCTTAATTAAAGCTTAATTAACAACTTAGTGCAAAAATGAAAGTGCAAAATGCTATAGCGTTTAAAGCCCTAGGCGTAGGCAGTTTGAGATTCAAAGTACCACGTGGCGTAATGCAATAAAAAAAAATCTAGATTTTTTTTTTACGTTTTGTTCTAATTATTGTTTATCTAGTAAAGGGTTGTTACGGGCAATTTAACTGAAAAAAACTGATTCCTTCTGATTGTAGCTATTTTGTTCAGAAGATGAAACACTTCAATCGCGATAAAGATTTGCGTGAAATTCGTATTGTTACAGTGGCCTGGGGGCCAGTGAAGCCCTGGTAGAGCCTCGGTCCGCGCGGCGTGGTGGGGAGGGGGCTGAGCTAGCTCACTCTCCAACCAGGACAATTGCTTGTCGTCAGGGCGCATTGCTTGCCGGTCGCGATTACATGTGGTTCTGCAACCCTTCGATAAACAGAGCACCGGAGATTGGCGTTGGCAGAGAAAGGGTTTACACACTAAGAGTTCATTGTACTTGTGAAGCATTATTCTGGGCCGTGACACTCCATATATAGTCACGTGTCGCGATGGTGAACCCATCCCAGAAGAAAGGACTTCAAGATAGTAGAAACGTTCACGCTTTCGTGTTTGTTTACCTTACCGATAGTGATGTTTTTGAGTGTTTGCGGCTTCTAATGTCACACATTCCTTATCTTGCGAAGCCTGTATGTGCGCGCTCGAACTTTGTACACGCTTAAAGGGGAGCTGCGGCGTTTATTTGAACGTTTTCAACGAAACATATTTTTTTAAAGGGCACACAAAACTGAACCTAAAATAGGACGTAAAATTCGCAAAAAAAAAGTTAAATATTTTTTAATTGTAGAAATACGATATAATTGAAACGGAAACTAACCTGCAACTTTACTGGTCCGCCAGCTTCTGGTGATGTGACATGTTGCATAAATATGAGCACATAGGCAGCACGAGCTTGTCTTGCCCAACAACAGAAGCCATCAGAAGGCCGTCGCGATCGTCTGTGAGAAATGGACTACGATTCATCAATCTCGTCCCAGTCAAGCAATGAACAGCAAATTTTAATGATTTTCAGCAGGAGATTTCAGATGATTCGTCGTTCGCATTGGATCTGCCGGCCTCACCTCAGAGGTGATATCCCGTGTGGGCTTCATTCGCGATCCGTCGACACATGGACGCAGATGCCGCTTCGAAGCAGAATGGCATGAAAGGTTTTGTTTGTTAGCAAAGTGGGAACTGGTGTTCTAGCAAGACGCTAACGCTAGGAGCCAGCGTTCGCGTCCGACTGCACGAACCCCACTTCCATCTCAGATACTTCTCCATCGAAAACCAATGCAGAGAGCAAGTCGTCTGCTTCTTGCGGAGGGGTTGGGGTGACGTCAGCACGACACCCTCTCTGATTGGCTTTGATTGAAAGGATAGTGGGTAGACCTCAAGGCTAAATGCCATAAAGTCTACCGACTGTTTTTTTTTTGTTTTTTTTAATCAGCCGATGAGAATTAGGCGTTCTGACTTCATCGCCACGCTTGTGCAAGGAGCGGACGAACTTGCGCACCGCGTAAGTGTCACTCTGCTGGTTTTCTTAAAAAGGGTTTTTGCAATCCCAAGCCCCTTAACCAATCCTTCCCTTCTCCATCGCATGCCATAAACAACCTAAACGAGACACAGTTCGCAAAACCACAGACGCTCACTATCACTACAAAGCACAACAACGTGGAGTATTAAGGGGCGTCTTCTGCACTCGGATACAGCATTAGACGTCACGAGTGCCCCAGCTCGCTGTTTCCATGCAGTAGAGCGGCAGGAAGTGATTCGGAGGTGTACGCGTAAACTTCGAAATTAAATTTGTCGAAGGAAGCAGAATATTCTGTTTAAATATTTTGTAGACAGGGTGGATATTTAGTACAATGAAAATTTTATAAAAATCAATGTCCATCGATATTTTGTCGGAGCTCCCCTTTAAAGCAACACTGAAAATAATTTTTAAAGGGCATAGATGGGACACGTTTCTTTGCGTAAATGTTTCCACGAAAAAAAAATTATCTTGTTTTTTTGCTCATTGTTTACTTTGTTAGACGCGATTTTAGAGGTCGCGGCCCACTCCAATTGGAGCGGCATGATCAGAAAAGTTTTAACGAGCGACCACAATTTAATATTAGGTTCATGGTTACTTTTGAGTAATACATTTTTAACTAGCGAGTGAGGACTTATATGTTTCTGATTTTAAACTTTCTGGGCATTATTGCAAACCACAAAAATACGCGCATGTTACAAAAAATAAGGCACGCGCAACATTTTAGAGCGTTCCAAAAAAAAAAAAAACACAAACAAACTCAATATTGACGTGCTTTAAAAATTAGGTTTCCTAACAAAGCACATCTCCGCGCCAGCGGTTCTGCGGTGCCCCCTCTCGAGAGAATGTAGAGAATGTAGTGCGGCTCGAGCTGACGAAATAGGAGGACTTTGTGAGAATAGGCTTCAACTATGGAATGAACCACCGTAACGCGAAGAATGCGCAGTAGCGCGCAGTAGCTGCGCACGTGGGCCACGAAGGAGAGAGACCGCAAACGCGGAGAGCCGTTTTGAAAGAAAATCGGAATTCCGTTTTAATAAAAAATCGGAATTGCGTTTTGTTTTCAATGCCGTAAAATGCTGCGCTTGCCATACATTTTTTTTTTTTCAAAGAGACACTGACACTTTTCCCTCTCCCCATTTTTTAATTTTTTTTATTTTTTTTCCAGATTATTCATTACGGTGTTAGAAGACTACCAAATCAAGAGTTTGCTACCGCGTCACGTATATTTTTAATACAGTAAAACAAAAAACAGAAAAAAAACACGCAACTTCTTGAAATTGAAACCGAAACTGGACTGCGGAGGAAGAAGAAATACAGAGGAGGACAGAGTTGGCGGAAGTCACGTTGCTGTGCACTTTTTGTTTTTCTGCAATCAACGTATTTGAGGTTTTTTTAGAAGACACGAAAAATGGGTCTCATATTTACTTTTTTTTTTTAATATAGAGTGTGTGCCTTCAATGACCCACGACTTTATTAAATTTGGTGGTTGTTTCTAAAAATTGGAAAACGGCCCGTGACCAAAGGGAAGATAATGAGCGCGACTCGAACTGGCCAGTTCTCGATCGAAGGTTTTCGGGCGGAAAGAATGCAAATTGCGAGCCGCAAATTGTGTTCTGGGTAGTTTGGCTCTCGTATGTCATGTACAAATAAAAACCTTAGCTAGCATAAATACCCCGTCAGTGACCGTTTAAAGTGAGCTGATGCATTGATTTTCAATGATGCCCAGAAACGTTTCAACGAAACCATACCTTACATCTACTAATTAGAAAGTTAATTAATGGGAAGGAAATAGGAATCTATACATATCGAAAAAAATATTATTTTTTCCTAAATACGCCCTTTGTCAGAAACCAATATGATTTCGATCATATTTTTATTGCGCGATGAGCCTCTTTTTTGGAGGGACGAATTGGACCCTTTTCTTCGTGAAACACCCTGTACACCCTCGACATTAGACCTTTTTCTTTTCTGTAACGCCAAACGAGCAACTTCGTCGGTCGCTATTTCTTGGGTACGAAGTTTGCAATTGGATTCAGGGGCCCTAAACTCGTGAAACACAAAGTTGGAGCCGAAAGTTCGCGGAGCGTGCCGATTGGACATCGGCGAAAAAAGCGCGAAGTCATCGCCGTGATAGGCCAATCGGTGCGCTCCGTCAACTTCGGCCCCAACTTTGTGTTTGACGAGTTTAGCGACCCAGGTCGTCGCCGAATGCTGACGTAGCCCTCGTGTTCCGAGCATGCTCAGAGTACATGTCCAAACAATGGGCGTCTTGGGTAATTGGCGCAGCTGCTACTACATGGCGCGCGCACTTTTGAAAAAGGGTTCGACTTCGTTGAAAGACACCCATTTGCGTGTGACCGGTTCCGCAATTCCGAAGGTCACTAGTGTGTTGCTTTGTTCTCGTTTATTTTTTTACATAAAGCCAGACTTGTACGTACTCATTACGAGTCACCAAATGACTCGCAATCGATTACTTTTTGGAGTAATTTTGAAATAATTTTTATTACCTTTAGAGGGTAGTCATGACACGAATAATCTGATTAATTCTGAAATAAAATTTGTAACTGTTACTATTTTTCCCTTGCCTCCTCTCCCCTCCCCTTTTCAAGGAGCGGTCAATTAATTTAACTCCCAAGCAATCTAGTGATATAATTGAACATTTTAATCGGGAGTAATAATAATTGTAATTGATCACATTTCTTCCCCGTAACGTGTACATGACTGCATAGAGCGTAATATCTCGAAGTTCAAGGAATGTATCCTGTGGTCAAAAACATTGGTACGGGCAGTAATTATTAGACATTATCGTTAAAACAACCTTCCCTAAGGCTATGTGAAGCTGGTGTGGGTGGCTTACACTTATTTCTGCAGCGTCACCCTTTTCCACGCGTTTCGTGCACCCTTTAAAAAAGTGAGGGGTGTTTCCTGCAACAGCACCTCATTGTAGGTGTATTACTCGAAGGAAATCTGTTGAAGTTTGTAGCCATGCGTGGAATCCCCTGGAACACGCTTTGTTTACACTGGTGTAAAATGTTTGAGTGTGATGGGCTGACGTTTAACATTTGCAGTATGCAGATGATACCGTTTTATTATACCTCGCGATTACTATAAAACAGCCATTTCTCTCTTACAGGGGAATATAAATTTGTTATTTAATTAGCTTTCTAATAATCTTATATAGTTCACATCAATAAAACTAATGTGCTTTTGGAATCAAAATAAACGTATTACACTATAACACAAATCATATATTCACCTTCACAAACATAAACATATTTGTAGTTGACCATTGTTATATGAACAGAGAGTTAAATATTTAGGGGTATTTCTTGGTTACCATTCACTTGGAAGCAACGGTTACAAGACATTACCAAAGCTGGAAATGATGTCTGCGTATCTTTATAAACTAAGAAGTACACATGGAGTAAACTTGAAACGAACTATATTCGGATCATTATGCTACTCAATTACGGTATACAGAAGTTGTTACGGTAAAAAAAAGAAAAAAAAAGAGTGAATTGATAGCTTTATAAAACATACCGTAAATAACGTTATTATGGTTCAGTTCACCAGAGTGTAGAACTCAAAAAGATGATTACTCTAGATGAACTATCATAGAATAAATTTTCGTAAGTACGTGACATTGACTATCAATTATACCATAGAAACAGTTTTAAATTTTAAGTAAACACGATACCTGTGTCGTAGAGAGAGACTCACAATTCCTAAAATATTACCTAATTATTGTAAAAATGAATGACGGTACAACGTAGCCTAATAATATAACATGACACAAGAGTATTTCTTTAATTTATCATCTATTCGAGTGCTAAAGAAATCGTACGTGAATAGTGCTATCCGATCTTACAATAAATATTGAGCTACTTCATTATAGTCTATTTGCTATTATGAGTTGTTTTCTTTTATAAATAATTTGCTTACACTATAGTATAATAATTGTTTTGCTTTCGTGGGCTATCTAGTTTTTATGTATTTTCTTGTGAAATAGAAATATTATTATTAATATTATTATCATTATTATTATTATTATGTCTGAACGACCGCTTGACTTACGTGATCTCAAAATGATATGTCTCTGCTAATGCACACAGTGCAAATGTTTCGTACAACCAGAAGGGTGTGTGACACGGCGTTTGTTTTAATGCGAAAGCATTAACTGTCCCGTGGAGCGAACCGACGTCATCAGCTTTTGAAGCCGCACCTGACGGCACCTCCTCCTGTCCCTAGGGAGCGAAGCCTGTCGTCTGTAGCAGAAATCTGATGGATAGGTTCCCCTTGGCTGGCGCGCGTCATAGTTTCAAGGAAAAAAATGAAAGCCGTTTACAAATCCCTGTAACGCCGAATTGGAGCGCAGCTCTTGAGGAGGAGTAGGGAAGGGTACTGAGGGGGGTCACGTCACCTGCGGGTAGTCACGTGACCCCGGGGGGTCACGTGATCTCAGGGGGGGGGTCACGTGACTCCCCCCCCCCCGGTTACGCCGACGCCGACGCCGCTCAGGCTGGAAACGGGCCCCTAAGAGCTGCGCTCTAAAAGGCTCCCATGGGGCGCGTTCAGTAGCGGCCCCGGAGTCACTGACTCCTTCCACTGGACGGCCAAAAGTCACTTCCGGTGCACGTAACTCCGGGGCTTCGGAGTCAAGCTCCGAAGCGCCGAGACCGGAGACGGTGCACGTAGAGTCAAAGGAGCTAAAGATGACGTCATTTCCTGACTGGTGACGATTTCCGGCGCTAAAAGAGAGAAAAACTAACAAAATGGCGGGATATGCTGCGTCGATTCTGTCGCGGGTGTGCGGTTTGCTCGCTTTTGTTAATGAAAAGTGCTCAAGGTAAGACGAATAACGCGTTGGAATTTCTTTTTCAGCTAAGGCTCTTTCGAAAAATGCGTTGGACCGCATTTTGTTTGGTTTGAATATGCTAATAAATAACGGAAACGTTCATTTGACGCCGTGCCTTGGTCGCCGTTGCACGGAAACTCGGTGAATATCGACGATAGTCCTGTCCCCGCTGAACAGAGCAAGGCACGGTATGAACGCGAGTTCGGTAGCCGGTTGGACACTCACGCAGAGCATGATCCCGATTGATATTTTGTTTGCTTAGCTAAATCGGGTTGCAGGTTGGCTGACGCTCGCTTCGGCCGACAAAACCTTGATCGCCGAGCGCGGCCGAACTTCCCGTTTGTATACGAATAAATTTCTTAGGAAGTTTGTTACGAAGGGCAAAACAAACGTATGGCCGTAAAAAGTATCGCAACCGGCGGCGTAGATTCGCCGAGCTCTATATTTTGCGTGAGCTGAGGACGTTTTTGTCGGGTTTTATAACCGTAGCTGCCTTTGCACCGCCAAGCGAAGGGCTCGATCGCGTTGCATCGCTTCGAACAGCAGCACTGATGTATACAGTCGCTCGCTTTTTTTTCAACGACCTTGTCAAGACTACTTCAATAGAGCGTCAAATAAAAGCGATCGTGCTCGCCATCGTCTGCTTCCAGGTTATTCAGAGTCCGTCTGGCACAGGGGAGAAAGCGGAAATTGCGTAGAAGCAGGTTTGGAGCCGCGGTTTCTTTTTTTTTTTTTTTGCCGTTCAGTAGGCGCTCCGAGGACTCTGACTCGAGTCACTCCGTTCGGAGGCAAGGGAGGCGTTACTGAACGCGCCCATTGGCTCTCGCGTGGCGTAGTTCCAAGGAACGCCACCAGAGAAGCCCTCTCCATGGCGGCGCAGCGCACGCAGCGGCCCGGCCGCCCGTAAGAGGAAGCGGTGGCCGCAGAGCGCGCACGGGCAAACTCCGCAGAAGCTGCACGGCCGAGCTCAGCGCGGCGCGGCGATTTCACGAGAGCGCGCGCTCGGCCGTCGGCAGCGATTCCGCAGTAGCGAAACGTGGCCTTCCAAACCACTACGCTGCAGACGAACTAAGGGAGCGGAAGAACGACCATGCATGCTTTCGTATTCACAACTCATAGACAGTGCCTAGGTGCCTTCGGAAATTTTTATACCTGAGATCTCAGAATATTATTCTGGTATATGGCTGATTTCATTAAAAACGTGCAGACAGAAACGGTCGTTTCTTTCAAATTATATATATATATATATATATATATATATATATATATATATATATATATATATATATATATATATATATATATATATATATATATATATATAAAACTGAGAAGAAAAAAAACCTTAGTGAAAAACAGCAACAACGGACGATTTAATCTTCGACGTTTCGGCCGGAGTCCGGCCTTCGTCAAGGCCGGACTCCGGCCGAAACGTCGAAGATTAAATCGTCCGTTGTTGCTGTTTTTCACTAAGGGTTGTTTTCTTCTCAGTTTTATACCCACGCCTTCGGCCTCCCGCCACCATGCCCGTTATATATATATATATATATATATATATATATATAGGATGTTTTTTTAAGCTTAACATAATTTTTAAGAACAAACCATGAAAGGTAGATTAATGCGGTCTGCGCAGGTGAGTTATACGGCCAGTTGGACATAGTATAGGGGACAAATTGCAACGATCAGTCGGCTAATTAGTTAAAATTCGTTAACTTTTTAAATAATAAAAATAGACATATAGTTTCAATTAGAACCTTGATCAGCGTCATCGGAAACCACTAGAGCAGTCATTCTCAGAAAGACTTTGACCGCGTGGGAAGCGTAGTAGTGCACTAAAGTTACCGCTCGTGGAGCAGGTACAAGGGTGGGGCTAGGTAAGAGACGGAAAAATCGCGCGGGCGCCTTATCGCAACCTCTAGCTTTGTACCTGCTCCACGAGTGGTAACTTTAGTGCACTACTACGCTTCTCACGCGCTCAAAGTCTTTCTGAAAATGGCTGATTTAGTGGTTTTCGATGACGCTGAGCAAGTTTCTAATTAGAACCATATGTCTATTTTTATTATTTAGAAAGTTAATTAACAAATCTTAATTAATTAGTCGACTGATCGTTACGATTAGCCCCGCATAATATGTCTCCCTGGCCATATAACTCACCTCCACAAGCGGCATAAGTGTAACTTTCACGGCTTTTTTTAATCTAATCTGTTAAGCTTAAAAAACACCCTATATATATATATATATATATATATATATATATATATATATATATATATATATATATATATATATATATATATATATATATATATATATATATATATATATATATATACCGGGTGTTTTTGCGAAGACTTTCAAAAATCCTAAAAATTAGGGCGATTGAAAAAAGAAGAAACTCTCTTCGGGAACAAACTGCCAGCCACGGCGGACGTCAGGAATTGCCAAAAGCCTACTAATTAGAAAGATAATTAATTACAACGTGTTAATTAACTTTTTAATTAGGGGAAATAGACATATGGTTCCAATTAGAAAGTTGCTGAGCGTTATCGAAAACCACTAAATCAGTCATTTTCAGAAAGACTTTGAGCGCGTGAGACGAGTAGTAGCGCACTAAAATTACTACTCGTGGAGCAGGTACAAGGCTAGCGGTTGCGGTAAGGCGCCCGCGCGATTTTTCCGCCTCTTATCTAGCCCCAGCCTTGTACCTGCTCCACGAGTGGTAATTTTAGTGCGCTACTACTCTTCTCAAGCGCTTAAAGTCTTTCTGAAAATGACTGATTTAGTGGTTTTCGATAACGCTCAGCAACTTTCTAATTGGAACCATATGTCTATTTCTACTAATTAAAAAGATAATTAACAAGTTTTAATAATTATTTGGCTAATTAGTAGGTTTTTGGCAATTCCTGACGTCCGCCGTGGCTGGTAGTTTGTTAACGAAGAGAGTTCCTTCTTTTTTCAATCGCCCTAATTTTTAGGATTTTTGAAAGTCTTCGCAAAAACAACCGGTATATATATATATATATATATATATATACATATATATATATATATATATATATATATATATATATATATATATATATATATATATATATATATATATATATATATATATATATATATATATATATATATATATATATATATATATATATATATATATATGGGGGTTTTCAGAGAATGGCAGGCCAAATCGCTCCTGCGAAAACTAAACATCGCACAGAAAAAAGGTTGATGCCGTGTTGGTGCCTGACCAAGAGACTATTTTTTATAAAGTAACTTTTTATTTGTTATTTTAAGGCCATAGCTTCAATTGGAAACTTACTGGGCATCATCAATAACCCCTATATCAACCCTTTTTAGACAAGTATAAAACATGCCGAGCATTTTACCATGTTTTGAAAAACGCTTCAATTCTGACGCGCACTCTGATTTCGGATTCTTATCCAAGCGCTTTTTGCCGGCAGCTGTCCTGCCCTCCGACGGCCGAAGCGCAGAACAAATAAAAAGTTACTTTCTGATAAACTTCAAAAAAGCTATTTTTTCTAAGCGTTATTTTTTCAAAATGGGCTCTTGGGCAGACACCAACACGGCATCAACGTTTTTTTCTGTGGGATGCTTAGTTTTTGCAGGAGCGATTTGGCCTGCGTTTTCTGAAACACCCTGTATATATAAGTATGTGGGTGGTTTTATCTCAACTCAGACACGGATTTTGGGTCAAATTTTTTTATTTTAACGAAAAAATATATGTGTTGGGGAAACCCTTCGGTGACAGGGAGTGCAAACCACAAGTTCCGACGATTTTTTCGTTCTCGAGTTAAGGACATTTTAAGCAGCCGAGGCTCAAACTGACCTTGCTCTTGCCTGTCGGAGGTATCAAGTTGCACTCCTTTTAACTTTTTGCCTTTTTTTTTTTGGTAGTGCAATGTAACTTTTTTCGGCCATTCTCAGAATAGCGATTATTTATGGTCAATAATTTTGTTATGAATATTTATCTTCACCTTTGGTTTAAATATTGTGAAAGTGTGTCCCTTCGACAATATTTGTCAAAGTTCGTCCAGCTCTTCCGTGGGCCCTATTTGAGCTATCGTAACACATTTAGTATTTTCAGAAAGCTGGGAGTATGCCCCTTCTATGGATAGCAAAAGTAATGTTGTGTTTGAAAGAGAACAGGCAGTGTATTCTCGTAAATCAAGGAATCTTTCAATATATTTGCGAATTGGAGGTCAATTTTCTCTAAAAATCCACCTTTTATTTGGCTGACTTTTTCTTTCTCTAGCTAGGTAATGCAGTGCTTTATAAGATAATATAAACAGAAAATGTAATATTTTGTTTGTATGGCAGCTACCAAAGCGTGAAGTCTGATTTTGTTTGACTGTTTTGTCACTAAATGAACTTACTCGCAAAAATACACTAATTCAAAATTGGCGCCTCTTCTTTTCTTAAAACATATCTGTAAACATACTTATTCTCTGGTAACTAATTTTAACGCGATTATCTATATGAAATATATTTTAAAAATATGATGTTTTTGGACGATATTTGTCAAAGTTTGCCAGCTCTTCCGTGTGACCTATATAAGGTGTCTTAACATATTTAGTGTTTTCAGAAAGCTTAGAGTATACTGTAAAACCCTTTATTTTCGCGGCCCCTATTTTTTGCGAATCGGTCACAGATGACATAATCGCGACCACTAAATTTCGCGAATTCCAGACGCCTGCATTAAAAATCTTAAGGACCGAAATTTTCGCGCGCCCTTAAATTTCGTGAAATCTTCAATTCGTGAAATTCGCGAAAATTGAGGGCTCGCGAACATTAAGGGTTTTACAGTACTCTTTCTAATGATAAATTTGATGTTTTGTTTATAGGAGAAAGGGCAGTCAAAGACTATTTCAAACATTTTGCGAATTGAAGGTCGATTTTCTAAAAATGCTACCTTTTTTTGGCTAATTGTTTTCCCTCTAGCTCCCTGTTCCAGTACTTTATGAAGTAAATAAACAGAAAATGTAATATTTTGTTTGTATGGGGACTATAAAAGCTCACGTTTTGATGTTTTGTTCACGTGTCGCCCAGTAATACAAGTATGTGACTCACAAAAATACACTAACTCATAATTAACTCCTGGAAAATTTTGTAGCTACCTGTAAATTCCTTTAATAAAAGACGATGCAAACGGCGAGTTATGCTCATAAAGCGTCTACGTTATAATGTCTTTATTGTTTTGTTTTTTTAATTGTCAAACCGCCTCTCTGCAACAATATTTGACGAAGTTCAGAAAGCTGTGCTGTGTGACCTAATCAATATATTTTTATGATCTTAACATCACCGTGAAGCTCCAATTAAGCTCTTTCTTTTGAGTATAATTTAAATATTTTGCGCTAAACATATAGCGCGGAACATTTGCCTGAATAACTAATATTAAAAAAAAAACTAGCAAGTTTGGGGTCAATTTTTTTAAAAAAGACCCTCCTTTTAATTCTTTATTTTTTCACAGTTAGGTAATATAGTCGTCTGTCAAGAACTACCAACAGAAATTGTAATATATTGTTTGTATGGCCGCTATTAGAACTTGAATCTCGTGGTATGCGATTTTTGAACGGGACTTCGCTTAGACGCTCAGCTGAGCAGAATTTTGACCTATGTAAGGTTTTATATTTAATGTTCGTACTTACCTCAATATCTGAGCGTAAAAGCAAGTGAAGCAACAATATTTATCCTAACAATATTTATTTACTTGGCACTGGGGTGATTTGCAAGGTGTGTGAGCTTCGCCCTATGTATTGAGAGGGAAGATAGTAACATCTAGACTCCCGGACAAACTTAAGTCAAGAGGGAAAAGTCTTAGTAACCCGGCATGAATCACTGAAAATAGAAATGAAACCTAAACACATGACTAACACAATTGAAGCCTTACACGCTACGAACTGCTCGTTATTTTACGAAAGAGACCGTTTGTGCACAAAATAAACCGTTCTTCCTAAGCGTCAGATACTAAATCGTACATATGTATATGCACTAAATAACAGTTTGACATAAGACAATATGACAATTACATATCAAGTTCGGTATTTCAAACTCAAAGCCGAAAGCGAAAGGCCCCAGAGGAATTCTTTAACGATCTGCATTCCCCCGAATTGGGAGGAAGTAAGCTCTGGGTGCCTGCACTTGTGGATACGGACTTCTAAACAATTTTTTAAGTGCACTGCTCCAAATTTCATTCATATTTGTGGTTGGATATTGAGATAATTGCTAACGACAAATACAAAACTTTACATAAGCCAACATTCTGCTGAGTAAAGCGCCTGTGCGAAGTCCCGTTGAAAACTCTCATAGCACAAGATTCGAGTCTTAATAGCGGCCACACAAAACAATATATTACAATTTTTGTTGGTAGCTCCTGATAGACTACTGTATTACCTAACTGTAAATAAAAAATAAATGGTGGCTTTTTTTTTAGAAAATTGACTCCAAACTTGCAAGTTTTTCGAAATATTCGTTTTCCAGGCACATGTTGCACGTTATTTATTTAGCGCACAATATTCACATTATACTCAAAAGAAAGTGCTTTATTGGAGCTTTGCGGTGATGTAAAGGGCATAAAAATATGTTGATTAGGTCACACAGCACAGCTTGCTGAACTTCGTCAAATATCGTCGCAGAGAGGCGGTTTGACAATTAAAAAAAAAAACATTAAGGATCTTATGACCTAGACGCCTAATTATCATAAAGACAGGCTATATTGAGAGTGTTACCAAAAAGTTATATTGATATTGCATAAAAAGCAAAGAAAAGGAATGGAGTGAAATATGGCACCTCCGATAAGCTGGAAAACCTCCGTTTCCACCTTGGCCGCTTCAACGTTCCATAACTTGGAGAACGAAAAATCCGACGAACTCGCCGTTTGCGTCTTCTTTTATAATAGGAAATGCCCGAGAACATGTGTTTTTTTGACAAAAAATAAAGATTAGACCTAAAATTAGTGCCTGAGTTTAGATGAAATCACCCATATACATATATTTATGCTGCGCAAATTCTTCACTAAGTTGAAACTGAAAACCGTTCTTGCGTCAATGATAGTGATATTTATTTTTGCTCAGGAGAGCCGCGGCGCCGCAGAAACGCAAGTTGGCCATACCGTGAAGGCCTGAGGCGCCGCGTCTTATGATGATGAAACGGTAATGTACAGTAATGGTATTGTAATTTAAAAAAAAATGGTGATGATAGTTTAAATGGAACTTGTGGACGAGAGTGAGGGGTTAACGTGGCGGGTGTTTTCAACTCCGATCATTGGTGCTGCTGGCACCAATGATCAGGGATTTTATGTCAGTATTTCTCACGTCGATTTCATGCCAATATGTCTTTTTTTTTTTTTTTTTGCTTTCTAGTGTTTGACTTTTAAGGGACCAAATACGAATTTCGGGATTTTGGCGATCTGCACAGGTCGCGTATTCGGGGAGCTTTTCTAAGCTCAGGTACCTCCGCACAACAGAGAAACCTTTTACCTGCTTTTTATACTGCATGCATTAAGAGCACACTATATTAAAAAAAAACTTTGTTGATATTATTTACTTTGTAAAAACAATTGATGATGATTTGCAATTTTCGGATGATGGGAACTTTAGTAACAATCAATTATACGATATAAATTACACACAAAATGAAAGCGTATACAAATACCTATTCAACAAGCATAGTATCGTTATAATTATATAACGTTGTCCAGGTTAAGAAGGCCTTTGGATACAAGAGGAAACTCTAAAAGTACAAATTTCAACACCAATTTTCTCGGAAAAGATATTTTAAAATCTTTTTTTGGGGTGTGATGAGTTTTATGTATGGTCTAAAACATCAAATACAAGTGAGATGTAATATATGGTTAGAACATATAGATCGCTACATTTAAAAATACGAAATGCTTCAAGTTCTATTTGAAGATGTGGAGGGTGATCGTCAGCATTTTGTGCCTATTAATTATTGGCACTTTGTTAGAGTATTCATTGGCTTCAATTTAACGCGCAGTTATATAAAGTAAAGCTGATGCGTAGGTGGGATATTACGTTTAATGGTTTTCCTACTCATGCCATTTTAGAAACTTTAAAAAGTCTGAAATCACAATTGAATGGATTTCTTAAATTCTCGTATGAGAATGAAAGGCTTAATGGTTCTTCATTTAAAACTTTTTTATGCGGAGTGAAAAAAATAATTGGTGAAACAAAATAATTCCGATGTGCCGACAGCCTTTACACGTCATTTCAGTTTTTTTCAACTATCACTCCTCCAAGCACACTAAGCCTTCTATGAAGGTAGGCTTGTTTAAACCTACTGATATTCATTACTTCTTATGTTTTTTTAGAAAGAGAAAGCTTTTAGAGACTGGGAATTTTTATACCATTACATAAAATATCTCGTAACGCAAGTTTACAAAAACGTTTAATGTGACCGAAAAGCCCCGTTAAAGCGTGTTACAACATTACTATGTTAAGGTACTTGAAGAGGTACAGAAATTAAATTCAGGAGTTCACCTCTTTGCTTTAATATAGGGGGTTAACTTAGGACTTCTCCAATACCAATATTTTGTAGGATAACGCAACGAAACGTATTTTAAACCGAATAAAATTATACCCAACATACCTCCTCGTGGATCTCTGTGAGGCTTCGATGGAATTTCGTGACGAGAACATGTTAGTAAGAGCAGAGCCACAACGGGAACTACGCTCACTCATAGACGTTACTTAGGCCTGAACATAGTACGGAAGTGCTTTGGCGAAGGAAGTAACGGCAGAGTTGACCACCATTAGTTTTAGTATCGGATGATTTTTCCGCCAACTCTCTCTTTTGGGTGGCTTGGGAATTGTGTGCGTGCAATGTAATGTTGACGTTACGAAATGCCTATTCAAACGGCCCTGATTTCCCACCTCTCTCGATGAGGGGTTAGCCGCCTTGGTCGACTGCAACGAACTCGATCGCAGCGAAGTCAACACAACTACCATCGTTGCTAAAAGCAGAAGGCCCGCGCGGCTCCGCAAAGCGGCGCACGTGTAAACAAATCTCTTCAGTGTTCTTCGTGACTTCGTGAATGCGGGAAAGAGCCGACGTCCAGCAAGATACGTTTGAACTAAAAGAGTGTCAGCAAGATCCACGTAAACACCTGATTGCGCTCGGAGCGGATCCGAACTAATAGCGCATTCACACTGGAAGCGGATCCACGTTCGCGAAGCAGTTGCGGATGCGGTTCGCGTGCGCCCCTGTTCAGACACATCGGGAGGCGGTTGGCGGTTTCTCGGCGATCACGCGTGATCTTTTGGGACTTGCGTTTGGCCAACCCTGTTTTACAATCAAAAATCCACTTTCATTCACGATCCAAAGCCAAACTTTTGCTATTTTGGCACTCGGGAGATTTTTCTCCGGGATGTTCGCACGCATCACGAGTTCAGGCAGCGAAGAAAGAAGCATGGACCCGCCAAACTCGCCTGTGATTCCCTCGACTTCGCCCACAAGCAAAGCCCAGCTAGGCGCGCCTTGCTGACTCAGAACAGGTTACCCGCGACCTTTTCTTTGAAGTGTATCCTCCCCGCATGAATAACTGACCTTGTTTTCGGGATAGGGGCCCAGTTTTCCCCCCTTGTTGTTCGCTCTTATCATTTTTGAAGTTGTGAGCGGTGGAGTGGACCGTGGTGCGGGGGTATGTGTTCGGTGCTATAGTAGGTTACAAGTCAAGAAGGTAGCGGCAAATGCCCCTCAAAGGGAATCAGATATCCCTCCGCCACCTCCACATCCAATAGCGTCCCATCGTTTCCGTGACGTCGCGGGCAACGCGCGAGGAGGGTCTTGCCTTTCTGTACATATTTGCTTTATCTTTCGACTTTGACTTAGCATTGTGGAAGCCACGAGAGGAAGATTAGAGTTTTCCCCCACCAATGGAAACAAATACGACTTTCAAGGATTAGGTTCCCCCTCCGATGGATACAAAGGCTGCTTTCAGGGGCTCGGTTCCCCCTCTGATGAATACAAAGGTCGCTTTCTTAAAAGTGGGATCGGAGACAAGTTGGCATCACTCTGTAGCCAATATCTATCCATTGAAGCGGAACAAAGAGCGTTTCCAGTGAACTCTTCTTTCTACTGCGGAGGGATTTGAAACCGGCGCATCACGTTTGTGGGAGGAGCTTCTCCTACCTTCTTAACTTGTAACCGACTATAGACGGTCGTGGCTTCGTTGGTGGCGGACTCCCGTCACACGCACGTCGATGAATCTCCTGTTCGTTTGACATTAAGCTCAAATAAACGCCGTATAGATTACCTCTAAATCGTCTGGTACGCACAATTTATTCCTTCAGTAGGTTCCCTTTATTTATTTTATGAGTAGTAAATGTTACAGGTCGAACTAGAGCAGGTAAGGATGGCTAGTTGGGCTAGTTCGTTTTGCATCATGGGGTAATACGCCAAAACAACAGCGACAAAAAACGAAGGGAGAACTAGACAGGACGCGGCGTAACTTTCAACTGAATTGTTTATTTGGAAGACAGAATTAAAAAAAAATAAAATAAAATATAAAAGCAGGCACACTTGGCAGAACACCAAAGATATTGTCTAAAAACACACACCCCTCAAATGCCAGCGTCATTGGTTCATCAAATAGTAGAATTCTTTATCAGTCAAGGACAAGGAGGGAGCGCTTATACAAGTATTGTCGTGGTGGGACCTAATCAGGAAGGCTTCATGAATTTCTCTTGCCGCGGTAGTACGTCTGCGGTAGTGCGTTGGCTACGCAATCAAGCTCACGACGTCCATATCGGCCTTCGTGGTGGTTATGCACGGGGTCGAAAGCTTTCAATAGTTCACGCGACTATCTTAGTGGGTACAAAAGCTGACATTTCGGTCGATCAGGGGCGGGTTCCGACGTTCTAAGGGCAGAGACTAACAAGGCAGCGAGCTTGGGCTGAGGCACCCGGAATAATAAACCAACTCTTACCCGAACCAAATAACCGGTGCGAAACAAGTTAAAATTACGAGTCAATTCTTTTCGCGGCGGATTCAAGTGACGGACGTGAACATCACGTTTCTCCGTTGATTTGTCGAAAACTAAAACTACAGCGCTAGAACTACAGCGCCCTGGACGCCTCACCAGCGACAGGTGCCATCTTGTTTCGAAAGTCACTGACGTCACGTCAGCGTCGCGTTGTGATTGGTTGCCGCTTTGCAGTTCGTGAAAGCGGTAGGGAGAAATCGGTCCCAAAGCTGTTGGCAGAAACGCGCTCCAACCGCTCGATCCTAGCCGCTTTTCGGTTGAGAACGCGCGGATCCGCTTCGCGTTTGCGGATCCGCTTCCAGTATGAACGCGCCATAACACCGCGTTCTTGGCAACCGCTTCGGGAACGATCTTTTACAACCGCATTTATGAACCACTGGGCCACTAGGCAATCGCCACTCGATGCTGACGTGACGCTCGGCAGAGAAAGATTGAACCGGCATTGAGTAGCTCCCAACAACTGATATAACTTGACATGTGTTGGCGTACCGTCTTGTCGGAATAAAATGGGCATACAAAAAAGCGTACGTACCCAGGTTGCGAAGGCGATCCATATGGCGTTTATTTTAGCTCTATAACACAAGAAAGAAAATAGAATCGAGGAGCCTTTTCGACCAGAGCGTTCGCCAGCACTGCATCTGAAAACAAACTAGGGACGACGAGGGGGAAGACTGGCCTTCTTACCCCAAAATAGAAGTCAGGCTTCAAACTATACATACGAGAAGGGCCAACAAAGGTCGCGTGAGCATATTCCATTCAGCAAGCCAGCCGGTCATTTGCAGATGGTTTTGTTCCGAGTCGTCCGAGCAACGTTGCGTCGGATTGCCCTGCTAAGCCTAGCTCCTAGATAGTGCTTGGCGGCCGCCTGGTCGTTGGGACCGTTGTCGTTGTAGCTTTTTCGGGTATCCGTGGTTCCAGCGTTCGTCTCCGCCGCGGCGATCAGTTTCAAGAACCTTTTTTTTTTTTTTCTTTTCTCTCGCTGCTTGGAGTCGGGACGCGCACAGGGAGCACATAAAAATGCAGGTTGGTCGTCGCGAGGTCGTAAGCGACCGATGTTGCCGGTGATGTGGATTTTATCATAAAAAGTGTGTAAACCTCTAGAACTGTCGTAGGCGTGGTCGTAGGATCTTATCGTTGGTTACGAAAGTCTTGCGACAACTCCGCTTCTTGAATACGGATTTCTTCTTAGGCTTTGTCGTAAGATCGTTTCGTGAATAAGCTCTGTTACCAGTTGCGGACGACGAAGTCAAGGCGGACACACTCTAAAAAATAGGGGGTGTATGGGGGTACACCCCTTGTTCCATATTTAACACCCCAAAACTTCGACGTCCAGTCCACAGACGTCGAACCGACGATACCACCTTTCAAGAGTGGCTTCATTGTCGACCAATACAGCTTATTAAAATGACTGATGTACGCATTAAAGGCCACAGTAAGATTATCAAGGTTTCTTTCGACCCAACTGTTGAACCTCAGTATATTTTTTTTTAGTCTTTGATACGCACATTCGCTATTTAATACGTTATATCCAACAGCTTTCTAGCTACTCGTAAAAGGTGGTATCGCCAGCTCGACGTCAGTGGACTGAACGTGCAAATGTAGATTTAGGGTGTTACATATGGGACAAGGGGTGTACCTCTATACACCCCCTATTTCTAAAAGTGCAGGTCATACAAATACGGCTCTAGGCTGAATCTCTTCTCGGCCATCATGTCCACTGTTGACGTAGCAGCGTCTTTGTCCTCATTAAAGGCATCATACCCACCGCTCTCGTCCCATTGGTCGGCCATCGCATACCCGAGGCAGCTCCACCGCTCCGCCGCTCTGCCGACTCCGCGTTATGCTACAGCCCTCGCGGGTACTTCGACTAAGCGGGATTGTAACGCGTTGACACCTCCAAGTGGCAAAGCTTGAAACTATATGGTACGCTTGGCCCTTCAGGGTATCGTGGCGTCAAGGCAGCGTAGGATCTGCGGGAACTCCCGAGATGCATCGCTCTCTTCGATGGATTTTTTTGAAGCGCTCGCCAAAATCCTGTCTTTTAGAACGATGAATAAAGCCATCCGCTTAAAATACAACCATCCGATTATCAATCGCAGGTTTAGCTGATCTTATACGACTTATGTCTTAATGTTTTCTATGTATTTTAAGGTTCTATTCAGTATCCCTTTAATGCAAAGATGCCGCGAGCTGGGCAAGACTAACGATAATAATCCTCGGAGAAGGGGAACAAAGTACAAACACTGCTAGGTAGGTGGTACGTGACTGAAAAATTCGCCCGGTCCTGTTATCGAACCAGGGACCACTCCCTTTCCAGTGAAGCGCTCTACCAACTGAGCTAATCAGGAGTTAAGGCCCGTTCACACACTTGCGACTGCTTAAGACCGTGGGCCTTCAACCTTTTAATATTTATTACTACTAGAGAAGACACTGGCGCCACCTATTGTGTGGCCGTCTAACACTTGGCGATCAAGTATATTTTATATTTATTTCGCGCATCATTTTTTCTTTCTTGGCTCGATAAACTTTTGTCGATGATATAAACAACTATTTTTCATAGGTAGCACGTACATGTGACCTCGCGAATACCGCACAACTTCGCTTTAGCGAAATGCAGTTGCAGGGTCACCGGAGAGATGGCGCCAGCGTGTTCTCTCACCGAAAGAGATGTTAAGAGGTTTTAAGGCATTCGGTCCTAAGGTGTCGCAAGTGTGTGAACGGGCCTTTAGACATCAGTAGAGCAAACAGATTTTAACAGCTGGTAACAGTCTAACACTTGCAGGGGTAACCGGCATTCATCTTAAGGTTATGATGTTAATGCGATTAATGCAAAGGTGCAAGCGAGCTGGACAAGAGTAACGATATTAATGCCTGGAGAAGGGGAACAAATGGAACAAAGGACAAACACAAATCTCCAAACACAGCTAGGTTACTGATGCGGGACTAAAACAAAATCGCCTGGTCCTAGTATCGAACCAGGGAACCAGGGACCAGGACCAGACGGACTTTTTCCAGAACAAAAAAGAAAGAAATAAACAGAAGAGTTTTGTTTTGTCAACATCATTCGGTACGCGACTTGTGGACGGAAACTCGAAATATCTGTGGTCCCTCCATTTGTTGTTAAAACGGTTTTCTAAGCCTTAAGAGTGAACCTTTAACCTATTTTAACGTCCCTTTGTGGCCACAATAAACATTTTTAGTCGACATACTAAAACCCAAAAAGGAAGCAAGAAAAGTAAATAAACGACGTCTCACGTCGTTGAGGCATTGTGTTTGTCCACCTTTTTTGCCTCCGTTTCGGGTTTCAGTATGTCGATTAACAACCAGTTCGTCTGCTTAATAATGTTGTCTTCAATTCTTGTGAACTTGCGTTATTAGATAGTTCATGTAATTGTATGTACAGTGCTTTGTAAACTTAGCTCCTCCAGTCGGTTACCCAAATATTGATCTATTGCCAGCTACTCAAAACTTAATTGGTCATTGAAGCGGCTGAAATGTCGTCATCATGCTAGGTTGTGATCCGGGATCAAAACGACACCACGTAATTGGACCAGTAAGTCCCGGAATAGCCCAAAAAGTGACCAAAACGGACCATCTCATAACGCCGTTAAGTTTGGGGAACATTGCACTTCCGCACTGTGTATGCAAGCTTCACTTTTTCTTTTTTTAGAAGAAGAAGGAGAATAAAAAGAAAGGAAGATAGATAGGTTTAAGAAAGCCCAGCTACTCCTTAGGTTTATCGTGTGTGGCGAAGCGGCAGTTGGAAAAGGGCGAAATTTATTGCTAGGCCTGTCGGCGCATCAGTAATATTTTTGTTTGTCCCTAGTGCAACAGTGTCCCAGATAAGACCTTTAGAGTGTAAAATTCATAAACTGTTGAATTTTCTTACTCAATCTAGAAAAAAATATTTGTTTTTAATTGCGATTTCTTCAATTGTTTAATTAAACAAGTTGGACGTGCCTATGAAAATCTTCACGTACTATACATAATATGCCTAATTACTTCTTAGATTGAAGAAAACCAACTGTATGAGGAAGTGATAATAAATAGTTAACAATCTAGCAGAAACAAACGGCCACGACCTAGCTTCGCCATCTTAATATAAAACCTGAAATATATCGTATTTTAGATTGTACGAGTTTATAAGCACAAAATGATATCTTGGAATACATTTTTATTGGATTCTTTAGAACATACCAAGGGCTCTTCACAAAAAAAAAAGGCCTTTTTGAGAAAATTTATGTTGAAACTTGTACTATGGGAGTTTGCTTTTGTGTTTTTTATTTATTTATTTATTTATTTATTTGGTGATACTGTCAGCATTCTGTAGAACGCCCAGGCAGGATGTGTACAAAAACAATATTCAAGAACAAGCGGAAACAGTACAAACAAACAGACAGAGCCACTACTCAACAAAGTGCGAGAGTAGGGCTTCACTAAAAGTATCTATTGATCTCAAATTTACAACACTTTCAGGAAGCTTATTCCACTCACACGTGGTTCTAGTTAAATGAAGCGTAATCACGGAGATGCAGTCGCAAATTACCTCGTATCATATTATAAAGAAACTTCAGCCGTTCTGTTTTTCTCCGGGTTGCTAAAAAGGCTTTCTTTGCCAAGATAACTTTATTTGAGTATAACGATATTGTGTTTCTAGAATTGGCATTTGTTTAAACTTTTATTTTAAATATAATTTATTAATAGAATTTATTGTTACAGAAGTTATCGTGCAATCCTGGTAAATGATTATGAAATTAACCAGATTCTATATTTTACGCAAAAATAAACACATTCAACAACAAGAAAAAACTTTTATGAATATATTGCGCGGTTAATGTAGTTTACAAAGGCACGCAAAAAGATTTTCTCTCGTGCGAAAAGTATATGAGCCTGGAGAAGCTTCCAAATACGCGACCTGCGACGACCGCCCAAATCAAAGAATCCGTCTTTGTATCTTTACAAGTCAAAAAGTCGCAAACTAAAAGTATGACAAAAACGGTTTTCAGTTTCGTCCTAGTGAAGAATTTTCCCAACACACACGCACGCACGCACACACACACACGCACACGCACGCACACACACGCGCGCACACACACGCACACACACACATACACACACGTACATACATACATTTTTTTTTTGGTCAAACATTCTGAGACATGAACCCCTCTTTCCTGCACGATATGTAATTAAATTGCCCGTATATAGCGCTCATATCGCAAGACGCAGCGTCGCAGTTCCGAATCGTCCCGGAAATGACACGCGACGGACGTCAGCTGAATCATCGGAGTCTCCTCTCGATCAGAGCCTCCCACTCCATCCGGTGTTTTTAGCAACCCTAGAAAGCCGCAATTACACCGCAAGCACATCACAAAAAAAAAAAAAAGAAAGGCACGGCGTTTGCTGCAGACACGACGACAGAATAATACAGGGACACGCCCGGGGCATTGCGTATTTCTTTATTTACATCTATCTCCCGTTGCCATTTGGCTGCCTGGGCAGTAGCAGGCATGCATAACCGAAGGACATTTGTTTCGTGCACAGGTACGCGCCGAAGAGAAAGTTTTTTTGTGTGACCAAGGTGACGCGACCGCCTCAGATAGTGTGTGCAGACTGTCTTTTGTATCCAGCGATGTGATTGCTGCACCATGTGCGCCCAACTGCCCCCAAAGTTCTCAGCCCGCTACATCCTGCTACACTTCACGCAAACATGAGAAATTTGCACCAACATCGCCCCAAAGACTTTTTTTTTTCTTGCTTTCTTAGTACTGAAATGAAAATAGCTGGGGCCCCGCCATACCGCCGCATCGTCACGCTAGACTCGTGTAAAAATTTCGGAACATTCGATTGTCACTTGAAGTAACGCCATATATTCTTTTGTTTGTTTCCTTCGTATCAAATACAGTGCTTGGGAGTTGCGCCGTACTTGTCGTTGTTCGTGGTCCGTTGGGCCGGCTGTAGTTGGCCTCGTGGGGTGCACTTCTCACCCCGCCGTGGTGCTGCACTTCGGAGAACCGACATCCGCGATGTAGGCTTTGGGCTTTGGCATGGCTCCCTTCGCCACAGAGCAGCCGCGTGCTGAGAGGAAGCAGACTCCTCTTGACCGCTATGGCGCACAGGCAGAGCAGGCACACGTCAAGTATCGAAAAAAAAAAGGTTTATGTTTGGAGAATACCGATGTGATAACTTGCTTCGAAGGCCAAGTGTTGAAATAAAACCGTAACCAGACTAAATTTTCTCTGATATGCTGACGAGTTGCGTGCATCGTGCTTCGTAACTCAAAAAAAAAAAAAAAAAAACGTTTTGAGACTTTTTTTTTTTAATTATTTTTCAATAACCCTGTTTAGGGCCGAGTACCTGGGTAACACCATTGACATGATTTCTTTTTGTATTGTTTTTTGTCAAAATTTTGCTTTTAGCCACTACCTCTTTTTACGCCTTCAATGTTTTGAAGGTGCAATCAATAAAACCTGGAAATAAACTTGCTTTTGGATTGGACGAATGGGAGGTAGTGAATAATGACAACGAGTTGAGCTCGAGATTTCTAAAGAGGAAATTTAGCTCCCAATTACTCATTTTATATTGATACGTGCGAAGTGCCCATTAATGTTCGTAACTAAATAAAACATCTTTTTGACCGGATTAAGAATTGTAGCGTTTTTATTTTGACGCTATTTCTGTGTAACACACTTTGATTTGCCTTTGATCTTATAACCAAACTTACCACCTAATTGCGGATGTTGGTGCTATGTTCAACAATTAGCATCTGTTCCACAAGCGGCTACTGCAAGGAAAACTGTCGTCGTGACACTCTTGCTGCCTCGCCTGGTGTTTCTAAACACGAGCGACAGCTTCTGGTTTAGCGTTTATTGAATCAAGCTCTCCTGTGGAATGATCGCTAACCTAACCAAAGAAATCATTGTATTTCAACTAGGGAGGCCACCACGTGAATATTAACATACGCAGTCAGATGAAACAAGGTTGAGTATATGCTCGTGCTCCCAGAGATATTTGCGCTGCTCCAAAGAGACATTTGCCACCTCTAAAGGCTGCTGCCAAATGATTCGGGCCTATAACATCACTGATGATGTATTAGCAATTGGAACTCGCATTAAAGGCCTCGTCGTAGTGTGTAGGGCAAGACGTGCCTTTCGAACCCCCGGCATCCAGCGCCATAGCCTCCTCAATACTCAAAGCCTGTCAGTTCGACGACGGAGCCGTAGAGTTCCCGGTCGCAGATTTGGAGCGCGAGGGTCTGGTAGCACAGAGCATCACAAAGCCATTTCTCCGGAAACGTGGACGTCAGCGCGCAGCCCTTGCAGCGGCGAGGACTTGAAACACACTTCTTTGGTCGGGAGAAGTGTGTTTCGGCGTCTCGCCGCAGCGGGGCGCCAGTCACTTGGCTCTCCTCTCATCCGTTTTCTGCCACTCCACTTTTTCCATTTCGGCGGCTGCCTTTCGTGGCGATCTGCCAGGCTTTGTCAGTATAGAGAAAACTGTGGCACGAGACGCCAAGCGTCTCGTGCAAAGCGTCTCTTCTCGTGCGAGCGTCTCCACGTGCACGAGACGCCAAGCGTTCTCGAAGGTGAAAAGCTCGCGCTCGAGGCGGGAGGTCTGAAGCTTATTCTCCTCGCAGTTCTCACCATGGGAGTGACCGCAGCTCTTATAATTATTTCATATTTTCTTCGAAACATGATCTGAAATTCTCAACGCGAGAAACCAAAAAAAAAACAAAAAAAAAACGATGCAGAACCTCACAAGTACACTCTAAGAAACAGTGGAGGAAAAAGTAAGCAACGGCGCGTCTTCCTCCTTTCTACTGACGCGCCCCCAAGCGGACACGAGAGGAAGGGAGGAACGAGACGTTTTCCTCCTTTTCCAGGCAGACGAGAGGAAGCTTTCGCCCTCCCTACTGATCTACTTTCGTTTTCGTTTTTCGAGCACATCGCGCACGTTGTTTAATAAATGTTCTTGAGTAGATTGAGCTTAAGCGGCAGCGCAGGCCGCCTGTAATTTCGTCTTCTAGTCCAAAGGTGCAGAACATTTCGGTTGTATTGACGTTTTACCACTAATTTTATCAAACGAGCAAACGAAGCCGAGCTAGAAACAGCGAAGTTCCGGAGCAGTGCCAGCAGTGCTACATACACTGGGTAAGATGTCCATCTCCGGTTTGCGGGACCCACGCGGAACTACAGAAGTCGAACCACGCGGACTCTGTGTCGACTGTGTCGACGTTTTCGACGTTATGGAAATCGCAGGAACTGCGTTCAAGACATTCAGGTTTTGCTGCCGGCTGCCTGGGTGCCTTGCGTGCTGAGTTCGGTTCTGTTTTCCAATGTCGAGTGCCAACCGGCAATCAACATGGTTCTGTATTTCTGCGTGTCACCAACATAGCAGCATCATCGTGATGGCCGTGTTGTGTGTTGTGAACGGAAGACTGGAATTATCGCCAATATGACCGTGGGTTAGCGTATCAGTGGTGTAACGAGATGAGATGACGTAAGCTGTCGGTCATTGATGCCGCTGGTCGGGCCATGATCGGAGGGGGCGGGGTGTCGCAGGTTGACATTCCGCTTTACATTACAATAAAGAGTTTAAGACTACTTGAGGGATTAGGTGCAATCGATCGACCTGCGGATAGTCATGTTGGAACGCTGGTCTGAACGGTAAGCTCCTATCGTACTGTGGCCAATGTTAGTGTGAGTCCCCGAGAGCGATTGCGCTCTGGGGAAAGGACTGAACAGTACGAAATTAAGATGGAAAGAAAATATTTACAGTTTAGCATTCAAAAAGAATAGTAGGTAAAATAAAAAAAAAAATAAAGCTATCCTTTATTTTGCTGTTTAAATATACTACGGTTCCTGGAGAAACTGCCCTCCAAGTGGCGCGCTGGGATGAGCGCTAGAAGTTTTCGAGGTTGCCACGGCGTAGCTCCTTACACTTAACACCTGCCGTAAGTCGCGGCTTTGACTGCACTCAAGTTGATCGAAAAGCGATTTCTCCGCCCGTGAAGCATCACTTCCAGCTGAGTGAATATCCGCTCTACAGAGGTCAATTCAAGACGGCAATTCCAACCGTGCGCGAACAGCACAAATAGGAAAACAAACACAACAATAGAAATGCTGGCTACGAGGTGCCGTGCGGGACAACAAACTCATGGCTTCGAACCGCATTGGAGCGGCTGGATTTATTGGCTTTCGAATAATTACGGCATGATTGAGCGTTTTCTTTTTATTAAGAGATTCATCCCCTGAGCCATTAAAAATACTCTCAGAGGTATGACATTGTTGGAAAAAAATCAGCATACTGGGAATATTTTCTATTGCTTAGGCAGTCACCGAGAAATTCCGTACGTTCAAAACAACCAGTATAAAAGACGGAAACGCAGAGCTCGGGTGTAGTGATCGATTTAGCGTGCCGTATTGATGTTTGTATGTGTCGTGTACTTGTACGCGCTCAATGTATGTTCAGGTGATGCTTGTAGTATGCGTAATGTGTCTACATGTGTGTGTCATAAAGGTTCGCGAAGATCCTGAAGCGCAATGGTAGCGTTGGAAAGTAAATATATTTCTTGTAGAACATAAATTTGGCGGTACCTAGCGCCACCTAGCCTAGCTACTTGCGGTTACTTTGTTGACCTTGCCATCTGGTGGCAAGAGATTTAACCTCCTTTTACGCTACGCGGCTACGCCATAAATTCTTGTTAACGTGCTGAAGTGAGCCAAGGCTGCTTCGGATTCACTGTTTTTTTTTAGAGCGGCTTTTGGTTTTGCGGGCGAATGGTTTATGATTATATTGCAATTAAATGCAAAGGTGCAAGGTTTATCACTCCTTCGTGATGTGCGGTTGACGAAGGAATTATGGGTCGAGGAATAGCAAAGGTAAGGCATAAAGTGCGCGAACTGGGTGCTGGTTGCCTCCGTTTAACATCGCAGTGCTGACGATGAGGAGACTGAATAACTGCATGCTTTCGAAGCATAAGTTTCTTTACTTGCAGGGGGAAGCCGGCTTCGGAAATAAATACAGTTCGCGGAAAGCTCGTGTTACGTTTTTATTTGCTGCTCCTCTCGCCCCGTGCAATAGACGTAGTGTTTTCGTTAAGCCTCATTGAGCTCGATTTGCTCGATTCATGGCCGCCATAATGGGATGCAGGCGACGGAGGAGCTTTGCTACCCTTCTTTCAGGGACGAAAGTTTCTCCCTTTCTGAAGGAACATATGTGTCAAGAGCGTTCCTCCCTTTAGGGAGGTCTATACTGACCCTTTTTTCTAAGAGTGCACCCCTCGACGAAGCAGATGACTACTTCGGACACACAAACGGTAGAACATTGAACTTTGCCAAACGAATTCGAGATTTGTAAGCTTTAACAACCTTGGAAATACAAGATAAAATAATCGCTGGCTGCCTCTAATGCGCGTAAAAGCTGATGTCTGACGCAGTACTACCATTGGATTTCCTATATGAGGGATATTATAGAGGAGCCCAGCACATCCCGACATGGCGGAAAAAACGCCACACGTTACGCGGCGCAAAAGCAGCGCGGAATATGCGGGGCGCAAAGTCGTCTGCTTCTTTTGTAGGAGTTGCAGTGACGTTAGAACGCCGGGCTCTGATTGGCTATAATTGAAGAATAGTGGGTAGACCTCAAGGCAGCTTGCTTTGAGGTCTACCCACTATCCTTCAATCAGAGCCAATCGAAGCTCGGTGTCACTCTGACGTCACCACAACTCCTGCAAAAGCAGCAGACGAACTTGCTCTCCGTGTAGAATCGCTCGGGAGCGAGTTCCTATTGTTCTGCGGAGGGGGAACAGTGAAGTCACGGCGCCTAGCTGTGATTGGAGGGCTGGTCCTACCGGGTGCTGGCGGCTAAGCTATAAGCAGGATTCCGTGTTTTCGGAGTTTATTTTTCACCAAAATCGGAGGGTGTTTCTCGGAATATTTGTTTTTTGCCGACGGAGTGTATTGGAGTTAACTTTTGTTTGATTCCCGATTCTCCAAAAGTCGGAATTTCATTTCGCAGTTTCCTGTTAAAAAAAGTACATATTCTCCGGGTAATAACGTACGCTAGATAACAAAATAAAAGGCGCTTGTATGAATTCATATTTATTCAGTTGAATTCGGGGTTGCTGTTATTGCTATCGGCAATGCCAATGTGTCCCACGAGAAACGTTGCACACAAGTGTTGTTTCGATAAACGTCGATACCTTAAAGTCAATCAACTCCTAGAGGGAGGTTTTCGCTGGGAGGCTTGCATTCAGCCCATCCTATCCCATCAACCTACTCCGCGACCGCGCGAGATGCATGGAAAAAGGATGTAATATGTAGAGAAGATTCAACTGCCCCTCTTCCCCATTTTATGCAATCTCTACGGTCCATCGCTTTCACTGTCACAAAAACACGACCCTCCTTCCTCCGAAGTACAAATAGTATGGCCCAAATTGAAACCAATATAGTGGGTTTTGTCGTGACACGAAATTTGTTGTCCTGTTGTCCTGAATGAACCTTGACGGGATAAGCGGCAAGGCCTCTTTTGACAATGATCCCGGCTGGTGTTTTTCGGAGTTTTTCCGATTTATCCGAAAACATGGAACTCTCATTATAAGCTAAGTTAGCGAACGGTAAAGGTACCGGCCCATAGAATCCCTCAGAGCGGCGGTGCACGGAAGACCCGAATGTCAAATACCCCGCGTAGAATGGCCAGAGGCAAGCGCGCCGGCAATTTTGCCCCGCTTTCAAGAGCCGCAGTTGCAGAAGACCATGACACGAATCCCTCGTGTGGGGGGGCCAAGTCCTCAGCGCGAGGGCGGAGCACTCTGCTTATAACTAAGATACAGTAAGTGTGCACGTGAGCTTCTGTAACTTAATCATGCCGTACCCGGGACTTAAGCAAGGAATAATTGAATAAAGCTTTTTGTTCTTCGGGCGTTCGCTATTAACATTTACGTCTTGCAACGTTAGAGGTCAGAGCAAACTAAAAACTTTCAGTCACTGGCAACATATTTAAAGTTGCAGTTTTTATAAATAAGCATTGATGCAAAGGTTTCGTCGACTTTGAAGCACGCGCGGATTCATAGTTCCGACGATTCTGTCAAAATTGTTAACCTGCAGCTCATGATGCCATACTTATTACGTATACAGAACCAAACACAAGTTCCATTCTTCTTATGTCGTTCAAAAAATATTTGTATCCATCTAGGTAGAATAGTCTATAATTCTACGTCTGAGTATACAGTTCTATGACAGCGGAGTGCATCGCTGGTTATGCAGATTTATGCAATTGGCTGGTTGTTCCTTCTGCGGTTTAAGCTAACCTTATTTTGTTGTTCCTTTCATATTAGAGAGCCTTTGCAGACCCCCAACCTATTAAGTTAAGACATGAAACAATGCTGGTTGAAAGGCGAAGAGGGTGGGGCGGCGGCAGTGAGGACGGGGCTTTTGGCGGGGGTGGGGGAGAATACGGGACAAGTTAATTGGACGCGGGGTTTTCGAAACGCGGGGCTAATGACGCGGGGTTTTTTTGCGACAGGGATTCTTCACGCGAGACAATCGTGCTACACCCCTTCAGGGCGTAAGAGCGAGGTACAGTGCGCCTCAAACTTAACGCCGCCACGGCATGTGGCGTTTCTGACAGATCCTGCGGCGGCCGATTGAACTATCTGAAAAATGTTTGGGTTCCCGATTTCTATCCCATTCTGAGAAGGCACCCCCAACGTTTTGGTGACAAATTTCACAGTAAGCAGCCAACACGAGCTCAATGTTTGGGAACCCACACTCTTAGAAAAAAAGGGTATCGATAGTCCTTTTTAAGAGGAGGAACGGTCTTGTAACCTATGTTCTTTTAGAAAGGGAGAAACTTTCGTCCCTGAAGCAGGGGAGGAAATAGTTCCTCCGTCGCCTGCATCTCCTTATGGCGGCCCTGAATCAAGCAAATTGAGCTCAGTAAGGCTTAAGGAGGACGCTACGTCTCTTGTACGGGACGAGAGGAGCAGCAAATAAACGCGTAACACGAGCTTTCCGCGAACTGTGCTTATTTCTGAAGCCAGATTCCCCCCGCAGGTACAGAAACTTGCGTTTCGAAAGCAGTTACTCAGTCTTCTCGTCGTCGGCACTGCGATGTTAAACGGAGATAACCGATACCCAGTTACTTCGCGCACTTTACGTCTCACCTTTGCTGTTCCTCGGGTCACACTTCCTTCGTCAACCGCACATTACGGAGGAATGGCAAACCAATCCGTGAAACCAAAAGTCGCTCTCAGAAGAACAAACTCGAAGCCGCTGTTTATCGTGTAGAGTGGAAGAAGTTTAAATCGCTTGCCCCCAGATGGCAGGGTCAAGCAGAGTAATTGCAAGTAGCTAGGCTAGGTGGCGCTAGGTACCGCCCAATTCATGTTCTACAAAAAATATTTTGATTTCCTCGGGCCAACTTGCGCTTCTGGATCTTCGGGACCCATTAAATACACATGTAGACACATACTACAAGCATCAGGTGAACATACATTACATACAGATACATGGCACACGCAAATATCAATACAACGACACACTAACCAGAACACTATAACCGAGCTCTGCGTTTCCGTCTTTTATACTGGTCGTTTTGAACGCACGGAATTTGTCGGTGACTGCCTAAGCAATAAAAGATATTCCCAGTATGTTGATATTTTTTCCAGCAATGGCATACCTCTGAGAGTATTTCGAATGGCTCAAGGAATGAATCTCTTATTAAAGAATAAACGCGCCATCATATCGTAAATATTTGAAAGCCAATATATGAAGCCGCTCCAATGCGGTTCGAAGCCATGAGTTTGCTTCCCCGCACGGCACGTCGTAGTCTGTATTTCTGTCGTAGTGTTTGTTTTTCTGTTTGTGCTGTTCGCGCACGGGTGCAGTTGCCGTCTTGAAGTAATCTCTGTAGAGCGGATATTCACTCAGCGGGAAGTGATGCTTAACGGGCTGAGAAATCGCTTTTCGATCAACTTGAATGCAGTCAAAGCCGTGACTTGCGGCAGGTGTTAAGTGTACGGAGCTACGCCGTAGCGAGCTCGAAAACGTCTAGCGCTCATCTCAGCGCGCCACTTGGAGGGCAGTTTCTCCAGGGACCGTAGTATATTTAAACAGCAAAATAAAGGGTAGCTTTTTTTCGATTTTACCTACTATTCTTTTTTAATGCTACAATTCCACACTGTAAGTATTCGTACCTTTCGTCATAATTTCGTACTGTTCAGTCCTTTCCCCAGAGCGCAATCGCTCTCAGGGAGGAGACAACCGACAGTCACATTGGCCACTGATAGGACCTTATTGTTCAGACCAGCGTTCCAACATGACTATCCGCACGTCGATCGATTGCACCTAATTCCTCAAGTGGTCTTAAACTTTTTAATATGAAGCTGCATGTCAACCTGCGACACCGCCCCCCCCCCCCCCCCCCCCCCGATCACGGCCCGGCCAGCGGCCTCAATGCCCGACAGTTTACGTCATCTCATCTTGTTGTTACACCCTGATACGCCAACACACGGTCACATCGGCGATAATTCCAGTTTTCTGTTCACAACCCACAACACTGCCATCACAATTCTGCTGCTATGTTACTGACACGCAGAAATACAGAACCTCGTTGAACGCCGGTTGGCACTCGGCATCGGAAAACAGAACCCAACTCAGCACGGAAGGCACCCAGGCAGCCGGCAGCGAATCCTGCCTGTCTTGAACGCAGTTCCTGCGATTTCCATAGCGTCGAAAACGTCGACATAGTTCCGCGTGGTTCCGCTACTGTAGTTCCGCGTGGGTCCCGCAATCCGGAGACGGCCATCTTACCCAGTGTACGTAGCGCTGCTGCAACTGCTCCGGAACTTCGCTGTTTCTAGCGGCTTCGTTTGCTCGTTTGATAAAATTAGTGATAAAAACGTCAATGCAACCGAAATGTTCTGCACGTTTGGACTGGAAGACGGAATTACAGGCGGCCTTCGCTGCCCGCTGAAGCTCAATCAACTCAACAACATCTAATAAACAATATGCGCGACATGCTCGAAAAACGAAAATAAACGAAGATGAGTCGGGAGGGCGAAAGCTTTCTCCCGTCCGCCTGGAGAAGGAGAAAAACGTTTCGTTCCTCCCTTTTGCTTGTGTCCGCTTGGGGGCGCGCCAGTAGAAGGGAGGAAGACGCGCCGTTGCTACCTTTTTCCACCCTTTTTTCTTAGAGTGCAGTGGCGGCGTTAAGTTTGTTGTGCACTGTACATCGTACATGGGAAGCGGCAACGTATTGTCGAAGTGCACTCCTCCGATGGAGAGCTGCCAAGTTCTCCCCACCTCTCTGAGTGGCTCAAGGGGGCCACTGTTGCCATGCCCTTTCAGCGGCTGCCCCATTTTTGTTTTCGGTTCTTTACGAAGAGAACTTTGCCTTCGAAAAAGGGTCTGTTAAGATGCTTGCCTACCCGTGTCTCCACATTGTTACTGATGGTCGCTACCGTCCCACGAGGGCCACCAAGAATGGCGAACAACCGCGTCTGTTACACTAGAACATGCAGCGTAGGCAACACCGGAAACAAACAAAAAAAAAAAAGATTAGTGCGGCACGCCCCGCCTACCCCCTCCAAAATGTGATGTCCACTTTCAGGGTACACAATAAATAGAGGAGGCTTCTGAGTTTGACTCCAGTCAAGTGCACCCGAGCGCGCACGACCTGTTTAGGGAAGGAGTCTCTCGAGGGACGACTCCGAGGGTGTGCTTATGGCGCGCCTCGATCGAGCCGAGGAGAAACAGTGTGGGCAGAAGGCGGAGTAAGCGAAAATTGGCGTGGTCCAATTAGGTCCCCAGTCTTGAAATGCCAGTTCCGTCGTCGGCAGAGTGACCCGCCATGCTGCGAGGCGTACCGAATCTCGTTAATGGAGTTTTTATTTAGGTTTACTTTCGATGGCATTTCTTCCCGGCGGCTTCGTTTCCGCCCCCGTCGGTACACGAGCCGACTATAGGCCAAGTCAAGCAGCGCTAAAAGCGCAACGTCCCGGCGCGTCTTTCTTGCGTTTGCTTCCGCCGGCTAGACCCATCAACTGCAGAAACTGCGCCGTGACCTGTTGTCAGCCTGTGCGTCTGTGTTTTTGTGTTTTCTTCTTGCCTTTGACCGAGCTCTGACGTCTTAAGAGTGTAACGAAGTGTATATGTTCTGATCGATTGCTGGCGAAGCCGTTGTGGAAACGATTTTGGTTTTTGTGTTCCTCTAGCGATGACTCGATTCTGTTTGCATTTTGAAAATATGTTTGACATTTAGAGTCTTGGAGAGCTTAAAGAGCTCCTAAAAATAAAATAAAAAGGTTTTTTCAAACAATCTGGTTGGGAACCGCGTGTCTAAAAATTAATTTTACGAGAAAAAAATATTTAGAGCAATGTTGACGGCGCGAGATTTATTTTAAATACTTCGCGCAAAGTCTATGACGACACGAAATGGTCATGCGCTCTTTCCACCTCAACGTGATGGCCGAGCTGATCCACCTTTCCTCCACGTGCCCGAAATACCGAGAGAGAAAACAAGTGGAAAAAAGGTGACCACCGACTAAATCGCGTCTCGCGCCGTCAATATTGCTCTAAACATTTTTTTTTTCTTCACGTAAAATTAATTTTTTTTTACACACGTGTCCCACGCAAATTGTAAACAAAAAAAAAAATATATTTTTTTTTTATTTTAGGGGTATTTTATGAGACGCTGGGTGTGCTCATCATAATCACACTTCTTGCTGCTTAATTCGTAGTTCTGCAGTCTAGCAGAGCAACATTATTATGCTCAGAACTCGTTGCGTCCTGCAGCTCTTAAGCTTTTACTATCATATTGTCATCATAATATCATTATCATATATTATCATTGTGTTATCATAGTCTGCATATGTTTTTTTATTTATTATTATTACTTTACATGCTTCTTTTGAGGGCCTCAACGTCACTTGCTGACTGCGCCTTGCCAGAGAGGCGACACTCTTTTGGAGACATGTGCCACCTTTTTGGTCACGGCCATTGTTTTACCTCTTGCGATGTGCTGATCTCGTATTCATGAGATCGGTGGGTCGGCTTGTGTTCTTGAACATGACCGAATTGGGCATTATACTCGACGAGATTTCGATAAATTATTCCAAGTAGGGGGGGCTTCCTCGACTCGGTAATGCGTAAAGCATCAGAAACGCAGAAATCTGTACATCGCATATTATTAAAAAAGTAGAGGAAAAAAGTAGCAACGGTGCGTTTTCCTCAATTCTACAGACGCGTCCCGAGCGGACAAGAGAAGGGAGGAAGGAGACGTTTCGGTCCTTCTTCAGGCAGCCGGGAGAATAGTTCCGCTGCCCTGCCTCGTCTCTGAGTTTCGTTTTTTGGACACGTCGCACGCGTTGTTTAGTAAACGATGTTGGACTGACCCAGCGTCAGCGGCAGCGAAAGCCGCCTGTAATCCAGTCTCCCAGTTCAAACACGTAGAGCACCTTGGCCGCATTGACGTTACTATACTCGGCGACAACTTTTCTTGTCAATGCAGTGGAAGGTACGTCCCGCGTCCCCTCTCCCATTTTGAGTGTACGCAGGCTCTCCCCCTCTCCCCGGAAATAGGGAGAGGAGGAGAGAACCCTTAATTTTCGAAACCCTGAGGGTTTAATGAAGACAATTAAGCGTTTCCACTCAAATACAAAACCGCTTCAGCTTCCCTTTAATCCTTAACTGTCGACACGCCGCTAATCGCGTTGCATTCTATTTTTTCTGGTATTTTGGTTTATTTTTGCACCGGAGCTGTTAAGGGCTAGGTTCCCCAGGATCGTGTCCGTGTATGTCGACACAAACCTACCTGGACAGCTACCGCCATCTATAACCGACGGCGGCAAGCACACAACCAGTATGGTTTCCGCCGTCGCTCGTAGATGGCGGCAACTTTTCCAGCTATAATAGAAGGATGGATAATTGGGCGCGTTGGTGGGAATTCATCGTAGGAAAGAGCGCGAAAAAGAGACGACGACGAAGAAGAAGCATACAGCGTATCGAGTACAGCTAGTCTGGTCTTCCTTCTTCACGAGAGTGGAAAGGCTGAACGTTTTTTAACTGTTTATTTCTCAAAAAAGTGTTAAACGTTGGTTTAACGGGCAGAAAGACAGATTTTTCACGTAAAAAACTCAACTCAAATCATTATAGCTCTTTCGGAAACATATATTTTGTTACTTGGAGTTGAATAAAGAAAATAGTAATTTATCCCAGAAAACGTTACGGCAGAAAAAGGTAATTCAAAAGTTAAAATGTTACCACAAAATCTAATATATTGCATGTAATCGGTTACTTGTAACTCGTTGTGTACGAGCATGGTCAAGAAGCCCTTTCTCTGCTCGTGAAGCATCGCTTCCAGCCGCACACGAAGAGCGGAAAAAACAGAAAACAAATACGTGAGAGAAAAACGCCGCCCTCACTACATTATACAACGAGCTTTGCGGGAAGCGAGCAGTTCTAGCTGCGAGGAAACGCCGCTGAGCGTGTAATTTTATCGACTGTCGCAAATAATCACGGCACCAAGGTTTACTTTTTATTAAGAGATTCATCGCTTGGGCCGTTTCAAATACCTTCTGAGGAATGAGATTACTGAGAGAAAAAAAAATGAAAGACGTTTACAAATCTCTGCAATGCGAAATTAATGCGCGGCTGTTGAGGTATTTTGATTTTGTGATATACCGTGCTAAAAAATTTGAGGAATAAATATCTATATGTACAAATATATAACTCACATTCCTGCTTGCGTAATATATATATATTGTGAGGGTGATAAAGAGTGATTTAATGGCGTAGATGATTCGCTGCCACACACTGAGCAATGCTCTTAGTAGCCACTGAACCGAGCCAAGTGCACGTGCTTGACAATCCTCTCTCGGCCCCTCGTCGTCTTCTATCCAACACTTCCCCCGGCGGTAGAAGGGCCGGCCACCGGCACTGGCGTCTTCAGAGGTGGGGTGGATGGTAACGTTTCATTCGTGATATATGAACAATATCGCGTGACTTGGTGCGATGATCTCGGGGAGGTGCGACGGGCTCTACTTCGTAGGATGTAGAAGAGATGCGGCGAAGTATACGAAATGGGCCGACGTATTTGTGGAGCAACTTTTCGCATTTTCCTTGCTTACGGATTGGTGTGGCGAGAATAACTTGATCGCCAACTTCGTATGTGGTGTCGTTGTGAGTCTCATCGTGTCGAAGCTGTTGTTGCTGCTGAGATTGAAGGGTGCTGAGACGCGCCAGTCGTCTAGCATCGTCGGCACGGCCGGCAACCTCCGAAGGATAAGATGACATCGGAGAATCAGGCACAAAGGGCAATACGGTGTCGAGAGTGGTGGCGGGTTGACGGGCAAATAGCAGATAATACGGCGAGAAGCCCGTCGTGGCCTGACGAGCGGTATTGTATGCAAAAGTAACGTATGGAACAATAACGTCCCATTGTGTTTGATTTTCTGCAACGTATATGGACATCATTTGCGACAGCGTGCGGTTGAATCGTTCTGTTAGTCCATTGGTTTGCGGGTGATAGGCGCTGGTTAGTTTGTGAACTGTGTTGCATAGGTGGAGAAGCTCGTCGAGAAGTTTAGCAATAAATGGGGTACCCCGATCACTTATTATTGCCTGAGGAGCTCCATGTCGTAGGAGGATGTGGTGCAGAAAAAAGTTCGCAGCCTCTTGAGCTGTGGCGGCTGGGACGCAAGCTGTCTCTGCGTACCGGGTTAAGTAATCCACGGCGACAATTATCCACCGGTTATTGCTTGCAGACACGGGGAAGGGACCCAAGAAGTCAATTCCAATTTTTTGGAATGGTCGATCGGGCGGTGTAATGGACTGAAGATGGCCGGATGACTGCGTGGTACGTGTCTTGTGCATCTGACAGGGGTGGCATGTCCGAATGTACTTATTGATGGTGCGAAACATGCCTTGCCAAAAGTAGCTTGCACGTACCCGGAAGTAGGTTTTTGCAAAGCCGAGGTGTCCTGCAATAGGGTCGTCGTGGTGAGCTCGCACAATGTCTTGTTGGAGGTTTCGAGGAACAACGAGCAGCCAGGTCCGTCCATGTGGTTCGTAGTTTCTTCTGTAAAGGATCCCATCGCGAAGAGTGAAAAGTCGAGCTCGGTGTTGTGTACGCTTTGTGGCGGAACCAGGGATCCCCATCAAGCACTCAATTATAGGTTTCAAAGTGGTATCGGATGCTTGGGCAGATGCGATGTCGATAGTATCCAATACAGTGATGGGAGATACGGGGCCAGTAGGGGCTTCAGGTGAAGTGTCGCGGGGCAACGGACAACGTGAAAGGCCATCTGCATCAAGGTGCCGCTTTCCGGATTTGTATAAAACAGTGAAACTGTAATCCTGAAGCTTCAGGGACCAGCGTCCAAGGCGGCCAGTCGGATCTTTAAGGCTCGCAAGCCAGCATAGGGCGTGATGGTCAGTAACAATTTTAAAGTGTGTACCATATAGGTATGGTCTAAATTTTAAGATCGCCCAAATGAGCGCTAGGCATTCACGTTCGGTGATACTGTAATTTCGCTCACACTTGCTGAGAGTTCGGCTGGCGTACGCAATAACGCGAGAACTGCCATTTATATTCTGGGCGAGGACAGCTCCGATTCCATATCCACTAGCGTCCGTTCGGATTTCTGTCTCTGCCCCCTGTACAAAATGACCGAGAATTGGGACCGATATCAAGGCATGTTTGAGAGACTGGAATGCTGCTGCTTGTGTTGAGCCCCATTGGAATGTGACGCCGTTCTTTAGCAGCAGGTTAAGTGGTTCGGCGAGATCGGAGAAACGGGGTATAAATTTGCGGAAGTAGGTGCAAAGTCCTAGAAAAGCGCGGATATCTGTCTGGTTTTTGGGTATGGGGAAGTCGGAGACAGCTTGAACTTTGCCTGGGTCTGGGCGGATCCCTTCGGAACTGACAAGGTGGCCCAACACTTCGAGTTCCTGAGCTGCAAACTTGCATTTTTTCGAGTTCAATTGCAAATTAGCGGCGCGAAAGCAGTTTAAAACCTGGCGGAGACGGCATAGGTGGTCTGAGAACGTTGCGGAAAAAACGATGACGTCGTCGAGATAGCAGAGGCAGGTGTTCCAGGTTAGGCCGCGGAGTATGGTGTCCATCATTCTTTCGAACGTCGCCGGAGCATTACACAGCCCGAAAGGCATCACGTTAAATTGGAAAAGACCGTCTGGGGTGACAAATGCAGTCTTCGGCTTATCCGTTTCAGCTACCGGGATTTGCCAATAACCGCTACGTAGGTCTAAGGAAGAAAAGAAGGACGAGCCTTGAAGTGCATCCAGCATATCATCGATGCGAGGGAGGGGATAAACGTCCTTTTTGGTGACCTTGTTCAGGCGCCGGTAGTCAATACAGAAACGCCACGAGCCGTCTTTTTTTTTCACCAGAACCACGGGAGACGACCAAGGGCTTGTTGAGGGTTGTATAATGTCGCTCTTTAGCATATCGGTCACGTGGTCTTGGATCACTTTCCGTTCTGCAAGGGATATACGATATGGACGGCTTTTTATAGGAGATGCCTGGCCTGTGTCGATCTGATGGTGCACTTCCGATGTCTTTGAAAGCGGTGATCGGTTGAAGTCAAATAAGTCACTATATGTCTGCAGGAGATCGACCAGAGCGTTCCGTTGGTCTGTATGCAAATTGGTGTCAATCATCTGCGTTGTTAGGGCGGAGGAGCACACATTCTTTGAAATTGATGGCGGTAGAGGAATGGAATTGTCATTTAACAAAGTACTGTAGATTTCGTGCTGGTAAGTTCGAATGATCGCGATTGCAGTTCCTCTAGGTAAAATAATTGGAATGGGTGAGGCGTTTGTGAGGTACAAATTAACACGGTTTCCAATGACGATTACGGTGGAGTAGGGTACAAGCAAGCCCTTCTGCGTGAAGCTGTTAGGCAGCGGCTCAACAAGTCCGTAAGTGTCTTGGAAATGCATATTGGACGTGAGTGTTACGGCACAAGCAGTCAATGGAGGCAGGTTTATATCAGTTGTAGTTCGGAGGAGAACGGGATGCAAGTCAGGATTATCTTCGATATCTGAACAGTTCAAATGGAGCTGGCGCTCGCCGCAGTCGATTACGGCATCCGTTGATGCCAAGAAGTCCCAGCCTAGTATTACGTCGGCAACGCAGCTGGAGAGAACTGTAAAGATGACAATGTACCGATTTGCACCAATGATCACGGAGAAGGTTGAACATCCGAGAGGTTGAACCAAGTCTCCATTCCCCATTCGTAAATAGCGTCCAGGTGCTGGCGTCATAACTTTCCGCAAACGTCGGCGAAAACTCTCAGAAATGCATGATTTGGCGGCACCAGTGTCGACGAGGGCAATGAGGTTTTGTCCGTTAATTTCAACAGCAACAGTAGTGGGGCCATCAGTCGGAGGATTTATATAGTAATTTGTTACTGCAGCCTGACCTCCTGGGGCGACGCAGGCTGCTGGCTTCATTTTGACGTCTGGTGAGTTGGAGCGGCGACGTTGAGGGGCGACACCGAACGCGGTCGTCGAGGGTAGGGAGACGGAGATCGGCTTCGGCGGCTGTCGCGATGTGAGAAGGGGGCTTGACTTTGAGGCTGGTTGTCAAAAGGGCGAGCATCGTCATCAGTAAAATAGCGTGGGCGAGGTTCAGGGTAGCGCCTATACTCGTTGGCATTCGATTGTCGGCGGCAATATCGGGCGACATGACCGGGTGTGCAACAGTAGAAACAAATGGGTCTGTGGTCTTCAGTCCTCCAAATGTCGCACTTTCGGCGAGGGATGTGTGGTCTCGACGTGAGTGGGGATTGATGCGGTAGGTAGAAGGGTTGCGGGTCGTGTGGCATTGAGCATACCAGTGCAGGTGCGGGCGGCGCAGCGGTGCATGTCGGGGTCGCTGGTGTAAATGAACCCAACGCAGCCCGGAGCTCGTCCTGCACAACTTTCTGCACGCTGTGCGCTTGGGGACGAGGTTGGGGAGTGTCGGCAGACGCACGGAACTGATCTAAAAATGATCGCAATTCTTCGCGAATAATATTGCGAATCAGCGTCGGTAGATCAAGATTAGAAACAGAGGCAATAGAGACCTCTGGTAGGCGATCAAAAGGAGGCTTTGAGATGCGAGCGCTCTGTAGTTCCTCATATGTCTTGCACTCGGTGATGAGCTGTTGAACCGTCGTAGGCGATTTGGGAGCGACGATGGCGAAGAGGTCTTGTGAGAGCCCCTTGAACAAGTGCCGGATGCGATCTTCCTCTGTCATTTGAGGATCGACTCTGCCGCAGAGACGGAGAACGTCCTCGATGTAGCAGGTGGAAGACTCTGCAGTGGACTGAAATCGGTGAGCGAGTTTATCTTTCGCCTGCTGCTTGCGGTGTTCAGGTTTTCCAAATGCGTCTGAGAAGGCGGCTGTGAAAGCGTCCCACGAGTTCATTTGATCTTCATGATTGTCGAACCACTGCAATGCAGTGCCCGTCAAATAAAACACTGCATTGGCCAGTTTGAAGCTGTCATCCCAGTGATTGTGATGACTTGCCCTTTCGTAACTCTTGAGCCAATCAGTTACGTCCATGTCGGGTGAGCCACTGAAAAGAGGAGGGTCCCTTTGTCGGTTCTTGATGCGCGGTGCTGACGGTGTTGAACCAGCAGATAGTTGCCCGTTGGAACCACCGGCAGATGGTTGGCCGTTGGAATTGCCTCTCTCTTGGGACATGGCCGGAAGAAGGCGTCTATTTCGCAACTCCAGAATCGGGTTATGGAGCGGAGAGGTCGAGGAACTTAAAGCACCTCCACCACCTGTGAGGGTGATAAAGAGTGATTTAATGGCGTAGATGATTCGCTGCCACACACTGAGCAATGCTCTTAGTAGCCACTGAACCGAGCCAAGTGCACGTGCTTGACAATCCTCTCTCGGCCCCTCGTCGTCTTCTATCCAACAATATATATATATATATATACACACACACAACACGGGCACTTCCCACCATCGTACGCGGTCTCCGAGGAGGATATTAACGAAAATCGTGGCTCCGCCGTTACTTTGGCTTTCGGCGGGTTCCTGAAGACTTTAATTCTTTGATTTATTGGATTAAGTACGGTTCATTCATCTGCATATTTTCGTTTATATATATATACTGTAAACGACTTATTTTTCCAGGGCTCAATATTTCGCGATTTAGGTCAAAGCTCAAATTTTTAAATAATTGGCGGGTTCTGACTTTCGCGACGCGTTGGGATCGCACTATAGATTCCAATCTGTTTACATTTTACCGGAATTGTTCGCGGGACCTATTTTTCGCAAATTGTAGGTGATTCGTGAAATTCGCGAAAATTAGGCGCTCGCAAAAATTAAGTTGTTTACAGTATATATATATATATATAGATGTAGAGAGAGAGAGAGAGAGAGAGGGGGAGACAACGTAGCGCAGGATGACGAAAGGTATGTACGGCAGAAAATGCACTTGAGACGGTTGTTGGAGTTTTTAAAACATATTTATACGTAAAGTTCGTTTTCAGGCCGAAACGTCGGCGAACTTTACGCATAATATGTTTTAAAAACTCCAACAACCGTCTCAAGTGCGTTTTCTGCCGTATATATATATATATATATATATATAACTGGGAGGATAATAAAACCCTTGGTGAAAACAGCAACAATTGGTTTATTCTTCGACGTTTTGGTCGGAGTCCGGCCTTTGTCAGTCTTCCTGACGAAGGCCGGACTCCAGCCGAAACGTCGAAGAATAAACCGTCCGTTGTTGCTGTTTTCACCAAGGGTTTTCTTTTCTTCTCAGTTATACCCACGCCTTCGGCCCCCCGCCACTATGCCCGTTGCATATATATATATATATATCCTTACAAAGGTAGACGAAGAGAACCAAGATCCGACGTCAGTTTTCAACCGCCATCTTCTGAAAGCCAGGGATCACCTCATCACATTAAACCCATCCACACCGATCCTCTCAGGTTGCTGAAGGTGAACAATCTTCCGTCCTCTCGCTATCATCGTGGAGCTCCGCAGAGGTCGAACTGCGCAAGCACCTAAGCCCGACGAAACAGGCAACACCAGCACCCCAACCAACGCCCCCCCCCCCCCCCCCCTCCCATCCCAACTATCAAGCACCGCCAACGGGACCCTCCCATATTCTCGGGAGCGCCAGATGAGGACGTCGACGATTGAATCTAGCACTATGAACGCGTAAGTCTCTACAGCAACTGGGATGACTCCTTCAAGCTCGCTAACGTTGTGTTATTTGTGAAAGACACCGCGTTTCGTTGGTTTGACAACCATGAAGACACCATCAACTCTTGGAATGGCTTCAAAACGCCCTTTGTCGAGGCATTTGGAAACCCAGAACACCGAAAAAAACAAGCCACATATAAGTTGCTCCACCACTACCAAACACAAGCTGAGACCTCTACAGCGTATATAGAGGACGTCCTCCACCTTTGCCGATTCGTGGCCCCTCAAATGCCCGAAAACGACAAAGTTCTTCATTCGTTGAAAGGACTTTCACGTCACCTTTTTTTCAATCGTGGCCCCAAAATCTCCGACAAATCTTACTGTTCTAATTGCAGAGTGTAGGAAGTACGAGGAGCTACATCGTGCGCGAATTTTGAACCGTCCGTTCGACCGTTTCCCGGAAGTGTCCCGTGGTATTTCAGAAGACACCAGTATGGTCACGCTAATCCGCGCCGTAATTCGCGAAGAACTGCAAGATTTTAAGGCTCACTAAAAGCGTCTCAGGATTCTTTCCAACACCCTAGAGTACCCTCCGACATCCGGCAAACGACCCAGAACGAACTCCGTAATGCTTTACACTCCATCACTCCATCCCCACCCGCTTATGAACCTGTGACGTCGCAACACACACTCGCCCCCCTCTGCGCCTACCAAACGTTTCCCTCCACACCTCCACAATGAAATCAACAGCGCCGAAGAACAGATATTTGGAGAACCTAGAATCACGAACCCATTTGCTACTATTGTCATATTTCTGGCCATATTCTGGGTTATTAACGCCACCGAGCCCAGGACTCTGGATTCCGTCGTTTCCCAACAGGCACTCCCCGCCTTACCGACAACACTGATAACAGCACATCGTTCCCTAACAGTCGAACCACAGAGTATCCAACACTGCGCCGTTTTCCACCAAGCTACCGACTATCCTCTCAAGATAACGACCACCGCTTTGTCGATCCAAACTGCCGCCCTCAGAGCCCCGTAGCAGCGTCGCAAAACCGCCGTGGCCGATCCTTATCGCCATACCCTGCACGTCGTCGTTTTGTATCGCCGCTCAATGACGGTACCGTGTCGACTTTGCCGCCGTCAAACTAAAAGGAGCAGCCTGCATCGACAACGAAGGTCAGGCTGCATTAACTAACGACGCCACAAACCCTCCTTCCATAACACCGTCCACAAATGTAATAGAAATCGGAGGACAACAATTTGCTGCTTTAGTCGACAAAGGTGCCGCCAAATCTTGCATTTTGGAGCGTGTTCGTCACCATTTGCCTTGCGTACTCACCCCACCGTCTAATGGACACTGGCTGCGCATGGGAAACGGTGACCTCCTACAACCACTGAACTATATACTCCACTCTTCGTCTCCGCGTTGGCGATAGTCACCATGCTCTAATGTTTACGGTACTCCCCAACTGTGTCGCCGACGTCATAATAGGCTGGGATTTTTTGTCGTCCACCGACACATTCATTGAATCTTCAAATCGTAAGCTCCACCTTACCGATTCTGCCGCTCCTCCTCCTCCCTCTCTCGATATATCAATCACAGTTCTTCAAATCGACACTGATTTAGTACTACCACCACAGTCTGCCCTCGCAGTCGCTCTCACTCCCACGAAACCTCTTGAAACAGTTGTTGGTCTCATCGAGCCCATTGCTACTTCTTTCCTCAAAGGCGGTATTCTAATTCCCTATTCTATCGTGGCCGTTACTGAAGAGAATATCCATGTATGAATAACAAACACCTCGTCACATCGTCACAGCCGCAAATTCTTCCTCGTTATAGCGTATCGCTAATTTCCATGGGTGTACAGAAGAAATTTTCGCAGCCCTGTCCAACGTTAGGTCACAACCCCCCCCCCCCCCCCCCCCCCGAACACCTTAAATTCCGCTGATCTTTCCCTGAAGGCCCCAAACACGATAGATCCTAACCTGACCACGCAAGAGCGGCAAACATTGACCCACTATTTCTCCAAATACCAACACGTCTTTGACTTCAGCAGCCATGCGCTACTACGAACATCGATCGTCCAGCACCACATTGACACTGCTGACTCATCACCCGTGCGCAGCAGACCATACAGAGTAACCGCTGCCGAGCGTCGCATCATCCAAGAGCACATCGACGACATGATAAAGAAAATATTATCGAGCCCTCCTCTAGCCCATGGTCATCCCCCATTGTGCTTGTAAAGAAAAAAGACGGCACCTGGCGCTTCTGCGTCGACTATCGCCGACTCAACAAAGTGACAAGAAAAGGCGCCTACCCGCTACCTAGAATCGATGACACCCTTGACACACTACAAGGCTCCACCTATTTCTCAACCATCGACCTGCGCAGTGGGTACTGGAAAATCCCGCTGGCCGATACCGGCAAGCCCAAAACTGCGTCCATCACATCTCAAGGTCTTTACCACTTCAATGCCGGACTTTGCAATGCGCCAGCAACATTCGAGCGTATGATGGACTCTCTCCTCCGTGGACGAACGTGGAAAATAAGCCTGTGTTACCCTGATGACGTGGTTGTTTTTTCCGCCACTTTCCTGACCACCTACATAGGTTCCACCAAGTCCTTCAGTGCTTTCGCACTGCTCGGTTGCAACTGAATTTAAAAAAAAAAAGCACTTTTGCATCTCGCGAAATAAAAATATTGGGACAGCTTGTCAATTCTGATGGCGTCCGCCCTGACCGTGAAAAAGTTAAAGCTGTATCCCAATTTCCACTTCCAAAAAAAGGTCAAAGACGTCCAGATATATCTCGATCTCTGCACGTACTTCCGCAAGTTCATCCGTGTTTTTTCCGATATTGCTGAACCTCTTAACCGGCTGCTTCGTACTGGAGTCCATTTCGAATAGGGTCCGGAGCAGCAAACTTCCTTTGCCGCTCTCAAGACTGCACTCACATCTGCTCCCATCCTCGGTAATTTTATTGAAGGCGCAGACAAAGAATTAAGAATCGATGCCAGCGGCCATGGCATCAGTGCCGTTCTCGTTCAAGTCATTGACAACAAGCAACGTGTTATTGCGTATGCCGACCGCGCTCTCACAAAATGTGAACGAAACTTTTCTACTACAGAAAAAGAGTGCCTGGCTGTCGTATTGGCGGTCTCAAAGTTTCGCCCCTTCCTCTACGGCTCGTCCTTCAGAAGAGTGACTGACCATCACGCACTCTACTGGTTGGCTGGTCTCAAGGATCCCTCATGATGTCTTGGTCGCTGGTCTCTGAAACTACAAGAGTTTAATTTTACAGTAGTTTAAAAATCGGGCAAGAAAGATCTAGATGCTGACAGCTTATCCCGGTGCCCACTGCCCTCCAACACCACCAATATGAACCTCGCATACATGATCGACACTACTGTCATGCTCAACACCGTCGACATGCATTCCTCTCAGTTTGAAGATGATTCGTTAAAACCGCTCATAAACTACCTCCAAGGACTCAGCAGCCCCCCCCCCCCCCTCCCCTCCCCGGCCTACAACGTCGTTCCCGGCTCTTCAACCTTCATAATGGAGTTCTCTATCGTAAAAATTACGAGCCTCAAACGACCGTGGCTACTCGTTGTTCCCCGCCACCTTCAGAGACAAATCATCGAACATAACCACAATGACCCCACCGCTGGACATCTGGGCTTCTCAAAGACCTTCTTCCGGATACGTGCGAAGTACTTCTGGAGTGGTATTTACCGAGCAATTAACAAATCTGTCCGGTCCTGCCACCAGTTCCATACCAAGAAAAAAACAACGATCAAGCCTGCTGGAAACCTCCACCCAATTTCCCCGCCGAGCCATCCCTTTGAGCGAATCGGTGTCGATTTCTTAGGCCCCTTCCCTCGCTCAAAAGAAAACATTCGATGAATAATTGTTGGCATTGACTATTTTATTCGCTACGCCGAAACTAAAGCCGTTCCTGCAGCCACAGCTCTGCAAGTAGCTGATTTTTTTTCCATTCTATTTTTCTCCGGCATGGTGCTCCCCAAGCAATTATAAGTGACCGCGGCACACCCTTTTGTCGCTAAAGTCCTCAATAAACTCTGTGGCCTCGCGAGGACCGTCCATCACATTACTAGTGCTTACCACCCTCAAGCGAACGGCCTTGCTGAGCGCCTCAATCCAACTTCGGCTAATATGATTTCCATGTATGTCGCAGAAGACCACAACAATTGGGACACCATCCTACCTTATGTCACGTACGCATACAACACCAGTCGCCAAGCAACAACCAATTTTTCACCATATTATCTTCTGTATGCCCGTGAACCACCCCTCGCCGATGGATACTCTTCTTCCCTACATTGACAACACTCTCCTTGATAGCTACACCGAAGACATAATGTGTGGTGCAGAAGAGGCTCGCCAATTTTCACGGATTCCCACCTTCAAATTCGAACAATACCAAGTTCTCCGTTGCTCCGATACCTACATCAATGTGGGAGGCGAAGTACTACTGTGGACACCGTTGCGGTCGCCACACAAATGTGACAAGCTCATCAAGTTCAAGGGACCTTTCCGGACGCTTCGGCGTATCTCCTCGACGAACTACGAGGTTGCCCCCGTTTCGCCCCCCCCCCCCCCCCCCCCCCTTACCACGGATCACAGGACACTGACATCGTCCACGTCGCACGCCTCAAGCGTTACCACAGCACCAACCCCTAACGCCGGCTACCGGCGCTTCCACCACGGGGGAGTACCCTGTTACAAAGGTAGACGAAGGAGAACCAAATCCTATTTCGGATTCAACCGCCGAAGGTAGACGAAGAAGAAGCAAGATCCGGTGTCAGTTTTCAACCGCCATCTTCTGAAAGCCAGGGATCACCTGATCACATTAAACCCATCCACACCGATCCTCTCAAGATATATTCTTTGATTCATTAGATTAAGTACGGTTCATTCATCTGCACATATTCGTTTATATCCTCCTCGGAGACCACGTACGATGACGTGAAGTGCCCGTGTTGTATAATCAATAACGTGGCTCTTGATTCTCGCAGATGATGATGATACCGTGTCTCTAAAAGCTCATAAACAAAGAATACTACATGTACACGGGGCGAGACAAACAGTGGGAGGATTTCTAGAGCACAAACGAGCACGTGCCACGTGACACTAAGCGTCGTACCGCGTTCCACGCGGCGGCGTGTGTTTCCAGAACACCTCCGATTGCACACATTTCGTTTCTTGTGCATTAATAAGATAGGTAGGAAACGCCAGAAAGCCAAGGTGGAGTAGTTTAGAGGTTAGCACACCCGACCGGACATTGGGAGGCCCAGAGTTCAAATCCTGGCTCCGCCGTTTTTTGGCTTTCGGCGCCGTTTTTTGGCTTTCGGCGGGTTTCTCAAGACTTTGATTCTTTGATTCATTAGATTAAGTACGGTTCATTCATCTGCACATATTCGTTTATATCCTCCTCGGAGACCACGTACGATGACGTGAAGTGCCCGTGTTGTATATTCAATAACGTGGCTCTTGATTCTCGCAGATGATGATGATACCGTGTCTCTAAAAGCTCATAAACAAAGAATACTACATGTACACGGGGCGAGACAAACAGTGGGAGGATTTCTGGAGCACAAACGAGCACTACCACGTGACACTAAGCGTCGTACCGCGTTCCACGCGGCGGCGTGTGTTTCCAGAACATCTCCGATTGGACACATTTCGTTTCTTATGCATTAATAAGACAGGTAGGAAACGTCAGAAAGCCAAGGTGGAGTTGTGTAGAGGTTAGCACACCCGACCGGACATTGGGAGGCCCAGAGTTCAAATCCTGGCTCCGCCGTTTTTTCCTGACCCCGCAAAACACAGGAACGAGCGCCTAAGAGCTGCGCTCTAATATCAACATAATGGGAACATTATTTATTGCTTAGGTCATCACCGAGGAAATCCGTAACTTCAAAAAGACGACTATAAAGGGTGGAGGCGCCGAGTATGGAATAGCCAAAAGGTGACCTTCAAAGCTCTGAATCCTCCATTTCGTTTCCTCTATTCAATACACTGGGAATAATAGGCTCGCTCGATTTGCCTGCACCTCCTGCGCCGGTGCAGGAAAGTGTAGGGCAGTGGACTTCGGGTATGTGTAACGAGATACAACCGGGAGTACTATCGCCCTACACGTTTCTGCACCGGTGCAGGAGGTGCAAGTAAATCAAACAAGCCTACTGATCGGAGCATTATGTGTTTATGTTACTGTTTGTATGTATGATCATGCTCTATATGATATGATTAGCCAATGTTATCTTATGTTGTGCTGCACGAAGCGTAGGATATTGAAGCTCGAGGCGCTATGGCTGCGCGAGCAAGAACAATCATTTTTGTGATCTACCCGTGACCTAGCGTAACCTAGCCTAAATACTTGCGACTACTGCGCTAGGCCCTGCCTTCTTCTGGTGAGTTATCTAACCTTATTTACGCGTCGCGATATTCTCTGGTTTACGTAGAACGCTGTGCAACGAGCCAAGTAGGCTATGCGGAATTAGCTTTTTAAGGGCGGTTTTTGGTTTTGCGAATGGCTGTTAACCCCTCCGTGACGTACGGTGTTGACGAAGGATATATAGTGCTCGAGGAATAGCAAAGGTAAGACGGGAAGTGCGCAAAGTGGCCGGGTTTCGGTTGCATCCGTATAGACCAGCACGCGGCCCTGACGTCACGCAGCTGCGGTGGCGCTGTCGACGGCACTGCACATGCGCAGACGCTTCGCTTTTCTCCAATTCGGTTTCTGCGCACGCGCAGTGCCCAAACCTGGTGTGGGCAAACGCGGGCTTGTTTGTAAACAGCGTGTCGGTCTATAACATCGGAGTAACTGCGTTCGAAACGCAAGTTTCTTTACCTGCGTGGGAAGCTGACCTCGGCAATAAATACAGTTCGTGAAAAGCTCGTGGTACGTTATGCGGGGCGCAAAGCCGTCCGCTTCTTTTGCTGGAGTCAGGGTGTAAGATAGACAGGTGGGGAAACGAGAGCCAAATGAGTGACCGCGTTGTGTCCCCCTCGGTTTTCTCTTTTTCTGTGGCGCCATCTATGTGGAGCGCCGCGAACTCTCACTCAGGGTGGGCGACCGATGGCGACCGGCTAAACTGACGGAGATGGTTTCTTGTGGATTTTTAATGAAAGACTGTCGTGCTCTCTGTTTATTTTGCGCACTCTCCCATAGGGTTCCACGCAAATCCGATTCCGATTTTTTTCCTCTCGCCGCAGCGCCATCTGTCGCAAGTCGGGGATACCCGCAAGCAGACGAGTACACAATCCGCCGGTCACGGCGCTGCGGTAGGCTTCTATGGGCCGTTTCCCCACCTGTCTATCTTACACCCTGGCTGGGGTCGTGATGACGTCAGAACGCCGAGCTCTGATTAGTTCCGAATGAAGGATAGAGGATAACAGACCTGAAGGCAGCCTGCTTTGAGGTCTACCCACTATCCTTCAATCAGAGCCAATCAGAGCTCGGCGTCGTTCTGACATCACCGCAAACTCCTGCGCAAGCAGCAGACAACTTGCTCTCCGCATAATTTGCTGCTCCTTGCGCCCCCAAAGCAGTCGCTTGTTCAGACGAGTGCGAAGCAGCGGGACTGCTTTTCTTGCGATAGCTGCTCGCAGGCACTGACTCAGGGGCCGCCGGTAGCCCGAGGTATGTTCCTGTCTTAAAAAAATTCCGAGTATATTGGACTGCAACGCGGCAGCGTTCTGTCTAAAGACTGACAATAGACATAGCGTCCACGTTAAGCCTTTTTCAGCTCGATTCGCTCGATTCGAAACCGCCATAATGAGATGCAAACAAGGAGGCAGTTTGCTCTCCTGCTTTCAAGAACGAAATTTTCTTCCTTTCTGAAGGAACACAGGTTACAAGGTTGTTCCTCTTTGCATGCGATTTGCCAGCAGACGGCTTTCCACATTCGAAAACGCACGTTCGTGAAAACATTAGTTGATGCAATAAGTAAATCCGCTGATTTTAATTTATTCGTGGTATTCGAAGAAAGAGTGTCCGCCGAAGCATACCGTTCCCTCTTTGACTTCTGTAGGCCGATGCAGTGCGCAAGTACAACTCCGTCGCGGGGTCGTGCGCCTGGCAACCGGCCAATCGCTTCGTCTGCCCCGCCGCACGTGAGCGCCAAGAGGAGGTGCATGCATTGTTAATGCCACCGGCACGTTCTTTTTCGGGTGGGGCTCCATTAGCGAGCGGCGCCAACGACCGCTCTGCACGGCCCACAGCTCAGACGAAGCAAAAACAAAAGAGGAAGGTTAAAAGACGAGGCGACAATTGTCATTCATCGGACGCGATCTGAGCTGCCTTAATCCCAACGACCCGACGCTGCGAAGCGACGAGGAGCGTGGGCTTGGCCGGTTGCACAGCGTGATATTGAGCCTTGGTTTTTGGTGGACTGGGGGAATGCATTAGCGGTCCGTAAATGAATACTCAAATAATCCACCTGCACTGATGAAAAAAAAAAATCTATATATTTTTGTTTTTCTTTTGTTTAGGGAGCTGGTGTTTCCGTTGTTCGCTAATGAATATGATTCTGCGTCGTAGATGCTTAAGAAGTGAAAATTTTCGTACCGATGCCGAATTACTGGCGGCGTCGAGGCTGCGGCTAAGTCATTAGCTGTGTGCGAAGATGGCCCTTCTTTAATTGGATCGAAGTAGACACTATGTGACGAACTCGATACATACTTTGTTAGCACTTCTAATTTTTCGTTTTACTCGTTAAGGGCAGCATTCTCATTAAGGTGGTGTTTATCATACAAGCCCTTCACTCTAAAAAAAGCCCGTGCGTATACTTTCCCGCACGACACTCGGAAAGCCAGTCACCGCAACTTACGGAGTCAGCTCAGCGAATGACGATGTCGAAACTTATGGTTAAGCGCGAAACACATGTACGACGAAACCGTCCGATCCGACGTCCGACCGCGCAATACGACGGTCGGAGGCGAGGGTTTTCAACGCTCTCCGATGCTACGAAAACCCTCGCCTCCGACCGTCGTATTGCGCGGTCGGACGTCGGATCGGACGGTTTCGTCGTACATGTGTTTCGCGCTTTAGACCAAAAAACACAGTATGAGTTGTGTTCGCGGTGACAAGCGCACTCAGCGAAGCTACCTAACGCCAGAACCGTGTGTAGAGAGAGTTTGGCCATTACTTGGGAAGTATAGGGGAAAAATGAGGACGCACCATTGACCGAAAGTGGGCTGGACGTGTTCCAGTGTGTCCTCAGAAATTCGAACAGGGCCAACCAGAAGCCGGAAATAATGTCACCATCAGACTGCGTTTTCTTTGGTCTAAACGTATGTTTCGGCATCGTCATTCGCTGAGCTGACTCCGTAAGTTGCGGTGATTGGCTCTTCGCATGTTGTGCGAAAAGTAGAGACAGGTTTTTTTTTTAGTGTAAATGGCTTTGATGAACCCGTGTTTGAACCCAGCTTTAGGTGTTCGTGCAGTAAGCGTTATTATTATTATTATTATTATTATTATTATTATTATTATTATTATTATTATTATTAATATTATTATTATTATTAATATTATTATTAATAATAATAATATTATTAATATTATTATTATTAATATTATTTATTATTCCGTCGCAAATAAATTTATTATTATTATTATTATTATTATTATTAATATTATTATTATTAAATATTTTCTAATATTACTGTTTAGCAATATTGACATATTAAACAGTAAGAATTTTATTGTATGGGACTCAACTGCCATAACATTTTGTTGCACTTTAGAAACTGCCATTGCTTCCCTATCTGGAGCAGAATTAGTAGAAACGAGATCAGTTTCTGCGTTAGTTACGTTTACACGCGCGCACCAAATGTCTGCAGGAAATCTGCCGCGATTCTCAAAAATTTGGCCCATGCCTCTTTGGGGCTTCGACTGACACATGCGGTAGCGTCGCACCCCGAATACGAGGTTTGAAGTTATACCCAAAATGATGGATACCGTTTTGTCCGACAATTTCGTTGCCTCGCATGACTGGGAGGCCCGTTTTTTAGGTTCAGGAAGCAATGCGGATGTATGCTCGAGGCTTGTGCAAGTTGTCCACTCGATTACTGGAACTGCCAGACCAGCTCCTGCATGAAAAAAAAAAAAAAGAAGAAAACGCAAACTTTATTAGAGCTATCATTATTCTTTAAGGGGCTGTGCAACGATATTAGGAAAGGAATGCTTCTCACTTTACAAAAGCTTACTGCCACAAGCGGGTCCCAAGAATATTCGAACGCAAAGGCCACTGACCAAGACGCGTCTCCGCCGTGGTGGAATGTAAAGAATAAAAGAGGACTTTTTTTTCCCCCGGTCTCTTCTTTGCAAAGCTTGGTGACGAAGTAGCGGGGACAACGCCAACAATACGATCGCCGGGATTACGTAATCAAGCTCTGTGATGCCCGTTGCGGCAATATTTAAATGCGGCTCATACAGTAAACATATGCACTGCGTGGGCATTCGAGTTGGGCTCGGGACAATGAATGTCTCGGCATGCATTCGAGTAGTGGCTCCTGCCCAATCGCTGCGATGACGGGAATTGCCGATCCTTAAACACTAAGCGGAAGTTAGCGAGTGCCCTGTGCTTTGCACTTCAACGAGTGGATACGATAAACTCTGAGGGAATTTAATCGGTTCCAAATCCCGTGGCCGCTCGTTCAGGCTGCGCGTCGAGGGGGTATACCGGTGCTTGTTTTTCTGGCATTTTGTTTCTGCGACTGCCATGGCGTAGAAAATAAGAACAGCGACGCGTGCTTTCCAGGTTATGAATGTCAAGGAATAGTTCTAAACAATATTTACAAAAAATTTGAAAAACAAAAAAAATATTGTTGCATCGCTTTTTAAGATGACTAAAAAGAAAAACTCTTTGGGCGCGATGTCGGCATTTTAAATAGCAAAAATTTACAAAATGATTTCGGGAAGGCTAGTAATGAAGAAAGCGTCGTCATTCGCTCTTCGAAGCGAGAACTTTTTTTCAAATCAAAATTTGACACTTAGCTCAGCCAAAACCTGGTCGTTGATTAATCGCTTCCGAGGCACTGGTTCTGAAAATCCCATTGACCAGACCTTCGAAAAAAAAAAAAAAAAAAGGTCTACTTCTTTCGATTTTAATATCCGCAGATATGTTAAAGAACGAATTTGCTTAATATTCTGGCCTGCCGAGAACCGCTGTCGAAACCTCACGCTGACTGTAGTCGTTGAACGCTTACGAAACGCGAGGCGTGACTTCGTACGCTAACGCTTCGGAGTTATTAGTGAGTTTAATTATTGCGTACACGTGCAAACGCAAGCACTGGTCGTTTTGCGTTACTGTTGCGTGTTCCACACTGAGTGTGCCTGGAGCTTCAAACTGCGTCTTGGATTGGCGAAAGGCGACGACGCGCATACGCAGGCTAGAGCACGCAACGCTAACGCACAGCACTTGCGTTTGCTTCTATACGCAATACTAAAATTCTCTATTATCGGAAAATACCGCAGTCCTATTGGATGCAGAGCTGTAATTAGATGTTCTTGACCAACACCTCCTAGACAGCTTCCAAGCCGGCGCGTCACGTGACATGACGTCACGTCCCGGAGGCCTGCACGGACGCTGATTGGATGCGACTGCCGCGTCAGCCTTCGCGTGGGACTATGATAGGAAACGAGTTCCACGCGAACGCTAACGCGGCACTCGCATTCAATCAGCGCCCCTGCAGGCCTCCGGGAAGTGACGTCATGTGACGTGACGCGCAGGCTTTGAAGGCTGTCTAGGAGGTGTTGTCCTGAGTCGCCACACCCCGTGTACTGTCGGTCAGGTGGCTATCAAATCAATAATTTGCTGCAGAGCCACGTTTATTCTTAATAAAGTAAAAAAAAAAAACTCAACTGCTCGAAACCGGCACCGAAACACGAGCACTGAAGCTCATGGCCGGAAATCACGTGACCACACCCGACAGCGTTTCTTTTTTTCTTGTTTTCCGCTCCTCGGGTGTGTGAAGCAAACAACGACAACGAATTTGCGTGCACCGCTTGTCGCGCGATTGCTTCTCACTTATATCCCTTCCGCTCGATGTTCTGCGCTTGAAGGTTGATTGGCCGGTGCCACGAGAGACAGATCCGAAGTAGCGGTCCCACGACTGTCGTAATGTTGGCCCGTCGTTCACCGCCATCGCGTTATCCAGCCCGCGGTGCGTAGTCATATTCATTATGACGTGTACACGTACTTCCTCTGATCTGTGCAACATTTTTTTTCTTGGATTAACGTATTTGTAGTTTCTTGGAGGCCGCAAAAAGGGGGCTCACATTATTTTCTATTTTTAATACGGAGTGTGTGTCTTAGACGACCCACGACTTTGAATGTGTTTGGTACACATAGTTTGAATGCAACGTGACCATGGAAAAGAGAGTAAGCGCAACTGAAACCGGTTAATTCTCGACCGTCTGTCTTCGGGCAAAAAGAAAACGAATTTCGAGCTGCAATAAATGTTCCGAGTATTTGAACTCTTTTAAGTCATGTTTATGTAGAGCTGGCAGTAATGTAATTACTGTAATGAAATTACAGTAATTTAATTACTTGTTCCAGTAATTAGTAATTTAATTAATTACTTTTTGTAGCAGGTAATTTAGTAATGTAATGAATTACTCCAGCGACGGTAATTGTAATTAAATTACCTAATTACTTTTTCGCACCAGGCATATTTTTGTGTCCACAATACACAAGAGCGCTTTTGTTTTTATTTTACTTTTTCTTTTTCCTCTACACCTTTCCAAAAAACTCTCTTCGGCCGCCGCTATGTTGCTGATGCTAATGCGGCTGGTGCGACTCTCTTGAACTGTGAAACTAGTTTAAAAAAAATCAGCTAGACATTTTCTGCCACTCTCTTGAACTGTGAAAACCCGCTCAGCACGATTCTCTACCTATGTTTTGCGGTTTTGCATTCGACGTTTTCTGGCCCCTCTTGAAAGTTTCCGCTTACTTTTGCTGATGCATGCTGCGTACCCTCTCTCTGTTATCTTCCACTGTGAGAAATAGGGCTGGTAAGTGCCTGCCATTCGAGCTTTTCTGCTTTACATTCTCGGGAAACGAAGGAGGGGAAGTAGGTCGAACTAGGGCCCCTGGTGGAACCGCCTCGACGCGATTTTGCGAACAATGACAATTGTTCTCCCCCCACCCAGAGATAATCCGCGTAGGGTCCTCAGTCATCTCCAAAAATAGTTGTCCGGGTTGGGGTGGGAAACGGATCAGTCGCGTGCGTTCCTCTGTCCATCGGTAAACATGCAACAGAGAGTTCTAGCTGTGTGCCATGAACTGTGTAAATAATGTAAATAAAGCTATGTGTAAAAGAAAGTTATCAATAGCTCCTTTATATTTAAAAGTATACAAAAGTAACGCGAAAGTAATGTCATTACTTTTAAAAGTAATTTGTAATGGTAATTAATTACTTTCTGGCTGCGGTAATTTGTAATGTAATTTAATTACATTTCAGCGATTTTCAGCAAAGTAATTAGTAATGTAATTTAATTACAAAATATAAGTAATTTGGCCAGCTCTGTGTTTATGGTGCCTGGAACGCGTCTCCGACTGGTGTGTTTACCGCGGCCAAAAAAGTGGTCCCTCGATTTCCGCCTGATGACGTCATAAAAGTGTCATACTGTCGCCGGTCGCGACCCTGGCGGCGTCCCAACAGCTGTGGTGCATGTAGCAGATGCCTGTTCTGCTGCAGGTCGCTTTTCGCTGTGACAGTTCATGGAAGCTCTAGCAGCCGGAGTTGGGACGTTTAAAGGGACGCCGTGACGACAGCGACACTCGCGTTCGCTCGTGCTTTTCGCCAGCATTTCTACGGCCAACCGCCAGGATCGCGACAGGCAACAGCATGACACTCGCGTCATTTGTTGCCACATCGGGACCACTTTTGATGTATGGGCGGGATAGGACGCTAAACACACCAGTCAAAGACGCGATCCAGGCACCATAGTCATGTTCAAATAAAAACCTCGGCGAGCATAAACACCATCTCGGTATCTCTTTAATGTCAGCTCTCCTTTCCTTGTTTAGACGACACAGATTTGCATTGTAAATGGAGCGCCTTTGGGTAACCTCCACCAAAAACCAATTCGCACCTGTAACACGAAGCGATTTTGCCTCCTTTCGTCTAGAATTCTATCGTACTCGTTACAAATAATTACATTAATGAATAGAATGTTTGGGCGCAAACGAGCTGTTGACGAGTAAGGCTTAACAGCATGTACGCGATTCGGCGAACGGCGACACAAGCGACAACGACGAGACTCAGCGACGATCGACGGAGATTTTTCACTGTCGCTCGTAGCGTCGCTCGGTTTTTCGACTTCTAGAAGACGTAGCTCATCGCCTTGGTCGCTCGCTCCCGTCGCTTCCATGCGGTTTGCCTCGTCGCGCGACTGACCGAGCTACAGCGAACCGGGTCGCCGTCGCTTGCCTCGTCGCATGACCAATCGCTTACATGCGGTTTATACTTTAAACATGATACCCATAACCCTGACACCAGGGAGAAAGACGACGACGAAGGACAGGAAGAAGTCTCAACTCTACTGAGACGTGTGTTGTTCCTCTCCATCGTCGTCTTTCCCTGTGGAACTATAACCCTAGTCTCAGGGTTATTGCTCATCGGGTTTAATCAAATTACTCGTAATTAATTACTTTTTGGAGTAATTAGTCGATTACATTTATGAGGAAGTAATCGCGAGAGTAAGTTTATCGTTTTTGGAAGTACTAAAATTATTCGTAACCGCTACCATTTTCCCACACGTGTTTAACGGCGCTCTTTCTTTCTATAAGGAATATTCGATCCAAACCTCCGAGACGGGGATGGATTAAGATTAGTAGTTCATAATGCGGTAATTCTTATCGAATAACGGACAGCGTGAAAGACCCGTTTTTAAACCGGTAGCAAAATTTGTCGTTTTGAGAATCTGAAGTAATCGTAGCAATAGCGGATACTTTTTCGAGTGACGTCCATTTGATTTCCTAGTCAAGTAATCGTGTGATCTAATTGAACACTTTTTCACCGAGAGTAATTGTAATTGTAATTTATTACTTGTTCCGAGTAACGTGTACAAGACTGCTTTCATCCTGTACTTATACCGCGGGCTTCAGCGGGACGACTAGATGTGGCACAATCTTTACGATGCTTCTCGAGAGAAAGGAACAGAATGGAGAGGAAATAGCCGAAAAGAACACTGAAATGATAAAGTGGGCTATAGCTTGGATTTCGTGTTTTTCTGGGAGTTTATTTCTTGTGACATTTGGATGGCGCTGTACGGGGTTCATTTATCGCTAAAAACCCTGGGGTTATTGGAGTTCGTTTATTTAGGTCACAGTTCTCCGTAAATCGGATATTAATTTTACTGTTTCTAGCTGTTGAGTATTTTGAATAAAAACGAACAACGTCCGTACACAACCGTGCAATACATTCATAAGAACTCATCTGTCTCGAATGATTTATGTCTGCAGCTGCATTTGGCATTGGCGCCCTTGCCATTGGCAGTACTAATTGTCTGACGACAAACCTTGAAGAAAAAAAAAAGCGTCGCTTCAATTAACGGCAATCAGGTGACGTAACTAGACACTCGAACGCAGTCGCTAGGAAGTATGGACGCTCCGGCTGCTTTGCCCACCTCCTGTGAATTCCACAGATTTATAGATTCCAATGTTATGAAAACACAACCCCTCTTTTTTCTAAGAAGCATCAATAGTAAGATTAAAACAGGAATAGTTTCATTTGTTGTGACGCAGACGTACAATTACCCGTTGTTTTAAACGAGCCTCGACCAAGATAAACGCGGCGAGATCTTTTTTGTCAATAATGGTGAAGTGACCTCTTTTCAAGACCCCCGACCCTGTGCTCTCGCGCAATTTACTCGTAAAGTTTCGGAGTTTTTTTTTCGATTTCTTAGAAGACGTGCGGAAGCCTATAGTTCTACGAACACCAGGTATACAAGACATTGGCCGTGCTCCAAAATTTACTCGATCTTACTCCAGGGTAAGGATTTTGTACCCTTGGCGTTTTAAAACCTACCCGCGTCCAGCGTTTTTCAATCTGTGCTGTCACGTGATACGATCCGCCGGAGTAACTCGGATCCGTGTGGGTAAGGTTTGGAACACAGCCATTGTGTGCGCATGACGTCATCGCTCCCCGACTTGCCCCAAGCGGCGAACACGCCTAAGCTCGGCGAGAGTGAACGCAAGGTGGCAGACGCGTTCGACTTGGCGCAGAGTCGCCTTGGCGTCGCTGCGTGATCGCGTCGCGCTCTTTGTGAGACGCTGCGAGACGCTCTAGGCCTTGTCTTCCAGCTGCGATTGGCTATGGTCCCTGAATAGGAAAGCACGGCAGGGAACAGCTTCAGCTGTCCCGACCCCAGCACGAGCTTCCTACCTTAGACAAGGCTTTCACGCCCCGTGCAGAGCCGTGTATAGAGAGAGTTTGGTCAATGGGAGGCGCGGGCAGAGCCAGTGCGTGCACCCGACGCAGATAGAGGGCTTGAGAAGCTCTTTTGGCCAACCAGAAGCCGAAAAATATCCTCTAGCGGTGGTTGCGAGAAACAGTTTTAATCACAGGTATATGGTTTTAATAAGAGCGTAAGTGTAAAATGTAGTAACCATTCCATGTTGAAAATAGGGTGCACGTGATGTTCTGATCACGATCGTGCAGAAAGATATAAGAAAGGAATGTCCCGCTCAAACTCTGTTTTGCTCGGACGGAGTGTGACCGCTCGGACGGCAGATTCCCGGCCCCCAGAGCCTGGCGTATGGATTATGTTGCGCTCTTACACCATGATCTTGGATGACCGTGATTTAAACATAACGTGCCGCCTATTTTAAGTCCCCGAGAGTTACTTCGACGCACTTATTAATTTCGTTTTTCGCGACCACCGCCAGGGTATTATTTCCGGCTCCTGGTTGGGCACATTCGAATTTCTGAAGACGCCCTGGAACACGCACAGTCCTCTTTCGGTCCATGGCACCTCCTCATTTGTCTCCTATTCGCGACTCCAACTAACTATAGGTGGTGCCACTCATTTTCCAAGATGGCGGGTTTAGTGAGGGTGAGAGATGCGTGCCGCTGTTGAGCCTGTCTAGTGTGCTGGCTTCACTGAGCGACAGTGCTGGCTTCACTGAGCGACATAAATTATTTCTGGTAATACGAGGAAGCTAATGTTTTATGAGCGCAGGTCACCTCTTTAACCTGAAAACAAGAACGGCGTTTAGCGCATTAATTACGGAAGGATGCGCGTTTTAATTCTGGAGTGAAACCGAAACTTACCTCTATTTTGGATTTAATTTTTCGATAGAGGTCTTAATTTTGGATTCTTTCATGACTCAAGATGTGTCTCACATCGTAATTATTTATTTAGAAAAGTTGTTCGCGGAAACTTTATTTTGTGACATACTGTTCGATCCAGGCTGATATTCGTAGTTGTTGAAAAAATCAGTGCTGATATCTGTGCGTTCTCGCTGCCTTTTTCTCGCTCAGATAATTGTCATGGGAAATAATGACAATTATCCCAGCACAAGAATAAGAGAATAATTCCAATTTTTACAATATGTCCACGAAACGCATAAACTAATAAACGCTGCTCTCACTGCAACGATCCAAGACGGAATTCGAGTCAGACAGCTAAAGTGTGTGTGTGTGTGTTTTTATAGCACCGCGTGACGCGTAGGACTTCATATTACATCCAGCGTTTAACCGTTTGTCTACCTTGATAACTATGCCAGAGTTTTTATTATGCTCTAAAGAAAACAGAATTATACCTTTCTGGAAAGACTATTATGGGTTAAATAGAGTATTCTCGTGATCTTGGCGTTAATTAGTGGCATACATTGCCGCGATTTGTATTAATATTAATAATTCACATATTTGAATAAGTAATTCTTCAAGCTCTAATATAATTTGTTGCTTATGATCTAATCTTAAACGCGCGAAGAATGATGACAATGAAAACTGTGCTAATTATCATCACTGGTTCCAATTGCTGCATTTTAATTACAAATAAAATAAAAATAGTCTAAAATCAATGAAAACATTCTAGGTAATGTGAGAAATCCATGTAAAATTACATTAATTGTGGGTAAAGTATATTGTGCTATCAAAGTCGCGACTTTTGACATTCGGCGAATCGTCCAAACTCACCGCCAATATGCTTGAATATGGTCAGCTGAACAATTACAAATTAGAAAAAACCGTGAGAGAAAATACATACACACCGCTGACTATCAACTTGCTGCCTTTAATACTTCGTCTTCCTTTTTTTCCCTTTTACTACAGCTAGTGATGACAGCCATCCGCCATGTCCGCGCGATGCCCCCATCAGGGTGTTATGCGGCTCGTGCCACGTCCCAAGTATTGTTTTTCTTTCGGGTGGATTGTGATAGACGGGGTGCTTACACACAGTTGAGCACTGTCTTCGATGGCCAGAGCTTCAATTAGTTCACGTGCATATGCGTTTGTAATTTGTAATCTAATTTGTAATTGTTCAGCTGACCATATTCAAGTATGTGCCAACTAGCTCAAGTAAAACCCGTAGGCCAATATGCTTCCTGACCAAATGGCCAAAAGCTAAGAAAAAGCTTTTTTTTTTAATTACTAGTTTTTCATAACATTTATTTACTTTTGTATTTGTTCGCCGTCGTTTTGCCAATCTCAGCCTTTCCAGTTCGAAGGAACGCCTACCTGCTTGCACTTCTGCTCACTGCAACACGTTTCGTTGGCGTTAGGAGCCGGTGAAACAGTAGTGAGTTCTAATATTGCGTATACGAGCGAGCTTTGCGCGTTCCACACTGCGCGTGCGCGGAGCCCGAAATTGCGGTCTTGGATGGCGCATGGCGATGAGGCGCACGCACAACGTGGGGCACGCAACTCTAACGCAAACGCACACCGCTTGCGTTTGCTTCTATACGCAATACTAAAACTCTCCAGTAAGGTACAATCCCATACCGGCTGCAGCACTACGTTGGGGCAGTGAAGAGTGTTGTTTGTATTCGGAAACGACATTTCGCGAGCCATGATCGCGAGCAGTTCCGCCATGCCCGCTGAGCAGGAGAATCGGGGGACCCTCACTAGAGCGCTTCCCGTTTCCGCCGCGGGAGGGCGAGCGTCAATGGCCAAACTCTCTACATATACGGCTCTGGTCCCGTGCATCTCGAGCGCGCACATCGAAAGCACGGCGGAAGGCACGGAGCGAGGGTGCTGGAGGCTGTGCGTTCGAAAGGTCGTTCTCACTCTGTCAGTGAATATACAGCGGGATTCGAACCCGGTTTCTTCGTGTGAGAGCCGCTTACGCGAGCGGCGTTTGGCTGGTGTTACACCTTTCAACGTTTTCAGTAGAGAAGCACCACAAAAACGCAACTATGTTGTTTTTTTTCTGATGTTTTTTGCAAATGCGGTCTTCAGGGGCATTTTACAATAACTAAATATGTTCATGTGACGCTAAATAGCTTCATTACGTTTGGCAACGTATACCTGGGGATCTCGAGGATGCTAATGAACAGCCCCTTTTTAAAAGTAAAAGCGCGATCTAAAGACAAAAATGATTTAAAAAAAAAAAACAGAAAAAAAATTGTGTCAGTCAACTAGTTTTTTTTTGTTTTTTTTTTCGTTAAGCATCGAATCTTTTCATCCGCCCAATACGGTTTTATTGCTAGTGAAGGAACGCAAGCGCCATTCTTGAATTCTTGGATTTTATATCTCTATTTTTTTCGGTAATCACAGTTCAGTATATTCGTTCGTGAAACCCTGTGTACAGAGGGTGTTTTATCAAGGAATGAGTTCTAAAAGAGGGGCACATAAAATGAAGGCTAATTTTATTTTTTCGGGACAACGCGACCGACAGCGAAATATGTCAGGCTGCTGCGGGTTAAGAAAAGCGGGACATGGTCCTCCCGCAGAGAACTTCACCCTTTCCACTTTAACTGAGCGAACGCTGACGAGGATGCGAGCCCCTTCTCGCATCCTCTCATCTCCTTACAGCGTTTGCTCTGCTTTTGAGTCGAAAGAGCGGAGGGCTTTGCCGGAGGATCTCATCTTGCTTTACTTAACCTGCAACAGGTTATAATAGTCTTAGATGTTAATTATTTAATAAATTACCTTAAACCTATTAAATATGTTTTGAAATATTCACCTCAGCAAACACATTTCAATTATATATCTGCCTTCCTCTGCGTCAAATTATGTCGTTGCTGTTGTTAAAATTCGGGCGGCTAAATTTCCTTCCGCGCTGTTCATTGTCGAATTTCAGACTTGAGGAAACTGAGATGCCTAAACTGTAGGCATAAAGCGCCGAAAGTCCCACGTGGAAGCGACTTCAGCCACCGCGGCGGGCACGGGCTGGGAGTTATCGCGAAACGATCTCACATCATCGCGTATGTTGAAGGAAAACCGCCCACACTTTATGTCACATCGGGCAAAGCTTCCGGCGACTCCCCCTCCGCCTTCAATCGGTTTCGGTATGGTAGATTCTATTAACTCAATATTGATGAGCGCGGAGAACTCGTTTGTTTAATGCGTTAACAACAGTGCTCTGGTACGTGCTCTGACTTTGGACAGGTTTAGACCCCACGTATACAAATTTCACAACGTCGCTACCGGATGGCGCCACAGCCCCATCGACTGTGGAAACTGGCTAGGAAACTGCAAGCGCCGACAGATTGCGGCGGAGTGCTTATTTCAAAAGGCCTGTAGATAGGATGCATAGCAGCGTAGGTCACACTGGATAGGTTGGTTATGGGAAGCGACGACTTGACGTAATACCTGGCAACCGAAGGTTTCCGGAGACGTCCCCTTTCGCAAATTTCGGCACCGCGGAGGGGGGGGGGGGGCTGGTGTGTCACTGGGGCGCGTGTTAGCCCCCCCCCCCCCCCCCCCCCCCAGAACCCCCGTTCACGCCGCTTAGCGGCGACAGTCTGTGGATGGCTCATTAGAAAAATTGTTCGACGATATATAGGATTCATCCGATGGAAATGTGTTAGCCATGATTCTTTCTTGCCCCCCTTTTCACCCCTTTCAATTCGTTTAGGACCACTTGCCATTCGTTTATCACCGCTCTCCTGTCTTTTATTTATGCCTTTCTTCTTCGCTTTCCGCTGTATGCTTCCGTCGCCTTGCCTCCGCGGCAGCAGCCAAACGGCGCTTACGCTCCTCCTCTTTCTCGGCCTGACGTCGCCGACACGTGACTTTGGCCTTCTTCCGTCGTCGCTCTTAAATAGGTTCAGCCATATCACTCGTGGAAAGAACCACATCCTTCGCCGGAGCGGCCAACTGAGCTGGGTCACATTCCAAAGCGGCGCGGCGCCTGCTCGTCTTTGGCTCCGCGCCAGCTGTGCGACGCTCGTATTGGCCCGAACCGCTGACGTCAGCACGCGGCACCCTCTCCTTCTCTCCCCGCCGCCGACGCGATACCTCCTCACCACCCCTATCTCCTCGCGACGTCATGCATGGCACTGACAGGCGGACGCACGAACTGACACCGGCGGATTTTCGCAAAAAACGAGCGTTCTAATGCTGACACATTAGAAGTTAACCCACCAATGGGCCACCCGTGCTCGACGCTTCGCGGCGTCCCTCCGGTGGCCCCAGTAGGCCCTAGCCTCGCTTTCCCCCACTGCACATCGGTTGCTAGGTGTTACATCACGCTGTGACTCTCTATAACCAGCCAATGCCGTGCGGCCGTCGACCTTCATGGACATGCTTAGTGACCTGATCTGCTTGCAAGGCGGCTTTCGTGAATGTTCATCCCGCGAAAAAGTGCTGAGAGGCTGCATTCATCATACTTTGTATATATATATATATAACACGTGCACTTCACACCATCGTACGTGGTCTCCGAGGAGGAAATAAACGAACATATGCAGATGAATGAACCGTACGTAATCTAATGAATCAAAGAATCAAAGTCTTCATGAACTCGCCGAAAGCCAAAATAACGGCGGAGCCAGGATTTGTACTCTGGGCCTCCCAACACGGCATTCGGAGGTCCAGAGTTCAAATCCTGGCTCCGCCGTTATTTTGGCTTTCGGCGGGTTCGTGCAAACATTCATTCTTTGATTCATTGGATTAAGTACGGTTCATTCATCTGCATGTGTTCGTTTATATATATATATATATATATATATATTTAACCTCTGCGTGAAATGTTAATGCAATTAATTGAAAATCACTATGGCGACAGCAGAGATATCGTCCCATGTTTTTTTTTTTTACTTCTGACAACTGCTATAGGACATTTAGACGACGAGCAACAAATATGCCAGCCGAGGCAAATATTTTAGAAGTTAATAAACGTAGTTTAGCTAATTAGGTTCGTAATTATCTCTCAACATTCCTATCCGGACGTACGCCGCGGTCGAGAAATTTATCTCGAAGAAATCATTTCTTTATTTCAGCTTGGCGTCTTTTTTTTTCTTTTTTTTTTTAAATTCTCAATTGCCCTTCAAACACACTGGAGTGTATTCGCGACTCCAGCGAGCTATAAAGGTCGCCACTATCGGGCAAATATGGCTGTCTAAATAGGTCCTGCCGTGTGGAGTGCCAGCTCAACGCACAACGTTAGCAGGCAATGATTTGACTCAAAATAGTTTGCCCCGGGTTTTATTCACTACGCTTCAACCTGCGGCAATGTGCTGGCTTAAGCAAGCTTCTAGAGACTTACACTTCTTCGGGCCTGGACTGCAGTACTGGTGAACACTGATAAACGCATGACGTCTGGTTTACACCGGTGCTTAGATTGTCCTCAGAGTGACCTGGGGAACACGCTGGTACGACAGGAAAAACAGATTAAGTGGGACAACTGGTCCATCACACAATTAGTGTCTCTGAATACTGTATCAGAGTTCCTCATTCCCATTCTTTCATAATTTGCCGACAACAGTCTCACTCTAGCCGAGTGTGTTTCGATTTTTTGCGACATCATTTGACGGCAGGAGTAACGGCCGCCCAGCCTCTGCTGCGGCGCTCCGGGTCGCTTCTCATCCACTTAGTACCGTGACGCACGTATTTTCAGGGATTCACATCCTAACGTTCCGTATTTCGCGGCTCCTACATGCCTGCTTGCTGTGCCTTCGGGTGCAGAAACAGGTCAGAAAACGGCGAAACACTCTTCCGCTTCGCGTCAGGCAGGAACGCCAATGCAAAGCGGAGCAGTGTTCGGCTTGCCATTACAAAACGAAAGAATTCCAGGCCCTCTGCAGGAAGCAAGCTTCGCGAAGGGAGTGTATTTCACTGGTCTTCGCCGCGTGTCTCTCGTCGTCTCGGAACCGACCAGGGTGCTTGGACTGAGCTTTGTTCGGCACGAACGATACTTGGAAGAACGGCTGTTTCTGAATAACATTCCGATTACAGTGCTTTTTGTTCGAATTGCTTCGCTTCGTATGAAGCGTAAAAAACAATGTTAGGAGTGGCCTCGAATGCTAAATTGGAAGCACGAATGTCCGGGTGACTCATAACGCGAATTAAGTTAACACTCTTCTGTGAATGGGCCCTCGGGCAGTTGTCATTCGAGTTTTTGTGTTGATTTTATTACTGTTTTCCTGCCTTGGTGGCAGAAACAAAAAAGCGTTATTGACGTCCTGACGGCACGGCCTTAGATAGGTACGTCACTTGATGCCCCGAGTGAAAAAGATGCATCGTGCTGCTTAGGTAGTATATGAATGACGACACAGCCATCTTGCTGTTTCCAGTTCAGGGAGTCATTGATTTCATGTCAAGCCATTCTCATAACTCACCGTCGGTTCCATTTTCTGCATTAACCATTCGCAGAGATCGCTTCGACTGCCAACCGCATTGAAAATCGTCATGGGAAAGTCATTGCTGGACTTCGCTACAAGCTTTACCTGGCCAGCAAAGCAATTGTTAAGCTATCACAAGAGCTTCAGGCTGTTTTATTATATCCTGTTGCTGTCCTGTCCTGATCATCTTGTCCGCAGTTGTAAATAAATCAATGAAATGCTGCTGCGTTTATACAATGGTCTTTCGAATGTTGAAAAAAAAAGAAGGAAAAAAAAAATGACAGCGGCTTAATGTGAGGACAAGAATAGGCGGCTAAGCTCTAAGCGATAAAGTTCGCACTGCAACGGGAACACGGCCCAGACCACCCTTTCTCGAATGAGTTACAGGTCTGTCCGGATATTTAGACAGTGAGAGTGACTAATCTCAAAATTATCAATTTAGCTAGTAGGGTATGACTGCTAACCTGGGGGCTTTAACTAAGTGATCCTTACACGAGTGCAGCTAGACTGCACTGTAAATTATGTAGTAAATGATTTATGATGGTTATTCATAGCGCCACACACCTGAAAGACCTATCAACAATGACGACGACGCGCTATGCGTACACTTATCGTGCAGTGTTCTATGTAAGGTTTCAAAATGGCGGCACGAATATGGGTGAACTTGAGCGCCACGGTGCGGAGTGTGGGAGTTTCGGTACTTTGTAGACATATTCAGTCACTAGCGCCACCCGTCGACAGCATGTAACCACGGAAGCCAGAACGGGCGAACAGACCTTGCGAAAGGAACTGTTCCTTTCAGTTCAGCTTTTTTCCGCTAGCTCCCGTCCATTTTGCTCGATTCGCAAATATTGAGAGCCTCAGGTTTCAACTGAAATTGCCCTGAAGACCTCGTGATATCGCCAGCTCTTTTTCTCTCCGCCATTATTTTTAAGTGATACCATGCCACGGGAGCTTCTCTAGATGCCACTGCAGTCTTACAAGCCTTTGACGGCTCTGACGAACTTGCGGTGTGCAAGAAAATACATATCTAGTGTATGTTTTTTTGTTCACACCTAAATGATTAATATTTCTATTATTTGCGAGGCTGTGGGCGCACTACGCTGCAACGTTATCAACGTTATGACTTAGTACGCTTCTAAGAGTATGACAATCACTTTTTCTAAAACAAACCTAGCTGCTTCCGAAATTTCTTAAAGCGTTTGAATATTCTTTCTAGTCTACATGGTTCTGCTTCTAAACCATGTTTCTTTTACACCAAGACATGTCGAGCTTATGTTCAAATGTAATATTTTTTGTAACATGTGAACGGTCTTTGTATATGTAGAATTCTTAGGTAGTCCGCATGTATGGCGTACAATAGAAAAATGTTAGCTCCATTCAATGCTAGAGAAATGATTGTACGCTGTTACTCCGTATTGCGTCATAGAGTGACAGCTAATGCCTTCAGGCACCTGGGCACCCTCTACTGCATTATGGAGTGACAGTTTACATCCATTGTATCGTCTTGGCAGAGTAAAATGGATAACATTTTGAAATGGATTTTGCGAAGTGTCGTGAATGAGATTGTTTCATGAATAGAAAAGATTTATGTTTATATATTTACAGATGTGTTTTACTGTGTTTATTTACCTAAACAGTAGTGCTCCATCACTTTTGGAGCGACGCATTTGAAACACTCTATAAACTCTCTCGCCTTCTCTGCTAGGGAATCTGCTCTGTGTAAAATGGAGATACACCTCACTAGATACGGGGAAGAAAATTCGGTTTGTTTTTACCTTTAAGAGGTATTTACTACTCTATTTGACGCAATATTCAGTGTCATTGGCAAGGGAAAGGTGGGAAAAATGGCTTTATTCTCAGGGCTTTTAAAACTAAGAATGCTTTTGCTTTGGACACAGTTTGCTTGTGAGGGGCGAACCAAGGCTCCCAATCGTAGGATTCTTTTGTTTTGTTTTCGGTTTTACCCATCAATTTTACAAACCACTATCAACTTAGACAGACCCGTTATTTTTTTTGTACCGAGCGTGCAGTGACTGTGTAATTATATTTCAAATAATAAGTATTGTTATATTCTCAATGTTATTACTACTAATGTTACTGATGTGTATTCTTATTCGTAAGTGTAGACATATTTTCTATAAAGCCGTGAAAACGTACTTTGCAGAAACAACTCTGGTTCCGATTGTCAGCATGTGATTTACCTCGCAGAAACCACACGCTGTTTTGCTCACATGGACACTGAACCCCCAAGGACATGTATGTCACAAAAAGAGGCCTCTCGGAGAAGCAATTTAGAGCAATATTTACGTCGCAAGATATATTTTGAGGTACGAGCGATTCTGAAATTCTTTTATTCTGACGCGTCGACCCTAAATATAGAGTGTACGAGCGGACCTCGTGCTGTAAACCAAGCCGAAAGAATTGGCGCCTGGAGATAGAAAGTTCGAACATTCACCAAATGTGCACTGGGCAGGTCAGTTTTATCTTGTTATATTTCAAGAGATTGTTTTCTTCCTGTACAAAATGAGAGCAGCAAAATCGGCACCTACACATAGAAAACTCAACCTTTCAGCGAATGTGCACTGAGCAGGTTATTTTCACCGTGTTATAATTCTAAAAATAGTTTTCTTTCTGAAAAAAAAATGAAAGCAACAAATGTGCTAAGGTCAACGCTGAGCGCGTTCGCAGACGATTGAGTTAGCGACGATATCAACTTGTGGTGGCGCCCTCTCCTGATAGGTAAAGCGAGCAGACAACAAAGTGTGTCGTCTACTAACTAAGCCTATCGCTAACTCGATCATCTGCGAACGCGCTCGGCGTTGACCTTAGCAAATGTTTTGCTTTCATACTTATTTATTTTTTGTCAGGATAAAAACAATTTTTAGAATTATCACATGGTGAAATAACCTGCTCAGTGCACATTCGCTGAAAGGTTGAGTTTTCTATGTGTAGGGGCCGATTTTTCCGGCTTGTTTTACTGCGTCAGATCCACTTGTGCCACCATATCGGAACATAAAATGGAAACACGTCCCATGACTGACAATGAGTCTCAAACATAAACATTGCGCTAATTTTATTTTCGATGCAAGTTTCTTTTGTGACATACACCTGCCCTATGCAGTTAGGTATTGTTTCTTTGGCGGTTCGGTCTTTTTTTAAAAGGACATCGAAGTAACCAAAGTAAAAAAAGGTAATTAATGTGCGGGTATGTTTGGACACTTGGAAGTTAATTAACCTTAACGGGTGTCTGGTGTGTCTGCTGTAGATGAGAAATTTAGCCAGTTTAGTACCACTGCTAGCCTGTGGTCTTTGATATGCATCACACAGTAGTGATGCACTTCCGAACGCCGGTACGACGATCGTTCAGATTTAACCTGACTGGAGTAGGGATTGAACCCCAGATCTCTGGAATCTGCAGCGCGAGCGTGCGCTCCAGGTGCTCCGAGCTGCGGTGCGCTAACACGCTTGGCAATCGATTCCACTTAGCCTTAGCCTTAACCTTAGCAATTCCAATGGCAAGGCGTTTGTCTTTATATGCCCAGCAGCCGCAAACCGAATTAACTTGGGATTGTTTCATTAGACATATAATACAAATTATTTACAACTGGGTGTTATATTTAAGGTTTTAAGTTTTTTTGACAGGCGCTTGAATTACTTGAACATACCTCCTCTAAGATAGCAAGGGCAAGGACATAATGTTTTATTCTGCCAATACACCGTAAGGTTAATCCAAGCCGAAGTTTAAAAATTTCGTAAAGACCAAAAAACATTGTTAGACTTAGAAAAAAAAAAGTTAACGTCACCTTTTATAAATAATATAGATCAACGACATTTAGAATAACTCCACGGCAAGCCAATGGCTTTCTTGTGACGAAACCAATAAATTCCTGATCGGCGCGTACTCTCCGAAAACAAAAAAAACAAGCTATTAGACTTGAAAGGCATTTGATTCAACGTCAAAGGCGGCACACGAACGGACCTAAATATTGCAGGCGACGAACAAGATTCAGTAACTTTGCGTCGGCGACTGTTGTGAGGATATTCTGTTCCGTACACTGGTGCGAGAATGTTAACTTGTGTCTGCGTTACTGGTGCACGAGAAGCAGGCAAGCACGTGAATGTGCAATATACGCGCTCATGCTAGCTGCATTCATTCTGATTCCTGGCGGTTATGAACCTTGGTTGTCGAAACCTGATTTGCGTCGGGCAACACATTCAGTCCACAAATGGAAACTATGCTAAATCATGTCATGTCATCGGAACAGTGGAAAGCGCTCTTGTTAGCGTGTGTCAGAATCGGAACTACTCGGTGTCTGATACAAACGTTAACAGATTTTTTATTTATCTTTTCACCGCAACATAAGTTCCCAATCGCCGCCGACGGCTCGGTCTCCGCCCACGTGTAGCGCTAACGGTCGGAACTACACTCCAAAAAATATGTCCGTAAAACACCTCTTAGGGGTTCTTCGGCTCGTTTATATTTTGCATTCTAAAAGGTTGAAGCACCCCCAAGAAAAACCTTCGTGAAAAATCTATAAGCGGTTCTTTTGAGCTCTTTTTTGATGTGAAAGTACTTTGTAAAAAAAAACTTTGAAAAGTTATTTGAGCTTTTTTTGATAAAACAATTGTTTTATTGACAACCAATTAAGAGTTCCTTTATGCACTTTTTCGTGAACCGGTTCTTCATCGAGAACATTTGAGTTCTTATCAGCCCATTTTTCGATGAATCAGTTCTCTACAAAGAACCCTTATTGAGTTCTTCTAAGATCTTTTTGTAGAAAAGAACTGGTCTTAATAAAGCACCTTTGGATAGTTCTTTAAGCTCTTTTTGCAATAAATCAGTCCTTTGTGAGGGTCATTTGAAGATACATTTGAATCAGGATACGAAAGATAAAAACAGGGCAATACACAACACATCTCACTTTGGTGTATTGTGGGTTACCCCTTTCTTATTTGTTGTTTCCCGTTTTAATTCTCTGCGAAGGTGCCTCACTAAAATTATCTGATTAGAAAAAAAAAGCTTGGAGAAAATACTTTCACTAAGCGCTCTTTATGACGATTTTTCTTCTTGATTTGATGCTTCAAAAAGCCAATAAAAACTTAACTTTCCAATATCTCAGATATGACCAAAAACAGGTTTGGAACAATACAGCTTCTCTTGTGGTGTTCTAAGTTTATTTAAAAAAGTGCTGGTTTCAATGGCGCTTCAGGGGCAACTTTATAATTGCTGCTTATGTCAAGATTAAATATAGATGTATAAGGCAATATATGGAAGGAAACGAAGAGGTCTCCTAGAATCTCCAAATTATCACTGGCCACAGGTGAAAATAACAGAGAAGATGCAGGTGCTGAGAAGTATAGCGACCTTAATTGGATGTTACTAAAATAAAACTGTGTGCACAACTAAAATATTTATCAACCAGAAATACAAAATTTTGGTTTTCTTAATTGACATACTTCAAGGAATTTGACCTATTTCCTTGCAACACCAAGGGCTTTTGAAGTCTACAACAAATGTGCAGTGTTCCCAAGAGTGTAACGTAAACAATAAATTTTCACGATGAAAAAAAAAAACGCTTGTGCACTGATGTGCACAACAGTTCATTTTGCCAAGCTGAAGCTTGATATTTAATAGTTGCAAAAAGCTTAAAACCAAATGCGCATTCGTGGCTTTACTAAGCTAATATTTTTATCTGTTAATATTCCAGTCAAAATATGAATGTCTTAACACACCACATGCTAGTTTTGAGGAAAGTTAAAGGCTGTTTAAAGTAAAAAAAAAACCAAAAAAACAGAGATCTTCTTTAACAGAAGCATCGTATGTATTCGGGCAGGAGGGGAAGTTCCCTCCCTTTCCCCCAATAGTTTCCTAGGAATCTCTGAAATGTCTGGGGGAAGGGGGGTCTATTGCACCCCATTCCTTGACGTCACTGCGTGGCAACAATTGAATTTTGAATTGTCTATTTAAAAACAACCTCACTTAAATGTCATCGTTCTCGAAGAGTGCTCACAGCAACGAAAAGTTGTTAGCAAATAGCCACTGTCAGTATTCTAGAGTACTAAAAAATAAAAATAAAAGCCCGGATTTTCCAGAACCACCGTGAGACCCCTGCAACTAAACAAAAAAGCTAATCTAAACGTTAAGCATGTAAATTACCTTCATGGGCAGCTCAATAGACTTTAAAAATACTTTGTATTCATTAAGAACGATGCCTTCCCTGCACCTTGGCAGAATGCGATGTCCATCACACAGTAGCCAGAGAAACGACAGGGAGCAGCACCTATGATGTGACGATTACCTTTCGCCAGCCCTAAGCCGTCCATAGGCATTTTGGGGAATTTTGAATAAAGGAGGGTTGAAAATGCTTCGCCTGCCTTGGTACATAAGAAGACAGTTGGTTGGGGTAGAGGCGGATCCTAAAAAAAACACAAATTACTTCTTCATTACAAGTACCTGAATGGTTCAACACCACTAGAAAACAGTTAAAAACAAAGTCCATTGTTTTAGTTATTATTAACCCCAGCTATGGTACCAATATTCAGGAGGTTTTTAGTTGGGACTAAATACATGGTGGGCTATCTTTTCTACAGCAGTAGAAATTTAATAATTCATTGCAAATAGACTATTCATCCCATAGCCACAATTATCACTGCTAAACAACCAGATGTCTTTCCTCGTCAGGTTTCTTGACTTGAAATTTTTGGCTAACGTAGGTCTAAGTACTGTCAATCAAACTGCCTTGCGGACGAGAAAAACTTCATGAAAGTTTTTGCTTACCGTGTCCACAATATAAAATGCTGACTACTACTTGTTGGACAGAGCGAAAACGAAAGAGCATGTCGACTTGACATCTGAAAGGAAAACACAATAACACAATACAAAATCACTACTTCATTCGCTCCTCTTAATTCCCAAATCACATACATTGTGACTCAACGTGAATGGGAACAAAACGAACTAAAAAGTAAAATAATTCAAGCAGGTTAGATAAATTGTTGTAAATGCCACCCTACAACCCTTGTGAATTAGGAATGCAGTAGGCACAATACCGAAACAAGCAACTTAGAATTGCTTTAGCATGTACAACTATGAGATGTTGATGCAGTGCGCACCCATCAAAGTCCATGTTTACTTGAGTGGCTTCGCTTTTCCAAAGCCTTTTCACAGGCCCTAGAGAGGCAAACTTTTAGCAATGCAGGGGCTGACATTTCGATGCTTACTGAGAACTTCCCTCTCGAGTACAAATAACAGGTCTCTGCTTTGCAACCCTTTCTTGTTAAACAATTATAAACGAAGTCATCATAGTTCAAAATAAGGCTTTCACCTTCCTTTTCCAAAAATATTTATCCAACTGCAGAACAAACGTGTTAAATTTTTAAATAACATTGACTTGGTTCGATCTGGACAACTGACCATGACCTGCTAAAATATGAAATATAGTACAAAAATGATAAACAGCCATTTCTGCCCTTGCCTTGTTCTCAGCGCAAGAAAAAACGTTTGAACCTTACAGCTTGTTACTCTGTGCAAGTTTCTTAGAATCCCTTAGTAATTGAATGCACAAAACAAATGGTGATACTTCGCTATCGGTTCGAGCAGGTCGCCCGTTGTCTTTCTTTGTGAAATAAAAATGCAACTGGCCCCTTTTATGAGATTAAGCTCCTGCTGAAGCTCGAAGGTAAATTATTTCTGATCTGTTTATTACAACAATGCAGCATTATTTCGTTTGGAGTGACCGGTAATGAAATTAGACTATACTGTAAGCAAACAAAACTTTCAAGCTGAAAAAGCCATTAAGTTCTAGCTTCGATGACCTTAGTGATATACAACTGCTTTTAAACCCCCTAAAGGAGTATTATGAGACGCTTTGAAACATCGGCAGTTGAAGCTTCCAGAAAATAGTGCCCACATTTTTTATGTTTAATTTTAAATGTAGTACTTTACCAAGCGTGGTTTTATTTTGTGACCACCCTTCAGCTACGACTAAGAGGACAATATAAAAAGCAAATTGAAAATCTCCTATTTACTTTCTTGTCGAAGTATTCTTTATAGTCCACAATTTCAACTTGGGGATGGGGTAGGGGAAGACAAATAACTAGATAGAAAAGCCCAAAGATAGGAAGGCCAGTAAACAGAATACTTACTACCTGTCCACCTCCCCCTCCTCATTACGCACTCTCCAACCTCGTCTGCATATGATCCTAGGATAAACACATCTCAAACCCAGGCAAAAAGCAAAAAGGTGTCGCAAGTAAACTGTTGCAAACAAAGCTAACCTGCAAGTTAGCAGAATTCAAGCAGTGTTTTTAGTCCCGTTGGTACCCTTGCGGGTTTTTGAATGATATACAATTAAATTGAATCACCTGTAAGCAACTTGCCCCCTTTTCTTGTGTGCAGTGTAGGATTGAAAGTTCACTGAGACCAGTCAGAGAAACTTGAAACAAAAATATTCCAAAAGCCGGGAATCATAATGATAAAAAAAACTGCTTCGACTTTACTCCACAAGGTTAACAACAGGGTTGTAAAAGTTACTTCAAAAATGTACCTAAGATACAGTTACAGTTACTCATATGAAAATGTACCTAGGTGCGTATCTAGCTACTCGCGTAAAAATGTACCTAGGTACAGGTACAGTTTCCTTAAAGGTACTTTTTATTTTCGCGTCAAGTATTTTTCTCAAATTTGTTACATTATTGTTGGAAGTAAATCCTTTGTACGCTGGGATGTACACAAAAACAAATTTGATAAACGTGCTTTATTGGTGTCAATGGGAGAAATAAGGCAAAACGCTCTCACCAGAGCATTCGAAGACTGTCTTTTTCTCTTGAGTGCTCGATTTGACCTCAAAATCAGGACTTCGAAATGTTCATCCGACATCTACGATCGCAGTTTGGTAGCAATTGTTCCTCCTATGCTAAAAACGCGCTCCACTGCCGCACTGCTTGGAAGCCCTGTGTTGAATTTTAAGAACACGCTTTTCAGCAGCGGCATGTGCTTGAGACAGTCCAGACTTCTTGTCGGAGCAAGTTTGGTGTACTGTACAAACACCTGCTCCCATTAAGCAGATGAGGACGATGTTTCGCAGTTAAAGAAGTGCTCACAGCCTTCTTCATCCTCACCACTTTATTCGCCTGACGACGCTTTTTCTATAGTTGAAGTTCGCATAAGTTCGTTCTTTAGTTAATCCCAGGCTCGCTTCCATTCACTTCGTTGTCTATCCATGCAACCTTAAATTTTGGATGGCATACGGCAGATATTATCAAATGTTTTTTCTTTATCCATACCTGCAAACCTCTTATTGATCGCCGCGATTAAGCTCTTGACCACCGGGCGGCAGTACCTCAAATTCTCCGTCAGCAACGCAGACATTTTTTTGCGAAGTGAAGTCAGTGTAGGCAGGAGATATGCCATGAACATGCTGTTTTCGCGCTGGAGAAGAGTTATAGCTTGTGCGAGAGGTGTAAACACCTGAACATACTCATCAATAAAGTCAATGTCTGACTTCGTGAATCGCGGAATTTTAAAATTCTCGCAAACTTCCTTCAAACTTCCACTTGACAAACTAATTCATTCGCCTTAAAGAAAAATTTGAAGATTTTTACGCAGGATCGCACCCACGACCCTTCGGTTGCGAGCCAGACACGCTACCGACTAGGCAACGGAGGGCTTGGGAATGGCACTGAGATCCTGCCATCATTAGAGTGCCTCGATGTCTCTGTCAGCGTAAAGGCATTATCGCATCGAGTGTTGTTAGCGCGTGCCGAGCAAACACATAAATAAACCTTGCGGGGTAAAATGGCATCAAAGCGCTGGCAAAAGCTTCTCAATCGCGCTGGCAGTGTTGTATCATAAGAACTAGGTCGTTGTGTGACTCAAGAGCATGAGAAGCGATTGAGAAGGCCATGCGAATGGGGCCCGATAACCCTGTCGCGTTCAACTCTTAAAGGCGAACGTTAATCGTACTCCCAGATTTTTTTCCTTCACAACCATTATCAGTTTTGTAAAGTGCACAATTGGAGTTCGATTTATTGCGTGGAAACACTACGTGACGTTAAATTGCTTTACGACTGTAATTATAATTTATTTTCAGTTATATGTTATATTGTATTTTCTACGATTTTGACGAAGTGAATAGAAAAGTACCTGTAAAACGTAACTTCACTTAGTTACAAGTTACTGGAAAATATACCTAAGATACAGATACAGATACTGAGAAATGAAAGTACCTAGGTTTGTACCTCAGGTACAACAAAAGTACCTAGATACCGATTTACAGTTACTTGTACCTATGTACTTTACAAACCTGGTTAACAATTTAATCAAACGTTTCGTCTCCCATGCAGGAAACATCGTCAGTGAAACCTACAAGCATTCCTGCTTGTAGGTTTCACTGACGATGTTTCCTGCATGGGAGACGAAACGTTTGATTAAATTGTTAATCTTGTTGAGTAAAGTCGGAGCAGTTTTTTTGGTCAAACTTGAAACAATAAAAAAAAAACAGTTGTATTTCAACAGTTACGTGCACTAATAAAAATATTAGTTTCAAGATTTAGAGATAAAAACACATTAAAACTACCAGTTTGCGAACGCAGAGGGGCAAGTACAACTCAGTAACTTCAGTAGTAGTCTTTCTAGTGATGAAGGCCCTCATTGCACGGGACATTTAATGTTTTAATTGAGCAGAAGTTCCACATTTGGCCCAGCCTTGGAGCACTCAACAGCCACAGCTTTCATGAACTGCAATGCCATTGAGATCATCTCCTGTTATGGTCTGGAACCTAAAGTATACAGCAAAAACAGATCTAATAAAAATCGAAGAACGAAGTTCTCTCCAATAATAAATCCTGTAAAATGTATTTCATGTTATGCAAAAAAATGGTAATTGAAACCTTGGGTGCTAGCGTTAAATAGAGAAGTTATATGCTCACTATATTAAAGTGATGAATGAGGTAGTGCAGTGGAACTAAAGACATTGCTTCTCATCACATATGGGAATAGACCAAATAGACCATCAGAGTATCTGATCTACGAGGTGTAACCAAACAGTTCCCGAGACTAGTTTTGTAGGGTTGAAAATAAAGGGCAGCACAGTGATGCTCGCGCAACAGCCGAAGGAAGGAACCTTCGTGTCTTGTTAAACCAAAGGGCGTAGCTCTCTTAACATTTCGAGATGCGTTGCATGAGTTTTTGTGACCACGTGCACGGACACAATGGCAATTTTACCATAGACAACAAACCAGAGCGAGAGATGACATCAGTTCTGCGTCAAACTCAGCAAGTATAATGCAGAGACCGTTGAAATGATTCAGTATGCTTGTGTCAAAAAGCAGTGAATTTTGCGAAGTATATTAAGTGGCACTCGCGGTTCAGGAACGGCAGAACATCTCTGGAAGACGAAGAGCAGTACGGCGACCTTATCCGACCTCTTCTTGACTTCAGTGACGTTCTGTCATTTTTGATGAGCGACTGCCACTCAAAACACCTTCCCACCTCACAGTTTTTTTACATAAGCCTTCTAAATCATTTTAAGGTTTTAGATTTGTCGAGTTTGACGTAAATTTTATGTTCGCCCTCGCTTTGGTTTGCAGTCTATGGAGGGATCGCCATTATGCTCATGTATGTGGTCAAACTCGTATAGCGCAGCTCCAAATGTTCACAAAGCGACGCCCTTTGGCATAATGCCGCATGCAGGTCCCTGCCTTCGACTACTGCGCGCGCATGACTATGCTGCTCTATCTTTTTGCGCTACAAAATCAGTCACGGAACTTTTTTATCACACCTCGCATGATATACTTTGTAAGAGAGACTAAGACAATTCCAGAGAACGTTTAGCTAAATAACCATTTCAGAACAGCCCCAGTGTTTCTTCCAGTTTCATATTTCCTCTTTATACCACAGAATTAGGGTGCAAAAAAAAAAGATATCTTTTATGGGTCTATATGCTATTTTAGACAAACAAAATGGTAGGGGAGTTTTTCCTTTCACTCTTTCTCTCTTACCACCTTTTTTCGCATTGTTTTTCTCAACTTCCTGCAGATGTGTAAGCAGTGACCTTTCTTTTTTAGCTTTCTTAATGGGCCATAGCAAATCCCACAATGGGAATGACTGGGGCTGCAGCGAGTCTGCTACAATACTTGTACTAAGCTAGGCAAGAAGCAATACCAATATTTGAATGAAAGCATAACGTCTTTTTTGCCTTGTTGTCTAGTTGAGTCGATCACGAAGGAGATGCCTGCTTGGAAGGCACACATGGCATCATCTAATTGTGAACAATTTAGTTTTCTGTAAAAAAAAAAAAAGAAAACATCGTTTACAGTTTGCGATTCGAACGGAAGAATCTTTAATACTGCTGCCTTATTGCATTCTGCTCACATTAAGTCTGCCAAGGCCGTTGCAAACTTTTTTGGTTTTCCATTTTACTGAGATTCACGAAGCAATTTACTCACTCCAATGGGCCTTTGTAAACAGCGGGCAAAATTCTAGAAGCCTATATCTTTGTGACTATCAATACCTTGCACCTTTCATGGACCCAGTTGCAGCTTTTATCACAATCAAGAGCCTAATTTGAGGGGCAAATCAATCTGAAATATTCTTGAATTTAACAAAGGGAATTACAAGTTGAAATTAGGTCCATTGCCTTACCTGTCTACGTTCAGCTATTGAATTAGCTTCTGCTACTTGACTCGCAATTTTATAATGAGCTGGCATTCCTCAACTATTTGCTCTGCCAAGTTTAGAAAGATCTCTCGATAAACCTCTTCATCAGTGAAAAAAAAACATTTATATATAACATACACCAGATACCATAATAACGTAAATTATGAGGGTGAAGACAATGTTGGAACAGTAGCGTGCACCATCATCGCAGGTCTTGCTACATCAGCAAACTGGCCGCCAATGAACCATCCTGTGTTCTATTATCATTGTAACATACATATCCATACACCAAGAGACAAAATGTGGATGTACAAGAAAAGCTTGTAATAATCATAATACAAGAAGCTCTGGAATACCCGATAAATCTCCCGAAGCGGCAGCAATGTGCAAAATGCTTCGGGGTCTTTGTCAATCGGGATCCCCAGTCCCGAAACTCTTCTTGTCGCTGCTGCACTGCTTCTAGGGATCGGGCATTCTACGGCTTGGTATTATCCGTACATCATAGCAAGTCAGGAAAACATTGTGTTACTAATGTCGTACTTACACAGAAAGAATGATCAACCTACCCAATGACCTTTGGCTCAATAAAATTATAGGGACTGCATTTCCTGCGTTATGAGTCACACATTTTATAAGTGCCTATAAGCTGTTTTTTTAACAAACAAAAAGTGGTTATATAAGTCGCAGTTATATATGTTTACAGAAGGAGCGGCAAATCCGACTGATAAACCCACATATGTGTATTGTGGTCGCGATATATGCACAAGAGGAAGCCAGTTTCAATATTCATTCTCGTCAACTAATCGAACGAGAAATATAACCTGTTCGGCGAATTTGCACAGTTAAGCTTTCATACTTTGAAAGAAAAGAAAGATACATATAGGTCGCACCGTTTTATAAAACGTACTGACAGAAATTTTGGGTAAAAGCCACGACTTATATACTGGAAAATGCGGTACTTAGTAAGGAACAATAAAAAAATGAAGTATTTATTTTTCAAAAACAATATTGATCTTAATTTTTTGTTATTAACAAAGCGCATGTCTTCTTAATACTGGAGCGCAGCGTTGTTACACTACCTGAGTTATCCAGAAACGTAACTAAAATGTCTGTCATTGTGAGCTATCTTCATATGCTTTTTGAGATTACTATGAGGTAGCAATGGAAACACTGCGCTAGCATTCGCTGATGCTGAGATCGCGCAGGACCATGACAAGTCTCCTCAAATGCCGAAAAATCCGGTTGTTCTCCCGCGCCACGACCACGTGGCGATTTCGGAAATGCACGAGAACATTCTGTTAAACATTCACTCGCCCATAGAAGGTAAGATAGCTCCACTGCACAAAAATCAAAACAGCTTTGCTCGCCACTTCGCGCCCATTGGCAGCCGCGGCCATCGATGCGCGCAGTCGCCGATACATGCACTCCCCTTGGCAGCTGGAGACACGCTGACACAACCGAAACCAGAAGAGCGATAGGAGGGACGTTTAGCTCACTTTCAGGCTTCGAATCTCTGGGACCAGGGTTGTAAAGTACCTAGGTACAAGTAACTGTAAATCGGTAACTAGGTACTTTTGTTGTACCTGAGGTACAAACCTAGGTACTTTCATTTCTCAGTATCTGTATCTGTATCTTAGATACATTTTCCAGTAACTTGTAACTAAGTGAAGTTACTTTTTACAGGTACTTTTTTTATTCACTTCGTCGAAATTGTAGAAAATGCAATATAACATATAACTGAAAATAAATTATAATTACAGTCTTAAAGCAATTTAACATTACGTAGTGTTTCCACGCAATAAATCGAACTCAAATTTTGCACTTTACAAAACTGAAAATACCTACGTCTGAAGAAACTCCCTCCTGGTTTCTAAAATACCCCTACAAATACTACTTCCAGAGTCACAGTTATAATTACGTGCGGAAAATAGTATTGGGAGACCTTAGATATGTAAATGTTCATTTCACATAATTAAGCACAACAAAACTGGCAGGCTTCGTTGTCAAAACTTATTGCAGCAGTAGAAGGATACAAACATCAAGGGCAGATAATCGAAGCACTTGTACTCTGGCCGAACGGAGACTTCGAGCTCCTGATGTAGTCTGCCACTGATGGCTGGGCTGCTGTTATTCTATGTTGTGGAGGCCCTGTGCTACATTCGGGTCTTTCTGTTTTACCCCGTCGACATTCGTCTTGCTCTTGTCGACACTCTTTAGTGCTTCCTTGTGAGACCTCTTAAAAAAGCAAAGCATGGCTAGTTAATACTTATTGCACCGCTTCAGAACAGCTCAGCGGCGCAGGACACTAGTCCAACTAGGTTTCAGCATTAGCACTTGAGACGAAAACGATATTTCTGCCAGACGCCAAAGATGGTCAACAGCGGCGGAAAATTCCAGACGTTCGGGCATTAAAAAGGGAAAAATTGGTTGCTTCCAGTAAAACTAAAATGAAGACGGTATCTAAGTGACCAATGACAAGGCAGCTTACAGATAATTGTTGCGGGTCGGTTCATTTTCTCGGAAGCCTAGTTTACCTAGCGCACCCGGACATCTTTGTAACGACTTCTTACCGTCGCTCCAGACGCCCTGAAAAATGGACTTGCACCGTAATTTTGTATAAGTATGACCAAACCTTTCTTTGTTACCATTCCTGACGAAGACCGGGCTCCGGTTGAAACGTCGAAAATAAAGTTTCCGTTGTGCTACCGATGGACCTCTACTTCGTCATATATAAGATATAGGTGAAGTCAGAGTGGTGAATGGGTCGAAACACGTCGAAAACGAAGAGGGAGTTGACGCAGGGACAGGCTTTAAACAACGGTTTCGAGGGGGTCCTGCAAAGTTCTAAGTCCCAGTTATCGAACATCCGCAGTTGAGAACAACGACAAATCAGTAGCAAGCGTATTGTACGCACGAAAAGTTGCTACCCTGACGTACGACGCGACGTCAATCTCTTGGCCGACTGACGGACGTAAACGCACATAGTACGGAGCATAACAAACCTTACACAGTGATGGAAGTGCCATTTGACCTTTCGGAGCAGGCCCTGTACCAGGCAAAATGTTGTTTTGGAGCAGGTAGTGGCCCTTTTGGAGCAGGGTCCTGCATAGGTTGGCATATTACTTGAAAATGAAATAATGCTGCATTGCTATATAAAGCCCATCTCTATTATAGGAACACAGTGCCTGTCGCCTTTTTAAGGCAGGATATATAAAATTCAACAAAGTAAACACACAAAAAAAAACATTTTTTAAAATGAAGTTTATCTGCTCGTCAGATAAAAAAATACAATTAAATATGTAGCACTGAGTTCTGATGGTACAGGATATTTAGTTTTATCAGCCTGCACTTCTTTTCATGTATCTGCAGCAGCATCTAACGACCCTCATTGTTGTGGAATGTTTTAGTTCAGATTAGAGTTGTTTTTTGGGCAGGAGTATCTGATATTTGCTTCAAAAATTCCGATTCATTTTCGATGTGCTGGCGAAGTCACGAACGGATCACGGCGAGTTAACCCGTTGAGTGCCCTCCTTGGCATGCACCGACGCGCTGCAGAGAAGCGACACCCGCGGAGCAGACACCACAGTCGCGCGAGTCGCGCAGTGCTTTGTGCTCCGAAGAGGACGGTGAGGCTTTACGAGCACTACATCCAGAGTTTGGTGAAACTCAACTATACTTGGCTTCAGCTTCGGTGCGAGCGCAGCCGAAGCTACAAGCGCGCGCATGGAGCCCGTAACGGTGCCCACACTGCACGAGCCCACTCGCGAGTCAGGAATGCACAGAGCATTGGGCTCGCGCTAGCTTTGACTTCGCTGGTAGCTAGCGCACGGGAACAGGGCGGGAACAGGGCGGGCCCATTGACACCAATAAAGCATGCTTATCAAACTTGTTTTTGTGTACATCCCAGTATACAAAGGATTTACTTCTAATAATAATGTGACAAATTTGAGAAAAATATTTGGCGTGAAAATAAAAAGTACCTTTGAAGTAACTGTACCTGCACCTAGGTACATTTTTAAGCGAGTAGCTAGATACGTACCTAGGTGCATTTTCGTATGAGTAACTGTAACTGTATCTTAGGTACATTTTTGAAGTAACTTTTACAACCCTGTCTGGGACAAGTCTCCAAAGTCATCTTCTGTCAACCAATCTGACGAGTTTCGAGCATCAAGCGATCAAGCTCCAACGGTTTCAACAATCGCGCAGCTTTCAGTGCTTCCACTTCGAACGTAACTTCTACCAAATGCTTTTACGTTCTAAACTTCAACCGCTTCAACGTAAAAGCGCTTTTCGATGACGTTATCCTTTTCGTTTAAAAAGTATTTGATTCTTTAGCCGTAGTTACTTATAGTTTCCAAACAAACAAAACTTGTTGTTTCTGACGACGATTCTTGGGAGAGTCTTGGGTCGAGTCAAGTCTAGTAAACGGAGTGTGAGTGGTGTCCGCTGTCACGTGGTCAAATCTCCCGCAAACATCGCGAAACTTCAGAGCTCGCGAACGTCCTGTCGCTCCGCTCGCTTCTCTCTTGGTAGGTCGGTTGCTCCAAGCAATTGAGAGATAAGATTATGAAGAACCTACTCTAACAAAAGAGTTCTTCATCGCCCAGTTACATTTCTTGTGTGCCAGGGGGCGATAGTGTTTGAGGCAAAACCGTTCTTTACGAGCTGAAAGATTTCTTGGGGCGTTGAGGAATCTTCCAAGACCGTAATTTTTTTAGATTGTATTTGTCAAAGTTTCAGAGGTTGTCGTTATCTGGTTAAAAAGTTACAAGCTCTTTTAGGAAAGTTTTAACGAGAACGGGGCTCCGTTAGCACCTCGTTCGCGCCACTGGAGCTAATTGGGTGGAGATTAGTGTTTGGCGATACTACTTGAATTTTTTTTTTTTTTGACGGTGAACAAAAACTAATACCCGTTTAACTTTGCTCTTACGCACCCGGTAAATAAGTCACGCAGAACAACTTCTATACATTCATGAAGCGCGCAGGACCTAGATCTTCGAAATAATTAAACGCAGCGGACACGGCGTCTTTAGAAAATGAAACCGGTGGACTCGTCGAAACTATGAAGACATCTTTTGCGTCGTTTTTGTTTGACGTTCCAACGTCGAGTACTTCCATGTCAAAGAGCGACCGTTATGAGGTTGTCCCCCGAGGGTCGGGCGCTTTTGCACGTCACAGCGGAAGAGCAATCATCGAGATTGTTTGCGGACGAAGCTCGAGAGAAGAGGCACTCGCCCGCACTGTCGCCGTCAAGATGGTCATCCTCCAGGGAGCTGAGTCCTGTTTGTTCTGTACCTAGTGCACTTAGGCGGTAAGAGATGCTCAAAGAAAAGTAAAACATGCACCCCTCCCCCCTCATTTTCTCGGGCTTGCTGAGTAGGTAAATATGTGCTGTTCCCCGTTTTTGTTGCATTTGTTTTGAAGAACAGCGAGTTAATATAACTCGCTGTTCTTCAACAGAAGAACATAGAGCTAGTATAATAATCTAGAGGAAAAGTTCTCCCGCACTGGGGCCGCGTGTGAACGGCGGGGCATAGACGCCGTCATCGGAGGTTCCAGTTGGCGGTTCCAATGGGCCCATATCGCTGGCGATGTCTTAACTTGCACAAAAGGCAGAACACCATCACTTGTAAGGTGTGTATCTTGTTCTTTTCACGCATCCTTTCCGGGCAAACACCCGCATTGCGCAACGCATAAAACAAAATAAAGTCGGCAGGCGCTCGAGCAACTTCAACTCGTTCCGGCTAAACGAACATGCCTTACCTTTTGTCTGCCTTCTTTCACTGCTTTTATGTCGCTCTTTTCCTCGTCCTTTTTCTCGGGACCAGCGATGTCAGTCAGCGCCCAAGAGTTTTCGCGTTCCACTCCCGTCTTTACTCCCTTTGCTGCAGGCGGAATTTAAAACCAATTTGCAGAAGCAGTCTAGAGCGTTCCTTGATTTGGCCACACGTTTAAAATATGTTTCCTTCGCCAAATGTTTTCTTCAAACTGAACTGCTGTAGGTCTCGCCATGACTCGGTATTACATAGTGTCAGCGTGCCTCACGGAACTAAAAATGTGTATCAAAATAAAAGTAGAAACCTCACAGTTATATGTGTGGCAGCCTATTGCCGCTCTGCGCAAAGGGACCAAGCGACCGTTACGGTGCAACTCAGAAAAGCTTCCAGCAATAAACGCGAGGATCGAGGGAACGCGACCGCCCACCCCCATGGCGAGGTCGACGAGGCGTGGCAAACGGAGAGCGCCGGGCGAACAGGCCAGTCAAGCGGTCAAGCTCACTCGATCGCTCCCGAATGCCCGGTCCTCTTCACTGCTCGCGCCAATGGGACCGACAGAACGTCGTTCTTTTGACCGATCGTTTTTCGGTTTTCGGTTCAACCGGAAATAAACCGAATTTAGACGAACGCTAAACCATTAATCAAAAGTGCGGAAATGGGCACCAGGCATTCTCTGTAACGAAAGCGGTTTCATATGTATTACTCTTCGTATAATCGTAAATGAACCGTTGTGTTTTTGGTTTCGCGTCTTCATTCTAAGGTTGTTGGTGAATTGCAGTAACAGTAAAGAATACGAGCGAACCTCCAAGGTTTGCCAGAAAACTGAAAAACGTGAAATTAAAACACTTGTCATTGCGGCAAGCAACGTCAGTTAGAAACAATTCATGCGATGAGGTCTACTTAAGGAACATCGCTTGCCTTTCCTAGGATTTGTACGTCACGAGAAAACAAAAAAAAAACAGTCAGTACATAAAAGTCTTGCAAACATATACCAAGGAAATTGTCAAGATTAAAATACCACCAAGCTGAATCACGCGTACCTTTCATATACATAAGCTTCTGAAGCTGAACAGATCAATAAATAAACGACATGCAATCACACGTTCACCAGGTTTGACTAGGAAGCGCTGTTTTAAATCTAGTTTCGCGTCTAAGTAGCCGCGAGTTAAACGAAGAATCAGCCACTATGCATGAGCGACGAGGCCCGGCGGCATTCACGAGCGCGAAGCAAGAGGGTGATCCTGGCCAGGGCTGTGTTCCAAATCTTACCCAAACTATCCGAGTTACTCTCGCGGGTCGTGTCACGTGACAACACAGACTGAAAGACGCTGGACGCGGGTAGGTTTTAGAACGCCAAGGTGCAAAACCCTTACCTTGGAGTAGGATCGTGTAAATTTTGGAACACGGCCCAGGAGTAACAAGCGGAAGTGACGTCAAAATATACGTCACGCATGTGCTATTGCACACCTCCCAGAGTGAGATCAGCGAAGCAAATAGAGGAGCACCCCGTCAAATCGCAGCTATGCTATCCGGTATTCTTACGCCGTCTCGTGTCGCAAGTTTTAAGTCAGAGTTAGCCATTTTATTGGACCGTTTTACCTATTCACTCAGTCAGATTAAAATGTCTGCACAATTTCAAACAAAATTCGGATGTTTTTTTTTTTTGTTCTTTTTAGTTTGGTTCAAGGAGACATTTATTAATGTCTCTGCGATTATAACAGCGAATGTATCCCAGCAATGGAGAGAACGTATACAATTGTGGTCGTTTGTGGCAGGCCCCAGCCGCAACCGAGGAATAGGTTATGTCACCATATCTAATGTTTAATGTGGAACCGAAATCTCAGTTACCTAGCGAAATCTCCCTTGTTGGTGGGCACCTTCGGGGAGATTTTATGCGGCAACTCGGGAGTCACGGATTGTTTCGAATTGCGAGGCATTTCAACCTACACAGCGGAAATGCAGTTGAGCGCGAGCAATGGGTGAAATTGCTCGCACACTTCCGCTTTTCTCCAGTCAATGTCAAGAATGGAAATCAAGCAACACACTGTAAACGACTTTAGTTTCGCGGGCTCGATATATTTCGCGAATTTCGTAAAGTATGTATTTCGGGAATATCTCCCGCGCTTCAAAAAGTGTGATTGGGAGCGGCGCGCGCTACGGATTTGGTACCATGAGGTGATGCAATCGCTTGGCTATTTTCTCACGATATTTTTTAAAATTGCGAAATTCCCCAAAATTAATTTCTCGCAGAAAGGAAGTAAATTCCAGTAATCTTTCTAGCTCCACTTTTTAAGATGGGCAATCATATTACCCGTGGCTCCAACCAGCACAACCAAGGAGAGAAGGGCTGTGCATGACGCCATCGCTAGTGGATCCTCGACCGTTTTCATAAGCGGCAAACAGGCCGGAGCTCGACGATCATCGCCGCAAAGCAGCAGACGCGTCCGTCCTGATGGTCGCCGTATACCATGTGGAGGGCAAGTTCGCCTGCTTCTTTTGGAGGGGTTGTGGTGACGTTAAAACGTCGACCTCTGACTGGTTCTGAATGAAGGATAGTGGGTAGACCTGGGGGCAGATTGCTTTGAGGTCTACTTGCTATCCTTCAATAAGAACAAATCAGAGCTCTGCGTCTTTCACACGTCATCAGAACTCCTGCGCAAGATGCAGACCAGCGATGGCAGTAAGGACATTACTGTAATGAAATTACTGTAATTACATTACATTTGGAGTAATGAGTAATGTAATGAATTACTTCTTCAGGCTAGTAATTTTGTAATGTAATGAATTATTTTTAGGTAACTTCGAGAAAATTACTCATTAATTTTTAAATTACTTTTGTCCTAATTTAGAAAGTTATTTTGCAAGCTTTAAAAAATAGAGAAAATGATTTTCCATGGTGAAATGTTGTGAAAGAGCATTAAAGGAAATAATCGACGGCCACCTGAGCGCAAAACCTTGTACAAAGAGCTGAACAGGCGCACAAACGAGGGCTGGAAAGGCGAAGGAGAAAAGCTTACGTCTAGACATCGCTGGAAGGCAACGGCTTACGAACTCCTGGCACGACAGAGTCACGGCTTCGCGTCATCATGACGATACCAATCTTCGTTCATCCCTAAGCTGACAGTGCGGTGGGAGCTGCGAGCTAGCCAGTACCAATCAAACACCTTCCTTTAATCGCCTGTCCCGTCCTGCGCGCGTTGGTATGACTATGATCGAGAGCGTTGTTACGTGGCGAATGATAGACATCTGACTGCTCCAAGAAACACGTAGCTTCCACCGTTCATCTCTAAGCTGACAGTGCGTCAGCTTAGGGATGAACGGCTCATAGGCTGCAAGGCGACGGGCACATTACCAGTGAGTTAAACAAAATTTAAAACCTGAGAGGACAGGACAAACAGATCCCCAGTCTTGTACTTTCGTGAAGCAAGGTCAAACCGTAAGCTTTGACACACTGTGAAAAACAAACGACCGGAATAAAAAGTTAATTCCAAATGCCTTGCCAAAGCCCCAGAACGTTTCGTGTGTCCTCGAGCAATGCAGGTGCCGCTCACGGGATGCCTCGCTTCCTTCCCTTGGGAGGTTTATTCGGGAATAAGCCTACAAGAAGATATCGCCCCCCGTTTGTTGGGAAAGTACACAATTTAGGAATCTCGCGTCATTTCTCAACTGGCGACGCTTCTGCTTAGCAATTATCCAGGTCCTTTTTGTGACAGTGTGCAAAAACTTGGGTTCTTCGGGTGTTTGGGAAAAATGCTCCTTGAAAGAAATGACGGAGAATAGGTCAATTATACTTGGCGACAACCTTTCTTGACGATGGAGGGTACAGGCACGCGTTCCCTCTCCCACTTTGAGCGCTGAATAAAGCTGTGCGCGGGCTCTCCTCCTCTCCGCTGCACTGCCAAGAAACGTTATCGCCAAGTATAGTGCTCTCAGGAGAATAGGATTAGATTGCGTCCTGGGCGGAAGGGAAACGTTTCACGCGACGACCCCTTGCAAGAACGAGCTGCCATTGCACGACTTAACAAACTGACACTGACTACAACTTCTAAATCAGGAAGACGGAAACATATCCCCCTTTTAGTAAGAACCTTTACCGTTGAATGAACAGGAAACCTGTGAGTTGACTGTCTGAGTCACATCTACAGAAGCTATCCATCATGTTTAATACGTATCTCGTGTGCGTCAGCAAAACCGCTGTTCAGTATAGGGTAGTTCACTTTGAGGCAGATAAGGTTGTTGCGGTGCAAACAGGAAGATATGAGTTTTAGTACATATAGACCAACTCAGCTCTTTGACGTCACATCACTGCGGTGGCGCTGCTGTCGGCACTGCGCATGCGCAGCGCCTTGCTTCTCCCGGATCTGGTTCCTGCACACGCGCTGTGTGGGCAAACGAGGGCTTGTTTTGTAAACACTGTGCTGGTGTATACGGTAACTAAAATGAGCACGAATTACTGCCTCAAGGTATTCAAAAGCAATGTCAAAGTAATTTCGAAGTAATTTTATTACTTTTGGAAAGTAATTGTAAGGTAATGTCATTACCTTTAGTCTGCGGTAATTTGTAATGTATTTAATTACATTTTTGCAGTTTCCAGAAAAGTCATTAATAATGTAATTTAATTACTTTTAGAAAGTAATTTTTCCATCTCTGAAGCAGACGACTTGCTCTCCACATAGCGTGGCTCTCGTGAGACGCTTCGAGACGCGCTGCTGGCGATGCCGACGCAAGCTATAGGCGGCGCTAATCCACTGATAACCCTGTTCTTCTAAATGCTCCAACACTTACTCCAGCGCCGAGCTCGACAAGACCGTAGCGCCGCCGTTTCTGCCGCAGCGGCCGTTCCGGGAACGCCGTAACAAAGAAGAAACTTTTGCTGATTCCCCTTCTCTCAAGAACAAATTATCTACCGCTAACTAGCCAACGAGCTACAAACGAACTAACGAAACGAACCGACCGCCAAGGGGAGGCGCTGTAATCGCATCGGGGTCGCAGTGGCTCGGTTTCAGTGGATGCGAGGGTTCCTAGTTCATTTGGTAACGTTAGCTCTATATGGACTCCAACCACGCGATATCTCGAGACTGAGCAGTATTTGTCGATTTCGTGCTTATTTGTTTTTATCTTTTTTTTTTTTTTACACGGGCTTTATTTTTTACTTTTTATGTCACTGAAGTGTGAGGCCGACGTACATTTTGCGCTTCCCGCTTTTTATCGTCTCTTACTTTCCGATCAGGGCTCCCGTCGTAGTTTTCGAGATGTGTGTGCTAAGAAGATCATCTTCCCTACAAAAAAAAAAAAAAAAAAAACGAGATTATTTGTCGACCTTTGAGCGTGGCTCCCTTTAGCTGCAAATCCCGGATTAGCTAGAAGTAGGCAATTTGTCAGGTCGTAATGGGCCTCAGTTTTCGGTAGCTCCTAACCCACCACCTTCTTTTTAAGTGCGGAAATATATCTAGAAATGAATCAATAACAAAAATAATTACTGCGCTTCAGTTCCGGCTAAGGACTTACAAAAAAGCGGGCTTTTCAAACTCCTTTTGAGGTATGAAGAACTTAATGAAGCTTGTATGTTAATTTTGTTACCAGATTTTGTTTTGACCTAAAATTCGTTCAAGGCGAAGATGCAATAAATTGTGCGGCCCCAGTGCGGAGGACGCAAAGAATGTTCAAGGGCTTGCTACAGCTGAACCGCAATAACAGGCTTTCATGGGAAGTGTGTTCGGAAAAGCTTTTGGAGCATTGACGAAAGGTTAAAAGCGCACACGAGACGAGGACAAGTAGAAAACACGAACGACATGAAGAGGCACTCACTGACTTTTAACTGATTTACTCCAAGGCCATCTATACATACATACACTCACTGCCTACATACGTCGATAACCACTCGACACTTTATCTCTTGATATAATAAACAGAGTGCGTTGCGTGAGCACGCCCTCCACCTGTTTACTAACGTGATACGTTATTTGGCTAGGTGTTCAGCATTTCGCGAGGCCCAGATGAAAGAATGGCCGCGAGGCTTGACACTGGTCGGTTTTGAGTGGGGGAGGGGTGGGGAGGGGAAAGGGGAAAGGGGAGAGGCTGTTGCAGTAAAAAAGTGTTTGCGCAAGTCAGGAACCAAACCCAGATAGCAACGTGATACCCTGTTACACGTTTTCACGTGAAACGTCCTTTGACCAGGTATTCGGCATTTTCGTGAAGCCCAGATAAAACCGTGACCGCGAGGCTTAACATTGATTGGTTGGCGGGTGCAAGGGGAGACGTAAAGTGCTCGACGCTAATTGGTTAACGGGGAGGTCACGTGACCGGAGGGGTACGCGAGGAGGAGCTCGACGACCGGTGCACACTGAGAGAGAGGAGCTGGAGAGTAAGGAAGGCTCTGGAAGATCGCCAGGTTCGTCAGCTCGATTAGCGATAGTATCGCTTCATTCTGGGAACAACTATCAAGTGTACACCTGGTACGGGTTAAATCACCTGAGGAAGAGCGCCCTACACGTAGGCGTCTGGCGACTGGAAACTCAGAGTATCGCTGAACGTTTGTGATGCCAGAATGTTTAACGTGTGCAACGCAATTACCAAACTATTTGTCATACATTTTTACATAAAGAAATTACGAGCTTGAACTGTTTTGTGTAAAGTGTTGAGTGGTTATTAACGTTAGTATTTTTTTATTAATACTGTTCACGTTTTTTCAGGGCGGTTACAGGAGTGGAAAGAAAATAACATACCAGTAAATTTCTCAATGAATAAGAAAATATATAGTGCAATCGTATATCTGTTTGGATGGCCTTGAAATGAATCAGTTGAAAGTCAGGGCCTGTCTATGTTATTCTTTTTTACTTGTCCTCGTCTGTTTCGCGCTTTTAGGCCTTTTACCGTTACGAACTAGCTACCCTAAACCAAATTTTTAATCGTGAAGTAAGTCAACGATGGCAATACAAGCACTTTGATTGGCGTGTTTTCATAGGCGTCATATCGTCCGCTCTACGGGTGGTGGAAGGGGGGGGGGCCGGGGAGGAGGGGAGAGGAAGGGGGTGTGAAGCCTTGTGTAACCGCGCTTCAGTGGTTCATGTGCTAGCCTTCAACGGCACCCAGACTTCTTTACCCGATAAGCGTAGGCAAATCTAGGAAATGGATAAATGGTGTCAATCATTGCGACATATGCTTACCAAAGCTTTTCTCCCCTCCCCGTAAACCAGACGTCTAAACGTCTGGTTTACGGGGGATTAACCAGTCATTACGCTTATGAAAGCGCGGCAATCAGAGTGCCGGAATTGTTCTGTTGACTCACTTCACAAGCCTTTCCGAACGCACTTCCGGAAAAGTCAATGGGCGCGTTAACTCCGTGCTCCGGAGCGCGAGAGTTTGGCGCTCCTTTCACTAAACGGACAGGAGTGCCACCGGGGACTGACACTCGAGCGCGCTCTTCGTGCACCAAGAATTTTTCGGAGCGCGAGTGACTTCTTCGCGCTCCGTGACGTCACGTAAACAAACAAGATGGCTGCGCTGCTCCTGCGACCGTCGAGACAAAAAGGCGTAGGCGGACCGCTGCCCCTTTTCAGTTGATTAGTGCTTAATCCAGCAGGTAAAAACGATATGATTTGAAAGCCAATACAGCAATTAGCGTTCCGAAAAAGGTTTGTTCGTTCATCTCGCCTGAAAAAGAAATTAATCTATCAAACGGTACGGTGACGATAGCACAGCGACAGAAAAGTCATCAAGATGCGAAGACATTCGGACCGCTCTGTCCCTTTTATAATACTTAGCCCAGCGAATAAAGATACTTCGATTTGAAAGCCGAAACTTCAGCGAGCGTCGATGAAAAGGTTTGTTCGTGCGTCTTGCCTAAAAACGAATTGATCTATCGAACGAGCGTGAAAAGTGATGAAAAGACAGTCAGACGGCTGCCCTGCTTAGAATGCTTAGCCCGGCCGCAGCGAATAAAGATACTTGCATAGATTGGAAAGCCGAAACACCACTTAGCGTTGCGGGAAAAGCTTGTTCATGTATACCGCCTAAAAACGAATTGACGTGCAATCGAACGACGGTGTGCCGGTATCAGCGTAGCTTCCGTCTCGCTGCGAGACGGAACCGACGGAACCAGAAAATCTGATAAATTTGAGGGTCTTCCTGCGTCGACGAGCGGGTTCAAGAATATTGTCTTTAAATCGGAACAGCATGCATGGTCAATAAATAGATCAACCAAGGTAACCTTCCACATATGTGCACGAAGCGAGTCTTCAAACCTTTCAGGAATATTAAAACGTTCGTAGAAACTTCATAACGTTGCCGTCTCTTTGGCTTTAGACTCTGCCGCTCCACACGGGCCTAATTATTTATCTTCGAAATATTTTAGGCTTCTGCCACCCGTATCCACGGTTGGGAGGAGCTCGTGTGGGCCGTGGCCCGTCGATAGTTTCTGGCCGTGTTCCAAAACTTACTCGATCCAACTCTAGGGTAAAGGTGGTTATCGAATACCTACCCCCGCCAACGGTTCTCTATTTTTGTTGTCACGTGACCTAAAACGCCAGGGTAACTCGGATCCATTTGAGTAGGCTTGGAACGCAGCCTCGGTGTGTCGCGCTCCTGTACGATATGCGCCGTTTAGTTGCTGCGCTCGGAGTATGAAACTCGGAGTGTCGGAGTAGGAGTAAAGGAGCGCCGACTTAACGCGCCCAATGTGCATCGACCCGTCTTCCTCGTCCGACTTGCTGCCTTTCGGGGATGTGATGCACATGTGAAAATAGACTCTTGCTCAAATTGACGTATCATGCGTGTTGAAATCACTGACGAGCAATAGACGTGAAACTAGGGGGGTTCGGTGGCGTACGTGTGAGCGTACTGCAGCTCGGGGCACGTGGAGCGAAAACTCACGCTGTAGAACCCAGGGATCCTGGACTCAATATACCCGCCCCTTCCCGTTTCGATCTGAATGAGCATCGTATCGGCGTGCGGCCGTAAGTCACGACCGCGCGACTCATGCTAAGAACCCAGGCTAGCGGTTGTACTGCGCTGGCGAAATGTCTCCATCGGAAACACAAAACGCCCACTGGGGCTTACTTCCCGCCGTCTAAACATAAACGCGATTTACGCGAAACCGCGAAGAACTAATCTTCGCCCCTTCTCACTGGGAAATTCGTTGGACCAAAGAATAATGATGATGATTGATGGTGTATTGACGTGCGTTTGACGTGACTGCCCGCTTTGGTTTTCGCGCAGGCGCACCGGAGCAAGAGCCTGACACAGATCGACTGCCTGGAGGGCGGCCCCAGCGACTCCGGGATGGCGCGCCCGGACGTCGCAGGTGGTAGTCCGCCGTGGCCCGCAGGGAGCCAGGGAGCACCGTCCGTGGACCTCCTGTCGGTGCCGGACGACGGGACGGCCAGGCTCACTCCGACCAGGCCACTGCGCAGCACCGGCAGGGTGAGGCGGCGCGCATCGGTCCACATGGCGCCCGGAAAACATCGGTCTTTGAAACACGTCACGTCCTTAATGTCATCCATCGCTCTGTCTGTGGGTGCCGCCATGTTGAATTTTCTGCGTCACCTATAGACGCTTTACTCAGGCGCCAGAGTACCGCCGCCATTGGCCGACCTTCTCGTAGTCTTGTCTTACCGAGATACCGAGCCACAGAAACGGGCGTTGACGAGCCTCCACAAATGCCAACGCCGAGCAGAAGGACGCAATAAACTCTGATATGGCAATGACCTGGCCTTCAGTGGTAATGATAAAGTGAAGTAAACGGAATAAGGGAAACAAAAACTGACAGTCGGTTATGGCGGCGCCCATGCACAGCTGCTGCAGAGCGTCTGTAGAGGAGGCCAAAGCGGAACACAGGTTGGACATGGATGGATACGTCTAAACCCTTTCAATCGGGCGTCGGATTGCGCCACCTAGCCAAAGCTTTAACTCGGACGATTAACTAACTAGTGTTGTGACAGCGTTCGGCAGCTGCTCGTGTTCAATCGATTAGGAAACGTGTCAAAACCGAACGCAGCACTCGTGTGCAATCCCCGCGTCGGCCTTCTGTAAGTACAGCAGAAAATTCAGCACTATACGGCCTTGCTATGGATATAGCTATACTCACTTTCATCTCAAGAACTGTAGTGAAAAAAGTCCGGCTCCTCGCGGAGCATTACTAATTTCCCCCTTTATGTGGAGAATTAAGGTATATGTAGGGGTATTTTACGTTAGATATACGTTACCTTATCAAGATGCACTGCACACGTTTCAAACGCCGAAAACATCGCTTCTTCCTCCGACGACCAAATCCTGTAAGAACTACTTCGCGAGGAGCATAAATAATGCGCAACACTTCTTTTCTTTTTTTTTTTTATTGACGCCAAAACGAGTATAGTTGGAGTTTTCTCTATCCTCCCGTCCTTTAATTACATCTTACTACCTGTTCTTACCACATGCCATTTTGCTCACCCCAATAATGATGTCGCGGTCGGCGGGGAAGAAAGGGAATGGGTGGACAACAAGTTCTTAGGAATCAACTTGTGCGTATATTTACGGAGAAAAGCAACCAAAGATGAAAGAAATTACCATAAAGAAATGAAATGGTAAATTGCGGCGTAAAAACACGAAAAAAAGAACACAGCTAAACCGTCTCCTCATTTTAGAGTAACTGGTGGCTTCTCCTATATGGCAGAAGGGACGTTTCCGGGTCGATAAGCGTGTGCAGGGCATCGGAGCGATGCCATGGGCTAGGCCGTACGTGGCTGCCGGGCTATACACCTTTTCCACAAGGGCGCAACTATCTTGAATGTCGTCACTTATGGTATGTGTTGAAACATCGTTTTAATGTCTCCACGCCGCTGGAAGGAGTTCGGAAAAAATGCGTGATTGTCACATATTCTATTTTTTACCTCGTCTATATTTTCTCGCATATTTCAGGTTGAAATGGTTTATTATTTTGTCGTCCCGGAAACTAGATGCGTAACCCACATGACTGAGAACAAACCTAAACGAAAACAGCCTATACAGTCGGGTCTAAGGGCGCTGGCACCGTCACCTGGACGCGCCAGGATTCAAACAGCAGCCGTGGCCGCCCGTCGCGGTTTGTTGATCAGCTTCGAATGAATCTTTGATCTCCCGTGCCCGGGCACCCTCACGCGTCTCCATCTCTCCTTCAAAAACGTGACAGATGGAAAGGAACGCTCGACATAACAGTGGCATAACTTTTAGTTTTAACTGGATGTATAACGGCTCTATACAGTGTAACATTTTAACAATCTTTAGTCCCTAGTTTTTTTGTTTTTTTTTGTTTTTTTGCTTTTTTTTGTACGTAAACATTAAGTAAGCTTGTTTCATGTGTACAGGCACTGGTACCGAGCCAAAGCAGTTCCGGTGAGCCACAAGCGTGCGAAAACGGTTATTCCGAAGCATACGGCACATCACGTTGTTCAGGCGTACGGAAACTGAACAGCCCTTGCTACTCTTATTGGGGTTTTCAGTGAAAGGCATCCTTTTACCAAAGAGGTAAAAGACACGTTTTTTTGTCGTTGCGGCATACTTTTATTTAAGCGTATGGAGTAGAACCGACCAACCTGACAGAAGTCATCTGGGACTTAGTCATCCAGTTTAAGTGTGTCTTGCGCGATGTGCTCGTATCGCACTCGAATATAAATTGAGAGAAACCTTCACTTTTTTTTTTTTGGACATGGGCATTCAAAGAGGGCGTCAGCGTTACCGTGGTGTGATCCGGCACGTGCTTGACCTCGAAGTCGGACTGCTTGAGATATGTTCTAGGTAGTGGGTGAACCGAGCCAATGGCGCCTTAAAAGCAGGGAGCCTTTTCGCAGCTCCGTGGTGTGTACATATGCTGAACTTCCACGCAAATAAAGATAGAACTTTTAAGGAGCCTAGAATATAGTGATTGATTCGCGTCGTGGTGTTGCTTTTCCTTCAGCTGATTGATTCTAGTTGTGTTTAGCTTCTACATCGTTTATTGCTATTCTTGTCGTATCCAAAGTTTGCCATAGACTTTCTACAGACTTTCTTTCAACTGAAGTCTATAGAGCGCAGACGAAAGAAATGCTGTAGGATTTTTATACCACGTCTCAATAGAATTTCTGTCGTCGAGCTGAGGCCCATTCTCCTGTTCCAGTGATCGCGGCCAAGACAAATATCCGATTCTTCATGTTCAGTTTTTACGCTAGTCGAACGCGTTAGCGTTTAGGCCTCACATCCCTAGATGCAGCGCACATTTCCAGGTTCTTGAATTTTGCTATTGCGCTGTTTATTTTTACAGAAATTTTTATTTCTTATAGTGTCGAGACCGGTTATAACGAAATAGAGTCTGCAGCGAGGCGATCACGATTTCTCATTCCCTTTCGCGCTTCATTGTAACCGAAGTCGGTTTTAACGAAATAGCGGATATAACGAAGTGATTTCCGATTCCCGTTAACTTCGTTATAACCGGTCTCGACAGTACAAATAATGAAATAACTGACTATCTAGGCAGTTTGGGGACTGAATCGCGTCTTCTTTCCTCATATTTGCGGCGATTTCGTTTAAACCTGGCAATTAGAAAAACGAAACGCAGGTTCTGACAAAAAGTCACAAATCTGGATTAATATGAATAATTATGAATAAAAATATTTTTAATGGCGCTATAAGATGCTAATTTTCTACACATCAAGCTTGAGCATTCCAACCAGGAGCTCGGGAATCACTTGAACGACCTAATCAAGGTGCACGGGATGTTTACAGCTAGATCCTTTGGGACAAGACACACCACAAGAACACTCCGTGTCACATCAGGCAACCTTCTGGCTGGACTAACGTTCCTATAGGCTTGAAATGATGACCGACATTAAACGACATGCTCATCACCATGTTATTTGCCGTAGTCTTCAGAATCCTCGGTAGCATCAAGAAATTGTTCCTCTTCAAAGAGGGGCTGGGTCACGAGAAGATTACGTTCACAAAGTCAAGAGACAAAGCTCGGTTACGCCCATGCACCAGAAACTTAGTCGCTCTCCAGTAACAGTCTGAGGGGTTGCGGAAGTTAGAGACGGCCAAGGTGATTGAAATGAACGATACATTAGAGTGTGTTCCGAGAATCGTCATTGCTTGGGAGAAGACAGGTCGAATTTGACTCTGCGTGGATTTACGAAGACCAAATCAAGCAATCGTCAATGGTCATCCACTTGCACGTACGGAGGAAAAATTTCACCGCCTAAGGCTGATGTTCTTCCCCAAGCTGCTCCTTTCATCGGCTTGCCGTCAGCAGGAGTTAGGGGAGGATAGCAGAAAGCTTACAGCGTTTATAATATATCGCAATCTGTACCGCAAGAGTTCTTTTTTTTTTTGCCTAACCAGCAGCAGCAGCCTTTCCAAGGATGCTGTCAGCAGTACTGCAGGGATTCCGAAACACAGTGGAGTACCTCGATCACATTCTCGTCGCGTGAATATCACAAAAAGACCACGACGAGAGCTTAATGCGAGTCCTATCTCGTTTAGTCGAATAAAATGGGTTGAAACGTAACATACAAAAAATTCACATTTTTGGCCACGGAGTTAGTATGCCTTAGACATTATTTATCCAAAGAAAGTATCAAACCAGCTGAAGAACAATGGACACTACCAGCAAGGCGCCATCCCCTACAGATCTCAAGTCCTTACAGTTCCTTCTCGGACTGGCGCCATATCATTTGAAGCTTGTTTCACACTAAGCAACAGGGGCTGATCCACTCCGTGCCTTGCTACATAAATGGTTTGCTTTTTCGTGGACGATTGACAGCGCGCACGTATTCGAAGACAATAAGAGCCCGATCAAAAACTGTGCTACTCTTCTCTTCTTCACCCTGCACTTCTAACGATCGTTACGAAAGCTGTCTCCAGTTACGGACTGGGTGCTGTCCTACATCCAGAAGATACTCAGTTGACAAACGCTGGCTTGCCTTCGGCCTTGCGAAGGGTGGACAGCGTTCCTTCTTGAGAAGCATTTCCTCCTACGTATAAACCACCAGGTCTTCGTGACCTTACTTTCCAACAGAGTCGATCATAACAGTCGAAATGATTTGGATCATGTTTTAACACGAGCTATTGTTCCAACAGATCCCAATAGAACAACAGATATGCCCAGAAGCCGGAGCATTTGTCCAGTCCACGCCCAAGAAGAAATACGCCACTCTCCAAACAAGCCCTTTTACCGAGAGTCGTGTTGGCCGGGAAAGTATGAGTAGAATGATGGATCGAATAAAGATGTACGTGACACACTGTGACTGGGCTAATCTGCTGCCCGTTCGGTTTCCTACTATACAGCTACATTAGTACACAAAATTAGCGCAATGGACGAACAGAGGAAGAAGCTGTAGATAGGACATCGCTACTTACAACTGACGTTTTATGATAGGATAGAGGAAGACAAAGATAAAGTTGAGATTAAAATCATAGAAAGAGGAGAAGAAAGAATATGCCAGAGAAGGAATGGAAGAAGACGATATCAGAAAATATCTAGAAAAAAGAATAAGGGTGAAGGAAAATAAACATATTAATAAACTACACTAAGAAAAAAAAACTAAAAAGTTTAAAAAGGGAGATTTCTGGGAAAATAAACCTAGGAAAAAATGTGCAGGTACTGTAGTTCCCTCGCACGCATCCACCTGGTTGCTATGACGTGTGCTTCATCTATTTCCCGTGTTCTTTTGTCCACACTTCACAGCAGGATCGTTGTGCAAGAAAACTTGTCAACGAAAGAACTTCATTACCCGCACTATTTTTTTCAATTTTGTTAAATCTTTTTTTATTTTTTATTTTGTTTTTTTATGTATTTTGTTTTTCGCTAGGTTTCGTTTCCTTATGCTTTTTCTTTTTTTCTAGAATTTTTCTGGTATTGCCTTCTTCCTTTCCTTCTCTAGCATAATCTTTCTCCTCCCCTTTTTACGATCTTAACTTCTCTCCTTGGCCAATGAAAAGTATTATTATTATTATTATTATTTAGTGTCAACTTTTCTGATCTTCATCTATCCTCTAATAAAAAGTCAATTGTAAGTAGTGCTCTCTCCTTTCTACTCCTTCCTTCGTTCGTCCATTGTGCTAATTTTGTTCACTATGTTTAACCAACTGGGCTATGAAATTATTTTGATACAACTATGCTTCGTTTCGCATGAAGTCCTGCCGCAGCCAATGCTATACAGTATGCGATAGTGCCGATAAAGCGCCGCCAAGTGCGTCGTCGTGGTGCTGTCGTCTTTATGCGCTTGCAATTCCCGCCCAAAGCAACCACGCATAGAAGAAAGCGCAGGCTCGTGACGCATTCACTGTGCGGGATTGGTTTAGCCCGTGATAGCTAACGCACATAGACAACGGGCACCGTGACGATACACTTTTGGCGGCGCTTCACTGGCTGCATCGGATCGCATAGCGTGGACTGCGGGTGGACTTAAGAGAACACTGCAATCCCCTTCACCCATTTATTAGGCGATTCAATATCGTGTCAGGAGTCAGCCCAATCAGTATTTTGCTGCAGAGTCACGTATATTTTTAATAAATATATATTTAAAAAACTCAACTGCTCGAAACCGAAACCGGAGCACTGAAGCTCATGGCCGGAAGTCACGTGGCTACACCCGACCACGTTTTTTTTTCTCCGTGTTCTTAGGTTGTGGAGCAGACAACGACGACGACGACGAAGTTGCGTGCACCGTTTGTCGTGCACGCACTTATATTCATTCCGCTTGATGTTCTGCGCGTGACGACCGATTAACCGGCACTAGTGCCACTAAATAAGCTACGCTTCCGAGTAACGACACTTGCCCTTGGTATGGCTTAAAATTGTGGTCACCAGTTAACTCAAGGTTTATCTCGAATCACAGGAAACGCTTTTCCCTCTTACACATATGTTTATACAGTTCGCGACAGAAAAAATCTATATTACAAGAGCTTCCTCAGCACCGAATCTAGTGCTGAGGAAGTCGCACTTTTCAAGACGATCGGCAGTTGCGTATGCTCTGCACATGCAAGCACCAAAATGGCGGTGCCCACAAAAACGTTGGGGAACAGAGAGCCGATACTCTAAGCGACAGTTCCCAAGTATAGTGGCTTCACGTCCGTCGCAATATTGGTGCTTCGTGCACCGCCATCGTGTGGTCCACCCCGCGGTACGTTGCCATATTGAGAATGACCCGTAGATGTACTTCTTGTGAACTTTGCAACATTTCTTTTTTTATATTAAAGCATTTGTAGTTTCTTTTGAAACCGCAAAAATGGGGTTCATATTTTTTAAAATTTTTAATAATGGATTTGTGTCTTAGACAACCCACGACTTTTAATATATTTGGTACGCATAGTTTGAACGCCACGTGACCATAGAAACAAGGGTAAACAAGACCGAAACCGACCAATTGTCGACCGGCTGTTTTCGGGCGAAAAAAAAACTAATTTCCAGCCGAAAATGGTGTTCTCGGTAGTTGGGCTCTTGTAGGTCATGTTCAAATAAAAAATCTCGGCGAGACTAAATAGCCGCTTAGTGTTCCTTTAATGTGAAACGGAGTTTTGAAAAACGACTTGGAAATGGCTTCGATCATGGGGAGTTGACATCCTTATGCTCTCTTCGCGCCTCCCGGCCGCGCACGAAATCCTATACACTTTCTAATTGTGCTATTGTTGTGCTGGTATACGTGTAGCTGTAAGCTTTCAATAAGCCACAGAACACCGGCTTATGGCTATAAAGAATGGCACTTTACCGCCCTTAGTATTTGGTCTTGGGGTTTAATCGATTCTACAAGGTTGTTTTGACAACGGCCAGATTTTGGTTCAGCGTTGCTCGTATGACTTGGACTAACTTGGGCCATGTAAGCCGGTCAAAGAACGAGCCGACTCGCATTTGTTCTCACCTGATCCTCTTGTCCCTCAGGTGTCCAGCCAGGAGTTTCTGAGCGTGGCCATCGAAGAGGAGCCGGGAGGGACGCCACAGTGGGAGGTCGTTCGAGCCATCAAGGGAGTGCCTCTACGGTGAGTGGCGCTCGTGGCCCTCGACGCACGCTTGCTGTGAAGGACTCCCTAACTCGCCAAGACGCGGAATTCGCAGCCGTATTACGGGGGCTTATAGAGGAATACGTTTAAATGCGATAGAATTTCTTTTGGCAGGGGGAGAGCGTGACGCGTATGAAGCTTTCATCAAATACTTATTTGCTTTCATTGATTTGAAAAGCTGTCGTCACCAGGCGTCAACCTCTCCCTCTCCTTCACCCTCTCTCCCCGTAGCTGACAAACTGAAAGACAGACACCACCGCCACCGGGTTATCGTCAAAACGAGCCCCTTCTTTTTGTTGAAGTCACGCGCACAGCTGGCATGGAGCCCCAGAAAAGGAGGCACCGCGCAACACACCTTAGATAACAAACCCTTAAAGGGACCATGAAATGACCTTTTTACCGTTGCCAGATAACTTTTACATTTAACCTTCAACGTTCACTGAATGCCGAACGGGCATCCGTTTTCGTCTCGGTTTATTAACTTCTACACAAAAAATAATGAAATATCATTTTTTTCTTTCTCTCCAACAGACCGCAAAACAAGTTGCGGCGTAATTTTGACGGTCGTGACGTACCGTGGAACAGGAACCGGAAGTTCTCTCGGCTGTAGGAGAATGGGAGCGTTAGCGGCGGCGAGTTGGGGGCGCGCCGTTAGGTTTTACTGCGCTGATGGCGCTGATGTCACCGATGTATTTTCTGAATCGTCGCCTCTCATCGCCGCGATAGCCATGGACACATCGCAGCTGAGCGGAATTCAATGAGATATGTTGCGCTACAGCGACAGCATGGGACTAGTCCCATACGCCGGTATGCCTGTTAGGAAGTGCGGCGAGTCTTCCGGTGAAGACTCCAGAAGTCAACCCAACTTTCATTGTTGGTAAAAGGCGGCCCGTGTCAGTCGTTTGCAAAGCGACGTAGATGGAAACAAATTGCCGCGGCGTTTTTCGCGGCCTCGGAGATGCAGGAGCGAGCCGACGTTAAAAAATATACGTTTGCACTACGACAGCGTCAGCAAGAGCCACGTAAATACCAGTTCACACTCGGCAGCACTTCCATCGTTTGGTGGAAGTGCTGTTTTCGCGCTGTTGGTAAGCGCTTCGGGACCGATCTTTCACGATTGCAACTCAATACTGACGTGACACTTGGCAAAGGAAGGTTGGACCGGCATTGCACGTAGCTCCCACGAACTGTTATAGCTTGACAGTGACGTGCAGTCGTGTCAGAATAAAAATGGCATACTATAACAAAGTGTACATACCGTGTTACGAAGGTAATCTATACGGCGTTTATTTGAGCTTTATATCACACAAAACAAGAAGATAGAATCGACGAGTCCCTTTTCGACGACAGTGTTCGTCAACACTGCCTCGGTAAACAAGGGGAAGAGATTGAACTAACCTCTCAATCTAAAATTGAGGTCAGCGATCAAACTATAATACGGGAAGGGTCCACAAGGGTCGCGCGGGCATATTCCATTCAGCACGCCAGCCGCTCGTGGGCAGAGGGTCTTGGCCAAGCACCGCCGAAGCAACGCTGCGCCGGAGTCGGAGTGCCTGCTCCGGAATGCCTGCTAGGCCTATCTGCCGAGCTGGCTTGGTTGCGGGTCGGTGAATTCGTGGCCGTTCTGTCTTTTCTCGGGTGTTTGTGGATCCAGCGTTCTTGTTCGTCGTGGTCTGTTTCAACTACTTTTTCCTTGCTGCTTGAAGCTGGGACGCGCGAGAAGAACACGTAGAAACATAAACGTTCGTTGGTCGTTGCGACCAGTAACTGAGGGACGCTGTCAGCCCTACTGCGCACGCGCAGTAGTTGCTTCATTTACCACAGGCTAGATGGCGCTTGGCTCTCAGCATTATCGAATTCGGCAATTTTCGTCACATCTCTAATTATGCTGCAAAGTGTGGATCTGAATATTATTTAACAAAGCTTTTCGGAAACATTCGCCGGCTATTTATTGTTTACGATCGCAGTGCTGGTGAGGTAGGCTCTTACCCAATAGGCGACGTGGATTCGGCTGACGTGCTGCGATTCCGCGGATGCATCGCACTGAAAAGGCAGAGAGCTTTCGAAGGAAAGAAGGCGCAAAAGAGTCCAGTTTTCTTTTAAAAGTTCTATAGCGAATAATTTTTTTTGGCTCCCTATTTTTTGTGTTTTTGTGTTTCTTTTCACACCTTTTACGACGATCGGTGGATGAAATTCGATTTCAGAATCGTTTCATGGTCCCTTTAAGTGCTGAATGAGATCGCGTCATCAGCGAAGGCCAACGATGGACAGATGGGAAAAGAGTGCCGCATCAGCGCTCGGCTTTGAGTCAAGTTTGAACTTTCAGCCGAACGTAAACGTAATCGCCGTCTCCAATCTGGGCCTAGCGTTTGCCTTCTCTGGTGGCGTCCCCTTATTCAGCACTGCCGCTTTGCCTTCTAGGAGGTGTTGCCCCGCGGCGCGGTGGAATGCGTGCAACCCGCGCGCACAGTGGCCGTTCTGCCTTTGCCAGATTTTCTTCGCTCTGGGTTTCCGTAGTAACGGGAGGTGAACTGTGATGTGTGTGTGTAGTTAAAACTATGGATGCGGTTCCCCCCACGAGTGATACGTATGTGGCTCCTTCCACGAGTGGTATGAATGTGATTCTTTCCACGAGTGATATGGATGGCCGTATCCAAGGACGTCGACGTTCTCTCACAGGCAGAGAGTACGAAAAGAGGGTGGAAAAATTACAGGAAGATCCATTGGTGGATTCTTGGGGAATCCGTAGGTATGAACCTTGAGAAACGCCACAGATGTCACCCTTTGGGAAACGCTAACACTGACCCCGCAACGAGACCAAAAAGTGACAGCAAAAAATGGAAGAAGCAAAAGAGAAAGCCAAACGAAAAAGGTGAAGGGGTCAGCGTTAGCGTTTTCAAAAGGGAGACGTGTGTGGCGTTTCCAAGGCTCATGCTAACGCATATCTTAAGAATCTGCCAATGAATCTTCCTGTACTTTTGTTTTCAAGGTTAAAGGCATTATAGCCAACATTTGAATAGCAGTGGTGCTTTCCTGCCCTATACGTCCTTCTAAAAAAAAGAATGAAAAATCACGCGTTATTGTGATGGGGTTATGATTTTTAGTAATATATTACCCTTTCTATCTTTGCATTAGGGACTCTTTATTCCATACTAACAACAGCAAACATCTATTATTTCATGCAATTTTTTTAGCTTTATCTCGGCTAGCGTCATAGCTACACTTGGGCAGGGCACAGTCAGCACAGCTCAAATTCATTTTTTTTTATCTTTTTTTGCGCGAGTAGGTTGTTTATATACCGTGTCATTGTCGCTCCTATACTCACAAAGCCTGGCAGTTTGACGACGAAGCCATAGAGTGCCCGGTCGCGGATTTGGAGCGCGAGGATCTGGTAGCGCAGAGCATCGAAGAGTCATTTCTCGGGAAACCTTTAAGTCAGTGCACAGCTTTTGCAGTGGCGAGGACCCGAGACACACTTGTTCGCTCGGGAGAAGATGTGTTTCGGCGTCTCGCCACAGCGGGGTGCCAGTCATGTGGCTCTCCTCTCATCCGCTGTTTGCCGCTCCACCTTTTACATTTCGGCGGCCGCTTCTCGTGGCGATCTGCCAGGCTTTGTCTGTATATAGGAGACGATTACCGTATATATATATATATATATATATATATATATATATATATATATATATATATAGGGTGGTCCAAGTCACCAGGCTCGATCTAAAATGGACCGTAAAAATCCACGCCTCCACGTAGCAATCTAAACTTTTCGTCAAAGGTGTATTTCACAGGTTGTTTTTTTCTTGTAAAATTACAAAGCGTAGCTCTTTTTCTGTAAAAAATAAGGTCAAAAAACTTGCCAGGGTCTACGCCGGGCAGCAACGCAGACGACAAAGGTCCAGTAGCGGGATGCGTTTGGCGCTCGTATCGATAAATGGCGCTATCGTTTATAGATGACGTCCTGGACTAATAAGGACCACAATAAATGTTTATTCTCTCTCTCTCTCTCCTTCTCGCGACGGCTCGCGACCACCGTGGTTTATTAAAATAAATATAATCTTTCTGAAATGTAGATTCGGTTAAAAAATAAATGCAAACAATAAAAGCAAAACTTAAAGTAAAAAAAAAAAAAACGCGTCTGCATAACGGCGGCGCTTTTGCTGCCAAGGGATTTCGTCTGCGTGTCGTCTGCTATCTTTCGCTGGTCGGCTGCCCCTTCAGACGCTGCTTCCGACACCATCTATCAATACGAACGCCAAACATACCCCGCTCCTGGACTTGGTCGTCTGAGTCGCCGCCCGGCGTAGACCCTGGCAAGTTTCTTGGCCTTATTTTTTTACTAAAAGAGAACTACGCTTTGCAATTTTACAAGAAAAAACCGACCTGTGAAATACAGATTTGACGAAAAGTTTAGATGGCTACGTGCAGGCGTCGATTTTTACGGTTCAGTTTAGACCGAGCCCGGTGACTTGTAGCACCTTATATATATACCCGATTGACGCCTGATGCTAGGCGCCGAAGAGCTAGGCAACGTAACAACTTTGTTTTGCACACGAATATAAAGACAGTGGTGCTGAGGCGCAAGGATGAACGCTCGCTTACTTTACCTGGTCGCATTATTCGCACGTGACTCTCCCATTTGGAGAAACACTTTCCATATGTAGACGAAAGCATAAAAGCGGAATCTTTGCTGCTAACCCAAACATGTCGGAGAGTTTGATAGACGTGCATTCTCGCTTTCCAACAGATCGTCTTCGCGCTGCGAGAGAGGCTTTTTTATTTGTTCCCCATACTGGCGGGCGACCACTTTTATGAGCGCTGATCATATTCTATTGCGAGTGAGCATAAAATTGAAAAGCACGGCGACTTACATGGTCGAGCTACCAGGACTGAGCACATCAAAATGTCTCTGACATTTAATACATTTTCTAGGACGTGCCCGAAGGTGCAGGTGCGCAAGTACTGAATTTGTGTTTTTATTATCATGTTAAAAGAGAAATGTTTCGGCTTCTCGTAAAACGGTGTCTTTTGCTTTTAAATACAATATATTGTCACGAATAGAAACGTAAACTTGATTAATAAAACTTAAAATAAAACGTAATGCGGCGAGCTGGTGCCGAGAAACTTAAAGTAATAAAGACCGTCTCTTTGACGGCAAACGAAAGTAAGATAAAAAGGACAAGCGCTGGCGGGGATCCAACCCCAGCCAGCGGCGTGGGATTTGAACATGCTGCTGACTCAGCTATTTGCACGCAGCAATATGCAGTGTAGTCACACAGCGGGGACACGTCGGTGGCTCTTTTCACGCGTTCGTGCCGCATGAGCCTGTTTCTGTATGCTAGTGCAACACCCTTTATTAGTATCTTTCGAGCTGCCATTTGTTGGGCTCTCCAAAGAACTCGATACAATCTTATTTTATAAATTCCTTTTCGTGAGTTTTTACGTGGAATAATAAGGAGTTTTCGAAACAGGGTCCCCACCGCTTTGAGTCCCCCGAGCAGCATGTTGCGTTCCACTGCGCAGGCGCAGAAGAAAATTGCATACCTGCAACTTTTTTTAAGGTTGAGACAACGGACAACGATCCTGAAATAAATGTCTGCAGTGCGCCTGCTCTGGTGCTGGAATGAACCCTTTTTATAAAAGTAAAAAAAAAAACATTCTTGGTGAAGTAGCCGTAAACCAAATACAGCTTGATAGTATTCGTAACTTATTTTCGAACGGCTGACAGATTAGTTCAATAAACAAAACAAAAAAAAAGCAGAAAAGAGATTGGTAAACGACCTTTATATTTCAAAGTTCTACCATTCATGAAATGTAGTATTTAACGAGCCAACCGTTTAAGTTTCTATACAACACATAAAAAAGTAGTTGTAGGAGGTGAAGAAGAACCTATATTTAATCAACTTAGCAGGAATGCAGACTAAGTGCACATGTCACGTTAAATCAATGTGCCTGCCAAATTTAGGGGGAAAACTGGATTTTTGTATAGGACCTAGGGCTGACGTGAAGTCACGTGACGAATTTCCCCTCCACGTTTGGTGGAGAAAAGCAATTCGTGTATATGTGACGTGGGGTCAGGTCACAAGACGTCAATTTTCCCGCTAAACTAAGAGGGAAAACTGAATTGCTTTTTAGGTCACGTGACGTCAATTTCTCCGCAAAATTTTGCGGGAAAGGCACGGACGGGCGGACGGAAAGTGTTTGTGGGATTTGGGAGTTGGACGAGGGGGTGGGGGGGGGGGGGGGGGGGGGATTCAGTTGAAAAGCCTTTCATCCTTTAAAATGTGGGAGGGAAAAATGCGTGAGAAATCAACTTCGGCTATGTAGAGGTGACAGAAACAGGATGTTAGAAAAAGATCAGGTGTTTGATAATTTACAAGCAAGCACTTCGCTGTTTGAATCGAGAACGCTGTTTGTGGCTGCTGAAATTATGGGGGCTTAGGACTAGTCAAGCTGTATCAACAGATATTTTTCCAAAGCCACTACCAACACTGTACCTTTGTTGTAAAATAAACGTATTATTATAAATGTTAAGACAAAGTCAGATAGGGCTAAATTTCGAGCGATAGACACATATGTGCACCATTGCGATAGCGAGACGCTGTAGACATGTGATTTTGAGGTGTACGGGGCTTCGTCCATGCCCTCCATGAAGGGGTAACGGATTTGTTGGGAGCCCTGGGTCTCGCTGACCAGGATGGAAAAACGGAGGAACCATGGTCAACTTCCTAGGACATTCCGTGGAACAAAACGTTTCCACTTAAATGTCAAAATTCTAATCGATGTGCGCTCTGACAGATCAGGCATATACAGTCCTCCGGAACATTACGATCCTTTATAAACGAAACAACAAAAATTCACAATTTTCTAAAAGGAACCCGTAGGATTAAATGAAAAATAACTGTAGAGCCGTATAATATAAACTACACGCGTCCAAATGTTTCATTATTACTTGTTGATATTTTATGACTGTCATCTTAAATAGTCTTGGCGAACATAGTGATGTTCGCTTGTTGTTCATTTGAAATTCTCATTTTAGCGCATGCGCCGATGCGTTGATGTCCCAAAAAGCTGGGGACGAAAAGGTTACAGTGACAAAATGGAGGTTTGGAGATTGATGAAAAATGTCTAGAGAAGCGCGATAATACGCAAGATCGGGAGGGTGGATAATTTAACGAGAGACGGAATTCATAGCGAAAATATGAAGCATTGACCAAAGGGCGCTTCTAATTTCCCGACATCATTCATTCATTCAGCCATTTTGTGATAGAACAAACGCTTGCTGGAGGCGATCTGGTCGTCTTCACAATGCCTCGCGATAAAAGGCGCGGACTGGAGAGGATATCGCTGATTTGAAGAGGTAACCCTAAGCGTCACTTGTGCGTACACTTTGGTCATCTCAAGGGCGCTTTTAATTCCCCGCGATATTGTCACGAATGAAGGGGACGAGGGGATGAACAGTGAACTAAATATAAACTTTTAAACGGCGAACTTGTGCCAAACAAAATAAAGACCGAGCGTCGAGGCAGCAGAAAAGCTGGCGGCGATTTGGAGGCGTAACAGCAAGCGAGAGATAGACTGACTCGGACAAGGTCGCGGGCCGCTCCTTATCTAGTGTGCGTCGGCATCGCGAAAAATCGGCCCAGAAGGTTCGAGAATCGAGCATTCGGGGTGAGAATGAACAGGCACTTTCGAAACAAGAATCTAGAGCGAACTTATTAAAGTTACGCCCCGAGTAAGAATAAACGCGACTCTTCTAGAATACCGTGACCGTGCGCTGCTTGCTCGGCCCTGCGCGCGGCAATATTCAAGTTGATGAGTGCTATTCGTATTTGTCACGTAATGTTGTTACAAATATTGGTGATGGATTACTTTCATTACTGGTTACTTAAAAAAAATATGAGCATAATACAGTAACTGGAGCAATACGAGCAGAACATTCAGCAGCATAAAGCGAGCAAGTTCAAGAAATAAAAAAAAACATCAGGAAGGGGAGAATAGACGAAAAGAAAACACAATTTTTGTATGACCGGTCACTAGAACCCTAGAAAAACGGGCAAGGCATGTAATAATATACGAAAGACAAAGATCAAGTAGGACAACGCCGAGTAGGCTCTCCGTCGCCTTCCATCGTATTTTTCTTCTCCCGGACAGGAGAAAGCTCTTCGGGTTTATTGTTTTTGCCCTTTACACCGTTTCACCCTTTTCAACGTCTTCGACGTCTCCATGCTACCTGCACAGACATCGAACGCGGGTTCGTACCCCCTCGATTGGCGGGTTCGCAACTCGTGTGACAGACGATGTAGCCTCGTGCGAGGAGGTCGCGTTCTCTTTGTTTTTGATGTGCACTAGTTTATTCTATCACGCTCTTGAGGCTCGGCTGAAAAGCGCCCGATGCGAGGCCAAGAGCATCGTCTCCGAGGGTACGGACGATTCTTCTTTTGGTTTACTTGTCTGGGCATGGTGGTCGAGTCAACTCTTCACTTTACTGTCAACACAAAGGAGGTGGGGTTTTAGACCATCTAAGGAGTGGCTGACAGAGAGCCCTCTTCTGGCCTCCACGAATATTGGTATAAAAGTGAGAACCGATGAACAATCGATAACCTCTAACCGCCACTTCTTCTCTGACTGATCGAGTTTTCGGTCATGGAGTGTCCGTCGTCTCTATGGCCATCTCTTAATGAATTGTTCAAAATTCAGGGCATTAAGGAGAACCGAAACATAGAGTTTCAGTGCACACTTTGCTTGTCAAAAACAAAAACAAAAAAAAAAAAAACATTGTCATCAACAAGAACAACAAACTCTAATCTACGGAAACACATCAAGGTAAGCTGGGACACCTGCATTCTTCACTGGCTATATATTGTACCATTAAAGCCAAGTATTCCTTTTCTTGTGAGTAACAGATGAAACACCCGAGTCAAAAGGGAGCTTTCGTAGATCGCTTCTTTAGCTCCGGATCTCGTAGGGGAAGTAGACGCTGCTACTGAGCATGCACACCGCTAGCTTTGTCGGCACAATTCCAGGGATCATTTCCGGAGGCCGTAAGCTAGCGGGATGGCGGGTGTAATTGCAGCTTTCGGTGCCTTGTCAGCTTACAGGTGAACGGAGTGCACCTACACTCTTTCTCTTAAATACAATATTCTATTTTTACGAGCACTGCCATAATACGGGCATATAAGAAATGGAAAGTATTGTTGCAGAACATTTTTGAAAAAACATCAAAATTGTTTCTATTGCTCTCTTTAGCGATGTACGGAAAAAGTAACGTGAAAGTAATTTGGAACGTAACGAATAAAGTAATTCGCTACTTTTGAGCGAAAGTAATTTGTAACGTGGTAATCGATTACATTTGAGTCTCGGTAATTTGTAATTGTAACCCATTACATTTTTCAAGTAACGAGCACAAGTCTGGTCTCTGGTCACCATAATTGGTTTCGGAGCGCGGTGCCGTCCAGTGTCGAGAATGACGAATGCCGTATGTTGCGTCCCGCGACTCCAAACCTGAGACTGAATTAAAAACGCTCTCAGGGTTGTTTAATACACAGACCGGAAGTACACTTCCCCACACTTTCCTGCACCGCAGGAATTGCAGGTAAATCGAACGAGCCTCATGTTTATCATGGCCACGCGCTGGAGTTGTCAAAAGCGCGGAACACGCGCAGAGTTCCAGACATTGTTGCGGTTCGGCTATTCTCGTCATTGCAGCGATTGGGCACGGGCCACTACCGGAATGCTTGTCCATGTTGGATGTGTTCCAAATCTTGCCCAAATGGATCCGAATTACTCCCGCGGGTCGTGTCACGTGACGACACAGACTGAAAAACGCTGGACGCGGGTAGGTTTTAAAACGCCAAGGTGCAAAACCCTTACCCTGGAGTAGGATCGAGTAAATTTTGGAATAAGGCCCTAGTGATGATCCCAGGCTCAAATCGAGTGCAATGCTCTGGTCCAAACCTCCAAGCCGGGTCCAGATATTGTCACTGGAGGACTATGCTGCCGCGACCTCCAAGCTATACATCGTCAGGTTTTGCAAAGCAAAGATTGCAAGAAAGCGCTCGCTTTTCTCCTAAACAAACACGTTTCATGGCCAGTGGCGTTTCGTGCGAGCATACTCGGGTCTCCATTAGTGCCGATAAGCTCGTGTAAAGTGGAAAACATTCGCAACTTTCAACGATGGTGGTATTGCGGTGTGAGAATCGCGCTCCCTATCTCCTGGATGATCGGTTTCAAAGTAAAGGTGCTAGCTTTCAGGTTCTTGACGCAGAAGTATGACGTAAGACTTTTCTGTAGCTCGTATTTTACAAAATTTGATTTACTTGCTCGTCACGAACCGAACCTCGTTCAGCTGTTTTACCGCGATCATCCAGACGACAGCCATTTTGATAGGAACCAGAGCGGCCCCTATAGGGCGTGAAAGTTGAGCTTTCCAACTAAATATCGTTTTAAGCGTAGATCACGATTGGTTGTTTGTTGTGGCGTGCCGTGATTTGCCGAAAACATTTTGGAAATCGCGGAGAAAAGTTGAAGGCGGCAGTCTGGGCTGTAACGCGTTTTGCAGTTGACAGTATAGACCCCTTACAGGGTTTCGCTTGCAACTATCACGAGGGGAGATCATTGAGTCAGCGTGCTACGCCTACACCTCCTAAATAGCGAGACCGTATTGCTGTATTTTGTACTCGCCATCCGGAAACCACCGCAGGGGCAGAGATGGAGCGCAGCACCCTGGTGCAATCTGTACCCTTCGCTGGCCGCCTGTAGGTGGCGTAGTTAATACAGCCCTACGGTCTTGATACCAAAGAGGTGCTATACCTATGCACACATCGCGACACTGTTAGCGCGAACACAACATCGGCGCCTTTTCTCATTTTATTAGGAAGACTATTAGTGGGCCCACAATTTTACCCCTTATATTAAAGCCCTAAATGAGCTCTTTCTATAGCGATATTATCTTTGATGACAAACTTTAGGTTCTAAGAGAAAAACACAAAAAACTGGCGATCGCTTGTTCGCGCTAACAGTGTCGCGCTCTTTACGTCATGCATTTCCTGCGAATGACTTCCCATCTGACAAATGATATCGTGGGATTAATGGTTGGGTCAGAAAAGTTGCACAACAGTAACGCAGTTGTCTAACATACGCTCACCAACGTTGCAGCTGTAGTTATAACACTGGGAAATCGTCCCCTACCCAACGAGCAGCCGTAAGTGTTCAGCAACCATCCAACAAATCGTTCAACGCGGTTGCCGCAGTTAAAGGGTTTTTATTCGGCGTAATCACCGTGTTGTCATATATGTCCCCAAAACACCGACACAATATTTGGTGCGACTTACCTGAGCGACACAAACTTCACCTACCGGTCCATCAAAATGACGTGCCAGTGGTTACGACAACCTAGAAGTTTTCGCTTCTAAAGTTATGCGGTGGCTGAGTATGGGGCAACCACGTTTCGCGACCGAAACCGCTACGCAGTATTTAGCCAGCAAGAGACTGCCGCCTCTCCGATACCGCGCATGTCGTGCACTCAGCCGCGCCATACTCAACCGTGCTTTGTCATAACACTCTTGGCCCAATTGAGCAATCAAGCTTCTCAAGGAAGGTTTCAACATATTTTTCTGCCGAAAATAAATTGCTGCTGTGAGGTTGCCAGACACAATACACAGTAATCCGCGCAGCATTCACACAAAGAATGTGCGCCACACAAGTTAACATTACCATGGCTTTTCAAGACTCACCGAACAATGTCGCAGGTAACGGCGACATAAAAGCGACTGTCTTTCTACCGTCTACCAACGGAAGCTCGAAAGGCGGCACTAACAGTTTCATACTTGGTAAGCAGCGCTGGAATATACCCCTACACTCTCAGAAATACGGGGTGTAGTCCTTACCCCTTGTCCCATACACTCTAAAAAAAGTTTGTGCGTCTGCTTTCCCGCACAACACTCGGGGAGCCAATCACCGGAACTTACGGAGGGAGCTTAGCGAATGGCAATGCCGCAACATCTGTTTAGACCAAAAAACGCAGTCTGAGTTGTGACATTAAGCAATGCAAAACGTCACTCTTGCATTGCTTAATGTCACAACTCAGACTGCGTTTTTTGGTCTAAACATATGTTTCGGCATTGCCATTCGCTGAGCTCCCTCCGTAAGTTCCGGTGATTGGCTCCCCGAGTGTTGTGCGGGAAAGCAGACGCACAGGCTTTTTTTAGAGTGTATATGATACCCAAAAAAAACTACGATTCGGCGTTCAATTCGCTGACGTCGAACCGACAATACCAACTTTCCCAAGTGGCTTGATAGTTAAATGATGCAACTTATTAAAATAGATAATGAACGCATTAGAGACTCCAATAAAACACTCAAGGTTTTGTTGGCTCTGCTGCAAAACCTTAGTCTTTTGTTTACAGCGAAGCTGTTTATGGCTAGGGTTCCGCGGTTGTTTTTGTTTTGTTTTTTGTGTGCGTCAACAAAACCTCAAAGAGCGCTCTCACCGCCCTTTCTTTGTCGTCGTTCCAAGCGCCTGCGTGCCTAGTTTCCTTTCCTTCCGCCGGGTGGCGGTCCCGTCGCGGGTGTCTAGTTTCCTCCGGCTCCTTGGGGCGGCGATAGTCCTCCACATGTGTGTGCGTACCTTTCGTCACGATTACCACCGATCAAGTCAATAAATGCTTCCGTGCCTTTGTTCTAACTTCTGTGTCACGTCTGTGTTGTGTGCTAAACAGCTTCGCTGGTCATCCACCTTCATAGAGTGGAATGGCTCCTGATTTTTTTTGAAGGCTTTCATACGTACACGATAGTTATTTAGTAAGTTATATTAAACAGCTATCAAGCCGCTCCTAAAATTATTCGTCAAGGGGTGTATGTACAGCACCCCCTATTTCTAAGCGCGTATTCGCGACTCCAATTCACTATAGGTGGCGCCACTCGTTTTCCAAAATGGCGGTTATAGTGATGGTCAGAGATACGTGCCGCTGCTGAGCCTGTCTAGTGTACTGATTTCACTGAGCGACATAAATTATTTCTGGTAATACGAGGAAGCTAGGGTGTTATGAGCGCAGGTCACCTCTTTATCCGGAAAACAAAACCGGCGTTTGGCGTAATATTTACGGCACGTGTTAATTCTGGAGCGAAACCGAAACTAACCTCTATTTTGGATTTAATTTGTCGGTACAGGTCTTACTTTTGGATTATTTTATAACTCAAAGATGTGTCGCACATCGTAATTATTTAGTTTAAAAGTTGTTCGCCGAAACTTTATTTTTTTTACATGGCACTTCAAAATATTTTGGACATTTCAGTGTCCCTTTAAATACAGACTCTTTCAGTCACCTTACAGGTAACATAGAATATCGTATTTGTCGAAAAAGCATTTGCGAGTTTTGGCTGCCTTTTCTCGCTCAGATAATTGTCATGTGAAATAATGAACTGCTTGTCTTTCAAATGATTTTTGGGTATTTAAATGATTAACTGTTTAACATTATTCCCAGCACAACAATAACTGAATAAATCAAATTTTTGCAGTATGTTCAGAAAAAGTATAAATTAAGAGACGCTGTTCTTACTACAAAAACTCAAAGATGAAATGTGAGTCGGACAGCTGAAGTGTGTGTGTTTTCTAAAGCAACGCGTGACGATGAGAACTTTATATTACTCCAGTGTTTGACTGTTTGTCTATCTTGATGACGATTTCAGAGTTTTTCATATGCTGAAAAGAAAACAAAATGATACCTCTCTGGAAATACTATTATGGATAAATGTCGTATTTTTTGTCGTGACGTTTAAGGGGGGCGTACATTGCCGCGATCTGTATTAATATTTAATATTAAAATTAGCATAATTTAATACGTAACTTTTAAGCTCTGATATAATTTGTTGCCTATGATCGAATTTAAAACGCGCGAACAAGTATTTGCAAAATTTTTAATTGCCAATTTATAAAATAAAAATAGTATAAACTCATTGAAAGTATTCTAGCTAATGTGAGAGATCTATGTAAAATAACATCAATTGTGGGTAAAGCATTTCGTGCTATCAAAGTCGCGACTTTTGATAGTCGGCGAAATTCCAAAGTCGCCTCCGATATCATTCGAAATCAAATGCCGCCTCCCTCCCCCCCCCCCCCCCCCCCCAAAAAAAAAAGAAAAAGAAATGATAATAATAAAAATTAAAAAAAAAAAAAAACGGATTTAGTACGTTTTCTTTGATTACCAAAAATTTCTAAACATTTGGCCGCTTGAATTTTTACGCGCCGTCGTTTTGTCCATCTCAGCCTTTCCAGTTGGAGGGAACGACTACCTACTCGCACGCCTGCTCACTGCAGCACGTTTCGTTGCCGTTGAAAGACCGGTGAAATAGTAGAAAGTTTTAGTACTGCGTATACGAGCGAACGCAAGCGCTGTTTGTTTGCGTTAGCTTTGCGTGCTCCACACTGCCCGTGCACGGAGCCCAAAATTGCGATCTTACATTGGCGCATGGCGATGACGCGCATGCGGAACGTGGTGCACGCAACTCTAACGAAAACACTCTGCGCTTGCGTTTGTTTCTATACGCTATACTAAAACTGAGCTCTGATAAGGTACAATCTCATACCGGCTGCAGCACTACGCCGGGAGAGTGCAGAGTGTTGTCTGCATTCGGAAATGACATTACACGAGCCATGATCGCGAGCAGTTCCGCCGTGGCCTCTGAGCAGGAGAATGGGGGGACCCTCACTAGAGCGCTTTCCGTTTCCGCCGCAGGAGGGCGAGCAACGAGCTGGAGTCGCGTATACGGCGAGCAAGTGTCCGAAAACACGTCTTTGGCGTATCGGAACGCAAAAAGGGGACAGCCAGTCAACGGGCATCATAAAATAACGCGCGGAGAACCCGCGATTACGAGGCAGCCAAGCGCGCTGCGTTATCGGTCAAGGTCGGGGGGAAAACAAAAGCAGGGCGTTGCATTGGGCGGGTAAGCAAACACTCGATGTGTGCAGACATCAGACGAACCCGGACGCCGCGTAAAATGCGCAATATTGCTTGTCAAGATTTTTAAAAAAAATAAAGAAAAAAAAAAGAAACGCACAGATGACCAATGTTTATTCATATGCTCGGCATTTCGTAAGCACAATAAAACCCCTTCGAAAGTCACGAATACCGATTGTTCGAAGGTCTGCACAGCTGCATAATGGCGGAAGAACCGATATCGCGGATTGTGCAAATCTAAAATTATAGAGAGGTAACGCGAGCTTAAACGCACACACTGAAAGCGCGAGGTCTCGGTGCACGCCCGCGCCCGATTAGCTCAGCCGGGGATGACATGCACACTGAGACACGACGAGTTGCTTTGACGTTACGCGTTTGGCGCTGTGCGTTTGGCCCCGTCGACTATCTAGCTTCTAACTTTGGCGGCGTTATTTCTGTCCGCCATTGTGCAAGGATTCCACAGCTTCTAGCGGAGGCAGACATTCAAAGAGGTCTATTGATCTTTTGACGTCCATTTTGTTCCCTTCTGGCCGTCATTGCGAATGTGGGGACCTCCGGATGAATGCGGTACTTCTGGTGCGGAAAAATAATATTGTTCCAAGCTGTCCTCAGTATCATTCTATGGCTACGTACACCCGTTTTCACCTCGAGAAAAAAGGCAAGTTTTGCGCATTGTTCATACGCGGCGCGTAGTTCTTACGAGATTTGGTTGACGGAGGAAAAAGCTAAGCTTTTCGCCGTCTGGAACGTCTACGTCTTGATAAGACAACATATATCTGATCTAAATATACCCGCATACGTCATAATTATCAACATAAAGGGAGAAATTAGTAATGGGGGGGATCCGCGAAGAGCCGGACTTGTTTTACTGTATACGGTATAGATGTTTCACATTTCATCTTCCGTTCAGTGAGCAAATGTGAAGATAATAAAAGCCATAATCGAAGCACCTTTCTCGAAAACTAGATCCCCAGGTGGTCGAAATTGATCACCAGTCCATCGCTGGGGCGTGCGAGATGCCCGTCGTTCGTTTGGCACGTAAAACACCCAAATTTAATTTGAAAACTAGACATGTTTCATCTTATATTAAAAAAAAAATAAAAATTAAAGCGGGAAGGCAATTGTCTATTTTTATTCTGGTTTCATCTGCCGTCATAATATTCGTTGCCCTCCAGTCGACAACAATACAACTTTTTTTTAAACACAGAACCTGTTATCTGACTGGCACGCCTATTGCCTTTTCCCGCTCTCACTCCAATGACAGAACTGAAAAAGAGTGAGAACTAAGCTGACAGGAGACTGCGGACGACGAGCAACTACGGCGTTGGTCAAAGCTGGTGGTTCCGTGGCGGCGTCGGCGAGAACGTCTGGCTGGAGCGCTTGCTAGCCCTAATCTCGAACAATCTCGGCAATTGAGAGCGAATGTGAACTTTCCGCGGCAGGTACAAGCTTCTTTAGTTCTTCACAAACGATGTCCCGGATGATTTCGCGGATACGCCGGGATATTGGAGCTGCTGACATAGCTGGACGGCGTGGATGCAGTGACGCCAGGAACTTGATGGTAGCGCATGGGTGGCTCGTGCCTGTTCGACGTTGATCGCCTCCGTCGGAAAACTTTCGACGGTAATAGTTCGACACCGCACAAGCCCTCTGAAGATGGTTTCATTCATCCCTCGCATTATAACCGTCAGCTTCTTTGCTCCAGCAGAGTCATAATCCGTGCGGTTGCTGAGTAAAAGAATATCGTCGACAAAGCTAACGAAGCTCTCGTTAAGGCCTTGAACCCTCGCTTGAAGAAGTTGGTTGGTTGGTGAGTGTACATCGGAGCTCAGGCTTGAGTTGTTCCCAGGAGGTGATCGACGCTTCATGATTTTTAAACCAGTTCCGTGCTGTGGCTTCCAAAGCGAAGTAAGCGTTCTGAAGACACTGCTCCGGTGTCCATCCGTTATGGCGGGCCACTCGTTCGTACAGCGGGACCCGGTCGTCGATTCGTAGCTTTTTCCGTGGAAAGGAGCCGGTGTCCGGGAGGCCCGACGGGCAGGATGACGACGGATGGGGTAGTCATCGCCGCGCTCTTCTTTCTTTGCTTTTACGGCAGGGGGCCGAATTTCAGGGCCTGTCTTTTGGTACGGCGGCTTGCTCGTGAGTTGGCGTCCTCCTCGAAAAGTCTTTTCTCACTGGGGAGCGGGCGAGCACTGGGGGTTCTCGGAGGTGTCTGCTGCATGGGTTGTACTTCGCACCTCCACCAAAATGACAATTGATAAGGCGACGAATGACTGAAGAAAACTAAACGTTTGATGGGGCGACCTTGTGTCCAAAATAAAATATCAATGAATGGCGAATAACAGACGTCCCATTTGTTGATGACGTAATGGCAGGATCCAGCGCAAGCGAAAGAGTGACCCCGGTTCGCCGCGCGCAGCTCCCTGTGTACACGCGTTGACTTCTGAAACAATCGGCGTGGAATGTTCGGCGGGTAGAATATTCCGACCTCGAATAAGTAACAGAAGTTTTGAATACACCAGAACGCGACATTTACAGAAATAACAAAAGGGTGCGTCCGTTCCTAGGCTTCGAACCTTGGCCATTACGTAGGAGCCAATCACGGTAACTATGCGGCCATGCACGCGTTTTTTTTTGTTTTTTTTCCTAAATTTAATGCTTGTTTGTCATTACTAACAAATACGTCGTACAAAAGAATTCTCAGGACTCAGATTGGGATGAAATCCTGCCCTTCGCCACATTCGCATCCCGAAGGAAAAATCCATCAATGTAACCCTGTTTGGCAGTCAATGTTTTCTAGTGGACCGCTGACTGTGCCTGACTGTACGTCAAGCATGTCTGATTGGCGAACAAGTTTCTCTGACCGAGAGTCAAACTCCCGTCAGACCCCGCTTGTCGGCTTTCTGATGGTTTCCTGGTGGCAGTCGGCCGCCGCGAAATGCCATCACGACGTCTTGGTGGTGATTCTGACTGTACATCGATTGTCTCTGACTGTACGTCAGAAAGCTTTGACGTGCAGACAGACGTACGGTCAAAGCACGTAAAGTTCGTTCGGATACCACTATTTCGTCAAATCTATGAATACGAAAAGTAATCTATGCACGAGAAAACGATTTCGGGACGTAAGCCCATAAAACCGCTGACGTTAGAGATATGACACGCAACCGACCGACAACCTTGATCAGAAGCCCGCCGAAGCGCCGAACACGACACTTCGCACTTCGCTTCGCCCATAGAGGCTTCGCCGAGCTTTCATGAACGATCGCTTTCGACTCCTTTTGTTTGCCCGCTTGCTCCAACCTGTCGATCCTGCCCGGGCTCTACAATGTCTTATGTCTTAGTAGAATTTCCACTCGACAAGACCCAGCCTGTTGTGTGTTCCGACGATGTAAGGGACTTTAGCGGTGTAGTTGAAGACGACAAGGTGTACCAGGTAGAGCACTGCACAGGCCGGAATTTCTAGGCCCGGCCCGACCCGGCCCGGTAGAGACACGGCCCGGGCCCGGCCCGAGCCCGACAGAATATTTTATTTCTAGGCCCGGCCCGACCCGGCCCGGTAGAGACACGGCCCGGGCCCGGCCCGAGCCCGATAACATTTTCAAATATGAGCCCAAGCCCAGCCCGAGCCGGAAAACTGGGACCGAGTTTTTTATATAATAAATATGTCGACTTAGAATATGTATTGTCGAAAGTATGGGTGAAATATGCGCATCATTTGCGACGGGCTTTGAACTCATGGCACACCGACAATCCTTGAGACAAAAGTGGGGAATTTTTTATTTATGAATTTATTGAAGAGATATTGCACTTTTCGTTGTTCTATTCAATTCGTTTAAGAGAAATTTCCTTCCTACATATTTTTGTGGAGAAACAAAAAATATCCATGGACTCTCTCTTCAGGCAGGTCCGTCTTGCTTCCATAATGGAGCCCGCCGCGCTAAAGTTCCGTTCGCTGCTAGCACTTGTAGCAGGGATACACAGGATGCGTTTGGATAGAATGGACAGTTTCGGGAATCCTTTCTCTTGCGCTCTCCAGAAGTCACAAAGCTCAGCCAATCCTGAGCACGAGTAGTCTTTCTTGCCGTGTAGATCCTCCTCCAATTCGTCGGTGGCTACCTTGTCCACCTCCGCGTCACACCAGTCTTCAAACAAACCCTGGCACCTTCTTTTTGATGCGGGATCTCGAACGTCATCGTTTGTCTCATCTTCATCTTGGGTCATTGCTTCGGTGACACGGGCAAGTAGCTTTCTGACGTGCGCGTAAACTTCAAAGCGCTCGTCCTCGGGCAACGTGCGGAGTTGGCGGAACTGAGGCCAGAGAAATGTGGCGGTCTTGTAGAGGAGGAACATTTTCAGCTTCGTGTCCCGGAAATGACGAGCACGGGACTTGATCTTCTCGATTTTCACTGCCTCTACAGCAGACACCGCAGCACCAGGTTTGAGATGTTTCTTCAACGCAGAAGCGTAAAGGACAACCAGAGGAAGTGTTGGACGTATTTCCTCTTCGAGCGCGTCGGTAGCATCTTTGAAGGGTTGCAGGAACACGATTAACTCGTTGAGTGTTGTCTTGTTCACGCTTTCCATCAATAGATTGTTCCTTAACTCCAGTAGAGCTTCTATCTCCTCGAACTGAGAGCAGACGGACTTTAGCATGGACACCTTTGAATTTAAATTTACGACACACGACCCGGGCCGACGCGATTTAAAATTTACGGCACACGACTGACCAGGCACGGCCCGGAAATTTTTTTTTTCAAGGCCGAGCCCGGCCCGGGCTCTAAAAAATGCGTGCTACCCGACCCGAGCCCGGCCCGCGGGCCGGGCCGGGCCCGGGTTTTGCCCGAGCCCGTGCAGTGCTCTAGTACCAGGTCTACTGGGCCGGTGACGCGCGAACAAAAGGATCGTTCTACGACGCGAAAGTACTCTACATGGCAGGTGAGTAGAACTGAAGTACGGCGAGTGATGTGCGAGTGCTTTGCATAACATGCTGACGGCTTAACTGCATTTGCAGCCGAAACATCTCGTATAAAACGAATAGTCAAATCGAGTATCTGTAACGGTGGCGTAGCACAGGGGTTAAAGGGGTAGTGAAACGAAATTTTAGCGCCGATCTTGTTGCATAAATATGGGCTAGGGACAGGCACCACCTCGGAAATATAAATATTGCGCTGTAAAACACAGGAGAACTAATTTTAAACATAATTAAACGATTTCAAATTCTCATCTGGTGGATGGGGGGAAGTTCTCGTGACATCACTTGTGCCAAAATAGCAGCGCCGTTCTGCGGCAATATGGCGTGCCGGCAGAATTCGCCTAGGCCTGAACGCGTTTGCAAAGCCTTGGCGGAGAAAGCCAAAGCGTAGTTGGCCACAGTGAGCTCGTTCTCGTTGCGGCTCTTTGCACGACACGGCCCGAGCATACTTCTGGCACGGCCGGTATTAGTTGCTGCGAGTCGCGAGCTGCAAGCCGACGTTAAAAAGGATATGTTTGAACTACGAGGGTGTCAGCAAGAGCCACGCAAATGCCAAATACCTGTTCACACTGGGAGCGGACACGCGCGTTTGATCGAAGTGCTGGATTCGCTCTGTTAGACCGCGTTTCGGTAAGCGCTTCTGGACCGATCTTTTACGATTGCAACTCGATACTGACATGACACTCGGCAAAGAAAGGTTAGACCGACATCGCGTAGCTCCCACGAACTGCTATAGCTCGACACTGACGTAGCGTCGAGTCAGAATAAAAATGGCATACTAATAACAGAGTGTACATACCGAGTTGCCAAGGTAATCCGTATGGCGTTTATTTGAGCTCTATATCACACAAAACAAGGAGATAGAATCAATGAGAGTCCCTTTTCGACGACAGCGTTCGTCACCGCTGTCTCGGAAAACAAGGAGATCGAGATGACAAGGGGAAAATATTGACCTCTGAAATTTAGTTCAGGGATCAAACTACTCATCCGGTAAGGGTCCACAAGGGTCGCGCGGGCATATTCCATTCAGCAGGCCAGCCGGTCATGGACAGACGGTCTTGGCCAAGGACCGCCGGAGCGCCGAGTCGATGTTGCTGCTAGGCCTACTATATTCTGCCGAGCTCGCTCGGTCGGCAGAATCGTGGCTGTTGTAGCTCTTCTCGTGTGTTTGTGGATCCTGCGTTCTTGATCGTCGTGGTCTGTTTTAAGTACTCCTTCCTTTTTTCTTGCTGGTTGAAGTCGGGACGCACGAGAAGAGCACGAAGAAAAATAAATGTCCGTTGGTGGCCGATACCAAGTAACTGAGCGACGCTGTCGGCCTTGTTGATTTGATCGTAAAAAGTGCGTAAGACAGCTTCGGAGCTGTCGTAGGATTCTGTCGTAACCTGCGCAAAGGTTACGACAATTTCGTTTCGAGAGCACGGGTTTTCTCTCAAATTTGTCGTACGCACTTTTTCGTCGTGAATTCGCTTTGAGAATCCGGCCTCAGAGCTGGTTTTGTCAGTGCTGCCGTGGTTGCCGACTTGCCGTGGTCCCGTGGGTCCCGTGGTGCAGCGTGCGTGCAGCCCTTGCACATCTCAAACGGCCACGTTGTCACAGGTCGTAAATCGTCGACGCGCCACCAAGTGGCAACGCTCGTAACCACAACATTCACGCCGTAGCCTTTCCCGACCGGCACAAGTGACGTCACGAATGCGTCCAATATCCCAAGACGCATCGCGCTCTCCGATGGCCGATTTTTGAGCGCGCGCCCAATCGGGCCCATCAGGGTGAAAAATATAGCCATCCGTTCAAAATACAAACGCGCGATTATGATTTATGAATATTATTGATCATATTGAACCTATTTCTGACCATAATAGGTGTATTTCAAGTTTCGCTTCAGTATCCCTTTAAAGTGTCCGATCTGTACGCATGTGGTCGCGGGTTCGATGCGCGGTGGTCCTGCTTTTTTTTTTTTTTTTTCTCGAACATTTTGTTTTATCGGGGCATTTGGCGATATTTATGAGTGCGTATAGCTTTACTGTTATATAAATGCTGCCCTTGTTGATGAAAATCCCTTGGCAGTGGCAGTCAGACGTCATCTGATGGACCATCAGATGACGTCTGATGGTCCATCACGTTCCACCAAGGCTGCTGACTGGCAGTCAGTGTCCCAAATTACGTAGCTTGATGGAATTTTCAATAGGGATATAACACGGTCATCCAGTCCACCACGGGATTTTCCCCATTTCATCTCGCGTACGGCAGAGACCCATCATCCACCTTGAACTCCATTTTTCCCTATCCTAATGAGTATGCACAGGACGCTTACCAGAATGAGCTGACCTTCCCTCCCAAACCACCCGAGAACTCGCCCGTGTACGCACCATGGAACACCAACAGGCCTCCAAACTTCGTTATGATGCTTACCACAAATACATTCGCTTCTCGCCGAATGACCTTGTCCTCATGTCAACCCAAATTCGTCAAATTTACCTGTGCGAAAGGTTTCTACCGAAATACAAGGGGTCATACAGGATTTTTCGGTGGACATCTTCCGTAAACTACGTCATTGAGCGCACGACCCCTCAAATGATCGTTGAAGCCATGACCCACACAGTGTTCGTCTGCCGCCTCAAGCCCTTCCTCCCTGACCGCAGACGGCCAGGATGGCCTTCTCTTCGTGGGAGGCATCTGTGGCGAAGAAACGCCCCCGGAAACGTGGCATGCGGTGCCCTGCACATTTCTCGAGCTCAAAGCCCCAGGTCTGGAACGAGGGGCTTTTTTTAACAAATAGATTTTAACAGAGCAACCGCCGCTGTTTTTACTTGAGTACTGACTTAGACGCCCTCACAATATTTTAGAAACCCTCGGCCTTCCCCTGGCTGGCGTGACCGCGGTAAAAAAGACATTAAGGGCGTTCAGTGTGTCAAGAGCAGGCATCCATTTGGGCTGCACACTCTGCCTCACGTGCACGTCTCTGATGTAAACAACGCTCTCAATACAATATCCCCTGATGGGCCAAGCGTCAACGTCAGCGTGCCGCACAGCCATCCTTTACCTCCATATACTGTGCATTGATAGTACCATGAACATATCATAGGGCGCGCTCCCTTCGTAGTCGACAGGCAAGAAACGAATCCCGTAGTGTGATATCGGAAGGTCCTTTTTGAGAGTGCGCTGCAGTATGTCCCAGAGAAATATCGCGTCCCAGCACTCCAGAAATATCAAATCAAAGCTTTATTTTCCAGAAACACTGAAAGGAGTCCCAGACAAAATGCTGTTGAAACAGTTTGACTGGGTCTGGGACCATTATTATATTGCCAGCAGCTTGGTAGGGCAACACTCTACTAGCGTAACATTTGATGAAACAAAAAGAAAAATATTAAAGATCAGAACTTTGTAGAAATTATAACTCTGAGTTAGGAAACAACGAAGATATAAAGGGGCAAGTCTCGTTTGCTAATCGTATATATGTTTATGTTGTTTGTGAACATGTATTTAAAACAAGTGGTACAATATAATGTAAAGTTCGTAAGTATATATGTTTCATTGTTCCGGATTTTTTTTACACAGAAGGAAGTTGGTCGATCAGGGTACGAATATCTCTTTTTCTTCAAGCAAGGGTTTAACGGGGAACGTGCCACTGTGCAATTCGAAAAAAAAAAAAAAAAAAAAAAAACTTTTTACCGATGGCCGCACCGGCATTCTTTTAACTCGTTTAAATACTTGTTTTAGGCATAGGTAAAGCAACATCAACTAAATCTTGGTGCAGCCGTTTCAGTGTGATATCGAACCTTTAAAAACTGAAAAGACTTAACTAGTTCGTGAAATATTCCGCTTACTCTCACACATTCAATGTGACTTGATGAAACAGCCAGTTCTGGCACCGCCTCACGCAGTCTAACCTGCACTACCGTCTGCAGAAAATGATTTGTTTGGTCCCACAAAAACATAAATATCTTCACAACCTGCCGTAGGAGCAAATGAGTCAAACCCAACCCACAACTCTCTACAGAGCCAAACAAATTTTTACCGCTGATGCGTTCCCTTCCCGAACCCCACACAAACACCGCGAACACTCTATGCAACTTTTGCACATAACTCTCGATATCCACAAAACCTGAAGGACATACCAGATTTTAGCCAAAATGAACAAGTTACATACAGTTGAGCGAGCAAACAAAACCTGGCGGTTTTAAACACATCCTCTGTCGATCGTACACATTTTTTAACCTCGTTCGTGAACTGCTCCCACATCGCAACGTATATAGTTTACCGACTCGGCGGCGAGCAATTGTTTTACCCCGTTCACAAAAGTTTTTTTCTTTCTGTAGTTTGTCATTAAATGTCCACAGGTCCCAGTTAAAACGCATTTTTGTTTGCTTTTTTTTTTTTTTTTTTTTGTAAAAATAACTATACCGTGGTCGCTCAGGGACACGTGTTTAACTTCGTATTTTTCGCACAGGGGCACAAGAGATCCTGATATATGCCCTATGCTTAATTTCGCGTGGCTCTGACGCTGAAAATGCGTAAACTGCGGAAAATTGACATTCAAAAGTACTTTCCCGATGTCCTCTAAACTGGACTCTTGTACCAGCGTCTGTAGAACAAAGCGCTCTGATCCCGAACCGGCAACCTGTGTGCTCTGTCCTCTGCTGCGTATACACAAATAAAAAACAAAAACAACAAAAAAACAGAAAAATGACAAATCTTTCGCAGTTAGGTAGAATGACTCTTTCAAAGAAAGCTTTACGATCACTTTCCGTATTTGGCGCGAACACACAGACTATTCGCCATGGTAACCCCGAAAACGAAAAAATCGCAAACAATCAACCGGCCAGTTTCGTCGAACAGTTACAGACCCTTCTACAATACCTATAGAATTTCGTACGAAAAGAGCACATCCACCGGATGTGCCTTCGGAGTACATACACGAACGCTATACCGGGCTCTAAAAGTTTGCAGCATATCGTCCGTTCGCTCAGCACTCTCAACCTTCGTTTCCTGGACAGCGATTACGTCTAGGTTATTTTCCAGAACGAGGCGGCTGAGCTGCTGTCGCCGTCTCGCTGCCAGACGCCGCACGTTCAGCGTGGCAACGCGGAGAGCCGTCTGAAGGTTAACTGCCATCTAAGAGGCGAGATCAAGCGGACAACACTGTGCTCACCTCGGGTCGTCACTGTCCGGAAGGGGCGTCGGATCACTTCTACCAGCTGGTTCGGTGAAGTTGCCGCACGTGCTACAACGGTGTAAAGCATGGCTTCCGTCCTTTGCGGGCCTCATCGCTTGGAGCCTCGAGAGTCGAGACCGAGTGTCTTTCAGAGCACGGGCTTTCGCAACTACGAGAGCGGTGTCGCCGATGGTCTCCGGTCCGGCAGTATGTTGGGCTTTGCCCTGATGCTCGACCTGCGCGTTGGACCCGTTAGAGGTGCCTTTGAAGGAGGCTCGTTGGTAAGCGTCGCACCGGTGTTCTCTGCCTCGTCTGTGCCCTCCTCGAAGGTTCGCTTGACGATTAAACCACTGGCGGCTGTCTTCTCGAGGCTCATTGCCTCCGGCTCTTCAACGGCATCCGATGTGGAAGTTGAGCTTCATGTCGATGTGTTTCGTCGCGGGAGCGTCCCCCACAACCGGTGCCTCAGGTAGCAGACGCCGTTCGTTGTCGGGTTGGTTGTCCTTGCCGCCCACTGAAGATGGAGGCACACGGGCTGTTGCCACAGTTGATGACTGGCCCTCTCCCCCGCACACAGCTACACAGCTTCCTCCGTTTCAGCCACGTCCGTAAGGTGCTCAGAGATGTCGACGCCCCCCCCCCCCCCCCCCCCGGGCCCTGCGACGCTCGCGTACGTCCTGACGCACTGGTTCTCGTCGTTGCCGAAGCGCCCGCTGAGCACACAGCGTGGCGCACGTCACTCATTTCGTATGTGGCCCTTGCCCTTGCACCGAAGGCAGAGTGGCGCCCTGTCAGGAACCACGACGAGCATCAACTCTCCGGCTATGCGCGGCTGGTGAGGGATGCCGTTGACCGTGACAACACAGAGCGGGTGGTCGTCCCTTTGTCCGTGCATCCTTGGACGCGCCACCTGTCTCTAGCGACTTTCGTCACCTTTCCAAACGGAGCCAGAATAGCTGGCACATTGTCGTCGGGCACGCTATGCAGCAGCTAGTGAAGCGTCAGGCGAGTGTCCTGGTTGGCCGGGTCTATCACGACTAAGCTGCTGTCCTTTACGGTGAAGTCACTGGCTGCGATCATCATCGTCTTTCCTGCGGCACTTTTGAAGGCCCACACGTGGTTGTATTGATACGCCCCCAGGGCGGCCACGTCGGGGAACAGTGTCAATCCAAACCAGAGCTTCACGAAAGTGCTCGAGACGGTAGGGTCTGGCTCTCATATCGGCGTGCAAACCGACTGTGTGCAGAATGGTACTACCTGTCGAAAGCGACGGCAAAACAACTTGATAATCCTGCGATGCAAAGCCGGCATTCCTGTTACCCCGGTCAGGCTGGGCCGCTGACAGCGCTCCGACGGAGCTCCTAATTAGCACGTCCGTACGCATCGGCGGCCGGAAATGGAATCCGATTCGGCCACGCACGCGCTCGCTCGGCGACGCGCGTGGAAATATTTGCTCGTTCGCGCAACATCGTGAGGTGGTATAAGGCGAATAGTCGGAAAAAATAAATCCAAGGGCTCTGTTCTGAACTTTTTGAAAATCTTGTATAATTCAATTTTGTCATGGGGAACACATAGATTAAGTGTATTCAAGCATGGACCGCAGTAATGATTAATTTACTCCCTGTCTTACTATTGGGGTGGCTGTACTTCTCACTTTATCATGCACCGACTGCAAAGGCTGCACGAGCGGATAACCTTGACTGCCTTGACTGGAGCACTCGCTGCCCGAGCGCTCGTGCAGCCACCGATGCTTCATCCAAAGCTACTAGATCGCGCTTTTAGCATGCGGGGCTAATAATAGTTCATGCTATACGGTGGGACGAGGTATAGTTTAAGGTTTGGCATGCGATATACCAGAGTACAATTTGCCTGCAGTTATGTGGTGAATGTGGGTTTTCCAAGATAGATCGTCTGTAATATGTACACTGAGAAATTTATAAGTTCTAGTTATCTGAAGGGTAGTGCCGTTAATGATGTAATAATAAGTAGAAGTAACGGGAAGGCAGGAAAATGATATCACTCAGCATTTATTTATGTTAAGGGCCATCTGCCATTGATCGCACCAAAGGGCGATGCGCCGTTTGAAACCGAAGCGGAAAAGGCGATCTCGTGAGATTTTCGAAAACCGTATTAACTCTATTTATACACCACTTTTTTTCAAGAACCCACCAATACACCACCAATTTTTTCGAGAACTTGAAAAATGCTTTATTTGTGATTCTTAACGACATATTTGAAAGCGGAAATATTCCAGATGGGATGAAAGTGTCTATCATCAGACCAGTATACAAAAAAGGATAAAAAAAAGAACTGAAAATTCATAAGCCAATATCAATACTTCCAGCTCTAACTCATATCATGGAAAAGCTTTTATTGAAAGTGATGACATCATTCTGTGAAAAATATCTTTAATACACTCTTCACAATACGTGTTTCGCAAACAAAAAAACACGACTTTGTTGATGGAAAAATTTTCAGACACCATTTATCACTCGTTAGACAATAATCAAATCGCTCTTGCACTGTTCCTATCTAGAGCATTCGATACCATAGACCATTCAATTATGCTAGCTAAATAATACAGAAGGGGTTTCAGGGAACCATTTTATACACTTTTGAAAATTTATTTCAAGAACAGATTTCAAATGGTGAAGCTTAAGGGTCAAATAAGTGACTCAATTCAAATGAAATTCGGTGTTCCACAGGGATCAACTCTGGGTCCTTTACTCTTTAACATTTATATCCCCTAATCTGAACCTTAAATCAAATCTATTCCAATACGAAGATGACACAGCCTTAATACTACCACACGAACAATATAATCTCGCTGCTCCGATTTTTCAGTGTGATATAGTGCAATTAATGAGTTGGTTTAAAAATAATTATATTTTTGTCAATAGCGACAAGACTAAACTGATGTGCTTTAGAAACCCTCATAAACATGTTCCATTTGATGTTCCTATATTTCTTCATGATCGACAGTGTCATCAGTGCAACTGCCAAAGAATGGAAAATGTTAAAACAACACCCTATCTTGGTCTGCATTTCGACGAACATGTTACATGGGGTAATCACATTGAACAAATTACACAAAAACTTCGTGTTGTCTCAGCATATCTTTATAAGCTGAAAAGTGGATGTGACATCAATTTGAGGAGAGAGGCGTACCTTTCATTGGGGGAATCTGCACTCCGTTACGGTATTATAATATACGGAACATGCGCTAAATACAAACAACACAAAGTCGATAATATCATAAATAGATGTGTTAATAATATAGTATATGGGTCTAAATATGATCCTCTTGAAACTGATGAAAGAATGAATGCAGTTGGAATATTATATTTTGAAAATGTATTTAAATTTGTTGTTTTAACCAACCACTATTTCTCCAGTGAGTTCAGAGACATACCAAACAGAATAAAAACACTCCAACACACAGAAACCTATGCCATTCCAAAAATATATACGAACTACGAAAAAAAACAAAGACCGTATTATGTTCCTGAGATATTTAACAACTTACCTAAAGATCTCCTTAACCTATCATCCAGGAAGCAGATGAACAAGAAGATAAAAGAGTGGTGTTTTTCTGTCTAGTGAAGTAGTGAACGATAAAAGATGTACATAGATACTGATTTGTGGAATTCTTTGTTTGATGTTTCTTCGGTTACCACTGACTGAGTTTATTATTGCATTCGATGTCACTTATCGCATAGACTTGTTATGAGTTCGTTACCACTGACTGATTGTTTTTCATTGTTGCATCTGTTGTTGCATTTCGCGTTGAATTTTGTTAATAGCACGTGAACTCTCGTAGCTGCCTGTACTATTTTTGTACTTTTCTCTCCTTTTTTTATCCTAATCATATAGGATGTTAAGTGCCGTATGTGCTTATGATTCATTTAATTATGAATTATATTTATGTCTACAATAAAAAAATAATTACTGCCATGTCCCGCATACAAGCGTTCTACGATTAAGCGGGCTGGATTGTTTGCCGGTTTTTGATTGAAAATAAACTTTATCCTTATCCTTATCCTTACCTGATGTTTAGAAACAAACCGGAGCTCCCCTAGCGGCACGTCACCGGCGCCGCGCATGCGCGATGGGGTGTGGGAAACCCATTAGAATGTGATGTTTCCGCGTGAACGCTGCAGGATGTATGCAGCGTTCACGTTTAAATTGGAAGGTTGCTTCGGTAAATAAGCTCGGTGTAAATAGCTTGTATGTAACAATGATCAATATCTTCTATCATCTACAAGCTATTTACACCGAGCCTATTTACCGAAGCAACCTTCCAATTTAAGTCTTTAGAGGCCTGCACCTGTTATCGTAACTTTTGATCTACTGACCGCTGTCGTTTAAGCGAGCATAGGACAGTTTAAACGACCCGACGGCTGTTTGATCGTGAAGAAGAACTGAACGTGATACGTGGGTGATCAGGGGGGCTATGTTCGACAAATGTTTAATTTCTCCTAAAAGGAAACGGAAGTGACAGAAGTGACAATATCGCATCTGATTGGTTAGAAGCTCAAACGACGAAAGTTCCCTCTTTCGTCATTTGAGCCGCTTACCAATCAGACGCGATATCGTCTCTTCCGTTTCTTTTTAGGAGAAACGAAACATTTGTCGAACATAGCCCCCCCCCCCTCCCCCCCCCCCCCCCCCCCCCTGAACAACTTGATGGTTTTTCCGCGTTCGTGTTGGAGCAAAGCAAATAAATCTAACCACCACAAGTGTTTATGAATTTAACCCAAAGTGCTTCTCACACAAGCTGTCGTTGTCCGACGGTGTCTGGTTTTCCCTTTCCACGGCAACTATCCACGTTCTTGGACAAACGATCAGAAAAAAAAAACACATGAAAACTGATCTTCGCACCTTTCTCGGCTCTTTTGGTACAGCCCCCGTCGCGGCGTCTCGACGAGAAGGCAAGTGTTAGTCTTGTTTCTCCCAAAACAACACAAGAATTCCCGTCGCGCATGGCGACTTCCGCACACAACTCTAGATCGGACGGGCGCCCGAAGCGCCGTCACCGCGGTGTTACGTAGCGGAGTTGAGTTGGTGAATAATGTTTGTTTCTCAAACATAAAAGTATATCGAGTAAAAGACTACCACGGCAGAGAGAAGCAGTTCTACGACATTCCACGTGTCAATAAAGTACTTTACTAGGGGAATAGATCCTACTTCCCGATAATACAGTGGTCTCGACCCGGACAGGTTTGGTGTAGCTTGAATGGCTCGATGACCAGCAACCTTGGGTATTTCCGCGTTGAGGACTCAGACAAGGCTGTCCACTGTCACCTCTGCTCTTCATGATCTATCTCAGTGAAATGGCAAAGAAATGAGAGCACAGTAACTTGGGTTTTGATGTGAGTTATATGGAAGGAGAGAGAAATGTAGTACAGGTAGTACCAGGACGGGTGTATGCGGACGACATAGTACTTATGGAAGATAACCAGGATACGTTACAGGAAATTGCTGGAATATGTGGATGCGAAGGGTACACCTTGAGCATGAGGTTTAGAAGTGACGAGTCTTAATTAGTTGGGTTTAACGACGAAAAGAGCGAACCCCTGAGGATGCAAAACATCGTAAGATACCATGTAGAAAAAAATAAATATCTGGGGGTCTGGCTCAATCAGGGAAGTTAATATATAGAGGAACACGAGGAGATCGAGTGTAATTAGAAAAGGGAAAAGAAATTAATATATATGAATTTCAAAGCACTATAGAACTATAATATATATGAAGTGGTGAGAGGTATATGGAAAGGAATGACGGTACAAGGACCGTATTTTGGCAATGGAGTACTGTGCATAAAATCAGAGGTTCAATTAGGATTAGAAATTCGACAAAGAAGCGTAGGGAGGTTGGCACTGGGAGCACATGGAAAGATACCAAACGAGGGAGTACAGGGGCACATGAGCTGGTAGACTTTTGAGAGCAGAAAGTCAATTAGTGATTTGAAATTTGAACAAATGTTGGCCGAAATGGATGATACGCGATGAGCACGGAAGGTATTCAAACATATATACATCAAAAGTTTAAACACAAAAAGGACAAACTGAACCTGGAAGCTTACAATTAAATACGTCGGCACTGGTGATGGGGCTGAGCAGACTACTTGAGTTAAAAAGGGAGTGAAAGAGTCAGAAAGAAAAAATGTGGGTGGTAAGAATGCAGAAAAAATCAGCTCTAACAATGTACAGGACACAAAAAGAGGTCATAAGAAAGGAAAACGTGTTTGACAATTCCCTGGGAAGTTCTTCACTGTTTGTGATGAGAATGGGTGTTTTGAGGACGAGGACGTATAGGGCTAAATTTCAGGAGACAGACACATTGTGTGCTGCCTCCCATAATGAGAGCGAGACACTAGAGCACTTTGTTTTGAAGTGCACGGGGCTTCGCCCTGCCCTCCCTGATGGGGTAACGGATTTGGCCCGGCCCCTGGGTTTAACTGACGACGATGAAAGGACGGGAGAGAAAAGGATTACAGTCACAAAGAGGCGATTAGAAGATTGGTAGAAATTATCTAGGGAAAATCAAATGATGCGCAACTAACTAGCACAGCTGGGGACAGGCAGGACAGAGGAATATTGAGACTCCCTCTCGCGTGGCTTCGGCCCAAAGTCTCAGTCCTGTCCCCCAGTGGGTCCGGTGCTGGGGTAACGCCGACAAGGTTCGACCAGAGGAAACTTGGTGATTCCCTCGCCGGGAGGGGAAATGGGGGGGATATTTTTTTAGTTTTTTTTTTCCCGATCCCCCGAAGGACATCCTGGTGATATCCTACAATGCCTGGTGGTAGTTAGGGGGAGAAAATGGGCTTAGAATTGCGGGAGGAATCATATGTTTATCTTTTTAGACGTAGGCTAGGTGGCGCAAGCTACCGCCCGTTATAAAGGGTATAGAAATTAACATTCATCCGTCCATTCATCCGAATTGAGAGTGGTGGGAGTCGCCACCAGGGTTGTAAAGTAGGTACAAGTAACTGGAAATCGGTATCTAGGTACTTTTGTTGTACCTGAGGTACAAACCTACGTACTTTAATTTCTCGGTATCTGTATTTGTTTCTTAGGTACATTTTCCAGTAACTTGTAACTAAGTGAAGCTACTTTTTACACGTACTTTTCTATTCACTTCGTCAAAATGGTAGAAACTATAAATCTTGAAGTATTAACCCACTACCATGTGCCGTGATTATCAATGAGTTGGGTACGGCATTGGAGGCACTGACTTGATCGAACGACGTTTTAGCGAACGAAGCCCCGCCTATGATGTTTCATCGAACGACACACTTTAGTGAATGTAGGTGTTCATTTGAGCGAACGGTGAATTAGCGATGCCGTTCTAGCGACAGCAATTTATTTAATCGCTTCGGAACTCCGTTTAGGAAAAGTAGCTACCTGCTTCCTTTATCTCAAACCAAAATCGACTTCATTGCGTGCTTGAAGCTCCTCTGACTATCATACAAGGGAGGAGATAACTTGAACGATGTGCGCAGTTTCTGTTGCCCGTATCTTGTCCTGGTGGTAGCACTGTTCTGCCATAAACACAATATAAGATATAATTAGTACAAGTAAATTATAATTACAATCGTAAAGCAATGTAACATTGCATATATCATACAGTTTCCACTCAATAAATCGGACTTAAATTTTGCATTTATCAAAACTAAGAAAGTTCTGAAAGAAGAAAAAAAAAAACTCATTTTTCTCTTGACTAAAAAAATGAAAAAAATAAAACGAGGAAGCTTGAAGCCTTTCGCTCGTCGTCGTGAAGGTTAGGTGCATATGTACTTGACTCATGCGTTTCTTCATGCGGCTGACGTCTTCTGGGCCCGTCGGCGTCAGCACCGGCTCTGAGGGCAAGAATGTGAATAAGCGAGTTTCGGCGGTTTCGGTGTGACATGGTAAACAGTGGAAGCCGTGGCCTCGGTGAACCAATTGGAGCGGGGGGACAAGGCACGTGGGGACTCAACACCGATGTGGACATCGCAGTGACACCATAAAGCACATTTATCGAACTCGTTTTTTAGTGTATCCTTAGTATAAAAAGCTCTACTTCCAATATATTTTTACAAATTTGGGGAAGATAAATAGACAGTATCTTTAAAGTAACTGTACCTGTACCTAGGTACATCTTTAAGCAAGTACCTAGGTGCGCACCTAAGTACCTTTTCGTAGCAGTAACTGTAACTGTATCTTAGGTACATTTTTTAAGTAACTTTTACAACCCTGGTCGCCACCTACTGCCTTGGAAGTCGCGGTTATCAGGCATTCCCCTTTTGGCGAAAGGCGCGCCGCAGGCCGTTCTGTCGATGCATGTGTTTGCTCCATATGTGTTGTAGCTTGTTCTCTAAACATTTCTAGAGCAGTAATATATGTTGTTGTTTTTTACCGGCGCGGCGAGATGTCCAAATAGCCAGGGTACAAATTGGAGCAGTAGGCGCGCCGTCTAATGCAAGTGAGCCGAGTAGGATGTATTCCTCCTAGTAAAGTCTTTACGTCAATCAACTCTCCAGTCGAGAAATGGTGCTTAGCTAACCAAGTACCTTTTGTTATGGGCTACCTTCACCTAAATTATGTCTAACGACGTAAATATAGCGTTCTTAAAATGTTTTTCGTCTAAATTCTGTATATTTTTTTTTCATTTTAGTGTTTTTTAAGTGTATTGGTGGAACGCCATGTACGTAGAACAACAAACTACTCAGCACCTATATGTTCCAAAATAAAAAAAAAGTAAAAATAAAGCAACGAGAATCAGCGTTTCACATAAAATCTCCGATGCGCATAAAAAATGTGACTGGTTCCAGAAAGAATACGTGGAACATTAATTTAATTTTATGCTTGCTGGTACTCCAGATCGGTTTCGGTTGGATAGCATTGACGTCAGCCGGCTGCCGTTGTCGTTTTGTTTTTTTTCGACGAAGGACACTAAACGAGACTTTTTATCCTATTACACTTCGCTCAGTACTGCGTTCTTTGTCTTCTAGTCCCAACAAAGTCTCGCAAAAAAGACCTCCGTCCTCTCCATGGTTCAGCCGGCGTCCCGCTCTGCGCCCTCGGAGACTTTTCAAATTGCCTGCCCACGTCATCGTCGACATCCAGAAAAAAGCAGGCGCCCGCTCAAACCAGCTGCGCGAAACCGCGCGCGAGCCGGGCGAGGCGGTCGGGCGAATCTTGGCCCGGTTCCAGACGGCGCGTTCACGCCCTGCGATTAATCTGGCCCCTGGCTCAAACACTTTCCTCTTGCAACCCTTCTGCGAATCGATGATGGCGACAGCCCAGCGTCGCTCGCGTGCCGCGAGGAGGTCTCGGGGACGCGAGACTGCCCGAGGTCGTCGAGAGGGATCACCTCCGGGGAACCGCGGAGGTTCACGGCGTGCCCCTGCAGAGCATGACCATCGATGATGAGACTGGGGACTCTAACCCTTGGGCTACGCCGCCTGGGTAAGACGAACTGTTCGAAGCTGGCAGCTCAAATGTAAGCCGAACCTCGTAGCGAGAAACCGCCATGTCGCAATACCTACGTACAAAGATTGATTGAGTTTAAGGGTACCTTAATTTGGAATAATATACCCGTTGTCGGTGACAGGCCGAGAGTTCAGGGGAAGCTCTTCCCCCTCTTTCTACTTTACCAGAGCGAAAGCTAGGGAGGAGGTCGCCTTCTATCCAGCATTCGCTCTGCTCAAGTGGAAAGAGTTGGGACGAGCTTTCTCGACCCAAACTCCGAAAAAATCCCATTTTGGTATCTCTAAAAGAAAAATTTGTTCCCCTTGAATTGCAGGTTAAAGTTTATATCCTAAATTTGTCATCCCGCTTTTCAGGTTAGTAAAATGTTTAATTATTTACTGTGTTAGTATTTTGGGGATGTTATGTTTATTCTATATAGCGCGTGTTGCCTGTCGGATTAAAAGAACTTGGCGGCTAGAAATCGAGTAAGGAGGAGACAAGAGCGCGAGGAGTAGTCAGAACACCGAGTTTGCTGGTTGGAATGATTATTTGGCGGACGCAAAGCCAGCTGCCTTTTTCCCTACTCACCAGGGTGTCCAACCGGAATCCAACAGAACCGTTATTTTTAACCGAACAGGAACATAACCGAACCAAAAATCTCAACCGTTGTCCTGGAAATGAACCAGAACTGAACCGGAAAAAAATGCCAAACAGCGAACAAGAAAAAACAAAAAAACGTTTCCGCATTTTGAACAGCTGGCATATCTTCGATTATCGTCCTCCCGCGTAGGCCTGAAGCGGTTATGTGAATTTTATAGATCCAAATTTATCGATGATAACAAAAATATATTTAATTACTTTCTAAAGATTTGACAAGGTTAATAAATGGCCTATCACCTTAAATATGTACATCATAACTAAAGGCGACCTAAATTATCTGAAAGATGCTTTAAAACATTTTTTGCGGCGTTTTCGTCTTCAATAGGCACATGTATAAATTAGTTGGGAGAACCTTGAGCAAGTTTTTGATTTTATATTCTAATATGAATAAATATTTGTTCATGGCACATATTATAGCTTCTCAAACATAAACAAATCTGCTATTGCCACTTTTATGTGATGAACCTAAATTCTACGTGTAAGTGGACGGGACAAAAACAAACTGCACAGGGGCGCGTGGCGGAACTATGACGATTACGCTCGCAAACCGTTAGAAAAAGATTAAATAAGTAGTTGCCATGTGGAGTTGAGCATAAAATACTACTTTGTTCTATTTAACAAAAAATAATTAGTTAGGAAAGGTGATGCTTATTTGCAAATTGAATTAACCGGAATCTTGTCAAGAATCACTGCAGCAGCTAGGCTATGCACATTTATCCTCTATAAGCGTTATTTGAGGCCGTATTCGATTTGAGTACGAATGTGCGTATAGATTAGAGTGAACTGTTTTGACCACTCCTTTCTGCATGATTCTTCGCCTGCATCACGGTGCTAATGTAAACAATGTTAGTTATGAAAACAAGCGTTATGATTTCCGTTCAGTGTTTCTATACAAGGTAGACAAAGAGCTCTTCCGCAAACTCTCGTAATGTTTCGAAAATCTTATTGCTTTTAGCTGAGTTCTGTCGTCATCATCTATATATATATATATTGTAAAAGGTATTTCGTAAACCATAGTTCACGATATATATGTCGACGAGGGGCCCGTTCCATGATTTTATGCACAGTAAGTAATTCCTTAGTTCAAAGGCACAATTGCAATTTAACTTTTAATACTGCGAGGCAAAGTCGTACCAATCACGTGTATTTTTTTGGCGACCTACCACACCTCGTGACAATCTTTTGATTCAGGTCAAATATATATGACTCTGGTAAACAAAGGAATGTTGAGTCGTATAAACACAACGTTTTGTACGTTCATCTAGATTTTCTTTGAAGCACATTATAAGCTTGGCTTATGATGTTTTGTTTACCTACGCCACCGCTAAGAAGTGCCATTATAAACAACTGTATGCCCGATTGATCCACAGCTGAATAACACGCTTTCAAAGTTTCTGCCACGAAACCTCGAAGCTCTTTTACATCGTTTGCGCTTGAATGCCTCCTACACTTACATTCAAAAGCACATGTTTGGACATATAGCCAGTCCCAACTGTCAGCATTGTGGCGTTTCTGAAGACTACTACCATATATTCCATGACCGTCGCATTTTTAACGACGCTAGACATCCATTGAAGGATGCAATCCGCAAACTAAACAAAGAACCTTTCAGCTTGAAAACAATCCCGAGTACTTCGGATCTCCACGCCATCAAAAAAAAAAAAAAAAGAAAGAAGACACTAGAATTTTTGCAGATATTTCTAGAAGACACCGCATTAATCGGTGTCCATATCAGATGAGAGAATGACGTTTTAGCGAACAGAGCGTTTTAGCGAATCGACGTTTTAGAGAATAAAGGGGGCGCGTGTTAACCGAACCACCCGCGCTGCGTTTAAGAAACTTCGCGGCGGCAGTCTGCAACGACTCATTGCAAAAAATGTTAACCCACTTGACCCACCCGTGAACGTCGCTTCGCGGCGGTCGACTATTCGCAAAAGTGACATTCGGCGAAACGTCGGCGTTCACTAAAACATCCTTTGATCAAGTAAGTGACTCCCGCATTAATCGATCGACTATAATTTTCGTGACTACTTTCCTTTCTTTTTTGTTAGCACTTCGCGTGTGATCTGACGTTTATAAATAGTCGTACGCGCACATGTACATGTGCATTGCATATGTTGTCCGCAACAGAACAAATCATGTGCAACTTCGTCGAACAACGTCCTGTGTTAAGTGTTACGTGATTCGCCATCCCTGTGCTTTACTCTATAGAGTGCTTCATGCCTTTATCTAAGCTACTTTTTTTCATTATTCTTTGTTCGTTTAATATGTCGAACGCTAGAAGCTTCACAAATCGTAATTCAGGGTGTGCAAAACACACAAAAAAAACAAAAAAAAAACGTATAAACTCTCGGCCTTCCCTACGCCATATCTTTTCTTCCCTACCTCCTTTCCATGTACAGTTGGCGGCCACGAAAATTTCGTGGCCAACGTCTTTGCAAAGTTTCTTCCTAATGAACTGAAAAAGTTTACCCCCGGAAAACGGTTCCTAATATTATTCGGATTATTTGAGAAAAGAAGCGATATTACGGGCCTCTTTAAAATTGCACTTGCATTTCGCTCGATCGTTCCACGCGAACCGGAAAAGGGCGTGGTTTCGCTCACCCCCCCCCCCCCCCCCCCCCCCCCCCCGTGAACGTTCATTTCAGGCACATCAGATACGCTATTATGGGACACAAGACAAACCTGCAGCGACGAGTTGTGGCCGTACAACCACTGCCTCCGCTGCTTCATACCAAAGCTCCACTCAATCAGCCAATGGTGCCGAGCACGGACATGTGCGGTTGCCGCTCCGCTTTTTTCTTATTTTTTTCCGGTAGACGACATTTCCTGCGCCGTACGTCGCGCCCTTGCCGGGCGCGTCCGCTCTTCCCCCCCGAGAAATCGCGACCGAAGTACTGGATTTGTTTCTCGCTCGGCCGCCGACGGATCGATACGGCGTCTCGAAGACGTAGCTGGGGAAACGGACGCCGGAATGCGGGCGGCGCCGCCTACATCAACGCTTAACAAGCGAAGAGCTCGCCGATCGCATGCCGTCCCAGTTGCTTCGCGACGCCGGAAACAATTCCTCGGCGAAGGGAGGGCCTCGTCGTGTGACACGTCGCCGCTGGAGGAACGCTCAGATTCCTAGAAATCTTTTTTTTTTTTTTTCTGCCTGGATGGGATGCGTATGGGTAACAAAATGAACTGTCCCTAAAAAGAAATAGGACAATATTTACAACGGGAGACTCAATTTAAGCGCTTTCGAGACACGCTTCTATTTCGGGAGTATATTAAAATGCGACTCGTGCCGCGTATATTGCGCTGAAAGGGTTGTTGCTGTTGTTGATCTTTCCTTTTTTTTTTTTTTTTTGTTTGTTGGAGGGGGGGGGGGGGGTTGGGAGCAACGTTTATTCGTGACGTACATGTAATGGTCGGCGGTAACGCGTTAAAAGTAACGACGTCACCGCGGTAACGCGTTACATTTGCAAAACAGGAATGGAAATCTTAAGCTCCGTGTTTTCAAATAAATCCGGAGAACTCGGAAAAACACTCGCCGGTAAATTTAATTATCAACTCGGATTCATTAAATAAACTCAAAATTTGTTCTTCCAAAAATCCAAGCCCCGCCCCCCCCCCCCCCCCCCTTTCCCGGTATTCTGCAAGTAAGATGTTTTTGGTTTTTGTTTTCAAAACACCGATTTATTGGTTTTGAATTTTTTTGATAAGCGGTACACTCCCCAAAAGGAAGTGTACCGCTTATCGTTTCGAGTAGGGTTCTTACGAGTGTAGAAAGGAGCTTTTAATAACTGGGAACAAAGCGAAATTAAACTCGAAATTACGGAGAATCGAAATCGCAACAAAAAAATGAAAGCCGTTTACAATCCCCTGTAACGCCGGATCGCCGGATTAGAGCGCAGCTCTTGAGGAGGAGGAGGGGAAGGTACGGAGACCTTCCCCTCCTCGTATCCCCTCCTCCTCTCCTGCTCGCCTCCCATTTATGGGAAAATTTTCCGCTAAATTTAGCGGGAAAATTTTCTGCTAGATCTAGCGGGGAAACTTTCTCGCTTGTTTTAGCGGGGAAATGATTCCCGCTAGATTTACCGGGGAAATTTTTCCGATAGGTTTAGCGGGGAAATTTTTTCCGCTAGATTTAACGGGGAAATTTTTTTGCTAGATTTAGCGGAGAAATTTTTCCGCTGGATTTGGCGGGGAAATGTATCCGCTAGATTTAGCGGGGAAATTTTGCCGCTAGATTTAGCGGGGAAATTTTTCCGCTAGATATAGCGGGGAAATTTACCCGCTAAATCTAGTGGGGAAACTTTTTCGGCTAGATTTAGCGGGGAAAATTTTCAGCTAATGATAGCAGGGAAATTTACCCATAATGCACCGCGCGGTTACGCCGACGGCGACGGCGACGGCGAGGGCGACGCCGACGCCACTTAAGCCGGAAACGGGCGCCTAAGAGCTGCGCTCTAATATAAACTCCGATAAATTCGGCTTTTTGACAGAAAATAAATTCCCAAAAATACCCTCAGAATTTAACGAAAAATAATGTCCGAAAACACGGTATCCTACAGATAACGTACGTACGTAACTTACTTCGAGTAACGGGTAACGTAGTTACGTTACTCGTTACAAAGTTTTAAAACTTTTGAAAAATTAAGGTCCGTTCACACCCTTGCAACCAAGTACGACCGAGAGAGACCAGACCGGTTTTTAAGCCTCTTGCGATCTCTTAGGACCAGCTCCGCTGTAGCGCGTCCGGCCCTAAGAGGTCGCAAGAAGCTTAAAAACCGGTCTGGTCTCTCTCAGTCGTACTCGGTTGCAAGAGTGTGAACGGGCCTTTACACTTGAAGTTGTTGCGTTGTTTTTCACGTTTTGTTTTTTGCGTTGTCCTCAAGGGTATTCGCGTGCTGGCGTAAATAAAGATAATGTAATTATCTTAAGTTCCTGCATGCACACAATGTTTCTTGAAATATGTCGCTTACGCATACCTTCAACGTACAAACAGTAAAACATTTTCGTTCATAAATACGACGTAGGTAACGCAAAAGTAACGTGCGTAACTTCTTTATTTGTAACGTAATACGATCCTTTCATTTTGAGGTAACGTATCTCTGTAACGCGGTCATTTTATTTGCAAGTAACACTGCCCACATGTCATATCGATGGGCACTTAAACTTATTTCTTTTGGGGAGGGTTCAATGTCTCTTCAAAGGAGGTACCTCTCCAACGACTGCTGACTAACGTTAGCGTGGCGCTGGCCGGCGTTACTTGATAGAGTAAATTAGCAAGCTCTCTAGAACTCCAGGCGCCTTTTGATGATACGTCCGCTCGGTGGGGCTTGCTTCGCTATCAGCGCGCGCCCTATGGGCAGAACCGACGTGACCGGTACAACGTTCGATGCACGTTGGCTGCGGTGGAAGGTGATTTTATTGGGGTTTTTATAGGAAACAAAGTCTGCGCAAATATATCGCTGTTCAAAAGCGGTCCTTCTTCGTTGACCGTGGGAGCGGTGCCGCTAGTGGCACTAGGATCGCTATCCACTCGTGCATGCTCGCGTGCCGGCAACAGAAAATAGCCCTGTTCGAAAGACGCTCTTCCGTGGTGCTTGTCAACTGGTAGATCATAAAACATTGGTGGTGCTAGCGACGGCGCCGAACCTCCAGTTGACCCTCCTGGCACGGCTGGTGGATGTCGTTATGGACGTGGTCACATCCCGCAAGAAATGAGCGTCCCCCCCCCCCCCCCCCTTCCCGCGGAGCTGGACGTGCTACGAGACATTTTAATGCGAAAGCATGAACTGTCTCATGGAGCGGGCCGACGTCATCAGCCGCGCCAAAACGGCAGCGAAATTCCACTGTCCCAAAGAAGCGAAGCGAAGCCGCGATCTGAAGGATTCCAGCTTCGAAGCCGTACAATACGGCACGCAAAACGCCAGAGAAATTCACCTCTACAAAAGGAGTCAAGTGAAGCCAAATCCCTGATGCATTAAGCTCCCATTGGCTGGCACGCGTCATGGGGGAACGAGGCTCCCATTGGCTCTCGTGCGGCGTGGTTCCAAAAGCCGCCAGCAGAAAAGCCCTCTTCATGGCGGCGCAGCGCACGCTATGGGATTTTTAACGTGCATCACGCAGTAGTGATCACACGAACGCGTGCCGGTACGAAACTCATCCCGATCGAAACGGGTGGGGGCGGTGGGGAATCGAACCCAGGAGGTTCCCAGCGCAAGCTTTCGCTCCACGCTCGGAGCTGAGACGCCTCAGCGCGCCTCACCAGAGCAAAATTCGTCTATTTTTCGCATCATATTCGCTCGGTGGAGTGCAACCTTTACTTTTGGAACCATGCAAAATGTTTGTTCAGCAAGACGTAGCATACTTTTCCGAACCGCTGATTTGCCCGATTCGAGTTACGGTCACACTAATGTAAAAAAAAAAAAAAGAAGAAAGCAAACCGAAGCTATATAAATAATGCGAGGTAGAAACTGCAGCATTTCACATCGCACGCATCGAACATAAAGTAAGGGAAAACCCTAATTCTACAGCGCGCCACACCGCTGCAAACTCCGTCGACGATGCTGAACTTACGAGCAGCCCAGTATAGGGCGTTAGCACGTTAGGGAAACCTAAAGCGTCACGATCGATGTGTCGTGGGTGTGAAGGCAGTAGCCTCGGTGGTTCCTTCTGGTGACGTCAACGAGGGAACTTCTTGAGCTGGCGCCGACCGCTTCCCAACGGATGTCTAGAGATTAAAGTTTATTTCGTCCTCTTCACCGCTGCGGGCAGTAAAGTTTGCAGCAGGGTCGGCACCGCGCCTCCTGGTGTGAGCGCGGCATGTTCACGACGAGTTCTCGCTTCTTTTCCGCCAATTACGTTAACGTAATCAAGGAAGGATAAAGTGAGGCTCGAAATGCAGCTCGCAGGCATCGCTTGTTTGCTTCGGGCATTTGCCTGATCGATGCTAATTTCCCTCCGGGGCCTCTTTTGCGGCGTTGTTTTTCCAAACTCCGTAAACAGACGCATTCCTATGACTCTTCACGTGCGTGTGTAGTCGGCGCAGCTCATATCGTCAGCTCGGCAGCCAGGCGGGTAGCCGCAGGTCTCTCGCTGTTTCAACAACGGCATTTAGACGTTACATTTATGCGTCGAACGTACCCAAAACACCTCGAATTAAAACAATATTTATATATATTACATTGTTATTGCGTAATAAAATCAAATTAAAAAAATGACGAACTCAATGGAGCCTACTTCTGACTTCCATAGTAACTTCTAGCGGCTACGTGCAAAACGTGCAAAGTAGACGCAACAACAAGAGCAACAACATTGTGCTCCCCTAGTCCACGCCCAACTCAATCTCAACTGCTTGTTTATTTTATGTCTTTCTGCGAAGCTGCGAGGCTTAGAGGTGTCTGTCGTGCCTTCTCGCACTTGGTACTCTTCTTTTCCTCTACTGCATTCCACGTGTGAGATTCGCTATGCTGCTCTTTGATGGCACCGTTCGGAACCTGTTCCATCTAATAAAGTGAATCTTTACTTCCGGCGCCAAAGTTGATGTGAAGTTTGATACTGATAAATAAGTCGTCGCTTCCTGTGAGGTCCGGCCTACTTTTTCCAGACCTTCTTTAAGTTTCTGGTTGTCCACGTCAGGTCCGGTGTCGATGTCCTCTTTCCATTAGCCGTTGTTTGCTCGTCGCGTTTGCGGGTCTTATTCGCGTCTTTATTGACACTGATAAATTGGGGGGTCCGCAGAACGTAGTCCAGTGTGTTTTTCCTTTCTGCTTACCCCTTGTTTCAGTGAGTGTCACGTCCTGCTCTATACCGGTGTAGTGTTCGATGTCTTGTGCCTTCATTGCAGTTGGTTTGTTGCGGGCTGTAGACGACGGTGTTGGTAACATACACCACCAGGAATTGGGCGCTGTTATGCTTTTACCCTGACAAGGCCGTGCTCGAATAACGGCGCACTTACAGGGCCGGTCCGCAACACCGTCGCTTGACAGAAACCCTATCGAAGATCCGGAAGCAAGGCTTTCGAACTGCCGAAGTTACCAGCGTCAATTGGTCTTCGTCTTCCTCGTCTTTTAACATCGAGAGAAGCTGCTGCTGCGACGACATAAACCTCCGGGCCAATGACAAAGGCTGTTGCACCTCATCTTTATCGAACCCAACAGCCACAAACAATCACACCAGGATCCCGCAGGTGAAGTCACGTCACTGCGGCTATATAAGGGGAACCCGCGGACTCGCGCGGCAGGGACAGAATGGGACTGACCATCGAACGCTATCCTCATCAACTCATGTCTCATTTAACATCGTCACCATATAGACCTTTTTCACAAGGGCACCACCATCTTGAAATGTCGTCACTTCGAGTACGGTCAAAACATTGTTTTGCCGTCGCCTCGTCAATAGAATGCATTTAGGAGATAAACGTAACCGTCACCCATTGTCGTTTTGTCTCCCCTCTATTTTTTTTACTATTTGCAGGTTGAAACGTTTTAATTTTTTTTTTCTTTACCCATACAGGATATGCCTACTTAGCGGTCGCAGGCGAGAGTAAGCGGAAAAGTTCTATAGCCGAAACTCGATCTCCAGCCTGTCCGTCACTCTGCCCTTAAAGGGATTGTCCGGTCAAATTTTGTATTCAAGAAAACAATTGAGGTGTCATTGTTATTGCCTCGAGACGCATCGTACGTGCAATATCTGAATTTTATATGCTTCTCTGCGTGAGTATTTGAATTTATACTGCTCCAATCGCACTCTAGCGTAAACGCTGTTTTCGGTGGCAACATGGGAGCTCTGACGTCACGCAACACAAAGCGAGCAGGCGAGCATTTCTGTCTCGTCGTTTACCTGCTAGTGAACGCCTCAGCGTGCTTCGTTTCTGATGTTGTGCTCGACTTGTTTCGTGGTTGGGTGAGGTTTTTGTTGCGCGGTTGGGTGCCACAACCACCGGGCAGCACATGCGAGCCAAGACATGACGTTCCACACTTTTCCGCGAGACGTGCAGTGACGAGCAAAATGGATCGTCGCCCTGCGTGGGGACTGGGCTCCTGTCGAGATCGAGATCCCGCTTATGCAGCAATCATCTCACAGAAGAGAGCTATGAGCTGAGCTCTAAGCAGACGGAAGGCTCGTAAGCTGAGGTGTGATGCTGTTCCAACGATATTAAACTACGACCATCCACTCCTCACCCAAATCGGATCAATCAATTTGTTTATGCAGCGAAACCGAAACCAACAGCTAGACCACCTGGAAACGATACCAGAACTTGTATTTAGCACGCGTGCAGCCAAATTCTGTTTGACCCGCATGTGTAAATAGGGCGTGGCTACGATTCACCAATCTCGTACAAGTCAAGTCGCGACATGCCTTATTTAAACGATTCGCCGGTCGCCTTCGACCCGCGGTCATCGCCTCTGAGCGAAAGACCCGCAGCCTCATCACCGATCCAGTGGATCAGCCGATATGTGTACCCAGATACCGCTTCGTGTACTACCTAGTTGTCGCTTCAGAGGCAAAATCTGCATCGTTTGCTTTGCAAGCGCTACTCGATCGGTGGCCGTCGCAGTTGTGGTTGCGCGAAACGGCATACGTTTGCTTGAAGCTTATGGCGGTTTTCGAGTAATATCCTGCTAAATGGCGCAACTTTTTTTGCACACGCTTGAACTGCATTAAAAGAACCGTATTCCAGTAGGGTACAGCCTAGGGCAGTGGTTCTCAACCATTGATGTTTCGCGGACCCCTTGTGGATCGGCGGAGATGATGGAGGACCCCGTTCGTGGTGAGAGGAGAGGAAAAGTATAAGTTAAATATAACAATGATTTAATAAATGGATATAACTAAGGGGTAGTGTGAAGTAGACCTCTCATATTGACGTTCACACGAAAAAACTCGCCCGAAAACTGAAACATTTCTTTTCGACCTGAAAAAAAAAAGACAACTTTTATTTTGAAAAGTAGTGAAAACGCACAATAAAGACGAGGACGAAGACGGAGAGGCAAACAGGACGAGCTCTGACTGTCAACTTAATTTTGATTGGAAAATAAAAACCGCAAAACACAAACAGCAAAAGCCACAAATATTGCAGAAATGTGACTAGTCAGCAATGACTCGGCCACCCACACGTGTCAATAAAATCCACCTATTTTTTGTGAAGGAAAAGTGAGGGCTGACTAGTACACTTATCAGGGCATTCCTTCTTTATCATGTATGGTTCCTGTACCTCTCTCGCCACCTTTTCTTTATCGTCTTCCCCCCCATTGTGCGCTTTCACTACTTTTCAACATGCATAACCAACTTGCCTGCATCGCTACGTTAGTTCAACTTTTATTGCCGGGCTTGACTGATGAGGCAGGGCTTCGCGGACCCCCTTTTGACAAGGACTGGCCTAGGAGACTATATAATTCGAAACAAAATACAAGACATCCATCGACCAACGCTTGTTATCCCGACCATCCGACAAACCTTTGCGTTTTGTGACGTCACGCAGCAGCTACGGATGTCAGCCATTGACACTGGCGAAATTCGGGGTGCAGTTTCGTACATACGATCATGAAAGGTTTAGTTAATAACGGGAGATCATATATCAAAATAAAAATGTTGCTTGTCTGCATGAAAGCTACCTCGACGTAACGAGCGCTATTGCGCTCGTTACGTCGTTACATCTATTGCATGCTCGTTACATTTATTGCATGTATATATATTAAAAATACATTACACGAAATATTGACGATAACAAAGCAACATGCGTGCCACCTTCGTAATCATGAAGGTGGTTAGCAGCGAATGAGTAGTTTTGAATTTTCGAGTGCATAAGGTGATGAAGCAGTTACCAGGGTCTTCATTCCTCTCTTGTGCGTTATTCATTATGTCTGTATTTGCTTCTTATGTGTATGTAATAACTGCATATGCTGCTGCTTGTAAACTTGCTGCTCCTAAAAAAAACATATCTTGGATGACGCTAAGTTCGTGTGCACTCTATTTTGAGGGCGTTCGTCAGCATCCCAAGCGTGTTGCGTAACGCCGTTAAAGTGAGCCCTGGAGCGCTCACCATACTTAATTAGTAATTAAATTACTGTAGTAAAATTGCTTTTCTAGTAATTTGTCATTCAAATTAATTACTTTTGGCTAAAAGGAATTCTAATTGTAATTTGATTACTTTACAGCGTCAGTAATAGCAAAATTTCAGGCACAATTACAATTAGTTTTGCGAGACTTTGCGGCGCCGACGGAACCTCTCGAAAAGCTTCAGCGCTCGCACAAGCGGCCTAGCGCTCGGTGACACACTCGCACACATAGACACATACGCACACGCATGCAGAGCAAAAATAGCGTCGCATTGTTTGTTGTTTTGATGCTTACACTGCGAGCTGAGAGACAACCCTCTTTGGAGCCGACCTCAACGGCGCCGTGAAGCGCCCTCTCCGGTGCGAGGAGAAAACAATAGCGTTATGCTAAAATATTGAAAGAAAGAAAATTGAGCGTCAGCTTTCATCCGATGTTGGAAATTTTAATTTTCTATTAAGTTATTTTTCACGATTTTTTTTGCCAGTTTTTTACGTCCCTTTTCCAGTACTGTCGCATACTTTTATCCCTGTATTATTTTCAAGATTATTTTTTGCCGGTTTTACTTCGGATATTTTGTGCATAAACATTTTGGAGACCGGCCTCGCACCTGTAAATATTGTCACCGGTGATTAGAGAGCCCCGTTTCGGTCCTTTTATATTTCTGAGCTAATATAATTTCAGCTTTGTAAATAATTTCCAATAACATGATGTTTTGTGTATGGGGTCGTATTAGCGCGTGTGGATTTCGGTTTTATGTAAACACTTGTAAAATATTAATATATGACCACGATGCAGTGACTTTAGGGACACTAACCTAAGCTGGAAGAAAATAGCGCTTGCTAGATCATTACGATTCTCTAAGTTGTCCTATTGCTCCTAAAGTTTAGGCACTTTGACGTAACTACTGTCGGGGTCTGAGTTTCTTTTTTATTGTCTTGTAAGCCGACCTATCATCTAGAAACTTTAATAACCCGTCTGCCGCGCATCTTGATGAAACTCTATGTTCTATGAAACCCAGTCACATTTCAACCATCGTCAAATTGATTAAGCAAAGAGAGCGGCACTGAAAAAATGCAAGACATACAAAGACAAGTATTCTAAAACCGGTGTCACACTGCTCATACATCAAACAAAAGACAGTCTGCTAACACGGGTCATCGCGATGTCCGTGGTTCGAATGCCGCGTGCCAAGTTTGCTCCCTGACCTCATTGCCATGACGCATTGAAAGCACGGATGTCATGGTGAGTCGCGTTTGAATCTGTATGCAGACTGTCTTTTGTATGATGTATAAGCGGTATGACCCAGGCTTAAATGCACAAGGCCATGATGCAATAACCTCATCGATGGCTCCTTTTTTTTTCATGCAATAAAGAAATAAAAAAAAAGCCTTCGGCAAGCCTTTGCCTAGAAATAGAAGACTTTCTACTTGTTCTGTTAGGCACCCTTCTTTTTTTCTCTTTCTCTTTAATGTCACGTGGTAAATACTGCGGTTGCCGTAGGAGCATACAGTGTATTTTCATAATTCGTTGTGCGCCTCGCGCGCGGCGTTTTGGGAAGTTTGCAACTGGTATGCTGGACAACGGTATGCACTCCCAAGTAATGCTCCAGCGTGGCAGCCCATTTCCGCAATATCCTGCCGACTTCCACGCAGGACTCCCATATGATATCAGCCGAGCTTGTTTACCCTGCAGCTGAAACGCTGTGCCCGTAGACCTGTTGATGCGTCGTTAAATCGCCTGCTTGGACTCACCCGGGCACTCAATTCGGCGAGGGCTTTGGCGACCGCACTTGTCAGCGAGCAGGATGCTCCCTTTGCTCATCCACTCATGCTAAGCTACCCGTTAACCACGCTCATCGGAGAGCGCAACGTGGAGCTGAATTTTATCGTTGATGATGGAACCTTGACGCTCCATTTGCTCCTCTACTCATCGTATGTTACTCGTTCGCCACTCTCATCGCGGAGCGCCATGGGTCCGGGAAGCTAGGATTTTGTCGATGATCATTGCTCGGCCGCTTTCCGCGCCAAACTCCCCGCACGCCTCGGCGCGCGCGGTTCGAGCTGCAGGTCGCTGTAGCACAGCGCCTTTTTACGAGCTTGATCGGACGACGTCGTCTTCTTCGCGGGAAGGGGATATCTAGAACGCGGGTCCTTTGCTTACTTCCTTCCGGCCTTGGCTCTCTCCATCGCCCGGTTTCTGGGAGCCGAGACGTCGGCACTCGGGAGACGGTTATTACCCGCGGCAAACTGCCGCGGCAAATGGAGCCTCGCTTCGGCACTTTCGGTCGATGCCTGGGAGGTGAGTTCGCGTATACGCGTGGGGCGGTCTATCTCGGCGCGATACGCGCCTCGCCAAGGTCGCTGTGACAGGCTTCGTCCTGCGGGCCTCAGTCTAGTTTTGATGGCTTTTACCTATTCAGCGGTGGCACGAGAGCGTATACCGGTGGTCGTAGATATCAGCTAGCACCGAGAAACGTCGGCAGAAGTGGTGAAAAACCGCATGGGGCGTCTATGAAGAAGGAACCCGTTGAGAGCGAGGTTGCGACAAACGAACTGCCGCGATTTCATTTGCGGGGAGATGGGTATACTTTGTTTCACCTTAAAGGGCCCGTTATATACACTTGGGACTCTTTAGGACCAAAAGCGTTAAAATCTCTTACGACGAGAAGACGCACTGCCACACTGGCGCCATCTGCATTTCGCTAAAGCTACGGTTTGCGGTATTTGCCAAATCGAATGTACGTATACTACCACGAGAAATTGTCGTCTATGACATTGACAAAAGTTATTCGTGAAAAAAGAGCAAGAATGATGCGCGAACAAAAAATAGAAAGTATACGGGATCGCAAAGTGTTCCACGGTTACTCAATAGGCGGCGCCAGTGTCTTCTGTCGTCGTAAGGAATTTTAAGAGGGTCCTAAGAAGTCGCGAGTGTGTGAACGGGTTTTAAGTCTGGACTAAACAGGCGCTACGAGCTGTAGGGGACTAATCAAACACCATTAAAAGCGCACCAACATGGTGTCCATCACCTTTCTTGACGTGTTCTATTATCGCTGAACCGATCTTATACAAAAAAAAAAAAAAAAACAAGAAAAAAACGGTGACGCTGCGCCTTTGACGGTGTTTGATTGGTCCCATCAGGTGGTACCATCAGCTGCGTCCAAACCACGGTGTGGGCTGGGCTTGTGGTGAACGAGGTTATGGAATTTGTCGTTTTACGAATGGGCTAAACTAAATTGTGAAATTTTTCAGCGTCCGCACGAACCAGACGCTACGTATCTATCCCGTTTAATGGAAGTGAACTAAGGGCACCGACCAGAGAGCGCAAGGTCCTTTCACTTTTCGAATATTCAACTTTACGATGATGATGGCGCCATTCGAGCATACTCACCGTCCCGTCGACGCCGCATTGGCTTCATCCGCACACCCTCACGCCGCTTTCTCTTCGCCAGGCAATGGAGCTAAGGACGCTACGCTCCGAGAGGTGGCGCTGCCAACATCACGATAACGGGGGCTATGAGACGAACGATTCCTCTGCGCGCATCAACGCCAGGAAGCGTTGCTTATCCTTTTTTTATGCCTTGTAGTTACCGCATTTAAAATAAAAGATAATAGGTTCCAAATGACAGAATTTGTGTAATGTATTGTTTCTATAATAATAAAACTTAATAAATAACACATTACTCAGAGTTCCCAATTTTCATGCATTGTCATTACGACACTTTAGCTGCTACAGTTACTTTATTCTGAGACAAGGAGAAATAACGAACAAGACGACTCAAAATCTCAAACGCAGCCGAGATTATTCGCAATACATACCTACTCTGGCCGTTTCGGTCTGGATGAGCATCGTACCGGCGTGCGGTCATGTATCACTTCTGCGTCGTGCACGTTAGAGACCACAGGCTAGCGGCGTACTGCACTGGCTAAACTTCTCATCTAAAGCCGGGACGCAAGCCACCAATTGAGGCAGACTAACTTCAGGTGTATAAACATACACACAAACATAATTCTACGCAAAGGAACAACAATTTTTAGCAGTGGCGAGCCAACTTGTTTTTGAGTGGAGGGCAAACCAGACCCCCTCCCCCCCCTTATCCTTTGTATCCTTTGGGCGCCGCCGGCCAGTGTTTGCCCTGCCCAGTGGCGGCTGTTTCAGCGGGGGGGGGGGGGGGGGGGGAGCAAGACGCATGCCTTCCCCCCCCCTCACTCTGAGAACTAGGGGAGGGGGGGAGGCAAGCGCACCCCTTGCCCCCTTGGTTGTTGCGCGCATGATTTCTAGCCATCCACACAAACAGGAAAGAGAAAAAACAAATAGACGTGCCGCCGCAAAGTTGGCGGAACTGAGCCAGACTGACTAACCTCCACCCAGACACCACACCACGGGCAGAAACCCGGCGCCAAGCTACCCGACAATATAATCCCTGTCAAGGCTATGTGAACCAAGCATAGCACTGCACTACCCCCCCCCCCCCCCCCCCCCCCCCCGGGATCGCTCACCCCTCGACAACCACGAAAACTCACACCACAGGAACCTTTCCCACGCAATAAAACTTTGGTTGGGGCTAGTTAGTACATATCGATTAAAAGGTTGAAAGGCGCGACCTGAAACGACAAAATAAGAGACACGTACGATATGGACAAGTGCCAACTTCTAACTGATTTAATGTAACAGCGAAATCCTTAAGTTTTCGATCCCCATCACCTATACACACCTCAAAGCAACAAGATAAAGGTTCATATCACTCATCACACGCAGCCATCAAGGAACACTTCTTTGTCCAGAAGATAAAGGGATATCATTCTTGCGCACTTGTCAGCCGCTTTTTGTATACAGAAAGCTTCGATTATTTTCCTTTTCATCTTCTCATCCCTTCTCTTAAGAAACCTTGTGCGCTCCTAACATTTGTTCACGTCCACATCTCACGCGTTCGTTCAAAACTGTAGACGGCTGGCTCACACAATTTCTGTTGTCCTTTAACTCACGGTTTTCTTTCAGATTATTTTGAGAGTGTCGCTTTCATTGCGCAATATTGAAATCTGTTCCCACAATGGCGAGAGTGCATTACATCCAGCAACATCTTTGGCTAGTTCAGATGATAAAGAAACATGTTTCACACTTGATGCAAAAGAATTGTGAAAAATGTTTCTTCATCTTCTGAAGTAGCCAAACATATTGCTCAATGTATTGCTTGCTCGCCATTATGAAAAGGGGCTTCAATCTTATGCAATGAAAACTATTCTGGCACAAGAATCTCAAGGAAAACCTTAAGTATAGAAGACCATAGAAATTGTGTGAGCCAGCCGTCCATGGTTTTGAACGAACGCGCAAAAAAGTTCCTTCTGTTGTGGGCTTTTATTGTCAAGGGGCGGGTGGTCGATTACGGTGACGCTTATATATTTCTATTATGCCAGTTCTGTCACTATATGAAAATTACCCCGTCGTGCATCTTTACGAGGGGATAAAAACATTCAAAATGTAAAAAATAAAGTAGGTGAGCTATGAGAGGTGTCCATTTTTATTATTTTCTCGGCCGTGCAGCTTTTATCCGTCACCTGCCCTCAAACATTTCGAGCGTGCGGGTGATGTTTTGAACGCATCTTCGCAAAGAACAGAAATAATAAAAAAGTACTTACATATTGAAGATCAGTCTGTATTACGTAGCCTTCAATTTATTTGGATCGTACATGCACAAGGAGTTAGTGATCCATTGTTACTGCGTGGTCCTTGCCGTCTCTCTTGGTTGTCAACATGTCCTTTGTTCGTTTGGCACGCATATCCCCCATGCTGAAAAGCACCGACGTCGTGTTGGCGCTAACAGTGTACGACACTGCACTTAAATACATGTACCAAGCCGTTTTACCACAGTTTTTAACGCAATGAATTTGAAAGAAAAATGCCGTAACTGACCAATTCTTTCGCATGCGCGAGTGAGAAATGTTCCAAGCTGCTTAGTACGTACGAATTATTTGGGATATTTGCTCTTATAGGCAAGCGTAGGGAGAAAGTGCACGCAGTTTTTCCCACGGAAATGCATTACCGGAAGTCAGTCTTCGACCGGTTGCTATCTGCTTTAATTTGCGACAGCACATCAGTGCCATTTGAACCTCTTGCGTACATTACAATAACTCTATGGTATCTATGGGTGGAGGCGTGACCATGTGACAAGAGATCGACGTATGACTCGTCCAACGGGCATGTAGCTTCAAACGCACTGTCAATCGATGTCCACGTCGAGCTTTCCATTTTTCGTCGCTTTGTCCTTTCCCACATTCTCTCCATCTTTCACCACGCCCTAACACGACTTCCCTCCCAGTTTAGGAGAGGAAGGCGCTAACAGGACTATCTAACATGCGGAAGACCGAGGTTGTACATCGGCCCCTGGGACGGATTACAGGGAAGGATCGCTCAACGACGGGCTCGCTGCAACAGCCGTCGCGTTTGATTTTCTTTTGTCTGCGCTCTGGTTCTTTTTTTTTCTTTGTGCTTGTTTTTATTTGTGTCCTTTTGATACTGCGGCAGTAACGTTAAACCTGAAACAAGTCATAATCCATAAATCTGCAATGTGGCAAATCCGGCGCAATTTGATATACCTTTCGGATGATTTTGAGAGGCATCAGCGCGCCATTTTCCCAAGTATTTTTTCTTGTTCAAATTTGGTCCTAATTGGATATTGCGAACAGTTTGAATACGACTTAGAATTGAAAAATGCTCTTTTCGCGGCTTTTGCGGGTCGTGAGGACGTGAATCTGGATGGGACAATCGATGGCGTGACTGTAGCGGAATTGAAACCTTTTTCCCACGTCGTTACCAGCGCACAAATGCGTCGAAGTTCGTAAACGCACCAGGCAATGTTTAAGCTCTCATTCAGAAATAGCTGACAACCTTTTTGTGTGCAATTTCAATCAGGCGCGTTTCGATCATGACTACAGCTAAGTTCATGCACTTAGAAATACGGGGAACATATAAATTGTCGGTGACTCTTTTTAAGAGTCTGTTTGTCGCTCTCTCTCTCTTTCTCCTCTGTTTTATTATTAAAAATTAACCATTTTATGTGTATATTAGCTACAAGATGATACGAATCTCGTCTAAAATAAATTGATTTTATAGACAATAAAAATTCAGCAAAGACGCTAAGACTGCTTACGTGTAGGAATTCGAAAGCAGCTTTCCTACACGCAGCGCATTTCTACAAGCAGCGCGCCACGTCGTCCTATCGCACACGGCGCTCCGGCGGTGACATCACGCTCCCCCACTGCGCAGGCGCGGCGAACCTCGCCGGCTTCACAACGCCTTCCCCGACGAAGCATTGCGTTGCTGTGCTTTTCTTTGTGCTTTATTTCTGAAGCGCGTCCGCTTTGACCTCGAGCGGCCGCGCCGGCTTCCGTGACAAAGCATCTGATATGGCGCGTCGCAGCAAATTTAGGTGCCGTTTTTCGTGGTTGCAGACGCCGCCGGTTCCGCTCCATGGGAGTGTTCATGTTTTCGCATTAATAGTGATAGTGACGAAAACACGTAACATTTTTGCCTGGCGCCCTCCAGCGGCCGTAAGGACCTGACTTAAAGCCCGTTCGCACACTTGCAACCGAGTAGGACCGACCGAGACAAGACCGGTTTTTAAGCCTCTGACGACGGCATAGGATCGAATGCGCTGCTGCAGTGCCGGTCCTACGCGCAAGAGATTTCAAAACCGGTCTTGTCTCGGTCGGTCCTACTCGGTTGCAAGTTTGAACGGGCCTTTAGCGAGGAGTATAAGTACGGCCGGCCGCGTCCCATACCTTTCTGGCGGCATGGCTATAGTGTGCATCCGGCTCACAGAACAATTCAGAAGGTTAGAACGTTGAGGAGACAATAGAACAGGATAATCGGTCCAGCAGACTTGTTCTTCCATCTGCTATCGTAGTTCCGTGTTTAAAAGGAGGAAGAAGATCTCGAAGCGGTAGTGTAACCACGCCGTGCTCCGCAAATTTGTTTTATTTGCGCCCCTTTCTGGGTCCATCGTCCTCCGATAGCAAGTTCCTGGGTTCAAGGAATTATCGAGCCTTGCCCTGACGTAAGTTTCACCCAGAGTAGACAAGACATCGATGATCATGCGACGAATCCCAGCCCGGCCTGTTAGGCCTAACGGCGACCGGGACGACGACCATCGAGGCGCGCTAGTAAACTATTCATGGCCGGGAGGGGGGTCGGGTCCCTTCCGGAGTTGACAACGTCTATTGAACGTCACGGGTACCCCGGAGTCCGATGTACCACCGGAGAGGTCAAGCTCGGCCCGAACTCTGGTAACAACGCCCTGCTGGAAATGTTTCCATTTCATCCGAACAGACGTCTGTAATTTAAAAATATCTCCCGCAACGTCATCCCCTCATCCCCACACACAAGCTGTATCCTAACCATAGTCACCATATTGTTTTGTAAAATTCCACCTGAGGGCTCACATCATGCGCCTCCACACACATGCAGAAAACACTCGCGCACCCTCGTTGTCGTCAAATTGAGTTCTAGTGTGAACAAGAGAGTATCAATAAAAAAATTATGACTAACAATGCTTGGATTTGGGCTAGTTAAGTGTAACTTCGCAGCGCAGTATACATCAGAAGGAAGAAAAAATGATGAAAAGGAAAAGAAAACGCATTCTTTCTCCCAATGACGCCACGGTGGGGGTCAGTAAATTGCATCGTAACGAATTGAGTCACAGCGCAAACAAGAAGGACGAACAATAGAAGAAACAAGAAAACCTTTACTAAAGCAGAAACAAAATTTACTTTTCGCAAGCATAACAACTGAATCTGCGCCGCGCCCAGTTGTATAGCACGATTCCATTCTGCATACGAGAGGTTTGGTCAGGATATCAAAGGAGCGCTTTAATTTTAATAATTATTTACACGTACTGCGACCTCATTCGAAGTCATCGCCGGGTGGGAACACAACAGCACACAGTAGTGATGAGCAAAATAAACAACAAAAGTAAAACACAATAGGAAATAACGATTCGAAACAATCACAGATTAAGACAAGGAAAGATACCTAACTGCAGAAATTAAATAATTGTACGCACGCGTGAGCGTAATCCCGTCAACCTTATTCCACAGCTGAAGCGTGCGTGGAATTTTCTTGAGTCCCGCTCATACAAAGAGAATGGCGTTCGTTGTTTTAGGCTGCAGATTGCTCCTCAGTTTGGTTTTACTAGGTTAAGCTAGGTGAATGACCTCTCTACCTCGACGCCTAAGTAAGGCAGCACGAGCGCGACATGGCTAATCTGGCCGACTTGGTGTACGAGTTTTTGCCAAAATAATGCTTATGAGAGCGAACTGTGCCCTACTAAAGAGCTGTCTTGAGGAGTTCCCGCTAAGGAAGCTGATGTTTATCCACTGGCTCTGGATTTTGTTTCTTTGTGTGCTGTACAGGCTCTGCCATTGCATCTGGCAGAAAACTCCGTGGATTCTTCAGGACACAAGGTGTTTAGAACTGACAAAAGAAATGCTTTACGGAGAATTTCAAAGTTTTTGAAAAATAATTGCACATTTGTATCGACTAGCGTGTTGCTAAATGATAAGCTAGCTCTTTTCTCGTGTCAGATATTGTTGGTCGCGGGAGCACCAATCACCCTTAGGCACCAATAATTTAGCCTATATAAAACCGTAGCCCAGATGCTGTGGCCCAAAATAGCCCAAATATGGCTTCGGATTCAAATGCTCTTCGTGTCTGGTGGTCAGAACGTCGACCTGCGTTGATGAAATTATGGCTGTCTTAAATACATTTTTTTTTCAGAAAAACGTCATGAGGTTGTTGAGCAGTTTTCTTCCATCTGCTTCCTTTACCCCGAACGGCTTGTCAACTTTATAAACATCTATCAGGATGAATCGGAAGGAAGGGAAGTAACCCTCTTGTGCCCCTGCATGCTGTATAGGTGTTTCACTACACCTTTCATCGCAGTTTTGCGTCTCTAAGTGTCTTTAAATCATTCCACCGATTCGGGACTCTTCATACCGGTGTCGCAGTGAAGGAGTCTTCCGGGTCAAAAGTGTGTTTTTAGGCGATACATTTGATTTTGGGCGCGCTTTAAGGCATCTGTCAGACATCCGCGTGAAAATGAACCGTTGAGAGATTCTCTAGTCCTTAGATTCGTTCTACCGCTTCGGAAATCAATAAATAAATAAAAAGAAATCCGCCGGACGTAGCGGAACATCCGTCTACAATAGCTCCACTCGCCCCTGCCCGCGTTGCCCCGTCGATCGCTGCATTTGGTTGCAGCCGGTTTTATGCCGCCAGTTCCCAGAGTTCCTTCGGCTGCCGCGGAGGGCGCTGCAGGTTTTGCCAAAGGTATAATCACGATCTTGCTCCGCACGGGTGCCTCTTTGACGCTGCGAATGAAAGGGTAAAACATCAGGATTCATAATTGTATTTCTTCGTACCGCTCATGTACTGCTCGTACAGCCTTCGGCAATATGAAAGACCCACTGGGAGCGCGTGGCCGAGGCGTTGGCTGGCGGGGGCGCTGCGAGCGCTCCGGGCAGTTCCACTCTGCTTCGAAGGGGGCACGCTACCTCGTGGCTCAGCTAAAGCGAAACGCGCTTATCAGTTTGTGCTGAGCCCCGAGTGAGCATCCTCCCCTCGAAGCAGAATGGAATTACCCGGAGCGCTCGCAGCGCCCCCGCCAGCCACCGCCTTGGCCACGCGCTCCCAGTGGGTCTTTCATATTGCCGGAGACTGTACATGGTACAAAAGAGACCGTGTGGGCTGCAGACATAATCATCTACGGACACGCACCAAGCATTTAGAAAGCATGTTTGCTTTCAACATGTCTGTAGCCAGTTTTTGTACGACCAATGTGCATGACCAACGAAGAAACTCGCCTGAATAGTGGCTGCAGACGGTCTTTTGTCTTATTCACAGTACGGCCGCGGCTTCAAACCCGTTTTAGGCTCTTACAGGAGTGTTAAAAATGCTTCCGCAACCAATGCAGAAAACAAAACAAAACAAAAAAACAGGACGGAAGCGTTTTGTTTTGCAGTTCGGAAATGAGGGCTATCCATAATTGGGCAAATTACTGGTGATATGTATATCAAATACAATTGCAACTAATACATAGTTCCAAAGTTAGTTCATTACAATGAGAATTACTAGCGCGCAGCAGTAATTCGTTTCAATGACGCGTTAGGTTCAAAACGTAAAGGCGATTAATTTACAATCACTTTCCTCGGATAGCAACCCGACTCAACTATGTTAACGCGATGGCAATTTTTTTTAGCGCTCATGCGCATCTGTTTCTTTCTTGTCCGTCCGTTGAGGATTCCGTATACGGCGTTCTACATTCGTTACGTTCCTTATCTATATAAATTCCGTTGAACTCCGCCGTACAGTGGTGGAATTCAACAGCGTCGGTATGCGCCCGAACGTGTATGTGGGTGCGGTCTCGGACGACGCTTACGCTGAAATAATTAATCGCCCAACGACCGAGAGATTCCTGTGGCCCCCGTCCTGGGTTAAGAAGTTTAACTGTAGCGAGAAAGAGCATGCGAACGAGAGTACGGCGCAACTGTGACTTAGAATGTTCCTTTTCCGCTTTCTGGAATTCCACCTCGCTTCCGTGTTTTTTGCCTTTGTTTTTTTGTACTGTGCCAGCTTGATTTCGGCTAAAACTCGGTGCCAGCTTGATTTCGGCTAAAACATTGCAGAAATGAAACAGAAAGAAAGCAAAAACTATGGGCACAAACCATTCCCAATGTAGAAATAAAATTCTTTACTTTATTTATTTGTTGGTTTTTTTTGCCAGGGAGCGAAACATTTATTTCCCTTATTCCTCGAAGCTTCTCGCTCAGACACGGAATCTGGTGCATCGGGAGTGCTTTGGAGTGCATTCGATAATCGTACACGGACGAGAAAACTGAAGGACATGACGACACCAGACGGGTTTCAGTATCTTTTTCCATAGTCGCGGGTTACGGACGTGACTCAGTGCATGTCTCTTGGCTTGAGGCAGCTTCGAGACAAAGAAGAGTGTTTTTTTTTTTTAATATATATATATATAAATCACACGTTTACGCCTTTTGGTGCGATATATAGGGAGAAAGCACCGCAACGCACCGCTGCTTAATATTTCTTTTTATTTATTTGAACACAGCGTCCTACACGGGGCTATATGCTCGATTGGCGTATCTTTTTTGAAATCCGGTTCTCGACTTACAAAACGCTCATGATGGGCCCCTACTCACATGTTTAGTAACAACCCTAGTAAAAAATATTATATATATAAGATATCTTGGTTCAATAAACACATACGATTAAATAAGGTCATATAAGAGCACACAAAAACCTTATCAGAACATATATGAACAATATAAGATTATATAAGAAGTTATAAGAAACTTCTTATCCGTTTCTTATAACTGCTTATATATTATTATATTGTTCTTATATGTTCTTATAACGTCCTCATGTGCTCCTATATAATCTTATTTAATCGTATGCGTTTATTGGACCAAGACATTTCTTACACATATAGGATTTTCTAATAGCGAACCTGATGTCGTACCTAGCAGACGTGGACGTATAAAAAGGGACGGGGCCGCCACGGCCGAAGTTCGCCTGGGCGCTTGAATGGCGTAAGGCTGGCCCTGATTCCGTGTTCCCTGTCCTCTTTCAGGCCCCCTTTTAACCTCCCCTCTCCTCCAGCATAGAGCGAAAAACCGGAACTACCTCCTCCTCTCTTCCTTCCATGACAATAGACTTTTTTCGAGTAACGAGCACCGTCTGGGGGATTATCTGCGAACTACAAAAGACCTCAATCCGACCGTCAGGACACATTGATTTGCGCCGTTCTATTGGTTTTCATTGCTTTGTATGCCCTATACTGCCAATAAGAATACTACTACGAAAACCTACCAAAACTACCAATAGAAAAACGAATTATTCGAGCAAATAGAGGTCCTGACAATGCTGGTCGTGCTCGACGTTGCCCTCCACAAACGACGAAAGCGGAAAGCAAGGGTTAGAGGAGAGGGTGTTTGTCTCTTTCCACTTTAGCAGAAGGAACGCTCGACAGGAGGTCGCCTCCTCTCCAGCGATCGCTCTGCTAAAGTGAAGAGGGTGGGAGGAGCTTCTCCTAAACTCTTAAACCTATCACTCACTATACGGAGCGCAAGTTCGTCTGCTTCTTGCACAGGGGTTGCGGTGACATCCGACCGACGAGCTCTGAATTGTTCTGATTGAAAGGATAGTGGCTAGTCCTCCAGGCAGCTAGCGTTGAAGTCTACCCACTGTCCTTTCAATCGGAGCCAATTAGAGCTCGGCATTCTGGCGTCACCGCACAACCTCTGAAGAAGACGACGAAGTTGCGCTCCGCATAGTTTAACGGATGAGTAGCCGGTATGCCATCGAAGTACTAAATACTTTTGGCAGTACGTGTTTTTTTTTTTTTAGAACTTTGTAGGTAGAACGAGACAGTCGCTTTGGAATCTCGTGCTGCCATTCCAAAGCATGTTATGATGAAGCATGCTAATACTTCCTGATATTTAGATGCGGTTTAGGAAGCTCAGGCGATATCGTCTTGCTCCATCGGAGAATGTTTTGACGTTACTGCAGGACGGTAAAGCGTTTACGATTTAAGATAAAACCGTAGATAATTGGCGAACATGATTTTAAGCATCAAGATGACCAAAGTGTCGTCAGCCTGAGGTGTGTCTAGCGGCCATACTTGTACCAACCAGCGCAGTTTTCGCACTCCACACACCAACACTCGGCCTTGACGTCAGACCTCCGCGGTGGTGCTGCTACTGGCAGGGCACATTGTAGAGAGCCCATACTCTATCAAATGCCTGCGCGTCCACTTGCCCGCAAAACACTCGAAGAACCAATCTCTACGATCCGCAAAATCAGCTCAGCGAATGACGGGGAGTAACATCCGTTTATACCTAAAAATGAAGTCTGCGCATTACGCAAGGCAAAGCGTCTTGCTTGCATTGCGTAATGCCATAGCGCAAAATTCAATTTGAGGTCTATACCGATGTTCCGCCTCACCATTCGCTGAGTTGATTTCATGGATCATAGAGATTGCCTCGTCCAGTGTTTTGCGGGTAAGTAGACGCGCAGGCATTTCTTAGAGTGCAGATTACAGCGAGGGTCCAACTCAAACCGCGGGAAGCGTTTGCAAATTAATGGCGAACTTCTGCTGCGGAGGTTGATCGCAAGCGGGGATGCGCTGCCTTGTCGCGTGGCGAGAAGAAAAACAACAGAAAGGCGGAGGAATTTGCAGACGATCAACGCTTTTTTGCCACATCCTCGCAGCTCGTGTCGAAAATACGGCCCGTAAACCACGCACGTGATTCGATCGAACGGTTGGACACTGCGTAATACAGGGTCTCTAGGCGCGTACGCGGACGCATCCCGCGAATCTGCTTCTTGTGCACGCGTAATGCCCGCACCTCGTGTGTTTGTAAAGAGCTCGTTGGCCCAGATTTGAAACGACGAAATTTTTTTTTTTCTTCTTATCTTTTCCAATTTATTGAGGACGTCACGGAGGAGTTTCAGTTGCCTCGCCTGCAGCGCTCGCTCCCTACCTCCGATAACTCTGAGACCGCTTCGGTGCTGTGCGAGCCTCGTGCGAGCTCGCACAGCAAGAGGACGGTGAAAGGCAACGAGCACACTCTATACTTCCGTTCAACCTTAAATTTGGGATACCGAACTGAAATTTTGAGCTCACAAGACGGGGCTGGAGCGATAGGCGGGACTCTGCCGAACCCAAAGACACCAATCGTACAGCGATATCTCTAACGGATGGCCGTATTTTTGGAAAAGAAATACGCAACTGACCACAGGGGGGGGGGGGGGGGGGGGGGGGCGACGAGGCCAACGAGACATCTGACGTCACTATTCTCATGCCCTCTCCTCCTCGCTTCGTTCCCTCGAGCTGGTGAACCGAAGCGAGGAGGAAAGAAGCGAGGCCGCTTCCCCTCGTTCTCAACTGTTCCAGAAGGGTCGTGACGTCAGAGTCCTCGCTTGATCGCGCCCTTCTGTTTCAAAAATACGGCCATCCGTTTGAGCTATCGATGTATGAGTGAGGTTTTGCAGTTAGTAGCGTCCCGTTCACCGCTTCGGCGGTTTTGTTTCACGAAATCCAAATTTCGGTTCATTATCGCTTTAAGCTGAGACTAGAAGCTCCGCATTCAGCTCGAGCTTTCGGCCTTTGCTAAGACAAGTGCACGGTGTACAAGTGTGAAGCACAAGTACCCGCAACCAATGCAATGCGGAAGCCAGTGAGCTCGCGCTGAAGGCAGATCTTCTAGTCTCAGCTTAGGGTTGAACAAGGTATCGAAACCGCACGTTCGAAAAAAAAAAAAAAAGAAGCCGTTCTTTCCTTGCCGGTGACCAAAACTGCCAAATTGGCAATCGAAAAAAAAAAAAAAAGAAATCAAACCCTATTGCTTCCGAAATGGTAGATGAAGTGTTTTCATCCACTGGTGGCAGCTAGGGTCATTAACGGCACTCGATTCTTTGTAATACGTCGCGAGGTGGATCCTCGAGGCGGCGTTTAAGGCACAGCACACGCACTTTTGTTTTGTTCTACACATCAAGAACCTACAAAGTGTATTACTTTCTAGGCTCTTGATGTGCCACATGAAACAGTCTCATATCAGTTCTAAAGCCTGAAGGAGTCCAGGGAGCAGCGGAGAAAACTCATCACGCTCTTCTGCGCTTCTTCGTGACACGGGACTCGCAGGCAGTGTGAGATCCAAGACGTTGCACTGCACCAATGGCCCTGGACGAGATAACCTACAAGTCTGTTGGACGGGAATCTTGTCGTCAATTGTCTGATGAGCACTAAGTTATCTAGAGCCGCAGTCCCACTGAGAATACATCACACAAAACAAAACAAAACGTTGTTCGCTGCAGACTAAATGGCGGAACTATCTTCGGACGCGCCTCAAGCATTTCCGAAGCATGTCTGCTTCATTGTGTGATGATGATGTCAGTAAGCCATGCTTCGGTGGCACGAAGAAATAAAGATATAGTGTCTGGCACTCTCGGCCGGTTCATGCGCTAGGAGGATGCCAAATGTTCTTTCCTCCGCCCGGCTTCCTTGGGCAGCTTCGTGATATCATACATGTGCATCATTGGAACATGTCTGCAGGCAGTGTTTGTATGGCCATTGTACCAGGACCGTCATACAACACACGCCTGAGACAGTGTCTGCAGAATGACCTTTGTACGACGGGCTAGTCCCACAGGAGCCGGGGTCACACTGCTTATCCATCATACAAATGAGAGCTTGCAAACGGGTTCGAACGCGACTCACCGCGAGATCCCTGCCTCGAATGCCGCATGGCAGTTAGTTCGAGGAGAAAGCTTGGCATGCGCGGCATTCGAACCACGGATAACGCAAACAGCAAGAACCGACACCGGTAAGTCTCAGACACATGCAGCGTGCACGCGAAGGTATACCTCGGCAGGCCTGCAGCCTCTCGGTGCTGGCGGAGGAAGCACCAGCGTCGGCAAGCCTGCCAAGGTATACCTTCTTCGCGTGCACGCTGCACGTGCTTGAGGCTTGTCGCTGTCAGTTCTTGCTGTTTGTGGCTCTAGTGGGACTCGAGCAGTCGAACCGAGGCTGACAATAATATTTGTTATGTTTTTATATATTTGAATTAATATTGCTTCTTTTTTTTTCTTCGTCCCTCGGAAAAGCCAGGTAGCGGAGAACCGCATATCTTCTCGCTTTGCCCTTTCCCTTCACCCTACTACTACACTTCACCGATTTTCTTTTGGGCATCCCAATGTTTGTGCTGTACAGAGCGTGAGCAACTGGTGTTTGTTAGGATTCGAACATGCGACATCCTTAGCTTGGCATACGGTGGGAGGAACCTCGGGCGACATTGTTTTGTTTTGTCGCGGACATTTTTTACATTTGTGCAGAAGAAAAAAAAAATCATGAGCCATTCCACTCTGTCAAGGTGGATGTCCAGCGAAACTTCTTAGCACAAGGCACAGACTCGCCCCGAGGAGCCGGAGGAAACTAGACACGCGCAACGGGACCGCCACCCCGGGAGAGCGGATGGAAACTAGGCACGCAAGCGCTTGGAACAACAACAAAGAGATGGCGTAGACATGGCTGACGCCGTTCGCACAGCGGAAAGTTTTTGAGAAACCTTTATTATCTACCTGAGAGTCTACTGATCTCGAAAATGGTGCCTATTGATAACTGATCTACTGAAAATGCATATCCCAGTGATTACACGTACAAGTTTCTGCATTGAATGAAGCTATTTTTTTTTTTTAAATAAAATTCGGGACTTGAGTTTTTTTTACGCACACGACAATCCACGGAACCCTAACCATACACAGCTTCGCTGTAAAAAAAAGAAAAGAAGCGTCTCCTGGGAGTTTACATTAAGCTTCAAACACCAGACAACGATGATTTTAAGCAGTCAAGAATGGTAAAAAGTGACGTTGAGTCTAAAGCTTATTTGATGGCTTTAAAATTCGAACCCCGTGGAGCAAATATGCGGCGAACAACGGACGAACTTTGCTGCGCGCGGCACAACAGCCACTGTGCTGACACGATGCGCAGAGTGAACGCCACCCGGCAAAATTCGCTCTTTTCTTTTTCCTCGCAGAGTCCAACTTTTAGAAGAACGATCAAAGGCGAAGGATAAGCCGCTTCGACACTCGACGAAGTCGAGGGCTGCTCCAGTAGCCGACGCTGGCGAGGCACAGAAAGCCCGTCGCCTCAGGCCTGGCGCAATCGAAGGGACAGAAAAGCGCGGACCATCGCACGTCTCTCAACGTCTTTACCTCAGTCTTCTTTTATTTATTTTTTCATTGCGGTTTTTCGTTGTATTAGGCGCTGCAGGCGCTAAAGGGCGGCAATGACTCGGGGCTGCGAAAGGACGTCGGTTTCTATAAGCGTAGCAATTTTGTTTCTCCTTTTTTGTGGGACGTTATCTGTTACTTTCCCAATATTCGCAGCATTACGGTCTTCTAGTTGTGCGTTAAAGGAGCACCATATTTTGTACATGATTTTTTTGTATTATTATTGTACGTTTTACCCGTGGAGAAAAAAGGCCCTTGCAAAGTGAAGAAGACTCTTCCCTGATTTATTTTTTTCTTCTTTGCGATTCTTTGGGTTTGGAAAATCGGTTCTTGTTTTCTTCGTTTTTGCCTTGAGTACACGCAATCGTTGCGGCGTAGCAAGTGGTCTTAAGAGTACCAATCCTGGTATACCTCTATCGACTTCTACGAATCGTTTTTCAATCGATGCTTGGCGGTTCCAATCTTTCGTCGGATAGTTTGTATCTTGTGCCGCTCCTTCTTCTTTTTATTTAACTTCATTTTCCCAATAAACGCCGCCAGCAGGTGCCTCCCGAAATGTATTTTTTTATATTCTAGAATAAATTTTTTTTTTATCTTGGCAGGAGAGAATATTGCATTTCCCGTACAACCGGACGTGTTTCGTAACGATAAGCGCTAAGTGAACGTTACACAATTCACATTGCGGCGCCTCAACGTACGCGTGTCCCTGTTCGCACGGAGCAGAGTTAAAATTAGGCCCGATAAAGAATGAGCAAATATCGTAGTTCATGTATAGTTTATTGTGGCAGATTATACGCATCAATGTAGATAGGATAGCTCTACATGATACTGTATAAAGTTTTGCGTCAGATGCGCATTTTATCTCAGAAACCGTGTTACAAAGGTCAAATCAACACAAACTCGAAGCAGAAGAGTAGTTGTGATTGGTTCCGACCAGGCCAAGAAAACCAAAACCATGCGACCGTGCACGCAGGGCTCACTACGATAACGACAATTAACTATAATTACGACTCCAAACGCGCAAAAAAAAAAAATGATAGAGGTGTCCGCGCGCGAGGACGTAGCCGACTTGGTGGAACAGATGGCTTCATTCACGCAAAATGTAGCGTGCCTTATTAACGAGGCAACAACAGCCATTACGATACATATATTATAATGCCTCATAAAATACGATCAAGCATAAAGCTCGCTCGATTTCAATGCAGTTTTTAAAGTCACGCGACCAAAACGTTTTTTCCCGAAAAGAGATCAAATTGCAACCCCTTTGGGGATCTTTTTACCAGATTGTAGGAGTGATAAAAATAGTATCAGCACTTCTGCGTACGATTACATTGTCTAGATGTCACGTGACGTTATAGGGCGGGCGTGGTGGGCGTCGGTCTCGTGCTGGACGCGTGTGCGTGAGCGCGGGTGGGCGTGCGGGAACTCGAGGTAAAGTGGGGAAAAGCGCTGCAATTCGGGGCGGCCCGCGAGCGTCCCTCCGCACGCTCGGGCTCAGGCGGCGTCGCGGCCTCGACGTGGGCTTCTGCGAGAGAATGCGGGTGAACACGCAGCTCGGGGGAAGTTTAAAGGATCCGTGCAACGACATCGGCTTGGAATGGGGACGTCTTGTATATCGTAAGCTGCGGATGGCAGGCCCTACGGGCGCGTGCTCAATCTGCGTTCAACGCGACGGCACGACCGTTCGCTGGCTCCCGCTAGGAACGCGACGCGATCGATCTACGCGCAAGGTCCCTAATAGGGAGTTTTAGGATAGCGGGCTCCGTCGTTCCTCCAAACAGCTTTTGGGCTTCGCGCCGCGCATGCGCAGCGCGTCTCGGAGGACTTAAAGTGTTGGGGCCCCCTATTCTAAAACTCCCTAATGTTTCTCACTTTAAGCCAGCTATTCTGGCTCTGGTTTGGCCCAAATATTTCGTGCGCAACGTCACTGGCGAAACAAATGATCGCGGCATAATTTTAAGAATAAAAGCGAATTTTTTTTTTTTTTCCTTTCAGTCTGCGTTTGCAAAACTTTCCAACGTAATCGCGGGGACCGCGTTGTTGACGTAAACACGGGGAGTACCTAATGGTGACGTCCTTAAAATGCTAGTCATAGATTCGGCACAAGCACTGCGTGAACACTCGATTTGTGCACGTGACAATTAACGCTTTCACATACAATCGGGTAGTGTAGTGCCACTAGATAAGCTGCGCTTCAGAGCAACGACACTTGGCCATATTGTGGCTTGAAATCATGGTTGCCAGTTATCTGAAGCTTTATCTGAAATCACAGGAAACGCTTTTCCATCCTCCACAAGTGTTTAAACAGTTCGCGACAACGCAAAGCAATATTATATGAGCTTCCTAACACCGAATCTAATGCTGAGGAAGTCGCACGTTTGAATTATGACAATCGCCAGTTGCGTCTGCTCTGCACAAGCACCAAAATGGCGGCGCCAACAACAATGTCGGGGAACGGAGTGCCGATACTCTAAGCGCACCTCATTTAGTGGCTCTAGGGTACTAGTGACTCGTGTCCAATCGCTGCGATGACGAGAATAGCCGACAACCTTCAAAATAGACCCCTTTTGAAAGTCACGTTCTCATTGCTAAAAAGTCTGAAACGTTGCACAGTGGCGGAACAAGCGACGCCACAAAATGTGAGATTCTAAAAATACATAAGCTAGAAATGAAGTACCATATTTGTAGAGTTTCTAATGGCGAATTCGCGAGGTTCTTTCTGCGCGCTCTCGAGCGCTCTTTCCAGAGCGTGCGAGATCGGGTGGTGGAAAGAGAGTGCTGTCGCCTGATCGGCTGGTTCATTCCGTCGGAGTGCGGAGCGGCGCAGGCGTCACGTGGTACTTGGGCGGGGATCACGTGGTTTTGTTGACGATGGCCGGCAGTGGTCTGTGGTGGTGTACGGGGTCCTGCATGACGGCGATTGAAATATGGTTCTTCAAAGTGCTTGTGCATTCGACGGTGCGAAGATGACAACAGACGGGACGACATTCATTTTTGACCGTAACAAGAAAAGTAGACGTGTGAAGTATTCCCAGTGCTTTTACGAGATCGTTCATCTCACGGCGGTGAATCCGCTAAGCCTAACCGACAAAGGAACAGCTCGCAGAGCTCGCCGCCGTTTTACTGGGTTTTGTGGTCGCTTCAAGAAATTTTCAGGTTTGGTAAAAGTGGATTTAAAGGTTTGTGTTGTAAGATAAAGAAAGAGCCGAATATAATGCACTGTGATTTGTGTCACATGGCGATATGTGCTATATCCTACTTGCAGGATATTTCGCCGTGAATAAAATACGGTTTAGTAACCATTTTATATTTGCCGGCTCTGCCGTACGCATGACCGCTATCGCAGCGCGTTCGCTGTCGAAAAGGCCGATAAGTTGACAACTCTTTCCAAACATTGGCTTTCGTTCCGTTCTGCGAAAATCAAATCGCATTCTGCTGTTTTCTTCTTTTTACATGCCGTAAAACAATTGACGTCACAACCGTTATTTCATTACGTTGTGAGCGTAAATTTTGCTCAATCGTCCAGAGTACTCTGAAAAAGCTTTTCTTTTCTTTTTTTAATGCATTACCAATGCGAAGAACTTTTACTTCCGTGACTGGTCTGAGAATGTCAGAGCGCTCTGAAGCCAGTAGTTGTGATCGGCTGAAAAGGATCCCGAGTAGCTCTGGCGGCGAGGAGGGGGCGCTCTGCTGAATCAAAGTCAGAGGAGAGAGCCGACCACCCGAATGCACCATAAGGTTCCCACATTGGCGGTGTCTTTTGTGTCCGCCATTGTGCAGGGATCCCACAGCTTCCGACAGGGGGTACACTTTCAAAAGGGTCTCTGTGCTTCGCTACCCCAGCGCCTTCCCATGATAAACATTGGCGGCATCAAATCGGTTCCAGATCACGTGGCCGCTTGTTCTGTTTGTGAGGGGGGGGGGGGGGGGGGAGGAGTGGGGTGAAGATTGCTGGCGTTTTCTAGTTTTTTTTCTTGCGGCAGCCATTGCATGGAGAAAAAGAAATTAGCAATTATTTCTGAGAATATGAATTTCAAGGAATATTTCTAAGCGGAATTGACTGAAAAAAAAGTGGCATCGCTACTTTAATCCACTGTACAAACTATCATGACCTTCTACTAACTGCGAACAAAATTTTACTTTTCAGGGCTATGGTCTGAGGATTTTTTTTTTTTTTTTCATCAATGACGTAGAGTAAGCGGCAAAATGGACCAGCCGAAAGTGCTAGACCTGGGGGGTAAAATGCCGCGTGCGGAATTTCTGGCATGCTAAGCTATGAAACAGTGTGGCAGTCCGATCCAACCTCTTTTTCTGCCGCTTAATGTACACAGTTCCCTACGGATGGTTTTTGCACCACCCGGTCGACCACCGCCAGGCTAGCTCATGCTGCCGAATCCACATACCCATGGGCGTAGTCTACGGGGGGGGTGGGGGGCATAGAAGCTCGTGCACCCCCCCCCCCCCCCCCCCCCCCCCGCGGCCATGATCGTTACTGAGACGCTGTTTACGTGCCATGTAACGAGCTTCTAGTAGTGGCATGTAAACAAAATAACGCACACAGCGGCGGACACATGGCGATATACAAACGCTGTAAAATGTACCCCCTAAAATAAGCTACTGATAATTGCCGGTGTAAACAGAATTGCGCGAAAAAGCAACCCCCCCCCCCCCCCGAGAACTTCTCAGCCTGCCCCTACGGGGAAAATGGACAGTCTACGCCGCTGCACATGACCCAGATGGTCCAGCCCCATCCTCCACTTGAGCAAGTTCGTTTTTTCTGCATTTTCATTTCCGCAACTGTCATTCAAACAAAATGTGAAGTTGCCATATGGTCACAATGGCGCTCTCCTGTCCCAGTCTTTGCGTACACGTTCTGTTAAAGACCCTCCTCAACAATACGTATCCTTCCCCTTCTGCACCTTGATCAGATTATGATTCTTTACAGACAACTTCTATGGATTTGGTTTGCCCATTGACTCGTTATTTTACTCAGTAGCTATGACCAGTGCATATTCTGCAACCTCATTATTCCTCATGCTTCTTTCTTTTTACATCTATCCTCTAAGACCCATGACTAAGAGTCTAAGTCATGGGTTCTCAATCTGGTGTTGCGAGCTTGGTTTAAGTAACTACGTCCCTATTTACAATATTTACAGATGATATTAGTTCCAAGGCAGAAACCGGCCAACGCAGGACGTCGATGCACCATGTCGCCCCGAATCTCCGTTTCTCGTTGCACGCGTCACGGAACGCGCGGTGCCGAAACGCATTTCTCTCGTTGTCGTTCCTGTTGTCACTGTAGCTCGGGGGCTACACTGGGTTCCTAGAAACTCGGGAGTTTTCCGAATTCCCGCATTCTTTTGGCCGCCCAGGCCCTCGTGTAAAGCGCTCTCCGAGTTTAAGCACTATTTTAGAACATCTGAGTCATTCACTCATGCAGGACTGCCATTCCATGCGAACTTGTTCCTATCTCAAATACTCTACTTAAGATACTATATTTCAAATACTATTTGTCGTAATTTGGTATCTTGCATATATATTTGATGGAAAGTAGTTGCTACTTTACCTTAATCAACGGTTTTTAAGTAGGTTGTACTTGCTGATCCAATACATCTTTAATATTTGAATAAGTTTGTCGCGGGAATTTTTAAAGAAATAGGAATCAACACACGCTATCGAAAAGTTGAGCAATCGCAAACTTGAAGCGGAAGCAACCGAACACAGAACAGGAAACAAGCTAGGACCAAAGATGCAGGCTCCAAACGCCAACAAAAGAACAAGTAGGAGGAAATGAGGAAAAGCCACTAGAAGAAGACACGAAGTGTTATTATTTTTATTATCAACCCCGCTGCGGCAAGAATACTTTCCGTAGGGGGAACGGAGATAGCCTCACCCTTTCTTGAAGACGAAGATTGCAACAGCAAGGCAGGAAACAAGCTAAAAAGCAGGGTGAGCGCCAAAAATGAAAACAGTTCACCCAAAGTTGTAGGCCTTTCTGAACGCGCTTCTTAAAAGGAAGAAATCGACAACCGCAGGAAAGAACCACGAAAAGGACAGAACGACTTCTTCGTGTCCCTTTGTGCCTTTCGTTCTGAAGTTCAGTCAACCCCCGCACATTTCCCATAGGGCCAATGGAGTCGACTTTTGTACAGCTCCGGGGAATCGCTCGTCCGCGTTGGGGGGCTCTCCTTACTTGAACAAGTGAAGAAGTTATTTTATATTTTGTAAATTATAAAATTAGATTAATAACTAGTAACGCTATAGATAAAATGCATGACTTACTTTTAAAGACTTTTTTGTTTTTGCCACGCGTTTGGTTTCTAGTAGCCTACTTCGAAGGCCGTTTCGACGCCAAGCCATAAATAATTCAACATGGCGCCTCTCAACCTTCGTAAGGCGGTTGCCGTACGATCTCTTCGGGGATGCACTGGAGCGAGGCTCCTGAGCAGCACACTCGGTCCCGGTAGTATAATAGACAGTTTTAGTAAACGGTACGCTGAGGCATAACCTCCTCTATACTCACGAAGCCTGGCAGTTCGACGACGGAGCAATAGGGTGCCCGGTCGCAGATTTGGAGCGCAAGGGTCTGGTAGCACAGAGCATTTCTCGGGGAGCCTGTAGTCAGCACACAGCTCTTGCAGCGGCGAGGACCCGAAACATTGTTTTCGAACGGGACGAGAAAGGAAGCGGTAGCCCGAGGAACGCAAGGAACTCGAGCGGACCACGAGGAGCGGACATTCCATCGGTCGGGACGAGTGTGTTTCGGGGTCTCGCCGCAGCGGGGCGCCCGTCACGTGGCTCTCCGCTCATCCGCTGTGTGCCGCGTCTCGTGGCAATCTGCCAGGCTTTGTCAGTAGAAGGGAGGCTGTGGCTGAGGAATGGGGGTCCAGAAGGCGCGAGCTCAATGTATGCATCGAAGTGACGGCACGAGCTCCGGCTAGTAGTGCGTAGTTCTGGAATACGATCTACTATACTCTCTATTAATGTAGTATATGCCGACGCTGTGCGATTTTGCTTTCAGCTGTATAAGGAGCGTAGTCGTGTGTGTTCGTTCTTCTTCTGTTTCGAGATGTCCATCCGTCCAGTAAGGAATCCAGAGCTGCGACCGAAATATTTCGAGACGTATTTATTCCAAATTATCCACAAACGACTTACCTACAGAACAGCAGATGCATCTGCGCAAAAATAAAATATTGAACAAATCGCTTAGTTACCCTTGCACAAAGGCTCCATTTTAACGTCGTCGGCACCTCTCTGTCATCTATAAACTATTTTATCACATCAGTATTAGATACGGCGCCGCACACCTTTGTGGGAATAAATTACTTGCCTTTTTGCGGCGCCGCGGCTCTCGTGTATCAAAATAAATATTACGATTACTACTAACACATAAATTTACAAATGTACACATTGAGTCACATAATTAAGCATTTACCATGCCGCGTTGCATCAGTTGTTCACTAAAAGTAAATCGGTTGTTCGCTCATTTAAGAAATTAGACACTTCAGATAGCCTCCAGCAATCATTGGCTTCATTTATACGTATTTGAAACTTTTCACTCAAGTAAGATGGAAACGTGGTGGAATAACGTGGGCTAAATGTTATCCCCGACGGAGCTCTATCATCTGAAAGTTTCGAAAATGTTGGTCCTCAACAGGCTGTAGAACTGGTGGGAACCACAAAGTTTTCTCCGTGAGAAAGCGTTCAAATGCTCGCTCCATGTCCCAGCATCAGTAATGACAATGTGGAGATGATATTTAGAATTTAAAACTTATTTCAGTCGTCAAGACACAAAACAAACGTCTGTCTGTAGTAAACAAACTAATGGCGAAGAATGTTGTGGCACCCTGAACCAGAAATAAATGAAACTTCCAATTACAATATAGAGGCGGACAATATTATCACCTGAAAAAGAAAAAAAGAAAAAAAAAATTAGACGAAATTTATCAACACGCGCAACACGAAATGTGGCTATGCTAATAAATCTATAACGTCCTGTGCTGTCTCAAAGCGTATTTTATAGCTGAAAGAGTATTGTGGCAATTAAGTTCAAATAATTTTCACTCCCAGTGATATATATTTTTTATTATAATTTTGAACATGTTAGGAAATTTGTATAAATCGAAAATATTAAAATCGACTGTAGAACTTAATTCATCAAAAGGAAAAAAAATAAACAGTGAATCCTCTGCGGCTTATTGTTTCTTGTCGACGCTTACTTTTACCAGCATGCACCTTTACACAAATTCAAGAACCTTATGTTGTTGTTTTTTCGACCGTTGTGAGTTGCAGGCTTTATGCCTTGTGAGCCGTATTCAGTGAAAACATTCCCACAGCAACCATTTAGCATTGAGATACATGATTTGAAAATAATTACAATTAATTTTTCAGCTATTGGTAATTTTTTGCGCAATATTTGCAACCAAGAGGAGAGTTACAACGGCGGATGCGTGTCGGTTCTGCAAAAGTAACGGTCGATTTTCGTAATGCTTAGAGAGAAAATGCGTACCCTCGCGGTTTGCGATTCCGATCGCGAGCCCACACGTTTTTTGACGGTGGCAGGGTTCGTCTACAAGACGTCATACAGAAAAAAACAAGCTGATTGCCCCTTTGCAAGCAAAAGTTAGGAGCTAGCTAGGAATTCTAGTTGCAAAGATTGACAGAGTAAAGCCATAAAAGGCATCTCTGTTGGTGCAAGGGTGTCATAACATCGAAGATACTTTAGCAGAACTAGGCACTAGCCCCGGAGAGGGTTGTACTCCCGGACACTAAGTACAGACTCCGCATTTTCTTCATTGATCAGGATCTACAGTTCAAGAAAGAATCAGTTGAGTGCAGGATGAGTTCAAAGAAGAAGAAAAAAGAGCTTCATAAGTGAGGACCTACTGCCAGGTGTTCGCTAGAAGGATCTTATATATATATATATAGTCTCAAGCAGTCTTGTACACGTTACTAAAGAAAAGCAATCGATTACAATTACTATTACTCTTGGCTAAAAAGTATTCGATTAGATTACTTGATTACTCGACGGCAAAAGTAATTGGACATTACTTAAAGAAGTAATCGTTACTTTTTCGATTACTTTATTGTGTGAAGACACATCTTTAGCGCTCATAACAATGGACTACTTCCAAATGGGCAATTGGGCGAGTTGGTAAGAGTTCATAATTACTTACAGCGCGACTGGGTCAGCTTGTCCTGTGTTTCTGTGTTTCTCCTATGTCTGTCCTCAGCGCTTGTCCTGTGTTTCTGTGTTTCTCCTATGTCTGTCCTTGTCCCAGTCGCGCTGTAAGTAATTATGAACTACTTCCAACCCATATTTCACATTTGCACAAGTATTGAAGAAGAAAAATTGGCTCCCTCTTCGTGGTCGTTGCACCTTCACAATGCGGATACAAGCATAGAATTCGTTTGAAGACGTTTGATGATTTGGGCGTTCGCCAGTGTGTTTGTGTTTGGGGGGGGGGGGGGGGGGGGAGCGGAGGGGATTCTAGATCTTGTTAAGCTTGAGCAAGTGTTGTCGCTCAAAGTTTGCATCGCTCATTTTATTATTCACATGTGGATGAGCTCGCATGTTATACACAGAGTAAAAGGCTCTGGTTATACAAAGAGCAGCAGCTCCAGGATTTGAAGCGGATCATGTGTAGTATCATTAGCGGAAGAGATCGCCCCGACCACTTCTCAACTCGAAATATTGCTTCTCACAAAGACCACGTAGGAGAAATGGGGAAATATTTCAACTGCCTTTGTTATATTTTGCATCCGCTTTAGGCATTCTTCGGTTCTGGTTCTCCTACGGGCCGCGAGTAGGTACCCTAAGCAGGATTTTTTATTTATTTTTTTTTTATTTCTGTGTGTGTGCGTGAGGGGGCTAGTTTGAACGAAGGACTCACAAAGCTACATTCTGCTTCCTCAAACTTTGCCCTGAATGGCCTTGTCACTCACTGGTGCTTCCCACTCCCAATCCCAGCTAAAAAAAAAAAAAAAAACGGATATTCCACAGAAGCTGTACATAGAAAGAGATTGACCTCGTTTCCTACAGCTCCGCAAAAATCTTTTGTCTTTCCGTTCGAAAAAAAGAGATAAAAAACAAGCAAATTTTATTTTTGTCGTTTCATAAAAAAAAAAAGGCGTGTGCCGGGGGGGGGGGGGGGGGGGGGGCGTGGACAAATTGTAACGGTTACAAGTAATTTTATTACTTCAAAAAGTAATCAGATTACTCTTCTGATTACTGCCTAATAAAAGTAATCAACTGATTACAAAATTACTCCAAAAAGTAATCGATTACAAGTAATTTGATTACTTGTAATGCGTACGGTACAAGTCTGGTCTCAAGGGAAGGATGAAAGATGCTAGCCATTTATTTTTGTTCCATTTGTGGATTTTTACCGGAGAGTAAAAAACAAAGCAGGCAAACATTTTGTATACCGGTTACCTGTATTTATATGTAAATATTGTACATAAAATGAGTGGCAAAAATATACTATGTAAACTTTTTGTATAGCGAAAGGAAAGGAAATATTTTAAAGTAATTTTATTACTTTTTGAAATAATTTATAAATCTAATTAGTTAAGTTACCGCCCTGATAATTTGTGATGCAATTTCATTATATTTTATCCATTTCAGGGAAAGTAAGTAGTGATGTAATTTAAGTACAAAATAAAAGTAATTTGGTCGACTCTGCTAGAGGGCGAGATAACCGCAGGAGAGATTGAGCAAGCTATTGATTCCTTAGCACCAATGAAAACGCCGGGGCCTGACGGCTTCTGCGCCGAATTCCATCAATATTTTGAGGAAATCAAATAGCCTTTTGCTGCTTTTTGTCTTTCGGGAAGCATACGAGAAACAGGTAATGCCGCGCCGATTTTCAGGAGCCTGCACCATTTCGGTGCCGAAGTCGGATGACGTGGTCAAAAGACGCGGTGCTATGGGTACCAACACATTTTGCTGTGTAATGAAGAGTATAAATTATTTATGCAAGTTCTCGCGCATCTACTTCACGGAGTCGTACACACTATCATTGACGGTCACTGAACTTGGCGTATGCAAGGCTGTCCTACAGAGACATACACCTTGGGAAGAGTAATTTGTAAGTAGTGTGTGTGTGATTGCGGGGGGGGGGGGGGGGGGGGGGGGGCGTGTTCATGATTTAATTTGATATCGAAAAAAAGCGTTCGATGGAGTTTGTCATGACATACATAGCGGATATTATCACATGCAAATGTGAGAAACGTCACCTTGATTGGTGTGTCTACGACCTATAACGACTATGGTCGAAGATAATTGAGAATAACTGTTTATGAAGACGCATAAAAGTCATAACATCAGTGCAACAGGGGTGTTCCCTGTCGCCGCCATTATTTCGATATATTTAGAACCCTTTATCGTTGCAGTCCGCGATGGCACTCGAGGCTTCACCCTAAATGTAATTAATGTGAAAGTGTCGGCGTATGCTGCAGACATTGCGGTATTTTGCTGTGGTAAAAAAGTCTAATGAAAGCTTTGGGGGTCACAAACGAGTGTGTCACAAGAGCCGCGGTCAGCTTTTGGAAAATGTTGCGGTTTCTGGCACGGCAATTCAGCCTCAAAATCTTTGTCTTTCGAGAGCGTTAACTGAAATAGCATCCCGAGCATTTATCTAAGTGTGCTCTTACAACATTACAAGAGTACCCCACCATACTGAACAAAGGTCTTACAAAAATGTAAGAACAAAGGCAACCGCGTAGACTATTCGTGATTCATCTGTTAACGCCGTAGCGTGAAGGAGCTCATGTCGCAGAAAAGCGAGCCTCGTTGGCGTGGCACGAAAATCCTGATTGGTCGATAGGGTCATGACGTCACAGCCACATGACCTCGTGCGGGAATGTAAAACAACCCAAAACGCTCACATAGAACGTGAGGTCACGCGTGGAATGAAAGTGATTAAAAAAACATGACATGTCATGCGAATTAAAGGTCGCCGCATGTATCGAATGATTTCACTTTTTAAAGTACTTCATTTTCTTTAAAAAAAAAAAAAAAAAAAAAACTTGAATCTTTTTAGGTGGCATTCGAACCCATGACCCTTCGGTTCTGAGCCAGATAGGCTACTGACCAGGCAATGTCCGCCGCACTTCCCACTCACTGGCAGGAAGAGCATGAGATGCAAATGAGAAGGCAATGCGAACGCTATCGTGTTCCACTCTTAAAGCCGAAGCTGAAGTGTCCTCCATATTTTTTTCTCTTTTACGTGCCACTGTATGCACCTGTTTTCTCGCAGCGAAACCGTCGTATGTTTGGCAGATCCTGGCTTATTGGCGTACCTATATTCATGCGTTTTATAAGGTTTCCTTTAGTTTTATCTGGAAGTCTGGCCTCAGAGAAGCAGTCATGGGTAAGTTACTTTTAAAAAGTAATTCGTTACAGTTACAGTTACTTTCAGAAAAAAGTAGCGAAGTTACCGTTACAGTTACCGCAACAAAAGAGTAACTCGTTACAGTTACAGTTACTTTTAAAAAGTAACGACGTTACTTTTCAGTTACTTTTCTATAACACAAAAAAAAAGAAATTTAGAAAAACTAGAAAACGCCCCTCCACAATGTTTTATTGCATAAAACTAAAAAGTACGCTTTTTACTTCATATTGTAACTTAGCAGCAGTCGCTTCTTGAAGTTAGTGTTTGAAAGTTTCCACGCCAGGGTAGTGACGCAAATCAAGATACGAAACATGCGCAGTGCTGAGTAGTGGCGCTAATCAAAACACGAGACATGCGCAGTGCCCTGCACGTGTAGTGTTGTTTCACGGTTGATTCACCCGATTAAAAAGCGTTCACACAGAAAGAAAAAAACCGCAACATAGGTGGTGCTTCAAGACACTAAGATGTAAGTGTTCAGTCACAAAGTACAAGCGTGTGCGTAAAGATAACTAGATATTTTTTTATAAAATCTACACGTGGCTATATTCGGGTCGTGACTCGCGAGAAAGAACGTATTCACAACTTTGTGCAAGGCCATTTTGACACTCGAAATGTCGGAATAGACGATTTGGAAAGTGCAAGGAATGGCTGAATTGCACCCCTCGTTCAGTGATATATTATTCATAAAACACTGCAAAGTAACGACAAGAGTAACGTCGTTACTTTCATCGTTACCTCAGAAAAAAGTAATAAAACTGCAGTTACAAGTTACGTTTTAAAAAAGTAACTCGTTACAGTTACAAGTTACCAAAAAAGTAACGAAGTTACAGTAACGCGTTACTAGTAACGCGTTACTACCCAAGACTGCAGAGAAGATGCGCAGACAAATTTTTCGGCCGTGTAACGTTTTGGTGTCTGTGACTCGCACACTTGTTTGTAAAACAGTGAGTTTAACGTATTCTTTCTTTGCGCAATCAGAATTATTGTTTTGAAATAAATAAACTGGGCAAAGGACGAAGTCAGAAACAAGCACTTCACACGGAGAGCGCCGAATTTCAACTGTTTATTCGGCGCAGACACAGCAGTATAAGTAGCAGTAATAAGCTCGCGACGACAAAATTGAGATTAAACATAACCATTCGAAAAAGCTCTTTTTCTATGTGATAGTGGAACGGAATGCGTGCTTATGCAATCGTTACCTTTCTTTTTTATGACGTAGCCTTCTACGAGTTTTCTTTCCTTTACTTCCTTTGCTCTTGCGAGAATACGGGTGCTTCGCAAACCGGGGTAGCAACCGCACTTTTTACAATACACTGCAAGATAACCGCCTGAGTTGTTATTTATCGACAGAAAGTGTTCCCGGGCCCTCAGGTTGAAACGTCTCCCGGTCTCGCCAATGTATACACGCGCCCGCGAGAAAGCGGTATTTCATAAATAACACCTGAAGCGCCTTCCGTGTAGCGCTTGCTGTGCTTCTTTTTGCATTCCTGTGTGCTCGCTTTTGGCTTCACTATAGGGCACTCTTTACCGAGTTTACAAGGCGCCGAAAAGTCGAGCGAGACACCGTACCTCGTTTTCCTTGTTTCCGTCTATGTCCTCGTCCTTTGCGCAGTTTATTTATTTTCTAGACATGAACCAACTAGACCGCCTAAAAATGTCACTAAACCTTTCTCTTTTTTTTTTTTTTTTTTTGAGGGGGGGGGGGGGGGGGCACCGTTAACTAAATCAAACTGGCGAATGCTCTGTACACGCTGTGTCAGTAGCAAGTAATTGTGATGAACCCCTCACTATGTTTGGGTTTTCGAAGGGAGTGAAAGGGGCTGCAGTATTTTCACAAGCGTGATTTTCTCGGCAATACCTATGTCCCAACTCTATCATGAACCGATTCCTACATCGCCACTTTGCTCCAATACCTTGGTACAAGAAAAACACAAATCTGACCCTGGATTTTGTACAAATTGTTCTTTCCGCACCTTTGCTTGGTTTATAGCCTCTGTACTGGTCAAGATGGGTTGTGTGGCGACAAAACAAATTTCTATCCCGCTTGTGGTCAAGTACTTTTTTTTTAATTTATGCTACATAGCTGGTTGCCTGTCAAACCATGGTTGAGGGAAGGAATATTTCTTTTTTGGTATGTTGATTTTTTTTTTCTCTTGTAAAAACACCAGAAACAATTGAGCGCGTTTTCGTGTATTGGTGGCGCCCGGTCTTATTTTGTATTGATTTATTTATTGCTGAATTTTCCGGCCGCTTGTAAAGTGGCCGGGGCAACTACAGCCACGCAGTGTGGCATAACAAAATATGTCAATCAAGGCAATAATAATAAGAGAACTACCGCAAAGAATACCGGTAAATCAAACTGACACTCAACAAACAATGTGAAAAGAAAAAAATTTGATATTTTCTTGTAAAACAACAATGTTGTTGTTTGTTGTCTTTCAAGGCAACAATGCACACGTCAACATTAAAACAATGTTTGGGTTAATCCGCGAAGTTCGTAAAACGTGAGCGGTGCGGATGTAATTTCCTCTGACACATGTCCTCGGTGAAAAATATCTCTACACATGAAGTAAACTTATCGAGGGAATCAATGTTTATGAGCTCTTCGGGAACTTTGTTCCAATTTGCAACAGTGCGCGGTGAGTAGTTTGTCTTGAAAATCTCCTCGTGGCAGAAATTATAAAATGGGTATTCTACAAAACGATCTATTCTACAAAAGGCGTTGAAAAATATATATTTATAACCCACGAAACTATAGGGGGTTGTATTAACTGCACGCCATATTTGAGGGCAATGTTTAAAGTGCATGCTCAGAACGGTAGTTACGGCAAACGGTTGCTTTCGTGTTTCGCGAACGTTCCCTTGGGAAACGCGTGGAATTATCACGCGGGCTATGGCCAATAGGAGCGCGCGGTTCGTAGGGGGGAGGAGTTTTCGAGAAACACGAACGTGACCGTTTGTGACCCGAATAGCACCACAGTTCAGCAGTCGCACACACAGCTATGGCCGCCAGTGAATACTCCCTATTCGTCTTTTTCCAGTCGAGGAGTGTAACACGGTCCCCTACGACCTATTTATGGTGCTTGAATTATTTAGCTAAAAATATAAAAAAAAATTAAAGACGTTTCTAATTTTTTGTAATGCGAAACTAGAGCGCAGCTCTTGAGGAGGAGGAAGGGAGGGTATGGAGTGGAGGGTACGCCCCTCCTCGCCTTTGTACCCTCCCGTCCTCCTCTCCTCCTCCCCTTCATTTAGCGGAAAATTTTTGCTAAACTTCCCGCTAAATGTATCGTAAAAAGTTTTCCGCTATATCTAGAGAAAAACATTTTTTCGCAGCGGGGATATTTTTTTGCTATATTTAGCGGGTAAATTGTTTTGCTATATTTAGCGGGAAAATTCTTTCCGCTAAATTTAGCTGGGAAAATTATTCTGCTAAATTTAGCGTGAAATTTTCCCGCTAAAGTTTGCGGGGAAATATTTACGCTAAATTTAGCGGGGAAACGTCCCATAATACAACGCGCGCAGTTACGCCGACGCCGACGGCGACGGCGCTTCACCCGGAAATGGGCGCCCTAAGAGCTGCGCCCATTTCCAAAAACACGGATGGAATGTTATCACGCCGACCCGAGCATTAAAACGGCGCGTATTCATTTTACTAAAGTAGTAACACAGTTCCAGTCCGTTTACGTCAGGCACTGAGCCCGACTGCGCACATTTGTCTGAAGAAGTTAATCATATTAAAGACTTTTAGTGTGCCCATTAGTGGTTGGGCGGCTCGTGTGTATATTGCATTCTAGTGTATTTTTTTGTCTGCATTCTGCTTCCAATTAAGAAAAAAAAAAAGTACCTTGCGGGAACGCGAAGACCTCAAGAACGCGCTTCACCCTTGGAACGCTTCTTGTACAACGAGAAAGACGTAGGCTGAATATCCCGCAAGCGCGCTTCACCTCTTGATTTTGTGCACGGCAGAAAAGCGGAAAGATTGCAAGTGCGCTTCACCCTACCACATCGTGTACAGCGGGAAAGCGAGAAACCCGTAAGTTCGCTGCACCCTCGGATCTTGTCCCGTTCACACTCTTGCGACCTCTTAAACCTGGGTTCCTTAAAACTTCTTAAACCAGAGAACACACTGGCGCCATCTATTGGGAAGCAGTGTAAACTCGGCGGTCCGGCATATTTTTTTTTTATTTCTCGCGCATTATCCTTTCTTTCTTGGCTCGAAAAACTTTTGTAAATGTTATAAACGAGCCTTTCTATGGGTATTACGCACATTTGACCTCGGAAATCCCGCAAAACCTTCGCTCTTGTGAAATGCACTTCCAGGGTCACCGCATAGATGGCGCCACAATGCCAGTGTGTTCCCTCATTCTAAAAACATTTAAGAAGTTTTAAGAGATTTCGTCTCTCTCAGTCGTACTCGGTCGCAAGAGTGTGAACGGGCCTTGAGAGAAGCGCCTTCATTAACTTTATATTTGCAATTGAAAATCTGCAGCCGCAGTTCGCCTTTGGAAGAGCGCTTTTGTCTTTTCTAGACCGTATAAAAAAGAAGCTTGTGTCACTGGCAAACAAAATTATAATTTCTATTTTTCTTTTTATCTTAATAAGTAGGTTTGTTTTTCCAAGATTCTCAGGCAAAGCAGAACATGCATTATTCGATGTGATTACAAAACCTTGCAAGCATTTGATCGAGGATATTAAAGGGGCGGTACAACGATATTCAATTGGAATACTTTCACTTTACACGAGCTTACTGGCACTAGAGGGACTCCAGGATACTCGCACGCAACGCCACTGGCCAAGAATCTCCTGTGTTGTGGACCAAAGCGAGAGTTTTTTTTATTCAATCTCTCCTTCGCAAAACTTGATGACGTAGCTGGGCGGTCGCAGTACTGCCCAGTGACGATATTTGAATGCGGCTCATAGATTGGTCCCGAGCACTGCGTGGGCACTCGATTTGGGCATGTGGTAATCGATAGCTCGAGAAGCGTTTGGGTAGTGGTCCGTGTCCACTCGCTGCAATGACAGCAATAGCCGAACCATAACAATGTCTGGAACTCATCGCATGTCCTGTGCCTTGCCGACCCTACGCGTGGCTATGATCAACATTGGCGGCCTATAATCGACTTCAGCTCACGTGGCCGCTTGTTCTGGCTGTCTGCGAGTTGAGGGGGTGAACGCCGCTCGTATTTCTTTAATTTTTTTCTGCGATTTCGATTGCATGTGGTGAAAAACGAACGGGTGTCTCACAGGTCTTTTAACGCCAGGGATTCGTTTTAGGCGGTATTTGCGCAAAGTACAAAAATCGTCGCATCTCCATCGATTTATACCTATTAAAGAAATAGATTTAGAAATTAGTTTATTTTACAATAAACAAAAGTAGTTCGTATGCCTAGATGTTCCCTTCTAAATGAAGCAGATAAATCTTAAAGAACGAACACGTAATACATGGATAGGTTCAACTTGAATTTAATAAAAAATAAAGTTGAGGTACAGAGATAGAAAAGGAGACACGGATATCGCTGGATTACCAACTGTGGGTTGATACTTCTTTGCTCTTTGTGTACCTTGACCTATCTGTTCTTTTTATTCTTCGTTCCAAGAGCCATAGATATAATTTTGTTTGAAATTACCCGCATTTCAGCAGGACGTAAAACACCGCGAATATTGTTTTTCTTTTGTGTTCAGCTTGATGGAAGGCACGCTGACCCATGTTGCTTCGCTTTCTTCGATGGCCATAATTTCAAGCATCTCGCTTGCATATGGGCTTTTGATGCTGCCGAACGCTCCACTGCATCTACAAATGCGGCTATTAGCTGGTAATGACCGGCTGTAGTTTCCTTAAGAGATGATGCAAGGTCTCTTGTCCTGTTATTTACACATCTGATAGTTTCACTGAGGTAACATTTGCCACATGATAGGGGAACGTGATAAACAACCCCTGTGTCACACGGCGCATACTGTGTCTTGTGAGAAATGTTACAAGTTTTCTTTTTGTTGATGTTTCAGTTTACTTTGTGACATATAGAATACGCCTTGTTTCGGGAAGGGCACACGACCTTAGTGCCCTGCCTCGCGGCTATCTTTTTTTTTAATTTATGGGTTATGCCATGAATCTTGTGTATTTCTGTGATTTTTTTGTTTGTTTGTTTATTTCTTGTCTGCCCTCTTTCATCCGTGTCGGTTGAATTTCTCTTGTTTTGTGCAGATGTTTTCACGCACGCATATTAGGAGACCAATCGGATACCCAGAATCACGGAGGCAGTAATTTTTTTTTTTTTTTTTATCTGGTAGGGACAAGACTTGTTTTAGGCCGATACCTCTAGCTGTATCCCTTAGACTGGGGTGTTGATGAGCCCCGTGTTTGTGGCACGCAGGGACGCCCTGCAAGGAGTGCTGGAGCGCCGAGGTCTCGACTTGTCCGGCGTGGACGTGATCCTCGAGTACTCCAAGAGACCCGCAAACCTCTCGCACGAAGCCCTCAAGTTTGTCGGGGCCCAGCTCAGGATTAAAGGTATGTTTCTTGTGGACAAATCTAAAAACAAAAATGCGGCTCGTTTACAAACGATAAAACGATCGGGAGTTTATCTAAAACGACACTAGACTCCCGTAAAGTTTTTTTTTCTTTTTTTTGTAGCTGGATAGGACATTTGTGTCTCAAAACAAAGTTGCCCCGACTCATTTGAACGATCCCGAAACTATATTAGGGTCTACGCCCCAAAACGGAACACTGTTTCGTAAGCGCACCTCAAAATAAGTCTCGGGACAAGAATGTTGCGCTATTCTTCTAAGGTGGTGCGCGGGGAGGGGGGTGGGGAGGGAGTTGAAAAATATTTGTTCCGTCCTGGTAATAATTTTTGGGAGCTCAGTGCCTCTTCCACTGCCTGCGCTTCCGAAAATTGAACACCAGTTTTACCAATTAAGGTGCTAGACGCAAGGTGTGGTTATCAAGATCGATTGTGATTGTGCGCTGCTGTCGTCATTATCCCTCCAAAAATGAGTCGTGCCAATGTGCGGGACAGTTTCGAGTTTGTTGCTTGCAAAGGACGGCGTCAATCTCCGTTTTAAGCTCTTTTTCTCTCTTTCTCTCTTCCCAACGCTGGGAGGGCAGAAGAAAAAAGTGGGAAAAAAGCAACGTCATTAGTGGGGTGCGCTGAGTTTATCGAAGCAAACACTGGCTTTATGAGGCGATTTTACGAGACGCTTTTTCACTTCCAGTAAGCCGCGTTCCGCCATGTTAATAATGCGGCGTCCGCCTCTTTTGCCGTTAGTTCGTGTGCCCACGATTAGTTATTGGTGTCGTTTATGGTGTTGGTGAAACGCAGAAGAACGGCCAAGAGGCTCCGTAGACTACAAAACTCAGTAAGTGTATACGATCGGGGAAGTACAGGGTGTCACAAAAGAAACTTTACACGGTCTTTTTTACCGCAAAAATAAACTAGGCATCGGCGAACGCTCATTCTTCGCCCAAAGGTAAAGCTAGAGGTCACAACCAGATGCCAAAGTTTCAGCCCGATCCGATAACTTAATCAAAAGTTATAAGTGATTTTCTGAAAATTTCAATGGGAAAATGGAGCCCATTTTTGCCCGTTTTCGGTTTCTGGTGCCATAGAGCCCCATGTGATTGAAAACTCCGTCGGCCGCCATTTTCCCATTGACATTTTCAGAAAATCACTCATAACTTTTGATTAAGTTATCGGATCGGGCTGAAACTTTGGCATCTGGTTGTGACCTCTAGCGCTATCTTTGGGCGGAGAATGAGCGTTCGGCGATGCTTAGTTTATTTTTGCGGTAAAAAATACCGTGTAAATTTTCTTTTGTGACACCCTGTATTTAGAGCAGCAAAAACCATACTCCGTATCTTTCATTTCGTAGTCGCCCCCGGCGACTCCTTTAGATCTTTCCATCGCTTATCACCCGGGCGAAAAATGCCAAGACACTGAGCAGTCGACGCATACTCAGCGTTGGATGTATGCCGCCCAACAGAGCTTACAGCGCATGCTCAGAAGGGGCCCGGCAAACAAAGATGGCAGAGGGCGTTTCATGGGAAGGTCTATGCGGAGAGCAAGTCGTCTGCTTCCTGCGCAGGAGTTGCGTTGACGTCAGAACGACGCCGAGCTGTGACGCTTTGGTTGAAAGGAAAAGGATAGTGGATAGACCTCAAGCCATCTATAGCATCGAGCTCTACCCACTAGCCTCTCAATCAGAGCCAATCAGGGCTCGGCGTCGTTGTGACGTCACCGCAACTCTTGCGCAAGGAGCAGACGACTTTCTCTTCGTATTGACCCTGTTCGAAAGATTGCCCTCTGCCGCATAATGACGGACGACCGCAAGGTCTCGGTACTCTTTATGCATTGGGTCGAATTAAAAGGCGAAAAACAGGCCCACAGAAAGAGAGGACGAGCGCAGTGACGTTGCACTTTCGACGCTGCTCTTGGATCGGCTGTTCGGCTTCTATGGTTGGCCGCGATCTGGCATTCGCTGTCTTATGGAACGACTTGCGGGTTGGACGGTATCAATCGTTCCGCCATTGTGTAGTGGTTTCGACCGTCTAAAACGATCGGCACGTGACTTTCAAAAGAGGGTCTATTGTCAGTCATTTTGACCGCCGACGGGTGAACTTCTCGATCGCCGGCTCGTCTTGAGTCTGTATAGAGACTGGTATGTATAAAAAATCAAATACCTAACCGACGCTTGTTTTCGCAGACTACTACTCTGGTTGAGCGAGCTGGAAAACGCTGCCTCCTCGTAAAAAGGCGTAGGGCGAAAGTTTGTCAAAATGGCGTCCGACGACAGTTTGAGTAGGAACTATACCTCACGTAGAACCGCCCCGCTCGAATATTACCTCCACTTCGTGTTTCGTCGTACTGTTTTCCGGCTCGCTACAACTTTCTCAAAGTAAAGGTCGTTATTGCCTACGTAACCCCGTACTCAACTTAAGTTCTTTTTTTTTTTCTTTTTTTTTTTAATGAGGGATAAGCGTTATTTCGCCCTATAAATAAAACTCGGATCCCAATGGATACGTAACTTGGTGTCGGGAAAAAGTTATTCGATATCGTCGTTTTTCTATTGTGGAGTTTTCAAGGCGAGCAACGTCAAGCGGCAATGTCGTGTTCGCGCTCACTTTACGCAACACAGTGCGAATACGACATCGGCACTTCACTTTATTCGATCAAAGTATGACCGAGCCTCAAAATTTACCGCTTACGTAAGGCTGCCCCAAGTGAGCGCTCTTCACCCGACTAAGATTTTTACTCAGGGGCGTTAAGTTCTAAGAGCAAAACAAGAACAACCGGTAATCGCTCACTCGTGCCTCGTGCTAACTGTGACACACGCTGTATGTGTACAAACCGCACTTTCACTGGCGTTTATTTGTCCGTGGAAACGTCGTTTTCAGCGACATTGCAGTTACGCAGGTGCTGTGTGACAATGTAATCCGGAAAAGCTGTTTCTTTTTTTCTATTTTTTTATATAACGAAACACAATCCATTTTGAGAAACTTCCATCTGGGTCCCACAATCGTGTCGGGAAATTGCCTAAACTACTCGGTGCAATCTCATATCATTTTTTTTATATTTAATTTTGTCTTTACTGGAATGTACATTATCGAGCGACATCGGTGTTGGAACGGGCAGACGTTGACTATTTTATTTTCAAATGGTATCGACACAAGTCTGTCATTGCTTGGTTTAGACTGTAGTTTAGACTAGGCATCGGACGATATCCTCTTCTTGGTCATTTCCTCGCACCTTTATATGTCTGGTGTAATTGTTGTTTGAAGCGTGTATCTAGCTTCTTTGTTGTTGTTCTGTGTGTGAGTTGTTGGGTGAAAAAGGAGAAAGGCCAGATGATCGGCCTTCGCGAGGCAGAGCTCATGTGAGCCCTTGCCCGGTCGAATAAAAGGTAGAAAAAGAAAAAAAAAACACAAGAAGTAAGGTTTTCAATGTTCGCGTGCAAGTCTGCCTAAAAGTTGTGGAGGCTCCTTTTTGGCTCTCAGCACCACTGAAATGTGGTGCTTGCGTTGGCTTCGTCTCGAGTCGGTATAACGCATGCAAAGCCATTGTTTTATGAGCTAAGCGTGTTCATGTTGAGCATGTTGTGCGCTTTAATTAATTTCATTCTCTCGACGTAATGATGGCCGGGGTGTATAGGATACTATGACAATCTACTTTGCAGCTAAAAAAACTTGTCTTTATTATTGTTGATTAAGCCTGGGGGTCACAAAACGTGTCGTGCGTGCATAATGTGAGCGTTTTTATTTGTTCGTTGGTGATCTGATGCGTGGCACGCAGGGTAAAAAAAAAAGATTAATCTTTTAAAATGGTATGCACTTCATTTATTTGACTTCAATTTTTTTTATTTAAATCAGTATTTTTTTAAATAATGTTTGCTTGATTTAGATCAAATTTATTTTATTTGTATTACATGAGATCGAAAATAGTGATACTTTATCACTAGATGTATTTTAAACATGGTAGATTACTTGGCCAATTCGTCTGATAACTGATAGTTTTGAGGAAGAAAGCAGTTTAATTAACAAACTGCTGTAAAATGTGAAAACGCTTGGAGTTTACTTTAATGACCAGATGTCTCGGAATAATCACATTATTAATAGGGCTAAAAAACTTTCAAAAGGGCGTGTTATATTGTGTCAGTCTAATGTGCAATACTACAACCTTGTGAAACCTCAACAAATTACATATTAAAAAAAGGCTGTTCGCATGATACAAAAAGTTTCTTTTGACGCACATACTCCTCCACCATTTAAAGAGTTGAATTTAACATATAATCATGACTCATATGTGTATAGTCTCCTCACGCGATATAAATCCTCCCTTTGAAGTAATGTACCATATTTTACCTGTATTTCGAATTTGACTCCAATTTCCAAACCTCATGACATTAAAGAAAGAGAGCGATGGAAAATGCCATAAAATCGTACGAACTATCTGCCTCAAATGTTAAGCCTACAATTGTCCTTTCGTCTTAAATAAATTTGAAAAACACAATTTGCCAAATATTGAAAGGCTAAATTTTAATGAATATTTATTACTTTGTTTGCACTAATAAGAAGAAAATCATCCTTTTGAAGCTGTCAAAATGTACGTTAGTTGTTTTTTTTTGTACAAATTTAGTTATTAGACGTTATCTTTATTTTAGCTTAAGGATGAAAACCTGCCTTTTGTTGCTATTTCCGATCAATAGGTGTTGATCATATAAATGTTTCGGTTGTCATTCCTGGTCGCTGTTGTTTTGTTACCGTATGCGAATGTAAAGCTGCAAAGTCCTTGTCAAGTCAAAATATTTTGACCTTTTTTTGCCATTGCAGCCTACATCACAGCCCGGTAATGTAAATAAAAAAATATTGATTGGATACTTAATATTAGAGAAAAATCTGTTTTTTTTTAGTTAGCTGAAGAGGTATATTAGCTGTCCCTTTCACATTCTGATTTACTTGCCATACGGCATTACTTTCCTGGTTTTCGTTTCTGTCGCGTTGTGACTTGCTTTACGTAACTCACGAACGTAGTGAAAGGTAAAAGGAAATCTCAATCCTTCGATTGCTCAGAAGAGCACTGGCTTTGCTCGTCCTGATATAAATATTTCTTCCTCGAAGATTGTTTCATTTAAATATAAACAAATGCAGATAGAAAGAAAGCAACAAATTATCGATAAATTTTCTACCCTGGTTGCACGTACCACACACTCACATACTGCTCCTGTTTATGAGAATGATCGAGACGAGTTTAAGTTCATTTATTTATTACATCTACCATCAGGGCCTTCGGCATTGAAGAGGGGAGTGGTTACAAAAATAAATGATGATGAAGTAAAAGAAAGCAGTTACTAGAAGTACAAAAAAAAATGTCGTTCATTCATACAATACTGCCTAAGGCGTTCTTGAACTGTTGGAGGTCTTCTATCGAATCTGTTGGTACGAGATGGCGATTCCACTCTTCTGATGTGAGTGGGAGAAATGACTGAAAAAAAAAAAAAGCATTAGTCCTGCACGATGGGACGCCAACCTTATGGACGTGATCTAATCGAGATGAAACATTCTGAGAGGTAAAATAAGTTCGGCGCAGAGATGGGGGTGATAAATCAACTTGTGAAAGATGAAAAGACGAAAGCTTTTACGACGAGATGACAAAGACGAGAGTTTTTAACGACGAGATGCCAAAGACGGTAAGTCGAGTCTGGATTTCATTGTGCTTATGCTGGCAGTTCTGTTATAAGTGGACAAAATAAAACGAACAGAGTTATTCTGGAGCATTTTGAGAGAGTGAATTAGATTTTCATGACAAGGGTCCCAGACTGAGACGGCATATCGGAGTTTTGGACGAATTGGTGCTTTGTTCTAAAGATGAGGAAAATTTTGCAAAAATACGTCGAAAATATCCCAACATCCGGTTAGCGTTATTAGTTATATATGTTTTATGAACTGTCCGAGTGAGATTTGATGGGATGTGAACACCAAGATATTTATAATTAGTCATATCGTCCATGGGCAAGTTGCGAAGATGGTAAACAGGTAAATCGCGCATTTTCCTAGACACGCGCGTAAATTTACATTTGTTAATGTTCAATACCATGCATCACGTTTTCCACCAATCAAAAATAGCGTTAAGATCGGACTGGAGCGTTTTAATGTCATTTTCACAAATTATTTCTTTAAATATAACACAGCCAACAGCAAACATATGAATACGGAAAAAGACATAAAAGGGTAGATAAATAATTCATATAAGAAGAAAGAAGAGGTCCGAGCACAGAGCCTTGTCGCACACCGGAGTGAACGCCACTCGTCTGAGAGAGACGTTTATTAGCTACAATAAACTGCGAGCTGTTAACCAGAAAACATTCCAGCCAGATAAGAAGTTTTGGATCCAGGTTAAGTTGGTGGAAGTTATAGAGTAATAGCTTATGGCAGGACCCGTGACGTGGTGAGATTACGTGGGGTGCTACGCCTCGTCGTTCGAAAGCCAGCCGCGCGCGCCGACAGTCGTCTACTTATAGGCTAGGTGACGGAAGCTACCGCTCGTTACAAAGGGTATAGCCGTTAAAATCCATCCATCCATTCATTCATGCAGGCTCTCTGGAGTCATACTTAGTTCAGCTACTGTATGTATGTATGTATATTTGCGGCGCAATCTCTTTGTATCGAGAGTCTTGTAAGACACGCCAAAAATAGCAAAAAAATAAAAACAAAATAAAAAAGGAAACAACGAAAGACAAGTGGTAGCACGTGTGTCCGAAGTTCGCCAACCCTCACTTTCGCACAGTCAAAGTTAATCACTACACGTGACACCGTCGTTTTAAGTGAGTGTTTGCCCCTCCAGCCAACAGTAAGGCAGCGGCTATTGGCTACCTTAGTCATCTTGGTCATCTTGGTCACGCCCCCGATTTTTTAGTCGAGTCCGCCACCATCTTTGAGCCTCCGCTTGGAGCATACTACATGGGTGTGCTTGCTGGTGAAACCAACTGCCTCCTCCAAGCGGGCACCAACGACAGGCGTTGGGTGTAGTGCCCTGCACGCAAGCAGCAAGTGGTCGATTGTCTCTTGGCCCGCTCCACACGCACTGCATACCGTGTCAGTCGCGCTGCTATCATACTTGCTTCGGTATAGGTAGGTACGTAGGGCACCACCACGGGCCTCAATAAGCAGTCGACTGCCCAGTGGGTTCCCGCAGAAAGTCACCGGGGCGTCTTCAGAGACGCGTACATGTGCATGGAAGGGTGTTGTAGTATGCCGCGCATCCAACGGTCCCTCTCAACCCTCTTCGCTTCCTCCCGCACTCTGCTCATCCACTCCTTTTCTGTTTGAGGTTCAGCGGCCAAGCTGAATATCTTAAACTTTGTCCCAAGACGAGTGACTCGCTTCCTCCACGTCGAGTTGATATGCTTCCGGTGAATGTACAAAAAAAGTTGCCTAGACCACCAGTCTCTGTCCATGTACCGGAGACGTGCTTAGTACTGAAGCTTGCTCTTTGCCTCCCGCGCTTCCGTTCACCGCCTCCTAGTGGCGCTAAGCAGAAGCGTCTGGTTTCTGATTACACTTTCGTGCATGGGTTTGATTCCCGGAGGGCCGCTGAGTAAATCTCGCAAATTGAGAATGAGTTCAATAACTTAACGTATAGTATGCTTTTACATGTTTCGCACGCTTATGCACTGCCTGGTATATAGGCTATGTATGCCTTATGTTGCCTTGGCTTTTGCATGTGACGGCTTTTTGTTACGCTCGAGCGTAACGCTTTTGCATGGGATCCGCACCATTACCCCAACCTGTGTTCAAACGAAATGACGCATTAGAGAGTATTACCTATATGAGCAATCGCCGTCGGTTAGGTTTTGGCGTGCTCCACACTGAGCAAGCGCCATACATACACAACGCAGCGAGCTCTGCGTACGTATGCTCGTTATCGGTTTTTGCCTGCGCACACAGCGGCCCTTGCGTTGCCTTCTCGTTGCTTTCGCCGCGCTCGGAACAGCGCGACAAGGACAATTTAGATGCGTTGCGTATGCGTTGCGCTGTATGAAAAAGTGTTGGTTTGACGCGTTCCGCAGCGTTCTGCTGATAGCTTGCGTGCGTCGTACTCAGTGCCAACGCAAGAGTGTTTTCACGATTCTAAAGCTCTGTAAAGTCAAAATACAGTGTCCAAAAAATGGTTTTAATGCGTTACCTAATATTAGTGCCTTGGTATATGCGCTGAACTTTGACTGGTTGGAGCGCGTGTATTCAAGGTTCGTAACGTCACCACGGGATGGCGCCTTAACCCCACGTAACACCTAGTCACAGCCCCTAGCAACCGAAGATCGCCGGCGACGTCCCCCTTTTTGCCAATTTCGGCGGCTCGCGCTGGGGGACTGTGGGTGCATCACTGGAATGCGTGTCAACCTCCTTCGCCCACCCCTCCTCGCTACTGCGATTTTCAATGCGGGACAACATTACACTCGGTTTGGCAACGATCGCCGGCAACATGACGCATGCGACGCGCGAACATTCCTCGGTGAAGGCAGCGAAGGTACGGTGTGCGAAGGTCAGTTCACGAGGCCTCTCTTGCCGAGGTCTCGTAAAGCGGATACGACCGGTCGACCGCTCGCGTCGCGTTCTCATGTTTAAAGAAATCTAAAATGTTACTCTGAACCAAATTTGTTTTTCTCAGGTTACAGCATTTTGTGTGCAAAATAAAAATTGTGAGTGTATTTTGGTGGCGTTGCAAGCGCGAGATATTTGGGCTTTTAGAGCGCAGCTCTTAGGCGCCCGTTTCCGGCTTGAGCGGCGTCGGCGTCGCCGTCGCCGTCGGCGTAACTGCGAGGTAACGTGACGCCCCCAAGGTCACCCCAAGGTCACGCGACCCACCAAGGTCACACCAAGGTCACGTGACCCCCTCCCCCCGAGGTCACGTGACCCCCTCCCCCCGAGGTCAGGTGACCCCCCCCCCCCCCGAGCATATCCAAGAATGAGGGGAGGAGGAGGAGAAGGAGGAGGAGGGGTCTACCCTCCCCTCAGTACCCTTCCCTCCTCCTCCTCAAAAGCTGCGCTCCAATTTCGCGTTACAGGGAGTTGTAAACGGCTTTCACTTTTTTCGTCGTGGCAAAGAAACGCTATTCTAAAACTCTCTTGAGGAGCGTGCGCTAACGCAAGCTCTAAATGTAGCGCTAGCGTGCGCTAAAATTGCGTACGTTTTTCTGAAACTCCCTATTGTCTGCTTAACTGTAGCGCTAGTGAGTGGAACCAGATGCCAACGTTTCGGAACGAGCCGTTATTAGAGCACAGCTCTTAGGCGCCGGTTTCCGGGTTGGGCGGCGTCGGCGTCGGCGTAACCGCCCGTTGCATTATGGGACGTTTCCCATAATGGCGGCACGTGTGACGTCACGAGGGTAAAATTTTTCCGCTAAATGTGGCGGGAAAATTTTTCGCTTAATTTGGTGGGGAAGTTTTCCGCTTAATTTGGCGGGAAATTTTATCCGCCAAAATTAGTGCGGAAATTTTCCCGCTACATTAAGCGGAAAATTTTCTCACATAACTTTTTGCATAAAAAATGAAAGACGTTTACAATTCTCTGTAATGCCGAATTAGAGCGCAGCTTTTGAGGAAGAGGAGGGGAGGGTACGGAGGGGAGGGTATGTCCCCCCTCCCCCTTCGTGCTTCTCTCCTGCGTCCCTCTCATTTAGTGGCAAATTTTCGCTTAATTTACTTACTTATTACCGCCAAATTTATCGCGAAATTCAGCCAAAATCTGCCGGCTAAATTTAGCAGTTTCCCGCTAAATCTAGCGCGAATATTAGGCGAAAAATTTTCCTCTAAGTTTAGCGGGAAACTAAATTGGTGTTGAGGTCACGTGACGTCAATTTCCTCGCTAAATTTGGCGGTAAAATTTTCCCGCGGGAAAAAAGTTCGTAAATTTCCGCTAAATGAGAGGGACGCAGGAGAGGAGCACGGGAGGGGAAGGAGGGGCATACCATACCCTCCGTACCCTCCCCTCCTCCTACTCAAAAGTTGCTGTCTAATTCGGAATTACAGAGAATTGTAAACGTCTTTCATTTTTTATTCAAAAGTTACATGATTTTCTTAAATTTTTAATGGGAAAATGGAAGCCGACAGAGCTCTCAAATACATTGAGCTGAATATGTTACCAAAAAACGGGCAAAAAGGGGTCCCATTTTCCAAATTAAAATTTCGGAAAATCATATAACGTTTTTCTGATGGAGAACGAGTCTTCAGTAATGCGTAGAATAATTTTGTGGTAAAAAAAATTGTTTGGAGGAACACATTGTACTTGCGGCTTATCATCTAACCCCCGGCCACTCTGCACCCTCAGAAAAAAAGAAAAAAGAAAGGTACCCGAAGATAAACGTTCAAACAACACGTCAATATTTGTTGGCACTAGCGGACTCGCGTTGCAGAAGAAAGAAAAATGCATTTAAGCTGCATCACATATGTACGACAAAGCGAGAGGATATGTCCCTCGCTTTCTGAAAGATTCATTCACCGTGGACAAGTCGTTGCGAAGCGGTAAAACATGGAAGCACGTACACGTAGTACAACGGCCCGGAGATTGTCGGCTCGTGGTTGTAAGCAACGCGCTCGATACGATGCCCACAGTTGAGCACTTGCTCCCCTTTGACGAGGCGCCTCTCGTCTGCATCTGTACATGTTGCATGATCGTCGCAGGTGGTCGAGGTACTCAAAAGTAGGGTGTGCTTCTCGTGACTCATTTCGCTCATCTTTCTGAAAGACCGTCGTGCCAGCCAAAGTATTCGAATTTTTACGGGATGACAGGGAGATCGAGCCAAGGACAGAGATTGGATGCGAGCGCTGCGTCAGCGGTCGGTAGGGCCTCGTGTCCAATCAATGCCTCGAAGGACACTCGGAATCGGGCTCGGATTCGATCGCTGAGTTGGCGCTGTTCGACAGTGATGACGTTTCACGGAGGAAGAGCAGGACGTTTGCGAGTATTGGTCTTTTTTCTCGGTGGCCAGCCGCTCACGGCACCGAGCACAACTTGCCGCGGGCGGCTGACACAGCGCGCTTGCGAATGTCTGCACAGGGACATACTCATTCCTGCTTGTCATTCAACTTACGGGGCCTCAAAAAGCGCAAATGCGTTCTTTCAATTTATGTATAAGATTTTGTAGCGGAACGGAATATTAGAGAGTTTTAGCAGATCGTGTTTTCAGGCCACGGTAATCGTAGCGTGAGCTCGCGCTGCCACTTCGATGCATGCTCGGAAGCGGTAGTGGGCCCTTGAAAACGATCTACTAAAACTCCCTATTTTTGACTAGACCCTCTCGTCGTCTCTTAAGTGGGGGTCACGCGGCTTATAGATCATTTGAAAGAGAGTCGTCAGACATCAGTCACCTGAATATCCGTGGTTCGAATGCCGCGTGCCGAGTTTCTCCTTGAACTCGTTACCGTGCGGCATTCGAAGCACGCATATCGTGGCGACTTGAGTTCCAATCTGTTTGCAGACTATAATTTCTAGGATAAGCAGCGCGACCCCGGCTTTACGGAATGCATTATGCGGTCTGTACTACCTTCACCCTTAAAGGGATACTACAACGAAATTTCGGTGCTCATTTTTTGGTCTATATGTGTTAAAAAAAAGCAGCATCACATCGAACACACCAATATCTTGTTAAAAAAGTCACAAAAAGTAATTTTAAAGCGAATTAAATGATTAGCAAAGAGCACCTGGTGGATGTCGCTAATGCCTCGTTTGTAATGCCCGTCTAGGAACCTTGACAGCTAGTGACGGAGGTTGTCTCGTCTCCGGCCACGACGAGAAAAGAGGGGCAGGAGGAACTCCCCTCTTCCCGAGAATGCCTTTTGTGTGTCGCAGAAGTCGCTATCGTCCCCCTTCAAGATTACAGAAGATTAACCCGTCCCTCAAAATTCGTACAAAAGCAGCCACTTCGGTGGCTGGAACGACTAGGCCATCCTCTCGACGTCAGCCTCGCCGTAGCTTTGCTCGTCTTGAGACGACCTACGTCACGATTGCGTTGGATGTCACGTGGTCTCCGCTGGGCCTTCTCCGAGCGCTTGCCAGAGTGGGCCGTTTATAGCGGAAAATACAGCCATCAGGTTCAAAATACAAACGTGCGATTGTCGTTTGCGGATATTGTGGATCGTATTCAACCTATTTTTGAACACGACGGGAATATTTCAAATTTCGTTGAAGTATCCCTTTAAGCTGAGACTAGAAGATCCGCCTTGAGCGCGAGCTTTCTGTCCTTTCTAACACAAGTCTGAAGGTACGCGCAACTAAAGCACTGCAGAAGCCAGCGAGCTCTCGCTGAAGGTGGAGCTTCTAGTCTCAGCTTAAACGAGCCCTGCAATCATATTTAGGCCTCTGCCTTTTTTGTGGTTTCCACGTCTCTTTGGATTCGGGCAAGCCAGCGGGCACGGAGAGTAACTAAATATCAGTGCGTCATATTTTAACCAGACGACGCAGGAACCTCCTCCACCTACGGGGGCAACCCGCGGTGCCGAAAACGCGCGATATGTGACGTCTTTGGTCCTGGCCTTTCTACTCGTCAGAGCCGCTAAAAGCTTCTTTTTAGTCAAAATACAAAATATAAGTGGCCCGTAAGCCTTTTCAATTACTTATAAAAGTAGTTTTTGTTCAGTATTTTAGATCAGAAAAAAAAAAATGCAGTTTATGAAGTACGAAAATTAGAAATGGCCCGTCAACATACCCGCACCAAGCGGTGGAAAAGGCGGCGTATACTAGAAAGGTGTAGTGAAATCAGGCACCGCCGAGCGGCGAGCGTAGAAAGGTCCAAGATGTACGCGGCGGCACTGTAGTCGAGGATCCGATCGCTTTCGAGTGTTCCGAAGGCCTTCGGCGAGCAGCTTTGTCTTGCGGTTTGGCCCTCTGGCGGTATGGCAGCGCAAAGTGGCTCCCGTTCTGAACTCATCTTTACCCCTTGTTTGCTGTCGTTCGTGGTCAAAGAAGTGTCTTGCCGAATTAGTATTTAATCGCGCAGCAAATGTAATGTGAGACGGCCTGGCTGCCCGCTTCATACAGCCTATCCAGAACATGCTTTATTGGCGCCCTCTCGAGCCGTCGACACGGAGTGCGGTAACCGTGAGCGCTCGCTGAGCTCACTACCCCTCCTCTATTTCACTGCCACTCAAGCGACCAAGGACGTCATGAAGGAGGTTGTTTTTTGCTTGTTTTCGTAATTTTAATTTGCTTATTACTTTTAAAAAGACGCGAAATTCGAGAAAAGAGGAGTTTTATTAAGTTACTACGTTCAGTGTGCTCAGGTTCGGTGCAAATTAAAAACCAGTAGAAAAAGTCCTCGCAGGGCCCCTTTAAGGGTTAAGGAAGTATACGCAGCAGACGCTTGCTAGCCACGCGGCTTGTAGTTCACGTCGTTCGCGTAGCAACCAGAGAGGGCGTCGCATGGACAAGTGGCCTCGGTTGCACGAATGCTCCTGAAGCAAGAGCACCAGTCGAAGATACCCGCTCGCGCTTGCATAGCCTTTGCGCTCGAAGCCTTAGCGGTCACTTGCGTCTATCTTGGATGCGACGCCTCCAGTGTCCGCTGCTTGCATTTTGTCGTGCTTTGATAGCAACAACCTCTAAATGATGAAACCGTAGTACTAATGTTTCGGCCTCACCTAAAAAAAGGCCTTCTCTGTGCATAGAATCTATAGACAGAAGTGCTACGTGAGCCTGCAGCTGGGACTCAAACGAACACGATTCCCAGCCGACTGCTGACGCCGCAGTCGATTTGTGCCGGATTGCCCTCTATGCGCCGAGAAAGTGGGAACGAGGAGGATGTACGAAAGCGCGAGGGGGCGTCTGAACGCCGAGCTGTGATTGGAACGATTTGTGGGACCTAAAGCTATTGGGGAGGAAATCGAAGAGTCACGCTCTAGCGGTACTCTTCGGCTGTAGAGACAACAAACCGTATTTCCTTGCTCGGTTTTGATCAGGGAAGTCGAAGATGACGTTTCGAAATCCGCTCCTCGACTAAGGCGCTGATGAGAGCGAAGCGTTCGTGCCCATGCCGTGATAGGCCAGGTTCAATTTGTTTGTTTTGCTGTGTAAGCTGTGGGGACAACAAACTCAGAAAAAAAAAAAAAAAAAAAAATCCTATGACATTTAAGCACTTCTTGTGAGTTGTGAATGCAAAAGCATGAATGTCGTTCTTCCGCCCCCTTGGTTCGTCTGCGGCGTGCTAGCGTGGACGCCCACGTTTCGCTACTGCCGTGGTTGTGGCCGGCGGCCGAGCGCGCGCTCTCGTAAAGCGACTGCAGCACTACTCCCCCCGCCCCCTTCCCTCCGGCAACGCCTGACACGAGAGCGGCGGCCGAGCGCGCGCTCTCGTGAAGCGGCCCCCAATGGCTATCCATAAATTTTATGGAAAAGAGCTACACGTGGCGATTTTCGGCGTAACGAAGGTTGGGGAAGCTGTAGGGTAGCTTTGATTCATGATACACTGGACATACGATAGTAATTCGACAAAATAAAACTCGCCCTATGGTTCTGTACGGATTCTAGGGTATTAGTAAGGTATCCGAGGCATGAATCCCACACTGAACGCGCATATTCAAGATTTGACCGGACCAGGGTTTCATAGAGAAGTAGCTTCAAAGATGAAGTGTCCGTGTAGAAGTTACGGCATAAATAACCATGCACGTGCTTAACGTTGTTGACAATATAGTTAATATGCGTTTCCCAAGAGAGGTTAGCTGTTATATCAGGGGTGGCCAAACTGAGGCTCTTCCCGGGTCCAAGTGCGGCTCGCGGCTCATCATATTTTAACCGGACGACGCGGAAACCACCTCCACCGACGAGGGCGACCCGCGGTACCGAAAGCGCGCAAAATGTGACGTCTTTGGTCCTAGGCTTACTACTGGTTAGAGCCGCTAAAAGTTTTTTCGTAGTCGAAATACAAAATATAAGTGGCGCGAACCGTTTCAATTATTTATAAAAGAAGTTTTTGTTCAGTATTTTAGATCAGAAAAGAAACAAATACAGTTTATAAAGTACGGAAACAAGAAAAGACCCGTTGACATACCCGCCACCAAGCGGCGGAAGAAACGGCGCACACTAGAAAGAACTAGTGGGATGAGGCTACGACGAAGGGCCAGCGCAGAAAAGTCCCGGATGTACGCGGCGGTGCTGCGATCGTATACCGGCTCGACGATCCGACCGGTTCCGAGCGTTCCGAAGGCCTTCGGCGCGGGCCCTGCTGGCGATTTGGCCATTTGGCGCCATGGCAGCGCGACGCCGCGAAGTGGCTCCCGTTCTGATCTGATCTTTACCCCGTGTTTGCTGTCGTTTGTGGCCAATGAAGTGTTATGCCGAAATAGTCTTTAATCGCGCAGCAGATGCAATGCGAGCCGCCCCGGCCGCCCGCTTCATAGAGCCTATCCAACACATGCTTTAGTGGCGCCCTCTCGAGCCGTCGACCCGGAGTGCGGCAACCGTGAACGCTCGATGAGCTCACTACCCCTCCTGTAGTTCACGGCCACTCAAGCCAGGACCTAAGACGTCATGAAGGAGGTTATTTTCTGCTTGTTTTTGTAATTCTAAGTCGCCTATAACTTTTAAAATAAAGCGAAATTTGAGAAAAGAAAAGTTTCATTAAGTTACTACGTTCAGTGCGCTCAGGTTCGGTGCAAATTAAAACCAGTCAAAAAGTCATTGCAGGGCCCCTTTAACGTTGTTGACAATACAGTTAATATGCGTTTCCCAAGAGAGGTTAGCTGTTAAATCAGGGGTGGCCAAACTGAGGCTCTTCCCGGGTCCAAGTGCGGCTCGCGGCTCCCCCTGCACATGATTCAAAGGCTAATTGCGGTTTGCACTTTGCGCGCTTTCTTAGCGTACGCTATTTTTTCAGAAAATTGCGTGCGCACACGAAGAGTCCTTACGCTCCCCCGAAAAGGATTCGGGAAGAGAAGTTGGCTAAAGCCAAGACGAGCACAGTTAAAAAATGGCGGCTCCCAGGAGCGCGGCTGGGGCAGCTTTGGCGGCGGCGTCGTGAGCGCGACGTCGGCGGCATCCTCGCGACTGCGATTTCGAACGCGCGTCAGAAAAGTTTGCGAAAACCCAGCAAGGTGGGCAACGATCGCCGGCAACTTGCTGCTTGCGACGCGGAAACGTTTCTTGGCGAAGGTCAGTATACAGGAGACCTCTCTTGCCGAAGCGACGCAAGCGGACACGACCGGTCAACCACTCCCGTCGCATTCTCGTATTTAAAATCGAAAATGTTACTCTGAACCAAAATATTTTCTAAAGTTACAGCACTTCGTGCGTGAAATAAAAATTATTACTGTATCTTGGTGGCGTTGCAAGGGCGAGATGCTTGGGGTTTTGCGTCGCGGTAGACAAACGCTACTCCACTCTTGCGTAGCGTGCGCTAAAACAAACGCTAAATTTAGCTCTAGCGTGCACTAAAATCGCGTAAGTTATCCTAGGACTTACTATTAGCTGGTTAAGATTAAAATCGGAGCATAGGTTTACGAATTCTGAGGCTTCACTTCATAAATGAGATGTTGTCTGTGATGGTCCAGATCAACTTTTCTTACGGAAGTTAAAATTCCCTAAGAAAATATAGGCGAGAGTGGATACCTTAAAACAATTTCACATAACACATTATCCAGTTCAGTGCAGAACGTAGAAAGAGCATTAGGTGTTAGTTTTTGTATTTCTTTGACAGCAACGTGCCTTCTTCGGTGGTATACATCGGAACAGAGTTCAAATAAAGCGCATCAACCAATCTAGCTCTATAGTTTACTTAAATATACTGAACGTATACAAAGTAAAAATCCCAAAATCCCCATGACAGTTCCGACGTTACCTGGTTTCTAAAATTCTTCGAAGGCATAAACACGTGCATTGTATGTGACTGAAAATATTAAACAAGTCTTGCGGATGAGAGTCGAAAGCTGAAATACCTCACATTTAAAATATGTTTTAATTACCACGTTTGCGCCGCGTTCTTTCTGACTATCGAGGCGCAGAAGGAACATCCCCGCACCTGCGGCACATTCACAGCACATTCAGCTTACCCTAGTTCCCAAGTAGTGAGAAATAATTCTGCGCACGTTTCACTTTCTATTGAAGTGCAAAGCTGCTTATATCCGGTATCTGTCGTCAACAAAAGCCCCAGCCATCAAAATTCTAATATGTGCTAATCTGACGGCATCGTCACGGCTGCAAGCATTCAGATACGGCGTTCGACGTCCTCCTCTCTACAGCAGGGGCCAAGTGAATTTAACCCACTTTAAATAAATTTCAACAATCAGTTTCGTACGCTTTAACGTTGTAATTTAGCTCGAAAGCGGCGGCTGGGAGGTGCATTTGTTTTTGTTCTTATATTATCCGAAAGAAAACATGCCTCGCTCGAAAAGTGCAACTAGAAGGCATAACTTTCGTACAAACCAAGTAAAAAAGAAAAAAAAAAGAACTTGTCGTGGACGTTTGGGACGTATGGTTTAACGATAATAACAAATAGATTGAAGCAAGTAATTATGAAATCACTCTCGTTCCCTGTATTATCCAATAAAAAGCCCAAATGGCTTACATAAGCGTTTCTTTTTCGTCTTTCTTTTTTCACTTTCAATTTAAAAGGGCTTAACTCGGTACTGATCCATAAGAAAACTTTGTGTTTCCATTTGAAAATGTTCATTGATGCATGCTTTTATGAGGTATTTCCACAAAATAAATGCACGACCTTGCCATACCTTCGCATTAAACTTCAGCGTCGGAGCTTTTGAAAGATTTTTTTCTATATTTATGTAAAGTAGAATGGATGCATATTGCCGTCGCTGTACGGCGCATCTAGTTCTAAGGCCTCCGAAAGGATGCTACCCGGAGCCCAAGTTCGTCTGCTTCTTGCACAAGGGTTGCGATGATGTCAGAACACCGAGCTCTTATTGACCGATTTAAAAAGAAATAGTGGGTTGACCTCGAGGCATCTAGCATTGAGGTCTACCCACTATCTTATCAATCAAAGCCAATCAGAGCTCAGCGTGATTCTGACGTCATCGCAACTCCTGTGCAAGAAGCGGACGACTTGCTCTCCGCTTTAGCGATGTGCGCGACGAAGAGCGTCGCTTTGGCCGCAATTCGGGATTCGCCGGACGCTCACTGGGACGTGTTTATTTGGATGTATTTTTATTCATTCAATGGAAATCAGCGCAATGTCGGAGTGTCAACAGTGACGATGTTGGTTTAAGAATGCGATGACTCCAAGCTTTCATTGTTTTTTTTTTTTTTTTTTACACAAGCTATGGAAGTTGTAGCTCGCAACTGATTATAAGTAATCAAGATTATGGAACTCATAATGTCACGGCGAGACAAATTATGGTTATGACGTCAGAAATAGAAACCATAAGGGGGCGCAACCTAAACATCTCTGCGCTAATTGAAGGTGGCAAGTTGAAGGGAAGCTGAAGAAAACCATGACTTCGAACAAACAGGAAATGTAATTTAGACACCTTAAAAATTATGTGCCTTAAGTTGTCTTTCGATGTTATTAGTTGGAGCGTCGTAATAGGCAGTTAAAATTTCCACGTAGACCCGCCCGTTGCAGCGCGCCGAGGGTAGGAAAGCGCGAGAGCGGAGAGAGAAACTAGCACAAGTGACGTCATCAGCGGGGTCACATGACCCTTGCTCGCCACTAAGCTAGCTCGAGGATGCCTTCAATGACGTCACTTCGCTCTGGACAGATAACAGGTGGCAGAAAGGATCGCCGCACGGCAATCGCTGCACGTATTTTTCTAAATAAATACGGTTTAGGTTTTTTCTGCCCCAGACAAGTGCGATAACCGAATTCACGGGACAAAAAGCTATTCGCGACTCCAACTAACTATAGGTGGCGCCACTCATTTTCCAAGATGGCGGGTTTAGTGAGGGTCAGAGATGCGTGCCGCTGTTGAGCCTGTCTAGTGTGCTGGCTTCACTGAGCGACATAAATTATTTCTGGTAATACGAGGAACCTAATGTTTTATGAGCGCAGGTCACTTCTTGAACCTGAAAACAAGAACGGTGTTTAGCGTATTGATTACGGAAGGATGCGCGTTTTAATTCTGGAGCGAAACCGAAACTTACCTCTATTTTGGATTTAATTTCTCGACAGAGGTCTTAATTTCGAATTCTTTCGTGACTCAAGATGTGTCTCACATCGTAATTATTTACTTAAAAAAGTTGATCGCGGAAACTTTATTTTGTGACATACTGTTCGATCCAGGCTGATATTCGTCGTTGTTGAAAAAATTAGTGCTGATATCTGTGTTCTCGCTGCCTTTTTCTCGCTCAGACAATTGTCATGGGAAATAATGACAATTATCCCAGGACAAGAATAAGCGAATAATTCCAATTTTTACAATATGTCCACGAAACGCCTAAACAAATAAACGCTGCTCTCACTGCAACTACCCAAGACGGAATCCGAGTCAGACAGCTGAAGTGTGTGTGTGTGTTTGTTTTTATAGCACCGCGTCACGCGTAGGACTTCATATTACATCCATTGTTTGACTGTTGGTCTATCTTGATAACTATGTCAGAGTTTTTCATATGCTAAAAAGAAAACAGAATTATACCTTTCTGGAAAGACTATTATTGTTAAATAGCGTATTCTCGCGATCTTGGCGTTAATTGGAGGCATACATTGCCACGATTTGTATTAATAATAATAATATTAAAAGTCACATATTTTAATAAGTAATTCTTAAAGTTCTAATATAATTTGTTGCTTATGATCTAATTTTAAACGCGCGAAGAAATATGACAATAAAAACTGTGCTAATTATCATCACTGGTTTCAGTTGCTGCATTTTAATTACCAATAAAAAAATAGTCTAAAATCAATGAAAACATTTTAGCGAATGTGAGAAATCCATGTAAAATTACATTAATTGTGAATAAAGTATATTGTGCTCAAAGTCGCGACTTTTGACAACCGGCGAAACGCCCAAAATCGCCGCCAATAACCTTCCAAACCAAATGCCCCCCCCCCCCCCCCCCCAAAAAAAAAAAAATGAAAAAAAGAAAAAAGCTTTTTTTTAATTATTAGTTTTTTCGTAACATTTATTTACTTTTGTATTTGCTCGCCGTTGTTTTGCCAATCTCAACCTTTCCAGTTCAAAGGAACGCCTACCTGCTTGCACGTCTGCTCACTACAGCACGTTTCGTTGGCGTTGGAAGCCGGTGAAACAGTAGTGAGTTTTAATATTGCGTATACGTGCGAACTCAAGCCCTGTGTGTTTGCGTTAGCTTTGCGTTTTCCACACTGCCCGTGCGCGGAGCCCGAAATTGCGGTCTTGGATGGCGCATGGCGATGGGGCGCACGCACAACGTGGGGCACGCAACCCTAACGCAAACGCACACCGCTTGCGTTCGCTTCTATGCGCAATACTAAAACTCTCCAGTAAGATACAATCCCATAGCGGCCGCAGCACTACGTTTGGACAGTGAAGAGTGTTGGTTGCATTCGGAAACGACATTTCGCGAGTCAAGATCGCGAGCAGTTCCGCCATGCCCGCTGAGCAGGAGAATCGGGGGACCCTCACTGGAGCGCTTCCCGTTTCCGCCGCGGGAGGGCGAGCGTCGAGCTGGAGACGCGAATAGAAGTCCGCTCCTAAGATTTCTTAAACAGTGCTTGAGCTTCCCTTTAAAAGCCCAGTAGATGCTCTGCCTCTAGCACGCGCTTTCTGGTGAATGATGGTGCGCTGAAATGTCATTTCCGTCACGATTTTGTTTGGTCCTTTTGCACCGTTTTTATATGGACGTCGCCATCTTAAATTGCCTAACTTTTTGTAGTGGCGAATGCTTGGTTTGACTGTCGTCTTCCCATTGGAAGGGGTTAGCGTTATGTCAGTCGTTCTTTTTCTTTTGCGCCGCCATTTTTTGTCCTACTTTTTGCAGGTTGAATTTTTTTCACCACTACTCTATACTGGCACCCTTTGGCTGGTATAGAGAGCAATCGTTTATTCTTTTCCTCAGCCAAGCAGTTCACAATACCGTATTGTAAAAGACTTAATTTTCTAAGGACCTAATTTTCGCGAGTTTTGCGACCCGATTCGCGGAAAAATGATCTTGCGAGTGCATTACACCACGGTTACGATTGCGTTACATATCACTCCAAATCGAGAAAATTTGTCGCAAAACATTCCCCAAACCCACAATTTCCGAAATCCGCGAAATATTGAGCCCGCGAAAATAAGGCCGATATCTGGTATGCGGAGTAAGAAAAAAGGTACGTTACACCGTCGAAAAGGTAAAGGAAACGTAAGAGACTGAAAACAGGAATGACCGAAAGTTTCGGCTTGAAAGTGAGCATTTTCCACGGCGTGGCGAAAGCAAAACCATGTTTTCCCGCGTGCAGGAAAGTTCCTCTATTCAAAATGGCGGTTTCGTTTATCGATCGTCCCCAGCTACGTAGATCAGAGATCCGGAACGGTAGGCAAACACAAGTATAGTTTGAGAGTTTACTATAGTAATTGACAGCTCAGGAAGGTAGGGCGAGGGAATGGAAGGCTGGAGAGGAAGAAGCAGACGGAACGCTGGAGAGGAGAGGGGGAAACTTCCTCCCCTCTCCAGCCTTCCTTTCCCTCGCCCCACCTTCTTGAGTTGCAACGGACAATCAGGAAGCGGGTCGTCTACACGCCGTGCAAGTTCGTCTGCTCTTTGACCACCTCGTGCGTTGGCTTAACCCCTAACCGCGGCCACGTGCTTTTGTTTCCCCCGACCTCAACCAAAGGCGGCGCTCGTTTGGCTGCTCGTCATCGCGCGCTCTCCGCACGCCCTCTTAAAGGGATACTTCAACGAAATTTGAAATATTCCCGTCGTGTTCAAAGATAGGTTGAATATGATCCACAATATCCGTAAATGACAATCGCACGTTTGTATTTTGATCCTGGTGGCTGTATTTTTCGTTATAAACGGCCCTCTGGCAAGCGCTCGGTGAAGGCCCAGCTTAGAGCACGTGACATCCAACGCAATCGTGACGTGGGTCGTCTCAGGAAGAGCAAAGCTACGGTGAGGCTGACGTCGAGAGGATGGCCTAGTCGTTCCAGCCACCGAAGCGGCTGTTTTTGTACGAATTTTGAGTGACGGGTTAATCTTCTGTAATCTTGTAGGGGGACAATAGCGACTTCTGCGACACACAAAAGGGATTCTCCGGAAGAGGGGAGTTCCTCCTTCGTCCCTTCTCTCGTCGTGGCCGGAGACGAGACCACCTCCGTCACTAGCTGTCAAGGTTCCTAGACGGGCGTTACAAGCGAGGCGTCAGCGACATCCACCAGGTGCTCTTTGCTAATCGTTTAATTCGTTTTAAAATTTCTTTTCGAGACTTTTTTAACAATATATTGGTATGTTCCATGTGATGCTGCTCTTTGGAACACATGTAGACCAAAAAATGAGCGCCGAAATTTCGTTGTAGTATCCCTTTAAAGGGATACTACAACGAAAAAGTCACGAAAAGGAATTTTAAAACGAATTAAACGATTAGCAAGGAGCACCTGGTGGATGTCGCTAACGCCTCGCTTGTAACGCCCGTCTAGGAACCTTGACAGCTAGTGACGGAGGTTGTCTTGTCTGCGGCCACGACGAGAGAAGAGGGGCAGGAGGAACTCCCCTCTTCCCGAGAATGCCTTTTGTGTGTCGCAGAAGTCGCTATTGTCCCCTTACAAGATTACAGAAGATTAACCCGTCACTCAAAATTCGTACAAAAGCAACCGGTTCGGTGGCTGGAACGACTAGGCCATCCTCTCGACGTCAGCCTCGCCGTAGCTTTGCTCGTCTTGAGACGACCTACGTCAGGATTGCGTTGGATGTCACGTGGTCTCCGCTGGGCCTTCTCCGAGCGCTTGCCAGAGTGGGCCGTTTATAACGAAAAATACAGCAGCCAGGCTCAAAATACAAACGTGCGATTGTCATTTACGTATATTGTGGATCATATTCAACCTATTTTTGAACACGACGGGAATATTTCACATTTCGTTGAAGTATCCCTTTAATTACCCATTGATTGGAGTGCTGCTCCTTGCGTTCCAACTTCCAGTGCGCCGAAGACGCATTTTGGAGCACTTGCTCGACGTATACTTCGTTTCATCTTGAAGTCCAGACGCAAGCAGCGCTACGAGCTCATTGGACCAATCGGACAGCGTAGAAGGCGCACCATCATGATGTTCGTCTCTGTACGTGCTCTATTCGCGACTCCAGCGATCTATAGGGGGCGTCACCACCGAACAAACATGGCGGCTGAGTCCAGGTCGCGGCGGCTCGACCGGGCCGCCTGAATAGGTGGCGCGTTCAATTTAACAGATTTTCTTTTCTTTAATGCCCAATTTTATAGCTATTTGAACTGAGACGGTTAAGTGTAGCCGGTGCACATAAACTCGCAGAGCATAGTCTTGTTTTCCCGGTGTTTTTTGTTATTTTCATGTCAAACTGTCATTTCGGAGATTTCGTTCAAAACCGAAACTATATGGGCTATGGAGAGTCGGTAATATACTAATCAGTTTTGATCATCTAAGAAAAGCGCAATGACCGCAGAATTCTTCCGCCGACAGTAATTTTCAGCCAACTCGCATGCCTCGACCATCCGACTAATCTGTCCGCGAAATCGAGCTTTTGTGCGGATCCGCGTTTAAGAAACAGCTCCAGTCGTCTGCTCGGTCAACAACACAGGCTGCAGGAAAATTACGAAAATTAAGCAAGCGCTTCTTGAGCCAAGGCTCATGTTAACCCGCCGGCACCTTACTAAGCAGCTGATACTCGTATTTCAATTCAGGTTTTAGTAGCAATCGAGAAGTCATTTTGACGAGCGGGTATGTATTATATTACCTGCTGTGTCCCACTAAAGCGGTTTTAGTATATTCCTCGAGTTGAAATATAAGCTTAGTTGACTAGCTATTAGGTGAACTGCTGAATAAAAGTATATTTGAAAGACAGAGAGATACTACTTAAACTTAGCCAAATAGTTCTAGCCGGCAGCACGGAGACAAACTGAAGAGAGTCTTCACTGGAGTTCACGCAGAACTTCTCTGCATTGAACTTTGCTTCGGATCCTGAACGGAGAAAATGAGTATTTTTTGTGGCCGGTCAACCTGAGCAATGTAGACATATATTGCTGCTGGCTTCGACGGGGGTATAATATAAATATTGGAGGCGTGATAGGTAAAAATGCCGTAACAGCTTCTAACGTTGCGAGACGTTAGAAGCTGTTACGCCCCCACCTTTTGAAAACAGAAAATTTCCGTCATTCATCATTTGCAGCGAGCAGGTTTTCCTGAATCAAGTAATTGCGAAATCACCCCAACTCCTTCAGAGTAGTCCAGAGGCTTTTTCGACGAAAAGCAGCCAAGATGAATAGCCAACGCACCGACCGGCGTGGGTGGCTCAAACTTGAAGCTAATCGAACACAACCAAACTCAAGAAAAGCATCTGTCGAACCTTCCCATTCACTTGACTGCAACATTGGTGTTCCCTCGATCCAGTGAAGTGCCTCGTTTGTCATCCTCAGTTCACTGTTCTACATCTTTATAAAGAAGCCACTTATCAGTTACCAAGTAGTCGTCACTTTTAATGTTATTCGAGACAGACAAGAAATCAAAACGTTTTTCCGCGATTCCTCCCCATCCAAGAAATCGAAAGCACGCGACCGTGTGTTGCGGAGTAAACGGGCTTTCAAACACGTGATGGAAGGAAACAATCGACTGAGGCTTCACCACACTAATGAACACTCAGGCAAACTTAAGACATTTCCGGACCTCCGTGAAATTACACTGCTCGCCATCGCGCCGACAACACATGTCCGCGAAAGCCACAAGAGACGCGGAGGGGCGCGGAGCGACCTGGACCGGCTGGTTCCCGGTTTTCCCGCTTGGTGGCGTCCGTTTTGCTGGAGTCGCGAATAGCATCGCTGAATCAATCATAAACAAACCAAAAAGACCCAATGACTTGCGCTTTTGAAGCTGCTTGTTTGGTCCCATTCCCTCGTAGTGTCGGCTGCATCTGGACATAAGCTGAAACAAGGCATAAAAGTTCAATACTTAATTTTAATTTCTGATCCTATGACAAATTGTGTAATAATTGTTGAAGATAAACTACCGGAGTATTGTGAAATGAAATAAAATAGGATGGTGTTGCTCTCTTACAAAGTGTCTGCTAACTCCCGGAACCCGAAGCACTTCACTACGCAGGTGCGCTTTTTCGAAACAAATAATGACGTTAGGATTCTTGATCACCTAGAGTTAAATTTATCATCTCTCGGGGTCGTAAGATTTGAATAAGCTGGCATATTCAAAAAAAGTCGTTTGTTCCTGTTTAGAAAATTTGGTTAAAAAAAATTAAAGACGTCTACAATTCCCTGTAACGCCGAATTAGAGCGCCGCTCTTGAGAAGAAGGAGGGGAGGGTACTGAGGGGAGGGTATGGCCCTGCTCCACCTCCGTACCCTTCCCCCCCCCCCCCCTCTCCTGCTCCCCTCCCATTTAGCCAGAAATTTTCGTTAAATTTCCCACGAAATTAAGCGAAAATTTTCCGGCTAAATTTAGCGAGAAAATATTCCCGCTAAATTTGGCGGGAAATTTACCAACATCTTGCCGTTAAATTTAGCGGAAAATTTAGTGAAAAATTCTCCGTTAAATGTTGCCGGGAAATTTTTCCGCTTTATTTAGTGTGGAAACTAAATTGGTGTTGAGGTCACGTGACGTAAATTTCCCCGCTAAATTTAACAGGGACATTTTTCCGCTAAATTTAGCGGGAATATTTAGTGAAGTTATTTTTTGCAAAATTTAGCGTGACGTCACACGTGACGTCCCGTGTTACGCCATCCTGGGAAACGTCCCATAGTGCAACGCGCGCTTACGCCGACGCCGCTCAACCCAAAAACGGGCCCCTAAAAGCTGCGCTCTAAAAGGCGAAGCGCGTGGCAAGACAAAACCCGCGGATGATCCAGAAAGCAATTCACCTCAAACGTGGAATAACCCGAAACCGCAAAAAGTAAACGCGAAACAAAAATTGGACTCAAAAAATATTGTGTACCCTTTAAAACAGATGCAAAATAAGACATTTTTCTAAGAGGTCATCACCACAGAAAGTTTGGCGTTATTGCGCACCGTCAAAGGAAAATGTAGAATATGGTAATTATATTATAACTGGGTCGTTACCGAGTAAAATAGCTAATATGTTCAACACGTTTTAGAGCGCAGCTCTTAGGCGCCCGTCTCCGGCTTGAGCGGCGTCGCCGTCGCCGTCGGCGTAACCAAGGCCACCCGACCCCCAATGTCACCCCAAGGTCACGTGACCCCCAAGGGCACGTGACCCCGCCAAGGTCATGTGACCCCCAAGGTCACGGACTCCCCCCCAGGTCACGTAACCCCCCCTCCCCGAGGTCACGTGACCCCCCCCCCCCCCGAGGTCACGTGACTCCCCTGAGGTCACGTGACCCCGTGGTCACGTGATCCCCCAAGGTCACGTGACCACACGATGACGTCATCGTCACTGATGACGTCACCGGCATCCGCATCGTCATCGTCATCATCACTGATGACGTCATCGTCACTCATGACGTCACCGGCATCCGCATCGTCACCATCACTGATGACGTCATCAGTGACGTCACTGATGACGTCAATGGCATCCGCATCGTCATCGTTATCATCACTGATGACGTCACCGACATCCGCATCGTCATCGTCATCTCTGGTGTCGTCACCGGCATCCGCATCGTCATCGTCATCATCACTGGTGACGTCATCAGTGACGTCACTACTGACATCATCGGTATCCGCATTGTCATCGTCACGTGACCCTCCAAGGTGACGTGACCCCCCCTCCGGTCAGTTGACCCCCCCCCCCCCAGCATACCTCGGCAAACCTCACTCATGAGGGCCCTCACTCACCCTCACTCACCCTCATCTTCACAGGTGAGGTGAGGGTGAGTGAGTTTCTGAACCAGGAAAATTCATGAGTGTGAGGGTGAGTGAGGGCCGTGAGGGCCGTGAGGGCTGTGAGGGCGGTGAGGGCGGTGAGGGCCGTGAGGGCTGTGAAGGCGGTGAGGGCCGTGAGGGCGGTGAGGGCCGTGAGGGCGGTGAGGGCCGTGAGGGCCATGAGGGCGGTGAGGGCGGTAAGGGGTATGAGGGCCATGAGTGCGTGAGGGGCGTGAGGGAGGTGAGTGGCGTGAGGGCCAAGAGTGCGTGAGGGCAGTGACATGAGAGGCGTGAGGGCCGTGAGGGCCGTGAGGGCCGTGAGGGCGGTGAGTGCATGAGGTGTGTGAGGGCCATGAGTGCGTGAGGGCGGTGAGTGCGTGAGGCGCCCTTCAGATCGAGCATCTTTCTCAGCAATTTTGGTGTTAATGGCGGGTTGTTCTCTAGCTTTCCCTAGATCGACACGAATTGCTGAGATCGGGTCGGGCTCGAAATAAGCAAGCAACTCGGAGCCATTCGAATACGTTTGAAGCGGCTGCATCCAATCAGGGACGCAAAATTTTCACGTGATACCTCGTGCCCGTGATGATGACACCGAAAGACTTGGTTCTGGTTTGAAATCGATCGTTTTTTTGGAAATAAACTGTTTCAGAAAGGTGCATTCGTATTCTTAACGAGATTCAAGTGCATAAAACACGTTTATAACGCGTAATTGTGTCTAAATAGTGCAAGAAAAATAAAATTTTATGATGACGATGGCAAACTGCAGCAATTGGTTGCTGCGTGTGATCGCGGGCGGCCCGTGTTGCTGGTGTTGCGACGTAAAGTTTCTGGGCGAAATCGCCCCATCTGAAGCTGGCCTGAGTGGCGTGAGGGCGGTGAGTGGCGTGAGGGGCGTGAGGGCGGTGAGTGGCGTGAGGGCGGTGAGTGGCGTGAGGGCGGTGAGTGGCGTGAGGGCGGTGAGTGGCGTGAGGGCCGTGAGTGGCGTGAGGGCCGTGAGTGGCGTGAGGGCCGTGAGTGGCGTGAGGGCCGTGAGTGGCGTGAGGGCCGTGAGTGGCGTGAGGGCCGTGAGTGGCGTGAGGGCCGTGAGTGGCGTGAGGGGCGTGAGGGCGGTCAGGGTGGTGAGTGGCGTGAGGGCTATGAATGCGTGAGGGCCGTGAGGGCGATGAGGGCCGTGAGGGCGGTGAGGGCGGTGAGGGCCGTGAGGGGCGTGAGGGCCGTGAGAGCGGTGAATGCGTGAGGGCCGTGAGGTTCAGTGAGGGTGAGTGAAGGGCTGAAGGTGAGTGTGACTGTGAGGGTGAGTGAGGGGCTGAAGGTGAGTGTAGCTGTGAGGGTGAGGGTGAGTGAGGGGCTTAGGTGAGTGTGGCTGTGAGGGTGAGAGTGACTGAGGGCGACCTAAAATGCCGACCTCTGGAAATAGGTCGTTTTCAAAAACTATAAACGTACCTTCGGGAGTTACGTCCCATTGGTCTTTCTTGGGGCCTGTTTTATTATTTTGTTATATAGACGACATATCCGAAAGACTAGGGCTAAATTATAATAATCGGTTATATGCAAATGACCGCTTGTTGTATTTGGACTGTTCCTGCCATGATGACCATGCAAGTAAATTATCCTTTGCAGTTGGTACAAAAGCGGCCGGTGTACACACCTTTTCCACAAAGGCGCAGCCTTCTTGAATGCCGTCATTTCTGGTATACGGTAAAACATGTTTTTAATGTCTTCAGGGCGCGGGAAGGTATTTACGAAACACGCGCGATTGTCACACCTTGTTTTGCCTCACCTATATTTTCTCGCCTCACCTATATTATCTCGCCTATTGCAGGTTGAAATGTTTTGTTATTTTTCGTCCCGCATACCAGATACGGAAATTACGTGACTGAGAACAACAGGGAACAGAAAACGCCTATACGCAATGGGAAATGAAATTTATTTGAAGTGATACAGTGTTCTCTGTAAAACCCGGAAGTCGGTAAGGACGCAAGCGGCAGCTGATGCTTGTAAACATCAAAATGGTCTATACAGTTCACAGATACGACGGAAGACATTTCACGACAGAAGAAAAAGGATTGAAAATTATAATATTTTGGAGATCGTTCCAGATCCGGTCTTTTGAGTGGTTTACTGAGTGTATCTAACCGAAGACGCTTACATTAACGAGAAACGCTGTCAGTGCGATGGCGCGTCACTGCAATCTACGTTGGGACTCATTCGGACGAGGTTCGAAATTGCGAGCCGGAAGTGCGTCACGTGGAACCGCCGTACGGTGGGGTCTATTTCCGTTGCATACGTTTCCGTACATGCACCCCTCCGAGTGAGACGTCAAAATCGAGAGAAAGTAAAGTAAATATAAACGAGGAAAAACGGGAGTGAGGAAAAGTTATGGTTAAAAGCACCCGCAGTGGCGTCGCGAGAGCAAAACCGTGTTCTCCTTCACACCGGAACTTCGGCATTCAAGATGGCGACGACCGCTTTGAAAAGGTATACAAATACTTTAGCAGTTGAGGTATAGATCAATACGGTGTGCGAGTCCGTCCGCTGCTTGCGCATCTCGTATGCTCGTTTACCCGCCAAACCCGCCCACCTGTCATTGCTTTCCCCCCACCTTATCCAACGACGACGAGCGTTCTTGCTGCCTCGTCATCGTGCGTTCACAGCGTGTTCTCCGTGTTTCTTTTTGATTGGCGTACATTTCCTTGCGTACCGATGAATGGAAGACGCCATTTGGAACACTTGCTGACCGGATAGCCTGCTATCTAGTCCGCGAGACGAGAATTCCGTACCGTTTTCCCGCTCGGCGAGCGGGTTCAGACAGATCCGCCTGGCCCGATTCGATTGCACGAAGCCGTCGATTGCGGCACCGCGACGAGGCTCTGAAACGTCCAGACAAGCGAGAGCACACTGAGGCGAGGTGATAGCCAAGAGCGCGGTTGCTGGGATACGAAGTTCGTTGAATGGTCTTGATGAGGGGCCAGTCTTAGACAGGTTACTCGAAAGAAGGAATCTATTACAATTACTCATGGTTAAAAAGTATTCAGTTAAATTACTTGATTACTTCAGAAGAAAAGTAACTGGCCGTTACTTTAAAGGGTAACCGTAACCTCACCGATTACTTCAGACTACTTATATTCTTTACCAACCAAGTTTGGTGAACCATAACCTATTGTTGAAGACTTGGTTCGCATATTCTTTGGTAAGAAACATGTACAAACAAAGGCTACCAATAGGAAGGGGAGGGCAAAATAGTAATCGTTGCAAGTAATTTTCGTGCTTCCAATAGTAATCAGAGGACTTTTGATTGCTTTCTCGTAAATGTATCCAAATGATTACAAATTTACTCCAAAGAGTAATAAATTAGAAACTATGTAATTACTTGTGATGAGTTTACCGTACAGGTATAGATGGGGCACGCTGCGAGAAGCTGTGTCTAGGTTGGGAGTCGCCAGATTAGCGCGTTGTGGGTGCCGCCATTTTGTTCCTTTGTTAGGAGCGGACGCAACTAGCGATCGTTACGATTCGAGAATGCGATTTCCTTATCTGTGGACGCGGTGAGAGGAAGCCCGGGCAAGATCGCATTGCTCTGTTGCGGACTGTTTCAACTGTTCTCTATGACGTGGCAAAGCGTTTCCCGCGACTTCAGATAGAGCTGCAGATAACTGGCAACAATGATGTTATTCACCAAGATGGCGCAGTTTCGTTATTTTACTGGCTTATCTAGTGACTCTAGGCCAGCTGACTGGCGTAAATAAATTAAACCAAGTACTCTGTTTTAAACCAATTGTTGATAGTTTTTTTTTCTGCCACAGTGGTGCGTGATACTCGTTTTACAGGGGGTGTAGCTAGTCTGAGGTTAAAACAACAATAGCACAGGGTAAGGTAAGCATCGGCGAAAACGGAATTTATGTCGGTAGTACTTGAGAGATCGGAGGTGGCATAAATTCCGATGCATTTACGGGATGAAGAAGCGGTATACTCTGTTTCACCTTATAATGTACCGCAGGAAAGGCTACAAGCGCGAGCTCCTGGCTCTAGGGCACATCTCGGCGGCACGAGCTCTCTTTAAGAGCAGCTGCCAACGCTCTGGGCTCGCGTTTCTAGCCTTCGCCGCGGTACAACATAAGGTGAAACGAAGTATGAGGGGGTAGTGAGGGGATACAAAAATGACCTAATATTCAAACTGCAGAAAAATTAGATGGACATACATATAATAAAACTTAAAGCCATTTCGTTCCTTTGAGTTACTAATGCGAGGTCCTTCCGCGAGGTTAGCTGGCCGTGGTACCAATGAATAGGTTAGAAGAGGACATAATTGTCGGCAAATGAGCGCATTGAAGATGTGATCGTGCAGTGCGTGTGCGTGTGTGTGTGGGGGGCGGGGCGGGGGGGGGGGGGGGGGGGGGGAGGGGGAGGAACGAAATGGCTGAGTCGAACAAGCATTGAACTCGCAAAACTTTCCAACACACTCAATAATCGGAAACCCATTTCTTGAAGAAATTTTTGAACGTCTTTAAAAAAATGTTTTTCAATATCTTGAAGAAAAAAAAAGGGGGACGAGGGTTTGGGGGTGCCGAGGTTACCGAGGGTTCGTACACCGTAGTGGTTCGTGTACCAAACTAAGATAAGTTCATTCGGAAATCATGGCGTATATAAAGCGGTCAAATCAGGTGTTGCCACTTGGTCTTCGTGCCTCCCTCCTCCGATTCTCCTGCGCGCTAATCAATTGTTATCGAGGGCTATTGAGAGCACAAACGTCAATGTTGCATACTGTACGAAAAGGGTACGGTACAGGGGAAAGACTTTTGGGACGCTACCTGTCGCTTGGCACAGATCGTCCGGCCAAAATTTTACATTTTTTCTTCACTACCATTTTTAATGCGAAAGCATTAAATGTCCCATGGAGCGGAACTGGCGGCGTCTGTAACCGCGAAAAACGACACCTAAATTCGCTGCGACGCGCCAAATCAGATGCCTTGTCACGGAAGCCGGCGCGGCCGCTCGAGGTCAAAGCGGACGCGCTTCAGAAATAAAACACAAAAAAAAGCACGGCAACGCAATGCTTCGTCACGGAAGGCGTTGTGAAGCCGCGAGGTTCGCCGCGCCTGCGCAGTGGGGGAGCGTGATGTCACCTCCTCAGCGCCGTCTGCGAAAGAAAGACGTGGCGTGCTGCTTGCAGCAATGCGCTGCGTGTACGAATACTTTCGCATTCCTACTAGTAGGCGGTCTTAAGTGCCTCTGCCGCATTCTTCTTATTTCGGAATTATTTATACTGATCACCCCTAACAGGGGAGGTGGCAGGTATGGTGTACAAGTTCACTTCAAATATAGATAGAAAGCAAGAAAATGAACAAACACAATACCCCTCGTCAGGGCCACAAAATATATAGTTAAAATACAATTAAAATTAATTTATACACTGTACATTGATACACGAGTGAAGTGCAATTTTTCCCGTTTTTCTCTTCTTTTTTTTTCTTTTTTTTTTGTGTGTGTGTTTGTGTAGTCTATCGTGGCTGCGGTGCCTCTCTTTTCCGAGTACTAAAAAAAGACGTATCTTTCGAAGTAGGGATACATCGTGGCGGTTTTCGTCATGCGTGCGCGCGTAGTGCGTAAAATAGGCGTGCGCACGAGTCCCAGTGACATAAGTTGTAAAGGATGAAGCAATAAAGATATACTCTCGGAAGCAAAGCCGATATTGCTATAAGGCTGGCCGTTGAAAGACACGCTGCACAAAGCTTCGATATGAAGGGCAAACTTTTTTGTGGCTCTTTTGCGCACGCCTTCCTTTTTTACCTTCCTTCCGAAACCGCAATCTGCAAAAAAAAATAAAAAAATAATAATAAAAGCAGAAGTCAGGTGTGTTGCACTTGCTTGGCTCAGGTGACGGTCTTGCCGATTCTCGTAAGAGTCACGTAATCGGGTTGCCGCTCTCGAATGTCGATAAGCGTCCCGCGTGGAAACATCCTCGAGACGTGCGCCAGCGGAAAGAGAGCGAGAAATAAAAATGAGCTCAATGTGGCGAAACAGCTTCAAGCAATCGGTATTTCTCTGTACATTCGCGTCGATGAAAATCGTGTTTGAAACGGCTGCCAGTTAATATTTATAAAATCCATGCCTTTTTTTTTTGTCGTTGTTGTTTATCGATCACGTGCCTTAGCCTGTAGTTATTTTGTAGAGGGAGGTAAGTCTTGATTTTTGTTATGACGACTGCTTCGTTTTACCTTCCGTGTTTCCATAATAAAAAAAAAAAAAAGAAAAAATATCCTTTCAAATAGTATTTTTGGTTGGAAGAATACTCAACCATCTAAATAAAAAAGAAAGAACCCTTCTTTGCCCTACACAGTTTTTCAAAATCTATGGATTCCCCGGTGGCTTTTGCCTGACTCGTCTCATTTCACACGAGCTACAGCTTACTTCAGTTACCAGGTTTGGGAATCTTCGTTGTTGTTGTTGTTTTTTCCTGAGCGAATGTTTTCGCACACACAATTATGACGTGATACGAAGCGTTGCAACTTAGGAAGGGAAGAGTTCCGCCTCCAGCGCGAGCTTCCTGCTGTTCTGATGGAGCTTTGGCGTCTTGATCCTCGAGCACGCACGTGCAGCCAAAGAACGACCATAGCCTCCTATATAATGACAAAGCCTGACAGATCGCCACGAGTAGCGGCCGCCGAAATGGAAAAGGTGGAGTGGCAGACATCGGATGAGAGGATAGCCAAGTGACTGGCGCCCCGGTGCGGCGAGACGCCGAAACAACACTTCTCCCGAGCGAACAAGTATGTTTCAGGTCCTTGCCGCTGCAAAAGCTGTGCGCTGATGTCCAGGTTCCCTGAGAAATGGCTCTTTGATGCTCTGTGCTACCAGATCTGCGCGCTCCAAATATGCGACCGGGCACACTATGGCTCCGTCGTCGAACTGCCAGGCTTTATGAATATAGAGGATTCTATGGCATGGCGAAAGGCGACGAGCGCGTTCTAGAGGCCGGACATTCGAAACAGGCGCCCCGTCCTTCTCATATCCTCTCGGTGGCTGCAGACGCTTTGGTCATTTATGAATTAAAGCGCTTCCTCACGAACAAATCGCAGCTGCACAAAATACAAGTACGTAGGCACATAAGATGCGCTTTCTCTTCTGATGTTCACTTATTTACACACCAATTCAACTCTGACGTCTGCAATCAGTACTGCGTCTGCAGTTGGTACGCCTCCTTTCACGCGAACATGGTTTCTGCGCCTGCGCATTGTCCACACCTAATGGTGTGGACAATGAGACAAAAAGAGAAAGCCCGCGTTTGCCATGGCAAACGCGGGCTTTCCCTTTTTTTAATCTATAAGTTTAGAGTTACAACTAGGACACAAAGACGATATGCTCTGCCATAGCCTCCTCTATACTCACAAAGCTTGGCAGTTCGATGACAGAGCCATAGAGTGCCTGGTCGCAGATTTGATGAACGAGGATCTGGTAGCACAGAGAATCAAAGAACCATTTCTCGGGGAACCTGCACGTTAGCGCACAGCTTCTGCAGCGGCGAGGACCCGAAGCACTCTTGTTCGCTCGGGAGAAGCGTGTTTCGGCGCTTCGCCGCAGCGGGGCGCAACAGTCACGTGGCTCTCCTCTCATCCGTTGTCTGCCGCTCCACCTTTTCCATTTCGGCGGCCGCTTCTCACGGCGATCTGCCAGGCTTTGTCAGTATATAGGAGGCTATAGTGAAACATGTGGGTGGAACTTATGCCGAGCATAAGTTCGTCTGCTTCTTGTACGGGGGTTGCGATGATGTCAGAACGCCATCCTCTTATTGGCTGATCGAAAAAAAAGAATAGGGGGTAGCGTCCATCATTCGTGTCTACCCACTATCCTTGTAATCAAAGCCAATCGGAACTCTGCGTCCTTCTGACGTCACCGCGAGCCCCTGCGCAAAAAGCAGACGACTTGCTTTCTGGAGACCCGACAGCGCGCTCATCTGAATAAAAGAGTCCCCACAAAGAAACGCCGAGGTGTTTCTTTTTTTTTTTTTTCCGGCTTTAGCGTGTTGATCTAGGTTGTCTATGGAATGATGACGCGCACGTCGGTTAGCACCTACCTCCGAGCTGGTGATCGCACTAAAGTAGGCCATCAGGAAAGTACACAGCCACATCTAATCCGCCTCGCTCTTCTCCGACGATAGAAATCGCGGTAACACCGGGGACGCAACGGCAACTGCGAGCGCGCCGCCCTCGCACACGCTGGTTTATACTCCGTTCATCTCCACGTTGCAGTGTTCGGAAGTACTTTACGTACATTGTACTTAGAGTACTACTTTAAGTAAGCTTAGAATACTAGTACCTTACTTGAAGTACATTCTCTGACAATGTACTTGCATTCTATTTAAAGCATCTTTTTTTTTTTTTTCTGGTACCTTCCAAGTAAAATACAGCTTCCGACTTCGAAGTAGGCATTCCCCAAATTCGGTCGTGTTAAATTTGTATCATAAAATGCCGCTTTGACAACTCTAAAGTTTTTTTTTTTTTTTTTTATTTTATCCAATAGCCGATGCCATTTCAAAAAATAACCGATGCACCCCCGATTGTCCCTTAAAACAATGTTCACCAGTAAAAAAAAAAAAAAATCATTGTGTAGACGAATGAAAGGGGATCATAATAGATTATGTTTAAAATGCTTGTACTAAATCTTTAAAAGTACATTTTATTTATAGTACTTTACTGCGAGCACATTGCACCTGGTGCACTTTACTCGAAATACGCTTCTCATTCACTTTGTACTTTATTTCGAGTACCTTTTCTTTTTTTGTGTGTGTACCTGATCCAACACTGTCAGGCTGACGGTGCGATGGAAGCTACGTGCTCGCTGGACCCCCGTTCAACCCCCCGCGTGGAAAGAGGGGTCACGTGATGAGGGGAAGCGGATTTGATTGGTCCGGCGAGGGCGTACAGCTCCCACCGCAGTGCCAGCTTGGGTGTGTATATGTCTCAGCCCCGAGGGGCTCTTCGCCGTCATCGTGGAAGATCGCGTTATTAATGTGCGCGCGACGTGAGCACTCCGAAATGGGCCTTTGTAACGACTCTAAGGTCGGCGGCAGGGCTCCGGTGTCCTCGGGATCGTTTCATTCAATTTCGTTTTGCTACCGGTTGGAAAGTTGCGTATTGTCTGTTCTCGCCCTTTTAAGCCTTTCCTTTTACCTTCTTTTTTCTAAGTTCTTGTTTTTTTAAACATACTGCAGGCCAAGGACTGGCCCAAGCAGGAGTGGAAAGAACGAGTAAAATACAAATGAGCACTTTTGAAACCAAAAATAAATCGCATCGATATACATATTCGAGGCATATACCAATAAATGCAATACAAGAGAGCGACGTGCAAAATACTAACATGGAAGGTATTTATACAGAAAAAGTAAGCACATGTAAGAAAAATAACTATCAATGGCATCACAAAAATCGGCAGCCTCAAAAACGTTAGAAGGAAGCGAGTTTCATTCCGAAATGGTGCGGGGAAAGAACGAAAATTTGAAACGATTAGTGCGGGCAAAAACTGGTGTTAATGAATATTGATTATGGTGCCTCGTAGGTCATGTCATTAACGGGACGAGGAGATTATGTGTGCCAAGCCGTACATTGTTTCGTACCATACGAAAGAAAAATTTTAGTCTGGGGAGCTTCCTACGCAGCTTAAGTGTAGCTGTGCCATTAGTTTTCATAAGGTGTGATGGAAAGTCTAATCTTTTAAATTATCCATAGACGAAACTAACTGCGCGCCTTTGAACCATTTCCAGCTTTGAAATGTTCCTTTTTGTGAAGGGATTCCAGACAAGGCTGGCGTATTCAAGTTTCGATCGCACAAAAGTGTTATAAGCTAAAAGTCTGACATAAGATGGTATTTTCATTAGTTTGCGTCGAAGGAAATCAAGTTTACGGAATGCAGATGACCAGGTGTTATCGATGTGTGTATCCCGTGAGAAAGTCTTAGAAATCGTCAGTCCAAGATACTTATACTCTGAAACTTCGCGTACGGACGAGCTAAAAACATCGTAAATAAAATCAACTGGAAATTTTTTTTGTTGGTAAACCGTAATGAACCAGTTTTTTTCTGGATTGAGTTTCATTTGCCATACGGCACGCTAATCTGCAATTTTTTGAAAGTTAAGAGTTTAATGCATACTGGTCGGATGAGCTTGTTATATATTTGAAGAGAACACAATCATCCGCGAAAAGTCTAATGCTTACACTTTCATCGATGACTGAAACAATATCATTAATGTATATTATAGATAACAAGGGCCCCGGAACGCTGCCCTGGGGTACACCCGAAGCTACACGCAACCCATTTGAAAATTCCCCACCAATATAAACGAACTGTTTACGCCCTTGTAGGTATGATTTAATCCAGTTAACAACAGGAATCGAAAGACCAACATTTTCTAATTTACATACTAATTTTTTTATGAGAGACTCTGTCAAAGGCTTTACTGAAATCCAAGAATATTACGTCTACCTGGCCAGATTTATCGAGACTAGTGGCAAAGTCGTGGACCGTGGTTAAAAGTTGAGTTGTGGTGGGAAAACCCCTTTCTGAAACCATGTTGGAAGGGAGACAAAATGTTTTCCTCCAAAAAGGAAGAAATAAAGTTTGAAGTAATATACTCCATGAATTTGCCACATGTACATGTGAGAGGAAGGGGACGATAGGTTGTTAGCGATAATGGTTCTCCTGGACGACACGTGCTAAGAGCCAGTCATTCGGAAGCACACTGGTGATAAACGAAGTTTGAAATAATATTGTCAAAAAACGTGCCAGTGACTGCGTACCGTCGAAGAAAAATATTTGGAATCTTATCGGGGCCTACGCCAGACTTCTTCTTTAGTGTTAACAGCATTGACAAAACACCTTGATAGGAAATAAAATCAGCATTCATGGGTGAAGAAGAACCGCGACATTCATACTCGTCTTTTTCTCCGAAAACTGACTGAAAATAAAAGTTGAAATGCTGAGCAATTTCTTTTTTATCGGAAACAACACTGTCATTTATCATAATGTTTTCTGCAGGATTATTCTTGTTGGCCAGGTATCACCAAACTTTTTCAGGGTCATCCTTCAGGAAAACCGACAAATCATTTACAAAGTGGCATTCTCTAGCCTGTGCAACTCTGCTGGTTAACCTAGTCTGTAACTCACGTACCCTTTCGGAATCACATTTTCTTTTGTTTTCTTTTTTTTTTAGTCTACGCTTGAGGTGTATGATGTTTCTATCAATCCACGGATTGGTTCGTTTTGGAGACCTGTGTTTATTAGGAATGAAGTTGTCTAAGCAAAAGGCGCACATAAGCTTAAATCTTTGCCAAAGAACCGATACATCGAAATCATTTATTTCGAAGTAAGCAAACGCCGAATCTAAATATTCAAGAACACGGTCATCATCAGCACGACTGAAATCTTTGACAGTCGTCATTGTGAGTCTTATTGGCTAAAAGCGCTACCAAGGAGCAGCAAAAGTATAGTAACTTGTGATCCGACACACCATCTTCAAAACTAACATGGCAGTCAGAAAAGGCACTGGTTTCAAAAATTAGTTTTAAAAGCAAACAACTTAAGCCCTGGGCACATGTAAACTCTGTTACAATCTCTGATAAATTACATGCAAAAATTATGTCAGAAATTATTGTAGTATTTTCAGTGGATACATTTGAGAAACTCGTCCAATTAATATCTGGGAGATTAAAGTCGCCAGAGAGGATAACATTGTTATATTGAAATTGTAGTAAATGATCATACAGCCTTAGTAAAAAGTCAGTGGGTGAACTTGGGTGCCTATACACAGCACACAAAATGACACTAGAAGCGCACACATTCACTCTAAGGAACAAACTTTCGTGATCATCTAACTGATCTAGTAAAACGGCGTCAATTGATAATTTGAGCACGATTGCGATTGCAACGCCTCGCCTCCCCCCCCCCCCCCCCCCCCCCCCCGCGCGATGAACCATCTTTTCTGAATATTTTGTGCGATGACTTCATTATCATTAATTTCACCGGTAAGCCAGGTTTCTGTGATTATCGTCACGTGAGGATCGTAGTTCAATAAAATGAGCTCGAGCTTATCTATTTTGTTACTAATGCTACGAGCATTGAAATTTACAAACCACAATTGTTTGTTTACACCTTGTGGAACTGCCCGTCAATCCTTGGAATGAGCTGGTGACGCATGGGAAAGCAGTACAAGTTCATTTGCAGCCTCGTCCCAGATATACGAGTCTCCATTAACTCGGAGCTTATCTTGAACCAGAAGGACCCTCTTACCGTTAGCCTTATCGTGTTTGGCACTTTCCCACAACTTTTTTTTTTTCTTTTATATGGCATGCTCTGTGAATAGTCATTCTGAATGAACAGGTTAGACCGTTTTAACGTTTTCGCATTTTTGAGGACTGACTGCTTCTCGGTGAAATCCTGAAAGTACATAATAACGGGTCTTTTGGTGCCATTTCTTCCTAGCCTGTGTATTCTGGCAATTGAAGTACAAGGCACACCCAATTTGTCAGCAAATATGCCAGATATTACTTTACTCCTCAGTTGTTCTTCGTTTTCATTCGTACTTTCCGCGACGCCAAAAATGACTAGATTCGAGCGCCGAGAACGATCCTCAAGGTCAGAAATGTTTATGCTTTGTTGGTGCGCAGTACTCCGAAGAGAATTAACAATGGCGAACAATGACGAGAAGTGTGGTCTATCTGACCACACTTCCATTTTAGCTCTTTTAGGATTCCATCCATCTCAGTGAATTTTGCGTGCATGTCATTTACTGTTTTGTCGGTTGCAGTTTGCTGGTTGCGAAACTCGGTTATATCTCTCTGTACAGTCGCTTGGCCATCAAGTAGGGTTTGAAGCATTTCCAGGCTAAGGGGGCCGGGATTAGACTCCACGTCACCGCACAGCAGTAACCAACAAACAAGAAAGCAATCATAGACACATCTTTTTAGACACCGTGGGCACGACACACTTATAAGCGCTAAATTATTACTTCTGAAAGAGAATGTGCAGTAAATAACGTGTTGCAAGACGAACGTCACCCTCGTTAGCCACATGCCTCTCGTGGTTTCGCCGTGCCCAATGAAGAAATATTGCTGGGGAATGTCTCTTGTGGTAGATGATGCAGATGACGTCATAGGTCCCGTGATGCGAAACCCCTCAGAGATAAGTGGCACCGCTGTAGTCACGTTCGTAGAAACAAACTTGTGCTGACAGACCTTTGCCGATTCATCGTGACGAGGACACACGCCGTCAACAAAAGCGCAGCCGCTATCGGCCGGATCAGGCGTAGTCGGTAGTAGCAAAAGAAGAACGGCGCGCGGACCCTCGTTAGCCACATGCCTCTCATGGTTTCGCCGTGCCCACTCAGGCTAGTTTTGGTCCTACGAGCGTTATGGTCTTTGCTGCATATTATCGGAGAAGTTTTCCCTTGAACTTTATCGGGAAAATAATACATATCGTTGTTTCTAGTTGTTTCAAGAAAGCTGGGTCTTGAAGATATTACGACCGATATGATCGAATAATTGGTGCGTGATTTATGGTTATGCGTATACATCCCTCGAGGGAATGCTCTGCAAAAAAAGAACGAGAAAAACCTCGTTCTAACCGTCATGGAATCCGTTTTTTTTTTCCCGCCTTTCGCTTGGAAGCAATGCGTCGCATAACATTTTCTTTTTGTTCAGCCTATACAGTTTTTATCTGTATAAGAGAAATGCCTGGAATGCGGTCCGCAAAATGAATAATACTCGCAAACAGATGAACGATCGCCTGAACTGGCTGACATTGCTGGACAGTGCTGCCTGATTTTTATACCGTTTCCGTCTTCTACTCTGTGACAACAGAGCTCACTTCCCCGGTTCCGTTCGGGGACAAACACGATTGATACACCCAAGCCCTGATTCCGCTAATTCAGGGATGCTAGAGATCAGACACGTATCCAGAGGGGTGAGGGAGGGGGGGGGGGGGGGGGGGAGGGGGGGAGGGGGCCCATGTGGCCCGGTCACCCCCCGAAATCTTCCATCTTGCTGGGGCCTCCTCTCATCCCTCCCCCTCATACAGCATTTTGTCATGGGCGCCCCCCCCCCCCCCTCCCCCGCGAATCAAAATCCTGGCTACGTGCCTGCTAGAGGTCATGCCTTCAGGACGAAGATCCACAGTTAGCAAAACTTCGCCAACGGCGTCTCCCTGGGTTCCACGGGAAGAAGGGTAACCGCAGACATGTACGTAACGTGTAACGAGTTACTTGTACCTAATTACTGCTTTCGGTAACGAGTAACGTATTTAGTTACTTTTTTTTTAGAAAAGCAACGAGTAACGCACTTATAGCGAGTTCGTTTCATGGCACTCGTGCCCACGCGTGCCCACTCGCAGCGTGGAGCGGGTTCGTTTCAGCCGGCACTCCATGAGTGGTTGCACTCTCGGAGCTCGTTTCAGCGCTGGCACCCCACGCGCCTCACGTGTGCATGCACTCGCTGCACCGAGGAAATCGGGAGTGCACCAAAATGCAATCCCGTCATGCCTCGCTCCGGCGAGGAGCGGGAGCAGACGACGAGGGTTCGTCTGCTACGATGTGTCTCGGAACCGAAAGGAAGAAAAGTAGATTTTCTGATAGAAATCGCCTCCCACGCGGGCAACGGAATCAAGCGCGAGCTTGAATTGTGAGCGTCTGCTATTTCATGGAGGAAGCAATTCACAAACCGTGCTTTATTTGCAGGTTTTAAGTCGCTCTGTTGCCGTATAGCCGCTGAAATATACCAGTGTGTAAAAAAAAAATAAAAAAATTGCTCAGAACAAACGCATAAGCGGCCCCCTGAGATGTTTATCACCATCCGTGTGCGGGTGAAAAATTGAACATATGTCGATAAAACTCCCCCAGCAGAAACCTGCGACTGCCCAATAAGCACCACAGAAAGCTAAACATAGGAACTTTACCCGAGGCTTGAACAACATCATCATGTTTAACATTTACCTACGTCAGCTAACTTGCCCCGTCGTATTTTGTTCGAGAAAGCTCTCGTTCTCGACGCCCTCACTAAGGTTAATATCTGATCCACATGTATTGACGATCGAAATCGTTAGTCTCACAGAAAGTTTTGCTGGATATTCAAACAGACTAGTTTTAAGCCGTACCCTTTCAGTGGTTCACGCATAATACCATGCTTAAACGGATCAAGCTTCTACTGGGACAGCATCATCAGTTTTCTTCAGATAATCGATTATAAAGAGTTCGCAAGCAGCTGCTTTGTAGACCGCTGGTTGCGGAAATTTATGCTGTCTGTAACCATCTCTACGACAGCCGAGTTGCTTGAAGTCATCGCAAATATAAACTACAGGTTGCAGCGACCAACGTTTGTAGATAAACGTTGGTAGCGACTGCACTCTCGCATTCCCACCCATCACTTCGAACAGAAAGGCGCTAGTTCCGGTTTGAGGTTGGTACCTTTTTTACAACGTATGATGGCGGCAGCATCAGTCTTCTGCACTCTGTGCATTTGGCGTGTTTGTTTGAGTCCAGTTCTCCATGCAACACTCTGCGAGTGCGATGCATTATGGGAGAAAACTCGAACGGTGCCAGTGCGTGTGAAACGAACTCGCTATTAGTTACTCTTAAGGCCAAGTCACGAGTAACGGTATCTCGTTACTTTTAAAGAGTATACCTGTACAACACCGCTTCAACGGACTAGTTTTAATTCTAACCCTAGTATGCGTTTCTTATGACGAAGGCAGGTGGGCAATATCGGGAAAAAAAAAAAGAAATCTGAAGTACGACAGTATAGCAACGTTTATCGCTGAACACGCCAGTCGAAATCTACAGCTGGGAATGTCCTTCGCCCAGCGAACACAATAAAGTTTGTTGATTGAACCTTCTAGAATCGTGTACAGACCGAATGAAAACCAGAAGGTTGCCAACGCGGGAAGGCACAGAACTCATTGTCAACTTCGAACTTTAGAAGCAGGGAAAACAAAAGAGGGAGGCTAATCCCAGATTCACCAACTCTTCTTGAAACACAACACTGCCGTTCCTTCGAGCGCGTCAGTAAAACGACTCTTCAGCGTCGCCGGGGATGTATTCTCAAAAAAAAGCGGGGAAACATAACTGATGAAAACTTCCAGAGGCAGCTACACTGCTTAGGTGCAACAACTACTGAAAAGAAAACAATAAACCATGAAACAAAAGCACTTGAGACGTGAAAGTAACGAGAAAAGTAGCTGGTTGTTTTTTAGGCAAAGTAACGCGTTCTTTTTGAGAATTGGTAACGAGGAACATATTGAGTTACTTCTTGAGCGAGTATCGAGTAACTGTATTTAGTTACTTTTCGGGGTAACATGTACATCTCTGAGTAGCCGAACAATTGTTCCTTCATAAAGTATAAAAGCCCCCATTAAGTTATTTTATGAATCCCATGAAGTCTATAAGAGACTTCCCGACCTTCTAGAACACCTGCTCCAATCCCCCCAGTCGATCTCCGACCCATTCAAAAAACGATGACAGGACCCTCAGTTCGCCCGTGTGTCATCTATCACAACACGTCAGCGCAAGTAGAAAGGCGAAATAAGGCAAGGCTGCTAGTGACAGCAGCACAACGTGGCCCGGCGGACATCTGAACATTGACGACAGACCACGCTGAATCACGGGCTTGCTAAAAGGTAGGTTTGTGCTAGTTTGGTTGATGAGCATCTTCACTCTTAAAAATAGAAGGTACATAGGGGTACGCCCATTGTCCCATATGTAACGCCCCAAAACTACATTTGGACGTTCAGTTCACTGACGTCGAGCGCGCGATGCCAACTTCTACGAGCGGCTTGATAGCTGTTGAATATAACGTATTAAATAGCTAATGTCCGTATCAAGGACTAGAGAAAAAACACTGAGGTTTTGCAGCAGGGCCTAAAAAACCTTGATTATCTGACTGTATCCTTTAATGCGTACATCAGCTATTTTAATAAGCTGCATCGGCCGACTCTCAAGCCGCTCTTGAAAGTTGGTATCGTCGGTCTAACGTTTATGGACTGAACGCCGAATTGTTGTTTTGGGGTGTTACATATGCGACAAGGGGTGTTCCCCTATACGCCCCCTATTTCTTAGAGTGTTGGTTTAAAACAGCGCGACAAGACAAGGACAAATCAAAAGACGAGACAAACGGCAGAGCTGTCGATTGTCTCGTCTTTACTTTGTCCTTCTCTTGTAGCGCAGTTTTATAAACCAAGATGAATCATCGGGAATAAACTGTCAGAATTCACGGAGAGGACTTGACAGTAATATCCGCTGTACGAAGATTGGGCGATGGCTAGGATTCCGAAGACCTGAGGAAGACAGTTTTCATATGCACCGGCTGTCTATCGCCAGCGACAGAGTGATAACTACAGGGCATGCGTATCGCACCCACAGCCTCCGGCAAGCGCTCCTCCGCCGTGCTTTGGCTGCACGACGATGAAGCGTTGTCGACGCTGAAGCGAGACGCTGAAGCGTTGGCGAAGGCAGGAAGCTCGCGCTCTAGAGACGAGACAATTGAAGCCCCTCCCTGCCGCTCTAACCTTGTGAGTGATTATACTATCCTCTGCGGTTACCTCAAAGCCCATCCCGTGGGAGGATAACCGCACCAGTCCGAGTGGAACAGCTCTCGAGAACGCCGTGTCATCGCTCGATGACGGCGACATTTATCCGCCGAGGCGTGAGCGGCAACACGCTGAATCAGTCGTTCATGTTTTCGAACGTACGGGTAACGAACTATTCTTGTTGTTTGCACGAGAAGGTTACCCTGGGTGGCGTGTGAGGCTGAGCGGAAAGGTTATAGAACCCGTACGTGTAGGTAATGGTGTAACATGTACGCAATATAAATGATGCTAGAGGCCAAACCGGGAGCGGAACTCATTGACTGCGCCGATTAGCTGGAACTCTAATGGATCTCTTTATCGGCATTGCAAATACGCGGAGCGATAAAAGCTGCCATGGTGCCGCGATAGCGATAAGCACGTTAAATATCTTAACCTCCGTGCCGCGCGCTGAAAAACACGACGGAGGATGCGGAGCTCTGGACACCATATTTCAAGGAATGGCGCGTCATCCCAAGATTGACGCAGCTTTCCGTCGTACTCTTCTTCTCCAGCGGAATCAGTGGGACCAGCTCTTCGCGTATTTCCAGTCTCCCAGTTGTTTGAACCGCGCAGAAATGATGACCAACCTCGGTCGCACTTTTAATACGATTATTCTTATTGTTAAACATGCGCATACTTATCAAGTAGGGTAACAATCTACAATATTTCTTTTTTCATTTCTCACGAAAAAATTTGGGTGTTTTACGTGCCAGACCAACGACGGGCATCTGGCACACCTCAGCGGAGGACTGAGGATTAATTTCGACCCCCCGGGGATCCTTTGACGTGCGACCGAAATCTCGGTTACACGTCATTCCTCACGAAAGCACCCTAGTTGATAACAGTCTCATGAGTAACATATGCCCAAACCTGCGAGAAACGTTGGTTTTCTGGGTAATGAAATCGCTACTCAAGAATCGACACTCGCGTTCTTTTTTTAATGGTTCTACGCCAGCTGTGGAGCAGAGTTGGACAGTCGTCTACGAGTCTTCAAACAGGACCGCGTTCGCGGGAAACGGCCGGTCAACTTGTTTCCTGGGCTTCAAAAAAATGTATTCTAAAATGAAACGTTAACTGTTATATTAAGGGTTAAAATTTCAATATAATATTTATATACGTTCTACAAAAAAAAAAAAAAAGAAAAGAGCCGCGCCCACTCAATTGTGTTTGCTCATATGGTTCTCGGGACATTTGGATCGGACCACTGCCGAACTAGATAGCGGTATTCCTTACGGCCTTTGATTTGGTTTTAAAAGTAAAGGGAGTTTTTTTCTTTTTTTTCTATTACGTGGGAACGCCACAAAACCATCCCTCCAAGTACTGCCTGAACCACCTGAACTACTGTTCCGAGCACCGTGATTGATACTGCGTGCCAATGCACTCTAATGAAACCACTGTAGTGCGCTGATTGAAATACTTTCGGCTTACGATAAGTATAGACGCTTGTTTATTAAAATCTTCCTCTTTTTTTTTTTTTTGTGAAGACGAAGACGTGTTTTGCGTAAGTATCTGCAGGCAGGCGGCCTCCTCTAGGCCCGTAGCTCTAACTAGTTTGGAAATTACTCCAACTCAACCCCGGAGCCAAGGGGCCAAAACGATGAGATTAGGGTGTCTTGCTAGAACGAGTTGAAGCGCTCTAGGAGGAGTCTGGGAGGAGTGGCACCTTAGGAGGAGTGGGGTCGCAGCGACCCCGCCGAGCTACGGAGGGAGAGAGAAACTACACCTTAATCTGGAGGTCCAAAGAAAGCGCGCCTTTTCATTCTAGCCCCGCCGTGGTCAGACACAGTGGCACATTAAGCGCCAATCACAACCGGTGCGACTTTTTTTTTTATCATCATCATCATATACCTTTATTGTGGCCAGAAATGACCAGAAGTCTGTAATGCGGCACTAGTATATGAAGGTTAAGAAAATAATCATGCACAGATTCCACATGCCAAAATATACATCCATGAATTCATATGAAGAACAGAAATTCATTCGAGCAACTTATATACATAACTCTTAAAAAAAATCATTTATATATATATTATGTATTCCTCTAGATTGATTTTAAATTACCAACAATATGTAAGAAATAATTATTGATATAATCTTAGAGCTCGCAAAACTAGAAAAAAAAAAACGAGTCCATTTACCCATCGCGTCATAGGCCCCCATGGCGTGTTCCTGTATTTAGAACAAATTTCGGCACTCAGAGATACCGGTACCAATTACCGCTATTGTTAAACTTGTTTTTCTTTCGCGCCATTTATATATACTCTGTAAACAATCGTACCATACAAGGAATTTTGTAATATAAAATCATTATTTACGTTTCTGATAGCTCTAAATGTGTTTACTTAGGTGTATGTATATCATTTTTCGTGATTGTTATATACTGTTTTTTTTTAATTATTATTATTCATGCCAGTACCGCTGCAGCCTTGTATTAGGGCGCTGAGACCCGTCAAGCTGCAAACGTGCAGATTTTTTTCCAGAGCGCTTGTCACGAATGCATTTTTGTGGCAGAAAATAAACTGATTTGATTTGATTTGAAATAGCATATTATGCAATTGTCGTTTGAATTCAACGTAGTTATTAAAAATATCTAAGTTTTCATTTCCAAAATTATTGACAGATATCTACATTCTACTGGCTGATTCAAGGAGCGGCCAGGCTCTTATCGACCGCAAGGTTCGGTTTCTTAACCTATCGCGCTACGACTTTGCGCAGCGTTGCCCACAGATGGTGCTTTTTTTTTTTGTTGTTGTAAAATTTGCAAAGACCGAACTTACCTGAGGAAAAAGTAAAGAACGAAAAAGGCTTAGCTCCTATGAAAACGCAGCGACGCCACCGGCCTTCAAACAACACGGCGCCCTATGGTTTGAAGACCGGTGGCTTCGCTGCGTTTTCCATGGGAGCTAATCCTTTTTCTTTCTTTACTTTTTCCTCAGGTAAGTTCGCTCTTTGCAAATTTTACAACAACAAAAAAAAAAATGCACCATCTGTGGGCAACGCTGCACAAAGTCGTAGCGCGATAGGTTAAGAAACCGAATTTTGCGGTCTATTTAAAGAGCCTGGCGTCTCCTTGAATCACCCAATAGATAAAGGTGATGACATTAGATTGTTCTGAGTGTAAAAAGTAAACTCACTCCTATTAACACGAGTCGGAACATTAAAATTAACTTTCAATTAAAGCTCGGAGTCTATACCATAATGAATTGCTCTGTGCAAAAATACTAGATTATTTATGTTGCAGATCCCGGTGTGGGAGTAAAGGGTGATAGGGGGAGGGGGGGTTGGCTCAAAATATGAATAATAGTCTGTCATTGTTTCCAAGGGGAGTGATCTTTTGAGTGTAACAAAAATCGGGGTTCACACGGCAGCTCATTTTCCCCGGACGTTCGTTAGGTCGATCATTTTCGACGAAAAAAGCATGACGAGACACCTAAGATGCAGTGTTGTACGAAACGCCGTTCCAAGGAAGAATGTTCCTGCAAGGCGTTCCTTTTAAATGGGCACTGGCAGGGTATATATGCTCGCCGACGTTTTTATCTGAACATGACCTACAAGAGTCACATTACCCAGAAGACAAGTTGCTGCTCAAAATTCGTATTCTTTACGCCGAAAAACAGCCGTTCGAGAATTGACAGGTTTCAGTCGCGCTCGCTCTTGTTTCCATGGTCACGTGGCGTTCAAGCTATGTGTACCAAATATATTAAAAGTCGTGGGTTTTCTAAAAAAAACACATTCGATAATAAAAATAGAAAAAAAATATAAACCCCATTTTGTGTAGCCTCCAAAAAACTGCAAATACGCTGATCAAAAAAAAAAAAAAAAAAAAAAACAGAAACGTTCAGCCTTTCCACTCTCGTGAAGAAGGAAGACCAGCGGAGCTGTACTCAATACACTGTGTGCTTCTTCGTCGTCGTCTGTCATTCGCGCTGTTTCTTACGATGAATTCCCACCAACGCGCCCAACTATCCATTCTTCTATTATAGCTGAAAAGGTTGCCGCCATCTACGAGCGACGGCGGAAACCATACTGGTTGCGTGCTTGCCGCCGTCGCTTATAGATGGCGGTAGCTATCCAGGTAGGTTTGTGTCGACATACACGGACACGATTCTGGAGAACTTAGCCCTTGACAGCCCCGCTGTAAAAAAAAGGTTGTACAGCTCACAGGAAGTTGATGTACACGTAATTTTCAATGTGGCGCCGTACCGCGGGCTGAACGACGCGATGGCGGCGCACGACGAACCAACGTTGAGACCAGTTGCAACGGACGTGGGGCCGCTACTTCGGAACTGCCGTTCGTGGTATCCCGGCCAATCGCTCTTTAAACACAGAACGTCGAGCACAGTGGCTATAAGTGCGAAACAATCGCACGACAAACGGTTCACGCAAGTTCGTCGTCGTCGTCGTCGTCATCGTCTGCTTCAGAAGCCAGAGAAGCGAAGGATAGGAAAAAAAAAAAAAAGCGGTCGGGTGTTGCCACGTGACTTCCGGCCATTAGCTTCTGTGCCCGTGTTTCGGTTCGGAGCAGTTGAGATTTTTGGCTTTACTAAAAATATGCGTGACTGTGCAGCAAACTATTCATTGGGTAGTCTCCTGACGGCCATTATAAATCGCCTGGTAAAAGAAATTAAAACAAAAATCAATTTTACGTTGGTTGAACTGGAATGGGAACTCGCATTTTCAAGAAAACGACAGGAGGAACAAACGATTCAATATTTTTTTTCTATTTAGCTGCAATTTTACCCAAATTTATTAGGCATTTGAGCTTTTTTTTGTCATCTATTTCGATCTTCGACTTCAAGGGATGGGGCGGTGCCCTAGAGAAAGCCGAAAACAAAAAGCTGGAAAAATTAGATCGTAGTGACTTGACACGTTGTTCGATGTCGACATTTCCCACCTCGGCTTCCCCCGTGGGACCTACAGGGGGGCCACTGGAACAGCCCGCCTAGACTAAAGCGGCCTCTGAAAGCGGGGCCGACGTGGGTACGTCCCACCTGGGCTGCCCCCGGGGGACACATAGGGGCCCAGGTGAGGTCGGCCCGGGAATCTCATTGCGTTCGGGGTCATTTCATATTTTCCTTACGGTATGGGGTATAGCAGTGCATACCAAATTGAGCGCGCCTCACTTTCCCCGTGGGCCTACTGCAGATATTACTATTTTGATAAATCGATAAAACATCTTGATCAAGGCTATAAAAAATTGGGCATTTCAAGTGTACAAATTGGAACACAAAAAAACTGTGCACATTTCCGTATAAAATCCGGTTGGACAGGTAATCGGGATACATAGCCAGCTTGAGCCGTCTACAGACACCGCATTCTAGAACAGATGCGACATTCTGACGCTCATGTTTCGAATTCACCTTAAAATTAAATACTGCTCGTAAAAACATCCGCCTGACGTAAAACGGCCTTCTCAACATACACGCTGAGAAGTAAGTTAGTAATAAAGTTTAGCAAGCCTAAAATGTCTCGCTCACGCTTAGAATTACAATCCTCAGTGATTCGGTATCAAAGAAGTGTCTTACGTTGAATTTCCAGAACGTGCAATAAGTATTCTTAATATTAGCGGAGGGTGCCGTTTTGGGAGTTGCACAGATAGTTTAGGTTGGGCATGCACACGCTTTGCCGCCTTGGAGCCCACACCGTTGCTGACATGGCCCCCGCTGAGCCGAGCGTGAACCCACGGGGCTTTTACATGGGCAGCCCAACTCTGGCGTGCCCACGCTTTGCCCGGGATGAGGACAATTCGTCACGTGCGCACTCGTCACAGGACGATTGGTCACAGGACGATTCGTCGCATAGGAACATTCATCACAGGATGACTCGTCATGCGGGCAACTGGTCACATCGATCGGGCAGGCGACGATAGTAAATCGCAAATTTCAACAACTGCCCACATTTCCTGATGAGGACTTTCACGACTTCCCACTGTCACATAAACCAATGGTTAGGAAAACTAATCTTACAATGCTCCTCTTCCGCTTTTACTTTCATTATATTACGAGTCTTTAGCAGGTTGATCTCAGTTGCTGGCTTGAAGGTGCAATAATCCGACTGGCAGCTAAATCAGTTTTTACTTTTGCCTTGCATACACCTATTCGACAAAATCAATAAGTATCGGAATTCTTTCTGCTGAATGTGTACGAGTGAATGTGTACAGCCTCTCTCTGTTGCGATCCCCTCCATTATTTTGAATGTAGTCCGAGTTCAAAAATAGTCACTCTTATGTGGCCTCCGCATTCACCGTTCGGGACGGACCCAGAAGCTAAAACGTCTGTTACAAATTCTTTGACCTTGAGAAGCGAAAGACATGCTAAGATGTGACCCACTTTGTAAGGCCGAACCAACACTCAATGTTCGGGACCGAAACAGAAGCTAAAACCTTTGTTACAAATTCTTCGCCTTTGAGTAGCCAAACACATATACTAAGATGTGAAATGAGCCACTTTGTCCGCCCGAACCAAATTGAACAATACATTTTTGGGGGGACTAACTATTGTGGGACCGGTTGGCCATGTGACGAGTCGTCCTATGACGAATGTTCCTGTGTGACGAATCGTCCTGTGACCAATCGTCCTGTGACGAGTGTGCATGTGACGAATGGACCGTATCCCGCTTTGCCCCTATCTTCGTTAACTCTGCCCCCGCATTGTCGAGGTGGGACACACAGAGGTATTGCATGGGCAGCCCAAGTTGGGCATGCCGCATGCCCATGCCTTGCCCACGTGGAATTACGTGGGTTTCGTACGGGCTGCCCCAGCCCCTATTGCCCACGTGGCCCCCCCCCCCCCCCTTCTTGTGACACTTGGGTAACATTGAGCCTAACATACATACATCGTAAAATGATTTCGCCACTAATCATACTAATACCGTTTTATTTGTCTCGATACTGATGTAGAGACTCTACTCGAAAGTATCTCTATGCTACTATCCCAGCCCTGCTTTATAGGAGAAATAAACCTGGGCATGCTAAAATAAAACACGCCGGAAAAAAAGAAAAGAAAAACAAATTGAATTGAAAACAAAATTTAAAAAATGCATGTGCTTCAGGACGACGATATATTGTCACGGATGGAAAATGATGAACGAACATAAAACTGAAAATGAATGTTTAATGAGGCGAGCCTGGGTATATAAACTTAAACAAAAGGGACCATTCATTGTGCGAAGGGAACAAAGAGAGACTTCCCCGAATCTGCCAGTTTCGGCTTCTTTTGTACAGACCAGGAACTCTAGAACACTGCACGGGAACGAGCGATACGTTACAAGATTCAGCTAAAACGTTCTAAAAAGAAGAGTCGCGAAAGATAAAATAAAGAACTAGGCTGGTGGGGTTCAAACTGCGCGCCTTCGCGTAGGAGCCACGCTCGATGCCAACTCGACCATGAACGCGGCAATATTTAGAGCACGAACGTTTCAGTAATATCGTACTTAGACATCGCCGCTATGAAGTCAAGCTATATCGATCACGAATTGCGGTCGCTTATAATTTACAGTTTGTAACCCTCCGTGCTGGTGCTGCTTCTTTTGATTTGCTACCATATGGAACATACTTGTTCCAAATGTGCAGAAGAGGTATCAGACACTGATGCCAAACTGACATGTACAGAGCGCGATAATTCCTACCATCTAAGTTGCTCTGGCGTTTGGGATGAAACTTATAAGTCAAAGGGCAACGCTTTGCGCAAATCATGGTGTTGTAAGACGCGTAAAACAGTGACACGAAGCACTCGGGGTTCTAAAGAAGATAAGAAACCTAATGTAGCCGCCATGTACGCATTCATCAACGCTAAACTAGAGAATCTACTGCGCCTAAAAAAACTGTGGATGGAATCGAGAAATCTTTGCAAGGCAATGTCGGATAACTATGACGCTGTACTAAAGCAGGTTGGGGAGTAAGGAGAATATATCAAACAAGTAAAAAGAAGATGAGAAGGTTTGAAAAAAACTGGCGCTGATGATGAAATAAAAAGGCTAATCTTGAATGGAGGAACAGAAAGAAAAATCTTGAGATTCACGGTATCCGTATGAATGCCAACGAAGATTTGCTGGCAAAAGTGAATGAGGTTGCCAAAGTGCTTGATGTGCCGGATGTGACAACAAATGAGGCTGCCAATATTCATAGGCTAGCACCTAGACCCGATAAAATCCAGGCATCATTGTGCGCTTTGTTCACCAGCAGACCAAAGATAAATGACTGGAAAAACGTGCACTGCTGAAGAAAGCGAAAGGTGAAATCTACATTCAGGAAAACCTAACAAAGCGAGACAGAGCGCTTCTTTGGGAAGCAAAAGTGTAAGCTAAATAAACAAACCACAAATATGTTTGGTTCTGAAACGGAAATGTCCTCTTACGCAAGAAGGACCGGGAACCAGTGCATGTAATTAAGTCTTTGGATGATCTAGAAAAATTGGTGTAATTTTTTTCCCCGTGTGTAAACTCTTGAAACATGTCTTTTTTTTCCTTCTTTTTCTTTAAATGACTAACAATACTTGCACATTGTCTAGCAACAAACATTGTGTGACAGATGACCAATGTTTTCTGCCGTCGAATGTAAGCTTCTTCCCAGGAAACGAGTGCAGCAGCTCTCTGAAATGTTTTCACCTTAACGTTCCATCAGCACGAAATAAATTGGACCAAATCCGCTTGCTTTTTGATCAGTATAAATTTAGTTTTGATGTAATTGTGTTATCTGAGACTTGGTTCTCCGAGCCCAGAGATGTTCTGAAACGATCGTCGTACTTACTTCCTAAACCGCACTGCTAGTCGGGAAGGGGGCGTGGCCCTATTGCTTAGAGACCATTTCGGTTAAAATTCTCAATGATTATCGCTGCGTTCACAAAGATTACGAGAGTCTTTTCTTTATTGATCGGTCAGATCATCATCGCGGTTTGCTATCGCCCGCCGGGCGGAAACCTTCTATCTTTCTTCACTTAGAGTATTTTGTTGATTTTGCCAACGATAATGAATACAGCGTAATTTTGGGAGGTGGCTTCAACATAAATTTGTTACTAGAATCGTGATGCGAAAGATAGATGAATGAGTTAATTAAAGCATGCATATGCATGAACGTAATCTCTTCGGCGACAAGGATCACTGACGAGTCATCGACTTTACTTGACTTACTTATTACAAATTTTGACGAGTCGCAAACTAGATCCGGCGTGGTAGTTACTGACATCAGTGATCATTTAGGTATTTTCTTGTGTATAAAAAAACGAATAATAAAAAACTAGTGAAACAGTCACAACTGCCAACGTATCAATCAGAATATTACGCCGCACAGTCTAAACGATTTTAGACAAAAACTATATGGTTTGGATTGGAGCGATGTTCTTCTCGGAGACAAACGCAACAAAAAAAGAAAAAAGAAGCGTATCATTATGTTCTTGAGCATATTTCAAAAGCTCTATGTAAGTTGTTTTCCATATAAAACAATACCTTTTTGGAGAAAAGCACGTAAACCACGGATTGCGACAGAATTACTAGCGAAAATACGCACAAAAAACGCGCTTTAACAAAAATTCATAAAAACGAAAGATGTCGATAAACTTAGTACCTCTAAACGTTATCGAAACCAATTAAACAAAGAACTCCGTAATGCTAGATCAAAATATTTTTGTGACTTCTTTCTAGCATGCGAAAATAGTAGCGATATGATATGGAAAAAGCTTGATTCCGTGTTGAAATGTATAGACAGTCCAAAACACTTGCAAAGTATAACCTACAATGGTCTGCAGCTAGCCGGAAAGGAACTGGCGAACAAGTTCAATGAATATTTTGTCTACTTAAGTAATGAAATCCCCGAGAATGACGCCTGCAAGTATATACAGTTTAGAAATTGTTCGTCGTTCATTCTTAACCCGGTTACTGACACAGAGGTAATATCTATATTTCATTCAGGCACGTAGCCAGGGGGGGGGGGGGGGGGGGGGGCATGAGGCCCGCCCCCCCCCCCCCCGAAATTTTCCGTTTTGCTGGGACCTCCCCTCCCCTCCCCCTCCCCCTCATACAGCATTTTGTCATGCCCCCCCCCCCTCCCCCCGAAACAAAAGCCTGGCTACGTGCCTGATTTTATTAATTAAATAGAAGTAAAAGCTGTGACCCCGATGGTATACAGATAAAGCCCGTTAAACACGTCATTGATCTTATCTTTGCTTGCCTGACACATATCTTCAATCTTTGCCTTCAAAATTGCATATTCCCAAAACGAATGCAGGTCGCAAGAGTATCAGTCATACATAAAAAGGGCGATCAAAACAATCTTGGTAATTATAGACCGATTTCAATTTTGCCAGTGTTCTTTAAAGGTCTAGAGAAAATGCTGCTCCTTCGAATGTCAATATTTGCAGATAGTAATAACTTAATCAGCCCATCACAGTTCGACTTCCGCAAACAACGATCTACTAAACTCGATCTTCTCACTCAAAAAGAAGACATTCTTAAAAGTTTCGAAAATAAGGAACTAATTCTAGGCTTATTTATTGACTTCACGAAGGTCTTTGACTTTCTCAGTGGCAACCTTCTAATTAAAAAACTGGAAATATGTAAAAATAATAGCTTTAGCTTTATCTACCATATAAATATGGTGGGAGCTGAGGAAAAAAGCTGTCTAAGCAGCTTGACTGGTCCTCAGCCGCCTCTCAGGTACACAGCGGTTGCAAAAGAACACCCACAAAAAATTAAATAAAGGAAAAAAAAAACAATAAAGGCAAAGAGAAAACAGAAAACATCTACGAGGGAATCAGTGTAATATGGTTATCGGGGTCAGGTTTCGCTTCTTATTCAATCATACTTGTCTTTTCGTCAGCTGTATGTCGACATCACTGGTCAATTTTCCGATGAAAAGTCAATTAAATCAGGCGTTCCTCGAGGAAGCATTTTGGGTCCTTGTTTATTTAGTCTTTATATAAATGATATCGTAAATATAAGCAATTCAACGAAATGTATTATCTACGCAGACGACACGATCATGCTGTTTAATGAAGATAGCCTCACAGAACTCATTGAAAACGCGAACGTCACGCTAGAAACGCTAAATAGATGGAGTAGGGATAACGGATTAATAATATATGTGAATAAGACCAAGGCTGTGTTGTTTCGTCCGAAGGGTAAAATTGTTAACATAGACGAGGATATTATGTAAAATTCTTCAAAAATTGAAGTGGTACCGGCATTTAAAGCTTTAGGCGTCTTCTTTTCAGAGAACATGTCATGGGATGCTCATGTAAATTATGTTACATCAAAACTGTCTAGCATTGTTGGCCTGGCGCATCGTCAAAAACATGCTCTGCCTTTTAGAATAAGGTTGCTATTTTATAACCCGCTATTTTCCTCACAAATTAATTACGGCCATTTAATTTGGGGAACAACCACTAGTACAAATCTACAAAATATATTTTATTACAGAGAAAATATACTGCGAAGCATTTGCAATGTTTCACAGGAATTTCCAACAGAAAAAAATTATTTAGCCAGCTAGACGTAGTAAAAAATTTTAACTTTCATCGATATCGCCTCTGTATTAAATATAAAGCTAAAATGAGTATGAATGTACGATATCTTGTAAGCTTAGCTCACTTAAAAGGAAAACTGTATGCATATCCAACGAGAGTCACATAAGCTTAACAAGTCCCATTTTTTTTTTTTCTGAACTAATTACGGCCTTCAAACCGCGGTGTTTACTCTCCCAACCATCCTCAACTATTTTTGTGCGCCACACACAGAGCTTGAAAATATATCTTGAGATAACCTAAAAAACAACAATTCTTAGCCACACCGATCAAATTTGAGTGGCATGTTCATATGGTCATGTTTCGTCATGTCTATAATATCGCTGCTGTGACTTTTCTGTTTTGAGCATCTTGCTGATGTATCGCATGATTTTTCTGTGAACTTCTTTTTCTGCTGCTGTCACACTTCTGGGGGCTCGGGACCAGTCAAGCTGTTTTAACAGCTTTTGCTCCCAAGCCCCCCCCCCCCCCCCTTCTCGACACTGTACCTCATTGCTTGAAATAAAGCTATTATTAATATTATTATTATTTTAAAAAGTGTAATCAATATAAAATATTTGGATCAATACAGTTAAACTTGTATATGTAAAACTAAAAGTTGGTGGTATAGCTTACCAAAAGCCTCCGCGAAGTTCAAGAAGGTGCATTCCTTCGAGATTCATGATTCGGAGCTGACAGGATGTTTTGGGCGAAAACGACAAGGCTCGACATGGCAGAAAAATGATGAAACCAGCTCGGAGCACGTAGAGCGAAAGCTCGAGCTGCAGAACCCCGGGGTCCTGGTTTCAATCCCCACCCCTGTCCGTTGTGATCTGGATGAGCATCGATCAGCTTTATCCAGCGCTCAAAATGGGATAGGGAACGTGTTCCTGTACCCTCCACTGCATCGCCAAGAAAAGTTGTCGCCGAGTATAGAGTGAGTAACAATGTCGCCATGTTTTGGGCAAACTAAACTTCCGCTGTGTGTAAACCACTAACAACTTTTTGTTATTAACTATTTAATTTTTTAACTTATTACAAACTTATTACACATCAAAAGGCGTCCAATTGATTCAACTAAATTGTCTGAAGTAAATAAATATGGGAAGGCAGGTTGTTCCATTCTGTTATGGTTCTGAGAACGAAAGAGCCTTTAAAGATATTTGTGCGAGCGAATACAGGAGTTATTCTGAAGGGGTGATCACGTCTATACTTCGGTTCACCTTAGGTCCGAGCGCGGCCGATTTTATGAGCCGAAGGGCCAATCAAACAGCGTAAAACGCGCAACGTCATGGCGTGCTCTCTGCGCTTGACATAGCCGGCGGAGGAGCAGTGCACATGTAGAGAGACGGTGAATACCAGCTGGTCCTATCAACTACTGCGAGCACGCCATGACGTTGTGCCTCTTTCGCTGTTTGATTGGCCCTTCGGCTTATAAGATCGGCCGCGCTCGGACCGAAGCTGAAACGAAGTATAGTGCGTCCATACTTCGTGTCAGCGTCCATACGCTGACACGTATGGACGTATGGAAGTTGGCTCCAAAAGGGGGGCCGAGGAGGGTCCCACGTGGATCGCTCACGTGGTTCCCACGTCTGTTTTCCAACTTGGGTCCAAGTCGGCCCGACTTGGGCTACCCACCGGGCTTCCCTCGAGTGACTCTCAGTACGTCTACTTGTGCAGATCCAATTTTGGCATGTCCAAACTTCGACCCCCCTCCCCCCCCTGAATCCCAAACTCTTCCCCCGCATAATTCGGAAGTGCGGCCCATAACGGTATCGCACGGGCAGCGCAAATGTGGCGTGTCCTCGCGTATACTTCGTCTCATCCTACGATGGACTAAAGGCCAAAGCCACGGGCCGCCAGGTCTAATCACGTTCCACGCTAAACTATGACACGCTTAGCATTGATTAGGTTTGGACGAATAATGCTCCGAATCCAAAAACGCTGCGTCATTTTGTAGCTTCGACACTGCAAGGAGCTAGTACGTCGTGGCTTTCTTTGCAATGTAAAATTGTTGAGTCACCCATGGCTCGATCCAAAACACTGTGCGCCCATTCCCATCAGTGATCCGAGACGCGGGCACCGATACGTTCATCGAAGCGAGATACCATGCAATGTCTAAGTGGCTCGTGATTGGATCTGGCGGTTCGTAGCTTCTGCCTTTAGTCCACCATAGGATGAGACGAGGTATAGCCGGGGTGGGAACCACGAGGGTATTGCACGGGCAGCACAAGTTGGGCATGCCCATGCTGTGCCCAGCTTTGCACTCTCATATTCGAGGTGGAACCATTCGCGGCACTGCGTGGGTACCCCATATTGGGCATGCCCACGTGGAACCGACGTGGGTTCCTTAGGGGCTGCCCGAGACACCCCTGCCCGCTTGGGCTTTACATGGGCCCCACCTGTTGTGATACCTGCAGGCACGTGTTCAAGCTTATGCGTCACCAGGCCCAGCTTGCGACGAGAGATGCACAGACGCGTTCATTGCTGTAACTCCAAGATAAGGAAAACTGTCAGTTTAATAAATAAAATTGTCATCACTAGAGCAGTCATACTCATGAGGAAGCTTTTTGTTAGTGACACGCATGAACGGAAGTTTTTTTTCTTAAGTTTCATTTCCCCGGTATCAAGCAGTTCGAGATTGCATCTAAACTTTCATTCGGAATGACCTAATCAGCAGTAAAGTTTATAGCCTTAAATAAGTAGTAATCTGGATATTAACGAATACTCAGACTATATACCGTCATAGAGGTAATTAATGAAAATTTTAAAAAAAGCGGGCCGAGGGCACTTTTTTGCGAGACACTTGAGTTTACCGTAGCTTCGACACTGCAAGGAGCTAGTACGTCGTGTTTACGGATAGGGGAACAGAAACTCAGAATGATGACCGCCTAAGCATAGATTCGTTGCCCGAAGTTGACTTGCAGGGGCGGACGTAGGTATTTGTAGGGTGCTAATGGTCAAAAGATCCTACGAGTCAAAAGATTCAACAATGGATCTCTTGACACGTTGGACTTTCTGACCCGCCAGACACGAGTCCAGAGATCTAATGGGGGTCAAGGGGTCCAACGCGCTTATGGTCAAGAGGTCCAACGAGTCAAAAGGTCCAACGAGTCAAGAGGTCCACTAGCCACGTGACAGCCGAGTCAAGAGGTCCAACGAGTCAAAAGGTCCAATTTGAGTCAAGAGGTCCAACGCGTCAAGAGGTCCAACGAGTCAAAAGGTCCAATTTGTGTCAAGAGGTCCAACGCGTCAAGAGGTCCAACGCGTCAAAAGGTCCATCGAGTCAAGAGGTCCAACGCGTCAAGAGGTCCAACGCGTCAAGAGGTCCATCGAGCCTTATTTTTATCTCCTCTGTTTATAATTATATTGCTATTAATGACTGCTTGTGACGGTTACTGACTGTTTGACCTATTTGAATTATTTTGGACAATACAAGTACTACATAGCCATTGAAGACAAGTAAAGAGATACTATTTGCCACAGTGTATATGCATTTGAGTGTTAAATAATGGATAGTGCCTGGCGACATATTTTGGACTTGTAGAACTTAATATCTGTGTTCCAGTCTCTCTGTTCTAGGACTCATGTATGTCATTTCTACGGAAGTGTCTCTCAAATTCCCGAGATATAAAATACAAACGTACCTCAGCCTCTCGCGTTTAGCCTTACCTCTCATGTATCTCAGTATTTGTAATCGCAAATACTTCCTTGGGTAACTTTGTCCAGTCCCAGGTTCTCGTGTGTTCTATTAAAAATATGATGCACTACTATTTTATGCTTTAGTTTTTATTCACTGAGTTCACCGAATCACTACCAAGGTAAATAACACTACATCGGAAGAAGCTCAAATATCATTGGAGGGCGTCTTTAAACGAGGCCAAATTATGCCCTTTGGCGTCCAATAGAGTGTTGCAAATGAATGCGAGCATTGTCTCCTTCAAACGTTATGACCGGTGCAAGCTATAGCGGGTAAATTTGGGCCATTGGCTTACTCAAAAGCACGGAGCAGCCACAAATACTTATGCTAGCGATATGTAACTGCTTTACTGCTCTTTGTTTTTGAGAATGCTGTGAAATAAACCATGAAACTGAACGTTTCATGATTAAGCATTCTTGACACGAATTACCGAACACTTGTCTGTCGATATCATTTATTTTTAGGTGAAATTACACGATGTGTTAGTCGGTTGGAATTGTAAGATGGTGGGTTACTTGCTCAATCATTTTTAGAAAATTGGGTCATAGAGATTGAAGTCGATTAAAGAACTGTTCGTGTCGGAAAGCAGGTCGATCTCTGAAGCCGATAGATCTCTAGTGTGTCCAGTGCTAGGCCATGGCGAATGGAAAAATGACTAACTTTACATGCCATGCTCCGCCAGGGCAAACTGTCTCTTCAAGTTCTTCGAAGACCAAACAGTTCAAAATATCAAGGAAGCTATTTTCACGAGACGAACAAATTTAAACAATTATTACAACTTTTGAAAATGATGTCGCAGAAATTAAAAAAAAGAAAGAACTATGTTCAGTTATCCTGACGTCAAACGCCGTAATAGTGTTTTAGTGTGATGGTAGACGTCGAAATAGCAAATAACTATGGACATATCTTTCGTATGTGACGAAAGATGTGTTCAAAATAGTTTTACAATTCTTTCGAACCCGGATGTCGAAGTAGCCACTTAATAAAACAAAAAAAAAAAAAGAAAGGCATCTCAAATCGTGAAATGTTAAGACCTTTCCGGTTACGTGTTCGATATTCGCCAGGGAGAGCAACACGGGAGATGCAGATTTACGACTTTGTGGTCAGTGGTAGAAGAGAGAAGGCACACAGGTCCACAAAGAACGAATGTTGCTATAAGCTTGACGGTTTATAACAACAATGATTTCCGGTGTTTACAAATCCAGTGCCCAGCATGCGATCCCCACAGCCCAGCGCGCGCGTATCTGTCGCTTCAGAAACCAAGCAAACCACGGGTCATACGCACGAACACTGATTACATCACCGGCCAGAAACGATGTATCAAAGAAGTACCAAAATGAGTTGCTGAGTCTCTTCCTTACGTAACTTATTTGCGCTGTTTAAGTCAAGATATCAAAGAAGTGTTCGTGAGATCCCCCCTGCCATGTGGAAGTCTTCACAGCTCAACGTTTTGCTCTTTTTTCGACATTTTTCTTCTCCGCCTTTATTGTTAGCATCTCTGTTGCCTGCTTTTTTAATGCGCGAGCATTACCTGGCTCAGTCAGCGAAAAAGCCGTCGGCAAAATCCGTCGGCAAAATCCGTGACTTGTCCAACACAATCCAACATAATAATAAAAAAAGAACTCCTAGTTACGTGATATCTTTGGTCACGTGATCTCTCTTGCCACGTGATCAAACAAAAAAAACTTCTGGTCACGTGACCTCCCTGGTTACGTGAGCACGAAACCATCCCCTGCCTGGTTTCGAACCCAGGCCCTCTTGATCGCGCAACTAGCGCGCTATCCGTTGTGGAAACACAACTCGGGAAAAGGTAGTGCTCGCGCATTCTCCCATCGTAAGAGAAACCTTAGGTGCCCTCATTGTTGTTTTTCATTTTTTTTTTGGCCTGTACTTATTTCACACCCCTTGCCTGTACATATTTCACACCAAGAGATGCAACGAGTCAAGCTATCCAATATTGGACCTCTTGACGCGTTGGACCTTGACACATCGAGGCACGAGTCAAGAGATCCAATATGGGTCAAGAGGTCCAACGAGTCAAGAGATCCACGGCGAGTCAAGAGGTCCAACGCGTCAGGAGGTCCAACGCGTCAAGAGGTCCAATATTGGACCTCTTGACTCGTTGGACCTCTTGACGCGTTGGACCTCTTGACTCGGAATCAGAGGTCCAACGAGTCAAGAGGTCCAATAGTGGATCTCTTTACTCCTTGGACCTCCTGACGTGTTGGACCTATTGACTCGCCGTGGATATCTTGACTCGTTGGACCTCTTGACCCATATTGGATCTCTTGACTCGTGCCTCGATGTGTCAAGAGGTCCAATATTGATATCTCGACTTATTGCATCTCTTGGTCTGAAATATGTACAAACAAGGGGTGGGAAATAAGTACAGGCAGAAAAAAAAAAAAAAAAACTACGAGAGAATTTAAGCTTTTTCTTATGATGTGAAAATGCATGGGTCCAGCGCGTCAAGAGGTCCAATATTGGATATCTTGACTTGTTGCATCTCTTGATGTGAAATATGTACAGGCAAAGGGTGTAAAATAAGTACAGGCAAAAAAAAAAAAAACTGCGAGGGCGCTTAAGCTTTTTCTTATGATATGAAAATGCGTGAGCACTTCCTTCGCCCGAGTAGTGTTTCCGCAACGGATAGCGCGCGTTTCACGATCAAGAGGGTCTAGGTTGGCAACCAGGCCTAGGTTCGAAACCAGGAGGGTTTCCCGCTCACGTAACCAAAGAGGTCACGTGACCAGACTTTTTTTTTCGGTAATGGTATGTAATGCTCACGCATTAAAAAAGCAGACAACAGAGATGCTAAAAAAATAAGGCGGAGAAGAAAAATGTCGGAAAAAGAGCAAAATGTTAAGTTGTGAAGACTTCCACGCGGCAGGGGGGATCTCACGAACACTGCTTTGATACATCGTTTCCGGCCGGTGATGTAATCAGTGTTCGTGCGTATGACCCGTGATTTGCTCGCCTAGTTCCTGAAGCGACAGATAACGCGCGCGCTGGGCTGTGGGGATCGCATGCTGGGCACTGGATTTGTCAACACCGGAAATCATTGTTGTTACAAACTGTCTAGCTTATAGGAACATTGGTTTGTTGGGGACCTGCAGCCCTGCAGGGCAGTGTGCCTTTGCGTTTCTACCCCTGACCTCAAAGTCGTAAATCTGCATCTCCTGTGTTGCTCTCCCCCGCGAATATCGAACACGACACCGGAAAGGTCTCAACATTCCACGATTTGAGATGCCTTTTTAGTGACTACTTCGACATCCGGGTTCAAAACAATTGTAAAACTACTTCGAACACATCTTACGTCACATACGAAATATATGTCCATAGTTATTTGCTATTTCGACGTCTACCATAACACTAAAGCGCTCTTACGGCGTTTGACGTCAGGATCGCTGAAAATATATATATATATTTTTTTTTTTTTATTTTTGTGACATCATTTTTAAAAGTTTTAATAATTGTTTAAATTTGTTCACGTCCCGTCAGAATAGCTTCCTTGATATTTTGAAGGCCTTGGTTTTCGAATAACTTGAAGAGACACTTTGCCCTGGCGCATGCAGCGTGGCATGTAAAGTTAGTCATTTTTCCATTCGCTATGGCCTAGCACTGGTCACACTAGAGAGCTATCGGCTTCAGAGATCGATGTCCAATAGCCACATTACAGCCGAGTGAAGAGGTCCAACGAGTCAAAAGGTCCAATTCGAGTCAAGAGGTCCAACGCGTCAAGAGGTCCAACGGGTCAAGAGGTCCAATTTGTGTCAAGAGGTCAAAAGGTGTAATTTGGGTCAATAGGTCCAACGCGTCAAGAGGTTCAACAAGTCCAAAATAGGTGGCCATGCACTATTCATTATTTAACGCTCAAATGCATATACATTGTGACAAATAGCATATGTCTACTTGTCGCGAATAGTTATGTAGTAGTTGTATTGTCCAAAATCATTCAATTATGTCAAACGGTCAGTAACCGTCAGAAGCAGCCATTAATAGAAATATAATTATAAACAGAGAAGATAAAAATAAGGCTCGATGGACCTCTTGACGCGTTTTACCTTTAGATGCTTGGACCTATTGACGCGTTGGACCTCTTGAACTGCTGGACTTCTTGACTCGTTGAACCTCTTGACGCGTTGGACCTATTGACACAAATTACACCTTTTGACTCGTTGGACCTCTTGAAACAAATTGGACCTGTTGACTCGTTGGACCTTTTGACGCGTTGGACCTCTTGACTCGAATTGGACCTTTTGACGTGTTGGACCTCTTCACTCGGCTGTCATGTGGCTATTGGACATCGATCTCTGAAGCCGATAGCTCTCTAGTGTGACCAGTGCTAGGCCATGGCGAATGGAAAAAATGACTAACTTTACATGCCACGCTGCGCCAGGGCAAAGTGTCTCTTCAAGTTATTCGAAAACCAAGGCCTTCAAAATATCAAGGAAGCTATTCTGACGGGACCTGAACAAATTTAAACAATTATTAAAACTTTTAAAAATTATGTCACAAAAATTAAAAAAAAAAATATATATATATATATATATATATATCTTCAGCGATCCTGACGTCAAACGCCGTAAGAGCGCTTTAGTGTTATGGTAGACGTCGAAATAGCCAATAACTATGGACATATATTTCGTATGTGACGTAAGATGTGTTCGAAGTAGTTTTACAATTGTTTTGAACCCGGATGTCGAAGTAGTCACTAAAAAGGCATCTCAAATCGTGGAATGTTGAGACCTTTCCGGTGTCGTGTTCGATATTCGCGGGGGAGAGCAACACAGGAGATGCAGATTTACGACTTTGTGGTCAGGTGTAGAAAAAGAAAGGCACACTGCCCTGCAGGGCTGCAGGTCCCCAAAAACCCAATGTTGCTATAAGCTAGACAGTTTATAACAACAATGATTTCCGGTGTTTACAAATCCAGTGCACAGCATGGGATCCCCACAGCCCAGGGCGCGCGTTATCTGTCGCTTCAGGAACCAGACGAGCAAATCACGGGTCATACGCACGAACACTGATTACATCACCGGCCGGAAACGATGTATCAAAGCAGTGTTCGTGAGGTTCCCCCTGCCATGTGGAAGTCTTCACAACTTAACATTTTGCTCTTTTTCCGACATTTTTCTTCTGCGCCTTATTTTTTTAGCATCTCTGTTGTCTGCTTTTTTAATGCGTGAGCATGACCTACCATTACCGAGAAAAAAAGTCTGGTCACGTGATCTCTCTGGTTACGTGAGCAGGAAACCATCCTGGTTTTGAGCCTAGACCTGGTTGCGAACCTAGACCCTCTTGATCGTGAAACTAGCGCGCTATCCGTTGCGGCAACATAACTCGGGCAAAAGTAGTGCTCACGCATTCTCACATCATAAGAAAAAGCTTAAGTGCTCTCGTAGTTTTTGTTGTTGTTTTTTTTCCTGTACTTAAATTACCCCTTGCGTGTACATATTTCACACTAAGAGATGCAACGAGTCAAGATATCCAATATTAGACCTCTTGACGTGTTGGACCTGTGATGTATCTACCGACACACGGCCGGCGGGCAAGTCTGCGAGCGCTGCGCACGAGCGCGTGGGTTTGTCTCGAGAGCTGGCTGCGCTCTCGTGAGCCATATAAAAAGCAATCTCAACCGTTTCGGATGCTTCGAATGTCTGTCTCGTCATTACCCCAGCTAAGGTCGTATACCTAGCTAAGGTTATTCTACACTGGCGACGAGGTAGTGAATGAACGAACACGCATCTTCGGACGTCTCCACGATGCCAGCTACCCAGGGTAAGCTGGAAGAATTCAACGGCGCCGGGTGGTCATCGTGGGCAGAACGACTGAACTTCTACTTTGAAGCGAATGGGGTAACTGTCGTTACGAAGAAGAGGGCACTTCTCCTCACCTTGTGCGGCGCCAACACCTATGAAACGGTGCGAGCATTGGTGGCACCTAAGAAGACTGGCGAAGTGGCATACGACGACATAATGAGCATGCTGCACACCCATTTCGACCCGCAGCCGTCCGAGCTCTTCAGCAGAAGCAAGTTTCAGCGGAGAGACCAGGAGACAGGCGAGTCCATCAGCGATTATGTTGCGGCACTAAGGAAGCTCGCCGTCGATTGCAACTTTGGAGTTCCGACAACCGCAACAGCCAGCACCAGCGCCAGCACCAGCACCAGTGCGAGCGGCGATGAGCCGGTCACCGCATCGTCCACAACAATGCTACCACTGGAGGTGATGCTACGGGATAGGTTCGTATGTGGGATTGCGGACGAACACCTTCAGCAAAGACTATTTGCAGAGCCGGACCTAACATTCCAGAAGGCGTATGATTTCGCATTGAGAGCAGAGAGTGCTGCAAGACAGCAAAAAGACGTCAAAGCTCAAAAGACCACCATTAACGCCGTAACCAAGGGTCAAAAATCAACAGTACGTGAAAACCGGAACCTAGGCAAGCAAAAGAAACAGGACTTCGTATCAAGTGAACAACGATGCCATCGCTGTCACGAACAACACGTCGCAGCTACATGCAGATTCCGCACGGCACGCTGCAATTTTTGCCGAAGGACCGGGCACATTGAAAGGGCGTGTTATCAGAAGACTGAAACAAATCAACGGCGGCGATCAACACACGCGGTTAGTCATGATGAGTCGGCACCTTCGAGTGATGACGAGGATACCCAAAACTTATACGAGCTGAACAGCGTAAATTATACCACGTCGGTGAAGAAGTTCATGGTCTCACTCAAAGTCGAAGGACGACCCATGGAGTTCGAAGTGGACACCGGAGCTGCGTGTTCCATCATCAGTGAAGACACATACAAGAAAACCTGGCCTAAGAATGCCTTTTCACTGAACAAAGAACATATCACGCTCCGACCATGGGCAGGAAAACAACTACAAGTTCTCGGGTCGGCGGAAGTGCGCGTCCGACACAAGTCAAAAGACTATCTGCTCCCGCTAATCGTGGCCTCAGGTTCGGGCTGCAATCTGCTTGGGAGAAACTGGTTCCCGGCACTCAATATCAGAGTCAGCGGGATATACCAGCTTGACCAGGGCAAGACCCTTCATGACGTGTTACTGACACACGAGGAAGTTTTTGATCCAGAGATAAACGGGCACAAGGGCCACGCGGTACATCTGGAGCTGAAGGAAGATGCAACACCGCGCTTTTTAAAGGCTCGACCGGTTCCTTTCGCAATGCGAACCGCAGTGGAGGCAGAACTGCGGATGCTCCAAAACCAAGGCATAATCGAGCCGACGCAGCACTCCGACTGGGCAACACCGGTGGTGATCGTACGAAAGAAGGATGGCACTATACGGATGTGTGGAGACTATAGGAGCACGGTGAACGCGGCTGCAAAACCAACGGTCTATCCAATGCCAACGGTAACGGACCTTCTGGCAAGTGTGCAGGGAGGCACCATATTTTCGACGCTGGATCTCACTCAGGCATATCAACAGCTCCACGTGACAGCAGAGACAGCAGATGTGCTCACCATTAACACTATCAAGGGACTATTAGCCCCGAGAGCGAGCACAAGCGTCGCTGCGGTCGCCACGCCCGGATTGGGTGAGGTGTACTGTGACGTCAGGGGGAGTACTCCGCTCCGCGATCTCGCATCGGCTCGCCTCCCAGCACCGGTTTCCTCGTTTGGCGTTGTGCGCCGCAAGCTCTTCGAGGAGCTGGACTTCGTTTACCCGGTGTGCAAGACGTTGAGTTAGGCCGATATTGACGTGCTTCCGTACATTGTATAAGCCTGCTTGTTCCTTTTACCTTTAAAATTGGGTTACAAATCCCAAAAGCTTTCGGCGGAGGCAATTCCGCCGATGAACCTCGCCGTCCGTCCACACGACACAAGGCAATCTTGCGAGGGGTCGGTGAAGCGGTGGCACAAGCGTTTCAGACGCTGGAATTCTGTTCCTTGCACGTTCATGATTTAAAACGATATTACATCCCGCTTTCAAGGCATTTGAAGTGGCATTTATATCATGGGCCTTTGGGTGGTCGGCAAATTAGCTCGCGACCCTGACCCTGCGCTGCCACTCTGCATGCGCTGGTTCGAAGATGTTTTAAAGGCCGTGCGTCTGATGATCTTGAAAGTGCTCGTGGAACAGGGTTGTTTTACATCAATGTAGCTTCTTCGTGAATTAATTATATAGTTTATACACGTATGCAGGCATATTAGAAGCTGCACAATTACTGGAAATTAGTTTGTATGGTAGCAGCAAAAACGGCCGATTCGCCCCCAGTTGTCTGTATGATATGTATTGAACTGCCAAACTATGCACGGCAATAGTGCCGTAATATGGAATGTTTATGCTTTTTCCTGACATTCTTTATTCCAGCCTATTCCGAAAATACACCGTTTAGTCTGAATTGTCATTTCCAATTAAAAGAGACACTGCTGCAGGTCCCCAAAAGCTTCCTCAGCCTCCAAACTCCCTACAGCTGGACTCTCTGACATCAGAGGAAAACAGGAGTAAAAGCAAGCATTCGAACGTCTGCCCAGTGGTAGATGCAGCACCAGCAGCAGAAAATGTGGAACCTGTGAAGGGCGACAGTCTGCGTGAGAAAAGCTTCTGGTATTTTAGCTTCAGGACAATTCGATTTAAGTAAAATCTCAATTTTAGGGCTTAAGGGGCTAATAACGAGCTAGACACCTTCGCTTACGTCTGTTATACATTACTTGAGGGTTGATATAAACAAGTCCACAAATACCACCCGTGTAGTCCATTGAAATACTATCCGAATCCAGCAAAGGTCAAATGCAAGCAATGTATATAATAAATGTTCCTTATTTTTTTGTTTTTTATTACTTTGCCCCTGCACTTGGGCTGTCTTACTTGTGATTCTTTCTTGATGGCCCAGACTGTATTTAACATGTTGCTCGAGCAGCATGCAGCTTTTCTGCTTCGGCAATCTTGTTTAAAAACAGAGATACAAAAAAAATATACATAACCTGCCGATTCATTCAGACCATCAGCAGCATTTATTGTGCAAGATGTAAATCTATAGTGATGCTCCTGCAATTGTGGCCATATTTCTTTATTTTCATATACCAGCTGTGATTCATGCGTTGCCTGCCCTGTCCACCATGCTTAAAATGTTGGATGAAGTTTCGCCTGTAGCTACAGGCCATGCCTCAATAAAGGTTCATATAAAAATTTACACTTCCTACGAAAAACACGCCAAAAAAAATTAAATAGAAACGAGCGCGCCGACAGCTAGCGTCGGCACCGCCTCCACAGGGCGAGCGGGCCGAGTCGGGGGAAAATTCTCTCCTCGCCGTGACGTCACCCCGGTTTGCCGTAAGGGGGCGCCACGCGAACTTCTCGGGGCTAATACAGGGTTAAACGAATGCCTTTTGGAATTTCGGCTGCACCAGCGATTTTCCAACGCTACATGGAGACAATCCTGGCAGGACTACCCGGCGTGGGAGTCTACCTGGATGATGTTATTATCAGCGGAACCACAAAAGCAGAGCACCTTGAGCGTCTCGAGGCAGTTTTGAGCAGGTTGGTGAACGCCGGGCTTCGCTCAAAAAGGTCAAAGTGCCATTTCGGTGTCGAAGAAGTGAAATTTCTGGGACATAAGATAAATGCAATGGGAGTACACACAACAGAAGAAAAACTGAGAGCAATCAAAGAGATGCCGGAACCGACCAACCGGGCCATGCTTCAGTCTTTTCTAGGACTCCTGGCATTTTATGACCGCTTCATTCAGAACCGAGCATCAATAGCCAAGGTGCTGTACATGCTACTTGAGAAAGACGCTCCATGGCAGTGGGGTGCACGACATCAGCAGGCGTTTCTGCAACTGAAAGAAGCCATCGCGGAACGTACAGTTCTAGCTCATTATGACGACAATAAGCCGCTGGTATTGTCGTGTGACGCATCACCATACGGCATCGGTGCGGTACTGGCGCACCTAGACAAAGACGGAAACGAGTCTCCCGTAGCTTTCATTTCTAGAACATTGGGAAAGGCCGAGGAAAACTACTCCCAGTTGGACAAGGAGGGTTTAGCTATAGTTTACGCTACAAGCAGGTTCCACCGCTACATTTCCGGTCGACATGTTACCATCACAACGGATCATCAACCACTACTGGGGATTCTAGGTCAACAAAGTCCGGTTCCGCCCATTCTTTCGCCACGCATGAAAAGGTGGTGCGTTAAGCTCACGGCCTATGACTACGATCTAGTCTACCGACCAGGAAAACAAAATCAGAATGCAGACGCTTTGAGCAGACTACCTTTACCGGCAAGCGACGACGAGCCACAGCCTCCCGGAGATGTGCTCATGCTGGAAGCGCTGACCAGGCCACCGATTACTGTCGAGAAACTAGCAGACAAGACAAAAGAAGACGCTATTCTTTCCCGTGTGTACGACGCAGTTCAGAGTGGAAATTTCAGGAACCTTAAGGAAGACATCTTTCAACCATTCAGGAACAAGCACACTGAACTAGCGACACAGCGAGGATGTTTGATATGGGGATCACGTGTGGTGATACCAGCGTCTCTGCGGCCTGAGTCCTTGACTCTTGTACACTCAGGACATCGTGGAATCGTGGCCATGAAAGCCTGTGCCAGAAGTTACATGTGGTGGCCAGGAATTGACAAAGATATTGAATTATGTGTGGCGGAATGTGCCCAATGTCAAACAAACCAGAAAACCAAGATAAAAGTACCGATGACAAATTGGGAACGACCATCAACAGCCTGGGATACACTTCACATGGACTTTGCGGGTCCAGTGGAAGGGAGAGTATTCCTGGTCGTTGTAGACGCATACACCAAGTGGCTGGAGGTGCGAGTAGTTAGCAGCATGGCATCAAGCGCTGTAATCAAGGAGCTGCGGGGATTATTCGCCACATTTGGAGTGCCAAAGAAGGTTTGTTCAGACAACGGGGCTGCGTTCATCTCAGAAGAAATTGCGACGTTTTACCGCATGAACAACATCATCGCAGTCACGAGCGCACCTTACCACCCGGCAACCAACGGGCAGGCTGAGCGGATGGTACAGGAGCTCAAACAAGCTGTATCTAAAAAAGGAAGGGAAGACCTGTCGTGCGTGCTGTCACGTTTCCTATTCAAGCAACACACGACAGTGCACGCAACAACGGGCAAGACTCCTGCGTGGATGATGTACGGCCGAGAATTGCCTTCTGCACTGGATCGACTCAAGTCATCCCTCTTCAAGCAGTTGCCTGAAGAAAACAGCGATATCCACAAATTTACTCGTGGACAACCCGTGTGGATTCGACAGTTCCCGAACGAGCGAAAGTGGATGCCGGGGTCCATCGCACGCCGCGCCGGACCACGATCCTGGATGATTGACACAGAGCGGGGTCAAGTCAGACGACATCTAAACCATATTCGACATCGCGCTCCGAATTCGAGCTGCTGGGAGACACAGCCGCCACCACCAATTTGGGACATGTTGAACATGGTTAAAATCGCGCACAAAGAGACGAGGACAAACGAGGAAGGAACACAGAACACAGACAGGGACATGTGCTTACACGATCGCCGGGGCACACATTCGGGCGCGAATGGTCCAGAACAAACAACTAAACAGCACAGCACAGACGACGACGTTCGCCCATTACCAACAGTGGGATCTGCCTTGTCAACCGCGACGCGGGTGAGCTCCCGGGCGCGTCGACCACCGGACAGATACGGTATATGGCGAATTCGGGTGGTCAATCGCCGGCGAGCTCACGCCGGCGGCACAGGCAACGAAAACCGCGCCAGCGGCGCACCACGTGACCCTCTCCACCCGAACACAAAGCGCCTGCAACTGGCGTTTTCTAGAGCCACTAAATGAGCTGCGCTTAGAGTATCGGCACTCCGCTCCCCGACATTGCTGTGGGCGCCGCCATTTTGGCTCGTATGCAGAACAGACGCAACTGCCGATCGTCATGATTAAAAAGTGCGACTTCCTCAGCATCAGACTCGGTGTTCGGAAGGTCACGTAATATTGATTTGCTCTTTCGCGAACTGTTTAAACATTTCTGGAGGGCGGAAAGGCGTTTCCTGTGGTTTCAAATGAAATTTCAGATAACTGGCAACCATGATTTTAAGACACAATATGGCCAAGTGTCGCTACTCTGAAGCGTAGCTTATTTAGTGGCACTAGCGTTTTCGTCTGCCTGGGTCGCGTGTGAACTTCGTTAACTTCTTCCACGATTATTTTATGATATAATAGGCACGCTCTAGGCATCAGCAACATATATTCGGACTCTGAGATGTGGGTAAACAAATTGTAATATGTTTTGTTTAGATTCTCGAGGAACTTTTGCCATCTTACAAGGATCCTAGAAGGCTCACCAGCATCGCCATTTTATATTCCATTTTCTTGTTATTACCTTTTTGCTGGAATCCTCAGCATTTTGATTTGACCCAGCCCTCTAAAATAGTAATGCGCGTTCAAGTGTCGAGCTGCAGCACTATCAATACATTTTTTACAGCGGTGTAATAACACGCTGTGTCCCATAGGAAACTGATCTTACGGAAGCTTCCTTTAAAATATTTTATCTTTATCTCCATTGTTTTTGCTGTCTTTCTCGGACCACAGAGGGGTGTCTGTCTCAATGGCTTCGTTTTCTACTCGAACACGCTATCGGCGACCATTGTTTCGTTTGGTTCCCTTTCCCGATTCGGATATGACGATACCGGATACAGTCTGGCAGGCAAGCTGCCCGACCTCTTGGAGCTCGGGCAAAAATTGTGCCGGTAAATTGCCAGCACACGCCTGAGAAGTGCCACCCGAACGGCGCGCACTCGCCAGCCTTTGACCACGCGAACGCCCTTGGCGGAGATATGGCAAAATATTTTGCCGGGAAATGACCACGCGAATTCGCCATAAGGAGGAAGGGGTGTATCTACCGACACACGGCCGGCGGGCAAGTCTGCGAGCGCTGCGCACGAGCGCGTGGGTTTGTCTCGAGAGCTGGCTGCGCTCTCGTGAGCCATATAAAAAGCAATCTCAACCGTTTCGGATGCTTCGAATGTCTGTCTCGTCATTACCCCAGCTAAGGTCGTATACCTAGCTAAGGTTATTCTACAGGACCCACGCTATGACCCACGCATTCTCACATCATCCTCGTGGTTTTTTTTTTCTTTTTGCCTGTACTTATTTCACACCCTTTGTTTGTACATTTTTTTTTTTATTTAGAAAATACTGCAGATGTTTTTTCACCATCCAAGCAGGAAAGGGTTACATACGGTTTCAAACAGAGCAGAACAGTCAACATTTGGGTCATGCACACAATCGGTTACATAAGGTTTCGAACACAACAGTCAAAACAGTCAATATTTGGGGCATGCACACAATCGGAGGGCAGTGAATTCCAGTCGTTAATCGTACGTACAAAAAAGGAGTATTTAAACGTGTTATTTTTAGGAGCATATGGTCTCACATTTTTTGCGTGATTCAATCTTGCAGAGCGCTGGGGAGGTGGCAAAAGGTATAAGGTTTTGTCCAGGCCGGACTCATTATTGTAGACTTTATAAAAAAAAAAAACCCAGCCTTGCAATCTTCCACCTAGACTCGAGCGATTCGAGTCCGCAATTACGTATCATGTCCGACACTGATGATAGGCGCCTAACATCGGAAGAAATAAATCGTGCACTGAGGCGCTGGATTCTCTCGACTTTTCCAATATATTTTATTAAGTACGGGTCCCACACAATGGACGCGTATTCTAGCACTGGCCGAATCAAACTTTTATATGCCGAAAGTTTTACCGACGAGTCACATGGTCCCAGCTTCCGTCTTAAGTAACACAACTTTTTGTAAGCCTTTGCGGTTGTACTATCTATATGGGTTTCCCAATTTAATTTTGAATTAAGATGTAGGCCCAGATACTTTACCTCGTTTACAGTTTTTATGCATTTGTCTTTAACGTGGTATGCAAAGCTAAGAGGGTATTTCTTGTGTGTTACTGTGAGAGCGCACGTTTTAGAGTAATTAATAACCATTCGCCACCTCTCACACCATTCGGCAATTTTGCAAAAGTTTTCGTTAAGCGATACTTGATCGCACGTGTTTCTGACAGTTCTATAAACAACGCAGTCGTCAGCAAACATTTTCACGGTCACACTTGTATCAATGTTGTCGGCTATGTCGTTGACATAAACTAAAAATAAGAGAGGTCCTAAGACCGACCCCTGTGGAACGCCAGATAGCACGTCAAGATGTACTGATTGACATCCGTTGATTTCAACAAATTGTACCCTATTTTTTAAGTAAGCAGCGATCCATGTCACAAGGCGAGGAGCAATGCCAACCTGTTGCAATTTTATTAGTAGTAGGTGATGCGGTACCCTGTCAAAGGCCTTGGATAGGTCTAAAAATATTGCATCAATTTGTTCTCTGTTATTAATCGCATGGCCGAAATCGTGTACTACTGAGAGCAGTTGAGTAGTAGTAGACAATCTTTTTCTGAACCCGTGCTGAAAGTTGGCTAATATGTTATGGCTATCTAGAAAAAAACTTATGTGACTGGCGATGACATGTTCTAGCAATTTACAGCAGGTGCTAATTAATGATATCGGTCTGTAATTTTCAGCAAGCAGTTTGCTCCCATCCTTATGTACGGGTACAACTTTTCCACAAAGCCAGTCAGGTGGAAGACATCCCTGATCCAAAGAGGTTTTGAAAATGACATATAAATATTGTGCAATCATCTCTGCGTAACGTTTCAAAAAAGCATTTGGGATGCCATCAGGACCACATGATTTTTTTACATCTAGGTTTAAAAGTAGATGACGTATACCGTGGATGTTCAAGTCTATATCTCGCATTATTGGGAAAAGAGGTACTGAGTCAATAGTTTCTTCAGAAGTGCATCTTGAACTAAAAACACCATGAAAGGTGCTGTTAAACTCGTTCGCAATTTGGTAGGAGTCAGTAACAGCATTTCCATCCACATGAAGCTGTTCAATAGATTTCTTGTTGCCCGACAGGTACCCCCAAAACTTTTGAGGCGCTTCTTTCATAAAGTTTACTAACGTTGTTCCAAAAAAATGATCACGCGCCGTCTTTATTTTTTGTTTCAACGTCTCTGTGAGGGAAGATATGACATCAGCATTTTTACGATTTCCTCTCCGTTTCCTAGATAATGTCCTTTTAAGATGTATTATCTCTCTTGTTATCCACGGGTTCTGATGTTTCTTTTTTACTATTTTTGGTACATATTTATGAAGGCACTTTCCAGTAATATGTTTAAAGGCATTCCATAATGTTGTAATGTCACCCTCCGTCTCAAAGTCGCTGAAGTTCAAATCAAGAGTATCAATAATAGCTTCGTCATCTGCAGCAGCGAAGTTAAAGACAAGTTTACCATCGTGACTCTTTTTTACTGGGCAAAAATTAGTCGTAAGGAAAACAAGCTTGTGGTCAGAAATTCCATCGTAAACGTTAACCTCAGTGTCCTCTGGAAAGTTTCCAACAAAAATTAGGTCCAGTGTGTTATTGCTATTTTGGGAGATACGAGTACCTTCAGTAACAAGCTGACTTAGATTAAAATTGAGCATTAATTCGAGTAGCAAGTGGCAGCTTTTTTCTTCAGTTGAGCCAGGCTGGAAAGTCGACCAGTTAATTGACGGTAGATTAAAATCACCCGCCAGTATGATTTTTTGAATGGGTTTGTATATTTGTTCCATGTGAAGTTGAATGTTCTCTAGAAATGACTCGGGAGAAGATGGGGGCCTATAGACAACACCTACGAGAGTCGAAAACCCATAGTAGTCGATTTGACACCATACACTTTCATTGTCGGTTATTTCGCTTAAGATGACGCATGAGATTTCCTTTTTTACTATCAAGGCAACTCCCCCTCCTCGAGAGCCACGATCACGTCTGATTATTTTGTGAGTGGGGGGAGTAACTTCGGCATCAAGTATATCTGCTGATAACCATGTTTCCTGATTGCAATTATCTGTGGATTATATGTAAGTATAATTTCTTCGAGCTGGTGGACTTTATTGACGATACTTCTGGCATTTAGTAGTACAAAACGTAACTGTTTCGATTCAAGTCAGTCGACGTCATTCCGTCGCTCCTGAGAGCGGATGCACTTCAGGCAGTCATTCTGCTCGTCCCATTCATATAGGTCGTCATCAACCCGTAGTTTATCATAGTCCAGCACTACCTTACGTCCTCTGGCTTTGAAGTCCCCAGATTTGGACCAAAGTTTGCTTCTTTTTGCAAGTGTACCCTTACAAAAGTCGTGGTTGATTGAGATTGTAGTTCCTTTTAATTTATTACAATTTTTTAGTACTTTCAGTTTTTCGTTATAGTCAAAGAAGTTTATTATCACAGGCCGCGGTTTGTCGGGTTGTTTTTTTCCTATCCTGTGGACTCTTTCCACCGAGCTAACAGTTACTCCAAGCTTCTGTCTTATTAAGTCCTGGATTATTTGGCTTCTTAATGCTTCGGTGTTTTCACGGTCGGGCTCAGGAAACCCGAAAATGACAAGGTTGCGGCGTCTACTCCTATTTTCTAAGTCGTCGAGGCGCTTTTGTTGGAGCTGGAGGTCATTTCTAAAGGATGTGACTTCCCCCTGCAGTACACGAATCTCTCCCTTGTGCTCCTGTAAAGCTGTCATAACTTCGTTCATCCTAGCGTTCACTGTTGATTCTAGCTTTTCCTGGGAAGCCGCCAGGTTAACAATCCGCGTTTTAAGGTCGTTCTGCGAAGTAAGCATGGCGTTCATCATCACCTTCAGTTCCTCTATCCCTTGAGGCCCAGGGTTTTGCTCGACATCTCCAGATAGAAGGATCAAAATGACACTCCACGCATCCACAATAAGACACTCAATTGTGGCCGGGCACGGCAGGACAACAATACATCTATAATTGCTTCGAAAGCAAGAAGCATGTTTGTCACAAACCTGAACAAAGAAGATAGACGGGCTTAGCGTTGTTGCCATTGCGGTCCCGCCGTGCCCTCTGAGGAATTCCATGGCGCGATCCTCTTTATATGCCTCCACTGGCGGCGCCGTCTTCAAACCGTGATGTGTTGGTGACGTTTCATGGTGCGCTCCGGGGTGTGCGCAGTTGATGCTCACTGCCGGCGGGTTCAAGATGCTGACTTCATTCTTGGGTGGGGTCGGCACGTGGTGAGTCAGAACACACATCGTGACCTGAACAAAGAAGATAGACGGGCTTAGCGTTGTTGCCATTGCGGTCCCGCCGTGCCCTCTGAGGAATTCCATGGCGCGATCCTCTTTATATGCCTCCACTGGCGGCGCCGTCTTCAAACCGTGATGTGTTGGTGACGTTTCATGGTGCGCTACATATTTCTCACCAGGCGATGCAACGAATCAAGATATCCAATATTGGACCTCTTGACGCGTTGGACCTCTTGACACATCGAGGCACGAGTCAAGAGATCCAATATGGGCCGAGAGGTCCAACGCGTCAAGAGGTCCAACGAGTCAAAAGATCCCCGGCGAGTTAAGGGGTCCAACGCGTCAGGGGGTCCAAAGCGTCAAGAGATCCAATATTGAACCTCTTGACTCGTTGGACCTCTTGACGCGTTGGACCTCTTGACTCGGAATCGGGCGGCAGGTGTTGGTCATCGTATCATATGTTTAGGACCCCCCCCCCCCCCCCCCCCCGTTTCCACGCCCTAAATGTTTACGTATGCAGAATTCAAGAGGGGGTCAGGACATCGGACCCTCCCTCTGCATCCGCCACTGGCTGAGGCTGCTGGCTAGCAGCGTCTCTTGGCGGTGATGATAGTGAATTGGCAGTGTTGTACACGTTCCTCAAAAAAAGGAACGACAGCTTGTTCCTCATTCCTCCTGATGTTTGGAACTCGTTCCCGTTACAAGTTCCATATGTGAAAAAGGAACTCGTTCCCGTTACAGTTAAAGAAATGAAACGTATCGTTACATATACGTTACATTTGTATTTTGACGATTATCATATACAATTAGATCAAACAAAGTGGGTTTTGTTGTTTTTTTATCTATTCCATCAAATGACAACATACAGATTTGGATGTAATGATGAAAAGGCACCAAGAGAAGACAAGCGGAAGCAGTGTTTCATTTGTTGATATATTCACCTTTAAAAATCTCAGCCTTTAACCATATTTCGCGGTGGGTGATTCAGACGAGCGAAATGTACAGTTACCCCATATTGCATGAGCGTTTCACAACCACCTCACGGGTTCCAATCTAACGAAGTCACTTGTTCGAACATAACAACAGTTGCTTTTCGATGTTGCTGTCCGCAAGACAAGCAAGTGAAGAAGGTAGGGCTGTTGGAAGGGTCTTGAAGAGTACAAGTCCTTCTTCGTGGAGGCTGGATTCGTTGTTCAGTTTGAAGATAGGAAACAAGGGGAGAAGAAATAAAAATTAATTTTTGTGTATAATTCATGTCACCAATATTCAGGATATATTCAGGGCGTTCGATATCGGGTAACCTACCCTTTTGTTGTGACTGTACGTCTATTTGTGGAAGTTCAGTGATGGCTGCTGTCGGTTTTAGATTTCTGGGTGTACGAGGATTCGTGGATGCAAAGAAAATAGCCGAGTTTGAAATGTCTTTCTTTCTGTGTCTTTTCCTTCGAGTAAACGTTTGGATTTTTGTACCGCAGTCTCGGGCACTGAAAAAAGAATCAATGTCCACTAGCCCTCCTGCACCCGACTGTCACCAAGCGAGTATCACACAAAATTAACCATATGGTATGTAACCAAAAAGTTAACGAAATCCTGCTCTTCGTAGATATGGATATTGTTTTTATACTTTTAGAATTTCCCTTTCAGAAATAAAATGCAAATTACTCCACTAGACGAAAAAAATGAGCTCCGTTCTTTTTTCCGTTCCAAAAAAAATGTAACGCGTTCCCGCTCCAGTTCCACCAATGCAAAATGGAACGGCGGCGTTCCTTCGTTCCTCCTAAAAGGAACGCGTTCCAGGAACGCCGTTCCGTACAGCACTGTAAATTGGAGATATTCTTGTTGCTGATGATTTATAAGATTTATAAGGTTTACTACATTGAATTTGGTTACAAACTCTGCATATCTAATTGTTTGTACAAAGCCTATTCCAATATCGTTGATACGCGACCATGCGCTCAAATCACACTTCTCTGCATGACTGCGGCTTGTGTAAGGGTCGACCTCCTTTCCCTCTGGCCGGAACAGGCCAGTCAATTTTAACCTAGCCGACGCCACGTGATGGACAATAGGCAAACAGCACAGACCCACTTGAGCTCCCAACGGAAACTACGGAATTCCTCGTAGGTTCGCTGCCTGCATCGTTCGCCGCCACTGTGGTTCCTAGCCGTGACTGCAGTATATGGATTAAATGACTCCGAGCCTCGAGCAACCGAGAGAACGGCACCGAAAACAAACCAAAAAAAAAAAAGACCAATTCGAGCAGACGAAACTTAAGCGCACTGCGTAAACAAAAGAGAAAAAGCTCGACTCGAGCACGAACGCGTCGCGGCTTTACAGCGTCCCCGAATTGCTTTCCCATTTCCATATAAGAGGAGATTCATTTTACAGCTGTACAGGGAAAGTCAATTTGAGATACTTTGAATATGAGACCGGAATATGAAACCCTGTCAAATGTTTGGCTGAGGTGAAGTAAGATGACGGCAACTTGACGAGGTGTGTCGACTACTGAAGTAAACTTCGTGGTATTCGTCATGCTTCTGTAATTGTTTTATCGTCGCTCAAGCCAATCATAAACATAAAAGGCCTAGTGACCTGCGCTCTTGACGCTGATTTATTGTTCCCTTTGACTCGTAGCGTCTGAACTAAAGCTGAAACAAAGCATAGATTAATTGTGTGATCCAGGAATCTTACAAGAATCAAAGAAAGAATAAAAACGCGGACAAGCACAGACAGTACAGCAGGGATTCTAACGGTGCACGTTTTTAGCTTCATTGAATCTAAAATTTCTAAGGCACAAATGACAGGTTTAAATTTATTCCACGAATAATTAACATCCTTCTCAGACAATGTACCTAAGGATAACTGAAGATAATCAAGAGCATGCTCATTATAAGCCCTCTTCTGGGCAGCCCATGGTGACCTACTGTAGGAATACAAGGTCAACTCTCAATCCCCCAGGCGAAACACGAAATACGTCACCGGTGACATCACACAAGGACGACGCTTAATTTAGCGGGGAGTTTCCTCGCTAAATTTAGTGGAAACGTTGACGTCACGACCTATGCACCAATTCAGTTTCCCCGGTAAATTTGGTGGTGTGCAACGACAGATGCTATCGCATTCATAGACAATCACCCCTGAGATTCCACAAATTTGCCTCGGCCATCAATTTGCTGCACTGTAATTTTTTTTAACCGGTTAATCGGTGAACGTTTGGCAAATAAAAACAGTAAACATTTAACGCTTTCACCACGCAGATGTGAACGAGTACACCCTTATGAGGCCAACTTTATGTGAAATTCTGACCTAAAGTAGACAAACAAGTGGAGAAGGTTATACGTGTCCAGGGGGCTACGCAAGACGTGTGCGTGTGTGTAGGCGTTGTAAGAAGAGAGTATAGGGGACAAGTGAGAGCCAATGGTGCACGCGCACATGGGCACATTTGTCACTGAGCCAGTGACAAATGCGCCCTGTGCGCGTACGCCCGACTGGCTCGCACTTCTCCCCCTACTATGCAAGACGGCGTTGTGATGGCAACAATTTCTACCACTTTCTAAGTGAGGGCTAAAACGAATAAAAATAAAAATTTGCCTTTCTACCTGCACCACCAAACGGTATAACAAATTTAAATTAAATAGATAAAAAAAAATGGTCAGCGCCACGCTGCTCGTTTCTACGTCCAGGTCCCGTCGTCTTGAATATAGACCTTTGCAGAAAGAGCTCTTTGGCCGCCACCATTTTGCGACCCGAGCGACTCCTATCAGCCGAAAATTTCTGCCACCCGCCTGAGCTGTGGAAACCCGGTCCGAGCTGCTCCCCACCTGCATTGTGCATTAGGAGTTTGCCGGCTTTCCTTGAAAGTTTTTACTTTATTTGCCTCTTCAGGATGCTTGCGGGTTCTGTGAGACACGACTTTCTGCAAGGCAGAACATCCCCCTCGCCCTGGGAGAGAAGGAAACAGGCAACGATGGACATGGTAGAAGGGGGAGAGGAGAAAGCGCGGGAAAAGTGGAAAGCGCGAACTGGTCGTCGGTCTTTAAGTTCACACTCTTACGACCGAGTAAGACAGAGAGACCAGACCGGTTTTTAAGCCTCTTGCGATCTCTTAGGACCAGCTCCGCTGTAGCGCATCCGGTCCTAAGAAGTCACTGTGAGAACCAGGGAATACCAGGGCTCGTAGCCTGCTCGGCCCCCGCAGGAAACGAGCGAAGAGAGTGAACGTCAAGCAGCCCGCTACGCGAGCCGTCCGACGTTCTTCGAGGATTATTTCCGTTGGGACAATCTCCGAAAAGCCTTCCCGGCTATGTTCCCGGTCTTGGCGAGAAGTAGCTGATAGGGTCCGGGGTATGGGAACTGGGTAGACACGTTCATTCATTTGCTTTAGTGCTGTGTAAAAAAGCATCACTCTTCAAAACGTACCTCAAGACAAGCCGGATTCTGTCCGATCGTCGTGAAGTGACTATCGTCGACACTGCATTTTGGATAAGCTGTGTTATTTGAAGCCTTTCTCAAATCCTGTTCAGATAACGCGGCACCGTGAGGTACGTACAATATATGTTGCTCGATTGATTAGACTCGTTGAATTTCATGTTGTGAGCGGGGAATGCCCATGCAGTTCGGCTATCCTGTGGTGTGGTCAAATATTTTAGGCAGTTAAGATTGACACGGCTGAGTGTATGGTTCCGTCAAAAACATCAACATGAGGTGAAACAAACATTCCAGATGCATTTGTTCTGTCGCGCACAGACTCGCCAAAAAGGGCTTTCATTTGTTTGTTTTTGTTCCCAAAAATAACGCAATGCTTTCTTAAAAACTCAGAGAAATTCTCTTCGCCATAGAACACAAAACAAAAAATAAAACGAGGCAAATTTGCCGCCACCAGCGTCCAGAATTGCGCCTACACAGGTTGTCACAGCCTACTGGCGAGAAAACCCACAGCCCAGCGCAGTCAGGCAACACCGACGTACACTCTCAACCCCCCCCCCCCCCCCCCCCCCCCCCCGGTCGCTTCAACGCCGTGCGAATGTCCGTTTAGCGCAGCAGGGAGTATTGTGAACAATCAGAGGAGGTCGCTAATGCTGGAGAATAGCAACGAATTAAGCTCTGCCTCTGCGTCCAGAGTAATAATTTGTGAGTGTGGGTGTCTTTTGATTTAAATCCGAAATTGTACATTTCGCTGTTTATCACATATCCAGCAAAAACAACAATAACAACGCAATGTGTATATATATATATATATATATATATATATATATATATATATATATATATATATATATATATAAAATTTAAATATGAATGCACGAAATCAATTAATCGATTAATCAAACGATTAAAGCAGAAGTCTCCAAATTTTTTAGCTAAGGGGCCGGATTAGTGGTCTGTCAAAATTTCGAGGTCCGAAAAAAAAAAGTAATTACAATTGAAAACAAAAAACAAAATAAAACAAAACAAATAAACATAGACAAGAATTGAAACACAGAAATTAAAGTTGGATTAAGTATTAGAAAATCCTAAGGTGGATGAACGCGTGTAGGTAAAATTAGAATTTAATACTCAGCTAATTGTGACATTACACAACACTCCTGACTTGGAAAATCTCGCCAGGCATAAATCAAGGTACACGGGAACTTTGGCATTTTCGCGCAGGGCAAAATAACGAAAAGAATATAAAAACTAATACTGAGAGTATGCAATAGATGTGACAAAGGATATCGAGTGTAATGTACTCAAGAACACAAAGTAAATTTAACATAGGTATACAGTCACGAAGCATGGGACTAAGAACGGTAATGGTAGTGACATTTTTCAATTAATAATATGGCGAGAGGACTCATGTTACGATGCAGTTTCTCTCGATCTTTTTGTCTGCTGGAAAAGGGCCACAGGCCGGGCTTCAGTGGAAGGGCCGCGGCCAGCCGCGGGTCGGTCGGAAGACTTCCGTGGGCCGGGATTTCGAGAGTCGAGACCCCTGGATTAAGGGGTGTCGATTAATCGGGTTTAAATTTTTAATCGACCCCCAGTCCCAGCAAAAGTGTACATCGTGCGTGTTGGTGTTGATGTGACCTATATTTCATGCGCGTTTTCTCGAGAGCTTTGTGCACCCTTTCGCAGAAGATTGTTATGTATGCGTATGTTGTTTGCGGTGTTCAGCGCGCTGGTACGCACGAATTCCTCTATTTTGGCGCTGAAGATTTGTTTTGCGTTTGTTTGCGTGCGTTTAACAGGGTTGTCGCTTGACAGAAACTCTGTCTAGCGACAACCAGTCTGCTTTTTCTTCTTCCTCCCCCTCTCCCCTGGAAAGAAACAATAAAGTTGAAAGTTGAAGGAGTACTCAAATGTGTTTTCCTCTCCTGCTTGGACCCTTCGACCTGTAACATGTCTAAATAAATAAAAATGTATTCGCAGGCTTTGTTGGCGGCCGTTCTGCAATTTAATCAACTACACCGCGGGTTGAGTATAAGAACATTGGTGTAAAATTCGTCGGAGCAGCGATGCCGTTCGTCAAAGTTTGGTTTCTTAGGTAGAAAACCTTAGGGAGCTGAATTTTCGTCCGGCGGGGGAGGGTACTGCTCTCCAAGCGTGCATACAGTTAAAGTCTACTGATGTGTTACTCATCAATAAGAGTAACAGTTACAAACTTTGCTTTCTCACTCATCTTTGAAGCACTGTTACTGATGTCATTCTCATCCGCAACAAACCCCAAACCTAAAAAAAAAACGAAAAAAAAAAAAAAACGTTGGTTGTAGGGTAACAAGATCGTTACTCATGAGCTGTTACTCCTTTTTCCGGAGCGTTACGCATGTCGGCTGCAGGGAAGAAGGCGCATCATTATACAAGTTAACGAGAGAAAAAAAAAATCTTGTCAGAATCGATTGATTCTTCTGAAAAAAGACACACACACAAAAAAAAAAGACAGGTTTTTAGCAAGTTACAAGTCAAGAAGGTCGAGCGAGGGAAAGGGAAGCCGAGGAGGAGGAAGTAGACAGAAAGCTGGATAGAGGAGGAGGGTTCCCCTTCTCCTCTCCAGCGTTCTGTCAGCTTTCTCCTCCCCGGGTCTTGAGTTACCTTTCTGAGCGTGACTGCAAAGTAGCGGTTGTTCCGTAGGCGCACCAGACATAATGACTACGCCAATGGCGTAGCTAGGGTCGCGGTCCGCCCCCCCCCCCCCCCCCCCTTTGTGACGTCACTGGAATACGATAAGCGAACCTGCGAGGTCACACCAAGCCTAACGAACTCCGATCTCGGAGGCACCATCCACGTGTCCGGCGGATTGAGCTGTCTCAGAAGAAAAAACTGGTTCCTTTTTATGCCTATTTCAATATATCCGTCTGGCCACCCCAGCAAATGTATTTATCTTTTTTCAGGCAACAAACGCAGACAAATATACAGTTATCTGGTGCCGTCGTAAAAAAACAATGAAATCTCTGACGAAACGGCAACCACATCACTCAACGAAAAAACAACAACAAAAAAACAACAACAAAAACAAGAGCAAAAAAACAGAATCTAGATAGCGTGTGGAGATCGGAAGGCGACGACAGAATTCTTGATACTGTATTGTGAAGGCAGTCTCTGAAGGTGAGACTGACGTAATAAAGGCGTTGGGGTTTATGAACTGCGAGGGAAATATAGATGTTCGGAAGGTGGGCAGATCACAAAGCAGAGTTTATCTCACGGGTGGCACAAGTCGAGAAAACGATAAAACCTGCCTCAATATTTTAATGCCGATCCGTCGGGTGGAAGTTGCGGCACCTTGATGCAAAGAGGCACTTTTGTCCATTCTGTCGAAAAAAAAAAAATTAATTTTTGTTTCTGATACACTCACTAGGTGGCGCAAGCCATCGCCCGATTTAGAGAATTTAGCCATCTGCTATTTCTATACAGGGTTTTGGTATGCGTTTATTAGTCCAGCCAGTGATACCGTTAGGGGAGGAGGAGAGCGAAAGACACGCCTTGTCGCTCGCCTTGATTTGCTCCCGTTTTCTCCGCTAAATTAATTATGGATGCCTTCGTTCCAAACGTCGGGCGGTCGGATATAAAGCTACCAAGTAAATGAAAAACAGAAACCAAGTGCGGCAACTCTGCCTGGTCTTTCAACGCTTTCAACTGAAGGCGCGCCCCTGAGCAGCCTCACCGGCCGTCTTCACAAAAGTCAGCTGCTTTCACGGCTACGTTCAGAGTCAGACAGCTTATTGACCTGCTATCATTCGCATAAGCCGTTCTGTTCGGTTTCTCTCCCCACGTAACGGGGCGAGGGAAGGCGAAAGAAACCAAACAAAGAGCGACCGACCCCATTTTTGCGCCACGGGACCTTGTGTCTTTTCGAAGGTTTAAAAACAGCTTTGGCGCGTCTTTTCTTTCTCGTTCGTTCGGACTTCCTCCTCTCCCCCCGCGAAAAGTCGTCCGCGATTTCGGGTTTGTTCCGTCACCCCCTCCTGCACGACAAAACTTTGCGGCCGTGTCAGCTGTGGTGTGCGGTGCGTGGTCCGGTTGGTCCGGTCAACTTCCCCGACGCTCACCGTGACGACCAAGGGCGTGCGTTGCAACTTCGGTCTTTTCTCGTCGCGCGCCGCGGTAGTCCCCTGCACGTCCACCTGTTCCGCAGGTGGCCACGTACGGCGATCGTGCCGAGCCTCAAAAATCTGCCAGCAGCAGCAGCGGACCAACACCGTCGACCCAAAAAGTACAGATACAAACAAAAAGGTGCGTGTTGTGTGTGGGCGCCGTTGTTGGCCCCAGTGGCACGTGTTGTGCGAGGTTTTTTTTTTTTTTTTCGTGGGGCACGGAATCGGCGGGAGAACTGGGAGAACCGTCGACTCCTTGAACGCGTTCCAGATCAACGCTTTTTCCGAGTTTGCTTTTGTCTTTGGCTGCACGCAAGGCCGGAAGCTGTGGCGTGACCTCCTCTCCCGCCCGCTGCCGCTGTCAGTGTTGTGCTCTGCGTTGCTCTGCGGCGTCGATTTTGCGTCGATTCGCGAATCCAGATTCCCCCGTTTTTTTCTGCCCGTGCGCGCGGGTGGGTGTTGGTGTGTGTTTGTGTGCGCGTTCCCCCGGAGCCGCTCACCTCTCTGCTGCTTCATCGGATTTCCCCGTCGGCGACCTGTCCGAGTGCGTTGTCTCGCGACTCCCGGGGGCAGAACAGGTTGGTGGGTCATTGCTTCTCTGACCGGCGAGGGAGGCGACGACGACTCGACGACTCTCTTGGGGTCCGAGGCGCTCTGCCCCTTCGAGATCGTTGACCTAACCTTTTTGCACTCTGGTCGTGCGTGCGGTCCACGTCCCGGACCCATCGCTCTCGGTGTCGCGTTTTGTAGCGACGAAAACGAGCGGAGCTTGCCTGGCCGGAAGCCAGAGCGCGAAGCAAAAACTCGTTCAACGAACGGGGAGCTCGAGGAAGCGATTGCTGTGCAGCCTCTGGGTCTTGTGGCGTTTTGGCTGTCTTTCCGGGAAGGGACACAACTTGCGAGCGTCTGTCTCCCAGCAGCCGCTCGCGGTTCGTGATACATTTTCAACGCCTTGCCCGGGCTCCCTTTTGCGCAGTTCGGACGCGTTCGGCTCTTTTCTGTGGTCTAGCAGACCGAGAAGGACCAGATACATTCGCGACTACGCTTGCTACGCGCGACAGGGACCGACATTGTGGATGTCTGTGACGGAAAGCCCAGCTGAGGTCTGTGTCGTCTCAAAGCTAACCTCCCGTACAGAGCCAGACACCGGTATGCCGCTTTCATCACGTCGTGTGCGCCGAGTCTGCGTCAGCTACGATTTGCGCTGGAAGGCACTCGGCGCGAGCAAACACGCAGCAATTTTGGATAGATTTTTTTCCTTGTGTGTTCTTTAAGAGGGTTGATTGAGTACAAATAGATATGTGCATTTGATTTAGCTGCGCTGTGCACACTGCGCCAATTGATTTACGAGTACAGCCTACGTTGAAGCTAATGCCACTAGAAGGCGAATCTCCGTTATCCTGCCAAAAAGGGTTAAACAAACATTTTGAGACAGCCGAGGAATTTAGACTGAAAACGCTGCACACTTTCTCTGCCAAATCTACATTAAAAAATGGCAAAGTGTCTTGAGATGTCTCAGACATGGCTGTGAAAAGTTCATTTAATCGAAGGCAGTTTTTTTTTTTTTAATATATTTTGCTTTTGAGTGGGTTTCTTTGAGGCCAACAATGTCACCCCACAACTCTGGTTCAATACCCTCGGCAGTGCAGGCCACTCAACTGTAGTTTTCGTATGAAGATTGTCCGTACATTAGGCTCGCAACATTTGCAATCATGAAACGTTGGGTTTTTGTTCACCATCAAAGATATGCACTCGAGTGGTAGTTAGTTACCTGGCTGTTGGGCGAACAGCTCAAACATTCTGCAGTGGTGGCTTCCGAAAAAAGTTTAAAAATGTTGTGGCTTGGCGTGCAGTCCCGTAGTGGATAGCAAACTGCTTTGAGAGGAAAACTAGACTCAGGATTACAAGTTCCAAGTCCCGGATTACTTCCAGCTGAGGTTTCTGGATCTTGGCCCTTCTTTGTTAAACGATTCCATTCAATGAATTGGCTGAAGTCAGCTCTGTTAAAGACCTCCCAATAAAGCAAATGGCGGTGCAGAGGCGTCGGAGCAGTGCAATGCAGAAGACCATTAATCTGCTCTGTTGCTTGGGCCTCAACCTACACTTCTGCTCAGTGATGCAGCGCTGCTATGACAATGTGTCCACTGATGTCCATTTTGCGGCAGTGACGTATGAAATCCCATGAACAAAACTGATGGTTTATTAGACTTCTGGTGCCTTTTTTCAATCAGTATTTGTGTATTTTATACAAAACATCTTGGACATTAATAACCCTACTAATGAGGTTCTGTGCAGGCACCAGAGCATGTAGCCACCATCGGCTAGAGGAGAGGGCACTGCCGATGTGGTGCCAATGTGAACTGTGCATAGGCACACTGTTGTGCCATCTAGCTAGGAATCCACTTATAAACAACCGTGCTACAGGTTAGATTTATTGAAATAAAACTTTGGTTGGGCCTTGTTGGTACATATCGATTAGAGGTTATAAAAGGTGCGAACTGTAACAGGATGGAAAAAGACACATGTACGACACGGACATGTGTCAACTTCCAGAACAGAAAACATCCTTAAATTGTCGATCCCCATCGCCTATACACACCCCCAAGCAACAAGATAAAGGTTCCTATCACTCATCACACGCAGCCATCAAGGAGCACAACTTCTTTGTTCAGCAGATAAAGGGATGGCATGCTTACACATTTGTCAGCCGCATTGTGTATACAGAATTCTTTGATAATTTCCCTTTTCAATAAACCTTGTGTGCTCTAACAGGTTCACGCCCACATCGTTTGCAGTGCTTCGCAAGTTGCCCACCCGAATTATTACGTACGGCTAGCATGTGTTCCCGCACTCTTTCATTAAAGCATCGGCCGGTCTGACCGATGTAAACTTCGCCGCAACTAAAAGAAATCTCATAAACCACCTTAGTCACGCATTCGGTGTATCTTGTTGCATGTTTTTTAAGCATGTTACAAACTTTCATTTTGACATCGCAGAGCATATCTTTGAAAGTTTGCACAAGGCTGAGAATACTACATTAACCCTTTGTCTAGCAGCCATCTTTTATAAATATGGAACCATCTGCACTGACATCTTGTCTGTCTTTTCACGACATTTGTCACTGGCCTCTCGTTTAATTTTCTGTAGGAGCCTTTCACACTCGTCAAACATGTAACCTTGTGATCAAAGCTGACCGGCAGTCTATGCTGGCAGCTGTTTGTAATGGCTGTGTGAAGGCAGGTGGAAGCTATTCGATGTTTTACAAGCTTTGAGCGGGCACTGCTGAAAGGAAGGAGGCCTTTTTTAGTTCGGGGATTATAGCTCCAGCGCAAATGATCTTTAGTAAAAATGAGCTGCAAGTCTAGAAACCGAATACTGCCGGCGTTAGGCATTTCCTAAGTGAAGTTCAGTCCGCCGGACAGTGATCTAAATTAATTAATTTCTGCCACGGCATGCTCCATACAATTTGGTGTACATTCCCCGAAAATAACTGAGAAATCATCCACATAGCAGAAAATCTTGACCACATTCATCGCGTCAAGAGCCCCTGATATGTGCTTGTCCATAGCAGACAGATAAATGTAGGACGAAACGTGGACTACGAAAGAACTAATACAAATGCCATTCTTCTGTACATAGAACTGTTTATTAAAAACAGTGGTCGTGGGCTGCAAGTAAAATTTTAGCAGCACCGTAAAATTCCATGAAAAGACAGACAAGAGGCCAGTGCAGGTAATTCCATATTTGGACCAAAGTGTCCTACAATTTAAAAAAAATGGCTGCTAGACACAGGGTTAATGTAGCGTTCTCAGCCCCGTGCAAACTTTCAAAATATGCTCCGCGATGTCAAAAAGAAAGTTTGTAACGTGCTCAAAAAAACATGTAGCAAGATACACCGAATGCATGACTAAAGTGGTTTATGAGATTCCTTTTAGTTGCGGCCAAGTTTACATTGGTCAGAACGGCCAAAGCTTTAATGAAAATTCGTATGAACACAAGCTAGCCCTACGCAGTAATTCGGGTGGGCATTTTGCACAGCACTGCCAACGACGTGGGTGTTAACCTGTGTTACAGCCCACAAGGTTTATTGAGAGAGGGAATTAGAAGATGGAAAGGGAAATTATCAAAGCTTTATGTATACACAAAGCGGCTTACACACGCGTAAGCATGCCATCCCTTTATCTGCTGAACAAAGAAGTTGTGTTTCTTGATGGCTGCATGTGATGAGAGATAGGAACCTTTATCTTGTTGCTTGTGTTTAGGGGATGGGGATAGACTGTTTGGCAGTGTTTCATTAAATCAGTTGGAAGTTGGCACTTCTCCGTGTTGTATGTGTGTCCTTCTTCGTCCTGTTCAGTTCGCGCTTTTTAACCTTTTAATAGATGTATCACACATGCAAATACAGTGATGCCTCATTGATATGGATACCATCGATCCCCCAAAAAATACTGGCCATGATGCGAGTTGTCAGTAATAATGGGACAAAAATGCATGTACGAGGGTTACTCCAAAAGCAAGGTCCCGCAGGTTTTTTCTCGCCCTAAGATATAGATAGTAATACAAAAATCTGCACGTTGCTACATTAATGTTTCTGACATACTTGTGTGGAATCTCACGGTCGTTGCACAAAGGACGCTGTTGTAATAGTCTGTGAAAATGACGTCTGTGTCTGACGTGCGTCACGAGCAACGAGCTGTAATCGAGCTCCTATCGCCGGAGAAAAAAAAAAAAATAGGAAAAATTAATGACGGTTTGTTTGCTGTGTACTGTAGTTGTGCAGTTGATAGGAGCGCAGTTGGACGGACGCTGGATGAAAAGAATTAAGGCCTCAAAAAATGAAGCGACTGAGCTGCACAATTGTCCGCATTCGAAGCGTCCTTTCACCGCCACCAACCCAGACGTGTTGCAGCATGCCAATGAATTTATTCATGTGAATCGGCACATCATAAGCTGACAATAGACCGATCTCGCAGCCAGTTTTATTATGCCACCGCTGCCACCATGCATTGTGGGAATTTTAGTTTTTCTGCACGTGTGACAACCACGCAGAGGGTCTGCGTGAGCAGAGCACGAGCTGTCTCGCGAACTGGCGCCTGTCTCCTATGAACTACAGTTATGGCGGCGTCATGCGTGCTTGGAACGGGTCCGTTGGCCCTAGATCATTAAGTCAGCAGAGGAAGTGCAATGCCAATTGTCGACGTTACCGGCGTATGCAGCATAAGAGGAATCCGAGAGACTTTTTTTCATCCAGGGAAAAAAAGCCCGTCCTCACTCAATTCTCCAAACCCGGTAGGCAGTTGCCAACTTTTGTGGTCTGTACTGCTCCATCCCCCCTACAGTCCTGTTTTGGCACCATGAGATTTTCACCTCTTTGGGCCAAGGATGCGCTGCACTGAAAACAGCTATAGCATTATTCACGGAGTGAGAGCTTGGCTACATGGGCAGAAAATTGGCTGGTACATGGAAGGAATGAATGCCCTTGTCTTGTGCTAGTGTAAACCCATAAAACTGCATGAAAGGGGCAGAAATATTCAATATGAATTTCAAGTATTTTGAGTAAGAAACGAGAAAAAGCTTTTCGGACATTCCTTTCTGAGCGATTTCTGTATTGGCCCAGTTCATACTCGAAAATGTTGTTTATACTCCGTGTCACTAGTTGTGTGCAGTGCATGCAAAGGCAACGCCTCGAAAAGAGAGAAAGGGCGAGCACTAGGAAGGCAGGGTGGGAATGGAGGGCAATGGAGGACGAAGGGAGAAAGAAAAAGCACTAGGAGTGTTAGAGAGAAGTGGAGGTTTCTCTCCTCCTAGCCAGCCTTCCTAGCGCTCGCTCTTTCTTTCCTTGTCTGGCGTTGCCTTCGCCTGTACTGCACGCAACTAGTGACTCAAAGTATAAGTAGTGGGGTATCCATATTCACGAGGTTTGTATTAACGAGTCATGACTGTACTTTTTGTTTAGAATCCTTGAGGCATAATGCAAGGACATAATATTTGTAAAATGACGTCTTCAGAAATATGGGATTGTATTGGAAGCAATGGAAGTCTAGGTGTTGAAATTATTGCTGGGACAGATGGGCATTTTATTGGCGTTTCCAAGAAACACTTGGCGTCGGTGTGAAGAGAACCTTTTTCGACCACAGTCGCAGAAATCGGGGCTTGCCTCTCCTCGACAAATTTGCCGCTTTCACATTCACTTCCTATTGCGACATTAAGGGAAAACGCCTCTCAATAGTGGCCTAAATCATTCAGAACTAAGATCAAATGATATGGCTGGCGGCAGTCTCGGTTACGGACTTCAGTCGCAGTGTGAGCACATACAGTCTCTAGCCCATAAAAATTAAAGTTTCTCCAGTGTTGTAATGACTGAGCTTGTCTGGAGAACTTTGCGTTTCTCCCCCCTAGTCATTTTGGAGTGAAATAACACCACTGTTTGTGGTCGGGAAAATAAGTAAAAAAGAAAATAAGTGCAGTTCTCAAAAACAGTTTCCACTTTGTTTTCCCTTGGTTCTTAAATTCATTTGTGGGCCCCACGCAATGAAGTTTGCTCCGACAAGTTGTGTTGTTTATAACGTTCGCCACAATGAAATGTGCATTACACCGTTGAACTTGTATCATTTTCACTCTTGAACACTTCGCACGGAATGCTGGATTTTTGTTTTTTGTATTTATTTTACAGTTTTAGGCAATGACAGTGTGAGAATGACAGGGACTTAGTTCTGCCTCCAGTGCGTGCTTCCTATAGCAAGTTACAGCTCGGGAACGGCGAAGGAAGGAAAGGCTGAGGAGGAAGAAGCAGACGGAACGCTGGAGAGGAGAGGGGGAGACCTCCTCCTGGTCTCCAGCATTTCACCTGCTTCCTCCTCCAAGGCCTTCCTTTCCCTTTCCCTACCTTCTTGAGTTGCAACGGACCATAGCATATATAACGCTGTGGCGTCTCGTATGCCTTGAGCGTGCACGCGCAACCAATGCACGACGGAAGTCTGGGCATCCGAGCGAGTTGCCCCATCATCCTCATCCAGTCAGTGGTTATAGAAGGCTGTCATCAAAACCTACTGTGGTCAGTTTCCCTTTAGGTGCAAGCATAGTAGAAGCTACAAAAGCGAGTTCCGGGCTTTTGGCAGAAACGCATCGTTCGGGCCAACATGGTCGTACCTGTAATTTCCCCTTTGCTAGCACGGAGTGTGAGCCTAACTACAGTGTGGTGGAATTGCTTTACTGAAGTACAGACTTAGGTGGTAAGATTGGGTGTTCGACACTATCCAGTATGAGGCTGGTCGCAAAAGGTGTTTTTTAAACATAAGTATCACATGCAAGGATCTCCAGTCGTAAGGAATACTGTAAACTAAAGGAGAAAAAATTGGTTGGTGCATAGGTGTACTACGCTGCATAAATTTCAGTAGAACTATGTGTGGGTGGCACAAGAAATGAGAGGGCCGAGTAGCGCTTGAGAGTCGCGTGAACTACCCATGCCGCAGAGGACGCGAGCTCGGCTGCGTCCACAGCTATGAGCGAAGATTTTGGAATCGCTGCCGCCAAAGCGGCATCTATCGGACAGGAGCGCGTTGCTTTAACGTGAGCAAGCCAGCAAAAACGAAATTGATGCAGAAACCACATTTTTTAGTTGTCTATGAATTGCAATAGCATTAGTCTAGGGCAACATCTAGGACGACGTCTAACACGACCTTGAGGGCAATCTCAAGGACGTCCTGTATGACGACGTTTAAGGCTGACGTCTAGACCGACCTCTAGGGTGATCTTAGGGACAACCTCTAGGATGACCTTGAAGGTGACGTCCTAGAGGACCACCTCTAGGACGACTTCAAGGTCGTCAGGTGCTCTGATGAGGGTGCAGATGAGAAGGAGTGTGCAAATATGAGCTGAAATGGTCTACTGCGCATACCTACCGCGCAATAGGAAGCCAGAAAGTAAAATAAAAAAATCGGGTAGGGTGGCGGGGGTAGCTAAAGAATGTTATCACACTGCGCGACACTCAGCAACAGGCATGGAGCGCGGCGATGCAAATAGGTCGGCGCTCCAATGTTATCTGTGTGACATCATTTTCGTGACCAAGTTTTCGTGCCATCGATCTCCCAACTTTGCACTCCTTTCCAGGCGTGGAGACAGATGTAGTTTTACGTCAAAAAGAACTGTTGAAAAACTAGAGCCAGAAAATGCATGACTGATTATAAGCAGCCTCTTTTGAAAGTGATCTAAGAACTCACACAGAAGTTATATTATTACTAGTATTTGTATTTAATAAAAAAAACTATGTTGATGCGATGAGGCCTCCTACTGATTGCAGAAGGTTTGTGTTGCTTTAAATATAAAAAAAAAAATAAAGTGATGTAAACAAAAAAAACTGGTATAGGCTATATTGGGTTTGCAGAATCCTTTTAATGTCAAAAACGCACTAAAAACATAAATCTTCATGGAAGTTTTGGCGAAGGCGAGAATGCTCAGGCTTTGTTAACAAATGTAGATGAAAGACACAGAGCGTGTTTTAGTAACGTTGAAGTGTGTACAGCAACTGTCCTTGCGGCAGAGCGTGCAACTGCCACTGTGTTTATGGCATCTGCTTTCTTTGTTTCTGTGCTGGCCACCAAAGCAGGGTAAAAAAAATATTTTTTAGAAAAACATTTAATCAATAAGATTTTTTTGATTTCAATAATTTATTTGTTTTAAATTAGATTTATTTTATTTATAACGCTGTAGCCAGGAAATAGTGACTCTTTTTTCCTAGATGTAATTTTTAAACATGGCAGATTGAGTGATCAATCTGTCCGGTCACTGAAAACAATGTGGAAGAAAGAGTTAACCTAAAGTACAGTTTTATTAGAAACTTTTCATTAATGTTGCTTTCCTTTTTCTGCAAAAGTAAGAGCAAAGTTGCTTTGCTTTTTCTTTTGATTTGTTTTCACTGGAATGTTGCATTGCTGACGAAGATGGAAGAAAAGCTCAACGCTCTGATTTGCTCCCAGCAGCACTGCTTTTTGCTTGTGTTCAGCCTGATATAAATTTTCCTTGCTCGATGAATTTATGATTTAAATACAAAACAAATGCAAAAAGGAAGCTTCAAGTAATAGACCAACAGTTTATAAAAATATGTTTTGGAATATTTTTTTTGCAGAAAATGTTTGATTTATATTGCCACAATAAATGTGGTCTCATCTAAATTATCTCGTTTTTTTATTCTTCACCCTGTACCAGAGTCAACATTGCTTGATATGTGCGACCCCGGTGTCAACTGTTCTGGGGTTTCAATCAGATGTGTTCTTTACTTCAAAAAAGTAATTACCTAAAGTGAAAATTACCTGACCTAAAAAGCAATGGATTACAATCACAAATTATTTGCCATAAAAACTAATTGATTACTTCTGCATTACTCTAACAACAGGGATGGGCAGTATTTCAAATACAAGTATTTGAAATACGTATTTCAGATACTTTGTGTATTTTGCATTTGTATTTAATTACAAATTGGGTAATGTATTTGACGTGTGTATTTAAATACTAAAACGTGGGTATTTCAAATACAATTGTAATTAAGTACAATTTTGCGGGCACAAATACATCCCTCAAATTTATGGTCACGACTCATTTTGCTCATCCTAAGACGTGTCCAGAGCAGGAAGAAAACTATGCTCTGCACCGAATGCAGTGTCTCTCAATCAAGCACAAGCATTTAGTGACTTTGTGATTACCGGGCTAGTCCAGGGCAAAAATAGTGACGAAATCGACGTTCACCGGCAGACTGGCTAAATAAGTGCCTGTGACAACTTGTGATGCTTTCCAGCCTGATTTCCATCCATAAGTGCCTGGAACATTCTAAATGCGCGGGTCGTCCAGATTTTTGTAACTGGTGCAAGTCCCAAAACAATAAAAAATTCTCTGGCTAGTGCTGCGCGTCTTGGTCGTCTCGGTTCTTTGTTGGTCTATACCTAAATGTAATCGACAAAAAAAGCTGCTTAAAGCTCTGTACTTTTTTCACCTATTACGTCCAAGCTGATTACATTTTTTTTTTCTTGTGATTATATTTCTATTACGTTACTAGAGCCTCGCACACTAACTCCCGAGTGTGCGATGCAAAATTAAAATGAGATACCCAGAAACCCGTTGCAGGTGCCCCGAAGTCGCTGACGCAAATTTTGAGGAATGTATTTGGAAAAGTATTTGGAGGAGACCAAATACATTTGGTTGTATTTGTATCTTGTATTTAAATGATTTTTTGGAAGTGTAATTAGATTTGTAATTAGATACATTTTTGAACAAGTATTTTGTATTTGTATTTCGATACATATTTGCATGTATTTTGCCCATCCCTGTCTAACAAACACATAAAAGACATGGAATGTCTACTGTTTGTTTGAGGAGCAAAATTCTTTGCCTCATCAGAAATAGAGTGCAAATAACATACATTTAGTACAATCTCGCTTTATTTTAGGTTAATAATTTGAGGAGAAGAAATCTATAAAGTCTCAAACGATTTAAGCTGGTGCTCGAGATAAACGAGTCTTGCGCTGTTTAACCGAAATGAATTGAAATGCATGAACAGAGACAAATGCAATTGAGCAGTGGGGGCATGCCTGTCATTTGAAATAATCAGAGTTTGTCATATGCAAAACGCAGTTATCCTAAAGATGTGGTTTTATGGTTGCCGCATATCGCCTAAATAAGGGTTGTTTTACCCACGAACACTTACTGGCAGTGAAACCAAGATCTGGAACTTGCGTTTGGGTACACTTCGAAGACTGTTGCTTGATGAAGGTTGCTATCCCCGACCGAATGATTGTCTTGGTTTTTAATGCCATAGCATTATTAAGCTACTCATCTCAGATTTCTCTATCTGGCCTCTAATGTAGTAGGCAGGGGAGGGGGGTCCCTGGTCTCCTAACCTCCTTCAATCCAGGTTCCCCGCTAGATTTAGCGCAAATATTGACATCACATCACCTATGCACCCATTCAGTTTCCCTGCTAAATTTAGTGGAAAAATTGACGTCACATGACCTATGCATCAGCTCGGTTATCTTGAAGTCGTTGTAGACGTCATTCTTAATGTCGTCCTCTAGGATGTCTCGACGTCGTCCATGGCCTCGTAACAAAAGGAGGAAGTAAACATGATGACTGCTATCGAAGTTCGTAGACAACCAACAATAGTGGTTTCTGCATAATTTTTTTCTTTCTTGCTTGCCAAGCCTATCAAAACCAACACATCACTCGAAATATTCTTTTACAAACTTTCAGTTGAACTAATGAAGGAGTTTAGAAATGATTAAAAATCAATTTGTCAGTTATCAACAGGCTTTCACATCTTTCACACGTTTACAGCCATCCTAAACTGTCTCACCTGCAGTTTCTATGTCAGTCACTGCTTATCCTCACAAAACTCGGGGTGTCTTCCCTTCCCCTGCAATTTCGGTCGTCCCCGCATGCACAGTCTGCTGACGAGGACCCCAGTATTCTTGTCTCTAAACAGCTTCGAAGTCTCGAGCCGTTTCGGTTCGGCTTCCCTGCCAGCTCATTGCCTGCCGTCGAAAAACTACGATTCTCGAGGACAGCAGGGTTGATGCTGCATTGTTTTTCTGTTCCAATAAACGGCTGCGATCACACCCTTGACTGACATTTTTGTCTGCACGCACCGGCTAGTGCCGAGTCACGTGCCATAAGGTGCATAGCTGGTTGGTCTAGCCAATCTTTTAGAGCACTGTCAGGGTGAGCAGGGTCAAGGTCCCATCAATGGCCTTGGTGCGTTTGCAAGGCCGACGCGCATGCCACTCTTGTACGCATTACTGAAAAAGAGTAACTGATTACAGTAATCAATTACTGCATCACTAAAGTAATCGAAAAATTGCCAGAAAGTAATTGATTACTTTTCAGGTTACTTTTTTAAAACTTTTTATTGCGAAATCAAAAAGTTTAAATGTTCAAGTTGGTTACAATGGAACATGTGATTAGGAACTACCGAAGCCTAGTGAAGATTTTTCATTTTATAACTCTAGAGAGAGCATGTGACCTTCTTCACGGGCGTGTTCGGAACAAAATAAGCTATTGGTAATAGAATCTGTCACCTCCTTCAGTAATAGAGATAGACATAGAAAGAGAGAGAGAGAAGGATAAATAAACAGCCACATGCTGGACTGGTAAAAACCCAGATATAGGGATGAACAAAAATTCTAGATAAGATAACCTTCTGTTTTTAGTACATTCTATGCAAGCACGCTCTGGTGAACTCTTCCGAGATAAAATGGGGGGAGGGGGGGGGGTTTGAGGGCCAAAGACCGAGGCAGAAGGTTTTTTTGTTTTATTTTTGGTCGTGGCTAGATGAGGTCAGTGCAGAACACATTTGTCTATGCCGCAGCAAACCAGGATGTAAAAACAACCTGTACACAGGAAACAAGGTACTCGACAGCTCGGCAGTCAAAACGTCACTGAGCGCGTTGACATTTTATTCCTAAGTAGACAGAGTAATTTTTTTTTGTAAAAAATATCATCTGAATAATTTTAGCTCTTTCAGAAACATATAATTGTTTACTTGTAATTGATTACAGAAGAATAGTAATTAATCTACAGCAAACGTTACCACAGAAAGAAAGTAATTGAAGCATTAAAAATATTTAATATATTTAATTGATTACGACTAATCAGTTACTTGCAACTTGTTACATACAAGTTTGGTGCATACACAGTAGCATCAGCGAACAAGCAGCGAACATTAGCATCAGCGAACTTCCCCAAGTTCTTATGGTTTTGTGTGATATTTATAAAAAAACAACACAGATTGGGGTTTGGGAAAGGACCGAAACTCCCCCTGCCGTCTTTCTGGCAGTGACCATAGCCATATCTCTATCTCAATTCAGGGAAGCGAGTACCCAAAACTGTATTTACAATGAGATAAAAAAAAAATATTTCCCGAATTTTGCATGCATTGAACTCAAGTTTCTCTTTGTCCCTCAGAGATATACATAGTTTCTCCCACGACATGAGAAATTTCAGATGTTGTAGGCGTTCCTCCAAAATGGGAACAAAAACTGGTTCCTCACACCTTCCCACTCTTGCAACGAGTTCCCGTTACAAGTTCTGGTGGTTCAAAAGGAACGCATTCCCACTATGCTTCCCAAGATTGTAACGTGTCGTGACATTGATGTTAGATTTGCATATTTTTCTGAAACATTGCGCCGGGTAATCTGTAGATAAAAGAAAGCACCGAGGTGAAAATATTCGTATCAGGCTGTGTGTCGTGTTGCCACAATCGTATTTGTTCCAGTAATTGGTTTTCAATTATCTCTTGGACACTTCCCTATCCTTTCGGGTAAGAAATTGAAATAGTCTATATTAAAAAGCCTAAATGCCTACTAAATCTTGGTAAAATTGCAGATAAATAGACAAGAAAAAGGATAGCCATTCCCCTTGCCATTGCCTCAAAGATTCAGCGAATTCCCATCCCAGTTCCGCCGATACAAGATGGAACGGCGGCATTCCTTTGTTTCTCCTAAAAAGAATGTGTTTGAGGAACGTCGTTCCATAGAGCTCTTGAAATTTCCCGCGACTTGGCAACATTGGTACGAGGGAGGCATGTAGATGGCAGGGTGCTTCCCACCAACGTCACTAAATGGAGGTCAGTTGATGAGCTTCCTGTAACATGTGGCACGTCCCCTCAATGGCACTCACTATGCTGTCGGCCCAGCCCGTGTGGACAGAATCGACATAACTGGTGGAATATTGGATGCACGTTGCGTGTGGTGGAAAGTGATTATGTTGGGGTTTTTATAGTGAGCATGAAGTTTGTGCAAATCTATGTGCGAAGAGAGAGTAATTCAAAAGAAGTTTTTCGTTGCCCATGAGAGCAATGCCGTCGGTTGTACTAGGGTAGCCTTGTACCTGCTTGTGGCAAGCAACGGGAAGCATCATTTATGAACGACGATCCATCATGGAGCTTGCCAACAGATAGGTCTAAAAACGTTGGCTACCCACATTGAGGATTTCGCCTTTCCCGAGAAAAAAAATAGCTAGGAGGTGATCTGGGCTCTTTTACTGTAAACATGCAAATCTTTTTTATTAAAAAAAAAAAATTAATGGGCCTGATTTTAGCAGACCTATCACATTACTCACACTTGAATGGACCTTTTTCCAGTAAGCTTCTGCGCATGCGTAGACTACCGCTGTCGCCATTTTCGCAGGACACCGGGATGCGGTGCCCTGTGAAAATGGCGACAGCAACATTGTCAGGATCTATCTTTGCGCGTATTTAGTTTATTTCGACGCTTTGTTTTTCAGTATTGGTAGCATGGAGTATAAAAAGCACTGAAAACCGGTACAACGGTACAATGCTAATGTGTTTTGACGGGTGGAGACATGTTTGGCTGCTCTTCGATTGTAGTTTGCAGACAACTCCCCAGACGGCGCTTGTTACTCAAAAAAGATCCATAATGATCATCTAGTCCAGAATGAATAGAGCAGCACAATTTTGAACTTCTTCAAAAGCACGAGTATGATATTTTATGCAGCGTTGCAGGTAACACACTTGTGGTAGTGGTTCAGTCTGGACACTGATTTTTCTGCAGTGGATAAGGTGGAATGCGGAGGAGGAAAAAAGTGTCGCAGCTGCTGTTAAGAGCTTTTTTTCCTTTTTTTTTTTTTTTTTCCCCAAACCGAAACTGCACTCAGTCCGGTCTGTCCCTGTTCCCCGCAAGGCTGTCATTCAGACCCCGTTCACGCAGCAGCACTCACGTCAGGTTTCTTTTACTGTCTCGCACTAGCAGTACTGGACGGGGAGGCAGGGACAGAGGCTATGCTGCTTGCTAGGGCCCTACCTTCATATGGCTCTGAGGGTGCACTGACTCGTTTAATGCTGTTGTTGTCTGGTTAGATGTCGGTCAGCATTTCTATTTTCGGCGCAGGTCCTCTATGTTTCGTTGAGAAAAGCGCCAATGTTTCATTTTCAGGCGTTGGCTCCCAAATTCGTTGGACCAGTATTGAAACTTTTCTGTCGTGTGGAATTCTAGAAATGCAACAAGTTGTTTTCTGCACTTTGGTTTGCGTTTAGGTGTCCTTTTAGGACTCCCACTCGGAGTGGCCACGCATTGACAGCAGTGTGGACGGTGCTACAGAATCATATAGAGGCATCTTTATATGAATTCTCCCCTATCTAATGCCCAAAAGAGTCCTTGGGGTAAATTAATAAATAAATAAATAAATAAAAAATAAAGCTCCTGTCCTTGTTGACTCTTGTCAGGAAAGCTTTCTTTGGGGCAATGATTTCTGGGGTTTGTCTCTTGCTTGGGACACAGCTCATTTCAGATGGTGAGCTGGTTGGTGATAGTGCTAAGGACACAGGTGGATATGAAGAAGATAATATGTACCATAGTCGGCAGACAAGGTGAGAACGACGGGGAGGAGGTTCAGTTGCCTTTCCTGCAGCTTCGACCGTGCTTCAACGTTTCGTGCACCAAGAGTGGGCATGCGCAGACAAAGCACGTCGGAAGGCACGGAGAGCGTGCTAGAGGGGTCATTTGAAAGACACGACCCGTTCCCACCTTGCCAACGACTGTAGTCCGGTCTTCTTTGTGTCCCTGTCCATTCTTTGCGCTATTTATTTTTAACATGTCACGTTCCACGGTTAATAACGACAAGTTTATTTGTTCAAACAATCAATTGATCAATCACTTCTCTCGCAGCCAAGGATGGGGGCGAACTGGGAGTTACTCGGGCAGACAGCACCAGCAGCCTGAGCTCCTGGAAGACCTCCCGTGCCAGCAGCAATGCCAAGGAGCGCAAGGTCTCCGGGGTGGGTAGCCTTTCTTTCCCGAACTGCCAGGGCTCGTGACCTTTTTTGCGCCTGAAAGTGTTGGGGCTCGGCCCCTGGATGAGCTACGTTTAGAGCATCAACACTCTCCGACTTTCTTTTGGGCGCTCCCATCCTGTTGCCCAGTGCAGAGCAGGCGCAACTGGCGGCGATTCCAACTTGCGACTTTCCCAACTCTAGATACTGTGTCGGAAAGAGTGATGTAGTTTTGCTTCATCACAGACTGTTTTTAACGTATCTGGAGGAGGGAAAAGTGTTTGCTGCAATTTCGAATGACTGGCAACAATATTTTTAAGTGAGACTTCTTTTAGTGGCTCAAACAAAGAACACAAAAACTTTGAGAGATCACGAGGAAGACTCGGAGAAAACTGCAGAATATTTTGACTCCTCAAAAATCTCGAATGAGGCAAGTTCTGCGGTTTTAGGACCTATTTGTGGTGAATGTGCTTGCCACGGCAGGGGCACAGCTAATGAATCGGGGTTTAATGTGGGACCAAAGATTTTGCCACTAACTGCTGCCAGATGGAATATATTTTTTTGTTGGGCTTCGGTAGTGTGTAAGTTTAGTTGACTGGGATGTAAACTGGTTAGAAAGAGGGCTGCAGTATATGTGCTGAGCAGTTTGTGAGTTGAGACGGCTTGTTGTCGAGCGTCCAGGTACCGAAAAGTCGGGGTCCCCCGAACGCAAACGTGAATAGCTACATCTCCTTTATTAAAGGGCAACTCTGATTAATTTTACATATTAGGAAAACAATGCAATTCTTTTTAGTATCGCCTAAAAAGGCCACGTGCTAAATATTTCGATCTAATTCCGCCTAAGAGTTGATGAAACTAGCAAACAAAGATTGAGGTGCGCGAAATTACCAAAATCAACTAATGCTGGCAGGAAACGGGGGGTGAAACCAACAGCGCAGTCGATACCATCGTGTCGGCTCAACCCACCCTGCGCTACCTGCATTGTGCTCGGGGCTCTTGGGGAGATTCTTTTGCTCGTTTTGTACTTTAAGCAGAGCCTACGGGCGGCGCTAGCTGTGCGCTCATTGTTGACCACGGGATTTGCGAAACGCGCATACGCCTGTGTGCTCCCACGCGAGTGTGTTCATTGCCGGCAGCATCTGTCGCGTGCGAGAGAGCTAGTTTGTGACGTTGGGCAGGGCATACTTCGACAAACCCGTCGCGATATATTCATCTGTGGTTTACTAAACTTTACTTTCTATTAATGTTTTCAAAACAAGCTTGGGAAAACTTGCTTTTTTCTGCGCTAAAACACAATCTGTGGCCGCGGTAGTCAAGGTGTCGTCGGGTGTAGCAGGCTTCCGATCGTAGCAGACGGCACTTGTGTACTTGCGCCAAGCTGCACACAGCTGCCAGGTATGCGACGTCACGGATTTTACCACGTGGTTAGAGGTGGTGGGTGATGACACAGGAGCAATGTTGCCCGCCGCAGGGAAGCTCTTGGTTTCGGTTTCTGGTAAGTTTTAAATGAAGATAGCACAAAAAAATCTTTTTTTTTTTTAAAGAAATGATTTAGAACCATTTATTACTACCTCAAGATATATAATCAACCGTTAACTCCAATTTCTTGGTACTAATCGGAGTTGTCCTTTAAAGGCATAAAGGACGTTCGATTGTCCTTTATGCTGGGACCTCTAGCGTAAACTACTACCAGGATCAACACATGCGACAGCATGACTCTCTGGCTTTTGTGACATCATTTGTTGCCAGCTCAGTGCCACTTTTAATACGTGGGCAGAATAGGACGCAGTGATGCGATTGCTGCACCATTTGCGCCAAACTGCACCAAAGGGCCTACCCTGCTACATCCTGCCACATTTGGCCCTAATGTGAGGAACTTGTGCCAACGTTGCACCAAAACTTGACTTTCACTTTATTAAATACTGAAAATATGATGGCTCAGGCTCGGCTACACATCCGGATTGTTATGGGAGGCTTGTGCGAATTGTCAGAACGTTTGATTTTAACCGCAAATAACGTACTATCCTATTTGATCTCTCTGTCTGTGTCAAACACTGACAGTACTCGGAATTTATGAGATATCTCTTGCGTTTCTGGTCTGCTCTGGATGTGTAAGTCAGCTTTTTTGAGTGCGGTTGTCACCACGCTCGTGTGTGCTGCTGTGAAGTGGTAACCACGGAGTAAGCCTCGCAATTTTGCTTGTCTTGCTTCGCCGCAGCGCATCTGAGTGCTAAAAGGAAAGCATTCCCCCAGAGCGGGACGTTAAACATGCAAGCACCGGGTATATTAGGAAAAGGAACTTTGTGAGTATTAAAGTAACAGCTCTTAGTTGTAGTAAAAATTTCTCAATTGTACTTTGGCTACTATTTATGATAAACTGCAGTATTCTAGCGATATCTTTTTCAAATTCATGGTTTAGCGAGTACTCTCAAGAAAATTTATATGAACTGCTCTATAGGTTTATTGTTACTTGAACTCTGTTGTTTAGTTGTCACTTTTATATATGTTTTATCCATTTGAAGTACTGTCAATAGAATAAACTAAAACTGAATTATCTGAAGCAGTATAAGGAAGCTTGGGTGTAACCTGAACAACATCGTTGGGATTGCTTTAAGAAGGCATACTTATCCTTCATATGCCGATCTGTTATTATGAGGTTCTGCGTACAAAATGTCATTAATTTTTATAATTTACTGGCAAGTTTTTTTTTTTTTTTTTTTAAATATGCATTAAGAATTTTTGTTTTATTACAAGCTTTAGAACTTAAATGAAACATCAATTTGTGTCCTCAAGATTATTCTAACATTATTTTAGTGGAATATACTCTTTGGTTTATATTTCATTTCGTACCAAAAATGACCATTCACAGCTGTCCATACTGTCCACCATCGATCAACATCTTGTAGCCATGCCTAGGGCTTTTACGTGAAACTGAACAGCTGCTTTCATGTTTAAGGAAATCAAATCTGCCGTTACACAGAAGTGTGAAGGCAAAGCATGCATATTTGTTAGTTGGATAGGCTAACTCACAAATCCTAATGTATAATATTCACGGACGTATGAATAAAAATGAAGTGTCTGCTTGTGCTTCAAAAGTACTTGTGGTTGCTCCAAAAGGTGCCACAAAATGACTTGGGTCAATCGCATCACCGTAGGACACCGAACACACCAGTCAGAGATGCATACCGTCACAGAATGGAAGATTGTCGAAAGCAATGTTGCTGTCAAAATTACCGCCGACTCGAGCCGTCGTCTTGATTTAGCGTTTAGTGACGGGGGGTGAAACCACGTGCTTGCATCAGTAGCCTTGACAGCATTGTACACTAGGTATGAAACAAAATCTAGTCTCTGGGTGCTTTCTTTTTGCTAAAACGTTGCTCTAAACATTTGGAACAACGTCGGGCAGTGCAGTGAGCCTGCTAGGAATGAAAAACTTCCACTTTAAAGGCCTTTTCACGCATACACCCAGCACTACCTCTGCAACATTACCGTAAAATCCCGTAATGGTGCCCTCCAATGAGAGATCGGTCATCCTACTTTTCTGGCTAAATACTATCCATAATGTAAACATTCCGGAACATTGCCCACCCCCTGATTTCCATTGGACATTGTGCGATGTCCGAAAGGAATCGCTTCAATTGTGCGATATGCGGTACCTGTACATGTGGTGAGCGGGTTACCGCATTTTTGTCTGCGATCTGCACGCGTATTATCGGTTCCTGTGACATGCGAGTTCGTAGCAAGTTCCAGTGCTTTTTGTCCGCCGTCTGCATGCACGATATCGGTTCCCATGGCACGCAAGTTGAACCGGTTTCCCCCTGTTTATCGCACCGTGATACATGAATCTGCTGCATCCACAATCTGTGGTATCCTTTCCCAGACATGGGAGTTTGTAGCAAATTCCCACGTGTTTGTCACATTGTGCAACGCAAACTCGTTGTGTCCGTGATGTGCAGTGTCAGTTCCCACGATTTTTTGTCTCATCGCCAAGGATAGCCCAGCTCATCTTTTCACCATTCATCTCTTCATTTTAGGTAGGCACCCTTACGAAATTTAGGGCGCCGCCCTTGCCAATGCGGCCCTGATTTTGCGCTGTATTAGTGACACGACGCCATTACGGCGTTGGATCGGTACCGGGTTGCGTTCAAATCGGCGCTGTCCCTAGCGTCGGTTTAACGTGGTGACGTACGCGCTAACTTATCTTTAGCGGAGGGTTGCAGTTGTTCTTGGCTCAAGGAGATGAGGGATGTTGGGGAAAGACAATGCAACTATTTTCGCACCCGGTCGTGCCGTTTGCCGAAAAGTGTGCCTCTGCCCGCCGCGCGGCCGCAGAGCCAGAGGGGGCGGCGCGGCGCCGTGTCTACGGAGGACCTGGTGAACGACGCCATCCTGGTGAGTGGGGCCGGCCAGGACTGCAAGCCCGGCAAGTCCAAGGCCTCGCTCGGCCGGCGCTCCGGGATTCTGCTCGGCTCCTCCAAGACGGTGAGCTTTCCGGGGTGCGGGCTTCTTTTTGCACCCGTTCGGCTTCCCGGGTGGCGAACGGTGGCGCGACATCGGGAGAGTCAGGTGACAGCATTGAACCCAGTGCTGTAGGGATGCGTCCCGGTCCAACGTTGGACGGACGGGGATTTGTGCGTTGCGACATTGTTGTTCCGCTCATACTTTGATCGTTATGCTGATGTCGGCTTTCTTTCTTTTCGAGCTGCATACCGACTTCTTTTTATTTCTTTGCTTTTGAAAGAACAGTGGCTTACATCTGTGTGCCGTGACCGGTACGGTTAGATATAAATGCGGATGTTTGGTGAGACATGTTGCACTCGAGATGCTCCTGAAGTGATTTCGTCAATAAAGTGGTCGGGTTGACAGAAGGGTCACAATTTCATTTCTTTATTGTCCAGATGGAAAAGGAATAGCTGAAGACGTTGCACATAAAGTCTTGTCAACCTTTGTGTGATTGAGTCTAAGCAATGTTAATGGAATCGAAGATTTTGTTTACAAAAGCACATAGATATCATAATTTGTTTATCTTTGCTTTGATCTTCAATGTCGAACAGTAGCTTATGCGAGTAAATGATGGAAAAATGTTAAAGGGCTTGTTAAACGGTTTATTCACTCTCCTTGGGAAGTGCACATTTAAAATCTCGAGGCCTTACATCATGACTCCTGAGCATTTCTTTCCCCCTCTAAAGTTTTATAACAAAAAAGAGATAAAAGTATATCTTTTTTTGTGTGGTTGCAAGAGTAACTGTGCCCTCAATTTGCAAAAGGTATTGTTTGAAGGAGCTATTATAAATTTTGTGGTTGTAAGAAAAATAAAAACAATAAGAAAGGTCTTGGAATAGTGCTTGCAGTGATGTTGTTCCGGCGTTGTTTTTGAGCTTGTAGAGTGGTCATGAATATGACTAAAAAACTGGTTTTTAACTTTTTTTTTGCACACTAAAAAAGCTTTACGCCCACCAGTTTTATTTAGTTTTGAAGCTGTGCGGAACAGTCTTAAAATATGTTTGAAAGAACATAGGACCATGGAGTAGACGACAAATCATTGTTCTTGTCTGAATTTTAGAAAAAATGTCTGCTAAATGTGTGAGATGTGGGTACATGCTTTACATTTGGCCATTAGAAGACCTCATACCTACCAATAAACTGGTCATCACCTTAAGATATACACTATTGCAAAGCTTTTGCTCTGTGTCAACTGTTTGTGTGTGTGCGGCCTATGCTCAGCATTACGCTAATGTTTAAACCCACTTTAGACGGTCCGCAAAAAGCGGTTTCTCAACGTATCGCACTGCGATTTACTATAGAGATGCAGTGGTGGAAGCTTGCAGCAAAAATATCCACTGATGAACTTGCCCCATTCAAGAGGGAAAAAAGAAGAACCTGTTTCGGGCAATACGGCGTCATTCGCAGATGGTGCTTGCCACCCGTGCAATGCTGCCGACAGATGTCAAAAGCGACGAGGATGCTTTGCCAGTCAGCTTAGCAGTCAATCTTCCGAACAATTTGAATACGCTTCCTTGGTGGTGCTCGTCTCTGTAATGTAAAATTTTCAAAGTGGAATATTTATTTTTAGTGAACTAAATTTGAAGAGGTACTTAAATCCCCCAGAGCCCCCATTTCTTGTACTGGGGCGATTAAACGAGGCGCCTCATCCCCTCATACTTCGCACCACCCCATCTGTCGGCAGCACTCACAAGTCGGGGAGTACCGTTATGGCATCATCCACAAATGTCACCGTAGATTGTCCAAAACAGGATTTTTATTTTTATTTCTCGAACGAGGCAAGCTCGCTTGTTGATACTTTCATTTCACACTTCGACCACCCTGCCGCACCTCCATAGTAGATCGCAGCATGATACATTGAGACACTGGCTTTTGCTGGCTGTATAAATTGGGTTCCAAGCGTTGCGTAAGTTCGCTGGAGCGTTAGGATAGCAGGCGACAAAGGCAGTGTAGGCAAGCGGGCGTGGGCATTTGAGGCGGCCAACTGCGCTACCCTTTCTCTCCTTTGCTCCCGTGTCACAGGGTAGATGTGACAGCAATTACATGGTGCTGAATTTTCTAAGTACCTGCTGCAGGCCAGCATGGGGCACCGATTGAACGCGAGTGCTGCATCAGCGTTCGGCTAGGGCTCGTGTTCAGTCTGCTTAGCGTGGCCTTTCGGGCTCCTCGCTAACGTTCCGTTCCGAAGCCACCACGTCCGGCGTCCTCCCCTCTCCCCGGCAGGACAAGGAGGAGATGCGTGCCCTGACGGAGCTGCTCAACGGCTACGACCAGGGCGGCATTCCCAGCTTCCCCGGACTGCTGACCTTTGGCACGGCCTCCAACGAGCACAAGTTCCGTCTGGAGGACAACTGGAGGTCCATCGTGGACGACCCCGACGTGAGTGGACTCTCGGCCCCTTCTCCTCCTACTGCCGAAGAGAAGTGTCTGAGCATGGGGGCACGGTGCTAAGCAAAGCTAAAGAACCGTAGCTTTAACTAAACTATGGCTTCTTCCAGAGTTGTCAACTATCAAAATAGCTTTGGTAGGCTGCCGAATGAAATGTTGGCGGATTTCATGTGGCAGGCTCAGAGGTGAACTTGGTCTTCCCTAAAGCGAGGAGCAGTAGCAAAATCACTGAGCACACTCGCATAGGATATTCTCATTTCTTGCTCCCATGTGAAAAACGCAGCCCCAAGAGGATAGATGGCAAGGCCTTTGGCCAGTTGACTGGGCATCCTTCTTCCCCACGGCCGCTACAACGGTTGTTGGTGGAAGGAAATTCGATGTTCTAGTTCTAGCCAGTTTCGTTTTACATTTTTACTGAAAACTTTTCTAGCTTTTGTGAATACTTGTTCTTATCTGCAGCTCCACTTCTAGATCCTTCAATAAAATTGGGCTTCAGTCACGTTGGGAACTATGAAACCAGAAAAGGGAAATGAATTTTAGTTGGTTATTTCAGACGTTTCACTATTTCGGAGATAGTTTTGAGTGAGTTTGGTCGCTGAAGGGCAGACATATTTGAGAAGTTTAATCATTAATCAGTTCGTTGTACAAAACATCTGAGACAGCATGGTAAAAAGTGATTGTGAATGTAATGGCAGAAGAAAATCTTACAGTACCTGATGGACATCATGTGCCATTAAGACAGGCTGGATTTCCCATGTCTAACCTTCCAGACACCCAATTTGACATTTTTCTTATGGTACAGTATACCTCTAAAAAATCCTTTCGAAGGAGGCAAGCCTTGACTTAACCTAATGAAATGCATGTTTTCAAGGTACAGTGAACTTTAGTTAGTTCAACCTCGGTTAATTCAACTTTTCGTTTAGTTCGATCGTGCTCATAAGTCCCGGCGAGCACCCATAGATTTCTATGGGAGGAAAAGTTTGATAGTTCGAACTCGGGAAGACTTCACATTGGATAATTCGTCTCGGGCGAATGCACGTGGGTTCACATAGCACGTATTGCACGGCACCACGGCAGAAAAACCACCAACGTATGGCGAAACACGGGCTCTTTGCTGCAAAGCCGAACGTGCGCAAATATGCGCCTGCTCCTCTACGTCATTGAGACGGACCATAGCGAATGACACTAGCCAGCGCAAACAATCTGGCGTGGAGTAGCGCGGAGAACATAGCACGTGGTACGGCGCAGAGACAACGCAAGCGTGCGCTCTCAAAGCGCTTTCCTGTAGCATCTTGTGCAGTCCATCTTGCGCGTCGGGAAATGCAAGTTCTCTTTTCTTTTCTTTTTTTTTTTGTTATTTTTTTCTGTCACGGACGGTCTGGCCGCCCGGCGCCAAAGTCGGCTCGTAAGAGCCTTTAAGTAGCATCGTGTGCGGTCATCTTGCGCGTCGAAAAGCGAGGGTTCTTTTTTTTTTCTTTTTTTTTTTTTTTTGTTTGTTGTCATTTTTTTTTGTTGCTGACGGTCTGGCTGTCTGGCGCCGAAATTGGCTCGTGAAACTTACTTTTTTAAGTTTTTTTTTTTCTTCTTTTTTATTTTTGTGGTGCGCGAAGGGCATGTTTAGTGCCCTCCGGAGCATGCCTTTGGACACGCGTTTTAAGCGCAGACGGCAGCACACCATCGGTATGTACTTTGGACAATAAAAGGAAGCTTAATTTTAACCGTTTTTCTGTCCTCTTTTTAATTCGATCATTCAGATAATTCTATCAAATTTCAAGGTCCCGTCGAGGTCGAATTAACGAAAGTTTACTGTATCAGACCCTAGAAATCACCACTAAAAGATGGGAAAGCCGAATGTTGAGACACACTCTGACATCCGTCATTACACTGTCTTTCGGTAAGAACTAAATATTGCAGGAACCATTTCTCGTTATTTTATGGCACCCTCGTGCTGGAATAGTAATCTTGCCTGTGGGAGTCGTACGGTGTGTAACACCTTCATGCTGTCTGTTCTGTCCGCACACCAACCCCCCGTCAATGCTCTTGCAGTCCTTTCCGAAAAGGGTCCGCAACCAACAGGATGCCATATGGGAGCTCATCTCGACCGAGGTGTCGTACCTGCGCACCCTCAAGGTCATCACCGAGGCAAGTGCTTTGTGCAGACTGGTTGCTCGTTCCACCGTGGGGCTCCGTCCTGACGTCACGGCCTTCTTTCTTGCAGCTGTTCCTGGCGTGCCTCTGTAACCTTCAAAGCGAGGGCATCTTGCAGGAGGTATGTCTTGTCTCTTTGGATCGGTGGATGGGAGTAGTTGGGCAAGGGAAGGCAGTTGCAGCTCTTGATGCGAAGGAAGGACATAGTCGTGTCTATTCCTCGTTTAGGGGGTCACCGCTGGGACCGGTTCGGACCGATTGAAAGCGAGCCTGCTTTCGTCGAGGTTTGGCTTAAGACAAGTTCCTCTCGAGGAGGCCTAATATTATGTGGAAATTGTTTACACATGACATTGGCAGAACGAAAACGGCCTTTCGAACGCCCAGCGTCTAGCACGAGCTTCGTGCCTTCCGTTATGCTTTGGCTGCGCACGCGAGGCACGCGAGACAATGAAGCGTCTAAGGTTATTCCGTCCTCGGCTCGAGCTTCCTACATTCGACGCTTCGTCATCTCATGCACCTCTGGCATGCATTCGCAATTGAAGCGAGGGTGAAGGGCATTGAGTGCATGCTGGAGGCCGGGCACTCGAAAGGCATGCCTTTCCGTTCTTATTCAGTCGGTGACTGTACACCAACTCATGTTTAAAAAAAAATCGGAATGCCCCTTGTGGCACACCATCTGCGCCGCACACATTGCGACAGGGTGTGGGCAAGAAGCACTGTGTCTCGTGTCAACAAACCATTGGAATGCAGAGATGTCGGTGTCAGTGTGAGTCCCTGTGCTCCTCTTCGTGTTGGAATTGTTGATTCTACGTCTTCCTACCAATGTCTTGCTACTGCAGTGGCCTGAGCGAAATTAACGAGGCTCGTTACACCAGAAAACTTTGTGTAAATAATGTGACGTGTGGCGATTCATTCCGCGTGAGCGCCAAAGAAGGAGCGCTAAAGCCTGATTCACACAATGCTATTCTGCTCGCTATTTTCAGTTGTGACGTCGCTCAGGCTGCAAATACGCGTTCGGTACCTGTGAGACTCGACATTGATATTGAAAATCGCAAGCAATATCGAACCAAGCGAATCAGGCATAACGAATCGGTGGTAGCCATTGGTAACAATTATCAACATCTCCTTGTATCTCCTGTTTACACGGAGCCTACTTACCCAAGAACTCCTTTAAACTTAATTTTTGAGGCCTGTACTTCTTGCTGTAACGTTTTGTCTACAGGCCGCTGTTGTTTAAACAAGCAGGCGACAGTCTGACTTATCAGACGGCCGTTTGAACGGGAAGATGCACTGAACGGTGGTCCAGACAACTTGACAGTTTTCCTGCGTTCACGTTGGAACAAAACCAATAAATCTGACGACCAGAAATGTCCGCGAGTTCTACCCAAAGCGCTTCTCGCACAAGCAATCGTGATCCGACGATATCTGGTCTCTCTATTCACAGCACCCATCCATGTTCTTAGAAGACGGAGCAGACAGAATGCACTTCAAAATTAATCTTCAAACCTTTCCTAGTTCTTTTGGTAGAGCCCCAGTCGTGGCATTCTGACGAGAAGGCAGGTTTTAGTCTGGCTTCTTCCAAAACAACATAGAAATGCCCATCCCGCATGGCGACTTCCGCCCACAGCCCCAGACCGGAAGTAAGCCCGACGCACCACCACCGCACCATGACGTAACAGAGCTTAGATGGTGTATAGACTGCCCAAGTTTCTCGCATTCTTCTCCGAACTCAACCGGCCAAGAGTCCTCAGCGCTCCGGTGTCATCCGTTTGTGCAGGTGGACACGGAGCGCATGTTCAGCAACATCACGGATGTGTACCAGGTGAACCACGCACTCTGGGACGACTGCCTGCTGCCGGCCCTGAACGCAGCCAGGGCCCGCCGGGGCCTTCTAGACCCTCTGTTGCTGCGGCCGGGCTTCCTGCGCTTCGAGGAGGCTTTCCAGCCCTACATCAAGTACTGCCTGGAGCACACGCAGTGCTCCCACTATGTCAAGGAGAAGCGGGCAGAGAGCGACCTCTTCAAGACCTACGTGGCTGTGAGTAGCCTGCTTGCCGAGGATGGCCTTGCCTGCCGAGACGTGTTGAGACGTGTTTTGTGTGTCCCCCTGTCGTCCGTTCGTCTCTGGTTTAATTTATGAGCAACGAAAAATGACCTCCCGGGGAAAGGTGGAAGGAGGACTTGTCGGCCGGCGCAAAGCGCAGTTTTCCTTTTGTGTTTTGCCTGTTTTTCCTTGGGTCGAACATTCCAGGATCGTGGGATGCGTGCATTCGTGCGTCGTGAAATCCGAACTTCTGCTACATTATTTTTATGGGGAGTTTGCCAGGCCCACGCCAAATCGTCGTAAAATGCAGGATGTCGTACGAACTGCGGACTCACAATTGGGGTTTAGCTCTAGCTTACTAGGTGGCTTTACGTGCCGAGTGCTAATCAAAGGTAGCAATATGCCGTGTGGGGAGCCTCCGGAATGCTAGGCCTTGTGGTCTGTTGCCGCACTGCAGTGATAGGGAACGTGGCAGTTTATTACAACCTTTCTTTTTAGCAGCTTAACCCACCCGGGCTCTTTGCGTGGCATTTTTACTGTACCAGTGCTGCTGTACCAGCTCATATTGCCACACCCTCTACACTCCTAGAAGTCTGGTGTATCTACTCTCCGACCAAACATTTGGTAGAGGCAGTCACTGTGACCTGCGGGGGGAGCTGTACGAATGACGAGGAGAAAGACAGTGTGCGCTCTGGCACTGAGCATGGCATAAGCATATGAAACATTGTGCTCATAGTCGCAGTGCAGGCTGTCCTCTTAAATCTAAACATATTTTCACCCTCGTCTTTCACCGAGCCTCCTGTGTTGATTGCTGCGATTGACTCTACCAAGTAATTAGTGGGCAAGCACATACATCATATTTTCTTAAAGTGTAGGAGAGTATGGGTTGTCCTCGAGCTATAGTCAGATACGAGTTAAGAACACTCCAGAAGCTCCTCCCACACTCTCATTATCATGGTCAGTGTTGTGCCCCTTACTGAAAATAAGGGACGAGATAGCATTACTATTCGTTACTGCGTCGAAAATGTAGGCATTACTGAGATTCATTACCGCCCTCTAGATGTAATGAAATACTGTTATCTTTACTTCCAAAAACTAACAAAACATTAGGTACTTTTGCGTTACCTTAGATGTAAATCATTTCTTGCCTTCAAAAAGGTGTGGATGTAACTTTCGACAATGATTAAACTTTTAAAAGGATATGCTCCTCGAGAATATATATTTTTTTAAATTTTGAAGCTAGTACATATTGAGCTCCTCTTGCATATATGTAGTCAGTTTTCTGATATCTGCCTTGGTGAAATATCTGTGCTGTATGAAGGCATATAAAATGCCTTTTTGGTGCACCATTTTTTTTCCCTCAAATTTACTGTAAGAGAGCATCCTAAAGCAGCCTGGTTGCTTCCTTGTGAACAGTAGAGTGTGCAAACCCTCCTGGAAAAACAAAAATCTATGCCTCGAGAGGAAATAAAAATGATTAACTATTGAGTCATTACTTTTAATTTTATAATTCTTATAAAAGTTCAGTAGTGCCAATTGCATAACTAGCAAGATTTGCACACTCTATACATCACCAGGAACGCCGGTGCAAAATTTGGTTGCTACACAGTAACTGCATTCGGTAAAAAATGTGTGCACAAACTTTAAAAACAGGCAAAAGCGCACTGTGCTGTCTGTTTCTCGCCTCTTTGTCCCTGTTTTTTGAGCGCTAAAATGTATTCCAAATTCCAAAACCAAGTAGCCGAACAATCTACTCTACAAAAATACCAATTTGAGAAAAACACAAATGAAAGTTTAGTTTTATGTGACATACCTAAATTCTCACTCAAACCACACAAAATTTGGTTGTAATCTAGTACCAAATGTCAGAGTCTGGAGCACCAAACTAGAATCCCCCCGCTGCATAGGTTGCACCCTCGACCTCCACAACAGCAAGTTTGCGCATCCCACACGTCCCACACGTTGTACCACCCACAAGTTCCGTCACAGTTCCAACTTCGCAGGTAACAGCGCTTGCGCCGCTTCCACTTCTCGCTGTCTCTTCATCTCGGAACGCTGTCAGCTTCTTTTCCGATGCGATCACAAAGCTAAAAGCATCGACGATGAAAACAGAAGTGCTTGACTGACCGACAGTTGTGTTGTTGGGTGCGCCGCCATTTTGCTCGCACAACGGGGCTGTCGTTGCGGCCGCCGTGCTTGTTACGCTTTTTTGCTTTGATTTGCATTTCCCCTTGTTCGGCCACGTAGTCCGGCTCTTGCGGTGACGAAAGTTGCGCTTCTTCTCGCCATCCATAGTTGGAACTGTCGGAAGGAGAACAGCAAACTTGGTTTTCGTTTGAGAAGGTAGTGATGCGGTGCGATACGAAACTATGTGCGAGCTTCACTGCACGTCACATCTTGGCGGCGGCCAATGGTGGTCGCGCATTCGCGTCACGTGCCACTTGGAGCATAAAGAGTATACAGGAAAACTTTTATTTTTTTATTTTTCCTATTGCGAGTACGAAACTATGGAAGGAGTCAGTGGAAAGATGGAGGCTTGCTCTTTCTTCTCGGAGCAACGAAAATGGCAGGTGACGCCGAACTGCTGAGAGATACAAGCTCAAAAACGCCTAAAACGTGCAATTTTCTGAGCCGCAGAGTGGCGTTTAGACACATATTTTTATAACTTATAGGGCGAATTTTCGGACAATTTGCGGATCTATAATTCTTTACTCCTTAGTCATTTAAGAATCTACCGTAAAGTTTCGAGAGAACGCCCGCCCCCTCGAGATCGCCCATCACGTTTTTCTGTCTAAATATCTGTAACATAAACATTCCAAAACATTGCCCCCCCCCAAATTTACGTCGGACGTCACGCAATATCCGACGGGAATCGCATCAACCGCACAATTTGCTGTACCGGCAAGTCTGAGAAGCGAGCTTACAGTGGGTTCCCGCGTTTTTGTCCGCGATCTGTGCACGTGATATCGGCCCCCGTAACATGCGAGTTGTTCCCACGTGTATGTTGCACTGTGAGATGCGGATTTTCTGCGTCCGCAATCTGCGGTACCCGTTCCCGTGACAAAGTTTTTAGCGGATTCCCGCGTTTTTTGCATTCTGCGGTCGCGATCTCTAGTCCACGCGAGCTGGTTTCGCATGTATATTGCATCGTGAAATACGATTCTGCTGCGTTTGCGATCTGCGCTATTTGTTTCCGTAACATACGAGCTTGCAGCGGGGTTTCCTGCCTTTTTGTCCGAAATCGGTTCCCGTGATGGGCAAGTTTGTAGCAGGTTTCCGCGTGTTTATTGCACCATAAAACCTGCATGTGCTACGTCTGCAATTTGCGGCATTCATTCTCGTGAGATGCGAGTTCTCAGCGGATTTCCGTGGGTCTTTCGCGCCGTTAAACGCAAATCTGCTGCATCCGCAAGCTGCGGTACCCTTTCCCGTGACACAGGAGTTTGTAGCGAAGTCCCGTTTGTTTATCGCATCGTGAAATGCGAATTTGCGGTGTCCGCGATCTGCGGTATCAGTTCCCGCGTCACGTGGTTTGTAGCCAGTTTTTGATAAAGTTTTGCTGTGGCGTCCCCAAAGATAGCCCAGCCCATGTTTTTCACCATCTATGTCTTCATTGTGGGTGGGCGTTCTTTCAGAACTTTATGGTAAAGGGTGCATAGTATTGTACTGAAAAAACTGGGTGCATGTTTGGTGATTCTGCCAAATGCGTTTAAGTGTGGTAGCTTAATAGGGTGGGTGCTATTCTTAGTCCGCAGGGTGCCTAGGGCAGGACGTCTTTCGGTGTTTGGGGTGAGTAGTGCCTAGGCCAGGGTTTTGTATCGAAACAGATGACGTCGCACCATAGTCTCTTTGTGACGCTGCGCGTGCTTCCCTTCAGGCTTCAGCACCATCCAGATACAAAGCCTTTCCTCCGAATTTTCTGGGTCGCCAAGAGAGGAGAAGCACGCTTTCCTGCCCTTTTCACTCCTTCTTGTTCTGTGCACTCTTTCTACACCAGCTGTTTTTTTTTCTGCTCCTCTTTTTCTTGCTTTCTCCACTCCGCACACTTTCTTGCACCACCTGCTTCTGCTCTTCCCGTTCTTGCATGCTGGATCTATAGCTCAGTCAGTGGCGTGCTCGTCTTCCACTCCAATGACCAGAGTTCAATCCCTGGCACCGATTGCCATTTTCTTCGAGATAGCTCTGGACTGACCGACCTACACATCTCGTGCTTACGCTGCCCCTAAGGTTGGTTGGCCCTATAAAGCTACCGCTTTGGAAAAGCTGTCACTTGTAACAAGCTATACTTCAAACACTGCCATGGGTCACTGTTCCTCTGCGATGCTCGAATAGTCCCCTACCGAGGCGTGCGTCAGACTGTTGACACATAAATTGCGATGGCCACGGGCTTTCCGGATTGGTCCACGGTGCAATTCGGTGCCGTGACTGGTATGTGATAGTGTTTATTTGGTAAATTCTGAACTTGTGTTTCGACTTTGGTATTGCGATTTTCCAGAGTTTTAACACAGAACGTATTCATGGGCTTGTTTTGTCGTCTGGAGTGCAACGGTAATGAAAATGTGTGCCAAGCCAATTTTTCTGCTAAATCTAGAGGGAAAGTTAGATACAGAATGTGTTCTGTGTTTCTGGCCTTTCAAACGACTCTGAAAATCACCAAAAGAGAACACAATGCATAGCACAGGTCTAAAATGACTAAAGAGTCAGAGTAAACACACATTCGAAAGTCTAAAAGTGCCAAAACATCAGAGAGATTATAGATGCACACTCTCAACTTTATGGGAATTTCTTGAGTTTGCACTCTTCTCTAACTCCTCATGATGCTGTCATTTACTTATGACGATTGTCAGGTCAGTGACCTCGTGGTTGCTCTGAGGGGTAATTTTGATAGTCTTCTTTCATCAGATGTTAAAAAGTTGTGTGACCCAGATATCATTCCTAACTCTTTTTAGAAATATAGAATGATGTTTCAAACTTCTTTGTGTGATATGCTCTTGCAGCTTAAAAACAGGCAGTACAGTCGAACCTCGATATAACGAACTTCAATGTAACGAAATCCTCAATTTGACGAAGTATTTTATTTTTCATAATTTCTTGCCCATAGACCCCATGTATTTTTAGTCTCTATATAACGAAGTCGATTTTGCTGCTATTTCAATATAACGAAGCGCCATTGCCATAGAAGGCAATAAATAAATCAACTCTAAAAAACAACTTCGCAAAAAAATTGTGGTTAAAAAAAGAAATAATATGCGCAAACGCGAGCGCTTGTTAGGTTACTTCACGGGGACAGGCCTTCCAACGCCGAGGATGCGGCGCCGGTAGCGCCGGCGAGGCATGCGGCAAAGCGGATTCCGCGGGGCTGGCCAGAAAATGCCGAGCAAAAAGTTTACACGGCATAACAGCATCACCACTGACATTCACTGATCATCATAGTCCACTGTACCGCGGGTAGCGCGGGAGCCAACTTCAGCGGGGGAGCGACGTGATGGCGCGACCGCGCGACCGCACGGGCAGTGCTATCTAGGAGAAGACCGAGAAGACCGATTATCGTCTTGCGAGCGTGGTGCAAAGCAAAGGCGCAAGCACACTGTGGGCGCAAGGGGGAAAGTAAACTGTGCGGTCAAGAGTGCTGTGTAGGTTGGAAACATTGGCACCGCCTAAACTAAACAGCTTTATTTTTTAACCGGGCGGTTCACTCACGTGCTTGCTGCCATAAGGAAACGTAAAGTTGTTTCTTTGGATGAGAAAGTAAACGTTTTGGACGCCATCCTGAAGAAACTGCCGAGATCACGAGCACTCGGGAAGTGCTCGACGCAATGGACGTACTGAGGAGGTACACGGCGTCACATGGGCAGCAAGATGCCGTGTAAGCGCTCTGGGCGCTCGAACGCCGTATGACGCCGCTGCTACTGTCGGACAAGGCGCAAGCAAAACTCGCGGACTACTTTGCCCCTAAATAAATGTCATTTTCGGTGAGTTTTCATACCCGTAAAATGTTTCGGAATTTTTTTTTCGCATGCTAAAGCCAAATTTCGATTTAGCGAAATTTGAATGTAACGAAGTAAATTGCGAATTTTACCGACTTCGTTACATTGAGGTTTAACTGTATACCGCAAGATTGAAAAAAAGGTAAAGGGCCCGCATGCAGTAGAACTTTATTAATATATTCTCTAAGGGACTGCAGTAAAAATATATGTAATCAGGGAGAATGTAACAATTGATAAGTCTTTTGGGAGGTTATAGGTGAGACGGGAAGCCACTCTCGCACAGCAATTTATTTAATGTGGACTTGCACAGCTGCAGAGAAGTACCATATTCAATATATAAATGGGGCTCGACATTTTGTTTTCAGCTCTTTCTTTCCAGTTAATGGCTGACTCACAATTGTAGCAAAAGAATGTTGGCCTTATAAGAGTGAGCAATATTTCCGAGCCTATTGAGCTAGCTCAGATGCTCTCCCGCATCAGGCACTGCTCCTAGCATGCCCGTCCTGGTGGCACCTATGGGAGTTAGACGAGACCGGAGCTTTTGAGCACAACATCCGGGAAAACATACATACTGGGAAAATATTGGCGATGTTCTACCGTATTTAAGCACCACCGCATTAATGACTACGGAATTTTATGGTTAGAGAAGCCTTTGAAGAAGCCCACATTGTGTCATTGAAGAGCATTAAAAAAAAATCCAAATGTTTCGTAGAACACTGAATACAATTGAAAAGACTTTTTAGATATGCGTTCTTTGTTTCGTAGGAGCTCGGTAAGCTTGGCAAAGGAGCGTGTGTTGGTTGTGCCACAAGAATAAAGGAAAGGTACCGAAAAGGACAAATGCAGGATGAGATGTCTCGTGCTTTCTTAAGCCTCTTCGTTGCATTCGATTCACTCCTGGCTTAGCATAGTGCCCATTTGTTTTCGAATCACATTTGTTGAAACGAAAACTCGGGTCGACTACCCGTCCCTAACGTGTCTCCGACCAGTTTGTTCAGCGTTTCACCCTGCCCATTTATCCAGAGTGGTTTCAAAGGGACAAAGAGTTTTGTCGCAGGACCAGGCCTGTGACCCTAGCGGCCGGTCGTGAAAGTTCTGACAAAAAAAGACAACAAAACGAGAGTATCGCCGTCGTCGCGACATCCCAACCCGCTGGTAGTTGAGTCGGGATGCTGCTACAGCAACTTGGGGTGCCTCTAAGAACTGTCAAGCCGTAGAGCAAGCTGCAGCAGAACAGGCGTCCACCGCGTTTGCCAGGGTCACGGCAGGACACGTCTGCGACGTCTTCGGGCGGAAATCAAAAGACCCCGACACGGATTAGGTAAACGCACCAATCGGAGACGCGTTCCAGGTACCGCGTCTTTTGCTCCCTCTTGCCACTGTACGTCCCCACACTACCAGCACGTGGGAATGAGGAGGGGTTGCAGCCGTAGGCTCTCCGGGCGTGCTTTGATCGACGCGTGCCCGGCTCTCTGTGCAGTGGTGCGAGGCGAGGAAGGACTGTGAGCGTCTCCGCTTCACTGATCTCCTGGTGAAGCCCATGCAGCGGCTCACCAAGTACTCTTTGTTGCTGAAGGCCATTCACAAGAAGACGGATGACGAGGCCTCCAAGCAGGCCCTCGTTGAAATGGTGAGTAACCCCGCGGTGAGGCGTGTCTCGGCAACGCCCGGGGCGAGGGGCGGGCTGCCCGCGGTTGCGCGTCGTGACTTGCGGGTCGGAGCTTACTTCAGCTAGTGAATGCTCTCCAACTTGTCGCAGCAGAATGTGGCTATTCGTGTTCAGTTTCTTTAGGGGCCGGTTATTTATACGTGTCCGAATCTTTAATAAGTAGATTTAAGGTAGATTTGTGAATCTTGGTACCCTAAAGATTCAAATGGGCGTGTATGAGGCTAAATTTTTTACCGGCCCTTTGATCCAAGAAGATCATTGAGCAATTGGGTAGAGAGGTGATTCACCGGATAAATTATTAATGTGTTATCATTCATACCTACATGGCAGTAAAAAGCTGACGCCGTCCATCTACAGACAGGACAGTGGAAAGGGAAGCGCGCCGTGTAGAGAGAAGGAGAGTAGTGAAGGACAAAGGCGAGAGGGAGGCGACGTCACGGGGCAGAAGCCAATGCAAGTGCAGGAAACCGGTAACAGCAAAAGCGGCGTCAAGCAGTGGATGCCGCTGCTAAGCGTGCAAGGTGGCCGAACGAGACAGAAGGGCAAAAGCAGCGCCTAATTCGGCTGGCCTAAATGCAGCGCAAGGAGCGGCAAGCTGACGCAGGTTTGTGCGCAGCAGAGGCTGGGAAGAAGCAGGCTTGGTGAGCCCGCTTCGCCAGAAAAAATTAAAGGAAGATCCATTGGTGGATCCTTAGGGAATATGTTAGCATGACCTTTGGGAAATGCCTCGCACATTCCTTTTTGGGAAACACTGACGCTGACCCCGTAACGGAGCCTAAGAGAGGCAGCAAAAAATAGAGGAAGCAAAAAAAAAGAGAAGGCCACAACAGAAAAGTGTAGGGATCGGCATTAGTGTTCCCTAAATGGGGAGGGGACATGTGCGGCCTTTCCCAAGGGTCATGCCAATGCATACCCTAGGGGTTTCCCAATGGATCTCCCTTAAATTTTTCTTCAGCCATGTCAGTGGCAATTTTGAAAACGAGTCTTCGCTGAAAGAAATGTCTTGCGAGTGTTTGCAGTTTGTTGGTTCTCTCGAAAGCTATACAGTGCAATCCACTTATAACGATAACGAGAAAACCTGAAATTTCAATTGTTACAACTGATTATCGTTGTATCTGGACTAGAATCTAATCATTTCTAGACTAGAAACTCTAGAAACTGATCGTTATAAGCATTACATCGTTATATGTGGTATCGTTATAAATGGATCACACTGTATTAGAGAAAGGCCCAATAAAAATGCCTAGTAGAAGGTGTCTTTCCCAGTTTAGTGCAAACTTGCTTATAATGTTAATATTTTTCTAACTGACCATTTATTTTCTGATTAAAATTAAACTCCAATTGCGTCTTGCCGCCACCTCCATCTTTACGAGTTCCCAGGATCCCTTTGGGCAGCGCGGCATGTATCGAAAGCCATGCACTAAGCCGTTGCATTTCATTAGGGGCAGGGACTAGTACATGGAAACTAAAGACGTGTTCAATGCAACTTTACTCAAAATCAGGGATGGGCAGTATTTCATATACAAGTATTTGAAATACGTATTTCAAATACTTAGTGTATTTTGCACTTGTATTTAATTACAAATTGAGTAATGTATTTGACGTGTGTATTTAAATACTAAAACGTGGGTATTTCAAATACAATTGTAATTAAATACAATTTTGTGGGTGAAAATACATCCCTCAAATTTATTGTCACTGTCCCGAGCAGGAAGAAAACTACGTTCTGCACCGAATGCAGTGTCTCTCAATAAAGCACAAGCGTTTAGTGACTTTGTGATTACGGTGCTAGTCCAGGGCAAGAATAGTGACGAAATCGACGTTCACAGGCAGACTGGCTAAATAAGTGCCTGTGACAACTTGTGTTGCTTTCCAGCCTGATTTCCATCCATAAGTGCCTGGAACATTCTAAATGCGCGGGTCGTCCAGATTTTTGTAACTGGTGCGAGTCCCAACAATAAAAAATTCTCTGGCTAGTGCTGCGCGTCTTGGTCGTCTCGGTTCTTTGTTGGTCTATTCGCGACTCCAGCAAAACGGACGCCGCCAAGCGGAAAAACCGGGAACCAGCCGGTCCAGGTCGCTCCGCGCCCCTCCGCGTCTCTGGTGGCTTTCGCGGAGACGTGTTGTCGGCGTGGTGGCGAACAATGTAATTTGACGAAGGTCCGAATATTAAGTTTGTGTGAGTGATCATTAGTGTGGTGAAGCCTGAGTAGATTGTTTTCTTCTATTACGTGTTTGAAAGCCCGTTTACTCCACAGCACACGGTCGCGTGCTTTCGATTTCTTGGATGGGGAGGAATCACGGAAAAACTTTTTGATTTCTTGTCTGTCTCGAATATCATTCAAAGTGACGACTGCTTGGTAACTGATACTGGAGGGAACATCAATGTTGCAGTCAAGTGAATGGGAAGGTTCGATAGCTGCTTTTCTTGAGTTTGGTTGTGTTCGGTTAGCTTCAAGTTTGAGCCACCCACGCCGGTCGGTGCGTTGGCTATTCATCTTGGCTGCTTTTCGCCGAAAAAGCCTCTGGACCACACTGAAGGAGTTGGGCTTATTTCGTAATTACTTGATTCAAGAAAACTTGCTCATTGCAAATGATGAATGAGGGAAATTATCTGTCTTCAAAAGGTGGGAGACAAGTCTCGCAACGTTAGATGCTGTCACGGCATTTTGACCTATCGCGCCTCCAATATTTATATTACGAAGACGTCGAAGCCAGCAGCAATATACGTCTACATTGGTCAGGTTGACCGGCCACAAAAAAATACAAATTTTCTCCGGTCAATGCAGAGAGGTTCTGCGCGGATCTTCACTCTTCAGCTTGTCCCCGTGCTGCCGGCTATAGAACCATTTGGCTAAGTTTAAGTAGTATGTCTCCGTCTGTCAAATATCTTTTTATTCAGCAGCTCACCTAATTGCTAGTCAACTAAGCTCATATTTCAACCCGAAGGATATACTAATATCGCTTTAGTGGGATCCCCCCCCCCCCTAGTACGTAATATAATACATAACCCGCTCGTCAAAATGACTTCTCGATTGCTACTAAAACCTGAATTGAAATACGAGTATCAGCTGCTTAGTGGGGCACCGGCGGGTTAACATGGTCCTTGGCTCAAGAAGCGGTTGCTTAATTTTCGTAATTTTGCTGCAGCCTGTGTTGTTGGCCGAGCAGACGACTGGAGCTGTTTCGTAAACGCGGATACGCACAAAAGCTCGATTTCGCGGACAGATAAGTCGCATGGTCGAGGCATGCGAGTTAGCTGAAAAGTTACTCTCTGTGGAACAATTCTATAGTCATCGCCGCTTTCCTTAGATGATCAAAACTGATTAGTATATTACCGTCTCTCCGGAGCCCATAGTTTCGGTTTTGAACGAAATCTCCGAAACGAAAGTTTAACACGAAAAGAACAAAAAAAAAAAAAAAAAAAAAAACACCGGCAAAACAAAACTATGCTTTGCAAGTTTATCTGCACCGGCTACACTTAACCGTCTCAGTTCAAATACCTATAAAATTGGGCATTAAACAAAAGAAAATCTGTTAAATTGAACGCGCCACCTGTTCAGGTGGCCCGGCCGAGCCACCGCGACCTGGACTCAGCCGCCATCTTTGTTTGGTGGGGGCGCCCCCTATAGGTCGCTGGAGTCGCGAATACCTAAATGTAATCGACAAAAAAAGCTGCTTGAAGCTCTGTACTTCTTTCACGTATTACGTCCAAGCTGATTACATTTTTTTGTGATTTTATTTCTATTACTTCACTAGAGCCTCGCACACTAACTCCCGAATGTGCGATGCAAAATTAAAATGAGATACCCAGAAACCCGTTGCAGGTGCTCTGAGTCGCTGACGCAAATTTTGAGGAATGTATTTGGAAAAGTATTTGGAGGAGACCAAATACATTTGGTTGTATTTGTATCTTGTATTTAAATGCTTTTTTTAGAATGTAATTAGATTTGTAATTAAATACATTTTTGACGAAGTATTTTGTATTTGTATTTCGATACATATTTGCATGTATTTTGCCCATCCCTGCTCAAAATTAACTTTTGTAGTGTTTGTGTCTCCTGACCTTTTCTGTAGAACTAAGATGCATTAAAATATTTTTTTATCGATCTTCAGCATGGGCTTCTGGGTCATCGCACCACAGGTTCGAGCAGCTGTGGGCATTCCCTGTGACCCAAGTGGCGTGTTTTGTCTCGTTGCAGAACGACTGCGTGGAGAGCTTCGTGTTTGCAGTGGACGGGCGGCTGCGCCAGCGACACGAGCTGGAACGGCTCAAGTCGATCATCAGCCGGATAGAGAGCTACGACCCGTTCGACATCAACAACGACGAGGTCGAAAAGGTAGCCACGTCGGCCCTAGGCAGACTCCTATCCGCAGTACTCTAGTCCATTTCGATGCCCGATACAGTAATGTTTATGTCGCGAGACGCATTGTGATTTAGGAGCAACTTCAAAACCTGTTTTGTGTTCCGAACATCAATCCTGTAAAAGAAGCGTGCTTTGGGATTGCTCAGACGAGTCTTGCGACATCAATATTGCACTCAACATTTTTTAGTTTCTTTTAAAAAAATTCTTATTCTTTGTGTTAATAGGCATTTTAAAAAATTGTTTTTTTTTTAGCAGTTCAGTGTTTCTTTAACCCCTTACCCGTCTTTAGTTTGGGGAGATTTTTGACCCTCAACTGCTTAATTGCTGTCTTCAAAACTACATTTGTTGCCTTCAAGGTCAAGTTTCTAGCCCCAAACAGAATGGGAAAAATTAAAAAATAAAAATTCAGCACTGTCATCTGCTGGCAGAGCCTGAAACTAAGCCACGAGTCAGCCTAATTCGTCCAAAACGGTTGAGTGCGAGAGCGGGAAAAAGGCAGACGAGCTATACCCGTCCTGAACGGTTTGGGGAGGGTTTCGTATTGGCGAGCCCTCCCTAAGCCGTTTTGACGTTTTGGATGAGGCGTTAGCCTTATCCAAATTGGTTGAGCGGTCAAAGCCCAACAAGCAGCCAAAAGTGAGGAAACCACTCCTCAATTTCTCTTCTCCCTCCAAGAAAGTAAGAAGCCCCCTTTCTTAAGTAGCTCGGAGACCTGCTCCTTAAGGGGAGAGGAGAAGAGAAAAGCACAAGAGGGGATAGAAACGACACTGAGAAAGCGTTTTTTAGCCTGGTGGAAGACGGTCCTGCAAATTGGCTTTTAAGCAACAGACTTCTGTTTTTCCCACTTGATTGTTAACTACAAGTTTCGGCAATGCTGCCGTGTCAAGAGGGGCTTTTTTGCAAGCTGAATTCAGCAGCTAATTGGGGCAGACGCATTTGGGTTGGCTGGAGTGGCAGTTCTCCTTTGTGCCCCGTGGAGGGGTTCCTCCCTTTGGAGTGCACATTGAGTGAGGAAGCCGGTGTCCCCGTGTCCCCAGGCCCTTCGTCCCCACTGCGAGCTGGACCTGACGTGCCCGATGCCCGGCTGCGGCCACCAGCAGAGTCGGCAGTTGCTCTACGAGGCCTCGGGCATCAAGATGAGGGACTCCATGAGCTCCAGCAAGGTGGGTCTGTGGGGACGCCCCCGGAGGAACTCTCGGAAATTGGGCATACTTGGCTTATTTCAGCGTCTTTTGCCGACCAGGTACTGTAGTGTTTGGTGCCGTTCTGGCATCTATCTGTTGCCCTTGTCCGACGCACGGTCACGATTCGTGCACGGACATTTCTGTACCAATCGATACGATGGTATGGGCACGGTTTTTGTACTGTGCAGTTCTGCTGTAACAATATTGAGGAAACGGTGAAGTCCAGTTGTTTTAGTCAAGTATCATTGCGTCTGGACTCGCCTTCGGAAGTGCCCGAAATAATAGGATATGCAACAAAGACAGCATCACTCGTACTATTTGGCCATTTTGGCTGCTTAACTCTAACCCAGAATATGTAAAATCAAAATTTTATAAGAAAAGCGTTATGCTTGAATGTAACGAAAAACCGTTGCATGTCAGCCAATGCAACGCAGCCTATATATCACATTGCGGGCAATGCAAAGGGATTCAAAGGATTTAAAATGCTTACTTTATCATAATTACTCGTAATTAATAATTGTTAACAATTAGTACTGTATTTGCACGATCCTAACGGCAGATATGTTTAACTTCTGGATATTTGAAAGATAACTTTGTGCCGATTCTGCTACTCGGACAAAAATTAATGAAGGCTGAGCAACGCATACCTCCCAGAACGCCTTTAATAGAACGTACACTCACAGAAAAGCAACCGAATAGGACGCACCAGTCATTGTTGGTGTTCGACTGGAGTTCCTCGGTGCTGTCCGTGGACCACAGACAGTTGGCCCCCTGTGGGAGCTCCTTCCAGGCACCATGAACCCACTTCGCTAGGTCGTCAAGCGCTGCTTTCTTCAGACACTGTGCCAAAGTTGCAGAGCATGCTCACCGTCAACAAGCCGCTCGTTGTAAACTGTGCACACGTGATGCTTCGTTGGGTCATTAAAGCTGACATTGAGCGGCCAGAGTCGGGATGTCATTCCGCCCAAAACGATTGCGAGGTCGGCGTGGCAGGCCACAAACTCCTCCTTCACGCGCCGGTTGATGCGGCATCGAAACAAGTCGAGCGCCGGCACGAAACGGACGCCGAGGCTAGCTCCGGGCCTCTTCCTTCGCAGGGAACCGATCTGGTCGACTGTGAGCTCGGTGCCCATCCACGCTTTAGGGTGCACTTGTGCAGCTACATTGTTGAAGTGTGTCACTTTCGCCAGCGAGGTCTTTTTCTCGAAGGTGAGGACGAGGTCTGACTCGCATACGTCGGCCATGCGGCACGGCATTGCCGTCAGCCCGTTTTATTTGTTGTCAGAAGAGAGAGTGCTTGTTAGCTTGGCACTTTCGCCTCCTCCGTGTAGTTGGAGGGCAAGTCAAAAAAACTTTGGCGTGTGGCCGGCATTCCCAATCTCTGCCCGACGATGTAGCCGTTCGAGCGGCAGAGTGCGACAACAAACTGCTCTACCAGCTTCTCTTCTTAAGCCTCTGGGAGCTTCTCACAGATGCTTGTCCTTCTCCCAAGCAAAATATCCATTCCGCTTCATAAACTTAATGATCCAGTTCCTGCTGACTTTGAAGCGAATTCAAGGGATCTCTGAGCTGCGAGCCGGCCGAAGGGATTTCGCTTCGACGATGTCCGAGGAGACAGGTTGCTGACTCGGTCGCAGCCCCTTGACGTAAGACGAAGGTGAGCTCTCTTGTACCAGAAAGCTCCCTTGTGGGGGGCCATTGAGCCCCTGCCTCTTAGCCTTGCAGTCAAATGTGCACCCCTTTTGACTCCTTCGGCCGTGCACGCATGTCTCCCAGATTCCCAAGGATTGGGACACTGCACGATTCCCTTTGCTCTTTACCAGCACGATCGCCTTTCGTTTGAACGATGTTTTGTAATGAAATTGCTTCTGCTTTTTCCATTTTTTGACTGCGGCTCGAGTATGATGAAGGGATTTCGTTGTCACACGGATGTCGAAATGCCAACTGTCTAAACGAAAAAACACGTGACGACATGAGGAGTGGATTGGATTGGACACAAGCAAAAGCGCAACATGTCCACGGCGACGAGGCTACCCATCTAACACAAAAAGTCTTTCGCAATTTTGTTTTTTGTTTGTTTTGGTTTTAGCACGCATGTAATTTTAAAAGAATATTTTTCGTAAAAAAAAATGGGTCGAAATCGATGCTGCCGTTACACCGATTGTTGAAGAAATGCGTGAGGCATTTCGCGCAATAGTTATAACAAAGCATGGCTGAATGCAGCCTCTCAGCACTTCTCCGCGGGGTGAACATTCCCAAAACCCCTCTTCTCCCTGGTGCAGGCAGATTAGGTCACTTAGCGCTTGCACGAAGTGCATGCGTGCGATGTGCGAAAATTGACAGAGCCATTTCGCTGTTGTGCATACAGGAGTGACGTTCTTGACGCGCAGTCGAGACGACTGCGCGTCAAGAACGGCGTGGCAGGCCGATGAACGGAACCGCAGCCCATGTGCATTTACAGGTCTCCAAAGCCGGCGGCAGGAGCTTTCAGGTCATCCAAAGCGCGTACCCGCATGCCGGCTGCGTGACGTAAATGGGGGCGTTGGTACGCGTCCAAGCGATATGCCTGCCGTCCACCACTACGCCGGTGATCTTCGGTTGCTAGGACTGTGGTGCCATCCCGTGGCGATGTTGCAAACTCTATAAACGTGTGCTCCGACGATGTCGAAGGTCGGCGCATGCACCGGGCGCCAATGTTTAAAGTGCGCGTTGGAATTGTGCAAATATGGTAATTGTAGTGGACAACATCTACCAAGTGGTGCAGTGGGAATCGACCTTGGGGCTGTGCATTCCTCGTCCTGACTTCCTTTGCTCAGTGCCACGAGGAGGAGCGAAAGGGACCGCAAGCAGCTTAACTAAGTGTGACCCGTGGGAGCCCGTGATAGCAGGCGATCGTCAGTGTGCAGATGTGGCTCCCGAATGATGAAGCACAGCTCCCCAGATGATCTCGCGTCGTCGTGGATACCGAGTAAATTTAAACTTGTCTCGATCATTCCGCTAAACCAGATGAGGTGTGTGCACAATGAATCCGAAGCTACCCAAAGCTCTCCGTAACGAAGCGTAACAAATCACACGGCACGAGTAATGCACACATGGCACATTCTGTGCTCGTCGCGTTTATCAGAACGATAGTCTAGTTGACTCTTTCGGAATACAGCTGCAGTGAGGATTAGACGTTGGATCGTTTTATTTGGGATTCAACCGTAACATTGCATTTCACAGGCCTGAAACATTAACAGGTGCTTGTCGGTGAGCGGTAGTTATAGTTTTACCGACTGTGTCGAGCTGGGGCATATGTACTTTATGTATGCTGCAAGCCATAATAAATGCGGAAGAGAAGAAAATATGAGAAAAAAAAACAACCAAGCTGTAGCACAAAACTTATGTGTTCTGCGGGCTATGCGACGCTTAATTCCTGCATTTTATCACTGCGTGCAACCCCTTCTTCGAATGGCATAGCTGCCACAAAAGTTAATTTGCCGACAGATCAAAAAACGGTGGTATCCGCTGGAGAGCTTGAACTTACGCGAGTGAAGGTGGCACGTACGGGGCATATTTTGTACATTCACAACGTTTTAAATTCATAAAACGCCTTGATATAGCCACAGTCATTTCTACTTTTTATTCTTTATTGTTTTACTTAAATACCGATTTCACTCATTAAGTCTGAAACATTTTCAGCACATCCGTTTCATTTGAGAGGGCAGCTCATCCGTTTAGCTTCCGTTTCATTTGAGAGCGCAGCTCATTCGCTGCACTGAGATGTCATGGTATGCCATGTGCCAAGTGTACTAGTGGGTGACAGGACGAGAATTCAGCGGCAAATGCACCTCAAAGGGATTTATATTACACCGCCAGCCAATTGCTTCCACTCATTCCTTGACATCACTGATGTCACGGCTTGACGAATTATCGTTTTCATCACGGCACGAGCTGTTTTCTTTGTCGGCTCTGTCAATGGACACTGGCTTTTCGAAGTGACCAGAGTTTACGTCGCAGACCTGTGCCTGCATCCGCTTTTGTGCATAGTAGTTTCTGTGTTACGATGTGAGGATTCAACGGTCGTGTTGCCGTCTAACTTACCGTGAAATCTCGAGAGATAGCCCACATGACATCAAGACCAAATCAGCTGAAAGTATATAGTTGGCTAACTTTCGATGTACAACAAAAAAATTTTTTAAAAATTGCTATTTTTACGTTGTGGCGTTTCCAAGCTTGTTATGGTGGCGAGGGGCAATGAAGCAAAGATGACTTTACTTCCCAGTCAGCAACGTTCGCTTATATCCCGCCAAAGTGAACTAGCCGCATTTATGTCGAGGCCATCATTGATCCCAACACTACTATTACTTGAAGTAAGCTATCTTTCGGTGTTTAAAAAAAGAATATAGCAAATCAAGCCAAAAATAAGGGGTGGGCTATCTTTCATGGCTGGGGCATCTTCCAGGATTTTAAGTAGTTGCCGTCGACATGGTCAGGCTCAGACGATCGCATAAGCCTCGCTCGACGAGACCGACGGAAGCAGCGCCAGTGGCTCCTCTTCATACGTGTAGTTTTTGCACCTGAGGCAAGCCACAAAGCAAAAGATGTGACGATGCGAGCGTTTCTTTGTGGTAGTTTTAACGCGAAATGTGTTGTATGGCTGGCACCTAACCATATTCGGCTAGGAACCAGCAACAAAAGTTGACACAGGCCCTTGCACGACACAAGGCCGCTTCGCGCCATCCAGTATCCATATATGTGCATAGCTTCTTCATGCTAACACATCACATTTTGTGTTACCACTGCTTTTATCGTGGTAGTACAACAAATGGGCGACTTTTTTGTGTGACAATGTGAGAATTCAATAGTAATGTAGTCGACGTCGAAGCACTCTTTGTCTTTTTTTGAATAATTGCGTAAGCTTCGCCCATTGAGTCTGGCGCAAGCTTATTCCACGCCAATCTGTTCTCTTCATTCATTTAGTGTTTGCCCCTGGGACAAGGTTTGTCAAAGTCGTGGTGGTGTCAACGTTACTTCGTGATGGTGTGACAATGCTGCGGTGCAGTCATCACTTTAGATGCGGTGCGCCACTTGAAATGCTAGAGCTACTCCATTGCCGAGCTGCCTCACCGAACTTTGTCCACTTCCCTGCTCGTCATTAATAAACGAAAGATGTCAACGGATATCACGCCTTCCAAGCGGTATTTATTTATCCGTGAAACTGCTGCCCTCACCCAGTCTTGTTGCTATCGGTTGGATGGTAAATTGGGTAAGCGGCAATTGCCTTGTCCAACCATTGTCTCGCACGAAGGCGTCCTGCCGTTACCTCTGATGACATGGGGTAGCAAATGCTCCAGTACTTCGCCTCGTACAAAATATTGCAGGCACCTTTGCCATTTTGCGAGGATGTCATCCGGTTTGAAATGTAACAAGCTTCACTCTCTCGGCTCACACCTGAAACCGACGGTCACCGAGCAGACAATGCACCACTTTTTAATGGCAGAGGCACTTGCACCGGACACGTTAAGCTTGTTGGGCGGAGCATCCACTGACTTCTAAACCCGTTGTCGACTATACTTAATAAAATATAAAACGTTGCGTCGATCATTAAAAAATTGTCACTTTTCCTCACGGTAAGAAGAAAGCCGAGCTCTCGCCCGTGTCCAAACGGTCCCGACGAAGCGGGGCGCGCGCGTCCTTGCTCGACTGCGGAGCGTGGCCCTCGACTGCAGGTGGACGTGCACTGCTTCCTGTTCACGGACGTGCTGTTGGTGTGCAAGGCCTTGGGGCGGCGGGGGGACCGGGTGCGGGTGGTGCGGCCCCCGCTGGCTGTTGACCGCCTGCTGGCGCACGAGCTGAGGGACGGATCAGGCCTCCTCCTGGTCCAGCTGGGGGACCTGGGGCTGCTGGCCGCCTACTGCCTGCTCTACACCCCAGAGCCCAGGGCCCTGCTGGAGCACCTGCGCAGGGCACAGGTGGGGTTTCCAAAGCTCCCGACTTGCTCGCTGCACTCGTGTTGTGCCGTTGCCCGCTGCAATCTCGGTGGTGGTGCGGCAGTGGAGCCAAATGTGGCGGGCGCTTGTTCTGCCGTAGGCCGCCTTCCGGCTCGTCGGCCCGCGGAAGATTTGGCAGCCGGGGGTTTGGACGCTCGTGTTCACTCGTGTTTTTGGATGGAACTTTTAGGACCCGCCGGCAGGATTGCAAAACCACGACTTGTCGGCTCCTATGACGTCATTGGTTGCCGTTTCGGGACCACTTTCAATGCATGGGTGGGATAGGATAGCAAAGAGATACAGTCGAGCCCGGTTATATCACACCCGGGTATTTCGAATTATTGTTTATATCGAACAGTCCAAACATCCCCTTGAAAATTTAATGTAATTGTATAGGAGCGTTGTTTTTCGGTATCAAACTTCCATGGCGGGGACACTTGATATAGCGAACGAAGCACGGCCGCCCGTCGCTTCTCCTTTGGTCGGATTGCACCGGCGGCGAGCACACCGCTTGCATTGCGGGGCTGGCAGACCGCCAAGTCAGCATAAGCGCACGGGAATGCGTAGCAAAAGGAGCAGTTGTAAAAAAAAAAGATGACAAAAACAAAGGGAAGGGCACACGCACACGTAGGGAGGGCAGCGAGTGCCCGCTGTTGGAACGGTAGCTTGCACTCTTTCCCCGAACAGAGCTGAACTTCGGTATTAGCAGAGACGCATGGAAATTTCAACTGCAGCTTAAGTTAACATATTTTTGTATATCAAATTATCGATATGTTGAACTATTTTACGATTCTTTTTGAATTAGTATATCCGGGTTTGACTGTAACCATACTTTCCGGACTATGGTCTGCAGACTATACATGTTTAAGGGTTAAAATTTTACCCGACTATCTATGGGTGCGGACTACGCGAGGATTTGTTTTTTGTTTTTTATCAGTCACTTTGACAAGATGTGATGAATTTTATAAAAAAAGAGTATATTAACATTGATTTATGTATGATTCTTTGTGAGCCGATACAGCGAGCATTTGTCAGGGTGTGCTGTGCATGATAAATTTATTGTTCGGACTAGGCTCTAAGTGCCGACTTTGCACAGGGTACAAACTGCCTAAGCGAAGGCTTATGCCTGACCCAAAACTTTCCCCTGTGAACTGTCCAGGCAGGAGCGGACTGTAGTCCGGAAATTACGATAGTCAAAGACACTTTACAGACACCGTAGCGCTATTGTGTGGGGCAGCGGTTCGAATCTGTAGCGGCAGAAACTTTCTTTCCGAGATGGGGTCAAGTTTCCGCTCGGGCGTGTCGAAAACTCCGGTCTTGGAAGCATTTGGGGCGTTTGGCCGGGGCTGAGCCTGGGGACGTGCCCTCGCACCTCAGGAGCAGTACCGGGAGGCCCGTGCCCAGCTGTCCTGTCCTCAGCTGGGCTACCTGGGGGACCTGGGGGCAGACGAGGAGGACTACGACATCCCCCGGGGGGCCCTGCTGGCTGCCGGACGCTCCTCTTCGCCCCGCAGCTCCAGCCAGTCCAGCCTGGTCCACTCGCACAGCGGCTCTGTGGACATGAGCGACGCCGCCGGGCCGCCTGTGCCCTGCCCCACCCCGCTTTTCGTAAGTATGGGCGGGAGACAGCCGCCGCAGACAGGGCACGTCTGCATTGGAAGACTGCTCTTTGTTCAGTAGCATGACAAACGTGCTGGACTCTCCTGGCACGTTTGTACGTTTGTGCCGGGAAAGTCTAACACTCTTTAGAACAGGGGCTCTCAAACTTTTCAATCTAAAGAAATCCTTGCCCTGCCTCGAAAAGCAACGGAGGAACCTGCTGCAGTTTCGTCTCGATGCAATAAAGAAGACTACAAACGTGAAAAAAAATAGTGAAAATACTTGGGAGTGTTTGATGCGTAGTAATACTCCAGTGGCTCACTCTGATCTACCAAAATATTGCTTAAGCTGGGAAAACACTAAAATGGGGGCCTGGATGGTTGAGGTAATTTGGGGTTCTGGGGGTCCCTGTGGGCGCTCCGGGGAACCTCTAGCTTCGGAAATACCAATGGTCTACCAATTAAGGCTGGGAGTCTGGCAACCGGGGAAGGATATGTTCTATGGAGGTAGGAAGCTTCTGGAGCCAACACGAGGCCAGCAGAGGTAAAGCTCGAAGTCTGGAGGGACATGCCCCCAATGATGACCATAACCAAGATATGCCATTGGATGAAAAGGAGCGCTGACTTGGCGCCAAGTGCAGAGGCACGTGTCTCCCCACACTTCTGTCTTCACCTCTGGCTGCCACGTGTCACCTCCAGAGCCTTCCTACCTCCGTGCTCAGGAGCCTCGATACGCGACCCTGACGCATCCGTCGCCCCGGGGAACCGTAAGAGCAGACGTTGGGGCTCCCGCCCTCGCAGGGCCCCTCGGTGCCGACGGGGCGCGCCACCAGCTTCGAGCTGGGGGAGCTGCGCAACCCGAGCATGACGGTGGACGACGTGGACGAGCAGGGCCGGTCGCGCAGCATGGAGACGCGCGCCAGCCCCGTCTGCGTGCTGGTCACCTCCCCGCGCCCGGAGCGCCGGGCCTTCCTGCTCAAGGGGGCGTCCCCCAACACCCTCGCCGTCTGCTCGCACGACGAGGAGGCCCGGGAGCACCGCAGCTACCCAACTTCACCCGTCATTCAGGTGAGGTCACCCACCCACTCCCTGAGGTGCCCCAAGAGCCTGCGGAGGACTGCTTCCTTAAGGGCCGCTCGTGGGTCGGCGGCCATGAGCGACCTCGACGACGCATGTCACCTTTTGCAGTTGGGAGTGATACTCTCGCAAAAGGGTCGACCCATTTTCGCGTAAGATGGGGGCTGACAAAAATGTTTGTATCAAATGTGAATCAAGTTTATTTTATATTTGATTAACGTAATATTCAGAGACATGCCCCACCACTGAAAGATAGCCCTCCCCCTATTTTCGGGATGATACGCTATTTTTTAAAACGCCTTTTAGTAATTGCAAAGCCCTGGTCATTGTTGACCTCAACAAAAACAGTGTTACTTAACCACTGTGGGAGATAAGCGAACATTGCTGACTGGAAAGGCCAGTCTCCTTTGGTTCACTGCAACTTCCTGTGATCACAAGTTTCAGGGTTCACAAAATATAAAACTAGCATTTTTTACAGCAAAGCTGTTATGCGCCAGGATCTGGGAAAAAATGTGTCCGTGGGTGTTGACAGAAAACTCCCCATCGGTCGTGGCTAGTATGAATAAATAAAAATGAAAAGAGGGGGCAACCAGCGCGAGTCAGCCTTCCGTGGCATTACAGCATAGGCCACTTACAACGTAACCGCTTATAGTGCAGGACCAGGTATAATGTGGTTTTTTAAACCACCGGTTCGCCTCCCATAGAACTCCATGTAGTTACATACCGCTTAAAATGCAGGCGCGCAAAGGGAAATACCGGTTATAGTGCGGTTTCTGCAACTGGGACCGGCGCAGCGAGCACGCTTCTCTGTGCGACACTAGATAACGGCGCGAGCCAAAGCGGCTCTCGCGGGGCAAGGAGGTTGCTCAAAGAAGCGGGGAGAAGCGAAGGGAGAGGCTTCAGTTGCCATAGCGACGGAGGGACGCACGCACGTGTCGTTCACGTGCGTGCGTACCTCCGCTGCATTGGAAAGATTGGAAACAACCGCAACGACAGACCAATCGCAGGTCGAGGAGAAGTGTTCGCGCGCATTGCATGCCGGTCGCGGCCCGGCTGCTTCTATCCGCAAACATTGCGTCAGTTGTGGTCGTCGACGTAGACGGCATGGTGGAAGCTCATCGTTCCGCGTAAAAGCGCTACCCTTGACTGTGAATTTTCGTTATGTGTCGCTATGATAACCCAGCACGTACTAGAAGGGAAGATCCACCTACTCGTGCGGCGATGTCGTGGCGGCACTCTCAAGACGGCAGAAACGCCCGTGTCGTCGTGTTTGTTTACTTCGACTACAGTGGTGATTTCTAAGCGTTTGTGTTTTCGAACATCGCCCGGGTTTCTTATTTGAAGCAGTTCATGCCTGTGCTCAAGTTGAAGGTATTACTGGCGCGTACCGTATAAAGGATGCGAATTTTCACGCATTTTCATCGCTGGAGAAAAGTGATTAGGGTTAGCAAGCCTGAACGCTCGCAACGTCCGTCCGCAACCCACGACGCCGTTAAAAGGCTGCGCCAGGCAAAATTCGCTTATTTCTTTCAAAATGTGTGACACACTTGAGAGAGAAGTGCAGGGGTGGAAGCGCTGCGCCAATTGCGCCACCCTGCGCCAATTCACTTCCCTGCGCCAGCCTGCTCCTAAACGCCAATTTCAACTTCTTTTTTTTTTTTTTTTTAGTGTTTTCTTTAAATTTTGCGGAAAACGGTTGGCCACGGGCCACCATGAGGTGTGTACTTTTGCTTAGGTGTCACTGCGGGTGACTCGTACCAACTCGACTGGGGCTCCGAACCATGTCTAACCTCAGGACGAGGCGCTGATTTTAGTTCATTGAGAGTGCGATGTCGCTTTTACTACAAAGAGTTTATATACGAAAACATCGGTTTGGTTTCGGGCATAGTTGGTTGGCGCGGTTGGAGCGCGCATGCAGTTGCCCGTGGTCCCGATTTGCCGTGATCGTGGGAGTTGGTGCCTCGGCACCGGTGGGCTACCTTGGCCATTAACATGAGCAGTAGTAAGTGGTCTTTACTAGCTTTACCTGTTATTTGGTAGCCTACCATATTTGGACGCTTAGCCGTGAAGAATCGCGAGCACAGGCACATGCGTTCTCGAGCTCAGTTTGTCTTGTCAAAACGAAACCAAAACCATCATTGTGTGCGCGAATGTGCACGCTGTCGTGTGTTGTCTACCGCCGTCAAACCACTGGCGAAAACAATACCCGCGATCTTAAGCGAGTTGGTTAATTGGCAGTGCTACACACTTTTTTGTTTCTTTCCTTTAGCGTGGAGGAGTGGGGGTTACGTCAGAAATGCCGTACAACACTCCCGCGCTGCCGATTCCTGTCAAGAACGCACCTTAATTTGCTATAGCTACTCTACTCGTATAAGTTTCTGGTTGGGGGGGGGGGGGGGGGGGTTGGGTAGGGTAGGGTAGAGAGAAGTTGGTGGGCTTTTTGTCACGTAAGAAGGGAGCCTGCCCCGCAGGGATCAGCGCCTGATCAGCTACATCTCATTTTCAGTCTCGTTCAAACTGTCTTCTCTTAAAGCACTTCTACTGAGTGCACAAGAACTCATAAGCAAGGGTGAGGCAGTTAAGGACATGGACAAGGTGGGGAGTGGAGACCTCCTGCTAAGAGATGTGAACTCTAAACTGCCCAAAGTACTCGAGCGCATAAAAGAAATTGACTCTGCTCTTCAAACTGTGAAAAAAAAAAGGTGAACTTCAGTTGTATCTAAATTACACAGATTCAGCTTAGTCACAACCCTTTTTTTTTGAACATGGAGCCTGTGGGCTCTTCTAGTCAGTGTTTATGCTGCAAATGTATTAGTGGCTGTGATATTTTTAAGACAATATATTTTTCCATCCAAAGTAATTAGATATAGCTTTGTATGTTAACTTGGGTGTAGGGATTACTGTATTTTATGAACAGGGATTAAGAACATTTGTATTTAATGAAAACAGGTCAGCAAGGACTGCTTTATTCTGAAACATGTTGTGGTACCTTAGTTTTTTTTATGGAGACACGCAATGCACAGCATTTTATGGAGTACATAAGGTTGCGTTGCTCTTCTAGTCGATGCTTAAAGCTGCATATGTACGAGTGACTGTGGTAGTCTAAAGATATAAAATACACATTTTATTTTGCATCTGAATTTTTGTCAAATGTCAGTAGCCTTGTATTTTGTTACTAAACTTGATATAGGGCTTTTTAAGTAGTGATTGAACATGTGTATTCTTTATTAAACAAAAACTGTAGTCAGCGAAGGTAGTTTATCTGACACCTTGCAGTGGTTTAGTTTTCTGGATACATGTTTACAATTGGTCTATTAAGTAGACGGTTTTGTACTGGCGTGGCTCAAGTTAGGCTTTTATTGTCGGGGCCTCCCATATAAAGTCTATCATGACTCTGCCTGCTGCCGGAATGGTTCTCAAAGCCTTTCCTTTGCATAAATTGCCAATATTCCATATTTCAATGCAATAGAAATAGAAAAATGTGTATGTATGTTGCTTGAAAATTATTCTGGGATGTGCATGCATATATTTTTGCTACATTTTCACATTTAGAAACAACAAATCACTTTTAGACATTTGTTTGACCTCCGTGACCTGCTGCAAAACCTACTTCTACGGCTACAAAACTTATTTTTGCTGTTCCCGAGCTGCTCTAAAGCGAGCGTTTTACTGCTCCAAAACTGCTCCAAAGTGGGACTTTTGCTGCTCCCAGCCCTGATACAAAAGGCTCTAGCCCGCTTCCACCCCTGGAAGTGTACTAGTCTGGTGAAATAAAAACTTTCCTCAAACAGCTTTATTGTTCATCTTACATAGAATAAATTGTTTTACAAAGGTAAGTTGTCTCATGGCATGTATTTTGGCCTGAAAAATTTATGTTTCGGTTATAGCGTGGTACCGCTTATAGTGCGGATTTTCGCGACTCCCGCGACATACGTTATATGGGGTCTACACTGTAGTGAGGTCCTGATCCCTTGTTATCATCTCTAGGCATCGTCCTCGAGGTCGTCCTAGACGTTTTCCTCGAACTCGTCTTAGACATTGCCCTCGAAGTCGTCCTCGAGGTCGTCCTAGAAGTCGTTTGAGAGTTTGTGCAAGAGGTCGTCCGAGGCATCGTTTTCTAGGCATTGTCCTCGAGGTCGTCCTTCAGGTCGTCTTAGATGTTGTCCTCGAGGTCGTCAACTCTTCGTCCTTGAGGTTGTCCTAGAAGTCATCTTTGACATTGTCCTAGACATCCTCCTCTATTCATTGTCCTAGGCATCGCAAAAAATAACAGCTTCGCTGGTCCTCCATCTTCACGTGAAGTGGAAGGGCTCTACAAATGTTTTCTCAGCTTTTTTATGTCACATTGGAAGTTAGGCCACCCTTTATTTTCATCCAATTTGCTATCGATTTTAGGTGGGCTATTTCTCGGGATATTACGGTAGTATTCAATTAGCTGCAAATTTCTTGTCTGGCGCTTTCCAAATTTTTGGCTGCAGTTGAGCATTCAAAAAGCTGATTCTTAAGTACAGTCAAACAAACTTATAACGATCCCCCGTATAACAACCTATCGGTTATAACGACCAGCTTTCAGAAAATACAGTCGACTCCCGATAATCCAATGTTGCTTAATTGGAAGTGAAGTGAGGGCCCCACCAGTTCTGCATGCAATCCCGTGGAAAAAAATGCTCGGTAATTAGAAGCAAAAAGTCTAAAATATTGGATAATTAGAAGTTGATTTTCAATCGAAAGCCTCGAGGCAACCGTAATATTTGATTAACTTGCGAGTTTTAAAGTGCAAAAACAGCTTTGTGTACCGCATTGGTATTGTCGGCATCGCAGCCGACCACAGCGCCATAACTCATGAAGCGGCGAGATTGAACAGTCAAGACCGGCGCAAGCCGTACGTTGGCACAATAGCATGGCATCGTTTTTGTCCCTTCCCACGTCTTTCCTCGAGTTGGTTCGGGAATCGGAAGTGCGCTGGGCTCGTTCCACCGGTGGTTCCACGGTCGCGACCACGACGATGACAACTCGTGGATCATATCGCACGCTTGACTTGGCCACAAAAGTCAAGATTCTCAAAGAAGTTGAGAAAGGAGGCGCCGCCAAGCAAGACATTGAACGGAAATATGGCATCAAGCCTAACACCCTCTCAAACTTCATCAAGAACAAGCGCTTGATACTGGATGCTTTTGAGAATGATCAATTCAAGATGTCTCGAAAGAGAAGCGCACCAGCGCCCACCCGGAGTTAGAGCAAGCGCTGCTCCTTTGGATTAGAGAAGCACGAAGCAACCAACTTCCCCTCAGCGGTGAAATTGTTGCGGCGAAACCCTTGTCGCGTGCAACGATGTTAGGGATCGACAACTTTGTTTCTTCCGATGGATGGCCACCCCGCAGGGGGCACCTGTGAAGGCAGGTGTTTGGAGAGTGGCGTCTCCACGGACCCCGAGCCCCGCAGGGGGCACCTGCACCTTAGGTGCTAGGTGCTTGGTGAGTAGCGTCACCACGGACCCCAGCCACGTGGGCCACCATACCCGCACGCAGGGGGCACCTACTTTAGTAGGTGCTTGGTGAGTGGCGTCACTACGAACCCCGAGCCATGTGGCTTCGCCCACCCACGTCTGGCTGTGCGTGGCGTACCCGTGTCCGGGGAAAAGGGGACCCTGGTGGTTGAGCTGAGCCCGGGGTATGTTTGGACCCTTCGGGGCCCCCCGGGCGAGGCAATACACTGCTTCGACCCCTGCTTCTCGTAGACGGGTGTCCTGGCTTGGCCCGACCAGGATGATTCAGTCAGTCGCCTCTTCTACCCTCTTCTTCCCTCTTTCACTTTTCCTCCCACCTCTTTCTCTTTTCTTCTGCACTCTCTTCCTTCCTTTTTCACCTTCTTAGGCGGCAAGGGCTAACCTTGAGTGGAAACAGGTTCTGTCCCTGCATCCACACTCGGTTATAGTGCCCGGGCAGCACTGGTAGAGTAATTGTGTCAGCCAAGCCTTTCTTGTTATGGCACATTACCTACCCCCTCGTTGGGCTCTGTGGTGGGCGGTGCACCCGGGCACTGAACTTCTCTCCCATCTTTATGGGTTCTAGACAAAAAACCTCTGATCGGGCCCTGAAAAGGGTCCGCACCGAAGCCATCACTGCAAAGACACCTGACCTTCCTCCAAGATTCTCCAAGTTTCTAGTCATTCATTCTGGAGGCGATAAACAGCTCTCACAGATGTCCCCATTCTTAGTTGCAAAAGTACTTGAAGGTGCAATCGGGAAAAACTACAAGGCAAAGAAAATGAGCTCCGGCAATTTACTTGTTGAGGTGGAAACGAATCAGCAAAGTGCTGCACTACTAGGTTTAACATCTATTTCCGGTTATGACGTCTCTGTCTGTCCTCACCGAACGTTAAAAGCATCCAAGGAGTTATTTCCGAGGATGACCTCCTTGACAGCTCTGAAAGTGAAATCGTTGAAGGCCTCTCTGAACAAGGTGTCACAGCTGCAAGGCGTATTACCATTCGTCGTGACGGGAACGAGCTGAAAACAAAACACGTTGTACTCACCTTCCAATCGACCGTCCTTCCTGAAGCTGTGAGGGCTGGGTACCTGCGCTGCAGGGTTCGGCCTTATGTGCCAAACCCCCGTAGATGCTTCAAGTGCCAGAGATTTGGCCATGGCTCTCAGAGCTGCCGTGGAAAGGCCACCTGTGCGAAGTGTAGCAAAACCAACCATGAAGCTGATGCATGTTCTAACGACCCACACTGTGTAAACTGCTCAGAACCTCACCCAGCATATTCCAGATCATGCAAGAAATGGAAAGACGAGAAAGAGATCCTCACCTTGAAAGTTAAGGAAAACCTTTCTTTCCCTGAAGCACGCCGTCGCTTCGCATTCGTGCAGAAAGGCGGCTACGCCCAAGTGGTGCAGCGGGGACCTGCACCACTGAAGGTTGCAGTGGCAACCCAGACGTCCTTCCTGGACTATGGGAAGCCACGGCAGTCCCCCACACCCCAGCTGAAGATTCAGCTTCCGGGGCGTGCAATCTCGGCTGGGCGGTCTACGGACCCTCCAAGCCAGAGTGCGAACCCTCGCGCTCCAACAGGACAACAGCCTGGGTCTTCTCAGACTGTTTCCCAAACCCAGGAGGGGCCGGTGGCTGCCGCAACCGTCCCTCCTCCGCGATCTCCTTCCAGGGTGAAGGGTCGACACTCTCGCCCACACTCCCTGGAGAGAGCATCATCGAAGGAGCGGCATGGCTCTCGTGCCGCACCTGCAGCGCCTAAGGGACAGGAACGGGTGGACTTGGGCGACGCTTCGCCCAGCACCTCGTCTGCCCCTTTGGCTGGGTCTGGTCGTGGACGGCGCATGGCGCCCCGTTCCCCAAACCTAAAGAACCTTGAAGGAAAAGCCTCGCCTCAGGAAACTGAGGCCATGGATGAGTGTGAAGTTTCCACTCCTGCGTCTGACCAAGACGACATGGAGTGGCAGACTACTAAGAGTAAAAACAAAAGCAAAAGACCGGTGATCCCACCAACATGACATTACGAAGTAATTTTTGCCACATGCGGCAGCTTTAGAACTTTTATATATTCTCCCAGTTTTTTTTTTTTTTTTTTTTTTTTTATTATTTATATTTTAACTTAATTTTAAAACAATGACCAATTTCCACTTTATGCAGTGGAACTGCCGTGGCCTAATCAGAAATATTGATGACGTAAATTATTTTATGGACGAGCTGAGACCCATTGCACTCTGCCTCCAAGAAACACATTTAAATCACACTAATACGCAGATTTTACGTCAGCACCAGGTTTTTAGAAAAGACAGAATTTCCTCAAACTCGTCTGGAGGAGTGGCACTAGTGGTGCAAAATGGTGTTGCTTGCTCTGAGGTCCCCCTTGTCCTCGCCCTTAGAGGCTGTAGCGGTGCGCCTTCTTGTTCACCGTTTGATCACGGTAGTTTCTCTTTATCTGCCTCCTAACTCTCCACTGCATATCAGTGAACTTGAGTCACTTGTAAAACAATTACCTCAACCTTTTTTAATTTTAGGCGATTTTAATGCCCACCACCCTTTGTGGGGTGGTGCTCGCCAGGATTCACGTGGAGGTGTCGTAGAGCGGTTTTTATTATCATCTGGGTTGTGTCTTTTTAATGGAAGGGAACCTACATTTTTTAGTGCAGCTCATCAATCATTTACATCTATTGACCTTTCTATATCATCACCAATTTTACTTCCATGCTTTTCATGGAAGGTTTTAAATAACCCTTTTGGGAGTGATCATTTCCCTATTGTTTTAGAAAGCACGATGCCAATTCCTTCTATTCCGACACGACTTCCAAGGTGGAAATTGGAAAAGGCTGATTGGTCTCTTTTTTTTTGTTTGGAGGCTTTTATTGATTCATCTGTTCTTGTAAATATGAGCCCCGAAGATGCCACGCTGTACGTTACTGAAGCAATTATAGATTCCGCATTACATAGCATTCCCCAGACTTCTGGACGACTCCCCAAAAAGTGCAAGCCGTGGTGGAACAATGACTGCACCACAACACGAAAATCGCAAAACAAGGCATGGTGCATCTTTAGACGATATCCCACTCCACAGAATCTGCTTGAATTCAAGAAAAGCAGAGCCAAAGCTCGCTGGGCGCGAAGGCAAGCTAAAGGCAGTTCTTGGAAAAAGTATGTCACATCTCTGAGTAGTTTTGTTTCATCAAAGGAAGTGTGGGATCGTCTTAGGAAGATCAGGGGAGACTATCGGTCTTTCAGGATACCCCTTTTTCCATCAGCAACATCCCTTAAGGAGCAAGCAAATGTTCTTGGTGAACACTTCCAGGAAGTCTCTAACTCAGCCAACTACAGTGAATCCTTTAAGAGGTTTAGAGCAACAGCAGAAAAACAAGCTATTTCTTTTTCTGGTGCCCAGGGTGTTCCTTATAACAGGCCATTTACACAGTGTGAGCTTGAGTTGGCTCTTGGTGTCAAAAAAGAATCTGCAGCTGGGCCGGATAGGATTCAATACGAGATGCTAAGGAGACTATCGCCTGAATCTTTAAACAGTTTGCTCACCTTTTTTAATTTATTGTGGGATGCTGCTTGTTTTCCTGACTGCTGGAAAATGGCACACATAATTCCTCTACTAAAACCCAGCAAAGACCCCTCCTTACCGACGAGCTATCGCCCGATTGCATTGACAAGCTGCCTGGGCAAGACCTATGAGAGACTTACTAATCGCCGTCTTGTCCACTTTTTAGAGGCAGAGGGTGTGTTTGATAGGAATCAGTGCGGCTTCCGAGCGGGCCGCTCCACGGTTGACCACCTCGTCCGCCTGGAAACTTCTATTCGGGAAGCATTTGTCCATCGCCAGCATTGTGTTTCTGTCTTCTTTGACCTACAAAAGGCTTACGACACGACTTGGAGATATGGAATCCTTCGAGACTTGCACTCGTATGGTGTCCGAGGTCGCATGCTTCACTGCATTCAAAGTTTCTTGACGGGTTGGACCTTCCAAGTGCGTTTGGGCTCCATCCTTTCGGATGTCTTTCTCCAGGAGAACGGCGTCCCTCAGGGTGGAGTACTAAGCGTTACACTTTTTGCCGTGAAGATTAATAGTCTGGCTAAGGTTATACCACCATCTGTATCCTATTCAATGTATGTTGACGATGTGCAGATATCATTTTCCTCTTGTAACCTGTCCAGCTGTGAACGGCAATTGCAGCTCACTATCAATAAGATGAGTAGGTGGGCTGATCAAAATGGCTTCAGGTTCTCTCCCGAAAAGACAATCTGTGTTCCCTTTTCACTCCGCCGTGGCCTGTCTCCAGATCCAGTGTTGCACTTGAATGACGTTGCTATATCTGTAAAGGAAGAACACAAGTTTTTAGGAATAATATTTGATAAAAAAACTCACTTTTATACCCCACTTGAAAGAGTTGAAACATAAATGCCTACGTTCATCAAACATCCTCAAAGTCCTGTCGCATACGTCCTGGGGGTCTGACAGACGGTGCCTCTTGCGACTTTATAACTCCTTGGTGCGGTCCCGCCTGGACTATGGCGCAATTGTTTATGGTTTGGCGCGTCCGTCTGCCCTAAAAACGTTGGACCCCATCCATCATCTGGGGCTCAGACTTGCCACGGGAGCGTTTCGAACATCACCTGTACTTAGCTTGTATGCTGATACACATCAAATGTCCTTGGAAAGACGAAGGCAATATTTGAGTCTTTGTTATGCTTACAAGATATACAGCTATCCTCAACATCCCACTTTCGACGCCCTTCAACCTTCTACATTGTTCCGACTCTATGAAAACAAGCCGAGCATTGTTCGGCCTCTGAGTTTCAGAGTGCAGAGCATGGCAACATCGCTCCATCTCCCCTTTAGTGAAGCTGCTTTGCTGAGGAGCAATGAGAGAGTTGCGCCTTGGGACCTTCTGCCAATCTCTTGTGACTGGTCACTGGCCAAGTACAGAAAGAGAGCTACTTCTCCACTCGTTCTTCAGCGGGAGTTCGCCGAATTGGAACAGAAATACAAGGACTACTCACACTTTTACACTGACGGATCAAAAACATCAACCTTCGTGGGGTGTGCGGTTTACTCCACTACCTTCAGGAAAGTTCGACAACTCCACACTTGTGCAAATATTTTTACTGCTGAATTTTACGGTATTTTAATGGCTGTTGAATACTTATTAGAGAACAATATTATGAAAGCAGTTCTGTTTGTCGACTCCCAGAGTGTTCTTCTAGCCGTTTCGTCCTTAGCAAACAGCAAAAACCTTCTCGTGCAATGTCTTCGGGTACGACTAAACCGAGCACTTCATCTAGGACACCAGATCAAATTCTGCTGGGTCCCGAGCCACGTGGGCATTTCTGGCAATGAGAAGGCAGACTTGCTTGCTGCCTCTGCAAAGGAATGCCCCAAACTGCCTCTTGGCCTGCCACACCAAGACCTGAAACCGATCATACTAAAATCGATTATCAACTCATGGCAGTTGGATTGGGATTTGGAAAAAGAGAACAAGCTTCACAATATCAAGCCCCAACTGGGAGTTCGTTCCATAAAGTCCGTCGGGTTGAGGTTCTCCTTTGCCGCCTAAGAATTGGTCATACCCGTTTGACTCATTTACCCCTGCTCTGTGGTGAGGATGTTAAACTTTGCGACAACTGTGGGAAAGCTATGACTGTTTTGCACATCCTGTGGCATTGCAAAGCTTTAAACCAGGAGCGCCGATCATGTTTTCCAGAACTCTTTCGAGATCACCTTCCCTTTCATCCATATTTTCTGCTTGGCGATCAACCATTTATATCATTCGATAGGGTTTTAAAGTTCCTTCATAACACTGGCCTTTTACACCAGCTGTAGCTTGCAGTTCTTTTAGATTACACCTCTAAGCCCTTTGGAAAAACCTTTGTTTGGCGCAATATGGCCTTAGTTGCCCTTGCGCCATAAAACCCCAATCATCATCATCATCACCGATGGATGGCCGACACGGTTTAAGCATCGTCATCACCTCGTTTTTAAGAGCATGAGTGGAGAAAAGGCGTCAGTCAACCAGGAAACATGCGCGACGTGGCAAGAAAAGCTTTGCGAGCACATGAACGAATATCAGCCGGAAGATATCTTTGATGCCGACGAGACCGCACTTTTTTATCGAATGCTTTCAGAGAAGACTCTGACATTCAAGAACAATGATTGCGCTAGAGGAAAACGTAGTAAAGACAGGGCGTCTGTTTTGATTGCGGCCAACATGTCTGGCACTGAGCAATGTCGCCTGCTAGTGATCGGGAAGGCCGCTAAGCCTATTAATACTGCAGATTGGGCGAGTTGGTAAGGCATCATTACGAACCAGCGCAAGTAGACAGTTATTCAAAATCCAAACACAAAAAAATACAAATTACGAATCAGCGCTGTGCGAGTGTATTTTTTTGTGTGTTTGGATTTTGAATAACTGGTCTACTTGCGCTGGTTTGTAATGATGCCGCTAAGCCTAGATGTTTTAAAGGCGTCGGAACGCTTCCTGTAGACTACGCATCTAATTGGAAGGTATGGATGACGTCAGACATTTTTCGAGACTGGCTCAAAAAACTGGATCGCAAGTTTGCGTCATCAAACCGCAAGGTATTGTTTCTCGTGGACCAGTGCGGTGCCCACATGAATCTGCCGTCCTTGAGTGCCATCCGCCTTGCTTACTTGCCAGCCAACACGACATCAGTGTTGCAATCCATGGACCAGGGAATTATAAAAAATGTGAAGGTGTTGTACAGAAAACACCTTTCTCAAGTGGATGATATTGTGCATGGATAACCCCACTCAGTACGAGGTAAGCCTTCTAAGTGCCATCCACATGCTAGCGCGAGCTTGGGGTCGCGTTAAACAAGAAACCATTGCCAACTGCTTCAGGGCGTGTGGTTTCATAGCAAGTGCTTCAGGGGGTGATTCGTCTTGTTCAACGGAGGAAGCAGAGACAAGTGAGCTTGATGACAATGGTCTTGCAGCAGCTCTCAGCGACGTTCGTTTCGAAGAGTACGTTGCCGTGGGCAGCACAGTGGAAACAACCGGTGCGCTGGCGGACATTGAAATCATTGAAATTGTTCGGCCACGCTAGGCTAGCAACGAAAGTGACATCGACGACGATGTTGGAACTGAGCCACAACCGCTGGCTGCTGATGTAGCTGCGGGCCTTGCCCTCGCGCAGCGGTTTTTTGCAGCAGAGAACAACGCTGAAGAAGCACTCAGGCACATCTACAGTCTGCAGAATTTACTTTCTGCAGCAAGATTCTGCAAGAAAAAGCAGACGGCAATCACCAATTTTTTTTCATAAACGGTCAGTTTTCAAAATAATGAAAATGACCCTTTTCGTTCCTTGTGGTCAATTGGAAGTTTGTTTAGTTCTAAGTTTTTTGCGGTCCCCGTGAACTTCGTATTAACGGGAGTCGACTGTATATGAATTCAAGGCCCTACCCATTAAAAGTTGGTCTAGATAAAATAACCGTTTTTCAAAGCATCATACCGCTACAAAAAGCACAAAATCCACTTTAAAAAAAAAAAAGCTTTTGCGCGCGAAAAGAAAAAAAAGGAAAAAGAGCTACATTTTGGGCGCGGCGCTCCTGGAGACGCTCAAGGTCATTTGCACGGCCGCGCAGCAGGGGAGGAAACAAAACTATGAAAGCAAAAACGCCCTCCCGGGTCGCGTAGTCTGCCGATTGTGCGTGCACGTTCGTTCTATGTTTGCAAACTCCGTATTCAACTCAAGAAAAGCACAATGCTCGGTATAAGGTGGCTAGCCCCATCACCACCGTGACTGTTTGTTTACGTTCGCTATTTTGGTATCCGTATCATACACATTCTCTCGCGTCTGCGGACTCGTGTCTGTTGTTTTAGGATAGAAAAAAAAAAAAATCCACTGGGGGCTTTATTTAAACGAAAGGGCATCATGCTGGCAGAAAAATATGGCAACGGAGCAGCACTGCGTGGCCTCGTAATCCCAGCCATTCGACGAGCTCGCAAAGTGTTTGAAAGATGACCCTGGCAAGGCGATGGCCGCGCACTTGTACATGCGCAGGCAGCGCGGCACTTAAAACGCTTTAGTCCAAAGCAAGAATTAATTACCACTGTGGACAGCGAAAAACCATCGTTGAACTAGTACACAGCATATATTTTTGTGTTGGCGTGCGTTTCATAAAATCTGTTTCATGAGGTACCGTATTTACTCGAAAATAGGTCGACCCCTATTTATTGAACCCACCGAGAATACAGTAAAACCTCGTTATAACAAAGTTGAAGGAGCGGTCGTAGTTATTTCGTTATAACCATTAGTTTGTTATAGCCAATGTCCATTTCTCCATACTATTAGCAAGCAAGGGGAATTATGATTGCTTTGTTATATCCATTAGTTTGTTATATCCCATTTTGTTATAACGAGGTTTTACTGTAAAAAAAATAATATGAATATAGGTCGACCTTTTTTCTTTTTTTTTTTTTTAGGAACAGGGGAAAGTTGGGGCAAAAGAAGGAAACAAACCTTTATTTACAGAACTCTCGGCTAAATCGCAGGGCGATGCCAAAAACTTAATCGTCGTCAGAACTTCCGGACATGTCATCGTTGTCCGAAGCTTCGTCAGCTTGGTAGGCATCCTCGTTAATTCGCAACAATACCTCACTGACACCGCTGTAAAGTGACGACAAGAAAGAAGGTGGAGATGGGCGAAGCGACGAAAACCAAATTCAAAGACGCGAGCAACGCCGCGAGTCGCTGTGAGCAACACGCAAGCCGCTGCCAGCAACAGACTAAAGCAACCTCCATTTTTTTGTTTTCCTTTGTGCGCATTTGCGAGGGAGAGGAATGGAGGGCAAGGTCCATCGCGCATCGTGTTCTTCTTCCTCCCCTTCCCCATTGCCCAGCGAGGGGAACGCTACAGGCGCGATGGCAAAACCCGACGCCCGAGGGATGTGGGCGAGCGGCGGCCACGGTGGGGGGGCTGTCAGTTGCTGCTATTTCGGTTGTTTTCGTGCACCAAAAGCTTTTTGATACAAGAAGCGACGCAGCTCTACGGCAACGCCGGCTCGGTGATTCGATAGCTCCATGCCCTCGGTAGGTTTGCAAAATTTGGTCGTGAATGTAGGTCGAAATTCTTTGGTCACGATTATAGGTCGACCCTTAATTTTTGACGACATTTCCGAGAAAAAAAAAAGTCGACTTGTATCCAAATAATTACGGTATGTAGTCAATCTTCATTATTTTTACTTGCACGGTAGAATCTGCAGCAATTTACTTTTTGATTATCTGAATGCTAAATCTGCCTGCGTGTTAGAATTGGGGGTGCGTTAGAATTGTGCAAACTGTTTCTTTAAATAAAGAGCTGTCAGAGTGAAACTAAAAATAACAGCTTCATTATCATTATTTACAACGTTTGAAGGTAAGTCCAGATATAACAAGCTACTGATAAATTTACCACTTTTCGCGGAGCTATCACATTCGTTACAAGTGGGTTTGACTGTATTCGAGAAGATAGTACAGAAGATAATGGATAGTGGGCCGCAAACGCAAGGAGAATTTCAGAAGAGTACACTTTCCACAAAGTTCCAAACGAACGACCGCTGCAAACAATTAGCCGCTTCTTTTTTTTCCACCTAAAGAATGGCGCTGCGTTTCTCCAGTACTTCGTTGCAGACTACAGCAAAATGCAATACCATTGCTCGTCTCTTACGAAGCATATGTTCTGCTGACCAAACATTGCTCTTGACCCTCCAGCATCCTGGAACATTGAGTGCAGTCGTACTCAATGGCCCAATAGCTAATAAATTCCCTTCCACCCCTTCCACACCCCCACTTCTCTTCCCACCGGACCTCCTGCATTGAGCAGGAGGAATGGCTTTCTCCAGACTCGCGCCCCTCGTGACTGAACTCAATTCCAAATATAACGCGAGGTGCGTTTTGGAGCACGTAATTCCGGAAAAAAATCTCTCGTTATATTCGTGCAAATACGGTATATAGCTGTTGTAGACAGCTAAATTCATGACATGGAAGATCTTTTTGTACCCTTTGGCATATCTCCGTATAATGGGAAACGGAGCCAGCTGCTGATCCTCACGGTCGACACCTCCCATACCTCTGTTGTAATTAAGCACAATCTGTGGTTTGAGGACTGGCTGGTTGTCTTTTCTTTGTTTTCCTGTGTCTGTCAGGTTTGTTGCATCATGGGAGGTTGAGAGCAAGTTTACAGGCTTCTTTTTCCTGCCATGTCACAGCCATCAGTCCACGGGAAAAGAGGCTGCGACACTCGCCCTTTTGAAGCTTGATTTCTTTCAACTCCTGTGGCATGTTCTTTCGATGAACCCGAACTGTCCCGACAGCGTTAGACCCCGCTTCCTTGATGTGAAGGAAGAGTAGCGGGGACAAGTATCAGTTGTCTGTATAGATGGTGTGACCATTTCCGAGACGGTCTCCCACAAGGTCGATCACAACAGCCTCGCTGCATAACATTCCAGCTGTTGCCGGAGTCTTCTCACCTTCGCCTGTGTAAATAGAAAAAGTTCAGGCAGTATCCACTCGACGACTCACACAGCTTGTAAAATTTGATCCCAAGCGCGCGCGCTTCGACGGATCGAATTAAATGTAGTACAGAGGACCACGGAACTTCATGAGGCTTTTGTCTACTGCCAGTCCCTCTCCTGGAAAATACGACTTGCCAAACACCTTCAAAACATAGTCCAGGACTGGACGCAGCTTTCGAAGTTTGTCGTCATCAACTGGCAGGCTGTTGTCGCACAGGTGAAGGTATCGTGAGAGCGCCCAAAACCGCTGTCTGGGCATCACGGAGGCGAAGAAGGGTGTGCTAATGACGCTTCTCTGAGGCCAGTAGGCTTTAATGCTGCTTTTTTCACTTGGCTCATGAGAATACAAAGAGCAAAGTACGCCTTCATCTCACCTGGAGTTGTTGGAAACTACGAAGGGTCCGGAGAGGAGGCCTGCTTCTCAAGTGCGCAGGCATTCGTATGACGTGCCAGCATCTGCCAAAAGTCTTTGCCTAACAACGCATTGAACATTTACAGGGCTGTAGGACTGTCCCTTACAGCTATCTGAATAGTTCTCTTTACACCTGGTGTTCCGGCGAAAGGGATCTTTGCAACTTTGTCGGCACTGTCGTCGTCTTCCCATTGCCAGGCGTCGAGTCTTGGAGCTTTTGATGGTGGTGGCGCGACGGGCTCCGAAGAATTAAGTGGTTCTTCTGAGTCCGAAGCCTCAGCATCGTTGTCACTGTCCGAATTACTGCTTTCGATGTCCATAATGAATTCTGGGTTGTCGCAGTCATCATCCTCATCACTGTCAAACACAACATCAAGAATTTCCTCACTCGTAAGACACCTCCTCTTCCGCGACGCCATGTTTTCATACACAAAAAAAGAACCGCAAACTTCTTCCTTTTCACTTCTAAATATTCACAAAATAATCACGCATGTGGCACCATCTGGTGTCAAAAGTACTAATCAAAATACCTACAGCCTGTAAAGTGTCGCCATCTGTCATTATATTTTGGAAACAAATTGTTTTGCGGAGGACGGCGATTCGCCGTTTTATTGCACTTTGGCCCTTTCTCTTGCGGACGGCGAATCGCCGTCTTTGGAAGCGAATAGTTTAATGTCCTTAGGGTGCAAAACACGAACACATTTCCTCCACAATCCTACTCTTGCACCGTTCGATGGAACTCCCCCCACCTGCCACATTTCCTGGTTAAAGGAGAGTGTACAGTGGACCCTCGGTAATTTGAACCTTATGGGGACCAAAGCTTTGTTTGAATAATGCAAAGTTTGAATTACCGGGAGTTTTCTTCCTAAAAACACATAGGACGGGACCTACATGTTAGTTTGAATTATCCGTGAGTTTGAATTAACGAGATTCCACTGTACTGGGATTCCAAGCTGCATAAATTATGATGTATTACGCGTAATGGGATTGCTGTATTTTTTTTTTTTTTTTTTGGCTACCATCTTAAATTTTGGTTTGATCCTTGTGTGCATGCGCTCAACTGTAGTACTCTCCCACTCCCGGTACTCTCGCCTCTAGTCCCCAACAAGACGGCAATGGTAGGCTTCCAGTTATCCCTTCTTCGGTGCGAGCTCCCTACCTTGGACAGCACTTGTGCGTCTCGTGGGCGAGCATGCATGTGCAGCCAAAGCACAATGGATGGCAACGAGCGCACGCTGGAGGCCGAGCATTCGAAAGAGGCTCTTCGCCATTCTTGTCTTGCGAGCGACCGTTGAAAGCACCGTAGGCATTGTCTAAGCGTTCTGAGGTCTCCTCCCGTAGCCGTGCTCTCAGGTACCATCCCAAGCAGCACGTATTTTGGCCAAGCATTGGCCAATGGCCGGTGATGGTCTTTTGGCCAATGGCCAAAGAGTGGCCATTCGTCAGCCAACGGTTGGCCGACGGCTGATGGCCAGAGAAGGGCCAGTCGTTGGCCATTGGCTGGCCACTTTCTGGCCACTGGTCAAAGGATCATGGCCAGCCATTGGCCAATGATCGGCCAAATCTGTGCTGCTTGGAGTCTGTCCTCCCCTCACAGTCGACGTCCCCTCCCTCAGGTCCCTGTGGTGGCCCCGCCCCCAAGGGGCTCCCGCCTCGCGGTGGGTGCGTCCAGCCCGACCAAGCCGCCCCTGCTCAAGACCAAGAATGTGTCCGGACTGGTGACGCACAGTGCGCCCCCCAGCGGGGGCCCCAGCCCGGAGGGGTCCCGGGAGGCCGACTCGGACGACGAGGCTGGGCAACGGGTGGCAGTGTCCGCTGCCTCGGCCGCGTCCCGTCGGGCCTACCGCCCAGAGCGGCGCCACCACACGGCGGACTCGTTCGAGCACCTGAAGAACCGGCGGGACCCCTCGATCCACAAGCGCCTCTCGTGGAACCTGGGCCAGCAGCAGCAGCAGCAGTCGGCGGAGGCGCCGCTGCGGGACCGCCGGGTCTCCAAGTGCCTGAGCAGCGAGTCGGTGTACAGCTCGAGCGGCGTGAGCAGCACGGGCTCGCTGCTGCTCAGCAGCGTGGGCAGCAGCGAAGAGGAGGGCCGCCGCACCCTGCTGCTCGGCAGGGAGGCCGTGCACTTGGACGTCAGCGAGGTCAGGGATGGCATCTCGTCCGTGCAGATCGTGGCGGCGGACGGCGGGCGGGCCCCGGGCAAGCCCTCTCGGGCCGACCTACAGAGGATGAAGGAGTTTCTCCTCACCAGCTGCTCCGTCGAGGCCTCGTGAGTTCCTTTGAGCTCTTGTTAATGCTCTGTTAAGGAGCTCGTACCTGTCCGTCGTTCTCCTTTTTGAGATTTGCTTTCATTTTATGGTGACGGCTGTTAGGGGCCGGACATACGGACATGGCTAGCCCTTAAAGGGCAACTCTGGCCAAAACTCGAAATGAAATAAATTACTGGTATCGCTGTAGTGACACAAAATACGACCCCAGCCAAAATATTACGTCCGAGGGACACCGCATTCTCAACTAATGACGTTAATAAAAATGCAACCCGCCGCGAGCCGCTGCTCCTTAACGGGCGGCCAGCGGGTTGCCGATCGCTAAAGCAACATCGGGCCATGACGTCCCCATCGTTCTCTTTTTTTTTTTCCTCCGGTCCGGGCGTTGCGCGGAGTGCACTTCTCTGAGGCGCTACCACTGCTACTTCGGCTTGTGATTGGCGTATTTAGCCGTTGCTTTTATCTGTAACCCGTGTAGCTTCGGTATAGCCTTTTGTTTATTTGCTTGTGAGGACTCCAAGACTCGTTTTAGCGAGCAACTCGGTGCGCCCAAGACTGCTCAGCTGTCTTTCGAAAGATGCCGAGTACAACTGTAGCGCTGTGGGCTGCTCACACAACCCGCTGCGCATCCCGGATGTGCTTTTTCACAAGTTTCCAACGGACCGGAAATTGGAGAAGGTCTGGGTGAACGCTGTTCAACGAGTGGACTTTGGACTTCGGTTTTTACCCGCCCGAGGAAAAAAGAACGAAAAAACAGACGTGTACAGCCCAGCTCACGTGTGTTCGGGTGCCGTGGGGCCCGCGCCAGAGAGCCTCAAAGCTCCGTGTCTGGAACTGACCCGCAGCGGGAAAGCGAGGGCCCCCAGTTCTGTACGTCAGGCAGCGCGGCGTAGAGCAACGCCGCTCTGCCTGCTTGCTAGGCCTAAATTGCCGATGACAATTTAGGCCTAGCGACGAGTACGGAAAACCGTACGCACGGCGACAGACGCCGAGTACGGCACTGAACGAGTTCACTCGTTTTCCAGTCGCTAGCTTCTGGGTATACAAGCGAAGAGTACGGCATAGCGCACGCACGGCGGCGGCCACCGATACGGCACCGAAGGAGTTCACGGGTTTTCCAGTTGCTAGCTTTTGGGTATACGCACTAACTCTTGCTACATATGCTGGATAACTACCACGTATACAGAATTAAAATAAAGTCAGCTTACCTCCTATCTTTAGACGGCTAGCGCAATAAAGTTAAGAGCCGTTCAGCCTGCGTACTCGTTGCACGAGAACGATCCTGATGTCACGTTCACATTGCGGCTGATTTCCAGTGTTGCCGGGGCCTCGAGCGGCTAGTTTCGGTTTTGCTGGTCACGCCCCAAGCAAAGCTTTGAGGTGTCATATCTTTAAAACTATGCACAATAACGAGAAAAAAATTGCACCTTGCAATTCAGGGACGCTGACTGCACTAAAACTGTCGTAATCCCAAAATCGAAAGTATGGACCGGAGTTGCCCTTTAAGGAGGAGCTTTGCCCCTAAAAGTAGAACAAAGAAAAACGCCTTCAAATTCCTTTACCTTTCCTTTAGCATCAATGGACCGCAAATAATTTATAAAAAAAATAACTATGCAGTGTAAACAAATGAAACTTTCTGGGAATACTCTCTAGATGTTGGCAGATTTAAATACCTATAGCATTTTTCAAGATCAACTTCTTTTACAGAAATTTATTTTTTCCTTGGTGGTGTCCCCCCTTATCACAGGATTGCTATTTTTTTCTTGAACATAATTGATAGTTTTTGTGGGCATCGGTAGTATCTATAGGCAGGAGCCAACTATCGATAGTTGACTATGGTAGTGCTATTGATACTCCACTATCGATAGTTCTGAAACAGCTATCCATAGTATTGATAGTCAATTTATTGATGGTTTTGGATGGTTACTGGGCAGGCTTGATGATGCACTAGCCTTCAGAGGTACTCAGGTTTTTGCAATCGCCCACTCTTTTTGCCTTATCTTCCTGCGATGCAAATTATACGACAACCGCCATCAGTGGTGTCATCTGGTACATAATTAACTTGCAACTTGAAGTGTCGAATCCATAACTAGACTGCCTCATTGTTACTGCCTGCATGCCAGCGACTAACTTTCAGGCATTTTAAATTAACGAAATTTGCAGTTACAGTATAGACCACTTACAACGTAACCGCTTATAGTGCAGGACCAGGTATAACGCGGCTTTTTTAAACCACCGGTTCACCTCCCATAGAACTCCATGTAATTACATACCGCTTAAAATGCAGGAGCGCGAAGGGAAATACCGGTTATAGTGCGGTTTCTGGAACAGCCCGCCAACCGCGCCGACCGACCGGCGCAGCGAGCACGCTTCCCTGTGCGACACTAGATAACGGCGCTAGCCGCAAGCGGCACTCGCGGGGCAAGGAGGTTGCTCGAAGAAGCGGGGAGGAGCAAAGAGAGGCTTCGGTCGCCATAGCGACGGAGGGACGCACGCATGTGTCATTCACGTGCGTGTGTCCCTCCGCTGCGTTGGAAACAACCGCAACGACAGACCAATTGCAGGTCGAAGAGACGTGTTTGCGCGCGTTGCATGCCGGTCGCATTCCGGCTTCTTCTATCCGCAAACATGGCGTCGGTTGTGATCATGGAGAATGGAAGGGTAGGAGAGGGCATGACGTCAGTTGTGTAGCCTCCACAAGCCATGGTCCCTTGAAGCCTCGCCTCTTTCTCATTTTCTTCCCTACTCTCCTCACTTATCAGCCCAACATGATCACATCATGTTACCGTAGCTAGCCTTCGTCTAGCCTTCGATCTGATAAAACCTACCGGATGGAGCGCGCGTAAGCCTGCAAAGAATCCTCCTACAATCAACCATCCATCTCACACGTGACATGTCACGCGCACCAATCGCCAGAGAGATCTGCGGTCACGCTGGGCACAATATCATTCAAACTTTTTATGAGTAGGCTTCACCAATATTGCAACGTGCCCCCTCCTAGTACTTCTAACCTCCTTGGTTGTGATCGTCGTCGTAGACGGCGTGGCGGAAGCTCATCGTTCCGCGTAGAAGCGCTATCCTTGACTGAATTTTCGTTGTGTGTCACTATGATAACCCAGCACGTACTAGAAGGGAAGATCCACCTACTCGTCCGGCGATGTTGTGGCGGCACTCTCAAGACGGCAGAAACGCCCGTGTCGTCGTGTTTGTTTACTTCGACTACAGTAGTGCTTTCTAACCCTTTGTGTTTTCGAACATCGCCCGGATATCTTATTTGGAGCATTTCATGCCTGCACTCAAGTTGAAGGTATTACTGGCATGTACCGTATAAAGGATGCAAATTTTCACGCATTTCATCACCGGAGAAAAGTGATTAGGGTTAGCAAACCTGAACGCTCGCAACGTCCATCCGCAACCCGCGACGCCGTTAAAAGGCTGCGCCAGGCAAAAGTCACTCATTTTTTTCAAAATGTGTGACACACTTGAGAGAGAAGTGTACTAGCCTGGTGAAGTAAAGACTTTCCTCAAACTAAGCTTTATTTTTTGTCTAATATAAAAGAAATTGTTTTACAAAGGTAAGTTGTCTCATGGCATGTATTTTGGCCAGAAAAATTTGTTTTGGTTATAGCGCGGTACCGCTTATAGTGCGGATTTTCGCGACTCCCGCAACATACGTTGTATGCCGTCTACACTGTACCTCTTTTTCTTATTTATTTTTTTTGGGGGGGGCAGGGAGGGGGTGGTTTGATGTTGAAGTTGGGTTGACTGTCAAATTTATTTTAATACTTTGAGTTCACGAGGGAATTGAGCCCTATGCATAACTGCAGGGAATCGGTATTTTTTGGTTGTTTCAGGAATTTTGTGGTCTGATAAAAGCAAGTTGTAATCGTTTATTCGATTTACATTAGAAAATATTCCTATTAGCATACTCCTATCAAATTTACCGCACTTATTTTCTCCGTATTGCATTCAACTCGAAACAGAATCACAAATATTTCGTGGTTACCTTCTGTTCGATTTGCATCGCATTCCAATTGTGTAAAACCAGTTAATAATCTCAGTTTGGATGCTCCCCTGCCCGTACTAAACACCGTTTTGTCAACATTCTCGATCACTGCAGGGAAGTCTGACAGTGAGCCCCATGGACTACACATGCACAGCAGAGCCATTGCCCGCCTGTAGGCGACACGGTGTGCAGCCTTGCTTTCTGCAGAGGACTACACCCGTTTTGGGACAAGGGAGGGAGGTCACGCCAGTTGCACATATCTGCCGCATCCTCGAAGACAGACACTGACCACAGCATCCACTCTTTCACCGAGGGGCAGCGTACGGCGGAGAGCCTCCAGAGTCCCTGACGACTCCTTGACCTCACTGGCCTCAAGGCCTTGTCTGTAAGGCCTCGTGTGTAAGGGCCTCGTTTGTAAGGCATCATCTGTAAGGCCTAATTCGTAAGGCCTCGTTTGTAAGGCATTGTTTGTGGGGTCTGACTTATAAGGCCTTGTGGGTAAGGCCTTGTCTGTAAAGTTTCGTCTGTGCCGTTCTGGCGTGCACGGTCCTGCACCGTCGGCGCAGGACGCTCCCAGCCACGGGGTTCATGTGCGGGTTCGGTCTTGCAGGTCTCTCCCATCTATGCACGCCGTGCACGACCACACGCTTTGCACGGTAAAGTCTCGCCCGCGGTGAGTGGTTCCGCCAAATGGACAAGCGACTGGGCCCCCAAGGCGTTGGGTAGCACCGATTACCGTGGGCAAGGGCATCGTTTCTCTTGTACCGGCAGCCTAGGGAAAGTTTAGCGTTGCGCGGTAGTTTTTGTTCCACACATTTTTAGGCAGTTGACGTGCGACTCGTTGTCGGGATCTGGACATGGTAGCGGTCCGATTGGTGCTATATTTTTTTCATTCTGAACTGCCATTACAGTGACACGGGGTTTGTTAGCTCCAGTGTTTTCAAAATTGCAGCCCCAAAATATATCTTATTTTGCGGCCGTTTTTAAGCCGTGGTGCACTTTAAAGAATTCCAGTTCGAGCGGACACGCGTTAAAGGGGTTTAAGATGGTTGTTCTCGCACCGCGCGTAGATCAAGTGAGATGTATTTTTGCCCGCGGGAACGGCGTCTCGCATTCCTGTGATGCACTTTATAGATTCGGCACTCCTCGTGCAACCTGTACATGCTCCACTTTGTACTTGTGGGTGCTCTCCCCTTTGTCCGCACCTCAACATACTATGCAGTCAACCAAGGCGAGATTGGCCTTGTGTGGGCGAGGTATTCCAGCGATGTACAGACTACGTCTACATTTGCCCTTTCGGTTTTGTTTCTATTAATTTACGTGCAGGAGAGACATGCAGCAGTTGTAGTGCCAAACCAGTTAAAAAGGCTATGCATTGGGACGTTGTTAAACTCGGCATTGGTGCTTACGATCCTTTCACATCTTACTTCGACATTCGAACTTCCCCCGCGTTATTTTTTTGTGACCGAACCATCGGGCTCCGACATTACGGACACGCTTTAGGTCGGAGAACGATTCTTTCTCGCCACTTGGCACGGAGAAACTTTTACAGGCTGTGATACAGATTAGTTGTGACTGCACTGACAATAGCGGCAATGGCAGGCAAAAGCGATGATGGCGCGCAGTCTTTTTGTATAGGTGCCATCGTCGGTTTCACCCTGCGAAGCATAGTGGCGTTTTGTAGTTGTGTCAACTTTTAGAATTAACGTCCTCGGCAGTTGCTCGTCAACTTGTTATAATGAACAAAGGTTCTTAAAGCACTTGACCGTGTACAAATTAGAAAGACTTTTGCCCTCCCCGTAAATGGCCATTTTCGGCGAGCCAGTTCCTTCGGCGGGCTTCACTGTGCGATGTCTGCATTCCGGAGGCAATCGGATTGAGCCTGGATTTTTTTAGATACCTTCAGTGTTTGCACAGTCCAGTAGGGTTGCACTATTTCAGCCTCCGACGCGGCAATTCTTCCTCGCCGAGCTTGCGCGGTGCAAGACGCCTGGCTCGCAGAGTAGTCCGGACGGGGCTTCTTCGCCCCTGACGGTGCGGTCATCTCCGCGACGTCGACCTTAGGGTTGGCACTGGCAATATCTCGGCACGAAGCCATCGCTCGTATGGACCACGGTATTTTCAGTCTCGGCACGGTCCGCGGAGAAGATCGGCGTGCAGTTTTTAATCGTGCGGAGCGTTTCCCTCGACCGTGTTTGTCCCCTCTCGAATCAAAGTAGACGTTTGGTCTGGTTGTTTTAGGACCAGGAGCGTAACAAAGATCGTGAAAAGACGAGAAACATGCACTTCTTGCCTCTTGTCTTTTTTGTTTCTTGCATTTAGCTTGTCTTTTTTCTTTTTTTGCTGGTGCGTGACAGTTGTGTTTTGAGAATTCCCTTTGAGAATGTGTTGCACCACTGTATTTGTGTACCTATTTGAGCAGATGTCAGGAATATAGGATTAGGGTAGCTCAAGGGTGGCCAGGCTGACCCGGCCTAAAAGCCGCAAACAAAACGACGAAACTTCCAAGAGCTGTGGTGGGGGGGGGTACAACTCGAACTACTTTTATTCTATCAGAGTCAAAAGCAATACAACTGTATGTGGGGTAGCTCGTAGCACAAAACTACCAAACCACAACCTGTCTTTCAATTTAAAACTCGTTCCTTTTCTCTTTTTGAGTACGAGTTTGTGTGACCGGGAGGGAGGCGGGGGAGTGTGTGTGTGTGTGTGGTGGGGTTAGGGGAGGAAGCCGCGAGCCGCACTTTAACACGCGAAAAGCCGAATGTGGCTCGCGAGCCCCAGCTTGGCCACCCCTGGGGTAGCTGTTATGTCACATGAGGCTCGAAGGTGTTTGTCAGGTGTGTCCAAGATCATTGTCCAAACAGCGTGAAAAACCGAGGACGAAAAAAGAGCCAAGAGCGTGCAACGACCGACAACTAAAGCCTTGTTTGGAAAAACGTGCTACAAATGAAATTTTGTTTCGTAGAGGATCTCCATTATGTACGGGTGACTTAATTTGACATACTATGCAGACGGCCCGAAAATTTCTAACACCTCCGTGGTATATCGGGTGGCTGCCCACCCAGAATTCCAGAGATAATGTTCCAACATTGCGCTTGATCGTTTGAGCCAGCAAACCCGAGATTAAGACGTCAGAGGTTGAGCACCGGAAACTAGATGAAAGACATGACTCACTTGAAGTTCCAATCACTTTATTGTGATTTTTTTAATGGTTTTATTTTTCTCGAATTTGAAGGTTCCTTTTGGCTCGAACCCCAAGTTTATACGCACATTTTTTTGCTGTTTAAAGCGTATGCACCCTCGCACATTGTCGTTGGCTTGATGCCTCTTGTTCGACGTACCGAAGACAAGTTTCGCCCTTTTTCGGCTGGCTCAGTATGGTAGTACACGCCATTAAACAGATGCACGAGCAGGTCCTATGTTAGAAGTGGGCGTAGTGTTCAGCCAGCACCGACTGGCCCGTCGGGTAGTGACGACCCTCGATAGTGTCGGCCATGATTGTACCGTGTTCTCGTCAATGCCTTTGCTTTGCTGCCACTGTGTGTGCCACAGGGTGTGAAGGCACCTCGTGTGATGTGAGGGTTGCTGTTCCTGTCAAAGTTACTAGCCAAAGTACCCAGTGTGTATGAGAGGGCACCTGCCTCTCTAGGAAGATGCTTCTGATGGTGATGATGATGGAAGCAAACCATAGGCAGGGGTCAGATTCTAGTTTTAAAGGCATGTGAATCATTTTCTCATGCATGTACATACCTATAAATAAGAAAAGTTATATGTATACAGTTACATTGGAAGCTCAGGCAGATCCAACTGCCGCTTCTGTACAGCATAATTAGATATTTTATTTTCACGCACACATCATAATTTTTTTATCATAATTTATTGCAGTGAAACACAGAGTATGACGAGCGGCTCTCTACTGCAGACGGTGTTAGCGAAGAGGGCGTTTCCCGACGAATGTGCTAGCACACCTTCCTATCTGAACATTCACAGGAAAGTTGGTTCCCGCTGACTGTTAATGTGTAGGAAGCTCGGTTCGACTATTAGTACAAAAGCTAATAAACAATAAAACTGTTTCCCGTAAATTTCGTCTTTGTGCCGTCTGTTTTCTCCAAGACCGCAGCAGCAAGGCCACGCTTCCAGTCACGGTTATTGGGCGGACATCCAATGCACACAAAAACCGTTGGTACGATTATTAAACGGTGTACTGTACTCTTTTGCACGATAACTTGGCAAACCGTTGGAGGCTACGGCTCTTGTGACCCAATAAGAGCGTCGTAACGAGGCGCATGATACCGGGTCACAGGAGCGTGCGTATCGCTGCACTGGGAAACTGACCATCATCTGCCGGCACAGACCGTCCGTTGCAAAACCAATTAACTTCGGACGAACGTCCACCAACGCAGCATTGCCGTCTTTCAGAGTAGCGAGTTCTTCGGGAAGAAATCGCGAGATAACTGTACACCCAATTTACCCGCGAATCTGTGGCAGGTCTAGGGCAATGTTTTGAGTGGAAACGGTCAATGACACAGATGCAATCGCCAACAGTCACGGCTCTACAAGAATAAAAAAAAATGGGAGCAGATACGGATGTGGCGTGTCTTTTTTTGTTTTGGATATAATTAAAACTTACATTTGTCAATATTTGTTCCTTATATTTTATATTTTTTCAATAAAGATGGAATTGCGCCAGTTTCGTTGCTGCTAAGAGAAAAAAAAACCTAGGACTACTTTGTTGTGGACGGCGCCAATAAAGTGGCAGTAACGAGGCCTCAGTGGCCTCTACCATGGAATGTTATTACGCGACTTGCTCCGACGCTCTTAATGGGTCACGAAGGCCGTGGCCTCTGCAGTTCGCCGAGTTACCATGGACGGAAAAGGTAAATGGCAGAACATTCCTCTTCTACCTTCTGCCTCCTACTGCCCTGACTGCGCATGCACACCCGAGGTGCAGGAGATGCTAAAGAGATACCAAAGGTAGAACGCGCACGCTGGAGGGCGGTCCAACTGAAAGGTTTTTTTTGCCATCTTCATCCTCTCGGTGATATAGGGCGGTTCCACAAAACGTCTCTTCCCATCCAGCAGGCTGTATTCTGCCATGTTAATGAAGAGCATCGATTACTTTCGCCATTTATTTACACGCAGACACGTTGCTTTTGGGGTTGGAAAAAACGCCGGAAGACGTCGAGTGCCTCCATCGACGACGGGACTCTGCAAGTATGTTTGGGGACATATCGGGGTCACACAGGTCCAAGTTTATTCCAATTCGTTTCCATTCAGGCTCGCTCGGGCATGGAGCTGGGCGGAGATACTCAAAAAGTAGTCTGGAATACATGCACTGATATATGCGTATTTTAAGGCCAAAATACAGATACTGAGACACATTTTTTTTGTGTAATCTGATATTTCTAAAATGCTTCTGCAAAAGTGGCAAAAAAAATTTTTTTTAAATCTTGAAATACAGGTAGATACGGAAGTACTTTATTTTTTTTTTTTTCCTTCACCCGAGGAACAGGTGATTGTGGCAAATCAAAATCGCAGTCCTCGTGTTTTGGCGAGTGTTTGCGGTATACGCTCCGTGCGGGAACTATAGGGGGCGCTTTGAAAAACGCGTGTAGCGCCGCTAGCGGAGGGGCTGGCGTTCGACAGTGAGGCGCGCTCAGCAGCCTGCGGCGCCTTTTCGCGTGCAAAGCTGTGGCGCCGGAAGCGCGCACGGACGGAACTTCTGCTTTTTGAGCCGATAAGTTGAGGGTGACGTTGCAGAAGTGCTGGGACAGATTTAAGAAGGGCATTTAGCTGTTCTCCGCTTCTTATATATTGACTCCGAGTCGTTATTAGTGGTAATTTCTTTAGTTGCGGTCGAAAAAAGGGTTTCAGCAATTTTCCGAAAAGCAAGACGGCCGCTACCATAATTGTTCTCAGTGGGAAATTTGTTTCGCTCGTCGCTGTAAACGTAGGACTGCTGGGACGATGATATTTGAAGGCGAGTGAGATGTTCACTAAGTTTGTGCACTAAGTGGGCCACGTTTTATTAAGACAGCAGGTGTGAAAGTTATGGTCCTAACGAATAAAGGAATTAAGCTGTCAGGAATATCCAATATTGGATCCAAAATGTTGTGTTATAACCGGGCTGTGCGAAGTGCAGATTTGGACATACAGGTTCTTGGACATGACCGTAACTTGACACAACAGTTATAATACCAAAAATAGGTGGCTTAGGGAAACCAGGCAGAAATTTGGTTTGGGCAGCGTAACTGAATGGGAAACGGTTTTGACCGTGAAAGGGCTGTGAAGAGAATACCACTCATCGTGGGAGATGGACTTTACAGGTAGGAAGGGACTAGTGCACTGTACTTCCAATTGAAACAACTTTACGAAAGGTGGCTTCAAAGCTGAGAAAACCAAGTTGCAGGCCAACACACTGTTTGGCCTACAAAGGCTTTTGCGGTCAGCTGATGTGTATGTAGTAATCTGGTTGCGCAAGGTGCTGATTTTCGGCACACAGGTACTTGGACAACCGTAACTTGACAAAACACTTATTATACCTAAAAGAGGTAGCATAGTTGAACCAGGTGGAAATATTTTTGGGCGGCATAACTAAATGGGAACCGGTTTTGACCGTCAAAGGCTGTCAAGAGAATACCATTCACCATGGCCGGGAGGTGCACACTTCACAGGTAGGAAGGGACCAGTGGACGGTACTCCCAGTTCGAACAACTTTGCGATAGGTGGCTCTAAAGCGGAGAAAAAAAAATGCTGTCTAGAAGACTCGGGGTGTCTGCGTTTCCACATCCAAAAGGAGTCGGATCAAAAAAAGAAAGCACACCACATAAACTTCCATACTCAAACATCGATTGTCCATTGATTCCAAGTTTCATTGTAGTTTTCCTTAGATTCAAATTTGTCTCTTTTTGTACCATTCGAATCTTTCTTCATGAAGTACAGACTGCGTGCCATAATGGTCCGGAAGGAAATATCAACACGTATGATGGGGACGAAACTTCCTTGGAGGGCATTCCTTCAACGAAATTCACACTGCATACCCGCGAATGTGGGACGGCATTTTAGTTTGATCTGAGATATATAAGCGTTACTGGTATGAAAACAAACGCAGAGTGCAGGGCGGCAGTGTAGAATATGTCGGCCGTGCCGACACAGTGGCAGACATGATCGGGAGACCAAACTTCTCGCGTCGTACGGCACGGGTCCATCGTTGTCGCTGTCCCACAAAACATTGGCAAGGTGAAAAACTGTGAAACTTTGTCCCCACGAAATACGACGCATAACTATCGGAGCACTTAACGACGCAGCAGTTCATGCTGTCAAGCCAGCGCAACCGCACCGCTCAGACTTCAATGCGTACCAATATTCGCTGGGGCTCTCCACGACCACGTGGGTGACGTGGGGCTCTCACCCTCTCGCTGCCTACCTTCGGTAACGGCCGTGCGGCGGCGCGCCGGTCGCGCCGCACGGAGTGTATTTCGTTTCAGGTTTGCTCTCTGTAGAGGGGTCAAGTGGCGTGTATATGTTATTATAAAATATGGAACCTTACGCTCCAAAAAGGGGATTTCAGATAATTTTAGAAACCCAACAGTTCATTTTCGATTTCGTCAATAGATGCACCGTGTGATTGACCGTTCCCATTCAAAACATTCTGATACAAGTGAGTTACTTATGCATTTTTTCAAATGTATCTCTGTACAAAAATACAGATACCCCAAAGTATCTCTAAGATACTATTGCTATACTGCCCAGCCCTGCCCGAGTGGCATCCAAGAACTCGCGAGGACCAGGTTAAGCTTCCTCGTGTCGCCGACCATTCTGGCCAGTGGCATACACCGGGAAGGAGGGGCGGGGGTTGACAAGGTCGGTGCTTAGACCAGTGGTTCTCGAATGGGGGTCCGCAAAGCCCTGCCTCATGAGTCAAGCCCAGCAATAAAAGTTGTATTTTTTTCAGATTGAGAAGAAACGTTCATCGTCGATGTTGCGAAATCCTTGAAGATCTCCCGCTGCCTGCGGGAATCGAACCTGGGTCCACTGCGTGCAAAGCGATGTTACCACTGAGCTATACCACGTACCCACTGCACGCACTTTCTAGAGAAAAAAACAAAAACGATACATTTTTGTGTTACTCTACAGTACAAAGATAAAGTCACTGTGGTAGAAAAAAAAAAAAAGAATGGTGTGTGGGTATGTTTTTACAGCCTGAACTTAGTCTTCCTGAACTTAGTCTTCCTGAATGGGCAACTTGTCTCTCAGTTGTAGATGAGTAATTTAGCCAGTGCAGTACAACTCCTAGCCCGATACGATCGCACGCTGGTATGATGCTCATCTAGATCGAAAGGGGCGATGGTGGGGATTGAACCAAGGATCCCTGAATTCGGCAGAGCGTGCTTTCGCTCCACGTGCTCCGAGCTGGTGTGCGTTAGCCCACTCGGCCACCGATCCCCCCTGGCAGCAATAGCTGTGACACGTCGCAGCGAAATTGTTGGGCATCGATGTTGCGTTCACGCACTGTGGGGTGCATGAACAAAAGCACCTGTAACAAAATAGGCATCTGACTATTTTGCTTTGAAGGCTTTTGTTTCTTCATATTCCACCCTGGCAAAAATTACAGTAGAGGATCCTATCTGTATAAGATTATGGTCCAGTAAACTTATAGACCAATCATAACTGATAGGTGGGAGCTACTGGTCTATTAGAATCCTATTGGTGTATTGGCCCAATTGATTTATTGGTACTATAGAGGCATGTTGGTGTATCGGTTCATTGGAATGTCCCAATACACCAATAGGCATTTACTGAAACAGGTCTTGGACTGGTGTGCTGGTCGTGGCTTAATTTGTAGTTCCTCGATTTCCATTGGATGACGAATGAATTGGAGTTTTCTGGCGCAGCAGCAACATAGGCCATAGTGCGCCAAACACAGGGTAAGCCATTGAATGACAACAGTTGTGGCGTGCCATACACTGCCGTGATCGTGGCCATCCCACGTAGCACGAGAACGTTCTGAGAACATTCCGGGAATGTTCAAAAGAACATAGGCAACATTCTTGGAATGTTGCAACTTTACGTAAAAACGTTCTTTCAACATTGTCAGAATGTGGCGCAGGCACTTATCGCTACATTCGGGGAATGTTTGTCAAGGGATATTCTTAGAACGACATAGAACATTACCGGGACATTCAATCATCATTCCAACATCCTAACAAGGTTCTAAGACCGTTCTCAGAACATCCAAAGAACTTCTGTAACTTCCTTGAAATGCTGCAAATTTATGGAGGGACCTTCAATCTCCTCGGAACGTGGTGTTGTGGGTAAATCCCAACAGTCAGGGAACATTCTCTGAGGCTTATTTACAAAGATTTTACAATTACGGTTTGCTTAGGCTACAGCTCCAATGAGCCATACTAAATAAATGGATGTGGTAAAGCTGCTCACAGGGCGATAAATATTTTTTAATCGAAAAATATTTTTTAGAAGGCGCAAGCACAAGATACCCGCTTTCCCAGCCTTACCATGTACTAACGACAGGGTACTCCTACACGTCACTTGTCAACATCTTTCATTCATAATGTGCGGCATACATAACCGATTACTCACTCCGAGCTTAAGAACAGATACACATGGCATCCCACACTCAGTATGGAACCTCAGATGCTAAAGTCTGGTCTATTCAAAACTGCCTCTCTACATACGCAGTAAGTGCCAAGTTCATTATGAAGTTTTGAAAACCATTGCTTTTCTCCTACACCTTATATCACTGTTACGGTTCTGAGGGACGGGGATTAAACTTCGTTATAAATATTGATTAAATTACACCCTGGGAATTAAATCCCACGGAAAGAAGACGAAACCATTTTTCCAGGAAAAGACAAAAAAAAAATCACTCTATTAAGAAAACAAAAGGAAAATAGTACAGATATGCAAAGAAGGATCTAGAGGAGATACCGCGCTGATTACTAACTTGTCCCTTAATACAAAATTATCGCTTGCGGTGTCACTAACTTTCCAATACACCGTTAAGAAAAGCACCCGCAGCTCAGTTCATCAAAGATTTCACCGGTTCGGGCGATGCGGCTGGCGGCGTGGCAGTCCTGGGTCAGTGCATGGAGTGTCGTGCGCGTAGTCACGTCTGGAACGAGGCTTCGGCTTCAACCTTCCGGGACCAGCCGGACCAGCGTCTTCTGGAAGGGCCGACGTGGTGACCGTGGTGAGGGCGTGAGGGTATGACCGCCGCCGCGGTCGGAGATGGCTGTCGGGCAACAGCAGGCGGACTTGGTGGAGGTCTGCGGCGAACCTCGGGTCTGGACGCCCAACGGGTTCACCTCCGCGCCCGAATCCTTTTAGTCACCGATGTCTTGCTTTACCCGCCGTGACCACCGGTTCTCCGAACGCCGCTCTGCCAACCAACACTGGTCGTCGTCTTCCCACGCTCCTCTTCTTCTTCTATATCTCACTGCCCGGGCCGGCCCACGGGGCTCGCGTTGCGCGAATGCCGGCGCGGTAATCCAAAAATGATACACGGAGTCCTTCGCGCACATCACAAAAGTCCCCGTTTACGAGTTTTTTTTTTTTTTTTTTTTTTTTCAGAAAAAAAAAAAGCTATGTTAGGTGCGCGAAGGTTACACATATTAATAAACGTACACAGAAAACACTTGAAAGACAACTACTTCAGACCGCATGAATCCATCACCTAAAGTAAACCACACTTTATCTCAACTAGACTAGGCGGCTCATGTGATACGCACCTGTACGTTCTCTGAGCCCTTGATATGTTCAACACGAAAGCAATATTCTTGTAAGGACAGGCTCTATCGCAGAACTCTTCCGTTCAGGCACGTTCAGGTGTCTGGCCTGAGTGAGATTCTGTAACGGCTGGTGGTCGGTTTGGACCACAAAATATATTCCTTCCGTAAAGATAGAAGTGGAACTTCTCCACGCCCCATACCAACGCTCGCGCGGCAGAAGCTGTCGGCTGGCGTAAGACACCGGGTGGAGGAGTCCATCGTGTTCCTGCATGAGAACAGCGCCTACGCAGGTGTCGGAGGCGTCCGTGCGAAGCACAAATTTCTTCTGGAGGTTCGGCGCCTTCAATACTGGATTAGACGCTAGTGCCATCTTGAGCTCCCCGAAAGCCGTTTCTCTCTCGGGGTTCCACGTGACCTTATTTCGCTCCGTCTTCCGAGTCATCTCTACCAGAGGTTGGGCCTTCCTGGCGTAGTTTGGCACAAAGTCGCGGTAATAACCCGCTAGTCCTAAGAATGAACGCACCTGCTTCTTGGTTTCAGGCTTTGGGGCGTTCACAAGTTTAGTCACCCCGCTTTCTATCGGCTGGACCTGACCGACACCCTAACGGTGTCCTAAGAAAAAAATTGCGGTTTCTCCGACCTCACATTTCTGCGGTTTGATTATGAGACTTGCCTCACGAACTCTGTCAAAGAATTGTCGCAAAGTTTGTATCTGTTCTTCCCATGTGGCTGTGGCCACGAGAACGTCATCCAGGTAGTGAACCACGTTGGGAACTCCTTGGAGAAGCGTTCTCATAAATCGGGAGTGTGATTCTGAACTAACAGATGGCGGTGGGATCGCCTTCCAGGCCTGTACATCAATACGAGAAATCGTCTGTGGTGGCGCTTCGATACAGTGGGGTATAGGGTGCCTAGATGTCTGTCTGTCTCAGGGTGAGGACATCCATTGTTGCCCTGAATGTGCCAGCGCGTGACGTTCTCGCGCACTCGGTGCGTGAATCGGGCGGTAAAATGGCGTCTATGCATTAGCCAAAGCTACGCGCTCGAGCTGAGCGACACCGGATTGCGCGCACTTCAAAATGCATAAAAAAAACGATTGAGCGGAAAAATGGCTGAGATGTCACCACTCAAGCAAAAGCGCGCGTGTGTATGAAGGCACTCTAGTGGGGTATGTTTCTATATCCTGAATTTGACATCCCTGGTCTCTTGCTTGTTTTTCTCTGCACGAGCTTTCTTGGAACGCGCACGGCTGCGCCAGTTCTCGTGCAAGGGGGCCAGTTGCCTACGCTCCGAGCTCACGTCTCTAGCAAATGTGGGCAGAACAAAACGCGAAAATCGTCCTGAGCCAAATGGCGAGACACATGCACAACCAAACCACCGACGCGTTGAAATATATAAATATGCCTGTGCGCCGTTATCGGCGATTTCAGAGGCCAGTTACACATATTTCGATATGATCAGATTTATGTTGTCACGAATGACGGTGACGAGAGGACGAATAGTGAACTGAAAAATAAAGGTTGAATCGGCGAACTTGTGCCAAACAAACAAAAAATAAGGAAAGAGCGTCGAGGCAGCAGAAAAGCAGGCGGCGATTCGGCAGCGTAACAGAGAGCGAGAGCGAGAGTGACTCGACAAGGTCGCTGGCAGCTGCTTATCTACAGTGCGTCACCATCTCGAAAGTTCGACAAAGAAGGTTCGAACATCGCGCGCTCGGGGCGAGGATGAACTGGCACTTTCGAGAACAAGAAAACAGGGCGAAAGTTACGTCTGGTGCAAGAATGAACGCGAATCTTCTAGAAGTCCGTGACCGAGCGTTGCTTTCTCGGCTCGGCGGGCGGCAGTATGACGGGCCGGCCCTTTTGTCGTGCATGTGTTTGACTCTTTGTGGATTTCCAGGAAAAGGAGATGACGAAATAGACTTGGGTTTCCAAAATTCTAGCCTGAGGAATCAACTACTTAAAAAATAAAAAATAATAAACTATTTTCTGTGCGGTCAGGTGTCTCTCATTTAGCTAGCTGGTTGTTCATTTTGACCAAAACCACGAGACTGGTAAACACAAAAACTGACACTCAGGTTTAGATGTTGAGTTTGGTAAACCCAAAGTAGGGCTAGTGTGGGAGTCATAACAAAAAAAAAAATAAAAAATAAAATAAAAAATGCCGATGTTAAAGATTTAACTTACAGCAATAACTGATAATAATTATTTTAATACGAATTCAGTGATGAATGCAATGATTGGCGAGGCAAAGATTCTTGGTCTGTGGATAGCTTTTACACAGTTTAAGCAATGTACAGGATGTCACAAAAAAAAATTACAGGGTCTTTTTTTACCGCAAGAATAAACTAGGCATCGCCGAACGCTCATTTTCCGCCCAAAGCCAGCGCTATAGGTCACAACCAGATGCCAAAGTTCAGCCCGATCCGATACCTTATTCAAAAGTTATAAGTGATTTTCTGAAAAGTTCATTGGGAAAATAGCGGCCGACGGAGTTTTCGAATACATGGGGCTCTATGGGCACCAGAAACCAATATACGGCTCTGCAGAAACCGAAAACAGGCAAAACTGGGCTTCATTTCCCCATTGAATTTTTTAGAAAATCACTTATAGCTTTTGAATAAGGTGTCCGTTCGGGATGAAACTTTGGCATCTGGTAGTAACCTAGCGCTACCCTTTGGCGGAAAGTGAGAGTTAAACGATGCGTAGTTTATTTTTGCGGTACAAAAAAAAACGGTATTTTTTTTTTGTGACATCCTCTGCCAGTCTTAATTTGGTGATTCATGCGCGCAAGTAGTGGTGTGCAAAAATGAAAAAAGATGCAAACGGGTAGTGTTTGACAATGTATAAAATATAGTGTAAGCACTCACATGGTACTTAAGAATGAAACAACCCTACATTTTACACTAGCGTTGAGTGCATCGAAAGTTAAGGGTGCATTAAAGGCTAAAGCTTGTACACATATACTGCTCAGGCCATTATGTTTGAATGCTCATAGTACTTTATTACCCTCAGCTTTGGTGTAAGTCCTCTCCTCATTGCTTACAACAGAAAGAAGGAAACATTCTACGTTTGGGTTGATAGAGAAACTCCACCTGCTGACAGCTACCAATCATCTCGCCGCCGATTATGAGTATTCACTGCATGCCAACGGTCGCGTGCTTAGAACGAGTTTTTCCCACGTGGTTTCATACAATCACAATTGTTCTTGACAAACAACAATGTTTAGTCAGGCAAGCGATCATATGTGAAGCTTAGAATATTTTTTATTGACTGTAGCAGACGTGGCAAGTTGCATAGGTTTTTTAAAATCAGCGAAATAGAATGCTCTTGGGTTACCTTGGTCTCTAATGCATGTAACACACAAAAGAACACGAACTGAATGGCTGTGGGAAACGAAAACAGTAATGATAAACAAGCGTGTAATCACGCGAAAACTGAGGGCATTGCACACACACAGAAGGTAAGGTTTGTTTCACTAAATACATTACCAGTAAAGGTTTTGGTTTTACCGTGCGAGCGAAGCGGAACATACAAGCGCGAGCATACTACCCTGAACTACACTTTCAGTGAAGAAACGCACCATCCAAAGCATCGAGTTCGTTTTTATAGCTCTTGGTGCGCTCAAACCTCTGAAAACACAATTATAATCAATTCTATTATTTCAATTATTTTTATGATGTGCGCCTATGTGTTTTTTTTTTTTGTCTGTTGCGTTCACGTGCCATTTTCTTAGTTATGTAATATTGTTTTAGAAGTCCGACACCTATAGTCTGGTTCATCATAAGTAAGGGCCGCATAATCAAAGATGTAGACAAAAAAGAAAAAAGAAACAGAACGCGAACAAGCGAACACACATTAAAAATGCGATGTAACGGCACATTCAAAACTAGTCGTTAGTTTTTTATAGAGCAGCAGTTTCGTAGGGCGACATTGTTACCCGTTGAAGATTATAAAAAGTGCAGTACAACTGTTAGCTCGGGGTCTTTAACGTGCATTACGCAGTATATGTGATACACGGTCGCACGACGGTAGGATGCAGATGGGCGACTGAACCCAGGGTCCCTGCTAAAGCCCCTTGATAAAGGCGTTTTTTACAAGTACCGCCAACCCTTGTAGAAACGCGCAAGACACGCGCCACGCGCGCGCGAACGGGTGCTCCGCCGCCATTCGCTTTCAAGGGCCAGTCATTTTAGTGCTGCGCCGCCATTTGCCTCCAAGGGCCGCTCGAGACATGGGCCTCGCACACTGGCAACTTTGAGGTTATTTGAAAGACCAACGCAAACACATCGAGGGGATTTAGTCCCTACGGGTTCCGCCAACGTTGGGTTCCGCAGCGTGAGCTCCGTGCTTTGAACGGAGCTCGCGTTCCAGCATTTCTCCACGTGCTCTGATCTGCGGTGCCACTGCCACGGCCACTCGATTAGGACTTCCCTAAATGGGAGAAGTTCTCCTCTCACGCGCGCTTTTTTGTTTTCGGAAAAACATCGGCAGGCCGCACCAACAGGGGGGATCGAGTTGCCGTGCCACTACACACTCGACCAACGATCCCCCACAGGACTTGGTTTAGCCTGTGAGCTAAACCAAATGAGCTACGCTTAGAGTATCGGAACTTTTTCCCCCGATATTATTGTGCGCGCCGCCATCTTGGTGGTTAGTAAACAATCAAACGCAACTGCCGATCGTCATGATTCAAAAGTGCGACCTCCTTAGCATTAGTTTCGGTGTCTGGCAGCTCGCGTAATATTGCTTTGCTTTGTCGCGAACTGTTTAAATATTTGTGGAGGACGGAAAGGCGTTTCCTGTGATTTCAAAAGCTTCAGATAACTGACAACTATTATTTTAAGCACCAAGATGTCTATGAAGCGTAGCTTATTTAGTTGTTCTAGTTTAGCCCGACCGCATAGGCACAGAAAGAGAACAAACAGCTTGACCTCGCGCTCTTGGCGCTGCTTCAGTGGCTTTATCAGCCCGTAGCGTTAACTGCGCTCCGAACTAAGGTTAAGCAACGCAAACATTCAGATCTTAGGGTTTCATAAGCCAAACAACAATTTACACTTAACACGCCCCAATAAAAAAAATGCGGGTTTATGTTGACTAATTGGAGATCTTTTGACTTGCAACCGAAATCTCAGATTGGCCTCCGTCGGATTGCGGGCACCTCGGCCGATATTTAAACCCGGCAAATGTGCATTCATGGGCTAGCGCGTTGGCTCAGAGACACTGAGACAATTCAGTGTTTTGTGTTTTGTTTTAATATCATTGCCACTTAAGAGCCACTGAGCAATGTCAAACCATTCCGACAGTCAAACCATTCCGACAAACATAGTTTGATTGCGAAAATGGTGTTTCTAAGTGATAAAAACATTAAAATGTTTTTGGCATACGTGGCGGGATCTGAAATGGCAGAATGAATAGACACTTTCCGGAATTCAGTGCCATCTGGTGACTCAAATGGCAGTGTGGTCTGCAGTATTTAATGGGGCACCGTCACTTAAAGGTCAACGGTAAACGAGAATGTGCACTTCACTAAGATTATTTTTCAGTCTTTTATAGTGTTGATGGCGAAACAAACGCAGCCAGTCGAAACGAAGCGCCAACCCACATAGGCGCCTTGATAGAGTCCTATACATCAAGGGTCTTTGAAGCCGAGTGAGTGCTACTAACAGATTGACTGAGACTGAGTTAGAAATGAACGCTTACGCAGCTCTTGCGTCCAATTCCTGCTTCACGTCGCGCTAAAATCTAGAATGTATAGGGCCTCGAATCATCTGCTTAGGAGCATCTTCAACTTCTTCCTTCATCAGTAAACAGAAGGCCGCCATTAGCATAGCACATATGGCGTTTTCAGATGATGATGAAAGTGATCAAAGTGGTCAGACTGAATTCCGGAAAGGGTCTATTTCATGGCGCCCATTTAATTTGAATCGCGTCGGGAATGTGTACCGACGCACAATATAACGCGCGCAAAAGTAGCGGTGGTGCACCCGCAGCCTCGCGCTTGTGTTTCTGACATCACTGGCTCGCTCACTGCGAGCATCCAGGCATCTGACACCGTGACATCTGGCGCTTTTTCTGTCTTTCACGTGGCGTCCCAAGCGGCACACGGCGGAAGATGCACATCAAGCTGTTCTTGAACACGTGTCGCCATCTGTAGAAACTACAATTTGCCGTAACTGAATAGGAAAAGTTTGAGGTCTTATAACATTTTTAACGAGTAGTATATCAATATGGAAGTTCTTGCAAATTTAATATCGAAGGAGGCTTCATAATTCAATGTCTCGTTATTTTGATTAGTTGACGTGATTTCGTTTTTATAGCGCCATAAAATAATGTCATTTTAAACTTTATTTTTTATTTTAAAATATAAATTATCTGTTTAGTTCATTGTTTACTTTTTTAATTTATTGCATGCAACCAAACGCTTATGTAAAATATCGTGGACAATGGGACGTTATAACTCGAGAAATATTTTTTCAACATTAGAGATTGTGGTCTATAAAAAGATTAATAACTAACTAACGACCAAGAATAATCGTAATTTTGAGACATTAAAGGATTGTCGCGAAACAGTTCTTTAATTTGACATTAACTTTATAATTGTAAGATACATAGAACGAAAGTTATAAGCCGTCAAAAAATCACCAAAACGTCATGCACGGTGGGGTTGCACCTTAATGCCAAATGGCATGAAAGTGAAGTGGTAGTGTCCCGACTGTGTCGAGAAAGCTGTTTTGGGTCGTGAATGTTCTGCTAAGGGTACCTGCCAGTATCCCTTGGTGAGGTCAAACTTGGAAAAATGTTGTTTTGTTCCAACTTCTGCGAACACCGTGTCCGTCCTTGGGATGGGCTCTGCGTCCGAGATGAGGACATTGTTGACGCGGCGGAAATCAATGCATGTGCGATAGGTGTTATCTCTTTTCTTTATCAGCACCAGAGGCGAGTTGTATGGTGAGCGTGAGCGCTCGGTGACTCCCAGCCTCAGCATCTCGTCCACCTCATTTTCTACGATATCCTTCATTGCAAAGGGAAGAGGATATTGAGGTGTATTTATGACCTCGGAGGGTCATCACGTCCAGTCGACACTCAAATAGATTCGTCTTCCCTGGGACTTCCGAAAAGATATCTTCAAATGCAGTTAGAAGACTTCGAATTTCACCTAGTTGGTTCTCATCCAAGTGGTCGGACACTTCAACGGCTTCAGATCCGGTTTTCTTTTCCGCTAGAAAGGTAGGAAGCTGTGCTTCTGATTCTGCTTCCTCGATGACGATGAATGACGAACTCTGTGTTATAGCTTCCAGGTGACGTTCTTCATAGCGTTTCAACATGTTTATGTGAAACAGCTTCGTGGAGTGTCCCAGGTCTAACCAGTAGTCGAACTCATTTTTCTTCCCAATGACCGGAAAGGGACCTTTCCACGACATCAGTAGCTTATCGTGATTTGTCGGAAGAAGGATAAGGGCCCGATCTCCCACTTTGAGCTGTCGTGCTTTACTGTTTCGATCGTAGTATTTCTTTTGTGTGGCTTGTGCACGAGCCAACATTTGGTGTGCTAGCTGGATTGTTTCTTCCAGTCATTCTCTAAGGTCAATGACGTAGCCGTACGTGTTTTTGACTTCGTCTCCAAGATCGTTCTCGGTCCATAGTTCCCTGAGTACCGTGATCGGTCCGCGCACGTGGCGTCCGTAGATTAACTGGAACGGGGAAAATCCAAGGCTGGTCTGTGGCACCTCCCGGTACGCAAACAAAAGCGGGGCGAGGTACCGGTCCCAAGATTTCAGTTGCTCTTGACATATTTTTCCGCAGCATTTATTTCAGGGTACCGTTGAACCGTTCCACCATACCGTTACCCATTGGATGGTAGGGTGTTGTGTTCAGTTGCTTGACGGCCAACAGATCGTTAACTTCACGCATCAGGTCGGAAGTGAAGCATGTACCTCGGTCGCAGAGAACTTCGCTCGGGAATCCTATCCGTGAAAACATTTCGACGAGTCCCTCCGGGACCTAAGTGAAATTTTTATGAACTTGAAGAACAAGAAAACGTTTGAAAACTTAATAATGTCTGCCTAAAACCTAAAAATCAAAACTGTAAATGCCGAAAATCCGAAAGTGCATGCGCAACAACGCGGTGCCTGAAATTCTTTGAAGCCTTTCTTAACCTTTGAAAACAGGATAAAACAGTCAGTATAGGATATTGAGGCTTCTTTCTTCCCCGGACATGCACGTTTTCTAGCCGTTCGTGCTGGTGTTTCCTCTCGTTGCCTTTGTGTGATAGTGCCCTTCTACGGTGAGCCACCCATGACCTTCAGAGCTGCACACTGGCACCGTTTTTACTCGTGACTGTAAGGTGGCGAATAGGGCAAGTTGGTAAAGGTTATACATGATGAAAACCGCTCAAATGTCGACAACGGAGTGAAGACGACAAACACGACCGGTCGAAGCTGTTCTCCCAACTAAAGTTTTGTTAGTGAAATTAGCAGAAAGAAAACAGCGTAGCCGACACTATTTACAAGAAACACCTGCTTATTTATCAGACACTACACAATATTTGGAGCTGAAACGGTTCACACATCGCTATTCATATTAGCTCGCAAAGAACAAGCATCTTTATTTGACAGAGCTACCAGCGGCTCACTGTCAGTCGTGAATAAAATGTCTTTTTTTTTTTTTTTACCGGTGTACGATGTTCTCATTTTATACTTGCGGCTTCATTGATATACAGAATGGGTGATAACTGATTTCTGAGGAATTAGTAAATATTCCCATAGAACTTCAAGAATATTACAAAAACGAGTACATATTTTTAAGAAGTGACGAATGAGAATTCTGTTAAATTGCCACGTTTGACGCAAAATCCGCTAAGTTAAAAAAAATGGTGAGCTTTTCTCCGCATCTGCTCAAAGGCCGGTGAGCTTTTCTCCGGTGAGCTTATCTCCGGTGAGCTTTTCTCCGATGAGCTTTTGTCCGCCGCCCGTTTTGAATACCCCAGATTAACTTCTCTGTCTTCTTCTCTACCCGTCTTCTTTTTCTGGACCTTAATCAGCTCGCTTCACTTGTAACTCATTATTGCGTTCATTTATGCGACGAACCACCCAAGCGACCGCTTATGGGCAGAACATCCATTGGGTCAGAACATCCACCGAGTCAAAACATCCATCCGAGTCGAAACATCCATAAAGTCAAAACATCCATCGAGTCAGAACATCCATCCGTGTTTAAACATCCATCGAGTCTAAACATCCATCGAGTAAGAACATCCATCAGAGTCTAACATCTATCTGAGTCACAGCATCCATCGGGACAGAACATTCATCACAGTCAAAACATCCATCTGATTCAAAGCATTCTTATTTAAATTGAAAAAAAAAAAAACAGAAAAAAAACATTATATTTAAATTCTTGCCGACTCGAGACTGCGAATTTTGCCAAGTGTCAGTTTCGTGGATACACTTGATCAACCAATTTGGTCAATGACCTGGATGTAGGGTCCCTCATTTTCGTGTTTTAGTTCTGTAACGGAGTATATTTGGACGTTCGTGGTCAAAATTAGCATTTTAAAGCGGTTGCAAGAGGGAACGGCCCTGTTTTCAGGCTACTTGTCATCTGCAGTCCCGACATTTCAGGATGTCTTTAACGATCTGGACAGAATTACAATCCTTGGAGTTCTTCCGTAGAATGAACTGAACAGCACGCATGGGCCAGTTTCCTTGAAAAAAACTGTTCGACTGTCTCACGATGTCTCGGTGTCTTATTCAATCATATGACTTTACGTGAACAATATGCACTACGTTGCGTCTGATATCAGTAATCGGGACAAAAATGAGTGTATAGACACTAAGACAGGGTACGAATACCTAAAAAGTTGTATTACATTAAAAACAAAACTGTAAAATTTGTTCCAATAGTGCCTCCGTAATTTAAAAACTACTTTTTATATTCAATTGAGCAAATCCATGTAGAGCGCTTTGACCGAGAGTAAAACTTACTAAAAAAAAAAAACAAACACGAAATAAAGCTACGATTCTCTCGGAATAACGTTATTGATCACGGCGAACGTGTGGGACAAGAGTGTCTTGAAACAATTCAGAGGCTCAACACAAAAAAAAAAAAGCAATTGACTGGCGAGGTGAAATTAGTTTCTCTGAAAGGCTTATGTTGCATAATTCACCGACAACAGTGTTTTGGTCCCTCGAGCAATCGCGCAGACTCGGAGCCAGCCCATCGCGCGCTCTGCTGCTCCCACCCCGATGTAAAAAAAAAACTGTTCTCCTTCACATTAATGCAGCGAAGCAAAAATACTTTGTAAACAGAGCCATTCTGTCTTGAAAAATGTTTCACCATCACATTTACCATATCGTCAAAAGTTTTTAATACACAACAGCTCTTTCCTTTCAGGCAAAAAACGATATACATTCAACTCGTCAAATATTCATGACAGCCATCCGAGTGAAAACATCCATTGAGTCAAAATATCCATCGAGTCAGAACATCCATCCTAGTCTAAACATCCATGGAGTCAACACATCCATCGAGTCAGAACATCCATCCGAGTCTAAACATCCATGGAGTCGAAACATCCATCGAGTCAGAACACCCATCCGAGTGAAAACATCCATCGTGTCAGAACATCCATCGAGACAAAACATCCACGAATGGATGTTTTGATTCGATGGGTGTTTTGACGCGTTGGATGTTCTGACTCGGAATCCCAAGCGACGGTCGCAAAGGGGTGAGAATCTTTTATTTCTTCATGGCGGCCCCGACCATCCGAGGACCACCCACGTTCACTTGTAAGAAATGGCTTATAAGCCGTGACAATTTTTATCACGCGTTTTAACATTGAACTTAAATCCAAAAAACTGAGACAACGCGGGCTGAACAAGTAATGCTTTGTAAGATTCAAAGAAAACAAGCAACTATTTCACATCATTTTGAGCAGAAAGCATGAGCACACGTAGATCAGGCAAGGAAAAAGTTGTAACAGTTTACAGCACGGCATTGAAATAATGGTTACAATGTGCAGCGCATACATAATTACAATATGCAGCGCATTGTCCTCTTGAGGGTAAACCATCTGAAACCTACAGCTGACAGCTGTTTTCTGACAACCAGGTAAGTCTCGCCTGAGCTGGGTATTCGAAGGGAAAGACCCATCGTTCCACAGGGGGCGTATCTGGTTCACGCGGACATACAGGTTTTTGTTTTATTCTTTACATAAATTTACATTTTTGCAAAAAAAAGGATATGGCAGATATGTGGATGCCGTCTTTCGTTATATATGTAGGGCTCGGTGGACAATAAATGGGTGAATAACACTTGCAATGTTTAATAATTAACCAAAATCTGTTAGTTAACTTGTTTATTAACGGCTTAATTGGCCATGGTGCAATTGCAGTTTTGAAATGAGTCATTATTAAAGGTAAACACAGTTTCGACAATTCGCGAAAAGGCAACGAGGTTCGCGAAATTTATCGTAAAAGTTTGCCTTTCTTCGCTTGATTCAAAAACCGCGTTATGAAAATAATACGTAGAATAAAGACTTACTCGTCTTGATGTGTGGCGCCGGCGAGTCCACCGAAGACACGCTGTCGAGTTATTGATGAGGGGACAGAAACAACTGTGTCCTTCTTCTATGCATCATTATCAACACAACCGCAATCGCGCTTTCAGCGCGCGGCGATGAATATCTCAGGAAAGGATGAGCGCGTTGGTAGAGATAATTAAGCTCGAGGAAGAAAACGAGAAGGGACGGACAAACACAACAAAAACGAGCGCCTTGTTGCTTTCCCTCAAAGCTCGTTGTTTGTTCGCGAAGTTAAAATTGGGTTGGCCTTTGATAATGGCTTACTTTAAAGCTGCAATTGCAACATGGCCCATTAAACCGTTCATTAACCCTCTGCCTACAGCAAAAACAAAAGAAAAAAAAGTTTTGAAAATACCGATTTTTTTTATGTGCCCTATAGACGCTTTGCAGCAGCTGTGCATGGGCGCCGCCAGAACTGACCTTCAGTTTTTGTTTCTTATTACATTTACTTCACTTCATCATAATCACAGCAGGGCAAGTTATTGATATTTTAAATTGTACTGCGTCCTTCTCCACAGCCTTGGCCTCTGTGGAGGCTTGTCAACGCTCGCTTCAGTGGCTCGGCACATGGAAAAGACAAGAGAAGGTCAGCAATGGCGGCTGTAATTTTGCGAGTGTGAAAAGCGTCTATACTCTGTTTCACCTTGTGTTGTACCGCAGGTAAGGCTGCATGCGCGAGCTCCTTGCTCTAGGGCACATCTCGGCGGCACAAGCTTCCGTGCACCAAGGGCAGCTACCAACGCTATGAGCTCGCACTTCTAGCCTTCGGAGTGTATAAAATCGTGGTACCGACATGTGCACCGCTCAAAGTGAAAAAAAAAAAACAAAAAAAAAAAAAAAACAGACGGGCTGCGCAATTTTTTTCGGATAACTCGACTACAGCGCCGCCAAGAACTGTCAATACACGCGCCCTCACGAGCTCCCGTTGCCGAGCCGCTCCGGTCCCAACACTACCCAAGTATTCTAGTACACTGTACCTCGGGTGTCGAAACGCGGCGCTCTGCAACGATGGAGGCATGCGGTCGAGCTAGTTCCGTGACGCGGCCCAGTTCGTAATCATAGATAAGGCATTTATCGTTCAGGAGCAGTTTGTTATGGTTAAGCTTGAGAGTGGAACCTTGAGATTTTCCAAATTCAATTAAGTTTCTCCGCGCCAAACGTGACGCAAATGAAAAATCCTCGCCAACACTTTTATTAACAAGTTTAAGTTTAGCCCTTAACTGCAGCACTTGTTCCTTTATCTTGAAAGAAGCAAACTTAACAATGATTGGTCTGCACTTGTTCGCGGCAAATTGACCCAGCCTATGAGCCCACTCAATACTAAAAGACATCACGCTGGCGGACGAGTCCGCTCCTCCCCCGACCAAACAGTCCGATAACAGTTTTCTTATTTTTTCCTCTACCTGTCTCCACGTTTCTGCTGAGTCATCGGGAATCCCGTAAAAAAGAACGTTATTTCGCCTTCACTGATCTTCCATTTCATCGATCCTTGAGCGTAGTGCAACCTGAAGTTTTCTTTGGCTGTCGTCTTTTTATCTTAGTGCTTGCCAGTCGTTTTCTAAAACGCCTACCCTACTTTTAACAGACTCGAGCCTTTTCCCAATATTTGTGATTTTTACTTCGATAGATTTTTGGTGTTGCTTTATTTCCTCTATGAAGCCCATTATATTTGCTTGACCCGTCTCAATTCGACGCCCGGACTACGGCCGGGCGTCGGCCAGGCGAGGCGTAGGGTGATGAGGCAAGGGCGGGGCCAAACAATCGAATAAAAGGTTTATTAACTGTCAATAAATAAGAAAAGGAACGAGGCGCTGACGCGCCACATGGCTCGGTCGCGCCAAAACAGAGAGCAGGCAGGAACACTTGTTCGGCCAGGCTTGACGGTAAGGATTAAAAGAGCGGGCCGTAGTAGGTGGTGCTAGTAGCTCGCTCACATCCGGCCCCTCTTTAAAGGGATACTGAACCGAAATTTTGAACTCACAAATCAAGACTGGACAGATAGGCGGGACGGTGTAAAACCCCAAAACATCACTCATACAGCGATATCTCTAACGGATCGCCATATTTTTAGAAAAGAAGTGCCCGGCCGAGGAGGCCGACGAGACAAGGCACGTCACGATTCTTATTAACTGTCCTCGCTACGTCCCGTGTCAAGCTGGTGAACCGAAGCGAGGAGGAGAGAAGCGAGGCCGCTTCCCCTCATTCTCAAATTCTCCCGGAGGACAGTGATGTCAAAGACCTCGCTTGGTCACGCCCTCCTTTCCCAAGAGTGCGGCGATCCGTTTGAGATATCGATGTACGAGTAATGTTTTGGAGTTCGTAGGGTCCTGTTCAACGCTTCTAGAGCCTTATTTCACAAAATTCAAATTTGGGTTCAGTATCTCTTTAAAGGAGCGATGCAACAATTTTTGTACTTTGCGCAAATACCGTTTAAAACGGATCCTAACGTTAATGACCTATGAAACACGCGTTCGTTTTTCACCCCACGCAATAGAAGTCCCAGAAAAAATTAAAGAAAAACAAGCAGCGTTCACCCCCTCTATTAGCAGCCAGAACAAGCGGCCACGTGATCTGGAGCCGATTATATGCCGCCAGTGTTGATCATAGCCACGCGCTGGGGTTGGCAAAGCGCAGGACACGCGCTGAGTTTCAGACATTGTTATGGCTCGGCTGTTGTCGTCGTTGCAGCGATTGGACACGGGTCACTACCCGAATGCTTCTCGAGCTAGCAACTATCACGAGCCCAAGTCGAGTGCCCACGCAATGCTCGGGTTCAATCTATGAACCGCATTCAAATATCGTCACTTCGGTGTACTGCGATCCCCACGTTACGTCATCAAATTTTTCAAAAGAGAGGTTGAATGAAAATGATCGCTTTTGTCCTTGCAATTACACCGCAACAAAGTAGTTTCTTGGCCAGTGGCGTTGCGTGTGAGTATCCTTGAGTCCCAGGTGTGCCAGTAAGCTCGTGTCAAGTGAAGAACATTCCAATTAAATATCGTTGCACCGCTCCTTTAACAAGACCAAGTCTCTTTGGTCTGCACAGCATAAAAGTCTTCACTCTGGTAAGTAATAGTCCGCCACGTAGTCAGGTGGTCGTCTTGCTCGTTGGGGTCTGGAAGAGCCGAGTCCAGGGGATGGAAGCTCGGGGTCAGCACTGGCTGTTGGACAGGCAGGCAAGACGCTCCCAAGGGCATCTGGAAAACTGGCAGCTTCAGGAGCGGAGGCGGTCTGGTCGCTCATGAGGTAGGGTTCGACATATGGTGGGATGTACGGCTTCAGTTGGGAGACATGGACCAACCGTTCACGGATCCGATTGTGGGGCCCTTGTCCTGTGATATGGGACACCACGAATGTCACCGGGGTCTTCTGGTCAATGATCTGGTAGACTCCATTGAACTTAGGGGCTAGCTTCGCTGTGCCGTCAGTAATGGGCTCCTGGCGTCGAACCCATACAAACTGACCGACGACACGGAAGGAATTGATGCCTGTGGGCTTGGTTGTAGGCTGCCTTGCGTTTTTCTTGAGCCTCTTCGGTGTTGCTGGCAGCGGTACTGCTGTGCTCCGACAGCGTTAGGAGGCGATCTTGAAGAGCTTTGGCTTCAATGGGACGATGACATTGGCGGGGGAGCTTTGGAACATACCCAAAAAGGAGTTCAAACGGGGAAAAACGAGTGCTTGCACTATAGGTGCAGTTGACAGCAAACGCAGCTTCTTCGAGCTTCTCGTCCCAGGATGACGGGTCCTTTGTGCACAGCTTACGAAGCACTGCAACTAAAGTCCCACTACTTCTTTCAACGAGGCCGTTACTTTCAACCAGGCCGTATGCAACCGAGTAGTGAATCCTCACACCATGTAAGTTCATGAACTGTGTGAACTGGTGGGATTCAAAGGCTGAACCATGGTCTCAGAGGCAGTCATCGGGACATCCAAACTTGAAGAGCACGGACTGCAAGTGCGTCAGAACGTCCTTGGTTGAGGTCGAAGACACAGCTGCTGGAACAATGAAACGGGTTCCAAAGTCAATCACGTTTAGTAAGTACTTCTTGGTGGGCGTTGCTGGCATCGAGACATGGTCGATAGCGATCATCGCGAATGGAACATCCGAAATAGGCATCAGTCACATTTTGCTCACTCTTTTAAACACAGGGCGATTGCTGCTCTGGCAGATCTGGCAGGCTGTCACATAACGGGCTACTGCGGCGGCGAGGTCTGGCCACCAGTACCGTTCTCGTGCTTTGGCCAGTGTTCGAGCGATGTCCATGTGGCCTGCACCGTCGTGAACCAGTTCCAGTACTGCCTGACGCATCTTGGCAGGAACAACGATGGTTCGTACTCCTGTGGCATCGTCAGTATAGTAGAGGACATCATCAATGACCACAAGGTGTGTGCGGCTGCTCTGAAGACCAAAGGCTACGACGCAGAGCTTGGCACTGTGGGTCTTCTGCTTGCATCGATGCCAATGTCTGTGGCTGATTGAGAACTGCTGCGGACAGCCGGGAGAGCATGTCAGCAACCACGTTTTGGCGACCAGGGTGATGCTGCACTGTAAATTTAAACTCAGTGAGATCCATCAACATGGTGGTGAAACGGCGAGAGGGTCAGATGTTTGTGGTGAGGTATGCAACAGTCCAGTTGTCAGTAAGTAGAGAGAATTTCTTTCCAAGTAAATAGTGGCGAAACTTGATGGTGACTGCCCAGTGCACGGCGATACACTCCCAGACGTTGCTGTGCAACTTCTTTTCTTCAGCAGTGAGTGTTCGACTTGCGTACTCAATGACAGTTTCCTTGCCTTGTTGTTTCTGGGAAAGCACAGCACCAACTGCTGTTCCCGATGCATCTGTTGTCACAGTGGTTGGGGCATCTGGATCAAAGTGACCAAGAAGAGGTGCTTCTGTCAGTGCCTTGCGGATCTTCTCGAAGTCGTCATCACAAGCGTCAGTCCAAGTGAACTCTTGAGACCGAATGATAGTTTGGAGTGGTGCTGCAATTTTTGAGAAATCCTTGACAAAGCGACGGTAGAAGTTGGCCGTCTGGAGCCAAGACAAAACAGCTTTGCTGTTCGTAGGGCGGGGGATGCGCAGAATCACATCAACTTTGGCTGGGTCTGGGTGCTTTCCATTCTTGCTTAGGATAAAACCAAGAAACTTGATGGCTTGCAGGGCAAACCTGCACTTTTCCAGCGACACTTTGAAGCCACTGGTGCGAAGGACGTCGTCAAGGAGTTTCAGGAACTCGTCAAAAGTGGAAGCGAAGATCAGGACGTCGTCCAGGTAGACTCGCACGCCACACTATGAGCAATGTGGCTTCAAATCGGACAAGACGGAGTGCATGGCACGTTGAAACGTCGATGGCGCATTCTTAAGTCCGAAAGGTATACGGGTCCACATGAATGTTCAATGATGAGTCACAAAGGCCGTCTTCTCACGATCTTCCGGGCGGACGAGAACCTGCCAGTATGCAAACTTCAAGTCAACACAAGCGAAGTACGAAGAGCCTTCGATATCATCCATGATATCGTCAGCGTGGGGGAGAGGCTGGATGACACTGATAGTCATCTTGTTGAGGGGCACATAGTTGACACAGAGACGTTTCTTTGTACCTCTGGTGACAACCACTGGGAAAGCCCACGGGCCCGTTGCTGGGAGGATGATGCCCTGGCGAAGGAGCGATTTTGTCTGTTCTTCGAGGAAACGACGGTCTTCAGCAGCATAGCGGTACGGAGACCGGCTATAGGGAGCTGCATCTGGAAGCAGATCTATCGCATGTTCCACGCCCTCGTACAAGCCAACATCCTCTTCCCCGTGGGTGAACACATCTGCATGTTTGGACAACAAGGTTGAGAGCTTAGTCTTCTGTGGGTCTAGCAGATGGCTTCCCACTTGCGCTGCAGGCAGGGCTGGGTCAATGCAGACGTCCACTGTCGGGGGCACTGTGTGCTTGGGCTGTGGCTCGGCTGTCAATGCGGCCCACAAGGGCTGGTGTGGGCCTGGTAAAGGAAGCTGCTGTAGCCCCGCTGGGCTGTGGTGTCCATGGACACAGTGACGGAAAGCTGAAGCTTCCAGCATTACAGCATTTGCCATCCGAGGAAGCAACCGTTCATGGCACTGAATGCTTGTTCCAGTTGGGGAATGGCAAATTTTGGTGGGGCTGGGTGGCTGGAAGATTAGCTGTGCTTTGCTGGAGAAAAACCAGTCTTCACCCAAGATCACTGGGAGGGCGTTGTGGTCAAGGGCTGCGGCTTCGATCACTCCAGTGACTAGGCCAACGGAAATTTTTAGACAGATGGCACCAGCTGGGATAACTGACGTTCCTAAAACTACAACAAGGGGTGCTCGAGTCCAAGGTAGAAGGGGCACAGAGCTGACGAGCTCACGGGACACTAGTGTCACCTTGGATCCACCATCAGGGAACGCATCAACTTGGCCAATACCTGCGATGGTGGCAGTCACAAGCATACCTCGGCAAACCTCACTCATGAGGGCCCTCACTCACCCTCACTCACTCTCATCCTCACAGGTGAGGTGAGGGTGAGTGAGTTTCTGAACCAGGAAAATTCATGAGTGTGAGGGTGAGTGAGGGCCGTGAGGGCCGTGAGGGTGGTGAGGGCCGTGAGGGCGGTGAGGGCCGTGAGGGCGGTGAGGGCCATGCAACTCGGAGCAATTCGAATGCGTTTGAAGCGCTTGCATCCAATCAGGGACGCAAAATTTTCACGTGATACCTCGTGCCGGTGATGATGACATCTAAAGACTTGGTTCTGGTTTGAAATCGATCGTTTTTTTTTTAAATAAACTGTTTCAGAAAGGTGCATTAGTATTCTTAACGAGATTTAAATGCATAAAAACACGTTTATAACGCGTAATTGTGTCTAAATAGTGCAAGAAAAATAAAATTTTATGATGACGATGGCAAATTGCAGCAATTCGTTGCTGCATGTGATCGCGGGCGGCCCGTGTTGCTGGTGTTGCGACGTAAAGTTTCTGGGCGAAATTGCCCCATCTGAAGCTGGCCTGAGTGGCGTGAGGGCCATCAGTGCGTGAGGGGCGCGAGGGGTGTGAGGGCCGCAAGGGCGGTGAGGCGCGTGAGGGTAGTGGCGTGACGGCGGTGAGTGGCGTGAGGGCGGTGAGTGGCGTGAGGGCCGTGAGGGCGGTGAGGGCCGTGAGGGCGGTGAGGGCGGTGAGTGGCGTGAGGGCTATGAGTGCGTGAGGGCCGTGAGGGCGGTGAGGGCGGTGAGGGCCGTGAGGGCGGTGAGTGGCGTGAGGGCCATGAGTGAGTGAGGGGCGTGAGGGCCGTGAGGGCGGTGAGGGCCGTGAGGGGCGTGAGGGGCGTGAGGGGCGTGAGGGGCGTGAGGGGCGTGAGGGCCGTGAGGGCGGTGAGTGCGTGAGGGCCGTGAGGTTCAGTGAGGGTGAGTGAAGGGCTGAAGGTGAGTGTGACTGTGAGGGTGAGGGTGAGTGAGGGGCTGAAGGTGAGTGTAGCTGTGAGGGTGAGGGCGAGTGAGGGGCTTAGGTAAGTGTGGCTGTGAGGGTGAGGGTGAGTGAGGGCGACCTAAAATGCCGACCTCTGGTCACAAGAGCACATTGCACTTGCGAACCATCAAGCGTCTCAACAGGGCTGCTATGAAGTGCTGGCGCTTTGGGCAAAGTGGTTGTCGCAGCAGATGACTTGAATGGGCATTTGGACGCGAGATGTCCCTTTTGGCGACAGTGGAAACACACGGCTTCTTCCAAATTCTGCCCAGGACGAAAGGCTGCCACACCATACTTCTGTGATATGGCATCGAAACTAGCATTCTGCTCTTCTGCCGAGAGGGATCTGGAACGCTGCTGTCTTGATGTATAGTTGGGACGGGGTTGCAGCGGTGCACTCTTCTCGGAGGTTGACGGTGTCGAAGGTGCGCGGGGGCTTTGGTCTGTCTGGAATCCAGATAGCTTGTCCGGTCGAGCTCGCTTGATGTGCAATGCAGCGTTGTCCAGGTCGGTAGCGATTGCGGTAAACCCGTCGACCGTTGCGGGTCTCTGGGCGGCGATGGCGGAGATGAGGTGATCGTCACGAAGTCCTTATAGAAGGTATTCAATTCGTTGCTTGTCTGTCAGTTGGACGGGACTTCGAGCAAGGATTTGCAGTTTGGGGAATGTATACGCATGCAGAGTCTGGTTCTTTGACTGTAGACAGTCACTCAGCTTCACTTGCCATTCGATGAGTATTAGGTCGTCGTTGAACTGCCTCAGAAATGCTGCACGCCATGACGGTCACGTAGGGAAAGCGTCGCCGCATGCGAGGTGCCAGTTTTTGGGGGTTCCGCGCAGTTTACCTTGGGCGATAGCGCGCAGGGCGTCGTCGTTCCAGGATGCGAGCTTTTGGGCTCGCTCCAATTTCTCAATCCAGCGACGTGAGGACAGCTGTTTTGAGTCGTCAAACACTGAAAGGGTTTGCGACAAGCCGGGTAGCGTTGTCAATTGGGTCGGTCTCAGGGCGAAGGACTCCTGCATTCGAGCCAAAAACCTAGCGTTCTGCTCAAGGCAGGTTGCCAAAGTCGCAACAAGATCGCTGGGGACTTGTGACGGAGGAGATGTAGCTTGCTGCGCCACTTGTAAAGTGCCAATGTCGTCGGCAAATAGAACAACTTCGGGTTCCTTCAGACTTTCGCGGACGCGGATGTCCAGGATGATTCGATCAATTAACTCGGACTCTGTTCCAGAGGCGTCCAAGCCTCGGCGCTCGGCCTCGGAGCGTAAAAACGTACTTGTAAACGTCTCCAAGTACTCTGGCGTCGCTTGTTCCCATGCGATGAGCGGCATGGCGGTTTCGATGCGGTAATGGCGGAGGCAGGCAGGAGGTTCCAGGCGGGCAGGTAGCGACGTCGACTGCGCCAATTGTGAGGACTACGGCCGGGCGTTGGCCAGGCGAGGCGTAGGGCGATGAGGCAAGGACGGGGCCAAACAATCGAATAAAAGGTTTATTAACTGGCAATAAATAAGAAAAGGAACGAGGCGCTGACGCGCCACATGGCTCGGTCGCGCCAAAACAGAGAGCTGGAGAGAGCAGGCAGGAACACTTGTTCGGCCAGGCTTGACGGTAAGGATTAAAAGAGCGGGCCGTAGTAGGTGGCGCTAGTAGCTCGCCCACAAAACTGAGCCAATTGTTTAGCACTCATAGGACCAGGGTTCGGTTCTGTCACCACAACAGAACAATGACAGGAAAGAAAAGGCGCATGTCTTAAAGTGAGAGAGAAAAACGTGTGGGCGGGGCAGTAGCAGTAAGAAACGGCCGTCCGACCGATAACAAAAGCATTCGCTAACCTCAGAACGTACAGTCAGCACGAAATGAAACCCGAACGCCGGAACGCGTGGCCGTTGATACAGGCTGCTCCACCTGGAGGGTTCCTGAGAACGAATGAAAATGCGCCGGGGTGCGAGGGTGCGGGTCCTACTAAGATGAGCTCGACCCTCGCGCGGCGCGTCTGGGAGTTCCGGGTTTCGCCGGTGGCGCGCTGTAAGCGCCGTCACATCCGATACAAAAAGCACTGTCACTCGCTTTGTGTATCCGATTCCCAGTGATATCTCTGCGCTGTCATTCATGATCGCTTTGTGTATCGCAAGGGCGAAATGAAAGTTGAAACATTTCGTGCACAGAAGACCCGTAGTGTTTCATGACGTGTCACCGGAACCACGCTGTGGCTCCGGTGAACAACGTGCCACGCGCGGTTTCTGAGGAGTAGTGAAACATCATGAACGCGAAATAAAATTTGTTTATTCGCACGCCCATATTCTTTATGAGAAAAAAATGCTGCAACAGACCGACGCGGATGCCTTGGTTTTTATGAGCAATGCCCATGTTTTTGGGCGAAGTTATCAGTCGAATCTTAAAAAGCGAGGAATTGCTTGCTGACGCTCTCTTTGGTAACCACCGATATGCCAGGCGTATCAATTCTGGAGCGGAATAAATTCATCACCCTGTCTGAGCAGTGCCTATCGCAAAAAGCTAAGGCCAGGTTAAGCGGCTGCCCGGTACCGACCGGGCGACAGTGCGGCGACAGAAAAGCACCCCGAGTGACGGCGCTTGCAGCGCGCCACCGGCGAAACGCGGAAGTCCCAGACGCCCCGCGCGAGAATCGAGGACATCTTAATAGGGCCCGCACCCTCGCACCCAGGTGCATTTTCATTAGTTCTTAGGGGCCCTCCAGGTGGAGCAGCCTGTATCAATGGCCACGCATTCCGGCGTTCGGGTTTCATTCCGTGCTGACTGTACCTGAACAAAGAGGAACAACAACATGTTAGGCATTGTGGCCGCGCTGCTGCTGACCTGCCCACTGACAAGATTGCCGAGATGGCTTGCTTCTATAGCTTCGGATGGTGACGTAGATGTCCCACGTAGTCTACCAGCGTGCCAGGGCATCCGGCAGTCGAACGCGGGACTGTCCACCGTGAAGTTGCAGAAAGGTAATGGATTTCCGTTTGTTATGGCGTCACCTGCACACGTGCTGCCGGTAGTGCTCACGAAGAGATGGTCGGTCCCTGTTCCGTCACTTGTCATTCCATATGGCAGCAGCAGAATATGAACAAAGAGGAACAACAGCATGTTAGGCATTGTGGCCGCGCTGCTGCCGACGTGCCCACTCTTGTGTTTCATCTTTGCTGAAACGCGTATAGGAGAAACCACCAGATTTGCTACATCCGACAGCATGAAATGCCAGCTCCTGCGATATACTTTTGTAACCACTTTCGATGCACAAGCAGTATAGAATGATAGAGACACCAGTCAAAGATGCATTCCAGGCACTGCACCATAGAGTATTCATTATGATCGTTGGGCACTAAAATCATGGTCCCCAAAAGAGCATGAACAATGCAGGGGGCATAACCAGAGAATGGGTATAGCAAACCTAACAAGCATGGGATGCCGAATGTAGAAGGCAGCTAAGCTGCAACTATTTAGTTAGCTTCACTGTTTCGAAGGAACTTGGGGTTCAGCTTACAGTTCGGCAGTTTGACAACACTTGTGTGAATACTTCAAGGACATTAAATGTTAAGATATATGAGCTCAGGTATATCCTGTCAAAATTCCCCCAGGGCACAAAACTGTACAAAAAATGGATTATACGTTTTGCAATAGGGAAATAAACGTGTTCTGGACACTTTATTTAAACTCGAAAGTGGTTAGCAAATGCAGGGTTCAAGATGACTGAAAATGTTTGCACTAAACACGAATGAGAATAAAATTGCTCTGGATACTTGGGATAATAACTGTTGTTTCGAAGTCTAAAAAGAACACCTGTACACTTGCTGCATGAAATTGACTATGAACTTCTCTTGTATCATGAAATTGGCGAACTTTATACTGCTAAATGAAAGTAGTGCTTTTTAAGAGATTGAACATTGTACTACTTCTTTGACGTAAAACTTCTCAGAACATATGAAAGCAGTACTGTCAAGACGGGTTATAACGAAGTCGGTTCTAACGGAATAGCGGCAACAGCAAAGCGATCACGATTTCCCATTTGGGTCATTCCATGTCAAACGTCCCAGATGTAGCGCTCGACCACCTTCGATTTCCAAACAAAAAGAAAATGATTACCTTTTGCCGCAAAATGTTTGATGGTGTAAGCGCAGTTTTAACTTTTAGAAACAGCGTGAAACTAGGCATCACTCAATAATTGATGAAGACTCTGCTTTTCAACGAAACACCCAACAATATTTTTTCTCAAAATTGCACGGCTTTCGGCTTACAATGTTGTTGGGCTTGTGCAGTTTTGTTTAATTTAAATATTTTTTTAAAAGACTCAAAGTTTTTGAAAATTTCAATATTTTTGTTATTTTATTAAAAAAATATCTAATTCCTACAGGGCTTACTAGAACCTTTTACCTGCTGCCCCTGAAGGTATATAATCTATAAAAAATGTTTAAAACCGCTCGATTAAATGTCTTACAGTAAACAAAAATCCATAATAATAATAATAATAATAATCTTTATTGTCACAAAGAGCGAACTGTGTCCTGGAAGGCGTGCGAAACGAAGAAGATAGGCGAGAGCCGGTACGCGAGAGCGTCTGCTGGCCGACCCCCCAGGAAACAAACAATAAAAACAGAAAACAAACAGTCAGGGAGACAACAATCAAGCAACCGGGAAAACAAACAATCACAAATTTCAAAAAATTCCGAAGAAATCTTAATGCCCGACCTGCAGAGCACTCTTCAGGGACAATGAAAGCCCCCCCCCCCCCCCCCCCCCCCCACCACCACCACCACCACCAAAAAGGTGCGACATTAAAGCCCCCCACCCTGTGGTAGGAAGCTTGTCCCTTCACGAAAAGACGCTGTCAAGAAAAGGCGTGTGCGCCTTGCCTCCTAGCTCACCAGGAGACGAGGCACACACGTCTGCCCCCTACCGCGACACTCACCACGTGATGAGTTAAGGACATTGGTTTCTCTGGGCTCGCGAGAACGCCCGACACAGAAGCACAGAGTCCTGCCTGTCCTGAGGTAAGGGGACCCGTATATCTAGGGGAGCCGTCAGGAAAGCTTCAGTTGCAGCTGGGACAAAAGAGTGGCCATGTCGGAGTGTGCGCGCCCTTAGCTGCTCAGGTTGCCCGGAACGCCTGTTGATCCGAACAATACTCCCCAAATAAGTGTCGCACATTGAGCCGTCCAGGGTTCGGCACAAAAGTCTGACACTCGCTACGACCCGCCGGTGGTCAAAGGAATGCCAGTTCACTCCCCTAAGTCGATCCTCGTATGACTGTGACCTGGCAAGTGGCCAACAGGTGCGTGCCAGGAGTGTCCGTGTTGCACGACGCGGAATTCTCTCCAGGCGCTGTGTGAGGTGAGTTTGATATGAGCTCCAGATGGACGCACAATACTCGAGGCGTGGGAGTACCAACGCCGTGTAGAGTACTTGAAAGGCCTCCGGGCCACAAAAGCGCGAGACCCTGGTAAAGAATCCAAGATCTCTGCTAGCCTTCGCCACAATACTCGACACGTGAATGGTGAAGTCGAGAGTGGGGGTGAGCGTAACCCCCAGAATCTGGAGATGTGTAGCCACCTGTACAGGGGTGCCAGACATCGAGTAGCATGGGGGCTGCACTCTCCTTTTGGCGCTGAAGCGCATAGCGGCACTTTTGGCATGGCTGAATCTGAGGTGGTTGGCAATGGACCAGTCCACGACCTGCGTCAAGTGGTCTTGAAGGAGAAGGCAGGAGGAGGGTGAATTCAGACTGGCCAGAATGGTGGTGTCGTCCGCGTACTGGACCAGGAGGGTACCATCATGCTTTGGCATGTCGTTGACGTATAACGAGAAGAGCGTGGGTCCTAGGACCAAGCCCTGAGGCACTCCCCAGGCGAAAATCGGTCCACTTCCAGCTGGATTATGGTACTGGAAATGAGGCGGTCCAGCTGGATTCTATCTGGGTCCAGCTCGAATCTAGTTGGACCACCTCATTTTTAGTTCCATAATCCAGGTGGAAGTGCAATGATTTTCGCCTGGGTCCCGAAGATACTCGATAGTCGTCGGATGACGATCCATGGAACACAACACAACTCTATGTGAGCGCCCGATGAGGAAATGTGCGACCCAGCGAAGCATAGAGCCACGACCGCCAGCCCCGGCAAGCTTCTTGATGAGAAGGTGGTGATCAAGCGTGTCAAAGGCATCGCTGTAATCAAGCTGGATCAGGCCAGTAGGAGTGCGGGCGTCCAAACCATCACTGATGTAGTGCGTGATGGTGACCAGGGAAGTGTCGCAGCTCCTACCTGGCCTGAATCCGTGCTGTGACATGAAGAGGGTTTTGCTGTCGATCAGGTAATCCAGGAGACTCCGATCGACTAGCCTCTCGAAGGTCCTGCGAAGGATTGATGTCACGGAGACCGGTCGATAGAGGGAAACATTACTCGCGGGCCTGCCTTTGCCCTTGTGGATGGACGTCATCAGGGCCCTCTTCCATGTGTCTGGGACCACAGCATTGTCCAGTAAGGACTGGGAGATGTTAATAGGAGATGGAGACGCCTGCGGGCAGAGCATCTTGAGAAAAGCGGGCGGGAGGTTGTCGGGGCACGGCGAGAGAAACGGCTTAATCTGACCAAAGGCATCATCGAGGTGGTCAAGTGTCAGGGTGATGTCAGGCATGGGCATGCTGAGGCATGCTGTGCTCTCCTCAATGTCTTGTATCAGAGAGTCGATGCACGGTGGAGATGAAGCAGCATTGAAAACACTAGAAAAGTGCCGAGCGAATAGTTGTGCAACGCCACGGGAGGACGCTACGCCCCCATTATCGGTCAAGAAGCATGGCTTTTGCTGCTGCTAGTCTGCAGCCTGCTCATATAAGACCAGAACTTCTTCGGGTCCTCTTTCGCCTTAAGAGAAATGTTGCGGGCGTAACTGAAGTGGGCAGTGTGAATAGAGGACTTCAGTACTCGCTGAAGATCTTTTGCTGCCTTTAGCGTTTCTGCCAATGCAACCGTGCCGCCTTTTTGAAACGTGCGTTTTGAGGCATAAACAGCCGTTTATTTGACCCTGAGGTGGTCCAAGTAAAAATACAAAATATGGTGGGCTTAGAAGAACAATTGATTGTCTTTTGATTCTGAAAGTTTAAACAAAGTGATTTTTGTTTAAAGCGAGAAAACAATTTTTGAAGTTGAACTCTTCCGCACAGCACGCCACACGTGACGATAGCTGGCTCGATTAGGTCCAAAGAAAGAAGAGAGTTTGCTACCACTTCCCCTTGTCCCTCTTCCCGGCTGCAAGGAAGAAACGGCGGGTATCGTGTAATAAGTGCCGCCAGTACGTAATGATAGCAAGCCCGTTGTGCCTTTTGCACCCGAGGGCGGCTCCTCGCACTCCAAAACGCGATACCTAGACGGGCGGCAACAGCTGATGTGGACTTCTACTAAAAAGGGAACGCGATAATATAGCTGCGAAATCTAGCTGTCACGCACACTGCGGTGTAAAGCGGAACTATTCAGCGACGAAAGAATTTACCATTTTAAAGCCGATTTAAAGCAACGAGGCGTGAGCCTGAACGGCGCGCATTCGTTAACACCCCATCGCCTCGTCGTTTGACATTGCCCGTTCACGGGGCTTTAAGGCTGCTGTTTACATCTCTCCTGACGTTGTCAGGAGCCAAAGCGTGATTGCGATGTGCACGTAAGAAACAGCTAGCTTACTAGTGGATGTTCTGACCTGGCAGCGCTAAGCATTTGCTAATATCAAGACAGTGGAAGACTACAGGAAGACACCGCCGCGCAAAACGGTCGAAATAGGAAGAGCCATAAAGCAACAAGAGCGGAAAAAACCTCTCCCTACAAAGATGTACCAGACAACTCGAGGCCCTGCTGTTCACCTGCGTGCGCATACCGTGACACCGTCGCACGCGTTTCCGGGCTCGCCGGTGGCTTGCTGTGCAAAGAGGCGCAAGAAACGACGTTATTGCAAGTTGCGGCGCGAGAGCTCAACTTCAACATTTTAAAGCGCAGCTCTTAGGCGCCCGTTTCCGGCTTGAGCGGCGTCGCCGTCGCCGTCGGCGTAACCGCGCGGTGCATTACGATACGCGTGACGTCACTGGTGACGTCACTGATGACGTCATCAGTGACGATGCCGATGACGTTACACCTGACGTCACTGATGACGTTATCGTCACGTGACCCTCGTGAGGTGATGGCGACGCTGCTCGCAGGGAGGAGTAGCAGACTGGATAAGGAGGTGACAAGGAGAGGTATACCTTCCCCTCCAGTACCCCTCCCCCCTTCTCCTCAAGAGCTGCGCTTTAATAGACTACTTCCATAAAGCCCTGCATGCAACACGGCGCGCGTTGCATTCTATAAACTAGTTGGCCAGGGAGGAGAGTGGCATGGCTCCGGTTTCGATCGACACGTCGCCAAGAGGTCACCCAGTGCGTGGACAGTGCCCGGTTACTGCCATAGACCCAATGGAGTCGATTTCTGGGCAAACTGGGCGCCCAGCAGCGCTTCCGTGATCGGAGGTGCTCATTACTGCAACGAATCGAAGCCTCATTGCTCTATTAATAGATTAGAAAACTAAAATAAGCAGCGAGAATTATGTTTATAAAATGAAGCGCTAACGTTTTAATAATTACTTTTGACACCATCGAGCTAGCTTAAGCGGCTTCCAAGCCATTTGCAAAGACAAAGCCGCTCAAAATCCAACACGCCGCAGCCCCTCCGCACTGCCCTGCCGCTGCTTCCTACCGCGGTACCGCCGGTACTGCGGTAGGTTTTGTTTGGAAATTTGTGGTTCGCGCGTGCCATGCCACTTGTTATGGCAAAGAATTGTAAGTTCTGCTTACCTACCTTGTCTCCAGCAGTTGACAGTTCGTTACTTGTCGTCGGCGTCTTCCAGGGAATCGAAACAGATGCAGCATTTTTCGCACTCATTGACGCATTTATTGAGTCATTTGCATGACAAGGAAAAACAATTTACATTGTCATTTTAAACAAACGTTGCTATGCGGGAAAAAAAAATTAATAATGCGCGCAGTATCTACGTTAGCAAGAGGTGCTACAGTGAAGATACAATAGCACCGAGCAGACCCACGTACGCCTCCACAACGGTCCACCGGTTTCAGAACGCGCAGAGCGCAAGCGCGCATGCGCACAGACAGCGGTTTCGTTTTAGAAACGCAAAAAACAGAAAAAAGCAAAATTTCGAGAGTGTGATGTTGACATGAACTTTTAGAAATATATTATATTTTTAGGAATACGTAATTTGTATTTAGTGAAATAATATGCAGTCATAACTACAGTTGAATGAAGTTTGATTCATTATTGACCCCGTAAGTGATGACGTCACAACTTGGCGTCTGGGTCCAAACAAACCGTTGCTAGGGGCGTTGCTATGGACTAATGCATGGAGACTCCACACGAGGCTAGATTTTCGCTTATAAGTAAATAAATAATTTTTTGTAAGCAACCTAACTTCTTGATATCTAATTATGAAGATGTTCTTGTCATCTCAGCGTCGTATTGCAACGATGAAAGCCATTTCTGAAGTGTTCCACTCCGCTTTGCTTTGGTAGTAGACGACACGATAGATTTGCTGGCCTCTGTTGCAGCGGGCGTCTTCATTGAATTGCGTCGGTAAACGAACAACACAAGCAAGTGCATCGCCATGGCCGCAGAGGCCCCCGCAATGTGCGTTTTTTTTCTGTGAAGAGCCCAGATTAGTTCAGAGGGGCGAAAATTAAGTAAAATCAAACCACATCATGCAGATCAGTTACGACGACGACCTGAAGTGCATTACCGGCGTAGTGCAGGCCAGCATGAGAAAGAAATCGTACGCCGTCGAGGTAAGTCGTTTCTTATTATTATTATTGAGGTTGTCAGGTTATTAAAATATTGCATGTCTATCGCAATTTCACAAACTTTTTTTTTTGTATACATTAAATTTAGTGGATGTGCTCTTTCGGTGAAGATCTCCATCGAACCCGCGATGAGAGTACAATCTGTAATAAACTCACCTTAAGTTTTTTATCCAGTTCTTTCGCGTACTGGGGTTTTGCGGAAATCTGAAGAAACTGCAAGAATCTTTCTCCACGCGATGGTTACAATCAGATACGAAGCACCCTCCCATAGCGCGAGTCCGCAAACAAAATTTGGGATCTCTACCGATCGCCTGAAGTGCTTTTCTCAAGGGTGCATTGCGATCCTTTAGCAGACGATCATCTCGATCGACGCCCGGACTTTCGCTAAACCATATTTTGCATCGCACCCCACTATGAATTCTTATGAGTGTCTAAAACTCATTATATTTCAAACAAATGCAATATCAGGATATCGTCTTTATTCACCCGATTCAGACGCCGGCGCAGGCTTGGCCGGTGGTCGTCTGGCAGACGGCATTCTTCTTGCATTCGTCGTCTGCTGCAGGCATCTTGAAGACCGGAAGTTGCAGTCGTAAATATTTCAGAAACAAGCGATTACCCGCACACTTTTGTCGCAACATATATGATATTCAAGCTTTCTATATCTGTGATTTTTAGAAGTTTAAATCCTACTCCCGGTTTTTGAGCGATCGGGTTTTCGTAGCGAAACCTAGCCACATGTATTTGTCCATAACAACGACCCTAGCAACGGTTTGTTTGGACCCATGACGTCACACTTACGGGGTCAATTGTTTTTTTTTTTTAGTTTTTAGTAATGAGCGCCTCCGACCACGCGAGCGCTGCTGTACACCCTATGGTGGCGCCATCCGTGTTCCGGCCGCGCAACTCGCTCTGTGTCCGGAGGTTGGCGTGGACCAAGGAGGTTAGAAGTACTGGGAGAGTGCAAGTTGCAATACTGGTGAAGCCTATTCATAAAAAGTTTAAACGATGTTGTGGCCAACGTGACCGTAGATCTCTTTGGCTATTGGTGCGCGTGACATGTCTCGTGTGAGATGGATGGTTGATTGTAGAAGGACTCCTTGCAGGCTTGCGCGCGCTCCGTCCGGTAAGTTTTATCAGATCGAAGGCTAGCCTGTGGTGTATTCTAGAGCCCCATAGCTAAATGAAGGCTAGCTACGGTCACGTGATGTGGTCACGTTGGCGTGGTAAGTGAGGAGAGTAAGGAGGAAAATGAGAAAGAGGCGAGGCGTCAAGGGAGCATGGCTTGTGGAGGCTACACGGCTGTCGTCATGCCTAGGGAGCCTTCATGTGTCTTCACATGAAGGCACCTATAGACGCTTTCAGCGAGTCAGTTACTCGAGCTGCCACCAGTCGGCGCGCCCTTCGCGCGCTTTCCGGGCCGCCATAGCCGACCTTCAGTTTTGCGCCGTTGCTCCGCGTTGTGTGCTGCGCAGGTCACGACCGGAGCTTCATTTTCGTGTTCTTTTACGTTGCGCGTTAAAATCTTGTAATTGCTTTAGGCCTTTTCGATATTTAGAACTTTCATTTAATCAATTGATATAGCTCTTGTATTTTCTTATTTATCGAATGGAATCGGACAGCGAATGGGTCGACGATACAAGATTATGAGGCTTCAATGACCATGTAAGTTCATCCCATTCTTGCGTTTTTGTCGCTAATAAAGGGCAGTCAACACTATTGCGACATATGTAAATCGCAACTGACGCAGTAAGGCTATGACAGTCGAGCTTCTCGCTGCATGTGCGCGCTAGTTTCCGTAAAGCCGACCCGCGATTTAGCGCGCGACGAGACGAGCGACGGAGAATTCTCACCGTCGCCCGTCGCATCGCTTGGTTTTGGGATTTCTAGAAAACGTCGCTCACCGTCTTGGTCGCTTGCTCCGTCGCTTCCATGTAGTTTGCCTCGTCGCGCGACTGACTGAGCGACAGCGAAGCGGGTCGCTTATCTGATCGCTCGCCAAATCGCTTACATGCGGCTCATACTCAATTAATTTCCATGCACACACCATTGAACCATTGGCGCCTCGATATTAAGTATAAACCGCATGCAAGCGATTCGGCGAGCAACGAGACAAGCGACAGTGACCCGCTTCGCTGTCGCTCGGGCAGTCGCGCGACGAGGCAAACAGCATGGAAGCGACGGGAGCAGACGACCAAGACGGTGAGCGAAGTTCTCTAGAAACCCGAAAAACTGAGCGATGCAACAGGCGGCAGTGAGAAATCTTCGTCGCTAACTCTCGTTGTTGTCGCCGTCGCTCGTATCGTCGCACGCTAAATCGCTTACATGCGGGTCGGCTTTACGGAAACGAGCGCGCACATGCAGCGAGAAGCAGGACTGGATAGTCAGTTGAAATTTGCATATGTCGCAATGGCGTTGACTGCCCTTCATTAGCGAGAAAAACGTTAGAATGGGATGAACTTACATGGTCTCTGAAGCCATAATCTTGTATCGTCGATCCATTCGCTGTCGGATTCCATTTAATAAATAAGAAAATACAAGACCTATGTTGAAATATAGATATCAAATGATTAAATGAAAGCCCGAAATATCGAAAAGACCTAAAGAAAACACGCGATTTCAACGCGGAACGTAAAAGAACGCGAAAACAAAGCTCCGGTAGCGGCCGGAGCAGTACACAACGCGGAGGAACGGCGAGAAACTGAAGGGCGGCTATGGCGGCAGGGTCACGTGACGTCAAGATGGCGGCGCCCATGAAATGTTGCCTGAAAGGGTCTATAGTCATGCACTCTCCTATGCTTCTATCCTCCTTGGCGTGGACTATTAGCGGCCGTTATCTCATGCTTTCTGGTCCCGAGAGCGTCATTTGTGGTCTCTAAACTAACCTAAATGGCCAGGCCTCGAAGTTTTAGCACAAGCCCGAGACGTATAGCTTGTCTTAACTCATGTTTGTTCTACTTTTGTACTTGAGCCTTTCTGTTAGCGTGTCGAGGTATGGGGTGAACGAGCCAGTGCTGTGAATTTTGACGCTGCGAAGCTGGGGGGTCTTGCGAATCAGCAAGACGTAGCAACCAATAAGTATGCATACATCTAGCTCGAGCCTTTACATTAGTATGAGTACGCGAGGGAAAACTCGGAGGCGCCATTGAAAAGTTCCATTTGAACACACTTCTCATCTCTTACCTGTACTGCCCCGCAGCACTGCACGAAGTGAAGTTTCCACCCGCTTGGCATTCCACTAATATGCAACATCGCGTATGCGCATAAAGTTATCCTGCAATCATACAGGCATATTGGCGCATACAAACCGTTTTAAGAAAGCAAAAGTCGAGCACTTATGTGAAGAATGTCGCACCGTTCGCTGGAAGTCATACATAATATGACTGTGTAGCAAATATATGATATTTACCTTTTAGCCAATACTACCATAAATGTATTGCCTTTGTTGTATTGAACTGTGCTTTGCGTGTATGTATTCTTTTGTAGCGTGAGCTACACTGGCCGATGTTGAGCAGTTTCGCGTGGCTCGCATAATGAACGTGCTCCGTGCTGCGCAAGCGCGAGGAGCAGTGACGTCCCACGGCGCACAGGTGGCGCGCCGGAGACGCCGCCACCGCGCGCTCCGCCACCGCCGCGCGCGTTTCGCCGGTCTGCGCATGCGCGAGGAGCAGTGACGTCACACGGCGCACAGCTGGCGCGCCGGAGCCGCCGCCGCCGCACGCGCCTCGCCGGTCTGCACATTTCAGAGGAGTGACGTCATAGCCGCGGCAGACGCACTGGCGCCGCCGTGTGCCCAGCTGTCCTCCTTTGTTGCTCAGTAGCCAAGTCTGACGCTGCACCGAAGCCGCTTGATAGCGCCTCTCATTTTGTGCGCATAAGCTCACGCTACGTATATCCTGGCATAGCCGAGCTAAGCCACCGCAATTTTTCTGTGAATATTCTTTTACATGAATTTTTGTCTTTTTGTTTCGTTTTCTGTGCCACTGCTGCCAAATGCAAGGATGGGGGCCGAGGACTTGTCAAGCTGCAGCATGCAGCTTTTTTCCTCGATCTCCCTCCGTCATACACTTTTGACGGAATATAAAACATATTATTATATTATTATAACTGTTACATCAACTGGAAGCTCATAACGAATGAACAATGCTCATTCGGCGGGGAGGATATTAAATATTGAGGACATTTCTTGCTATATGTGGGTACGCGCCCGACTACGCACCTTACATGAAATAGACGATGATGATGATGATGATGATTAGGAGTTTATTGGCGCAGCAGCAACGAGGGCCATAATGCGCCAAACTTAATGTATTTAGAGCATATTATAACAAAAGTTTACTTTGAGGCTACATATTTACAAATGGTATAAATATCCAGTTTGTTTTAAAAAGTCTAAGACACGGCTGAATGGAACTAAAGGTTTATCACCAAGCAAAAAAGAGGGATGAAATGGGAGATGATCCCTAAAAAGTTCGAGAAAACATGATTGACGGAGTGGTTGATGGGACGAACAATGTCACAAAATGTGCAACACGGTCAGAAGCTCTCCACAATGTTCACATAGTGCAACATCCTCACCACGAAACAGATACTGATGTGTCACACGGGAGTGACCTATTCTTAGACGGCATAGAAGAACCTCCACACGACGTTCCCTGTTGTAAGAGCTCTCCCAAACGCCCAGAACGGGCTTGATAATGTGAAGTTTGTTGTTGCTCTCTGTATCCCATTCAAGCTGCCATTTGAGAAAAATAGATTTCCTCAGAAGTGGTTTCAAGTCTTGATAAGGTAAGCAATTGAATGTTATAGACGAGCCTTGGGCAGACACGGCCAATTTATCCGCCTCTTCATTGCCCAAAATCCCGACGTGGCTTGGCACCCAGCAGAACTTAATGTCCCGACCGCGTCGCAGGGCGCTATTGATCTTACCATGTAGATGTTGTGCAAGGCGGTTCTTTGTGGGCATCAGGGAGGACACAGCCAATAAGGCACTCTGTGAGTCGACAAAAATTACAGCTTTCATTATACTATTGTCGAGTATATGTTCGACCGCTAGTAAAATAGCATAAAGCTCTGCAGTGAAAATGCTTGCCCTAGAGTCAACTTGTGTGGCTTTGCTGTAGGAGGCGGAATAGAAAGCGCACCCTACAAAAGACGACGATTTGGACCCATCTGTATAAAACTCCAGGTAGTCTGCATATTTTTGTTGCAAGGAGAGGAACTCCTGCCGGAGGATTTGAGGTGAAATGACCCTCTTACCGTATTTTGCAAGTGACCAGTCACAGAAAATCGGCAGAACATCCCATGGAGCAACCCTATGAGTGTTTTTAAGCAAGGGAATCTCATGGAGGGGGATATTAAGGGATTGACAAGTACTTTGCAAACGGAGGCTTAATGGTCTAACAATGCTCGGCTTGTTTTCGAAAAGTTGTCAACTTCTGCAAAAATGAAGGGCCCTGTAGGAGGGATGCTTTGGATATGAAAATACTTTGTAAGCATAAGAGACGCTGAGGTACTGCCTCCGTTTCTCAAGGGACATTTGATGCGTATCAGCATACAAACTCTTCACAGGAGACGTGCGAAATGCACCTGTAGAAAGTCGTAGTCCAAGGTGGTGTACTGGGTCAAGCATCTTAAGAGCGGATGGCCGCGCTGACCCATATACTACTGCACTATAGTCGAGGCGGGATCGAACTAAGGAGTTATACAGTCGTAGAAGACAGCGCCTATCAGCACCCCACGACATATGCGATAGCACTTTTAGGATGCTTGATGACATCAAGCATTTCCATTTCAAATTCTTCAGATGGGGTACAAAGGTAAGTTTCTTGTCAAAAATAACACCCAAAAATTTGTGTTCTAGTTGGACTGATATCTCAATGCTATTATGATGCAAGGAAGGATCAAGAGACAATCCCCGGCGTAATGAAAAAGGAACACAGACTGTTTTTTCAGGAGAAAATTTGAAGCCGTTTTCTTCTGCCCACTTACACATTCTATTGATTGTAAGCTGCAATTGTCGTTCACAACTAGAAAGGTTACAGGAAGACACAGAGATTTGCACATTATCCACATATAGAGAGTAATTTACTGATGATGGCATAACCTTAGCTAGACTTTTAATCTTTACAGCAAAGAGGGTAACGCTCAACACTCCTCCTTGAGGAACACCATTTTCTTGAGAAAAAACATCTGAAAGTGTGGAGCCCAATCGGACTTGAAAGGTTCTTTCGCTGAGAAAGCTCTGTATGCACTGAAGCATGCGGCCCCGTACACCACAGTTGTACAAGTCACGAAGTATTCCATACCTCCATGTGGTATCATATGCTTTGTGTAAATCAAAAAACACCGAGACACAATGCTGCCGGTGTACAAATGCCTCACGTATAGCGGTCTCTAGGCGAACCAAATGATCGGTGGTCGCTCGTCCCTCCCGAAAGCCGCACTGGTTTACATCAAAAAAATTCTCAGTCTCTAAGAAATGGACAAGACGACGATTCACAAGCCGCTCATAAGTCTTCCCTAAGCAACTTGTGAGTGCGATGGGACGATAGCTCGTAGGAATGGAAGGGTCTTTCCCAGGTTTCAAAAAAGGGATTATGTGGGCATGTTTCCAGCAACGAGGAAAGGCAGCAGCTTGCCATAGATGATTAAAGAAAGTTAACAAACCGTTCATAGATTCAGGGGACAGTTTCCTCAACATTTCATAGTGGAGTCTGTCTGGCCCTGGTGCAGACTGCTTCTTTGCACCAAGAGCGACTTTGAGTTCACACATTGTGAATGGTCTATTGTAAAAAAAATGAACCACCCTCCGACATCGAGATGGGCTGCTTTTCAACAGTCGACTGGAACTTCTTGAATTTTTCGCTAAAATTAGAGGAGCTACTAATAAGATGGAAATGCTCCCCAAGAACATTTCCTTGATCTTTCAGCGATACAGAGGGGGAAGAAAACAGAGGAGTTCGGAAAGATTGGTAATCTCCTCGAACTTTCCGCAGGCGATCCCAAACTTCTTTAGCTGGGACAAAGCTATTTAGAGAAGATATATATTTTTCCCATGATGTCCTCTTTGCCTGTTTCCGTGTCCAACGTGCCTTGGCCCTACATTTTTTAAATTCAATCAGGTTCAAAGCAGTGGGATAACGGCGAAATATACCCCATGCCTTGTTCTGTTTCCTGCGAGTGACTGTGCAGTCCTCATTCCACCAGGGTTTGCATCTCCGGGGTAGGACGCCGGATGTTTGCGGAATAGAAGATGCAGCAGCATTAATTAGACATTCAGTGACAAACACCGTCGCCTCCTCGGGGGACATACTGCGAAAAAGCGATGGATCCAGTACGGCATTTAAACCAAAAAGAGCCCAGTCAGCCTTCTCTAATTTCCACTTTGGAAGGCGGGTCGAAAGCGAAGGAAGGGGTATTGAACTTTCTAAAATTATGGGGAAATGATCGTTGCCAAATGGATTATCTAAAACCTTCCATGAAAAGCATGGAAGTAAAGCTGATGATGATATGGAAAAATCTATTGAAGTAAAGGTGTTATGAGCAGCACTAAAAAACGTTGGCTCCTTTTTATTCAGAAGACAGCCTGGAGGATAATAAAAGTCGTTCTAAAACTCCACCACGAGAATCCTGACGAACACTACCCCACAGTGGGTGGTGGGCGTTAAAATCACCTAGAATTAAAAAAGGCTTAGGCAGCTGATCTATGAGTCCTTGTAGCTCGTGGAGCTGCAGTGGAACGTTGGGTGGCAGGTAGAGAGAGACCAGGGTGACGAGTCGGTCAAGGAGAACGCGAACGGCTACTGCCTCGAGTGGTGTTTGTAGAGGAACCTGAGCACACACAACCCCGCTCTGCACTACAACTGCGACACCTCCAGAAGGGCTAGGAGAAAGGCGATCCTTCCTAAAAACCTGGTGCCGGCGTAAGACCTGTGTGTGTTTGTCGGTCAGATGGGTTTCTTGCAAACAGAGTGCCACAGGACGAAGCTCATCGAGAAAAAAATTAACGTCATCAATATTACGAAGAAGGCCGCGACAGTTCCACTGCATGATACCTAATTGCTTACTCATAGCAGTGCTAAAATTAAAATAAACTTTAACTTATAAACTGCAAGAATGGGTAAAAACGGGTTACTAAGGTTTAAAATCGATTTTTATGCGCGGAGCGTTTTTCTTTTTCGCGCAGTCATTCTGCTTCCCACTAGAGGTAGTGGGAGCAACGAGGGAGGACTCCGATCCCGAGAGGATAGCCTCGTCGTCGGATCTGAGCCCACACTCTTCCATGGGCTCTTCCGGTGGTGTCGTCGGTTGACCCTTAGGGGCCAACTGCTTCGACGTCTCACCGGGCTTTCTCTGGGGAGCAGAGGAGCGAGGGGGTAGGCCTCGGCCCTTAGGGGCCAAAGGGCCAGGTGGAGCAGGGGGGTCAGCCCCTGCCCTGAGGTGGATGCAGAAGAGGCAGCATCCACCTTACGGTTCGAAAGCGGTGTCATTGGCACCGCTCCCGAGGACGGAGACCTCGACGGGAGGCGCAGACTGTCCGTAGATGTCTGCGTTCCCGTCGAAACCATTGGCCGTACCGGTCCCCTGCGTACGGCCTCGGCATAAGAGCCTTTGGATACAAAGGCGAAACGCTTCTTTGCATCAGCGTATGAAATATTTTCGGTAACCTTCAAGGTGAGGATTTCTTTTTCCTGTTTCCATAATGGGCAGGATCGGGAGTACGCTGGGTGCTTACCGCTACAGTTAGCACAGTGGGGCTCATTCTCGCACACCTCAGCAACGTGCTCCTTGCTAGAACACTTGGCACAAGTGTCACTTCCTCGACAGTTCCGTGACCCATGGCCAAACCGTTGGCATTTAAAACACCGCTGAGGGTTTGGCACATAGGGGCGGACGCGGCACTGGAGATATCCTGCCTTCACAACTTCAGGAAGTGTAGTTGACTCAAATGTGAGGATGATGTGTTTCGTCTTGCGTTCAACACCATCGCGACGAAGGGTAATACGCCGAGCAGCGATTACCCCCTGTGTGGAAAGGCCCTCAACTACTTCGGTTTCTGTACACTCGAGCAGGTCGTCTTCTGAGATCACTCCTTGAATTGTGTTAAGTGTTCTATGAGGTGTGACAGTGACTTTGTAATCAGTCACACAGTTTAGTGCTAATAGTGAATCACTTTGTTGCTTACTGTGTATCTCCACTAGGAGATCACCAGATGCCATCTTTTTTGCATTGTAATTCTTCCCAATCACTCCTTGAAGAACTTTTGAAATGAGGAAAGGGGACAACTTGCCAAACGGTTTTTCATCCTCAGAGTGCATGACAAGAAACTTGGGGAACTTTGAAAATGTGTATGTTGGTTTTTCTATCTGCAGTGCTTCGGTGCGGACCCTTTTCGGGGCCCGATCAAAAGGTTTTTTAGCTTGAGAACCCATATGGGGGGGGGGGGGGGGGGGAGGGTTTTCGGAAACTGTGGTGCACCGCCCACCACCAAGCCCAACAAGGGAATAGGTAACGCTCCATAACAAGAATGGCTTGGCTGAACACGTTACGCTATTAGTGCTGCCCAGTCTCTATAACCAAGAGTGGTTCTGGACAAGGTGTCTGTCGCCACCCAAGGTTAGCCCTTGCCGCCAAAGGAGTTGAAAAGGAAAGAAGAGAAATGAGAAGAGTGAAAAGGAGGAGAAGACAAGGGTGAAAGCAGAGAGGGGATAGTAGAAGTGGCGACTAGACTGAATCATCCGGGCCGGGCCTTACCAGGACTCCCGTCTACGAGAAGCAGGGGCCGAAGTGGTGTATTGCCTCACCCGGGGGGCCCCGAAGGGTCCAAACCTACCCCGGGCTCGGCTCAACCACCAGGATGCCCTTTTCCCCGGACACGGGAAAGCCACGCACAGCCATACGTGGGCGGGCGAACCCGCATGGCTCGGGGTCCGTGGAGACGCCACTCTCCAAACACCTGCTTTCACAGGTGCCCCCTGCGGGGCAAGAAATAGACGAAGGGGCATGTGCTAAGAAGAGAAGAACAAAGGCTACCGGCGCGAGCTGAGTCTAGTCGGAACCGTTGGTCGATACGGCACCAACCGTCATAAGTCCTCCCCATGTCTAAACTGTAAATACGCAGTATACATCTCTTTTGTAAACCGGAGTAATCTAAATTATCGAACAACCTTAAAAAATGTTTGACCTCCGCACAGAGGGTCAAGAGTAAGACCAAGTTTCGTCTACGTCGTTTTGTGTCTCTGACCGCATATGACTCTCTTCTTTATTGTGCAAGAGTTAACATATGTTTTTTGTTTTACACTTTAGGTGGTCGACTATTCCAGTATATTCCAAAAGTTGAAGGCTTCGTCGGCGCGGTCATGTTACAGATAAAAGCCTGTTACTTGAACTTCATCCAACGGTGACGTTATAAGGTCATTGTTGAAAGAGGACTCCGGATGGGACATAATCACAGTGGCTCTACGATGTTATTTGGGAGGATGCAAAACTGATTTAGATGTCCCTGGGATTTTGTCTCTGAAAGATAAAAGAAGCCGAAATAAAAAGGCACTCGAACCGCTGTAAAAAATTGCTTGCTTCCTCACTACTTCCCCAAAATACAAGATGTTAATTCTGCGGTAACTTTGATTCGAGCTAAATTCCGGCTTTAACGTACATTTAATACTCGCTTTCTGTTCATTTCTTTAGAAGCCTGGACCCACTTAAAAGGACAGGCACAACACAGAAAGCAAATCCTAGATTCACTGATGCGTTTTATCAGGACATCCGGGGTGCATCAATTCATCTAGCCTAATCATCATCATAATCCCTTCTCCCTACAACCCTCACAACCCCTCTCCCTCTTGTCTCAAGCTCACCAGGCCATAGGCAGGCGAACCTTTCTCATCAATGAAGACACGATTTCAATAAATCAATCTGGTATAGAAGGAAAATCTCGTATTCTAGGTCATGCCTTATTCTTGCTCTTGGTATGCACTAACGAGTGCACCAAGACATCCAAAATAACGTTTTCATAACGATGTTTTTCAGCGTCCATATTTCAGCCCCACCAAAATGCATTCCTGTATTTGTATTTTCAAATATTATTTTTCTATTTTTTAAATGTATTTTTGATACCATCGTGATGCATTTTTTAAAATGTGTTTCAGCATTCGTATTTTAGCTGTTTTTGCAACGTATAACAAACAGTATTTGGATTTTCAAGTATTTTTTAGAGTATTTCTGTCCAACCCTGGAGGTCAGGGAATCATCCACCGAGGCAAGAGCGCCCACGAAACCAGGTTCAGCGAACACTGGCAAGTGCTGTGGCGTAGTCTGCTCCGCACATGGCATACGACAAAGCGAGGGTGTGCTCGCAGGCGGGAAGAGCGAGTCCGCCATACGGTGCTTGCGCGGAGTTGTGGACGACGCCTGCGAAGAGTGCAAAGCAGAGTGCAACCAAAGCGGCTGCTGTGACATTCGCGGATGAAGTGGCCGTAAGTGAAATAAAGTTGGTCGTAGTTTCAACAGTGTCCAATGTGCTGAATTCTGTTTCACAGCGATAGCTGCTAGTGGGACACTTTGCGGTTTCGCGCCGTCGAACGCGCTTCATGTCAACGCGGGCCGTTTCCGGCACTCCGTCCAAACATTCCAAGTGCCGCTGATAACAAGATAACAAGCAAGCAAGATAACATGTATGGCCATGAATTGTAGCAAGATAACGTGCATGGTGATGCATGGTAGCAAGATAACATTCATGGTGAGTAAGACAGTCTCCGCCGGGCAATCTGGCAGTGTACTGGGATAGGTGCCCACGTGACCCAGGAATAGCACGAACAACGATTCTCGAGAGTTACGCATATAAAACTGCCTTAGAATTTTTCGATGCATTCTGTATCGGAAAGCAGGGGAAGAGCAAATGCACTAGTACCCCGTCAATTTACCTGAAAGACAGGAGCGTAACTTTCCAGACGAATAGCCAGAAAGATGGCAATAATTGTCTGCGCTTTTTTTAGTAAACCTTGGTATCAGAGCGGGCTTCATCTTGTATACTTTCTTGTTCCTGTTTATTCGACCCTTTTGTCTTAGCAGGTGTGACTACATTTGTACAGACGGGACGTACGGAAACGCGCTCCCCTCTTACGCAGAAATCTGAAATGCTCTCATTGGTTCGAAAACACTATGGAATTTTCATCCAGTGTGTTACAAGGTTTAATACGAAAAGCCCATGCGGACTCTATGGTGCGCGCTCGCACCTTTACCGTTCATTCGGTCCATTTACTATGAAATTACAGCTAAGCGACTCCGACGTCACACCTCAGCCGTCGCTGTGTTTCACCTTACGGGTTGCGGAAGCGTTTACAATATTTTCTTGTTATGTCAATAGAGCCTGCTTCTTGCGCAGCAACAGCGCATGCAGACCCAACAAGTCTCCCGGGAACCAATTGGATGTGAAAATATTGAGATTCTAGTTAACTAACTGTTCATATGTCCCGCGTTTAAATGCCTTGCATTAGCCAATACATAGGTTGCACTGACGTCACGTCGCATATTTTTGGCCTCCATGTAAGAGGAGGAGAGGGAAGCTGCTTTTGTAAGAATTTTGAGTGACGGGCTAATCTTCTATAATCTTCTGGGGGGAGAATAGCGACGACTGGGGCAAATCCGGGCGGCACAAAAGGGGGCCCTGATAAGAGCGGAGCTTCTTCTCGACCTCCTCTCTGGTGGTCATCGGAGCGCCCTTTGAATGACGTCACGTGCAAGCCATGTATACGTCCAGTGTCGCCACCAACAAACACAACAAATCGAATACTTGGCGCGAGCCCAACGGCAGGTGGATTAAACAGAACGTTTTCACCTAAGCTCGGAGTCGGTCGCACCATCTCTTCCGTCCTCAACATCAAACGCGCAACGAACTGGTGACCAGTTTGTAGCGCGTAGCGTATGACGTGATGATCAACTCCGAGCACCTGCCATCCAGGGGAACGTTCTCCGTGGCTCGGGGCATGGCAACGGCATGGCATTTCAACTGTTTATGCGGGAGGCACATCCACCACAGTCACCACATCCGGACCCTCCGTCACCGCCTCTTCCCCATCGCGTCTGCCGCCGGCATCTCTCAGAAACGGGCTGCGACCACCTCGCTCACCCCGCCGGCACGGCGAGTCTACGTTCGTTGGCATTTCCACCACTGCCGCAGTCCCTGGTGTCGCCCCGGCAGTCGTGCCCATGTGTGTGGTGTGGTGCTGACCTGGCACGGTCGCGTGCTACCACGGCAAGTCACGGCGCACCAGTCTGTTCATAAGGCACACGGCTGACCGTCCAAGTGCTCTTCATTACTACTAGGTCAGGCATCTGCTCTTCGCTCGGCCTGTCACCTCGGGGAATTAGACTGCATCGGTCTCGCAGCTGGCCGCCATCTTCCTTGGAGTCCGAGTGGAGATAGAACCCGCTAAACTTCGGAGCCAGAGCACTACCGGATTGTTGTTCTCACTGTCTCCATTTCGCCTGACCTCTGCCTTAACCAGAACCTGCCCGGTCCCCGCACGCTGTCTTCAACGGCCACCACTTTCTGCTACGTCATTCTGCTCGCAGTACGCCGACAGTAATAGCGCCACTCCTGGAAGCTTCACCGCCTACTGCTCACAGAATCACTCCGTCCCCTGCAGCCTGGGGGGCTATGTTGCACGTTTTGGACTCCCGGGAGACTAGGGAGAAGGAAGTGACGTAGGTGTGAATGAACGTATCTTAGCAGCACCACGCAACGCGTCATCAGCGACTCCACCAATCAACATCCAAAGAGCGTTGTTGACGTCACTTCCTTCTCCTTAGTCTCCTGGGAGTCCAAAACGTGCAACATAGCCCCCTTGCTGCAACCCTACAGGCGGCGTCTCTAGGGGGGGAGCTATCTGTAGCAACAACACTGTAGTAGCAACCAATACGCCTAGTGTCGCCACCGCGACCTACTGTAATCCTGACCTGCCGACAGAATGACCCCCTATGGGACCAGCTGTCGCCGGCGGATTGCCTGGTTTCTCCGTTGAGGGCGCGCGGCAAAGGTTTTTCTGGGACCCACACGCAGCTCACAGCCTGCCTTCCCTGCGGCCTCCCACCCCTGCCACTAGCTGATTCCCGCTCTTCCTTCTATTCCGCAGAGGGTTCACCTCGCCGCAGAGCGGCGCCAGTGGCGGTACCAACCGTTTTTCAATGTTGATCTAATCGCCTCTGTCTGGCTGATTAGGGTGTATCCACACGACGGACCGGGCCGCGGACCGATTGATCACGTGATGCGCGGCCCGCGGGCCGCCCGGCTGCAATGAGCATCCACACGGCGGACCAAAAGAGCAGACGACAAAATGAACGGGCCGGTCTAACCCTCGACCTCACAGCTCCGCCAAACGCATGCAGCGAGCTGCTTTGAGGCTATTTGTAAGGAGCCAAGATGGAGGTTGAACGAAAGAGACGTTTGGCCGCGGTGGCCCTGGCGTCGACTCTTGATAACGAGGAGGACTTAAGTGAAGCGAAAAAGGCACGGGGACATCTTTAGATGGTTATTTGAGTAGTCGTCGCGACTATTGTCCCACAGAGCGGGGAATTGCTCCACGAGCGCGATGAAGTAAAAAGTTGCACCGTCGCACAACAAAAGGTTCGTCTTCTTCGTCTTCAGCAGTTGGCGCCAAAAGAGAACGACTTTGGACTTGGATTCCAATCCAAACATCAAAAGTCAGCTTGTTGCCAGACTTAGCGCTTCAATTATACTAAAAACGCCGCGGTCCGCCGCCAAGGTCCGGGCGAGAAAAGTCGCTTGGCATTTCTCAGAGGCGCGGGCCGCGGACCACCGGCGGACCTCGAAAACCGGTGACGTAAGATCACGTGATGCACGGCCCGCGGACCAAATAGCAATTTGGTCCGTCGTGTGGATACACCTTAAGCGGTGTTCAGACGGGGGATGCCTTCGGGGAGGGATGTGCGTGACGCACGCGGCCGGGAGAACTCCCTCCTCAGCTCCACCCTTCACACGAACGGCGGGACCGGCGGGGGAGACGGGAGGGATATCAGTGTTACCAGACGAATTTAGCGGTCGCACTCTCGACAGCAAGGCTCGGCGCACGTGGATCGTCGGGCGGGCGCGCCGCGGTCGAGAGTAGGAAAATGGAGGCGTACTTGAAACGACGCTACGCTGTTATGGCAGCAGCGCTGATAGAGACGGAAGACGACGAAGTTCTTCCAGCGAAAAAAAGGTGCTGGGTGAAAGAATGGATGCAGCACAAAGAACGCGGAATTCAAAACCAATTGTACGACGAGCTGCTCGAAAACGACGCCGATGAGTATCGACGACTTCTTCGCCTGCCTTACGACGTCTTCCTCGAACTTCTGTCCCGCATCCGTCAGCGGATTGAGAAACAAGATACAAATATGAGGCGCCCCGTGAGCGCGAAGACTCGTCTTCAATTGACTCTGCGCTACTTGGCATCTGGTGGTTACCCATTTATCATAAACGATAACCGATTTCGTTAATGCTGTTGCGACTGTTCTGTGAAGGCGCTGGCCACCGACGCATTTTAACGGAACCGTCACGTAGAAATCTACAAAGCTAGTACATGTTTATTTTCGTCCATCTGTTCGTTTTGTGTGTTCTTACTACTACATAGCCTGTTTGTTTACCTTATTTCGTATGTCCGGCAGCCCGTCTTAAAATAATGAAATATGTCCGCTTAAATTCTTGCACACGGTCGAGCGACTTACTAAGAGGTCGTCAGGATGTCGTATTCTGGTGTTTGACGGCGTGTCAGTCAAGTTCTTGATGCTGGAAGGCTTTTGGTTAACCAGTGCACTTACGCTAACAAAGCACTGCTGTGTCCGCAAAAAGGATGAAAATGTATCGCTAAAATAATTTGGACTCGCGTTTCTTTCTTTTCTAGGGGAATCCCAGTACTCGCTGAGCCGACAATTTCGCGTCGGCCACAGCACTGTGAACGGAATCATCCACAGCACGTGTGCCGCCATTTACGATGTACTGAAGGGTGACATGCTGGTTGCACCAAACTGTGAGCAGGCCTGGTTGGACTTGGCTCAGCACTTCAACAATCGGTGGCAGTTTCCAAACTGCGTGGGCGGCATTGATGGAAAACACGTCGTCATTGTAAGACCTGCGAAGTCAGGAACACTGTACTACAACTACAAAAAAACGTACAGTGTTATCCTTTTTGCACTTGTCGACGCCGACTGCAAGTTTGCGTATATTGATGTCGGGACGCCCGGCTCCAAGGGAGATGGTGCGATCTGGCAGACCACCCCCCTGCAGAAAGCAATCACGGAAAAGAGATCGGGGCTACCTGACATGATTAGCATGAACGCCTCATCTACCCTCCAGCTTCCCCCTGTGATCGTGGGTGATGACGCATTCCCACTATCCCCGAACCTCATGAAGCCATTTGGTGGGAGCGACCTTTCAGGGGCACAAAAAATTTTCAATTATCGGTGAGTCCCACTATAACACCAACCTTTAACTCGCCCCTGTTGACAATCGCCCAGAGAATCTTGGTGTACATTGTGAAATTTGTGGTCACTAAACGTAATTTGTCTTGACCACATTCCTTCAAGTCCCTGTGGAAGATGAAGCCAAGGGAATGAAAGTACTGTATTTTCCGGTGTATAAAACTTTTTCCCCACAATTTTCGATGGTGCGTCTTATATACTAATAGTTACTTAGAAACTCGCGAAAAAAAAAGGGGGGGGGGTGCGCCTTATACACCGGAAAATATGGTAGTTGTGCCTGTCTTCTTTTCTTCCTGGTCTTGATCCCGTAAGCATTTGTAGTGCACAACTATTATATGTAGAGATGATTTTCAATGCAACTTATTGCTTTACTAAATATTTTTTCAGGTTGTCCAGGGCACGTGTGTGGCAGAGAACGCATTCGGTATATTGGCGCACAGATTTCGCTTCCTCTTAACTACTGTGCACGCTACACCGGAGAGGGTGAGCACAATGGTGAAAGCAGCATGTGTCTTGCACAATCTCTTGAAGAGACGCCAGGTCGAACAACCCGAGACAAGCAAAGGAACCGCTCCCGAGAAAACTTTTTTCGGCCTGGAGTCTTCGAAATCTCGAGCTGGAGCTCTTGCTGCAGCAGTGCGAGAAAGGCTCTGCGAATATTTCAGTGGAGAAGGTGCCGTGCCTTGGCAGGACAAACTCGCTGGCATTGACATTAGCCACCTTAGGAGGAATGTGACATAGTGCGAGACTACCATGTTGAATGCTGTGTTTTGCAAATGTGTGGAATTTCGGGTGCTCTAAAGGTACAATATCGATAGTGATTCTTTTATTTTGTGCTCAGATTACACAAACGCGTCACTCATCAAGATGGAAAACTATTAGTTGCATCATTTGTGCCTCGCACTTCGCCCGCTTCAACATCGGCATTTGCCTCAAGTATTGGGCAACTACGGACCCAAATCCCGCACAGTCGTCCGGGGCTGGTTCCTCCAGGCATCGGGCCATCCTCTCTAACGTTGCTGTGCGCTGCTCAAGCAGGGACTGCGTTTCCGAGTCATTTTTTCTCTTCAATGACCGGACGGCACTTGCGTCCCCTTGGGAGGGTGGAGAACATGGCTCGACCGAAGTGCTGGGGGTTGAAACGTCGCTGCCTCCTGCAGAACCCTCGCAGTCCTGTAATTATACGACTGCAATCAGTAGAAACAGTGGTTCGTTCGAATAAAGGAAAGCGTGTAACAACACACTGTTCTTCAAAAACATGTTCAACTACATCTCATTATCTTTATTATTTTGCTTTTGTTTGTTGTCATATATTAACTTGCCTTTAAAATGTACATGTTTGCATTTCCCTCGTTTATGCGTTACTATCCCAATGAATGAATGCCGGGACGTCTAAGAAATAAAGCTCCACTCACCTCTTCTATGGTTTCTCCATAGTTGTCGCTGCATGTACGCTTCCCTGGATTTACATCGCTGGCATCCAGGAAGAGCATTGCCCTATAGAACTTCCACTTCCCAATATAAACGTCGTCTGATGGTTGGCCGCTTTTTGTTTGGAGGATCTTTTTTTTCTCCTCCCTGAAGGTTCGCCGCTTGTTCTTCAGCAGTAGCTTGAGGCTATCTGTGCGGAAAAAAAAAAATAAAAGAACAAACTTCTGCTTGAGAACTTGCCAAGACAACCTGAGCCTCACAAACAAAGCTAGTGTGACAAATATGACAACTGTGTACAAAGTGAGACAAGCCACGTTGCATGAAAGCTGGCAAATTACATTTTGACTGATCTCTAGCACAATCGTTGAACGTGCTATTGAAATATTGTTGATTTATCATTAAAAACACATGGCCAGGTGTGCTATATTATGCCGTTCATTAAATATGTTTTTCTTTTACTCTGTGTGCCACGAAATTAATCGGTTCTAAAATTTAATTCCAACGTATGAACTCAATTCAGAATTAGCGCGTGTGATTGGTTTGCAGGAACTCTTCCCTGTAGCGAGTCGTAAGGGATCGCGACATTCCCAGGGATCATTTCGACGCAGAATACGTTTCACAAATCGAGCACAACGATGCACATATTCATTCAGTAAACAAAGCAAAAAAAGTCCGCTCACCTGCACTGTACGGCCCGAACTGGGGAAAACGCTCCATCATTTCCATACCGATATGTTCCCATACTGATGTCTTGAGGTTTGTCTTGCTGTAATCAGCGCTGCCGGTATCCCAAAGACACGGGTACTGCTCAACGAGCGAAAGAAGATGAAAAGTTGCCTCATCACTGATCATTAATCGCGCCATCGTCCGAGAGATCGTTGAAAAAAATGTTTGGTGTTCTACGCCAGAGCAGCGGCACAACAACGAGGCGATCGCGATGCCACCGCCGGCAACAGGCGAAGCACAATCTGTTAAGTTGCCAGGCAGGCGAAAAAGTACCGTCAACAGCGCAGAAATCCCCCGCCAAGGCGGGGACCGTTTGTCCAGCCCGAGCAAAACCTCCCCCATCCCCCGGCGAGGGCTGCATCACCGCGCCTCCGCGCGAAAGCGTGACGTTTCTGTCACGTGATACGCAGCGCGGGGAGCAAAGGGAGGGATTTCTCGCTCGTGTGAATACCGCTTTAGGGGGCAAGGGGGCGGTGCCAGGAGGTACCACCAGATTGAACTACAGCACCGAAGTGCTTTTATGTTTTCGGGCTCTGCAACTTACACTTGAGCTTGAATCGTTACGATCCACCAATGGTATAGTTTATTACCATTGGTGGGTTGCGTACCCTATTGTAAATCGGCAAGTAAAAAGATGGCTGGAGTTAGCTTTCATGAAGTTAAAAAGAGAGAAAAGAAATGCAAAGTTAAAAGAAGCGAAAGCAAAGCCGGCGTCTAGGAAGGGTTTCAAGGTATAAACCGGCCGCAATGACCGACAACGTCTTCTGAAAGAACTGAAATAGGCTTCATGTGTTAATTATTGAACGTATATCAACAAATAATGATAACCATAAAACCGGTTATCTTCCGTCGCATATTCATATTCGAGCTGTCTAATAAGTACGCGCGTGCTCGACCCGCGCCTTCTCTGCAATTGGCGCGCGGCAATAACTATGACGGCGGCTGGCGCCCCTAGTGGCAAAATCTTTCACACGCGCAGTGGTAAAATCGCGGTAGGGGATCTATTCCGTGTACAGGTCAGGACCAGATAACGCAGCCGCGACTTGCGCTCCTCGAATTGACGTGCGCATTTTCTAGGAAACAGAAAGACCTTTAAGTGGCGCCATGCACTCATAGCGTTACGAAACGCTGCGGATTCTGTGTTTACCAAACACCGCGCGCTGCCGCTCTCGTTTGTCGGCAGGTCAGGATTACAGTAGGTCGCGGTCGCCACCAACAAACACAACGAATCGACTTCTTGGCGCAAGCCCAACGGCACGTGGATTAAACAGAACATTTTCACCTAAGCTCGGAGTTGGTCGCAACATCTCTTCCATCCTCAACATCGAAGAAGAAGAAGAAGCGTTGATCAGACCGCACGGCGGAACAGCGAGCTCCAATAATTTTACGCAAACTCTATATACAGGGTGTCACAAATGAAAATTTACACGGTCTTTTTAACCGCAAAAATAAACTAGGCATCGCCAAACGCTCATTCTCCGCCCAAAGGTAGAGCCAGAGGTCGCAACCAGGTGCCAAAGTTTCAGCACGATCCGATAACTTAATCAAAAGTTATAAGTGATTTTCTGAAAATTTCAATAGGAAAATGGAGCCCAATTTTTCCCGTTTTCGGTTTCTGGTGCCATAGAGCCCCATGTGTTTGAAAACTCCGTCGGCCGCCATTTTCCCATTGAAATTTTCAGAAAATCTTTTATAACTTTTGATTAAGTTATCGGATCGGGCTGAAACTTTGGCATCTGGTTGTGACCTCTAGCTCTACCCTTGGGCGGAGAATGAGCGTTCGGCGATGCTTAGTTTATTTTTGCGGTTAAAAAGACCGTGTACCGTACACTCATAAATCCATTACGGCTATACAAATAGACACTAATCACCTCAATTCTGAAGAACAAGAGCACGTAGCAATTAAAATTCAAGCCATAGAAACAGATATAATAATCCTAAACGCATATTGGACCCCGAAAAAAGAGCTAAAACATTCTGAAGAACTAGATCGATTTATACAACAGAACAATAAATATCCAATACTAATTGCAGGTGACTTCAATAGCGCACATCTAGGATGGAATTACAGCTATTCTTCACCTAACGGTAGAAAACTGGAAAAGATCATGACTAACAGACAATTAACTCTCATGAATGACACCACGATACCCACCAGAACAGGCAATAGCGTGCAAAGGGACACCAACCCGGACCTAACCTGGTACAAAGGCAAGCCAACGTGCCATTGGGAAAACCAGCTAGAAAACTTAGGTAGTGATCGCTATATTATCAACATTACAATAAAAACACGCAGAAAACACCAACGGGAACAAAAAGCAAAATCACCAAGTGGGACGAAACGAGAAAAGAACTTAAAGAAACCGTAGAAAATAATCCTGACCTTACGTGGGCACAGGGGCTAGATAAAATACAGAGCAGCTACAAAAAGAACAAATGGATAGCAAACAGTGAACAAGCGCCGTACGTAGACTCACATCTTCTTAGTTTATGGGACAAGCGCAACAGGATTGCTAAAATTTGGAAAAAGAAGAAATCCAGAAAAGGTCTCAAGAAAGCCATCCAAAGAATCACAGAGGAAGCATACAATTACGCAAATGAGTTAGCACAAGAAAATTGGCTCCAAACTTGCGATCAACTAAATGGCCTCCTACACACCCGGAGAGTATGGCAAATCCTTCGAACTTTATTAGGGCAACCTAAAACAAAACACACTACAAATAAACTATGCCTCCATTACCAAACAGGACCTAAAGAAATAGCAGAAAAATTACTGTGCAAATTCTACCCTAACAAAAACGGAATAACTTTCCCTGGCACAGAAACAGAATATAATATTGAGGACGCGGAAGGAATCAACAGCCCCTTCTGTGAAGGGGAGTTAAGAAGCGCACTCAGTGAATTCAAACGAAATATTGCCCCGGGAGAGGACGGCATAACACACGGAATGCTTCGAAATCTCCCAGACGAATATATAACGCTTCTACTTAAAGAAATTAACAGAGTATGGGACGAAGGTAACTTACCAACCCAATGGAAGGAGGCAATCATTATACCAATCCCCAAACCAGGGAAACAACCAAACTCCATCGACAACTATCGACCGACTTCCTTAACATCCTGTGTGGGAAAGGTAATGGAAAAAATGGTTTTAACAAGGCTAGAATGGCTCATGGAAGGTCAAGAATCACTACCGGAGACAATGATAGGATTTAGAAAACACGTAAGCACGCAAGATATGATAATCAGGATCAAACAACAAATACTCGATCACCCGAGTACGGTAAAACTTAGAATAGTCGCGGGAATCGACATGAGCAAGGCGTTCGACCAAATATCACACGCGGCTATATTGAAGAACCTAAAAGAAATAAACCCCGGACACAAGATGTACAACTACGTGAAAAATTTTCTCTCTGACCGAACAGTTAAAATAAGACTGGACGACTACACCTCAGACAGCCACCCGATAGACAGAGGGACACCCCAGGGATCCATTTTATCACCATCCCTCTTCAACATAGCAATGAAAAACCTACCGAAACAGCTTAATGTCATAGATGACCTCGAACATAGCATATACGCAGACGACATTACCCTCTGGACGACTAAAGGATCTGCAGGAGAACAAAAAGAAGCGATGCAAAGGGGTATAGACACAGTGCAAAGGTACGCGGCCTCCATCGGACTTACATGCTCTGCAGAGAAATCTGAATATGTAGTAATAATTCGATCCCCCGCAATTAGTACCTCAGAATATAGAGAAATGATAAGCTTAACAATAAAAAACGAACCATTGCCAAGAAAAAAACACATAAAAGTGCTAGGATACTATCTACAAGAAGGCGGTAAACATAACATCACCTTAAATAAACTCATAGCACAAAAACAACAAATTCTTGGCATGATTCGCAGGATCACAAGACAGAAGCGAGGTATGAAAGAGCATGAATTAAGGAAAGTCATAGAAGCACTAATATACTCTAGAGTTATGTACCACTTACCATATATCAGCCTCACCAAAACACAACAGAAAAAACTCGAAACAACTCTGCGCAAAGCCTCTAAGCTAGCATTGGGCGTCCCCCGCTTTACAGCCACCTACAAAATAAAAAATGCGGGGCTCTTCAATTCATTAGACGACAGAGTTGATATGCACAAACTAGGACAAAAACAAAGACTAGAAACATCGCTTCAAGGCAGAAGAATACTTACAAAACTAAACTATGAAACAACAAACCTTCCTCCTATCCCACTGGAAACTCCCCCATGGGAACAAATACCTAGGATCCATGTAGACCCAATCCCCAAGAATATGCATACAAAACGCAATGCAGACAGAAGAAACGACAGAGTCCAGCGCCTAGAGAAGAAGGACGAAGAAGATACTAGCACCAAGACATACTATACAGATGCAAGCTACAACGCAGGACATGGCCTTATAGCTGTATGGAACATCGAGGAAACCTTAACGCGAAGATATCAAGACATCCCATCCCCAAGGCTCGCCGAACTACTAGCCATATCTACTGCCATCACCGAATTCACCAAAAACAACGATAAAATTATCATAAGAACAGACAGCCAGGACGCATGCAGGGCTTTTCTAAATAATACACTCCCCACGTCAATACAGAACCGGCTGCAACATCACATGCACAAGTACCCACTACTCCAAATTAGAATTCAATGGGTCCCAGGACACCAGGCATCAAGAGGAAACATGCAAGCACATCAGCTTACCCGCGCACCAAATCCGGATAGCCCTCTCGCCTGGCCCTGTGATCAGGAATACGACCCCAAACAAGAAAGAAAAATACTTCACAAAGCCAGGCAACCAATTCTAAAGGAAAGACGCAAGGCCTCCACTCTCCTCCCATCACCCTCACGAACTCACACAAGAGAAGAAGCAACCCTTATTCGTAGAGCACAGACAAATTCCATCCTCACCCAAAACTATATCCAGTACATACACAAAATGCCAGGCTACCCCTCCTGCCCTCACTGCGGAGGATACCCATCCAACCAGCATACAATCTGGGAATGCATTGGATCCCACCAAAGCCGACAGCAATTTCTCTCTCACCTACCCTCTGAACGTACGCCAAGCAGCTGGGAGGAATGGACTTCTCCCCCTTCAGAACTTCAGAGGCTGTGGTGGCCCCCCCTTGTCCACCACATTCGCAATGTGCTGGATGGGACGGAGACTGCCCCGACCGCATAGCCCCGGACTAGGGCTGGGATATGGAAAGCTCCATTCCCACAATAAAGTTTACTCTCTCTCTCTCTCTCAACATCGAACGCGCTACAGCCTCATTCTCGAAGTTTAATAAATAATAATAAAAAAAATGAAAGCCGTTTACAACTCCCTGTAACACCGAATTGGAGCGCAGCTCTTGAGGAGGAGGAGGGAAGGGTACTGAGGGTCACCTGTTCTCGGGGCGGGGGGGGGGGGGGGTGTGTCGCGTGACCTCGGGGGGGGGGGGGGGGGGGGCGGGGGGGGGGTCATGTGACCTTGGGGGGTCACGTGACCCCCCAGAAAAAGTCTTCCGCTAGATTTAGCGGGGAATTTTTTCTGCTAGATTTAGCGGGGAAATTTTTCCGCTAGGTTTAACGGGAAAATCTTTCCGCTAGACAGCGGGGAATTTTTTCCGCTAAATCTAGCGGGGAAAATTTTTCGCTAGATTTAGCGCGGAATTTTTTCCGGTAGATTTAGCCGGAAAATTTTTCCGCTAGATTTAGCGGGGAAATTTTTCCGCTAGATCTAGCGGGGAAATTTTTCCGCTAGATTTAGCGGGAAAATTTTTCCGCTAGATTTAGCGGGGAAATTTTTCCGCTAGATTTAGCGGGGAAATTTTTCCGCTAGATTTAGTGGGGAAATTTTTCCGCTAGGTTTAACGGGAAAATTTTTCCGCTAGATATAGCGGGGAACTAAATCTAGCGGGGAAAATTTTCCGCTAGATTTAGCGGGGAAATTTTTCCGCTAGATTTAGCGGGGAAATTTACCCATAATGCGCCGCGCGGTTACGCCGACGGCGACGCCGACGCCGACGCCGCTCAAGCCGGAAACGGGCGCCTAAGAGCCGCGCTCTAGAAAAAGGAACAGCGGAAATTATAAATCTTACACCAACACACAAGAAAGCATGTGACCCAAAATATCGACTGATTGCACTAGGAGGACCAGCAGACGCCCGACTTCCGGGACAAGCATGGATCCCTTCCGGTGGTCTGACTTGTGCGAGGCTCGTTTTGGGCGTGTGCAGCGAACAGCCCACTCAAATAGTTGAAAAAGAAATGCGCGAGCCCCGTGCTTTGATGATAGCTGCCGTGCACGCTTACTGGTGAAGTAGAAGTGCTGTCAAGACATCAGCAGTATTCAACGTGTTCCCCGTGAATTCGAGACACGAGGGCGTCACGGTATTCAGTGCATAAGCAGACTTCCGGTAGTGTGTTACTTAGTTCTTCCGCAACGCACAGTGATCAAGAAACACAACATTCTTCCGAGACACTAATGATTGTAACACTTTTTGTAAGACACAACGTCGCATGCGAGCAGGACAAAAAAGGGACGCGATTCAAAAGTGAAAGAAGAGGAAACCAGAAAGCTTCCCTAGTGGGCGAATAGCGAACTTAAAAAAAACAACAAAAAAAAAACAGTGGTTGGATTCATTTGGCTGCAGACACTAGTGGGCACCATAGCAGGATGACCGCCCCTTCAGACTGGACTGTCCTCTCGGCCTCCAAAATTTAAGATGTAGCCCTCGTCCCCGACACTTCTGTAACTAGACCGGAAAAAGCCAGTACAACCTCTAGACCCAACAAGAATGTTAGGCTTGCCACGCAGCGATGTCCCAGCAACCGAGCCGCGAACAGCATCTGCCAGCCCTGTCGAGCAGAGAGCAGAGGACTGCAGTCGCTACGACACCATCGAGAAAAGAAAAAACAGTCCCAGCGTCGTCAGGTCGGCAAGTTGCACCAGCAGTGGAGACTCGTCTTTCGAGAACTGCGATGCTGAAGATTTGGAAGACGACGATAGCACCGCTGATATGCTACCACCATTACTCGAAGAGATCCTTCTTACAAAGCCGAGTACCAACGATGAGTCTGAATTTGAGTTCCGAGAGATGAGAGAGCTCCTTAGCACGATGCTGGCAGAAATCGACAAGAACGATCGTGTAGAACGCCAACATGCGCCAAACGGAGAAGAGAAAAAAGGTGCGGGTTCTTCTGCGCCTGGCTTGTTTCGAGACAACGACGCTACAAAAGAGCCCCGGGATCATCCAAGCACCTTCTCTGATTCCGTTCCCAAGGACGCACGGGACGTCACCATGGGGTTTGATGAAGTCAAGTTAGACGACAAGCTTGAAAAGGATCAGAGTGATATCTTTTTCAAATCTAAGCAGAGGTCGGTTAAGAAGAAAACTCAAAGAGTGAAGTCACCAAAAGTGACGTTGCCGAAGCATGACGTCGGCACGAGCGACAAAAGTTGGTTCTTTGGCGCCATCTGGTCTAAGAAGGAGAGCTCCACGAAAGCGCCCAGCGAGAACTCAAAGAATTCACTGGGGCTGCGGGATGCGCGACATCTCGATCTAAAGAAAATCGCCATGGACAAGAGGATCTCCTGGGGAAAAGCTAAGGCCTACCCCGGGAGCCTGACCCTGTCCGAACTGAACGACGACGGCACGGGGACGAGCAAAACGCGAAACCTCAGACGGATTCGGAAAAAAAAGTCTGGGGTAGAGCAGCAGGTGGCGAAACGTAAGACAGACGGCATGTCGTTCCTTCGATCTATCCTTGGAATTTCGAGCCCAGTCACGACCGAATTGCAGAAGAGCCCTGCTTCGAAAAAGCCACGCAAGCTAAAGGCGTCCAAAAGAGGAAAGGAACTTGGAAAGGAAAACCGAAGCAAAACGCGAGACCGCGACGTGGCTTTGTCCAAAAAGAACGAGCTCGACACGTTGCCCGAGGGCAGAGAGCAGGAGAATGATGCTCTCTCGGACAGCCCCGCTCCGAAGAGTGAAGCCATGCCTCATTTAGAGAGCAGAATATCCGGCACAATTACCTCAGACTAAAGTAATCATAACTAACTGTTTATTTGGCCTTCAAGGATTCGGTGATCGAACGTGCCCGCCTCGTTGCAAGGAAGGACAAAGATTTGACGCCAACATCGAAACTCCCATTATTATAAAAGCGACACAATGCATACGGGGAAAGTTTGCGAATGTTTGTGAATAAAACATTCGCAAGGACCCTTTTGTGATTCGAGTATCGCCAAACGTTTTGCAATGACGCTGTTGAAGCAAATTATGTTATTGTAACTGCTAAATTAAGATGCTTAGTAGATGAATGACACATAAACGCCGGTAGCACGGTCTATGGTTTGACTAGCTGGCATGTGTTTAAAATGGTGAAAATAAAAGACCGCACAAAAAGAAATTGCCCCGCCCCTTCCCTCCCCCCATGTTCGGAAATAATCCAGAATGGGATGCAGCGTCGAGCTAGTTGCAATTGCTGCGCCGCCGTTTCTGGCGCCGCTGGATGTCCGGTGCCATCACTCTGGGAACGAGACATGTGCTGGATTGGAGCAGATCAGAGTTCCTCATGAGGCCCCTAGGGGTATTCACACGAGGGAGAAATCCCGGGGATTTCTCCCCGGCACGCGCATCCCACGACGAAAACGTCAAACTTTGCGATGTGCAAAAGCCTCGCGTTTTCATCTCGTGATGCGCGCGTGCCGGGGAGAAATCCCCGGGATTTCTCCCTCGTGTGAATACCCCTTATACGGGACTCTGAAAAATATAAAAGAGTCAAGCCGCGCTAACGCTTCCAGTCCACAAAACGGCCGAACTGGATTCGTGTTTCTTCTTCTTTTTTTTAAGTTTCATACGGCCTTTTCCATCACAGGAGAAAGCATTTCATAAAGGCCTCTTTACACATGCAGCGGAGCGCTAAAAGAATAGCACTGACCTTGCGCTAAACGCGCGCTGACGGGAACGTTTATCAGTTTTGTATATATCGCACCGTCAAAACGATTGCTCATGACAGACGACACGTGAGGAGCACTACATCAGTGCTTCGCTGCATGTCATAACTGGCCTTAACTCTGCGCGGGGGCACTGCTGGGGCTTTAGCTATAAGGTGCCTACATGTCTGTCTGTCTAAGAAAAATTTGAGTTGTGTGTGTGTCTATACAGCCTAGAACTTGGCATGCCTCGACGGGCGAAGAGTCTCCCTGTCTGTCTCAGGGTGAAGATATCCACTGTTGCCCTGAATATGCCAGCGCGTGACGCTCTGGCGCACTCGGTGCGTGTCTTAGGTGGTAAAATGGCGTCTATGCATTAGCCAAAGCTACGCGCTCGAGCTGAGTGACATCGGATTGCGCGCACTCCTAAATGCAGAAAAAAACGACTGGGCGGAAAAATGGATGAGATGTCGCCACTCAAGCAAAAGCGCGCGTGTGTATGAAGGCACTCCATTTAGCTATAAATCCACTCTATCCTGGGAAAAGTGGCGCCCTTAATTGTGGGAATTTTTGAAACACGTCCCGCGCCGCTTCTGGGAAATTCAAGGCCTCTGAAATCTAGCTCAGTGCTGCACTGTGCCACCATGATCTTCCCAAGGGCTGCACGTCGCACGTGCCTCGTGCATCGACGAACCTTGCGCCACTTTTGAAACATGAGGGGGCTCTACAATTATTGCGCCGATGCTGACACCTCCCTTTCTATAAAAAGTTGCCTTACCAACCCCAATGGTGCCCTACGCGTGCATGCACGTGCAGCGTGCGCGTGAACATAGCTTTGGCAAGCTTGCAATTGCACCGGCTTGCCCCACGAACAAAGATATGGTGGCGGCACGTCACCTTGCTTGCAATCAACTATTTTGTATTTTGTGCCAAGTTATCAACATAGAGTTATTGCAATAAACGCTAGAGGCTCAGCTGGCGCTAGTGTGCTGTTGCAAATTGAAGCAGACAGCATGCAGTCAGAAATTGACTTCCGGTAATGAATTTCTATGGGAAAAAGCGAGTGCATTTTCTCTCTGCGCTCGATTATAAGAGCAAATATCACGAATAATTTGTACGTGCTAGGCACATTGGAACATTTCTCAGTCACGCAGACGAAATAATTGGTCAGTTACGGCATTTTTATTTGAAATTCGCGGCATTAAAAACGGTGTTAAAACCGCTTCGTACGTGTATTTATGGGCACTGTCGGACACTGTTAGCGCGAACACGGCGTCGACGCTTTCCAGCATGGGGGACATACGTGCCAAACGAACGAACGACATGTGGAAAACCAAGAGAGACGGAAAGAACTACGCAGTAACACTGGGTAAGTAAGTCCTTGTGCTTGCAGATGATCAAAATATATATGTTGAAAGTCAAGTAATATAGTCCGATTTGCAATAAGTAAGTATTGCTTTATTCCTTCTGCTCATGAATATGTGCGAAGATGCTTGTTCTGTGTTCAAATCATCGCCCGCACGCTCCAAATCTTTGCAAATAGGGGGAAGCCAGAGGACAGGTGCGCGATAAAAACTCCCCAACATAGGAAATAATAAGAAAACACACCTTTCGTAGCCCACGTACTTTATTCTTTACGTTTCGAACGTTCTTTTTTCTTTTTAACCACTCGTAGAGATGCACGACGAGGTCATTTTCATATAGTGAGAGGACAGGCATATTAGCAATATATAAGCACCAACGGAATGCTGGCGAACTTTGAACACACTCTACATTCCTTTCGATCGTTATTTTGCTTAGAATCGTCGCTCGTTTGTACATACCTGCCATGGAACAGAGGTTTGGGCCTGAAATATAGCGAAGTTTAACATCGTTCAGTGGTGAAGGAAAAATGCTGTAACTAAAGCAATTACACTTTCACAATATTTATAAAGGTACATACTACCCGGTACAACCGAAATAACAAAAGTTATTAATGTTATTTTCCGCCGACAAGACAAAATTCACGCGCGTTTTCCCATAGGAATACACAGGAAGACTGGAAAAGTAGACTGCATGCTGTCTGCTTCAATTTGCAACCGGAAGTCCCATAGACACTAGCGCCAGCTGAGCCTCTAGCGTTTATTGTAATAACTCTATGGTTATCAAGGCCAGCGTAGCTTCGGCAGTGCTCCAACTCTGGCTACGTTTACATGGATGCGATCGTAGCGCATCGAATCGAGCAGGAACCAATAGCACGCAGCCTGTCTTCCTACTTCTTCCTCTTTTACCTATCTGGTACCAATCAAAATAGTCAAATCTCGATTCGATGCGCAACGGTCGCATCCATGTAAACGCAGCCTCTGTCAAAGATAGCCACGCGAGCGAGTGCGACGCCAGACAAGGCCACGTGCTCTCGCAGCTGTGCGGGGCCGCAGCACTGTGAAAGCTACGTTAGCCTTGACCATAGCCTCCCTCTATACTCAGTATAGAACAGGCTATGCCTTCACACCATATAGTAGAAAATGCTTGACGCCGAGTATAGACAATTGCAAGCATGGCGCCACAAGTGGTGCCCCATGCGTGCAAGCGCGTGCAATGCGCGGGTGAACGTAGCTTTGGCAAGCTCGTAATCACACGGGCGTGCCTGCTCGAGCAGAGACATGGCGGCGGCCAGTCGCCCAGCTTGCAATCGTCGATTGGCGGCGAGATGTTTTGGTGGCGCTAGTGCCACTAAATAAGCTACGCTTCAGAGTAACGACACTTGGCCATATTGTGTCGTAAAATCAAGGTTGCCAGTTATCTGAAGCTTTATCTGAAATCACAGGAAATGCTTTTCCGCCCTCCACAAATGTTTAAACCGTTCGCGACACAGCAAAGCAGTATTACATGACCTTCCTAACACCGAATCTAATGCTGAGGAAGTCGCACTTTTGAATCATGACGATCGGCCGTTGCGTCTGTTCTGCATACGAGCCAAAATGGCAGCGCCCACAACAATGTCGGGGAACGGAGTGCCGATACTCTAAGCGCAGCTTATTTAGTGGCTCTAGGTGGCGCCTTCCTATGGTTTTGCCTCGTGCCGTCATTACCTTGCGAACAAGTTCGATGGTGTTTGTATGAGCGTGGTGGAAGCTTGAAATTATTGCTCCCTGAAACCAACGCTGCCAACACCGTGAAAAATGAATTTCTTACATTACCCTTATTTTCGTCGATTAGAGAACCTTAAGGCTGACGTCATAGTCAGCCTTCGGCAAATCGTGGGAGGCCTACCACAGCGAAGATTTCGATCGCTCACGTCCGCCGCCATATCTCTACTCGGGCGGGCACGCTAGTGCGATTGCAAGCTTGCCAAAGCTATATTCGTGCGTACTTTGCACATGCTTGCATTCACGGTGCACCAGTCGGGGCACCTTGCGGCCACGTGGGCGATCGAAAGCGCCGCTGTGGTCGGCCTTCCACGATTCGCCGAATGCTGACAATGATATCAGCAAAGGATTTATCATCGACGGAAATAAGAGTAATACAAGAACTTAAATTTTGACGGTGCGGGCAGTGTTGGTTTCAGAGCGCAATGATTTCGAGCTTACACCATGGTAATTACAAAGACCATCAAACTTGTTTTTCGCAAGGTAATGACGCCACCAGAGGGAACCGTAGGGGGGTGCCACCTAGAGTGCCTTCATACACACGCGCGCTTTTGCTTAAGTGGTGACATCTCAGCCATTTTCACGCCCAATCGTTTTTTTATGCATTTTGAAGTGCGCGTAATACGGTGTCACTCAGCACGAGCGCGCAGCTTTGGCTAATACATAGACGCCATTTTAACGCCCAAGTCACGCACCGAGTGCGCGAGAGTGTCACGCGCAAGCACATTCAGTGCAACAATGGGTGTCTTCACCCTGGTGCCACCTAGAGCCCTTCGATGTGTTTGCGTTCGCCTTGCAAGTAGCGTCAAATGCGCGACTGCACGAGGCCCATGTCTCGAGCGGCCCTTGGAAGCAAATGGCGGCACAGCACTGAACTGAAATGAGCGGGCCTTGGAAGCGAATGGCAGCGGAGCACCCGCTCATGACACGCGTCTCGCGCGCTTCCACAACAATGGTTGGCGGTACTTGTAAAAAACGCTTTTATCAAGGGGCTTTAGTGCCACCAAAACATCTCGCCGCTAGTAAAGGGGGTAAGTTTGGAAACTCAATACCCGGCGTGACACCATCTCGTAAAGCTTGCGAGGGGTGGCGCTGTAGTCGTCCTAAGATTAAACCTAAAGTCGGTTTTCGGTGAAGCTCTTCTATCCTGGGAAAAGTGGCGCCATTCATTGTTGTAGAAATGCTCGAGGCACGTTCCGCGCGCCACTTCTGAGAAATTCATGGCGTCTGAAATCTAGCTCAGTGCTGCGCTGTGCCGCCATGATGTTCCCAAGGGCTGCACGTTGCACATGCCTCGTGCATGGACGCATCTTGCGCAACTTTTGAAACATGAAGAGGCTTTAGGTTCTCGGCGGTGACTCGCGCTTGTTGTTGTTCTTCGTGTTTTCGTTTGTGTCATCTGTGGCTCGTCGTAGTCTTGCAAGTGATATTTTCTGGCGCCGGGAACTTTGAGTCGTTCGCCGATCAACGAGCAAGCATGCCGACCTGCTACGCTCCTGGCTGTCGCAGCGGGTACGCCCCGCAGGTGTCGAAAAGCGTAGAGAAACGCAACCTCTTTACAGTTCCGAAGGGTGCTGGCGCCTGGAAGTATAGCGAAACGCGATCCCCCAAAACAAAAATTCCCGCTCACATAAAAAAAAAAAAAGCTGTGTGCGAATTTTAATTTTATTCTGACAACACTAATCGTCATTACTTGCACGTCATCGATGAGCAGACGATGCCAATTGCCACGATCAAGTGGTAATTAAAAAAAAAGATGCTGTTCCATGTCTGTTTTGGAATGCTCCAGCATGGGGGGGGGTTTCAAAACCAGCCACGAATAGCAGCAATCGAAACGCCCCCACCGATCGAAGCACTGCTGATGCTACAGCCAGTTTTTTAGCATTGATGTGACAATTACATACGAACCTGAAGCAGACGACAAGAACAGCAACCAACAGACACGCGCACCGACGTTTGCAACATCAGTTCCAGAATGAAAATAAAGTTGTGGTGTGGTTACGTTCCTACAGCCTGAACTTAGTCTGCCTAGGGTGCCTCAATGTCCTTCTGTATAGGGTGATGCCACCCTTTGTAGTACCCGATGCCGACAGCACGCGCTGATGGGGAAAATACAAGGAAATCGACGAGAAGGAAATTTTGCCATAGCACAGTCAGCGCCACAAACGCAGGTAGAGACACACTTTTTCACGCGCTTCTGAACAAAAAATAAAAATAAAAATGTGGGACAAAATGACCAGATGTGTCCCCCCTAAGCAAAACGCACATGAAGGCACCCTCAGTCTGCCTCAACGAGCGACTTGTCTCTCAGCTGTAGATGAGAAATGGAACTTCAGCTAGGTCGGTACAACCACTAACCTGGGGTCTTTAACGTGCATCATGCAGTAGTGATACGCGACCGCACGGCGGTACGAAGCTCATCCAGATGGAAACGGGCAGAGGTGGGGATTGAACTCAGTATTCGTGGGTTCTGCAGCGCTAGCTTTCGCTCCTCGTGCTCCAAGCGTGTGTGCGCTAGCCCACCAGGCCACTAATGCCCCCTCCAGAATTTTAGGAACACAGTCACCCGTGAAAATATTATAACATCAAAGGACACCCGAGGATCGCATGATTTTATACAAAATTTTGGAGAAACAAGACGTACCCAGACAACACCCGACATCCTCAGGACGTCTTCGAAAGGTACAAACGTCCTCACGATTTTCAAGACGTTCTCAGGACATCCTGAGAACGTCAGTCGCTGGATCATCCTAGAAACGTCCTTCTGAGGACTTATTGAGGTTGAAGGATACAAAGTTAGAGATAATAATATATACGTCCTCAATTTGATTGCGTTAAAAAAATTAATAAAATGGCGGTAGTATACACAGTTCACGGTCAGTGCTCAACTAAGTTTCACATACAAATTATTACACGTAGTTGCGAAAGTTTAGGACATCTTTTAACTATAGTTTTGATCAAACAATTCTTTAATAAAACCAGGACGCATTACAATTATCATTAGTTTTGTATTTGCGCAGTATTTCGAAATTCTGTTCCATTGGCAACATTCATTATATAGGTGGTGCAATCTACCGCCTACTACAAGCCTCGAGGTTGATGATGGCTTGATAATGTGGATGCTTTGGCTAGTTGGTTATTCATGCTTGGATGGAACAGCGCGGATACAGTCACACTCACAGACACACAAGAAGGAAACGGACTCGCAGCGCTGATTAACAACTCAGTGATATATTTGTTCTTCCCCATATCGGAAGAAGAAGCGAAGGGCGCGAGCGTGCACAGCTTCGATCGGCGCTCTGCGAACAATCAGCTTCAAAGGCGAAAAATACCCCAAACCTTCCAGCAAGAACCACAACACCGGGTGCCTAAAGGTATTTGCTACCCGAGGACACCACGTTTATGGAAATCGGACCACCGCCTGGCCTTGTTCAGCCAATTCCTCCTACCGACGGGCCGGCGCCCCACTAACCCTAACGAGGAATACGGCACCTGCAGCAGGCCAGCGGCGGGGGCGGAGCCCTCCCCAAGGCACCGAGACCCAAGATGGATTACGTCGAAGTGGCAGGTGAGGACATCTCACCGGAAGAGTGTACAGCAGAGGCCGGCTGGCTCGTGAGCCACCGACAACGGGGCACACGAGCCCTCAACAAGCTAGGCCTCACGGCGACGAGCACAGCCAAAAACGACGCAGGTGGTCGGACAGGAAACCGAAAACCACTTCAGAGACACAGGAAACAGCGTCAGCAACCAGCCCTCCCACGCGAGGACATAAAAATCATTCTGCGGCCACGAGAGGGCCTCGATGTTACCAAGGTGAGCTCCGCGAGGCTACGCGACGGCGTATTTTGCGCCATCGGTCTCAAAGAGCAGGAAGCCGAGGGAGACCTGCTACGGGTCAACCCGGAGAAAAACATCATCGTGACAAGCACACCAAGCATGGAACGAGCTAAGAAATATAACTCCATTTCAAAAATCTGCATCGCAGGCAAGACCTATGAAGTCACCGCGTACGCGGCGCCACCAGAGGATACTGCTAAGGGGGTTATACATAATATCCCAGATTATGACACCGCGGAAGACATTACGCGCAGCCTTGTCTACAACAAGAACCCTACCATCCTTCAGGCACAAAGAATGGGAAAAACCAACTCGGCGGTCATCGTCTTTGAGGGCAACAAAGTGCCCTATTATGTATATTACCGTGGAGCGGAGTACCGGTGTTTCTTACATAAAAAAAAGCACGAAGTGTGCTCCACCTGCGGAAAAGTGGGACACCGCATGGACGTCTGCCCGACGCCCGAAGACAAAAGATGCCGCTCTTGCGGTGCAAAGAATCCACAAGAAGGGCATAAATGTGACCCCAAGTGTGCCCTGTGCTGTGGGGATCACCCCACTGGAGACAAAAACTGTAAGAACCGGTTCCAAACGCCGTACCTACTACGGAAGAGACAGCGAGAAAAAGAACGTCAGAATGGCGCTGGTCAATATGGCGGGCACCGAAACGCAGAGTCGACGTCCGTTCTGGGTGGCAGCGATGGCGGCGGGAGAACGAAAGAAAGGGGGACGAGAGATCGTTCGGGCTCCTTCCCACGTCTACCCCACCGCGGATCAGGGAGCGACAACGACGCGGGACAGCGGCAGCAGCGCCGGTCAAGATCTAAGTCAAGATGCCGGAGCCCTAACACCCAAGGCCGACATGAGTCAAGATCGACATCCCGAGGCGGCCGACACGAGACTCCGGGAGGAACCAAGCAGAACAAGGTGAGCTGGGCTAGCACGGTCTCCCACAGCTCGGCTCCGCAGAATGCAAAGAAAAAGATTAGCAACCAAACTAGCGCGCAACAGGCAGACAGGCAGCAACAGGGGGAACTCACCAAAATCAAGCAAATGCTAGAGATGGTAGTCGCCGAGAATACAAAGCTAAAGGCTGAAGTGGCAAAACTAAGAGGAAGCGAAAACGCCGACAAACTAGTCCCCGAAACGCAGGGTCCCTCGAAATCGCAGGCCCCACCGCCAGACCAGGGCAAGGCAAACACACCACGACCCACACAGGTCCTGCTAGCTGAGGACTCGTCCAGTGACGAGATGGAAAACTCGGAGCCCGAGTCTCCTCCCCCGAAGCGTAAGGCGAAAGACCCAACAATAACAAACATCCCAAGGCTCCCAAAGAGAGCAGAAAAAAGGGACGCAGAGACACTGCAGCATTTCGGGGAGAAGCTGAGCGAAATGCTCACCACAAAATTCGAAGCCATGCTGGCGAAATTTGCCGAGAGCATAGGCACGCAAATCGCAGCACTTAACGCTAGGGTAACGGCGATTGAGGCCACCTCACCGCGCTTCACCGGCGGGGGAGGAGGAGCAGGGCCGATGAAATCCACCAAGCCTTACGCCAGACCCGTATCATTGGAAAGCGCTAGAACAAGCCTAGAAAGTACACAGCTTAAGGATTATGGCACCGAATAATCACAAATACATAATTTGGCAGTGGAATTGCCGCGGGTACCGCCGCAAAAGGGGGAACCTACAGCAATTCATAGACAATAAAATAGCAGGAGAGGCGCCAGACGTCATATGCCTGCAAGAAACGGGAGCTTTGGCTAAACTTTCGGGGTACAAACCGTACTACAGTGAGGAGGAACCGGCCTCGGACGATAAACGTATAACAGTAGCGACCCTCGTTAGACGTAATCTGCCGGTTATACGGCGCGATACCGGCATAACTACCGTGGACCACGTCCTCGTGGAGATCATCTCAAGCCAAAAAAGGGGCATGGGAAGCCTATTTGTATTAAACGTATACAGCAACCCACGCAAGCAACATAGATTCGCGAACCTGTTTCGCAAGACATTAGACATTGCAAAGCGTCAAACACTAGTGATAGTAGGTGATTTCAACGCACACCACCCAGCCTGGGGATACAAGCGGGAAATGATCAAAGGACGGAATCTCTGGCTGGATGCCCAGCAGGAGAGGCTGTCTCTGGTCACCGACCCCGCGTACCCCACTAGGTTGGGAAACAGCGTATGTGCGGACACCACGCCGGACCTAACATTCACAAAGAACGCTAAAAAGGAAGCCGAGTGGCTAAACACGCAAGAAAATCTAGGAAGTGACCACTATATAGTGGCCACAAAACTAGAAGCGGGCCCCCACAAACCAAAAAAGGGCACGCAGCTTAAGATCGTCGAGTGGGACGAGTTCAGGGAACTAAGAGCAGCCGAACGTTATTCATGCGAGGACAAAACAGAACCGCACGAGATTGAGGACATCGAGTCGTGGGTCGAACAGCTTCACACATGCGTACAGAAAGCAACAAAGACCATTCCGGAGGAAGCCGAACTAACACAAGCCGACGCTAAGCTTCTGCACATGTGGGAAGCGAAGCAAGGCTTGCAGAAAAGGTTAAACAAACAAAAACTAAACCGCGCACTTCGTCGACGTCTAGCGATCCTTAATAAAACAATAGAGGACTACGCAAACCAGCTGTCGCTCCAAAACTGGCACAGCACGTGCGACGGTATGGAACTACAGATGGGCCTTGCAAGAACCTGGAATATCCTTAGGTACTTAATCGACCCAGATAAAAGTAAGACCACGCAGAAACACAATTTAAGTAAAATTCTGCACACCTACCAGGGCACGAACGATGACCTAATCAAGGAAGTCCGCAACAGATACATCGGGACCAATCCAAAAGAACAACTTAGAACATACGCTGGAGCCTCGAATGAGACTCTTGACCAACCGGTTACGACGGCGGAGGTGCGGGGAGCCATACTAGGTCTCCGCACCAAATCCGTTCCGGGTCCGGACGGGGTAACAAACACAATGCTGAGGAATCTAGATGACGACTCCATCGAGGCTCTCACCAAGTACATGAACAAGTGCTGGAAGGACGGTAAAATCCCCACACAATGGAAGACCGCTAAGGTTATCATGATACCGAAACCGGGCAAAAAGCTAAATCTGGAGACCCTGCGGCCCATCTCGCTCACCTCATGCGTGGGGAAGCTGATGGAGCACACAGTGTTAAACAGACTAAACAAGTATATGGATGAGAAGGGACTCTTTCCCCATACCATGATAGGTTTTCGGCCCAGGCTCTCGACTCAAGACGTGATGCTGAGGCTCCAACATCAAATTATAGATGGGGAGGAATGTTCCCCGCTAGACACCAGGGCCATTGTGGGGCTCGACCTCACAAAGGCGTTTGATAATGTAAAACACGCAGCAATTCTAGAGAACTTAGAACAGTTGGAGGTAGGTCAAAGGACCTACGACTACATCAGGGATTTTTTATCTGACAGGACGGTCACCCTGACAGTAGGGGGGGTTGAGTCTGGCGAGCTGGAGTTGGGGAGCAGAGGCACGCCGCAAGGCTCTGTCCTCTCGCCTTTCCTCTTCAACGTCGCTATGATCGGCCTGCCCAGCCTCTTAGAGAAAATACATGGCCTAAATCACAGCCTGTATGCTGACGACGTCACACTCTGGGTGGCTGGCGGCAGCGACGGGCACGTGCAGGACACACTACAGCAGGCAATAAACGCGGTGGAAGGGTACGTGGAACCGAAAGGCTTAAGCTGCTCCCCACAAAAATCGGAGCTGCTCCTTTATCGGCCAACCCGGAGAGGGCAGAAAAAGGAAGCAACCACCGAAAAACCACGAATTCATCTATACGCTTGCGGGGGGCTGCCCATCCCGGTAGTACACAGCATTAGGGTCTTAGGCTTGAAAATTCAGGAGAACGGCCACAACATCGAGACAATCCGAACACTCGAAAAAAGTGTGTGTCAAACCACCCGCCTCATTTCGCGGATAGCCAATAGGCATCACGGAATGAAGGAGGGCAACTTAATCAGGCTGGTCCAGGCATTCGTCCTGAGTCGAGTAACCTATGTCGCTCCCTTCCTTGACCTCAAGGCAGATGAGCGCAACAAAATCAACGCTTTAATAAAAAGGGCTTACAAGCAGGCAATTGGCATACCAATCACGACCTCCAACGAGCGCTTTGAAGCACTAGGATTGCACAACACGCTAGACGAGCTTGTAGAAGCACAGAGGATAGCGCAGATGGAAAGGCTCACCAAGAGTCCGACTGGCAGACACATCCTCCAGACGCTACATATCAACTACGAAGGAAGACTCGGGGAAAAACACGACATTCCACCCGATATCAGGGTGCATATACATATCCCACCATTACCAAGAAACATGCACCCCGAACACAATACGGAACGCAGGCAGGCCAGAGCACAAGCACTAGATAAAAGGTTCGCACACCTCGAGGACGTGGTTTACGTGGATGCCGCAGATTACAGTAGTCGCGACGCCATGGCCACATCGGTAGTTGATCGAGAGGGCAAGTTAATTAATTCTGGCACGGTCTTCACGACTTCATCCGAGGTTGGGGAGGAAGCAGCCATTGCACTGGCAATGACCTCGTCCTCCCAGATCAAATTCATAGTAAGCGACTCCAAGCCGGCAATTTTAAATTACACGAGGGGACGCATATCGTCCGAGGCACTCAAAATTCTACGGACCGGTTTCCACGGAGATCGAGTTAGGGGAGTTCACATCGTGTGGGCGCCAGCTCACTCTGGCCTCCCGGGGAATGAGAAGGCGCACGACGCGGCTCGAGGCTTAACCGACCGGGCCGACGTCACCAACATCTTTGACGCACACTCGTTCCGCCGGTCGGACAGAGACAGGCTGGTTGCCTATCGGGACGTGATTAACCACTACAGGCTGGGAAGGGCTAAATACCCCGCAGCAGACAGGACTCTGTCCAAATGGCAGGCAGTGGCGTGGCGCCTTCTTCAAACTAATACATTTCCAAACCCCGTGGCGTACAGTCACTGCTATCCGGGGCTTTACTCCAGCGCATGTAAGCATTGCGGGGACAGGGCCGACCTGCAACATATGGTCTGGGCCTGCCCCTTTAAAAAACATAGAAACAACAGAAATAGAACTCAAACTTTAATGCTAAACATTAGAACCTCCGAGCAGTGGGAGACCGTGCTGCTCAGCTCGGACCCGGGTGAACAGGTCCGTCTGGTCCAGATGGCCGAGGCCGCCGCCAAGGAACAAGAACTCCTGGCCGCCGACTGAGGGGGGAGAGGGGGAGGCTCTCTCAGCACTCCCCCTTCCCTGACCCCATCTATGGGCAAATTAAATGTTGTCATCATCATCATCATCCCCATATCGTCATCTTCTCCTCCTTCGCCGTTATTGAGAACATTTAAAATTTTTAAACACCGGAAACCAAATAGCCAAAAAACATTAATAAATAAATAATAAATAAATAAATGACAATTAAAAAGAAATAAAACTTTAAAAATTAAAAGAAATATTTTTTTAAGTTTAATTTTCTATTTGGAATTTATTTTCTAAAAATATTCTTTTAACTTTATTTTGTTTTGTGTTTAATTTTCTTAGTTTATTTATTTTTAGCTCTTATTTATTTATTTATTATTTACTTATTAATTTTTATTGGCTATTTGGTTTCTTGTGTTTAAAAATTTAAAATGTTCTCATTAACGGCGAAGGAGATGATGATGGCGATTTGAGGAAGAAGAAATATATCACTGAGTTGTTAGTCAGCGCTGCGAGTCTGTATATCCGCGCTGTTCCATCAAAATTGATGACGGTAGCAATGCAAGGCACTGACAAAGGTTAGTGTGTTTTTAACTGCAGTACTTCTTCGAAATGGGGGAAAGCAATGAACGGCAATTTCGGCCGGAAAGATGCCGGCGCGTAAACGAATGCTTCGAGCTTTTCAACTGTGCGAAAGTAGACTCGGCAGCAAGGGTATCTTCCTCGCAGGAACATTAATTGTGATTTTTTTCTAGACCATCTTAGCTCTCTGCTGTGACTGTCATTACAAATCAATGTTTTAGGAGCAGTAAAATCAAATGTTGAGTGCGCAAACAAAGCTGACGTGGAGGCCATCATCAAAGTATGGCTGCGCCACGCTGGAGAGAAACTGAAAAAGCTGCAGTGAAAGGCCGGAGGTGTTCGAAATTATGGTAAATTTCTCACATTACCTGTTTTTATTATTAATGCTTATGGAATTGATTTTTTTTTTGTAGATCCCGCTGACTATTCGGACTAGTGCTGGCCAAGATGCGAAGCCAGTCTGCACGTCTGGAGCAGACATTTGCTCTCCAATAAAGTATTTCTTCAACAATTACCTTTGTTTGCAATAATGAATGGCACGATCATGCTCATAGTTACAGGCTAAGAACATAGCGCAAGGAAATACTCAGAGGAGAAAGCCGACAAGATGCTGGAGGGGAGAAGTTTTCTTCTCTCCTCTCCAGCATTCCGCCAGCTTTCTTCCTCTTTTCCCTGTGTTCTTAGCCTCTCACTGACTAGTAATCTAAAGTTAGTGTGTAAATTTCACTTTAAAATAGTGCACAACAATGCATTTTTTTTCTGCAGGCAGCTCTTGCGGGCATCTTCGGGTTCAAAATCCAGTTGTAGAAAGCCTAGAAACAATAAAATTGAAAGCACCCTAACAGCTCAGTGAACAGCTGCACCTGCAGTGCATTGTCCTAAAAATGTATTAGAAAAATCCTTGGCTGCCCTCCTGAGGACGGTCTGAGGATGTCCTGAGGCCGGACAATAGGACGTTTTTAGGATGTTGAGGACATCCTCAGGACATTATAATGTCCTCAAAAGGGTGTCCTGAGGACATCCTGGTGATGTACAAGTGCTGTCTGGGGTAGTTTCGGTGATAAGGGCTGTCGCATTCAAAAGGAATATATTTCTGGTTGTCAGCATAGGAAAAAAGTTGGTGCCAGAGACAAGGTATTGGAGTCGAAGAACGACTCAGCCATGGCTATCAAACCTCTAAAAATTGAGATGGTTCTTGAGCTATGTCGACATTCTGAAAGTGTGTGCTGGATGCCCTTTTGAGCTCTTTCGAACTGCCATAACCCCAAGAACAGCCGTCTCGAATTGGCGATTTCTAAAAACAAGGTGGATTTAAAGCTCAAGATCAGTTGATCCTTCCGAAGCCGATGCACACTAGTGGAGGATTTGTGACGGATCTGGCGAAGCCCGCAACGGACCATGCAAGCGATGCAAGTACAGCAGACGCCGCGGGGAGAACCGATCTCACGTAAAATCTCACGGCGAAGGCAGCGTCACGTTATCGCCCACTACCGCAGCGACCCGCACTCCCTCGGTAAATGCCACTCGATTTCCCAAAGGTAAACGTGCAACATCGGAGGCGGCAGAGGTAAACTCTTCCAGGTATGTGTTCCAAGTTGAAACTTCAAAAAAGCAAAGTGAAACGCCACAGGAAGGAAGTAGAGGAAACCTTTAAAGTGCAACTCCGGACACCTGTGGTGAGAAAAACATTCCACAGGTCACCTGCAGAGGACGACCCTGGCCGATACCCCAACAGCAAAACATGCGAAATCCTCGCTACAGGCAAGCATTTATGGCGAATTCGCGTGGTTCTTTCTTCGCGCTCCGAGCACTCTTTCCAAAGCGCGCGAGATCGGGTGGTTGAAAGAGAGTGCTGTGGCCTGATCGGCTGGTTCATCCCAAGGGTTCCTCTCCCTCTCAGAGCGCTCCCTAGCACTCCGTGGGTAGCCGTCGGAGTGCGGAGCGGCGCAGGTGTCACGTGGTACTTGGACGGGGATCACGTGGTTTTGTTGACGATGGCCGGCAGTGGTCTGTTGTGGTGTGCGGGGTCCGGCATGACGGCAATTGATATGTGGTTCTACAAAGTGCTTGTGCATTCGACGGTGCGAGGATTACAACGGACGGGACGACATTCGTTTGTGACCGTAACTGGAAAAGTCAACTTGTGAAGTATTCCCAGTGCTTCCACGAGATAATAGAGAGTTTTAGTAGACCGCTTTCGCTTTCTCGCTCCGCTCTATGGAAAGCGGGGTCGCTATCGCGCAAGCGCGACCCGCTCTGGGATTTGAGCGTGAAGCGTCAGCTCCGCTTTCCTCGCCTTTTTGGGAAGCGCGTTCCACTATCAGTAAAGCTTCCGTAGATGGTGTTTTTCTGGAAGGGAATTCGAAATGGATGGCTCGCCACTTGAAAGCATGCTTGGAAGTGGGCTTCACCGTTATGAACCTCGCAGCACTAAGATGGCTGCGCAGACATTGCCTATACTTCGTTTCAACTTAGGTCCGAGCGCGGCCGATGTTATGAGCCGAAAGGCCAATCATACAACGCAAAAAGCGCAGCGTCATGGCGTGCTCTCTGCGCTTTATAGAACTAGTCGGCAGAAGAGCACGCACAGAGAGACGGCGAATACCGGCTGGTCCTATCAACTGCAGAAAGCACGCCATGGGACGTTGTGCCTCTTTCGCTGTTTGATTGGCCCTTCGGCTCATAACATCGGCCGCGCTCGGACCGAAGCTGAAACGAAGTATAAAACAACGTCCTAAAAAAAAAAGAAAAAAAAAAAAGAAAAAACGAAAACACGTTTTACGGTGGTCGAGAATGTCTGGCTGCTTCGGAAAATCGCTGTCCGCAATGCTTTCACGGCCCCTGAACGGTGGGAACAGGTGCTGCCTTGTCTAAGCCAGCGGGCTCGAGTTTTCTATGCGAGCAGTCGGCAAACGGACACATATATTGTTAGCAAGAGAGTGCAAATTAGCGAATGTGAGTGCTATATTTATATCTATACTTTTTTGTTTTTCCAACTAAATGAGTTTTTTCTACTTCGCATGCTTCGGTTTGTGATAGGGTACCTTAGTGTTTATGTACACTACGCGACACCGTTAACGGGAACAATCAATATCCTGCTTTTATTTTTCACCTTAAATTCGAGGGACTGACGTCAACCAATTGATATGGAATAAAGCGCTCGTTTGGGGCACTCATCTGAGCGACGAAATTTCAGCTGTCTCAATAGCTGTCAAAAAATAAACTGCAAATAAAAGCGATTTTATCGTGTTCGTATTAACAGTGGAACGCAGTGTGCGTATCTGGCTTGGGGGATGACATGAAACCATTTTGCTTGGCTACACCTCTTTTCATTTCTTTTGTTTTTTTGGAAAGTGCGTTTTCGGCTGGAGCTCCAGCCTGCTTTCAGCCTCACTTTTGCTACTGTGTTTTCTTGCAACAAAAGGCCACGCAACACAGGCTACTTTTACAATGCTAAAGTCAACAGTAACACTGTAATTTGGGTAAATACAATATTCCCACGCACATCTGAGAAGTAAATTGGCAGTCGTTAGTAAATGTTTTTTATTCAAATATTTCTAGATGCCTTTCAGCAAAGTTGAACAAGCATTTCTCTCAGTACAAAAGCTTGAATATTATTCAAATTGATGAGTTTAGGCGTTCTAATATTAAGCCAAACAAGAAAATAAACAAAAAAGTTAGATTTTGTGCATCATACCCATTGTCTTCGTAGGGTTCGTCCAGTTGACAAATTATGCCGTCTGCGCACATCACTGCCTCGGAGTTCACGACGAGTCTTGTGGTCAGAAAAGTATGGCTTCTGATTCTTTGATGGACGGCATATGGGCGTGCTGCGCGCTCAACGAAACCCCAACAGTTGTCCAGGGGTGCTCCTTCGTCTTTGACGGCCTAATAAAAAGAACAAAAAAACATTGTTACAAGACGGCAGTATTTAAACACAGCCAAAACATGTGATATGGGACTTGTTACTCACATAAGATAAATCGTATTTCCACGGTAGGGTTGTAAGAAAATGGGTATCGTAAATTAAAAAAAAAAAGCTTTAGTTGTTCCTTAATTCCGCTAAGCTCTGAGGCTGTAAAACTGTGAATGCGAGGCCCGTTACGCCGGAATTCAAAACGAAACTTCTGAAAATCGTTTTAATATACCGTTATTGCTCTGAAGTTCAGCGTTGTGTTTGCTAAATTTTGCATTGTTTATGCCTGTCTCGTTTTCACCAGATAAAACCTTGACGCGGAATATTCTTTCGACCGCTTTTGTTAACTCTTTTCAAAACACCGCCGGGTACCATATTCGGCCGCCATATTTTGCGCATCTCTTTTAGTGCGAAACTTGTGACTAGAACCGAGTTCATATCCAGCATTGACGCAGCATTCGTGTATTTATACTCGCATCCGCGACAACTAATGACGCAGCTCTCTTGCTCCCTAGACACTTGGCCAAAATAAGGCGGCCTCGAAGACTAGCGGCACCATGGGTTGCACTTTTAAAAAGGCTGCATTCAAGTTTCTATTGTTTTCTAAATCTACCAAGGAAATCCAATGCAAACATTTCTTGAGGAAAGTTAAACAATTCCAAAGTTGCGAGCGAGTGTGAATAAATAAAGCTGAGAGGGAATGGTTTTCTTAGTGCAGCTTGCGAGGGCTATGCTCGTCGCCAGCTTTCAGTGGCATTTTCGACAGGAGGGCGGATGCACAGATTAGAGCCACTCTATATGGCAGCGTAGCTGCCAGAGTAGCGACACGACGTAAAATTAGCTAGATACACGACGTCAGAAGCGCCTATAGTGATCTCCATTTTGGGCCTGCGAGGTTTCTATGGTAACCGTACTGCTAGCGACGCCGGGCGGCAACCTTTATTTAGTTGATATCTCCGTTCGTTAATTAAAAAGTGGTAAAAGACCTAATAGCTATGCATGGCGGTACGGCATGGGCCTCTGGAGGAGCGGTGCGTGCCTGTTTCTTCTGTGAAATGAGACGATTTGCAGCGTGCACGGACAAGGAGAGTGGTTTTCTGCGCCGCCGCGGGATGGCGGCGGCTTCGTGGGACGAACGTACCGTCCTTGCACTTTCGGACTTCGCTCCTATGGAACAATATCTGATTACGCCGGCCATGACAGGACGATTGCCTTGGGACATGACTGCTGCTCGACTGCCCTATAGTAAGAGAATGTATGCTTAGCACCATAATTTTTCAAGACCCAATCATTCATTCAAGATGAGATTATTTCACCGACTGGCGGGGAGCGACGTCCACGACGGTATCAACCTCGTTTTGGGCGATGAACAGTCGACGGGGTTAAACCAAGGAGGACAGCACGGTGGTCTACAGAGGATTGTTAACGCCATCAAAAGAGACGGACGCCGGATATGAGGTGTTCTTGCCGACAGGCCAAGTGGTCGTCCGGAAGTTTACCGGCATGCAAAAAGTCAATATTTTTATCTGGTGTAGCACGTATACCCGTGTTAAAGGGGCCATGTAAGGATTTTTTAACTTCTTCTTCCTTAGCTTTAATCCTCAACTCAAAAGAGAACATGCTAGGGCACCGGTGCGATGACACCAAGCTTCCACCGTGCCTTTTAAGCATACCATAGAACTTGTCATTCCCAAGTGCACTCATGTGCACTCATTGGCCACGAACGCGAATTCACATATTCATCGACGAATTGATTGTTGACGAGCGCAGTTTTCGTTTCAAATGTGTGAGCTGGGGTTGGCTGACGTCATTTTGGCTTTTGTAGACATTGCAAAGAGGATATTTAGAACCACACACACATGATGATAGCACCATAGCACATGGACATAAATGAGTACAAAAGGGACTCAGCTAGAGAAAATAAATATTAGACTCGTAAAAAATACTTGTCTGTAACTTGTTAATTACAAAGATGAACACAACTCTGAGCATATAAATCTAATAGTGTGTGTTGATGCATTCTTATAGAGCAGGTCATTTCATATACGTCATTTGAGCACGCCAGCTTGTCACCTGAAAAAAAACAACAACAACAACAACAACAACAGTGCTATCAAATGCAAGCTATTGCAACGAAAGGACGTTTATCAAAGTCTTCAGAACTGTCAATTCGTAAAATCGTCGATTAGTACAAAAAGTTAAAGGTCGCAGGCGCTTCCTCGCTTAAAGTTGCTGTGATTATTCGGTGACCCAGGGCTGAAACGATTTCCCCTAGGCGCTACACACGACGTATACCTTTCGTTTCGATTCTCAGAAATTCCAACATTCAAAAAGAGCTAGAAAATGCGAAAATGTTATCCTAAAAGCTATATAGTAAGATCGTTGATTAGTACAAAACGTAAAGATCGCAGGGGCTTCCTCGCTAAAAGTGTGTGATTACGCGGTTACCTGGGGCTGAAACAACTTCCCCAAGGTCCAACATACGACGCATACGATTCGCATTGATTCTAAGACATTCCAACGTTCAAACAAGGCTAGGCGTATGCGAAAATTGCATGCAAAATGTCTTCTCAATCCTCGAACACATCTGGGAATCCGAGCGCCGCTACGGCGATATGACTGATGCTGTCGCAAAGGTGCTCATATCCAGAGCGATATTGCACAGAAAAGGTATAAAGTTACATTCTTTCAGATCTTCACGTTATACCTGCGTCATAGAGCCCGAGGAAGTCCGAAATCGTCGGCAAGCAGCGGCACATTACGACTACCGCGCACCGAACAAACTCGTATCCACCAGCTCTGGGCGCTGTCATCTTACCGTTGACATCACGGCTCTTGCGAGGTCACGCGACGAATAGTCACTCGGTTGCAACGGAAACCGAGCCAGCTCAGCTCGTTGCTATGGTACCGCGTGTGACCAATCACGGTGAGAGGCGGCACAGGGAAAAGCGTGGCGTACTCTGGCAGCTACGCTGCCATATCGAGTGGCTCTAGCACAGATATAGACGCTTTCAGGCAGCTGGGCATGGGCGCCGCCATAACTGACCTTCAGTTTTTGTTCCCTCTTATTTCGTTTGCTCCACATCATCATTACCACAGCAGGACAGGTTATTGCAATTCTAAGTGTTACTGTGTCCTTCTCCCCATGCGTAGGCCCTTGTGGAGACTCGTCAACGCCCGTTTCAGTGGCTCGGCATCTCGATAAGACAAGAGAAGGTCAGCAATGGCGTCTCAATCTGGCGCGCGCTGAAAGCGTCTATAATCGGCGTCCAAGCACGCGCACCCGTACGTCTGACTGCATAGCCATAGTACGTCCACAAAACGCGACGACTTTACCGACGCCGTGCTGGTTGCAAAGTGATACTCGTTCACTTCGTTTGATTATGCTGTTTTGTGCTACATAGAACTCAAATCGAATGGTTTACTTTTTACGCGCGGGGCGTACGCTTTACTTTTTGATTCGACCTCTTTCAAGCTGAGGTCACGGTCAAAAACATCGACGCGTATTGAGTAAGTGCAGCCATCTTGAGATCTAAGCGATCACGCTAAGGACGCTGAGGGCAGTCCGCTTTAGAACTTGTGAAGCGGAGCGCACGCTCACTCCGCTAACTATACGCTCCAACTCAGAGCGGGCCACGCATGCGCGGTGGGGACGATGCTTCTCGCAGAGCGTAAAGTAGAGCAAAGAGGGTTCATAAAAGTGGCCTACTAATACTCATAGATTACGAACACGCTCTTCGTGACTTGTCCTGACACTGCCCATGTACACCTTCGGCGTATAGAAAAAAGTAACTTTTCACCAGACAGAGCAGCTGTGCTAGAAACAATGGAGACGCGAAATTTACACAAACCATGCAGGGTCTCACCTATGAGCACAGCTCTAGTTTCGCCAGGGTCAACCACCTATGTTTGTTCATGTCAGCGAGCAGGTGGCCGAACCTCTCGTTGATGTGACCCACGATGAGGTTCACAGAACTGAAGAACACCGACAAGTTCCGCCCAAACGCTCATCCAAGTACGAACAGACGGTTGGGATAGGCCAGTCGAGGCTTTTTTCCACAGCTCCTTCATCTTCGTACAAGGTGAAAATAAACTGATTTGATTTGATTTGATTTGAGGAAGAACCATGCAAAGCGTCTCGCCAGATTGGCAACCCCCTGCGCCGATCTGTCGGGTGCTGGTATTTGGAGGCCCGCATGCAGAACAGCCAGGTCCTTCTTTAAGCAGGATAGCTTCCTAAAGGGTTTCTTTTCTACGTTTTAAATATCCAGCATCTGCACGATGAATCCCCGCTGTTCTCAAGGAAGGAGACTTCTACTAACGAGATTAAGCTGGCGAGACATCGAATCTATGATTCGTATCCCTCGTGCCGTCAAGCGCCGAGGCTTCCTTTCCGAACGCGGTGTTCGGAAAGGAAGCCTCGGCACTTGATGGCACGAGGGATACGAATCATAGATTCGATGTCTCGCCAGCTTAATCTCGTTAGTAGAAGTCTCCTTCCTTGAGAACAGCGGGGATTCATCGTGCAGATGCCTTGCTAGCCTTGAGCAACACTGTACTCGTACTACGCAAAAGGATGCACCAGTGGGATGCACTCGCAATGCGCAAACTTCGTCCTTTTCTCTTATTTTTCTACTTCGAATAAGTAAATCTGTTTCAGTTTTAATTCGAGTGGAGCAGAAGCTACAAGAGCGAGTGCTGGCCTTTCAGCGTCCTGGATAAGCACGCGCGCTCGTGCAGTGCAAGTACCGTTTAGAGCAACATGCTCATGCTTATACCTTCGGCTTCACTCGCACACAAGGTGGAACGATTATATTTATATTTTATAGCTTAATATTTTTTCAGGAGTGTGCCTACTCTTTTGTGTTCATTATTGTCGCCTTCGTTTTTACTACCTCTACAATCACGCTCCCTTTTATTCTCTTGGTGTTAACGCTTAGGTTTTTGTTTGTTTTACTAGTACTATAAACGTCCACTTGTGGGGCTACGCAAGCAAATTTTTCGAACCCGCTCAAAACGCTCTTACGCTGAAGAAAAACGCTCTACTAAAACGCGTTTTTGTACCTCCGCTTTCCATTTCGGCGAAGCGGGCCGCGCATGCGCAGTTTGGCACCCTCAGAGCGGAGCGGAAGATGAAAACGGTCTACTAAAACTCTTTAGTCTATGAATTATTTTATTCAGCATTGAGCTCTCCCAAGTGGCACAAAATGGTCTCCAAAAAGGGGGCCGACGGGGGGTCCCACATCGTTCTTGCAACAGGGGCCCAAGTCGGCCCGACTTAAACTGCCCACCGGGCTTCGCTCCTGGAACCCAGAATCAATAAAAAAAACAATTCTGGTCGTAAAATTAATTTTAAAAGTTCTTCGGCTTGTCATATAATGCACCCAAAAAAGTTACTTTAAACCCCCCCCCCCCCCTCTCCCCCGTAAAAGGGTTCTTTCGAAAGAACCCATTAGGGGTTCTGGAAAGCTCCTTTCTATATGCGATACAATTCTTCATCGCTTAGTTGCCTTTCTAGCGTGCCAGGGGAGATAGTGCTTCAGGCCAAACAGTTCTTCACCTGCTGAAGGAGCTATAATTGCGTCGAAAAACCTTTCAAGAACTTGTTTTTTTGTTGAGTGCAGCGGGCCTGCTTGGGCAGCCTAGATAAGTTGCCCTCGCGGTACCTACGGGGAGATTTGTCTAACGAGTGCTTCATGATTCGCAATCTGCTTCGTGTTCACTTCCGACATTCATTGTCTACTTACTTATCTTTTAGTTCAGAAGATACACTATAAACTCAAATATTCTGGGTGAAGCTAAAACAAGTATCAGGTGGCGTTACGTCAGAGATACTACTTACATTGTTAATTCTTTCACGGAGTAAGATGAACGGCGTTGCCTGTTATATTAGAAGTAAAACTATTTTCGATTGTTATTGACTGCCAATATTTCTGTTTTCTGCAAATTCGCAGTCATCAAGCTTGACAATTTTAGGACGATCACTGCGAATCGTTTTCAGTCGTTTGGGATAAAAAAACAATGTCTATGTTGGGGTTGTCAGTGGTCCTTCAAAATTTGTTGTCGCTAAAACGATGAATAATTGGAAAACAATTCTAACGCGTATTAAAAACAAAAAGTATTCTGATAACGTCACTTTGGATTGCACTTAGCACTGTCAACGTTGTAATTAACCAGCTACTTAAACCTGCCTGACAAGTACGCGTGGATGTAGTTTTGCCTCTCTTCAGCGTCTGCGAATAAAACCTCCGCGTTAATAAATTTCTCACTCGAATAAAGCCGTGTTCAAATCCGATGGCCGCACACTTTTCATAAATAGCAATAGTAACTCTATCTGTAGTATATTAGACTCATTTCCAAATCCTGGCTTTTAAACGGGCCTTGCCTTGTTGAACGGACAGTTGCCACCGGATCGTGGCTGACTTTTAGTGTGGATATCACGACAGAACAAGACAAGTACAGTTTCTTTACTAAATTGGGCAACCAAACCACTCTCCATCCGACTTTGCACAACAAAACGCGAACGTATTGTTGTTACGGTATTCCAACATTGAAGATGGCTTTGGGGGCTAGGTGCCTCTCTGTGCCACAAATGACGCTCATTTACCTAAGGACTATATATTTAAATTTGAATTTCATTATTCCTTCAAGTTAGGCGAGTAGGAAATTCAGGATCTTGATCCTGTCTGGGTTTTCCGCGTTCGGGGTCATACTCTCCTCATATCTTTCAGTTCATGCGTCTCGCTGAAATCCGAGGAGCGCTTGATGTCTTTGGGCCTGTAAGGCTTTGCACTCTCAAACAGCAGTATGCGAATTCATATTTGCAGAGCGGAAGGAAAGCCAATGCTTGGAAAGATGTGTCAACTCGCCGCATTTTCAACAGTGAACGATAGTGGTCATGCGTACGGCAGAGCAGGCAAATATAAAATGGTTAATAAACCGCGTTTTTCTCTCGGCGAAATATCGTGCAAGCACGATATAGCACATATCGCCATGTGACACAAATCACAGTGCATTATATTCGGCTTTCCCTTTATTTTATAACACAAACCTTTGAAAGCACTTTTATCAAACCTTATAATTTTTTGAAGCGACCACAAAATACGGTAAAACAGCGGCAAGCTCTGCGAGCTGTTTCTTCGTCAGTTAGGCGTAGCGGAATCACCACCTGGACATAAATTAGAGAGTTTTAATAGACCGTTTCCATCTTCCACTATGTTCTGAGGGTGCCAAACTGCGCATGCGCGGCCTGCTTCGCCGGAATGGAAAACGGAGGTCCTAAAACGTGTTTTAGTAGACCGTTTTTCTTCAGCGTAAGAGCGTTCGAGAGCGTTCGGAAAATTCGCTTGCGTAGCCCCGCAAGTAGACGTTTATAGGGAGTATTCACTGGACGCCATATTTGTGGGTGCTGTTTAGAGCGCATGCTCAGAACGAGCTAACATCCATGGGCTGCTAAGACGGGCACTTTTGATGGTGCGGAATGCACGTTGCAAAAGAACTGTGGAAGCTCGCCGGCAGCACGCGCTCAGCATTCGCGCATACAGCTATGGCCGCCAGTGAATACTCCCTATAGTACTAGTAAGAGAAAAATAAACGTTAACACCTATAGAGTGAAAGGGAGCCTGTTTGTAAAGGCAGTAAAAACGAAGGCGAGGGTAATAAACACAAAAGAGGCACACACCCGAAGAAAATTAAGCTATAAAATATAAATATAATCGTTCCAACTTGTGTGTGAGTGAAGCCGAAGGTATAAGCATGAGTATGTTGCTCTAAACGGTACTTGCACTGCACGAGCGCGCGTGGTGGTCTAGGGCGCTGAAAGGCCGGCACTCGCTCTTGTAGCTTCTGCTCCGCTCGAATTAAAAATGAAACGAATTACGTATTCAAAGTTGAAAAATGAAAGAAAAGGACGAAGTTTGCGCATTGTGAGTCCACCCTTTTGCGAAGCACTATACTCTGTTTCACCCTATGTTGTACCGCAGGAAAGGCTACAAGCGCGAGCTCCTTGCTCTAGGGCACATCTCGGCGGCACAAGCTCTCGTGCACCAAGGGCAGCTGCCAACGCTATGCGCTCGCGCTTCTAGTCTTCGCTGCGGTACAACATAAGGTGAAACGGAGTAAAGGTAGTATTCAATGGCGGCCATATCCGTGTGCGCTGCTGCTGAGCGCGTGCTGACGGCGAGCTTCCGCAGTCCTTTTGGAGCGTGCATTTAGCACCATCCATGTTGCTGCTCTTAGCAGGCTATTAATGTGAGCTCATTCTGAGCATGCGCTCTAAACATCGCCCTCAAATATGGCGTCCAGTGAATGCCTCCTATAGTACAGTGTTGCACAAGGCTAGCAAAGCACCTGCACGTTGAATCCCCGCTGCTCTCAAGGAAGGAGTTTTCTACTAACGAGATTAAGCTGGCGAGACATTGAATATATAATTTGTAGCACTGATGCCGTGAAGCGCCGAAGCTTTCTTTCCGAACGCGGTCTGCTGGACATTGCCAAAGTAGAAATCTTTTAGCAGGCAATCCCGCTTCCAGAAGGCCATGGCTGCTCTGCAAGCGGGCCTCGAAATCCCAGCACCCGACAGATCGGCGCATGGCGTTGCCGACCTGGCGGGACGCTTTGCATGGTTCTTTGTCGACTGGCCTATCCCAACCGACTGTTCGAACTTGAATGAGCGTTTGGACGGAACTCGTCCGTGTTCTCCAGTATTGTGAACCTCATCGTGGGTCACATCAACGAGAAGTTCGGCCACCTGCTCGCTGACATGAACAAACGTAGGTGGTCTACCAAGGAAATCCAAGGCGAACATTTCCGGAGGCAAGTTAGACAATTTAAACATTTCGCGCGAATGTGAATAAATAAAGTTGAGAAGAACGATTTCTTTGGTGCGGCTTGCGAGCGCTATGCTTGTGGAACGTTCAGCGGCATTTGCGTCAGGAAGGTGCGTGTACAGGTATAATCGGCGTTGAAGCACGTACTCCCGTACATCTAAATGCATAGCCATAGAAGGTCCACAAAAACGCAACGACTTTACCGACACCGTGCTGGTTGCAAAGTGATATTCGTCCACTTCGTTTGATTAGGCCTCTTTTGTTTTACATAGAACTCAAATGGAATGGTTTACTTTTCACGAGTGGGGCTTGTATCGTTTAGATAAAAAGGACAGAGAAGCAAACCGGTGTGGCCATGGCTGCTGCCGTCGGTTGGAACAGCGCGTGCCCTTTTTTATTCGCACGTGAAGCCAGCCCCCCGTGCAGCTTGGTCGTGTTAGGCCAATGGCCGATACACCTTCCTTTCTTTAAAAAAAATATGAAATAAAACTTCGACACATATATACATTACACACACACAGCACACACAAAAGAAAACTATCCCTCTTGCTCAAAGTTCTCGTCATAGGTTAGACGATGCGGAGGAGAGACTCGTCGGGATGATCTTCGGGGCGGCGGCGGCGATGGTGGGGTTTCCGGATGCTGACTGCTGGTGCTACCAAGGCCGCTTCCTGGAGGAGTCATCCGTGGTGGCACAGTTTCGTCTGCAGTCTCGTACCCGTCAGAACCACTTTCATCTGAAAAAGAGGCCTTTTGTTGAATTTTTAAAAGATGTCGACGATTCCGGCGTATTTCTCGTCCTCTTTCTGTGTAAACTCGGTAGGATCTTGGCCCTCCGCTGCCCACCACCCGCGCTTTCGTGTCCCATGATTTGGGGCCTCTGACTCTAACGCAATCACCACCTTCCAGTGGAGGTAGTTGGTGTCCCTGATGCAAGTTCTGAGCATGCTTGCGCACGGCGCGAGCGGGCCGGGCTGTGAAGTCTGGAAGAAGAGTACGCGGCCTACGCTTCATCAGTAGCTCTGCAGGCGCTTCTCCACATTCGAGTGGCGTCGCTCTATAGTTAAGTAAACCCAGCCAAAAATCTTCGCCGGAATGTAGACATTTTTTTATAAGCCTCTTTACTACTTGAACCCCTTTCTCGGCGAGGCCGTTGGACCTGGGAAAGTGAGGACTAGAGGTCACATGCACGAAGTCAAAACGTGCAGCAAAATTTGTAAACTCTCGTGCAGTGAATTGTGGTCCTCCATCTGTACATACCTCCATAGGTATTCCGTGTCTTGAAAAAATGCTTGACAGAACGTCAATAACTGTTTTAGACGTCGTGTCCGGCAGCTCAGAAACTTCCGGAAAATTCGAGTAGGAATCGTAGACGACTAAATAAGTCTTACCTGCGTACTGACACAGGTCTACTCCAACTCTCGCCCATGGCTGCCTAGGTGTTTCTCGCATCATCAGTGGTTCATCTGGGTGTTGATACGCAAAATATTTACAGGTCGAACACTTGCTTATCCACGCAACGATGTCAGCTGTCATTCCTGGCCAAAACATCAATTGTCGTGCACGAGATTTACATTTCCCTATTCCTAGATGTCCGCTATGTACACGATGTAGCATCTCGCGTCCTAGACTTTGCGGGACAATAACTTTAGTGCTCTTTAGCAGTATGCCATCAATCACTGAAAGTTCCGATAGGAATGGCTTAAACTTGCCTTGCAGTGGTACTTTATTCATAAGGGCGTTGATGACGTCTTGCAGTTCGCCATCTTGCGCCGTTTCCTTGATGAGTCGTGTCCTGGTCTTGTCGCTGACAAGAGTGGCCAGTACAGCTGCTGCGTGAACCTCGACATCGTCTGTAGTTGAATCTGTGCTTCTTGTGTTTAGGCGGGACAGCGCATCTGCCAGTACAAGTTGCTTGCCGGGGACAAACTGTAATGTGAAATCGTATCGCATCAGTCGTAAAAAAAATCGCTGAAGTCGTGGCGGCATGTCTCCAATAGCTTTTTTTGATATTGCTAGTAACGGACGATGGTCCGTTTCGATGGTGACGGACTGACCGTACACAAACTGGTGGAACTTTTCGCATCCATTGACTATGCCCAGATTTTCTTTTTCAATTTGTGAATATCTGCTTTCACTGTCTGTCAGTACACGTGATGCATATCCTACTGGGCGCCATTCCTTCCTGTGCTGCTGGAACAAGGCAGCCCCTAGTGCTGCCTTTGATGCGTCTGTAGACAGTTTAATTGGTTTGGAGGGGTCAAAAATAGCCAATATTGGAGCTTCTGTCAGCATTCGCTTTAATGCACACCACTCCCCAGTATGGGCACTGCTCCATTCGAAGACTGAGTCTTCCTTGATCAAGGCTCTAAGCAGAGTTGTTCGATCGGATAAATTAGGAATGAACTTTCCGAAGTAATTAGCTGCTCCCAGAAGGCGTTGAACCTCTTTCTTGTTCTTGGGAAGCGGGAGGTCCTGAAGGCACTGTATGAGTTCAGGGTCTGGTGTGATTCCCCTCCAGCTTATGTCGTCGCCGAGGTAGCGTATCGCTTGGACACCAAACTCATTTCTCAGCGTTGAGTGTTATTCCCCCCGATCTTGCAGCTCTCAGTGCTGCTCTTAGTCGCAAGTCGTGCTCTTCACGTGAAGAGCCCCAAACAAGAACGTCGTCAATATAAACTCTGACACCTGGAAGATCGTCAAATATTTGGCTCATGGCCTTTTGAAAAACCTCCGGTGCTGAAGCAATGCCGAAAGTCTTAAATAACGATAGCGCCCAAAGGGTGTCGCGAATGTACAAATTTGGGACGTGTAGCTGTCAAGTGGAATTTGATGAAACCCGTTATTCGCGTCTAATTTGCTGAAATATTTTGCGCCTGTCAATTCTGCTTCGATATCTTCTGGACGCGGCAACTGAAAATGTTCTCGCTTCAAGGCGGCATTTACGTGCTTGGGGTCCATACAAACACGGATCTTCCCGTTTTTCTTCCTTACTACAACTAAAGGGCTTACCCAGTCAGTGGGCTCCTGGACCTTGGTGATTATACCGCCTGCGACCATCCCCTCAAGCTCGGCCTTCAAGGGATCCCTGAGAGCATGTGGAACACGTCGGGCTGGTATAACTACTGGTTGAGAGTCTTCTTTGAGCACCATCTTGTACTCCCTCATGGTACTTCCAAGGCCCTGGAACAGTCCTGGGAATTCAGACATCACTCGCTGCTTGAGGCTGCTGTGGTCACTTATCGAGTCCACTCTGTTAACTAGCCCAAACTGTTCACAGGCTTCAAGGCCGAGAAGGGCGTGCTTCCCTTTCTTCATGACAAAGAAGATAATTCGACCTCTTCGTCCGTGAATCTTTACTTTGAGAGAAACATTCCCAACGTGCTCTAGTGGTGACCCTCCGTAAGAACGTAAGGTGGTGGAACTGTGCATTGGTGTTGTTGACAGCCGTAGTCTCTTGAACATTGAGAGTGGTAGCAAAGTAGCTTGGGCACCGGTGTCAACTTTTAAGCGGGCGTCGTGGCCGCCTAACTTCGCAATGATGATCCAGTCACGTTCTATTTGCTTTTTTCCGTCCACGGTTAGAATGTCAAAATCATCGGTGTCCCCGTCCGAGCTCGTTGCTGGATCCAGCACGTTGTCAACCGACTTCTTTGAGCTGTTGCATACCTTGGCGAAGTGATTCCTCTTTCCACACTGTTTGGAAATCTTGCCATATGCTGGGCATCTGCGGGGTTCATGAACAAAGCTGCAGTACTTGCACTCTCTTCTCGCTTGGCGCTTTTCGTTACGAGCCACCGGCTCGGCATTTTGTTCCAGCTGTTCGAAAGCTTTGTTTTGGTGTTCGGATATTTCAGCGGACTTGCAGAAATCAACTGCCTTGACAAGGGTCAGATCCTTTTCTCGGAGAAGCCTTTCCCGAAGTTTTTTGCTGGATGTACCATATACAATTTGGTCACGCAGCATGGAATCAGACAAATCCCCGAAGTTGCAGGTGCTTGCCTTCGTCTTCAGGTCAAGGAAGAAAGTCTCGAAACCTTCTCCAGGCAACTGGACTCTGGTTCGAAAGATGTATCGCTCGTATGTTTCGTTGACCCTCGGGAGGCAATATTCTTCGAACTGATTCACCAACACATCGTAGTTTTTTTTCTGCTCTTCTGTCAAGTTGAATGTGTTGAACACGTCGATTGCTTCTTGACCGGCAATGTGCAGGAAGGTTGCAGCCTTTTGGTATTGCGTTCTTGGCTCCTTGGTCTTTGTGGCTATGAAGTAAAGCTCCATCCGTTGCTTGAACCGCTTCCAGTTCTCAGCAGCATTTTCAGATAGCCGCAGTCCTTCTGGTGGCTTCAGCTCAGCCATGCGGAATCTCAACTCTCACCTTTAGGTGGAAAGTTCTGACACTTCTGACACCATGTATCGTTTAGATAAAAAGGACAGAGAAGCAAATCGGTGTGGCCATGGCTGCTGCCGTCGGTTGGAACAGCGCGTGCCCTTTTTTATTCGCACGTGAAGCCAGCCCCCCGTGCTGCTTGGTTGTGTTAGGCCAATAGACCCTTTCCGAAATTCAGTCTGGCCACTTTGATCACTATCATCATCTGTGGAACGGCATCTGTGCCATACGAATGGCGGCCTTCTAGTGACTGATAAAGGAAGGCGTTGAAGATGCTCCTAAGCGGATATTGCGAGGCCTGTACGTTCGGGGGTCAGTACGAAGCGAAGTAGGGCTGGAACACAAGAGCTACGTAAGCGTTTATCTCTAATTGCTCAGATTCAGTCAATCTGTCGTGGCACACAATCGGCTTTAAAGCACTTTGGTGTACAGAATTTTCTCGAGGCATCTCAGTGGGTTGGAGCTTTGTTCTGAATGCACGTTCTTGGTCACCATCGACCTGAAAGTGATCGAGAAAGAACTCACACTGAACAATTCCTCGCATGCCGTCGACTTCCGAAAGTGACGGTGCCGATACAAGTTCATTTCCGCCATTGATAGGGCAAAACCTAAACTGCTTTACGAACCACCAGATGGCACTGAATTTCTGAAAGGGTTAGGGTGCCTACATGTCTGTCTGTTTAAGGGTGAAGACATCCATTGTTGCCCTGAATGTGCCAGCGCGTGACGCTCTCGCGCACTCGGTGCTTGACTTGGGCGGTAAAATGGCGTCTATGCATTAGCCAAAGCTACGCGCTCGAGCTGAGTGACACCAGATTAGGCGCGCTTCAAAATGCATGAAGAAACGATTGGGCGGGAAAATGGCTGAGATGTCACCACTCAAGCAAAAGCGCGCGTGTGTATGAAGGCACTCTAGAAAGGGTCTATAGGCCCGTAGGTCTCAAGTTTTGAGCAGCGCTCCAGGCGAGCAAAATAGAATATTTGGCTCGCGTTTCGAACATGCGTCAATACGCTTCCCCCACTGTAGTTTTTTTATACTCCGTTAGAGGCTAGAAGAGCGAGCTCCGAGCTTTCAGTGTACATACCTGCCAAGCACGCGCGCTCGTGCAGTGCGAGCATCGTTCAGGGGAACATGCTTTAGCAAGTATTGCTTCGGCTTCGCTATCAAGTGAAGTAAAACATACGGGCTCACGGAAGCTATCAAAGAGAGCAATAAAGTAATAAAGCTGAAAGGAATGTTTATTGAAACGCTGAGGCCGCGAGCTGCATATTTCTTTTTTCTATTTTAGTTTTTAGACGTTTTGTTATCGCGCGTCTACAGATGCTGATAGATGCTTGCATTCGAATGTGGCACGTGCAAAATTGAACGTTACAGTGCCGCCTGGATGGTGCTGCCAGCATAACATGGTCGCGTCTTGAGGATGCGCTCGCGCCCCCTGCCCGAGAACAACGGGTGTATGGCCGATACAGGGCTTACGCTTTACTTCTTGATTCGGCCTCTTTCAGGCTGAGGTCGCGGTAAAAAACATCGACGCAGATTGAGTAAGAGCAGCCATCGCCGAAACAAAGCTAAAGACGCAAACTATGGGCGTATCAAAAAGAGTAACTTTTTACCAGACAGAGCAGCTGTTCTAGAAACAATGGAAACGCGAAATTTACACGAACTATGCAGGTTCTCGGAGGAAGAAGAAAACGACCTTGACAGCAGTCCAGCTTTTTCAGACCTCCGCATTTTTGGTTGTTTCTCAATCAATCTTCGTCATCCCTGCATCCCCAACTAACCAAGAGGCCTCTACAACGTCTTCCGCCTCGTTCCGGAGTGGGTAACCACTTCCGCCGGCGGCCGATCATGCCTAACGCCACCCAAGACGACGCTGACCAGAACACGGATCAGAACAGCAACTTGAGCCCTAACATCGAAGCCACCATTAGTAAGATTCCTCCAACTACGGACAATGACCCAATCATAATGGACGCCCAGGATTCTCCGGACGGCGAGATTCTGAACTCGGATGCTGCTCTTGGCGACGGCGGTGAATGGTATCCAGCCCGTGCTCCCCGAAAACGTCGGTACAAGGAAACATCCAGTCAAGACTCGGAAAAGGACGCCCCTCGGACCGAAGGCCTCACCGTGATATTTGTGCCAACAAAAGAAGGTGACCGCATCAGCAGTCTGAGCAGCCTAAAGCTGTCAGACGGTTTAGAACTTCTGTGCCCCGAGTGCATTGTCCAAATCAGGCCAAATGAGCGTCTGAACTTAATTGCCGTGGATGTGAGAAATGGATTCACCACAAGAGCACTGCTCAAATGCACACGGCTCTGCGGACTTCCAGTGAAGGCGTACGAGGGCCTTGCAGGTCCCACAGTCGAAGGTGTGATCAAGAACGTCGACGTAGCACTTCCTGAAACAAAAATTGCTGGACGACTGCAGTCTGATACGGAGATCGCTCGAGTACGTCGTTTCGGCTCCTCTGAGTGCGTATGGATCACCTTTCGTGGAAGCAAGCTTCCAAGCCATGTTCTTGTTGGGCGAGTCCGGCATCCAGTGATGGAATTCCACCACCGGTGGAATTCCATCACCGGTGTGGAGGCTTCGGACACTACGCTGTCACGTGCAAGCGTTCCGTTGCTTGCAGCCGATGCGGTGAGAAGCATCCAACAATTGACGAAAAAACAAAACAGAAATGCACCTCCAAGTCTATCAAATGCGTGAACTGCGGCGGACAGCATGAGGCAACATCCCCAAAATGCCAGAAATGGAAGAATGAACGAGACATTCTTCACTACTCGAAGGTGAACTCTGTCGATCTACGGACTGCTCGAGCAGCAATACAGAACCCCCAAAGTAATCCCACGGAGGACGGCGCTTCGACCCCTTTTCAAAGATCTCTGATGACGGTGACCACAAAGAAACACACTGCACCCGAGAAAATTGCTGTTCCGGAAGCTAAAGGAGTTGTTCCAGCATCATGCGCTTCAACATCCGCATCAGCATCCGTCACCGGCACTACATATTCAATGATAGCAAAAGGGATTCAACAGTCGTCCCGCACTCTACCGAAGTCCCCTCCACAAAAGCAGGCTGTTACACCCAGCAACGACCCCATAACGGAGAAAATGGACTGCGATATTTACCAAACAAATCCGCCTTCTCAGGAGAACATTTGCAATCTCAAGCCTCCAACAACGAATGTCACAAATCCAAAGCCATCTTCGCTACCGACCCCAGATGTGGACTGGCTGTCCATTATCAAAACCGCTGCACGTTTGGCATGCTCTTTTCTCACACCCCTGCAAACACCATGGGCATGTGGTCTACAATGGGTGGTCCAATTCGTCATTGACCAGTTGGACCGCTATTTCACCAAACAACAGTGAGCCACGACGGAAGATGTCGAAAGCCCCAAAGTAGAAAACCTAAACTACCCACTGTGCTCCAATGGAACGTACGCAGCCTTAGACCTCGCCTTCCTGACCTACGCCAGCACCTTCTGACAAACAAAATAGACATTCTGGCCCTTCAAGAGCCACGTATTCTTCTTGAAGACTGCAGACTTGGGCCATATGTGATATACCTAAGTGCATCAAAACGAAATGACGGCCAGTCTCGGGCGGCACTATTTGTCCGGGCAAGGATTCATCAAGAACCTCTAGACCTATCCTCAATCGCAAAAGGAGCAGCGGAATACGTCGGTGTGACAGTTCGCTCTAGAGGAGAACTCTTCTCTATCATTAGTGTCTACGTTCCTCCAAACGTCTGCTGGGATCCCGAAGAGCTACGAGAGATACAAAAAATGTCTCTACGGGGCACCTCGTTATCTGTGGAGATTTTAATGGCCATAACGAGCTATGGGGAGACAGGCAGACTACTCGACGAGGAATTCAGCTGGAGATTGTAACATCGTCCTTACACCTTCAAGCGCTGAATGACGGAACTGAAACCTTTGTAAGACCGGGAGTTAAACAGAGTGTCTTGGATCTCACTTTTGTTTCGCCGAATATAACAGCAGAGTGGAATGCTCAACCCGACACATGGGGAAGCGACCATGTTCCCATAATAATCACTTCACCAAGACCTCCGACGCCAATGTACAAAGAGGTACGCGTCACCAATTGGGATGCATTTAGGGCTCACATGGAAGGACATGTGGTTAACCTTGCGGGAGACCCATCCTCTGCAATCGCTCACGCTGTATCCCTGGCTACGAAAACGATCCGAGTTCCTATCACCCGTCCTAGTCCCGACCTCACGTACCTCAAACTGCGGGCGGCCCGGAGGAGAGCCCAGAGGCGAGCTCGCAGAACGAACGATCCCGCAGATTGGATAAGGCACCGACAACTTGATGCGGCTTTCCGCCGGCACACATCCCGGCTCCAACGGCACCAATGGGACCAACTTTGCTCTTCCTTTGGATTAGCGTTAGGTATCTCACGTGCATGGAAGATGGCCCAGACACTATCATCGAGAAAAATGCCAACTCATCCAATCGCAGGTCTCGCAATTGCTATTGGCCATACAATGCAGGAGACGGCTGAGCTACTTGCTGACGCCTTCGCGACACCCATTCCACTACCTCCAGGTTACCAGAGTGGTAAGGAATCCAGTGCGAATAGTAGAAGCTGGCCTCCCCTTGCTCTTGATTCAGACTTCACGATCTCAGAGCTTGAATTCGGATTGCGTCGGTGTCGACAGAAAAGTGCTCCAGGACCTGATGGGGTAACTTATCAGGCACTACGAAATCTTGACAGATCACAGTACTCGGCCATACTAGAGGCATTTAAGGCTATATGGCGCACAGCTGAGATTCCTGAGGCCTGGTTAACATCTACTGTTGTGCCTATACGCAAACCAGGAAAACCAGCACAATCACTTGACTCGTACCGTCCCATCTCGCTTACAAGCTGCGTAGGAAAGCTCATGGAGCGACTTGTGTTACGTAGGCTAACCTGGTATTTGGAGACTATAGGTGCGCTGCCTGATGAACTTTGTGGATTTCGCGCTAAACGCTGCACTGCTGATGCAATTGGCGACCTAGCGTCCACTTTAGAGGAGGCACGAGCATCTCACCAGACAGTGTATTGTGTGTTCCTAGATATACACAAGGCATTTGACGCTTTACCACATGCAACAATTCGCCAGCGGCTACGACATTTCGGCATTACAGGAAGATTGTACAGCTACGTGTGCGCCTTTCTTACAGGAAGATCATTTTTCGTACGAGTTCCTGGCGCCGTCAGCAGCCGTCGTTCGGTGACACAAGGTGTTCCTCAGGGCAGTGTTTTAAGTCCTTTCCTCTTTAACCTTGCTATGGCCGCCCTTCCGTTTTCTCTGAAAACATTGCCCAAGTCTCCTGCAGCTCTGCACATCGCGATATACGCTGACGATGCAGCACTCTGGTGCGTCGGTCCTTCAAGGGCTTCAAAAAGTATCGGCTCACAGCTGCAAAGAGCACTTGACGAGGTTGTGAAGACCACAGAAGACCTCGGGCTCACTCTTTCTGTCACAAAAACCGCGTTTCTTTGCTACCGTCCCAACGGAACACCCAGCCGACCCGTAGCTAATGCTCCGAAGATAGGTAACATCCCTCTTCAGCATGTTACGACTCAACGATACCTGGGCGTCCTGATCGACAACCACGTGACCTGGCGCCCTGAAGCAAAGCGACTACTCATCCAGTGTCGTCAGCTGATGGGCGTTCTTCGCTGCTTCCGACGAAGGAACTCGGGCCTCTCTCCACAGGGACTTCTAGCTCTGTACCGTGGACTCATCCTCTCAAGAATACTTTGCGCTGTACCACTTAACCTTGGCAGACACCAGATACAGCAGTTGGAGCAATTTCATCGATGCGCGCTGCGACTGTGCCTTGGGCTTCCACGATTCTCTGAAAATGTAGCGACGCTAGTTGAGGCAAGAGAAAACCCGATCTCGCTTCACAAAAGAAAACGAGCAATGCGCCATCTAGTGCGACTCCAAGACGCCTCATCGACGACATCTCTTCTATCCAAACTCCGCTCACGGCCGCTATCCTGCCTTGGAACTGCCACAATAGAATTCGAGGACCAGATCGGACCACCCAAAAGGCAATTCCCACCGACACCACCCCACACAACCTTACCACCGTTGAATGTGACCGGTACTCTACCGTTCTTCCAACGAAAGTCATCTGTCGCTCCCATCGTAGCTCGTTCCCTCGCTATGGATCACCTAGATAGATGGTATAAAGGCTGGCTACATGTCTTCACTGATGGGTCGACTAAGCCCGAAACAGCAACATCTACAGCGGCATTTCTGATCCCGTCCATGGCGGTGCAGCAAGCTGGTAGGCTTAATTTTCATACAACGTCAACAACTGCGGAACTAGTAGCTATCTGTAAGGCTCTTGAGGCGCTGCTTGTACTTGAGCCTCAAGCGGCAGTTATACTAACAGATTCCAGAAGCGCCCTTTGTCATCTTGAAAACCTGGAAGATGCTCCACCACTCGCACAGGAAGCCGCCCATGTAGCCCGCAAAGTTGAAGCCAAGGGATGAAGACTGGCATTTCAATGGATTCCATCTCATTGTGGCATTAAAGGCAACGAGCAGGTGGACTCTCTGGCGGCTAAGGCTCATGGCCAGGAGACCCCAGAATACTTCATCCCCCGATTCAGTGAGGCCAAGCGTCTTGTCCACCTGATCACACGAATGGGGCATCCTCACGACGGTGTCGCCTCTGGCAATGCTCCTCCTCCCCTACCGGAGTCGAAACTCAGCCGAAAGGAGTCTAGCCTCCTGCATCGCCTGAGAGCGGGCTGCCCGTTTACGGCAAAAACGTTGCACAAGATTTCACGCAAAAATAGTCCGAATTGCGACAGCTGCGGGACCCTGGAGGACACCGAACACGTGCTGTGGTCGTGTCCAAAATACGGCAGCGCTCGAACTGTGCTTCACACTGCCCTGCAAACATCCCGCACGTCGGTGACAACGCCCCGCCAACTGATGTTCCCGAACGGGGGCAAGCGCCTCGCAGAACACACTTTTCGAGCACTTCTAGAGTTCCTGGAAGCAAGTGGCCTCGCAACTCGGCTGTGACGCCATTGCTTTCCGCCACAGAGCTGTGACGCCATTGCTTTCCGCCACGGTTTAGTATTTTTTGCTGCAGATACTTTTAAGAGTACCCGAATTTCTCTTCCAGTGTGAGCATGTGTAGTTTACAACGCGGATGAAACTATACGCCACCCGACTTTTATGCCGCTTGGTGTGACACTTCGTGTCTCCAAACCTTTTATCCGGTGTATCCTAACTCACTCCGCACATTCTAAGTTTTTTCGTTTTTTTCCCCTTTTAACGTGGTTTTAGGCATCCCCCCTCCCTCCAATTCTGCAACTAACTATTTGAATATCTTAATATGCCGCCACTATCAAAATCAACCTTCCCCTTCTCCTCCCTCTTCTTTCACTCCTCTCTCCCCAGCCCGTGCGAGTCTTTCCCCCGTTATGGGTGGATAATATTTACGCACGGGCTTTTCCCATTTTCACGATTGTCATTACAGCAACATGCAGGTTCTCACCTGTGAGCACAGCTCCAGTTTCGCGAGGGTCAACCACCTACGTTTGTTCATGTCAGCGAGCAGGTGGCCGAACTTCTCGTTGATGTGACCCACGATGAGGTTCACAATACTGGAGAACACGGACGAGTTCCGTCCAAACGCCCATTCAAGTTCGAACAGTCGGTTGCGATAGGCCAGTCGACAAAGAACCATGCAAAGCGTCCCGCAAGGTCGGCAACACCATGCGCCGATCTGTCGGGTGCTGGGATTTCGAGGCCCGCTTGCAGAGCAGCCATGGCCTTCTGGAAGCGGGATTGCCTGCTAAAAGATTTCTACTTTGGCAATGTCCAGCAGACCGCGTTCGGAAAGAAAGCTTCGGCGCTTCATGGCATCAGTGCTACAAATTATATATTCAATGTCTCGCCAGCCTAATCTCGTTAGTAGAAAACTCCTTCCTTGAGAACAGCGGGGATTCAACGTGCAGGTGCCTTGCTAGCCTTGTGCAACACTGTACTATAGGAGGCATTCACTGGACGCCATATTTGAGGGCGATGTTTATAGCGCATGCTCAGAATGAGCTCACATTAATAGCCTACTAAGACCAGCAACCTGGATGGTGCTAAATGCACGCTCCAAAAGGACTGCGGAAGCTCGCCGTCAGCACGCGCTCAGCAGCAGCGCACACGGATATGGCCGCCAGTGAATACTCCCTATACTCCGTTTCACCTTATGTTGTACCGCAGCGAAGACTAGAAGCGCGAGCGCATAGCGTTGGCAGCTGCCCTTGGTGCACGAGAGCTTGTGCCGCCAAGATGTGCCCTAGAGCAAGGAGCTCGCGCTTGTAGCCTTTCCTGCGGTACAATATAAGGTGAAACAGAGTATAGACAATTGCAAGCATGGCGCCACAAGTGGTGCCCCATGCGTGCAAGCGCGTGCAACGCGCGGGTGAACGTAGCTTTGGCAAGCTCGTAATCGCACGGGCGTGCCTGCTCGAGCAGAGACATGGCGGCGGCCAGTCGCCCAGCTTGCAATCGTCTATAGTGCTTCGCAAAAGGGTGTACTCAGAATGCGCAAACTTCGTCCTTTTCTTTCATTTTTCTACTTTGAATACGTAAATGCGTTTCATTTTTAATTCGAGCGGAGCAGAAGCTACAAGAGCGAGTGCCGGCCTTTCAGCGTCCTAGACCACCACGCGCGCTCGTGCAGTGCAAGTACCGTTTAGAGCAACATACTCATGCTTATACCTTCGGCTTCACTCACACACAAGTTGGAACGATTATATTTATATTTCATAGCTTAATTTTCTTCGGGTGTGTGCCTCTTTTGTGTTTATTACCCTCGCCTTCGTTTTTACTGCCTTTACAAACAGGCTCCCTTTCACTCTATTGGTGTTAACGTTTATTTTTCTCTTACTAGTACTATAGACGCTTTACACACGCGCCAAATTACAGCCGCCATTACTGACCTTCTCTTGTTTTACCGAGGTGCCGAGCAACTGAAACAGTAGTTGACGATCCTCTACAAAGGACGATGCTTTAGAAAAAGACACAGTTGAATCTAATATGGCAATAACCTGGCCTGCTACGGAAAAGACGAATTGATGAAAATGGAATAAGAGGAGACAAAAACTGAAGGTCAGTTATGGCGGCGTCCATGCACAGCTGCTGCAAAGCGTCTATAGGAAGTATTCACTGGCGGCCATAGCTGTATGCGCGAATGCTGAGCGCGTGCTGCCGGCGAGCTTCCACAGTTCTTTTGCAACGTGCATTCCGCACCCTCAAAAGTGCCCGTCTTAGCAGTCCATGGATGTTAGCTCGTTCTGAGCATGCGCTCTAAACAGCACCCACAAATATGGCGTCCAGTGAATACTCCCTATAAACGTCTACTTGTGGGGCTACGCAAGCGAATTTTCCGAACGCTCTCGAAACGCTCTTACGCTGAAGAAAAACGGTCTAATAAAACGCGTTTTAGGAACTCCGCTTTCCATTCCGGCGAAGCAGGCCGCGCATGCGCAGTTTGGCACCCTCAGAGCGGAGTGGAAGATGGAAACGGTCTACTAAAATTTTCTAATTTATGTCCAGGCGGTGATTCCACTACGCCTAACCGACGAAGAAACAGCTCGCAGAGCTTGTCGCTGTTTTACCGTATTTTGTGGTCGCTTCGAAAAATTTTCAGGTTTGATAAAAGTGCTTTCAAAGGTTTGTGTTGTAAAATAAAGGGAAAGCCGAATATAATGCACTGGGATTTGTGTCACATGGCGATATGTGCTATATCGTGCTTGCACGATATTTCGCCGTGAGAAAAATGCGGTTTAATAACCATTTTATATTTGCCTGCTCTGCCGTACGCATGACCACTATCGTAGCGCGTTTACTGTTGAATATGCGGCGAGTTGACAACTCTTTCCAAGCATTGGCTTTCCTTCCGCTCTGCAAAAATCAATTCGCATACTGCTGTTTGAGAGTGCAAAGCCTCACAGGCCCAAAAACATCAAGCGCTCCTCGGATTTCAGCAAGACGCATGACCTGAAAGGAGGACAGTATGACCCCGAACGCGGAAAACCCAGACAGGATCAAGATCCTGAATTTCCAACTCGCCTAACTTGAAGGAATAATGAAATTCAAATTTAAATATATAGTCCTTAGATAATTGAGCGTCATTTGTGGCACAGAGAGGTATCTAGCCATCTTCAATGTTGGAATACCGTAATAACAATACGTTCGCGTTTTGTTGTGCAAAGTCGGATGGAGAGTGGTTTGGTTGCCCAATTTAGTGAAGAAACTGTGCTTGTCTTGTTCTGTCGTGATATCCACACTAAAAGTCAGCCACGATCCGATGGCAACTGTCCGTTCAACAAGGCGAGGCCCGTTTAAAAGCCAGGATTTGGAAGTGAGTCTGATACACTACAGATAGAGTTACTATTGCAATTTATGAAAAGTCTGCGGCCATCGGATTTGAACACGGCTTTATTCGAGTGGGAAATTTATTAACGCGGAGGTTTTATTCGCAGACGCTGAAGAGAGGCAAAACTACATCCACGCGTACTTGTCAGGCAGGTTTAAGTAGCTGGTTAATTACAACGTTGACAGTGCTAAGTGCAATCCAAAGTGACGTTATCAGAATACTTTTTGTTTTTAATACGCGTTAGAATTGTTTTCCAATTATTCATCGTTTTAGCGACAACAAATTTTGAAGGGCCACTGACAACCCCAACATAGACATTGTTTTTTTATCCCAAACGACTGAAAACGATTCGCAGTGATCGTCCTAAAATTGTCAAGCTTGATGACTGCGAATTTGCAGAAAACAGAAATATTGACAGTCAATAACAATCGAAAATAGTTTTACTTCTAATATAACAGGCAACGCCGTTCGTCTTACTCCGTGAAAGAACTAACAATGTAAGTAGTACCTCTAACGTAACGCCACCTGATACTTGTTTTAGCTTCACCCATAATATTTGAGTTTATAGTGTATCTTCTTAACTAAAAGATCAGTAAGTAGACAATAAATCTCGAAAGTGAACACGAAGCAGATTGCGAATCATGAAGCACTCGTTAGACAAATCTCCCCGTAGGTACCGCGGGGGCAACTCATGTAGGCTGCCCAAGCAGGCCCGCTGCACTCAACAAAAAAAACAAGTTCTTGAAAGGTTCTTCGACGCCCTGATTGCTCTTTCAGCAGGTGAAGAACTGTTTGGCCTGAAGCACTATCTCCCCTGGCACGCTAGAAAGGCAACTAAGCGATGAAGAATTGTATCGCATATAGAACGGAGCTTTCCAGAACCCCTAATGGGTTCTTTGGAAAGAACCCCTTTACGGGGGAGAGGGGGGGGGGACTTAAGATAACTTCTTTGGGTGCATTATATGACAAGCCGAAGAACTTTTAAAATTAATTTTACGACCATAATTGTTTTTTTATTGTTTGTGGGTTCCAGGAGCGAAGCCCGGTGGGCAGCCTAAGTCGGGCCGACTTGGACCCCCCGTCGGCCCCCTTTTTGGAGACCATTTTGTGCCACTTGGGAGTGCTCAATGCTGAATGAAATAATTCATAGAATAATTCATGAAAACCGTTCCGCAAACACAGCCGTACATTTGGATAGCTGTTGCGTAAAATGCGTTTCAACAGTTAAACTACAGAGCTCAACTACTCTCCCTTATAAAAAAATATTCTTTTACTTTTTATTGAAAACGTGTTGACTTCTTGTTGACTCTGATTACTTTCTTTTGACTTTGACTTCCTGTTAACGTGGTCAGCAGAAAGCTTCTTGATTTTGTGTTGAAACTTTTCTCATGATTCTCTTCAGCCCGAGTCAAAAGAAAAGCTGTTGACGTTTTATTAACTTTGCGTTGAAATTTTTCTGCTGACTTCGTGTTGACATTGTCATCAGAATGACTGCAGACATTATGTTTACTTTTTGTTGAAAATGTTACGTTGACTCTCTGTAGCCAGTGTCAATAGAAAAGCTACAGACGTTCTGTTGACTTTTTTTTTTAACATAGTACACCTCGACTAGATGGGAAAAGTGACTCAGTTTCTCAATAGTCTCTGACAAGATGAGAATGGTAGGGACCAGCTTCAGTTGTCCCACCTCGAGCGCGAGCCTACTACCCTTGACAACGCTTCGGCGTTCGTGGACCTCGAACGCGCGCGTGCAGTCAAAGCACGACGGAAGGCGTGGGGCGCGTTTTGGAGGCCAGGCGATCGGAAGACACGCCCTTTTGTTTTCATTTGGAAATGACTACAGCGATTTTAATGACCACATTAAGTAGTCAAATAGTAAAGAAAAGCATAATAACTACTTTCAGGTGGAGAAACTGCCTTGACTGGCTCCGTCCTGAGTGGTGCTATGCAGAGAAACGATGGCATTTCTTCTAGGAGTAGTTATTGTGGATATTGTTTTGGCGACTGCGCTAAATTAATATTAGTTGTACCATTGCCTTTTATAAATAAATATCGTCCACGAACTTCAAAACACTGTTTTCCCTTTGACAGACTCCTGATAAGACGGTCGGATACTTGGAAGCCTAATAAGTGCTGAGATGGTAACCGGCCAAAGGATTAGCTTCAATATGTAGGCTATATAACGCTATGGAGCTGGCAATGAACCTGTGATTCAGTTGTTCAGTGCTTCATGGAGTTTGTGTTTGTTTCTAATGTATTGTCTAAACTTTGTGAAGAACCCTGCTTAGTTTCTAGGGGTGAAAATTCCGTAAAATCAAACTACGTCATGCAGATAAGCCACGACGACGACCTGAAGTGCATTACCGACGTGGTGGAGGCCAGCATGGGAAATAAATCGTACGCCGTCGAGGTAGGTCGTTTATTTTTATTAAGATTGGAGTTGCCAGGTTGCTAAACAAATTGCATGTCTATCGCGATTCCGCAGTATTTTCATTTTTTTGCTTTAGTATACATCAAATTCCGTAAACGTGCTGTTTTGGTGAGGATCTCCATAGAACTCGTGATGCGAGTACAATCTGTAAAATGCATCGTAAAATGCATCGTAACTGTCCGCCAGTGCTACACGTACTCACTTTATGTTTTTTACTAAGTTGTAGTCATTACAAATGATATGTACCTATTATTTACATATTTACATTGAAAGTTTAATACGGGTCAGTCTGAGGGAACGAAGATCCATGGCTGGTTGCTGCAGCTCGACCGGCGTTCTTTCGTGCCTGCAATGGTGTCGGGCTGCTCATGTCTCGAGCCTTGCTCCTGCTTGGCTCAATGCCAGATGCGCGCGCTCGTGCGCGGTACTCTGGCTTGTTCAATGTTGGTCGCTACAAAGTTCTTTCACGTTTTGGGCTCTTTCAAAAATTTGAAGGAACTGCGAAAATCTTTCTCCACGCGATAGTTACAACCAGGTACGAAGCACCTTTCCGTAGCACGAGTCCGCAAACAAAATTTAGGATCTCAACCGATCGCCTGAAGCACTTTTCTCACGAGCGCAATGCGATCTTTTAGCAGACGATCATCTGACATCGCACCATTGCATCATCGCATCGCACCGCATCGCATCGCACCCAGCTATGAATTCTTATAAATGTCTGTAACTTATTATATTTCAATCACATTCAATATCAGAATAACGTCTTTATTCGCAGGATTCAAACGAAGGCGCCGGCTTGGCCGGCCGGCGTGTGGCAGACGGCATACTTCTTGCATTCGTCGTCTGCTGCACGCGTCTTGAGGACCGGAAGTTGCAGTCGTAAATATTTGAGAAACAAGCGATTCGCGGCACACTTCTGTCGAAACATACATGACATTCAAGCTTTCTATATCTGTGATTTCTAGAAGTTTAAATCCTACTTTTGATTTTTGAACGGTGGAGTTTTTGTAGTGAAACCTAGCCACATGTCTTTGTCCATGACAACGACCCTAGCAACGGTTTGTTTGGGCCCATGACGTCACACTTACGGAGTCAATGGCAAGCAGTGTCACGAGGAGCGCGGGCTCGTCATGCAGGGTAAATGTATAAAAGATGGATGCCGCAAAAGTTGGCAAAAACTTATGTTCGGTTACAGTCCCGTTGTGTTGTGCAGATTCTGCCGAATAGGTTTACGCAAGTTAACAAACAATGCTGCCAAGCTTTTACGCAGCAATTCCTCGAAACATCTCTCCTAACCTACCGCAAAACTGCTGTGTCGTGCGGTTGGAACGCATTTGGAAAGCAATTTTGGGCGACTGCAGCCTATCAGTATAAACCCTATTTGTTTCCGAAACTGCCACGAGAACAATTTGCTGACTGTGCAAAACCGAACATTGCGATGACTGTTTGTAAGTTATGTTTGCCGAAAGCAAACAAGGTGACGTTGCCACGACATTTCAGAGTTAGAGGGTTTAACGCTAGAGCGATATTTGTTGAGTAGTAGCAAAATAACAGTTCTGCACTCTCGCCAACGCAACGTGACGTTGTTGGGATATGCTGGCAGAGCTTGTTGCTTGATAATGTTTCTCCTAAACGTGCGCTGGTCTTTTCATAAATATTTAGTACCATAAGGACAGCGTAAAGTTTGCTAGGTAGAAGCAATGCTTCGGTAACTGTTGTGGAGCTGACGCAGTCAACAGTTTAGCAACACAGTTGTCGGAGGGCTTTAGGAGCGGACACTTCTGCAGTGTTATGACCGCTGCTACAACATTGTTGCGCATTTGAAAGAAAACTTTTTTTATGTGCGCGGCTTTGCTGCGCCGACTGTCCCCACAACACAAATGGTTACCTGGGACGCGCCTTAACCGGTGAGCAGTTGCAGTGTTATGCAATTATAGTAAAAATATTCTCACGGATGAAGCCGAAAATACTATGAATAATGAACTGAAATAAAGGTTTATTTTGGCGAACTTTTGCCTGAAACAAAAGAAAGAACACACGTCAAGAAAGCAGCATCGAGCGTCGACAGCGCCAGCAGTGAGCGACGGTCCGTCGGTGTCACAGCTGACTAGCCTGAGAGTGCATGATTCGGCAAGACCACGGTCAGCTTCTTATGTACTACACTCGGCATCTCGAACATTCAACCTAGAGTCTTCGGGGGTAAACTAGGACGATACTAACTAGGCAAGGTCAATCTGGCCTCCTTACCTTTTACACTCGGGGTAAGAGTAGGCTCGAATCTTCTTGATGTAGGAAGAAGCGTTTCTTCTCAGTCAGGCACGCGGCAATATTATTTCAATAAATCTTTCAAAATTACCTTAATAATGCGCACTGACAAGTTTGTCCTTCATAGACTGAATACAAACTATGGAAAGAAATCGACGTCATATTACGTTCCGCTTCACTTCAAGGTGCAACCCTACCCTTGGTTAGTGTGATTCTGAATCAACAGATGGCGGTGGGATCGCCTGTACATATATGCGAGAAATCGCGTGTGGTGGCGCTTCGATACAGTGGCGTATTTTTTGATATCCTGAATTTGACATCCCTGGTCTTTTGCTTGTTTTTCTTTGCACGAGCTCTCTTTGGAACGCGCACGGCTGCGCCAGTTCTCGTGCAAGGGGGCCAGTTGCCTACGCTCCGAGCTCACGTCTCCAGCAAATGTGGGCAGAACAAAACGCGAAAATTGTCCTTATCCAAATGGCGAGACACATACACAGCAAAACAATCGACGCGTTGAAGAATATAAAATTGCCTGTGCGCCGTAAATGCAGATTTCGGAGGCCACTTACACATATTTCAATGTGATCAGATTTATATGACGGGCCGGCCCTTTTGTCATGCATGTGTTTGGCTCTTTGTGGATTTCCAGGAAAACGTGATGACGTGATAGACTTGGGTTTCCGAAATTCTAGCTTGAGGAATTAAATACTTCAACAATAAAAAGAACTATTTTTGGGTGGTCAGGTGTCTCATTTAAGTAGCGTATTTATTTTGAGCAAAACCACGAGGCTGGAAAACACAAAAAATGACACTCAGGTTTAGATATTGAGTTTGATAAACCCAAAGTTTGACTGGTGCGGGAGTCATAATAGCAAATGCCGAGGTTAAAAATGAATTCGCAGCAATAAATAATAAGAATTAATTTTAATACGTGTTCAGGGATTTAACTGGCCAGGCAAAGATTCTGGACCCGTGGATAGCGTTTGCACAGAGTTTAAGCAATGTAGCAGTCTTAATTTGGTGATTTATGCGTGCAAGTATTCGTGCGAAAAGATGAGAAAGTTGCGAATGGGTAGAGCTTGAGGTTGTATAAAATATAGTGTAACCACGCACATGGCACGCTGATTAAGACTGAAACAGCTCTACATATTACACTAGCTCTGAGCGTATCATAACTTAATTGGGTGCATCAAAAACTAAAGCTTTTGATACACCCTTAAAAAAAAGGTTGATAAAAAAACTTCACCTGCTGACAGTTACCCATCATCTCGGCACCGATTTTGAGTGTTCAGTGCATGCCAACGGAGGCGTGCTTAGAACGAGTTTTACCCACATTTCATACAATCGCGATTGTTCTTGACAAACAACATTGTTTACTCAGGCAAGCGGTCACAAGCGAAGTTGAGAAATGTTTATATTGATTGTGGCACACGTGGAGCGTTTTTTTACAACCCGCGCAATAGAATGCCCCTGGGTTACCTTAGTCCTTAATGCATGTAGCACATAAAAGAGCACGAAATAAATCGCAATGAGAAACGAAAATAATAATGATAAACAAGTGTGTAATCACGTGAAAACTGAGGGCATTGCACATAAGCAGAAGGTAAGCTTTGGTTCATTAGGTACAGTACCAGTAAAGTATTTGGATTAATCGTGTGAGCGAAGCGGAACATACACGCGCGAGCGTCGGGCACGTAGCCAGTATTTTGATTCGGAAGGAGGGGGGGGGGGGGGGCTATGGTCTCCCCTCCCCCCCTGGCTACTAGGCTACGTGCCTGGCGCGCATGCTGCCTTGAACTACTCTTTCAATGAACAAGCGCACCATCCAAAGCATGCAGCTCGCTTTTATAGCTTTTGGTGCGCTCATACCTTTTAAAACACATTATAATAAATTCTATTATTTCAGTTCGTTTTATTAGGTGCCCCTATATTTTTTTTTGTCTTTTGCGTTAACTTGCTATTTTAGTTTTATATTATTTTTTCCAGAAGTCCGACCACTATTGTCTGTTTTGTCATAAGTAAGAGCCGTATAATCAAAAATGTAGACAAAAAAAAAAAAAAAAAAGGTACGCGAGCACGCGAACACACATTCAAAATGTAATGTAACAGCGCATTCAAAGTTAGTGGTTAGTTTTTTAGAGAGAAGGAGTTTCATAGGGCTACGTTGTTACCCGTTGTAGATTATAAATTTAGCCAGTGTAGTGCAATTGTTACCTTGCGGTCTTTAACGTGCATCACGCAGTATATGTGATACACGATCACGCCACGGTAGGATGCAGATGGGCGACAGATCCCAGGGTCCCTGCAAAGCCCCTTGATGAAGGCGTTTTCTTACAAGTACCACCAACCATTGTTGTGGAAACGCGTAAGACACGTGCCACGAGCGAGTGCTCCGCCGCCATTCGCTTTCAAGGGCAGAGAGAGAGAGTGAGAGAGAGAGAAAACAAGGAAATACCTTATTTTAAAACAACTCTTACCGCTCATTCACAATGGAAGCGGATTAGCGTTCGCAAAGCGGTTGCGAACGCGGTTGCATGAAGATCCAGAGCAATTGCACGCGCACTCGTTGACATCAAGTGCGCGTGCAATTGTACTGGATCTTTATACAACCGCGTTCGCAACCGCTTTGCGAACGCGGATCCACTTCCAGTGTGAATGAGCGGTTAGTCTGAGTAGTCGCTACCTAAGGAGCCCGGCTGGACCCTTGGCTGTGGTGCTGGGTCCGGCTGACAGGATCCCCTCATGTGCTTGATGTGGGCCACCAGCAATGGCCACAGGGTCGGACGGAGTTCCTTGGGTGGAAGGGTCCAGCTTTCCCAGGAATAGAGGATGGAAGGTTGGATTTGAGATCGGGTAAGAATGTGGGGGAAAGAGGGGGCTCTAGGACATTCCCAGTAAATGTAAAAGGTGTTGGGGTAACCGCCGCATACTTGACACGCCGGCTTGCCCGACCAGGGGTGCTATGTTGCGCTTTTTGCACTCCCAGGAGACTTGGAAGAGGGAAGTGACGTCAACGACACAGCAAATGCAGATTGGATGTTGACAGAAGAAAACGAAATCAACACCCAATCTGCGTTTGCTGAGTCGTTGACGTCACTTCCCTCTCCCTAGTCTCCTGGGAGTGCAAAAAGCGCAACATAGCCCCCCTGTTTTCAATGTGGTGCTGCATGGCGTCGTTGGGTAGCGTAAGTGTCTGTGCCTGACGGATTAGGGCTGTGTCTTCTCTAGAGTGTGTTTGGGGTGGGGAAGTAAGAAGTCTGTTATCTTTGGCTTCCTTGAGCCGGGCGCGGCGTTGTTTCCGGTGTTTGGCTCTGGCCTCTCTGGGACAGTAGGTCACTGGCCACCTAGTGGGGTTGCTTGGTGTTAAATGGTCGCGAACTAGGACATGAGCTCGTTCATTGCCCTCTATGCCTTGGTGACCCGGGATCCACTCGAGGAGGACCTGAAGCGTAGGATGTTTGTGCATGTATTTAGTGATTGTTGTGCGAGTGTGGTCTGAGAGTGTACCCAGACAACACTTGGACATCCTCAGGATGTCCTCAGGACAACCTTTTGAGGACATTATGATGTCCTCGGGATGTCCTCAAATGATCCTGGAAACATCCTAAAAACATCCTATTGTCCGGCCTCAGGACATCCTCAGAACATCCTCAGGAGGGCAGCCAAGGATTTTTCTAGTACATTTTTAGGACAATGCACTGCAGGTGGAGCTGTTCACTGAGCTGTTAGGATGCTTTCATTTTTATTGTTTCTAGGTTTTCTCCAACTGGAGTTTGAACCTGAACATGCCTGGAAGAGCTGCCTGCAGAAAGATTTTCAATGTTGTGTACTATTTTAAGGTGAAATTTCCACACTAATTCTAGATTACTAGTCAGTGAGAGGCTAAGAACATAGGGCCAACGGAAAGGGGGAAGAAAGCTGACGGAATGCTGAAGAGGAGAAAAGAAAACCTCTTCCCTCCAGCATCCCGTCTGCTTTCTCCTCTGCGTCTTTCCTTGCCCTATGTTCTTAACCTTTAACTATGAGCTTGATAATGCCATTCATTATTACAGAGGTAACTTTTCAAGAAATGCTTATTAAAGAGCAAATGTTATACATGACTTTTTTTCAATGTCTGCACCAGACATGTAGTCTGGCTTCTCATCTTGGCCAGCGCTAGTCCGAATAGTCAGCGGGATCTAGAAGAAAAAATTAATTCCATGAGCATTAATAATAAAAGCAGGTAATGTGAGAAACTTACCATCATGCCGAACATCTCCGGCTTTTGACTGTAGCTTTTTCAGTTTCTCTCCAGCATGGCGCAGTCACACTTTGATGATGGTCTCCCCGTCAGCTTTGTTTGCACATTCAACATTTGCTTTCACTACCCCTGAAACATTGATTTGTGATGATAGTCCCAGCAGAAAACTAAGATGGTCTAAAAAAATCGCAATTAATGTCAATAAAAATAGATGTTCCAGAAAATTATGTTCCTTAGTGATAACGCGCAACTATACATGGCTATCTGACACACACAGCAAACGTTTTACCTATTTAGACAGAACTATATTCAGAAAATAGTATCATTCCCCCACTCCCGAGTCAGGTTAGTTTGTCGGTTTCCATGAAAAATCAGTCTTACTTAATTTTACCATCAGGGCAATAATATTCAATGCACTCTGCATTTGACGATAGCTCCGAACCCGACAAGACCCTTGTGCAATATTTTACATAACTAGTTTAGTGAATAACTTAGATGACTCGCACACGACAAACAAAAGTGTCTTATTGTAAATGTTGTCTGCCACATTGAGATCCCGAAACTTTCCTTTGCCTTTCTGGCCTACCCAGCTGAAATTGACAGCCACTTTCTGGCTAAGCAGGACCTCCAAGGTGTTCCTGGTGGCAGACCCCTTGGATCTGCCACGAAGGCCAGTGAACTGATGCAGCTAAAAATCATATACCGTAAAATACCGAAGACACGCCCACCTTCATTTTATCGAAATACGCGTAAAGCCAACTATGGGGCGCTTATTCGGGCGCTTGATGTGTACTTGCCCAAAATTTTGAATTTCAAAAATGTTAATAGTGGGCGCTTGTACGGGTATGGGCGCTTCCTCGGTATTTTACGGTATTGGATCACATAGACGCTCTTATTAAGTCAAAGGTTAGGAAATATAACAAGATTAAGAATCCTTCATACCACAAGCGTTCTTTTCTTTTCATCCGAAGATAGACTGGAGTCAAACTCCAGAAATGTCTCCAAGTCGCCGAACGGCTTCTTCAATACTTCTTTAAAAAAAAATATAACATTCGTCACTGCCTTGCATTGCTGCCATCATCAATTTGGATGGAACAGCGCGGATATACAGACTCGGAGTGCTGACTAACAACTCAGTGATATATTTCTTCTTCCTCAAATCGTCATCTTTTTCTCCTTCGCCGTTAATGACAACATTTTAAATTTTTAAACACCAGAAACCAACGAGCCAATAAACATTATACTTCGTTTCAGCTTCGGTCCAGACGCAGCCGATGCTACAAGCGCGAGCATGTGGCCCAGAACAGTGCTTGCACTGCACGAGCGCGCGTGCTTGGCAGGGATGCTGAAAGCCCGGAGCTCGCGCTTGTAGCTTTGGCCGCGTCTGGACCGAAGCTGAAACGAAGTATAATAGGTAAATAATAAATAAACAAATAAATGACAACTAAAAATAAATAAAACTAAATGTAAAAAAAGAAAAAGAAAATTAGAAAGTATTTTTTGTAAATAAATTATAATTAAAAAATTAAACTTAAAAATTTATGTTTAAATTATTATTTTTTTATTTATTTTAGTTGTCATTTATTTATGTATTTATTGTTTATTTATTAATATTTATTGGCTATTTAGTTTCTGGTGTTTAAAAATTTTAAATGTTCTTATTAACGGCGAAGGAGAAGAAGATGACGATTTGAGGAAGGAGAAATATATCACTGAGTTGTTAGTCAGCGCTGCAAATCTGTTTCCTTCTTGTGTGCCTGAGAGTGTGGCTGTATCCGCGCTGTTCCATCCAAGCATGAATTACTAACTAGCCCAAGCATCCAAATTATCAAGCCATCATCAACCTCAAGGCTGTTTCTGTTTCTGTCCTGTCTTGGCTTAGCTTGCTTGGGTCTCTCATATGGGTGAATAATTGCAATCACGGTACGCCTTGTAGTAGGCGGTAGCTTGCGCCACCTATATTGAGTGTAGCCAATGGAACTGAATTTCGAAATACTGCCCAAATAAAAAAGTAATAATAATTGTAGTGCGTCCTGGTTTTATAAAACAATTGTTTGATCAAAACTATATTTAAAAGATGTTCTAAACTTACACAACTACATGTAACAATTTGTAAGAGAAATTTAGTTAAGCAGTAAACATGAACTGTGTATACTACCGCCATTTCATTCATTTATTTTTTTAAAAACGCAATAAAATTGAGGACGTATATATTACCTCTAACTTTGTATCCTTCGTCCGCAATAAGTTCTCGGAAGGACGTTTCTAGGATGATCCAGTGACTGACGTTCTCGGGATGTCCTGAGGATGTCTTGAAAACCGTGAGGACGTTTGTACCTTTTGAGGACGTCCTGAGGATGTCGGGTGTTGTCTGGGTAATTTGTGTGAAAGCTACTAGCGCTCCCTAACAATCTGTGCGTATTGTGGTGGTGTCAGTGTTGTGTGTATGTAGGCAAACGGCTTCTGTAATGGCCTGAATCTCGGCGGCGATAGGAGAAGGTACTGCTGCGTGACTGCGAAAAGTCTCGTTTCTCGGTCCCACAACAGCTGTGGTGGTCTCCTCTTGAGTATGTGCGGCGTCCACATATAGTAGGTGTCGTTGTCAGGCGCGACTATATGGTTAGCACGCGCTTGTCGTCTGCCGGGGTGACTGTCCACATTCGTAATCTTGGGAACAGGTAAAACCTTTATGCTTGGAATGAAATCCCACGGCGGCGGTGCTGGCGGGATGTCTGGTAGATGGTTAATGTCATATCCCAGATCTCGTGGAATGGCCCGGCCTTGAGTAAATGTCGTTAATCAATGGCGTTGAGCTTCGTTATGAGTGCTAGTCTTTTCTTCTAGTGTGTTGTACATCGCGTCTGTTTGTATATCTGTGCTGCGTCGCCATTTGCCTCCAAAGGCCGCTCAAGGCACGGGCTTCGTGCACTGGCACATTTGACGTTACTCGAAGGACCAACTCAAACACATCGAGGGCCTTTAGTCCCTACAGGCTCTGCAGCATGAGCTCTGTGCTTTAAACGGAGCTCGCACTCGCACATTTCTCGACGTGCTCTGATCTGCGGTGCCAAAACACACTCGGTCAACGATCCCCCACCGCACTTGGTTTCGCCAGTAAGCCAAACCAAATGAACTACGCTTAGAGTATCGGCACTCTTTTCCCCGAAATTGTTTTGTGCGCCGCCATCTTGGTGGTTAGTAATAAATCAAACGCAACTGCCGACCGTCATGATTCAAAAGTGCGACTTCCTGAGCATTAGTTTCGGTGTCAGGAAGCTCACGTAATATTGCTTTGCTTTGTCGCGAACTGTTTGAACATTTCTGTAGGACGGAAGAGCGTTTCCTGCGATTTCAAATAGAGCTTCAGATAACTGACAACCATCATTTTAGGCATAAAGATGTGTATGAAGCGTAGCTTATTTAGTGGATCTAGTTTAGCCCGACCGAACAGGCACACGAAGAGAACGAGCTGCTTGACCTCGCGCTCTTGGCGCTGCTTCTGTGGCTTATCAGCCCGAAGCGTTGGCTGCGCTCCGAACTAAGGTAAAGCAAAGCAGATATTCAGATCTTAGGATTTTACTACCCAAACCAACAAAAATCACCGAACACGCCCCTTTAATGTCACTTCCACTGTGGATTTTATGTTCAGTTAACGGCTGTAGGTTACTTACTAGTAGAGACAGTAAGTATTTAATAGTGTAAATAACAAACAGATCATAGCGCAATTTCGTAACATAGAAGGATGTGTCCTCGAAACAGGCGAACTTGAAAAAGGTGTTCAAGTTTCGATTTTATTGTTTACGACGTTTAGCCTTGTTAGACATTAAAACTGTATACCTACTTCGATTGTTACGACTCCCTGGCGCCGTTTTCTTTTGAGACATATCATCTGTCTTGTGTGAAACGACCCACATTTCAGCAAAACGTTAAACACTCGAAACACTAATGCTTTTCTTGTCGAGTTTGACAGAAGGCACGCTGACGCATGCTTTGTTTCCTTCGATAGCCATTGTTTATATGTTTTTGCATTTCTCGTGCATACAGGCTTTTCTGTCTCACAAGAATGATGATGCTGCTGAACACAACATTGCATTTGCAGGCGCGGCAATGACCTGCTGTTGTTCCCTTGGCAGGTGCTGCATGCTTTCTTGTCCTATCATTTACGCACCTGCCAGTTTCACCGATGTGACATATGCCGCGTGATAGGGGAATGTGATAAACAACCCCTGTGTCACACGGGAAATATTGTGTCTTGTAAGAAATGTTGCACATTTTATTCTGGTTGACGTTGCAATTTACTTTGTCTTGTCTTATTAGGGTACACTGAGTAGTGGGCGAGGAGGTCGTTTGAATTGTGAAGGAGGTCTGGGACATGTATACAAGGCGATGGTTGTACAGGGCGATAGAGCCTTCACTCTTCTGTCCGTTTCTTTATTGTTTCTACATCTCGGGGTTACTATGAATGTCGTTCACCAGCTTGCCTGCGTTTTGTACCTTTCTCCATACAATACGCCTTGTTTGGAGCAGAGCACACAACTTTATTGCCCTGCCTCCCAGCTACTTCCTTTTAATTTACGGGTTATGCCAGGAATGTAGGGTACTACAATTTTTTGCTTAGTTCTACTCTTCTCTCTTCCATATCTGTGTCAGCTGGTTTGTGTTACAGCTTGGTGCAGATGTTTTCAGATGCGCTTCCCAGGAAACCAATCGGATACCCAGAATCACGTCGGCAGGAAAATTGATTTTCAAAACTTTGCCCGTTATTTTGGTGACAATATTTCTTTAAGGCCAATAGAAGAGCAACGTAGGAAACACTGCATTTTATAGTTTTACAATATTCAGAAGCAAACAAAAGAAATCCTTTGCACAACCTTGGTTCATACTTCCAACATTAGTTTATATCTTTAAATTCCATTGTGAGGTCGAGGAACGTGATGGATTTGTTAACAGGTATTTCATGTGGTGTGTTCAGAGACGGACGGTACTGCCCCCAGATATGCGTTAAGTGCATGGCGGGGATATTGATAGCCTTTCCATTTTATGAGCAGAAGGCATGAAATGCGTGGGATAATGAGAGAAAGCTTGCTGATTGCCGAACCGACAAAGGTCACCTGTCTTTCCCCTGCAAAGAACCGAGAATACTTTGGACCATCTGTAGACCTGTAAAGACCTATTTCTTAGTGTTGATTAAACCAGGAATATTGCCATTTTGGGTATTGTTTCATATCCCCTGTGGTTTTAAGCATCCCGTTATTACGTTCTGTTTTATGACTACATTACTCAGGTGTGCCTCTTGATGTTAGTATTGGGATTTCTGTCAGTTAAGATCTATCAAGTCATTCCAGGTTTCTCCCTCCCCCTTACTTTTTGTCACGGTGCCTATTTAAGCACCTTTTCGAAAATAAACTTTCAGCTGTGTTTGAGACCTTTCGGTGCATGTGTCCTTTTTTACGTAGAGTATCAGGATTTATGTTATGTTGCACAGCTAGTTTATTTTTGAAAGGACTTTATTTTTAGAATGAAAAACCGCAACTTGAAAACGTAAAATGATATGATAACAGGTTTTGCAATATTTAATTCTCGAAAGTAAAAATGAACACACTAGCATAGCACAACGTAAACACTTGGAGATTCTTAAATCACACGTTATGTCAAACATTGATCTCTTATTTGAACACGTTTTGAGCCCACTACCTCTAGGTTGTATTTCGTAACATATCTTTTAATATAAACGGTGGACTGCCATATTGAGGACGAGATTAAATGCAGCTAGACGATAATATACTTTAGGCGACCTATTTTTCGCGATTTAGGTTGAAGCTTAAGTTTTGGAATAACTCGCGGGTTCTAATTTTCGCGACGCGGTGGGATCTCAATATAGATACCAATGTGTTGACATCTTACCGGAATTGTAGGCGATTCGCAAAAATTAAGTCGTTTACAGTATATACAAAAGAGACGTAGCGAAGTTTGCTACGGAGATATTCCAGACAAGATGAAAGTAGTTGCTGTTGCAGGTTATGACTACACTGTAGGTCTCAAAAAAGGTGAGCGCGCAGTCGAGCTCGTGAAAAGTGGACATACCTTAACCCGAGACAGGGAAGGAAAAGAAAGGAGCGTCTCCGATCACACAGCTGTTTTTGGAGACGCTGTTTGTTGACCCTTCCTCTTACAAATCTTGTTTATTCCCTGTCTCAGGGTAAGTCGTATCAACCGAATGTTTCTTGGGTTCAACAAAGCAAGCAAACGTCTTTGTTCAGGTCGTCTGCTTGCTTCCGTGCCGCGAAACGCTGGTAACGGGAGCTCTTTTTGTGCAGCCATCAACTCCGCGATCCTGGCTTGCTCCGACATCCCGCATTCCTTGTAATATTGAAACAACTTTCTCTCCAATTAACTCTTAATTTTATTGCAAAAGGACACAAAAAGGCGGTTTGTTGTAACAACGCCGAATAGGTTTTGTTGTTTTTCAGTACTTTTCCCTGTACTAGAACAGATGCGACGGCCAGCGACGCACAGGATTGGTTGCGGTACCTTAACTAAACGCAGAAACTGCTCCCCGCGTCGTATTAAATCCTACCCCGTATCCCGCGCGTCGGGAAGCCTCGGGGAATGCGTAGCTCCCTCGGCTCGTCCGGGGTGGGCTCCGGACGTCGCTCAAACGGGTGACAGGTGTCAAGTTTGCGATGACGTAGCGGCGTCAAAGTGGGCAGAGCCGCCATGTGAGTTTTGCTAGGATACGTTCCTCCTTTCCATTACGTCACTTCCATGTACCTTTTCTCAAATGTCGAACCTAGCTATCCAGATGTCATCCGAGCCGTGTTCTAAAAGTTTTTCGATCTTACTCCAGGGTAAGGATTTGTACATTGGCGTCCTAAAACCAACTCGCGTCCAGCGTTTTTCAACTTGTGTAATCATGTGACTTTACACACCGGAGTAAGTCTGATCCATTTTGGTAAGATTTGGAATAAAGCCCCGTTGACTTGCGTGCGTGACGTAATTATGGCGCCGCTGTTGGACCGATATCTGATGTTCTGGCTGCGTCCATTGAGTCCGGTCTAGGTCGCCATCTTGCGCAAACTACAAAAAACTCGCTATTGATGAATATCGTGACGTATTTGTGTAACTAAGAGCAAATCTTCCCGGAAAACTGAAATTATCTCTTTTACGCTTATAAATATCTTCGCACGATAAAAAGAAAACATTGGGGGCTATGTAATAAAGGACAAGGATTCCACATAGACAAATTACTCAGGACTTCGGAAAAACATTTCACGACCACTTCAAACTCTAGGGCTAAGTGAACTTGGCTGTACAACACTATACTCTGTTTTATACTTAGCGTGCAACGTTGTCAAAGCTACTGGCGCGAGCGTGTGGCTTCATCTATGGTTTTGTTTGCGCGAGAACGCGTGCAAATAATCAACGATAACAAGCCCCATGCTCGCGCCAGTAGCTTTGACAGCGTTGCTCGCTAAGTATGAAACAGAGTATAGAGCGCACGACACAAGAGCGCCGACATTAGAGCGCCAACAGTAGAGCGCCACGACGTTAGCGCGCGCGACACGAGAACGCACAACCAGCCCGGCGCGAGTGGCCCGACCAGAGTGGCCCGACTTTATTTAAAATAAGCTGAGATTTATGGCGCGGAATTCAGCAATGACATTACGAATGAATCGACGAAATATTTGCGTATGACAAACCAACAAATATTACAAAAAACTGACAACAGAACAAAAAAAAAAATATATATATATATAAGTGGCCTTTATTTCCCCAGTAAAAAACATCGCAACTGACCTAGCTTCATTAGCTCCGATTTTAATTGTTAAAGTTCACAACCCACCTGAATAATTTATTAGTCAGGTCGGTTGTGTTATTAGTCAGTTATTTTAAAACGTTCAAAAAGAAAGAAGCAACATGTAACATGCGTAAATCGTAATCTGGGGCTTTCACGATCAATATCGCGAAAGGAGCTTTTGTGCTAAGTGTCATGCGCCAACCATTCATATTGTCACAAATGACAATTGTACTAAACGCTTAATCCGGGAACCTGTCCATACAATAAAAATGAAATATGCGTTGATGTCAGCGTAGCAGAGGGATAGAGCGCTGGGGCGAGACCGACACCATCCGGTGCGGCAGACAACATTTCTAACGCGCTTCTCGGAATCTGTTCTGTCTCTAGAGACGTTTTTGTCGAAAAAAAGCTGACCTACGAATCCTACAATCAATCCTTTAAATTTATTACCTGTGGCACTATCCTTGTGTAAAAGTTCGATCTCTATTTATGTCTAAAACTTTTCAGCTCAAACTTTTATTTCTGTTTGTGCTGCGGATTTTTTTTTTCGATATTCATGTATGTCTGGGATCTTTGGTATCCGTATATTTCTGAATCAAAGCACTCTCATTAGGCCCCAGAAGATAGAACTACTTTCTAAAAACAAAGGCGGAGAAGCTACGGTTGTGTAGAATGCAAAGAACGAACAAAGCGATGGACAAGTCTTTTTTCTTTGTAGGCTCTTTTCTGGGACATGCAGGAAGGGCATTGCCTTTAGGTTGTGTTCTATCAAAAACAGAAGGTGAGCTCGTCACCGTACCCAATGCGTCAACAAATGAGGATTTCGGAAAAAAATTCACAAATATATTTCACAGATAGGCAGAAAAATCAAACGTGAAAACAGCGCAAAAAATTTTTTTGCGCTGTTTTCACGTTTGACGATGTTAAACCAACTAGCCCAACTTACCGCCTTATGCAGGAGAGGTTTTCCTGTATCCGTCAAAAGGCCGGAAAGCTTTGCACCCGATAAAATTTCGCTGAGCTTTGCTTCGATCAGTTTTTTGCTGATAGTTTTTAGGCGGTGAGCTTTCTTTATACCGGTCATGGACGTCACAATACTATTTAAAATTATGTGAGGGACCTCTAAATAGCCACGAAATAGATCGGAGCCCAAATGCCTGTCAAGAATAGGCGAAATATAGCAAAAGTAAACTATTTATGATATATCCGAGAGGCGCTCCGCAGCACCCTGAAGAAATCTTAGACTCGCTGCCCCACCCAACTGCAGACATTCCCGGCACCTACATGCCCCAGCCCACTCCCCTGCCCCCTTTTGTCTCCCATGTCAGTAAACAATTGGTTTAAAAGAGTCGTACCAGTTTTATTTTTATTTTATATTAAAGGCATATTTAATCAATTGAAAATCCCCAGTGCTCCGATCCGATGAGTCGCACAATTTTGTTCTGTCTGTGGAGCCGCGGGTTCATCACACGTCTTGCGGTGTCCACTCAGGTGGGGTGCGCTTTCGTATGGCGCGCTCAACTGGTCGTGCGCTCTCGTGTCGCGCACTCAACTGGTCGTGCGCTCTCTTGACGTGCGCCCTAGTGTCAAGCGCGCTACTGCCGCAGCGCCCTAGTGTCGCGCGCTCTAATGTCGGCGCTCTAGTGTCGCGCGCTCTAAAGGTGCTCTCCCAGTGAACTTCACTATTTTTGGCACACTTTTTTTTTCTCGTTTGCAAATTTCTAATTTTTTTTTTCAAAATAAAATTTACGCCATTTTTTGGTTTATGTGTTTTACGTTTTAAAAACTGCCATGGAGGCCTCGTGCTCTATCGAGTGAGGCTAATATCGCCAAATTCACTTGAAGCCAAGTGTGTTCTTGAGGAAGAAGCCATGCGGCACATATACAGAAATGACACCATGGGCGGAGTATTGGCTTCCGATAGTTTTCGCGCTCTCCGCTACAGCCTGTTCAAACGCTCGTCTGCCACGCAGTAAAAGCGAGCCGAGTCAGTTCTCTTGATCTTCGCATGCCGCGCTTCTAACCAAATCAAAAACGAAAACGTAATCGCCACAGAGCACGTCGTCAAGTGTGAGCTCGAGGCATGAAGCTCGCATTTTCATGGTTCTCGTCATCAGAATAGAGTGAGATAAGTTGATTTCTGTTGATTTGTAATTTTTATTCGCTTCGGTTTTTGCGTGGTTTCGCTGGATGATATCTCAGTGCAAGATTTAGTGCGAATCAATATTTTGACTTTTTTTCCTGATTTTGACTGACTCGCCTTCCTGTTTTTTTTTTTTTTTTTACTGAAAATGTCAGACGCACACTTTGTTTGGAAATAACATCCCGGGATTTCGTTCTACACCTTTTGCGTTTTGAAAACGGTGTACTAGTGCCACTAAATAAGCTACGCTTCAGAGTAACAACACTTGGCCATACTGTGGCTTAAAATTAGGGTTGCCAATTATCTGAAGCTTCATCTGAAATCACATGAAACGCTTTTCCGTCCTCCACAAATGTTTTAACAGTTCGCGACAAAGTGAAGCAATATTACACGAGCTTCCTAACACCAAATCTAATGCTGAGGAAGTCGCACTTTTAAATCATGACTATCGGCAGTTGGGTCTGCTCTGCACAAGCCCCGAAATGGCGGCGCCCACAACAATGTCGGGGAACGGAGTGCCGATACGCGAAGCGCAGCTCATTTAGTTGCTCTAAGGTGAACCTTCAAACTTTGATCAGCGTCTTCCTTGCCAAATGTCTGTGTGTTGCAACGGGAAGCGGGGAGCCCATTCCGCGCTGCTCCTGAATTCCGTAGACCGACGATACCGAAGCACAGAAACTTCAAGGAGCTGCTTTGCACCCAGCATATGAAGCGCGGATGTCCTGATGACTCATAACGTAAAAGGTGGTTCACACATTTGCAACGCTTGCGTTCGGATGCAACCAAAACGACCGTAACAACGTAAACACCGCAACAACCGCGACTCATGGATTGCTTCCTTAAGCTGCCACTTTCATCGCTTACCATGCAGTGTACAGCGAACATTTGTCCCGGTGACTTTGTCGTTGCGGTCGTTTCGGTGGAATGCGAACGCAACTGACGCAAATGTCTCAACCAGTCTTAACGTAAGAAAACGGAAGCAAACGCCCTTGTTTGAACGAGCCTTAAATGTGTGAATTGAAACAAGTATTTCAAAGTCGATAGGAAACCATTGTTAGCTAGAAAAATTATAGTTACCCGAAAAAAAACCGCGCTACTTTCTTTTGTGTGCTCTCTAGCACATCCTTACTTTGTCTGGCGTGAAGGTTTTCACGCGGTGCAAGCACATTCTAAAATCGGACGTACGTTTGTCATATACGTTTATCTAAGTTTTATGGGTGCTTGCCTTAAGTTGCGTTTAAGGAAGTGTAATGTGCGGCTAGCATTTGAAGATTTATAATTTACATGTGCGTTCCAAAATAACTTGCTGGAAAACAATACCCCTAAATACTTCTATCTGGATACAGCAGACAAAGGTGTACATCCTAGACAATAATTTATGATAAGCCTTTTGTTTGTAAACCTCAAGATATTGCAGTTGTTGAATTTGCGAGACATTTTCCATGTTTAACACCAAAATAAAATCGAATCAAGGTCATTTTTTAAACGCTCGGAATACGCTTCACATGAGATGTCACGGTAAACACAGGAGTCAGTCACGTATAGCCCTACATGGGTAGAGACGTTCGCAGCGAGATCGTTTATGAGGATAAAAAAGGGGGCTCAAAAAAAGCCCCTGCGGCACATCTGATTACACGGTAATATATGACGAATTGAGACCATCCAGAGCCACTTTTTCTTTCTTCCAACTCGATAACCCGTTCGTATTCCAGGTCAACTAAAAAAAGACACCTGGAATATGAATGGTGGATGAACGTTTGCAATAACATAGTGTGTAATATAGATTAAAAAACTCTACAAAAGTCCCCCTTCAAAAAACCAAAAAAGATCAACGTGATATTGATGGTTAATATTTACCAAAGTAGCAATATAATGCGTGAATTCTATTAATTGTGTATCTCACGAAAATCCCGTCCTGAGCCCATGTTCCGCTGGGTAAAAAAATGTTTGCTTGTAGATGGCTGATTAGAGTAAATTACGTCCTCAGACGTTTCACAGGAAACACTGTCGATGAGATGGGCCTATAGTTAGATGTTGTGGTTTTGTCGTTACGTTTGTGTATAGAGACTATTTTTAAATTTCACCAGTCAAGGTGTAACTCAGTCTGGTCAACTGACTTTCTAGATAACACGGTCAAGAATTTAGCAACGGAAACGGCAGTTTTTTCAATATGTAGTTTGAGATACGATCTGGTCCAGGCGCGGAATGTATCTTGACTTTCCGAAACAACAATGTGATTCCTTGCTCCGAAATAACTACGTTTCTTTAAGTGCGAAAACCCAATTTATTTTGAAAACCACTATCCTGAGCGGTTTTGTGACTCGCGTTTGGAGAAATAAATTGAAGCTTTCACAGTTGCATTCTAAGTTTGAGCAATAATTAATACCACCTATTACGTTAGGAATAGTGACACCAAGATTTTTTTTTTCCTTTTACATATTTCCTTACTTGCGGGGGGTTCCAATTCTGTTTTTCAGAAAATTCTCCTTCATACATATATTGCGACAAACGCATTTCTTTTGTTATTATCTTACTTGATTTTTCATCAAAGAAGGATACGAGGGATGATCAATAAGTGTTGCCTCCTAGGATGTAACCTTTTTATTCAGTGATGGAATTGAAAGATGTTAGCTTCAAAAGAATTTAGGAAGCTCTCGCAGGAACACATAACTTTTTAATATAGTACCCACCGGCGGCGATGCACTTTCGCTACCGTTGCACTACTCTACGCATGCCGTCGTAGATGATTGAGGGCAGCTGTTGACGAGACCGACGCCGAGCTGGAGGAGATGCAGTTTCAAGATGTTTTGCTTCATTCACCTCACAGCCCGGGCCTCGCGGAATCAATTTTTTTTTGTTTCCTTTAAGGGGCAAAAAAACATCTAAAGTGTGCAGTGTCTGTGTGGGACTACGAGGTTAGTGATGCAGGGCGCCGTTGGTGCCGTCAACAGCCTCACTCAATATCTACAACGACATACGGAGAATAATGCAGAGATAGCGGAAGTGCACCGCCGCCAGTGGGGATTACATTAAAAGGTTACGTGCTCCTTGAAATTAGTAGATTCCAAACTGTCATTCAAATGTAATATCTTTTATTCCATCAAAGAATAAAAATGTTACAGCTCACAAGGCAATATTTAGTGGTGACCCCTCGTACTATATCCAGTTCTGCAGAGGCTGACCGAGACTTGTTATATATAAGGAATATCAAGCCATAAAAATCGGCGTATCAGATTGTTTTGCTGTTTTATTTTCTTAGTTTTTTATGAGCATGGCGGATTTTTAGTTAGAAAATTGGGATCTTTGGTGACATTCTTCATGTATGAGGACACTCCGCCTGTGCGCCAATATCCTGCGAATTCTTCCAGATTGTGTCCTTTCTTGAGGCAGGCATTTGAGCCATCTTCTAACTCGAGATCAAACAATGCGACGCCCAACTGGAGGTCAGGATACCGCTTGCTGCTCATACAGATCTGAAATAAACCAAGACCACCATCGCTGTAACAGCGCACGCCACCGCTCACTGACTATACATCGAAACAAAGCCTAGGAGAGCAATTCGTTTCTTTGATCCAACGAGTGCCATTTTCTTTTCCTTTGCAAGTTTACGAAAGCTTAATAAACCGTTTTTTTTTTCTTTCAAATTACCCGAGCATCAAGGAGACGGCCGAGAACATGGATGCACACGCTACACGCGCTCACCTTCGAAGTTACTTACAGTGCAAAAAACGTCTTAATGAACCTTCTATTTTGCGAATACACAAACTCTATTACCATTGAGAATACAAACTCTACCACCTGTCGTGCAATCCACACAAGAAACAAGACTCGGGGACATATCCCACTGTTACGCAACAATCCCCGTCCAACATACTTCGCCGCAATATCAGATAGGCACGTCTCACTGATGTGACATATACAGAAGGTGTTAGTCCAGACGCAAGTAGGCCAGTCCAAAATTATACTAATCACCGCCTATTTCAGACCGGGGTCGCAACTTCTCAACATGGGTTGGGTAAAGAGCATACACCAAGATTACCCGACAGCCCATGAGCTAGTGGGCGGCCATTGTAACGCCCCACATAAAATATCGGACTACTCCAGACTCCAAACGAGGAAGGGAGCTGATCCAACTATTCCACGTCAACGAATCGCATATCCTCAATGAGGTGCAGATACCAACGCAATTCGGCCAACAACCGACGGAACAAGATACTACTCCGGACCTCAGGTCGGCAACGCCGAAACTGAACGCAATAAAGACACTGGTCTTTGACCCTAGGGAGCGACAAGGTCCCCATAATAATCACTTTCCTGTATGCCTAAGGCCCGCTTCAGACGGGGCAACCTTTCCAGCAATTTTGAGGTTGGTGGCGGGTTGTTCCCTAGATTTCCCTAGATCGACGCGAATTGCTGAGATCGGGTCCGGCTCGAGCAACTCGGAGCAATTCGAAGACGGTTGAAGCGGCCGCAGCCAATCAGAGACGCGATATTTTCACGTGACACCCCTGTGGTGGTGATGATGACAGCTAAAGACTTAGTTCTGGTTTGAAAGGGATCGTTTTAGGAAATAAACAGTTTCAGAAAAATGAATTAGTATTCTCAACGCCGTTCTAAGATATAAGAACGCGTTTTTAGCGCGTAGCTGGGCGTCTAAATAGTGCAAAAAAAAATCAAATTTAATGATGATGATGGCAAGTCGGAGCAATTCAGTTGCTGCGTGTGAACGCGGACGGCCCGTGTTGCTAGTGTTGCGACGTCAAGTTGCTGGGTGAAATTGGTCCGTCTGAAGCGGGCCTAACAAACCCAACGCCAGAATGGAACAGAAGATACCATAAAGTGGGGCGCCTCTAGAGCAAACACGCTCGATTTTGAGATACCGACGAACGCAGCGGGTCTCAATCAGGTCCGTAAGACGTAGAATAGACCAAACAAACATCTACCCTTGGAAACAACACACCTAGGCCCGACGTATATCTCCTCAACTTCGGCAATCGTGCATCGCTGCCATCCGGAAATACCAGACCGGTGGCAAAACATCGTGGGCTAGGAAACTCCTCAGCGCTTCTACCGCAAAAACAAGGTATCTACGCCCAAGAACTGTGTGCCGAAGACTACTTCACACTGTGCAACACATTAAACGAAGAAATGGGCACGCCTCAAATATGTAACACTTTGAATAGCATGCAGGTAAAACGAAAAGCCAACAAAGTTGACAAAACGTCGCATTGCAGCTGAAACTAACAGAGCACAGATTTATTGAACATGCAGGAGAGCTTTTCACTACCCTCATAAACATCGATCACACAAAGCATGATGACGCCTGATTCACAGACGCGGTGAATCCACCTTTTCAAGCTTCACGAACAGGAGATAGCTCGTTTCCACAGCACTGTAAAGAGCACACCAGGATCATATGTAATCTCGTATCAAATGCTGCGCAACTAACCTGAGGAGTACACACAAGTTCTACTCGACATAATCAACGACGTCTGGCAGCAAGAAAAAGTTCCACTGGAATGGAGAACATCTTCAGTCATGCAAATAGACAAGCCGTTTACGCCCACAACGCGACTCCGATACCTGCTCTTTGAAATGTAACGTTTGTAAAATAATAGCGAGGATGGTGCATTGTAGGATAGAATGGCCCCTCAATAATGAAAAATACCTGCACTACACTCAGACGGCATTGTGACCCCATCTCATCAACTGAGACACGATGCCACGACTGTACCAGGAAGTCATCAAACAACCAAGCTGCCCGCAGACCCGCGCGATGATGGGAATCTACATAAGGAAGGTCTTTGACGCCATCCCCAACGATACTAATTTTAAGAAGTACAACAGGTGAACACAAGGGGAATTATACTACTCTTCAAGATTTTCTTCTTAAGAGGACGTTCAAAGTCAAGTCAGGGAAACTCTTGGGCCGAGTACTCCCAACTTTATTGCAGTCCCGCAGGGGGCAGCCCTGTCCCTAACGCTGCTTAATCGACCCTTTTCGAAATTCAGTGCCATCTGGTGGCTGAAATGGCGGTTTAACTTTTGCCGCACTGATGGCGGCAATGAAACTGTAGCCTGTAGTATTTTATCGGGCACCGTCACATCCGCAAGACAACGGCGAACGAGAATGTACTTTTTACTGTACAGTTATTTCTCGATCATCTCTTGTAGTGTCGATGGCCACAAAGACGAAACCAACCAGAACGAAGTGCCAACCCAGATAGACGCCTCGATAAAATTCTTTACATCAAGGGGCTTTGAAGTCGATTCCGTGGTACTAACAGATTGACTTGGCCCAAGTTATAGAAATGAACGCCCACGCAGCTCTTGCATTTAATTCCTGCTTCGCATCGTGCTCGCGTCTCGAATGTATAGGCCTCAAATCCTCAGCTTTGGAGTATTTTCAACATATTCCTTCATCAATAAACAGAAGGCCGCCATTATTACGGCACATTTGCCATTTTCCAGATGATGAGGATAGCGATCAAAGTGGCCAGATTGAATTTCGGAAAGGGTCTATTGTAATGGCCGGCCTACAACGTAAACTCGAACACCGCCCTCACCTCACGTTGGGTATATACGCAGACCATATTACGCTGTGAACAACTACATGGTACCAGGGGCGACCAAGAGGACACAAGAAGGAATTCATATTTTTCAAGATTCCCCCACCGAGAGCATTTTTACCCATCCACTTCACGTGGAGATGGAGGACCAGCGAAGCTGTTATCTTTACGACAAATTTACGACACCCTTACAACTATACGGCATCTATACAAATTTACATATGATTGCAATTAAGACACGTGAACGGCTTCGTTGTTCAATTGTATTTATTTCCGATTATAGCCAAGTCTCTTTATCAGCATTGCGGAAGCGAAAAAAAAGGGTTAGATGGGCATGTTCTGCCCTCACCCTCGTCACAGCGCACTCTTAGCTAAGTTGGTTACTCTAGATAATAATAATAGCTAGAAATAAGGACCTCACTATCTAATAATGCCAAGGAAGGCTGACTAACACAGGTTGCCCTCTCTTTTTATTTATACTTGTTTTATCCTTGCCAGGACCAATCGCGAGATTTTCTTGACATTCCTGGACTTATTTTTTTTGCATATCCTAGCACATAACAGCTTCGCTGTAAAACCAAGGTAGTCCAGTCTCGCAATCAAATTACACTTACTATTTAAGGCAAGAGTATCAAAAGGAAACTGTGCATCGGCACCCTTGGACATATTATCGAAGAAGGCGGTAAGGCAAACGTCTCGTTTACACAAACATTGAAGAATCGTGAACAATATCTCATCATCCTCAAGTGTCTCACCCAGAAAAAGTAGTCGCTCATAAAAAAACAGAACTGAGACCACTTTCCCAAGCCCTCATCTGATTCCGGATCGTGTATGGTAGACCCTAATATACCCTAACCAGGAAACAACTGTCTCGACTCGACGTTCTCAGAAGAAAATCCCTGAAAATAATAGCTGAACTCCGGCAGTCCACATGAACCAACTCTTATCTACAAAACTGGCCACCTTAAAACTATTGAAGATTACATGAATCTGCACCGTGACGTGCAGCTCATGCGTCTACAGCTAGGAGTGCCAGGCCCACGACTGCTGGAAGATTTAGGGCATCCTAGAGTTCCTCGATATGCTCCCCCGAAGGGGGAGCAGAGTTGCGCATTTGTTTTCCCCGCGCCGCCACGCCGCTATTCGCCGAGATTCATCACGTGAGGAGCAAAGCATCCGCGCCGTGCAAGAAAGCCACCTTTACGGTCGCTCCGCCGACGTTTCTCGCGTCCCGGCGTATGTTCCCCTGCTTTCCGCCTCCTTTTCCTCCTCTCCTGTTTTCCATGCGCGGCGGCGAGCGCGGCGCCGCTATTCGCCAAATTTAGTCACGTGAGGAGCAAAGCATCCAGGGCGTACGGGAAAACCGGCGCTACGGCCACCCGCCGAGGCTGAATCTGCAACTCTGCTACCGTAGGTAGCTATATACAGGAACTCTAGGGCATCCGACACCACACCTTCAACCTCTGCCGAGAGTTGACCCCCTCCAGGGAATACGTCCACATAACAGTCTCCAAGTCAATTCCACTAATCATAGGATCCCCACACGCCAAACGTCGGGAAGGCCATGTCAGTAAGCACACCGTTTGGCTCAGTGCTGCAGGACTCGACTCCACCATCATTTACTCAGACGCCACCGTTGATGAAAAAAGGGCGGCCATTTCCTCGAGCGATAGCACCCATCACCAAGTGTACAGCCAGCGACTGGCCTCCTATCACACCCCTAAAAGCGCTCAAAGCAATTCGTCATGCTCTCGAGCATAACCTCTCACTTCCACAGAGCACACGCAAAGAGTGAATAGAGAAATTTTAGAGGCGCATGCAATCATCAAAGCCGGCGCGAACTGCGTAAGCCAAACGTCACTGGGCCTGAGTAGCAAAGAGATGTTTTTCTTGGACACGTGGTGAATGTGTCATGTGGCGTGGGCGGAGTTGCTGTTTTCTTTGTTTTGTTTCCTTGTGGTTAAATTTCAGTTGAGAGTCAGCGCTTGTCCTGTCTGCACTTCCTCTAGTCCCCGTTTTCTGCGCGCTGTTTGCCTTTTCGTCTACACATCTTCACAGATAAGGAAAAAAAAAAGTACAAAAAATCAAGAGTCATTTTACCAACAGTCCCAGAGTCAGGCTCATCATAACACTTGACAACGCCCCCGCACGTAAAACATCGAAAGATGATTTAACTGGATATCGGGTTGCGACTATATTCCGGCACGAGCAGCACTTCGATATTCTCTGTCGCTACACGCCGAATCAAAAGAGGAGCCCCTTTTGTACGACCCAGATGAGATCGCTCACGAGGACAGTAGGGTGTAGAATGCCCTTCTGACTCAACGTCGAGCTATGTAGGGTATTCTGCAACACCCACCCCCAGATTATACCAAGGCACAATAGGTACTTCTTCGTTACATCCGGACTTGTACACTTCTTTCAACGGAGCTCCGGATGAAAATTTAATTTTGAATCGAACTTTATTTTAGCATCATTATGCTTAGGGCACCGGACCAAAAGCTACCAAGAGCTAGCTTGACTGGTTCCGGTGGTCTTCATCGCGCAGAGAATGCATGCTTTAAAAGCAATCGTATTTAGACATTTCTAAAAAAAATTATACCAATCAAATCAACCGAGCTCATACAAATTCCTGTCACAACAATTAAAAACATTCCTAAAAAAATTCCAAAAAAAACAATCTTATTTTCCTAAACACAACAAATAAGCGCGCTGTCCTTTTAGTTATACAATGAATATCAGTGCGGTTTATGCAAATGTTGTTAAGCACTGTAGGCAGGTATGAGCGAGAAACTGCAGTGCATCATTTGTACAGAGAGAAGGAACGTCCCAGAATTCTATGTGATGAACATCGATGACTGATTTACGTTTAGAAAATGTATGCTAGATCCGCCAAGAAAAGCAATAAACTTGAAAATTGAAAAGGCGTAAGAAATAGCAAACGACAGTCATAAACAGACAAACTTTTCATAACACTTGACACTTCGGAGATTCCCCGGCCGAAATGATGTGAAAGAGCTGTGGTTTTCCGGCCACCACGAAACATATACTGTTGTGGTGCAAACTACACACCGCTCACCGCACTGGAGCCCTGCAAATGATTTCCGCACAACAAAGACCAGGATTTATTCAGCAGTGAATTCATCCAGCATCCACCAATCACGAGGAAATGCGGTTAATATGAGCACGTAAAATTATAATGGACAAAGTTCATTGATGTGTGCAATGTTACTCTGACCATCCAAGCAATTTAGGAAGCATACTGTACACTTTTATTTTCAGCAGGTGCTAACCACCCCCCCCCCCGCCCCGCACCCCCCCCCCCCCCCCCCAAAAAAAGAAAAGGTCGTCGGTTCGGACGTCGTATCCGACCGACGTCCCAACGGCGTTGAGGAGTTTGTCGTGTGAAATGTTTAGCAATTAAATTTGGGCATGACTGGTTGTAATTTGTAATCATTAGAGCTGCCTCTATGACCCTACTTCGCAAAATGAAATCCTTTTAGGAACATTGAAATCCAGATTGCGAGAAAAAGCAAGTCAACATGATTCTTGCGATCATAGGACTTTACAAAAAAAAAATCCCGCAAAATTTACAATTTTCAAAAAACTGAAGCGCCCCCTCCAACTGTAATTTCTTGTTGAATGCTTCATCGGTGCGCTGAGTTTGCTGCCTCTAATGCGTAAAAAGCGTGGGAACGGAATCATTACGTCCTCCCCGATTTCATTGTGATTCACACCTTGTCTTCATAAGCATCGTTCGAGAAATGTGCTTTACACTGTGCTCTCAGGCACAAACGTTTCCTGCATTGTGGAGACCCATCGAATGCAGATTTTGGGGTCGGGTGGAAGCACGTGAAAATAAAGTCAGGAGCCAATACGAGCAGCGTTCGACTAGCCGACTGCAGCGTACAGTGGCGTACGTCAGGAATTGTTCCTCAGGGCGAGCCCTTTAAGCTTCTCCCCTGGTTACGCCCCTAGCTACGCAAGACTTTGTCATCGCCTAGCCACCACACTGAAAGCTGTTGGAGGACATGCAAGTATCACAGACACCAGGGCAAGCCACAGGAAACACAAATATAAGCTACGGGCAAGTCAACCCCAAGAGCGAACGAGCAAGACGCAACTACTACTTGTGAGAACTCTACGGATACCGGAGAACCCCGATGAAACGCTGAGGTGAGGGTGGTGGGGAGCTCTCCTCCAGACGACGTCCCGGAGGCGACGCTCTCCGCCTCTCTTTCAATCCTCGTTTCACACGGTCTAAGGAGGCTGGGGCTTCCAGCGCTCCTTTAAAATTGTTTTTTATAGCATCACCGCGAATGAAATCCAAACAAGGTTTTTTGGTATTCCTGATCCTGGTGGCGGAATATAGATGTCACCAGTGTTTTTCCCGAATACAGAAACACTTCAGTTTTTTTTTTAAATCTTTTTCATATTCTTTTTAGATCAAAGTTATACGAGTATTTGAACTGATTAATGTAAATAAAAATAGGAAATTCCATACCATTCAGAACACTAATAAAAAAAAACGCTGGAAATATTTGCGACACTCACCTTGGCATTGATAGTTGTGGGGCTATCGTAAGTGAGGCTGTAGATCTCAGTTAACCTATAACCCAGAATCACATGCGCATCTGGAACGACGCTGCCTCGAAGTGGCATTTCGATTAGGCACATCTGCATGTGGAAAAAAATTAGACCATGTATTTTTTCACGAAAAGAAGACAGCTTTCTTCAAGGGCAACAGCAGCGGCTGAGAGGAGTACAACAACGGGTGTGCCTTTTGAGACATTCTGAAGATAATATTGAGGTGTGATCATAAGGAATCTTGCTGTTAAATGCCTAGGATTTATTGGGCCGGATCTTAGGGTAATCGTGTCTGTCCACTAGAGCACAAGAGCAGCCTAACCTTTGGGTCCCTACCTGGGGCGGGCAGGTTGACCCTCAGTCTTAACCGACACGGTCCCGGACCGATGGGATGCCTGATTCGGCCCGAACGGGACCCAGCTGGAGGTGCTTTGACAGTGGGTGATATTCAAGTAGCACCCAATGGGCTCTAAAAGGGGAGCCACGTGGGTCCTCCTTGAGCTGCACACGTGCGTTCCACGCCGGTTTTAAAAGTTGGGCTCATGTGGGACCCATTTGGCCAGCCTGCCTGCGCTGCCTTAGGGGGATCCACAAGCAACCTAATCGGGAGGCCCACATGGGCTCCCCTCATGGGACCCACAGTGGGCCTACTTCGGCGGCCCACACGAGCCTCTCTCGTGGGCCCAAAGGGGGCGCAGGTGGGCAGCCCACATAAGCCCCCTCGTGGGGCCCACAGGGGACCTGGGAGGGCAGTCCACAAGAGTTCCCCTTATAGGACCCAGAGGGACCCCACGTGCGCAGCCCACATGAGGTACCCCAGGGAACCTCATCCAGTCCGGGTCACTTCATCATTCCCCAGCTGATTTGATGTCTTTTATTATTTCATCAGTCCCCGCACAACCTGGGATCTATTATCATTCCCCTAGGACGTGGTGTGTTGCCGTGCATTCCAAATTGGGCATGCCTGACTTTCTCCATGTGGCTACTGAAAAAAAACAAAAACAACATTAGAACGATTTTTATGCTTACACCAATATGCCTGGCTTTATCTATTAATAAAACGTCTTGACGAAGACCATCGGACATTGATAATTTTAAGTTTAAGCGATAGAGCAGAAAACTGCACATTTTCGTATAATTCCTGTTGGGCAGGTAATCGGGATATATACCCAGCTTTTGCCGTCCACAAACACCAAGTTTTAGACAAGATACCGACAATCCGATGTTTGTGTTTTGGATTCACCCTCAAATTTCATACTTTGAGTAGATATTTCCACATCACGTAAATTGGCCTCCTCTACATGCACACTGAGTGCTAAGTTAGTGGTAAACTTTTTCAACCGATAAATTTCTCTCACCCACCTTACGTTACAATCATCGGTGATTTGACCACAAACGTACCAAACCGATATGTTTAGTTAATTGCCCCCACGTGCATTAATATTTTAAAAATTAGCAGAAAATACTATATTTTGAATTGCACGTACAGTCCAAGTTGTGCATGCTCACGCGTTGCCACCGTGGAGCCCACCTCTCTGCTAATGTTGCCCCGCACACAGCCGAGGTGGGACCAATAGGGGCATTGGACGCTCAGTCTAAGTTTCGCCTGCCGAAGTGTTGCCCCCGTGGAACCCCCCTCAGTACTAACTCTGCCCCCGAATAGGCGAAGTGTTACCCATGGGAGCATTGCACGTCCAGTCCAAGATGTGCATGCCAACGCGTTGCCCCTGTGGAACTCACCCCTGTGCTAATGTCCCCCCCCCCCCCCCCCCCCCCATAGCCGAGGTGGGACCATTAGGAGCATAGGGTGCGAAGTCCAAGTTAGGCTTGCCCGAGTATTGTCCCCGTGAAGCCTACCTCAGTACTAACTCTGCCCCCTCAGAGCCGAAGTGGGACCCAGGGGGCATTGTACGGTTAGTTCAAGTTGGGCATGCCCTCGCGTAGCAGAGGCAGGGCCGAAGGCGGCACTCCGTGGGCAGTATACCCCTTGACGTAATGCCCCAAGTTGGTCTGCCCTCACTTAGGCCAAAAATGTTAAGGGTTGTCCCACCCTATTGAAAATTCTCATTTGTGTGAGAAATTTCTGTGTCTAATAAACACATATGAATCATACAAGATATATAAGAACCTATAAGAACAATATAAGAACTATATAAGAACTATATGAGACATATGAGAACATACAAGTGCCAATAAGAGACATATGAGAAGTTTCTTATTTGGTTCTTGTAATCTCATATAGTTCTTATATAGTTCTTATATGGTTCTTATAGGTTCTTCCATATCGTAGGCTTCCTGGGTAAATCACGTCTCCGACTTTGGCCTGGCTGGGGCTTGGTGCGTAGTTCGCGACCAGCGCTTTCGGGTTCGTCCGTTCACCCCTAAGCTGAGACTGCGGTGGAAGCCACGTCCTCGTTGGACGAGTCATACGCCTCTTTCGCCACGTCACCACGCCCTCGCACCCACGCGCGGACAGCGGGTAGAGTGATGAGTGGGAGGCAGCTGGTCGGTCCGGCGGGCACGTAGCTCCCGCCGCAGTCTCGGCTGAGGGGTGAGCGGAGTGTCTTCACCTTTCGTTTCGATAATGAAGCCACACAAATGATGTCGCGGTGTTTACAGCAGTTGCTGAATGAACGTATAACTGAGACAGCGACGAGTCCTCAGAAAGGAAACCCTCGGTGTATCGGATTTTACGTGACACTGTCGTCACGTGTCATCATGACGTCAAGCTACACCATGAGGTCGCGTCCTGGTATCAGGTGACTCGGTCCGACGTTGGCTGACACTTTGACGTCGTGGTACCACGTGACACTATGACTTGGAATCGTGACGTCACATTACAGCGTAATGTCACGTCACGCAGTGACGTCGCGTCACCTGACATCATAGCCCGTGGTCATGTGAAGTAAGGCCACTGGACCACGTGCTTTCCTGGATGTCACGTGAGGCTGTGGCGTTACGTATTTCCGGAAAAGTCTATTGGTGAGCGGAGGAGATAAATAGCTTATCATTCGGCGATTTTAATCAAAGAATGGACAGTGCGGAAGACAAGTTTAAAAAACCTGCAGAAAATCCGTCGTTTCGAAAATCTAAAGTAATCGGAAAGGTACCGGTTACTTTTTCAAGTTACGGACAACTACTTTTCTTCTCAAGTAATCAAGTAATCTATTTGAATGCATTTAAACTAAGAGTGATTGACATTGTAAACGATTTCTTTTCTCAAATAAAATGTACAAGACTGGCGCAGGCACACTCTTGGCCAAGGAAGCTAGAACCAGTTCGCTTATTGAGCTGCCGTGAACTAATATTGGCTTTTCCAAAACAACTTTCTTCCAAGCTCGTTCGAATGCGCTTATTTCTTTATATCCTCCAGAATGCGCACATTGTTTCATTTTTAAAATCCACGAACCCAATTTTCTCTCAGATGGTGCTAGTTATTTTTAAACTGGGGTTTGATTCCGGAAGTTTGAGTTCGATGAGTCGAGAATGGGTTGAGCTGATGCAGAAGAAGGGCGAGGGACATAATTTTGGAAGCGGTTTCATGGACACTCTCCTGTGTTTCTATCTTCACCTTCCTAATTTATCTGACAGATTGAAGGTACAGATGGTCTTCTTCGCCTTTGCCTGTGGGGACAAAGTACTCGCTCTTGGTTTTTGACCAGCAAGAGAGACTGCTGTGCCTGATTCGATGTTTCTCGTGAGCGTGAACACCTGTCCGTCACATGCGTACTCGTCAACATGTCTGTGTTTCTGATCAACTTTTGTTTCGGCTGTTAGGGACATGCAATGCCGGAATATAGGTGTCAGGTCCTCCGAATCGTCATAAGGCATATTATGAACTTATTCCCGAATTCAGTCGAGCCTGCCACCAAATTAAAGCACGGTCGGTGCCTTTTCTACAATACCTGTGTCCCCTTTGTTCCTAAAATTGTTCAGCACCCAAAAGTTTGCCTATACCGAATTATCTCAAAGTAAACTTCGATTCCAGGAGCAAGGCGCTTGTTGAAATTGAGAACAATTGAAGCAAATATTTGAGTTAAAGCAAAAGTATCACATGTAGCCAGTCTTGTACACGTTACTAAAAAAAGTAATCGATTACAATTACTATTACTCTTGACTAAAAGTATTCAATTATATTACTTGATTACTCGACGGCAAAAGTAATTGGACATTACTTAAAGAAGTAATCGTTACTTTTCCGATTACTTTATTGTGTGAAGACACATCTTTAGCGCTCATAACAATATTTTACATTTGCACAAGTATTGAAGAAGAAAAATTGGCTCCCTCTTCGTGGTCGTTCCACCTTCACAATGCGGACACAAGCATAGAATTCGTTTGAAGACGTTTAATGATTTGGGCGTTCGCCAGTGTGTTTGTGTTTGGGGGGGGGGGGGGGGGGGGGAGCGGAGGGGGTTCTAGATTTTGTTAAGCTTGAGCAAGGGTTGTCGCTCAAAGTTTGCGTCGCTCATTTTATTATTCACATGTGGATGAGCTCGCATGTTGTACAAAAGAGCAGCAGCTCCAGGATTTGAAACGGATCATGTGTAGTATCCATTAGCGGAAGAGATCGCCCCGACCACTTCTCAACTTGAAACATTGCTTGTCGCGAAGACCACGTAGTGGAAATGGGGAAATACTTCAACTGCCTTTGTTATATTTTGCATCCGCTTTAGGCAATCTTCGGTTCTGGTTCTCCTACGGGCTGCGAGTAGGTACCCTAAGCAGGATTTTTTATTTTTTTTATTTCTGTGTGTGTGTGCGTGAGGGGGCTAGTTTGAACGTAGGACTAACAAAGCTACATTCTGCTTCCTCAAACTTCGCCCTGAATGGCCTTTGTCACAAACTGTGGCTTCCCTGGGGCTTCCCGCCCCCCAGTACCAGCTCGAAAAAAAACAACAAAAAAAACGAACATTCCACAGAAACTGTACATAGAAAGAGATTGACCTCGTTTCCTACAGCTCCACAATAATCTTTCTTTTTTCCGCTCGAAAAAAAAAAAAAAGCAAATTGTATTTCTGCCATTTCATAAAAAAAAGGCGTGTGCCGGGGGGGGGGGGGGGGGGCGTGGACAAATTGTAATGGATACAAGTAATTTTATTACTTCAAAAAGTAATCAGATTACTCTTGTGATTACTGCGAAATAAAAGTAACCAACTGATTACAAAATTACTCCAAAAAGTAATCGACTACAAGTAATTTGATTACTTGTAATGCGTACGGTACAAGTCTGCATGTAGCACCCCCTTTCGACTTTTTAGTCTTGTATTATGAGTTTCGGCAAATTGCAAAGTACCCTTTAAAGTAAGTCAAGTATTTCATGAAGGTGTTTCGTGCTCATGATAGCTCGTGAAAAAGAGTAAATTGAACAGTACTCTAAATACATTTCCCAATGAGTGTTTTGTACATTTTTTAGCCACTTTTGTTGAGTATTAGGCAAAAAAACAAAGCCATCCTTCTGCATGCACAATAAAGTCGAAGTGTGTTAGAGTCGATGCGTGAATTTTTGTGCCGAATATTTGCGTTGTGTTCCAGTTCTACCATCAAACCGTGTGCAGTCAGAGTGAAGAATCGTAAAAAGAACCAGGAACGCTATATTCGTGGTCTTTGTTTCGAGATTAATTCTTCGGCCTTTGTATTGCCTTATGCCGGCTTCCCATTAAAGGGGCACTCAAGTGGTTTTTGAGTTCGTGTTTTGATAATGACAACTGAATCTAGACGCCCTAAATATCCCTAAAAACCAAAAAATATAGTCCTACGGGGGTTATTTCTTTAATAAAAATGTAATTGAAGGCCGCCAAACCTCGGATCCATCCGAAAACGAAACCAATCTCATTGGTCACCGCTCGAATATCAAAACGATGTCGGGCCGATGGCGCTGGACGACGTTCCGTCGCGCAGCAATCCCGAGGTAGCCGCACCGGCCGAACTTTTTTGTCATTCGAGCTTCGATCATGGCGGTGTCCTCTGCGCTCGAGGACCTGACGCCGTTAGAGGTTGAAATTCTTCGGCGGACAGCCGACCTGGGGATAATTCCCTATGACGCCACTCCGACGTGCGATGTGGACGACAGCAGCGCTTCGGAGTCGTGTTCGCGTTCCGAGGACGACGAAACGCAGACCTTTTCGGGCGTTCTTCGATTTGCGGTTGGGGCCAGTCGTAACCAAACAAACGTTTGGCATCGCAGCGTAAGCTCTGGTACGCGATGTCAAACGATGTCGCCATATTGACTTTCGCCTCGGGAGGACGGGCAAGGCTGGTTCAGACATGTGCAACGAGCGCGTTACCTACGACTGCGTCCGTTGCAACCGGAGCGACCGACCGCTCTGCGCCGCGCGTACACACACCTGTAACCACTGCAACAAGCGCGCAGCGGGTCGTCAGCACGGCGACCGCTTCTACGCCGCCGTCAGCTATTTCAGCGGCGCCTCTAAAAAGGGGACGCACTGCCACTCAATGCCGTAACAGAATATAGACAGACAGTTTTCTATAGCCTAAAGCTTTATTTTTTTTTCTTCATGATAGGCTTGCAGGGTACACTGGATGAAAAAAAGAAAAGAAAAAGATGCAGTACGCCTTCTTGAACGATCAAGACTCTAATACACGACTTTAGCAATAGTACAAATCTCACCACACGCCTTTTCTACGATCATAAACGACGATGTAATCTTAGCAGCGATATAGCAACGTAGAAATATGATTTCGTGATCAGACAGACGTTGCGAGCGTTCAGGCTTGCTAACACTAATCACTTTTCTCCGGTGATGAAGACGCCTGAAAATTCGCATCCTTTACACGGTACGCGCTAATAATACCTTGAGCTTGAGCACACGCATGAAATGCGCCAAATAAAAGATCCAAGCGATGTTCGAGGACACAAATGCTTGAAAAGCACCACTGTAGTCGAAGTAAACAAACACAACGGCACGGCCGTTTCTGCTGTCTTGAGAGTGCTGCCACGACATCGCCGCACGAGTAGGTGGATCTTCCCTTTTAGTACGGGCTGGGTTATCATAGCGACACACGACGAAAATTCACAGTCAAGGATAGCGCTTTTACGCGGATGAACGGGCCTGGAGACACGAACGCACTTCCCGAAGACCCGGAGAGAAAGAGTTCATGATACGTGCGCTTCCGCGCATCCCGAGGGAAGGGGAAATTCACCCCCGCGGAGGAAGGCAAGGAGAAAACTTAGTCCCTTGTTTGTGAAACGATAATTGCAGTATTGCGTATTCTAAACTAGAACTATTTTACGCCTTGCGAAATTATCATGCACAACATATCTAAATGAACTGAAAATGGTTTCTTTAGCGAAACTTTACAAGGGCCACCAAAATTTTCAAATATACGATAATTTCATTGGTCGGCGCAGGAACAGAAAAGAGTCCGCACGTATTTTACTCCTGCGTGATTAATAGGCGGTTCTGCCTTCTTAAACTGAAGATACTCATTCACTGACACTTCCTTAGCGCCATCGCACCAAAAAGTAGCTTCCCCAAAAACCACTTGAGTGCCCCTTTAATCTTTGACAAATCGAGAGCACTAGGCTAGGGGCACGCCACGCCTGGCCTGTCTTTAGCTCTGTGTACTCACCTTAAGATGTTAATCCCTTTGGTTGCTTTTCCTTTTTGTCGCTGTATTGACTTTAGCGGACGCGCCACGCCTAAACATTGGCAGCTACCTTCATATTTGAAGTGCCATAATGCATGGAATGCTGCCATTGAAAAGGGATCGTTTCGACTGTTTGGAAAACATCGAACAGTCGTTCCGGAGGCGAACTACTTATATTTGTTTTCCACTAATTTTGGGAAAACTGATTTGGTGTGCCACGTAACAAGGCAGAGGAGAGAGGGGAAAGGTGGTAAATGTGAACGGACGGCACTGTAGGAGGACGAGGAGATGAGATGAAGGGGAAACAGGGGGACGGGAGAGGCGACTGGAGTTTGACGTGACGTAAAATGCCCCGCTAAATTCAGTAGTGAAACTAAATTCGCTTGTCCGGTTAAAGGGCGGTGTAAAGCGGAGAAAGGAAAAGGAAGGAAAGGGTGGGAGCGAACCGTGGACGAGAGGGGAAGTGAGGGGAAGAGGGAGGGAGTAAGAGGTAGAGAATTAGAGGCAGGTGGAGAAAAAGGAGAGATGAAGAGGAAAAGGCGGTTGGAAGGCGCACGGGGAAAGCAGCCGAGGAGGCGGGTATGGGGAAAGGAAACTGGTGTGTCCAATGACGTATGGAACCTTTTCGTTTACCGTCGTCTTCAGCCATGCATTTGACAAAACCGTTATGCGAGATGACTAAAGGCAAGGCGTTACAACCTGGAAGAAGTCAAAGAATATAGAAAAAGCAAAACCTGAATGATGACAGTCGCGATTAAAACGTGAGATTTTTTCAGTGGTGTGATGAGAGCTAAGTGATATTTTTCGCAAATCGGAAGCTTCGCAGTTCAAGGGGGCGACGACCGTGTAGAAAAAGGTATCTATGTTTCCGTTAAATTTAGCGGGGAAAATATATTTGTATAGAGGTCACGTGGCGTCGTCTCGACAATGTCCCCGCTAAACTTAACAGCGAAACCGATCTCGTCTTTAGGTCACGTCAATTGATCTACCGGGCAAACTGAATTGAAGTAAATATCACGTAATGTCGATGTTCTCACTTGGTAATCGAAAATAAACAGCGCGCAAAAAATTATTTCAGACTCCCATAAACCAACTCACCTAAATCACAACTGTTTCCCACTTGGTGTATAAGGTCACGTGACGCTCTATCAACAGAAGTTTATATTCCAGCCAGATTTAGCGGATAATGCACAGACGGCCGGACGAGCCGACTGGTGGATTGATAAATGGGACGGATGGACGGACGGATAGAACTTCCGGTAGGGGGGAAGGGTTTATTTATAAACATTTCATGTTTAAGAATGCAAAAGTGCAGTCATAGCATTCACCATACGAACGTTTGGTCAAGCCCAAAAGCCTACCATTAAATCGTGGTGCTTAAAATTAAACCCTTACAAATGAGCAAGTCGCTTACCCACGCCATATTAACGATGTCAATTTGCGTGCAGTTCTCTCCGAGTTGGTAGTGCTTCGCATCGATCTCTGGGATCTGCACCACGAACACAAAACCGGCCATTGAAAACGACACCATGAGCAGTCGCCGGCTGAATTGAGCCCGCTGGCTCTGCACATAGTCCAGGGCTTCCACCTGCAGTAATACAATGAAAGTAAAATCAACCTCTTTGAGGTCATGCTCGACGCACAGCGACCCCTCCATAAGCCACTTTTTCCCGTCTCCTGTCCCATGCATTTTTTTATTTGTTTTATATTATAGAGTTAAATAACATATTTTTAAGCGACAAAGCAGCAGCTAAAGCATGCTAGACCGTCTATTAAATCATATATACGACTGTTAAAGGTTGGTTAATACGTTTTTCCTTCGCCTTTATTGTTATCCTTACGTGGTGTTGCCGCAGCTGCTTCTGCTGCTGCTACTGCTGTTGTTTACTTTTGGGATTCACGCCAATTGTAAAATACTTTCCAAAAAGTGCAGAAGAAGCGTCGGACACAGAATTCAGACTGATATGTACAGAGTGTAAGGTTGCTCCCGGGTATCGGACGTAACTTTCAAATCAAAGGGCAACGCTTTGCGCAAGTCATGGCGATATCCTGCATGTAAAAAGGTAGCACGGAGCGGTCGAAGTACAAAATAAGATAAAGAACCTGACGTTGCCGTCATGTTCACAGCTATCAATGCTAAACTGGTGATTCTACTCAGTTTAAAAGCAACTGTCGATGCAATCTAGAACTCTGTGCAAGGGTTGTCAGAAAAGTATAATGCAGTATTAAAACAAGTCGGAGATTAAGGAGTAGAGACCAAACAAAGAATGAAAACACTAGTGAGCTTGGAAAAAAAAATTAAAGTGGCTTACAAGCCCCTGTAACACCGAATTAGAGCGCAGCTCTGGAGGAGGAGGAGGGAAGGGTACTGAGGGGAGCGTGTACCCCTCCTCTCTCCCCCTCATCCCCTCACCCTGCGTGCTAGTCCTCCCTCCAAGCGGCGTCGGCGTCGCCGTTCGCCGCCGTCATAACCGTGAGGTCACGTGACCCTTGTGACTTCACGGGGGTCACGTGATGTCATCACCATCGTCAGTGATGACGTCACCGTAATGATGACGATGATGAATATGACGCCATCGTGATGACGTCATCACGATGACGTCATTAGTGACGTCACCAGTGACGTCACGCGTCCTATAATGCACCGCGTAGTTACGCCGACGCCGACGCTGACGGCGACGCCCCTCAAATCGGAAACGGGCGCCTAAAAGCTGCGCACTAAAACTGACACTGATGTAGAAAAACAGACTAAACCAAAAAACAAACAATTTTGAACGAACGAAAAGGCAGCCACATCTTGAGATTTATGGAATCCTGATGAATGAAAAAGGAGAGCGGTTGGTAAAAATAAATAACTAGCTGAAGCACTCGAAATGCCTGATGTGATAATCAACGAAGTTGACGTCAATATTCACAGGCTAGCATCCAGACCTGATAAAACCCCAGGCACCGTTGTCCTCTTTGTTCACAAAAATAATAGAAATCAGTGGCGAGAAAGATGTCTAAGTCTGAAGAAATGGAAAAGTATTGTTTACATACAAGAAAACCTGATCAAACAGGATGAAGTGCTTTTTTTGGGGGGAAGTGAGGGAGTGGGAAAAGGAAATAAGCTACAAATACCTTTAACTATTTTTGTACGCAATGTACACCGCTGAAAAATATGTCGACACACATGCTAAAGGAAAAAATAATCCTTATTAGGAAAAGTTAGATTTGAGCGGAAAAAATTGAATTCTTTTGTATGTGATGGCTTCTACTCAGTTATCTTGTGAATGCATAAAGTTATTGATGTGCCTTCTATTTTTTCTGTTGACATTTCCGTTGCAGTTTTAGTTTTTGAGGGCTAGGAACCAGTCAAGGTCTTTTTAACTTTTTCCTCTAGTCTCCAGCAACACTCTTCTTTGTTGCTGTTGGAAAGAAAGCTACGATTATATATTCTTCAGTTTTGATTCATTTTTCCTTCATCCGAGCGTCTGATCAAACTTTATATGACAACGCCTGTTCAACGAAGCAAAGCAACGCAAAATATAAATGCCAGGTGTTTTTTTGTTTTCTTTAAATGACGATCATTTCGTATTTTGAACAGCCCCCATGAGTTAACTTCTAAAACTAAAAGTGAGTCTCCAAGCTCTGGGTGTCACGTCAAGCGGTGACCGTGGCGGTAGTAGGTGCTCACTACTCTTGCGGTGGGCACCTCGTACTGCCTTCAAACGGTATATAATATTTATAAGCTCGGCGATATAGTGCTTCCGTTCTTGGTAGTTCCGTTATCATTGAAGGGGATCTTAATCTGCCGAACATGGTTTGTGCCAATGCCTTTCCCATTAATCATTCTGATTGTAGAAATTTTAAGGACTTCATTATTTACCATTTTTTAGACCACCTGAGACTGGGTGGAAGAAACACGACGACGTCTCAATTGGGTGGAGGAAACACGACGACGTCTCAATTGGGTGGAGGAAACACGACGACGTCTCAATTGGGTGGAAGAAACACGACGACGTCTCAATTGGGTGGAAGAAACACGACGACATCTCATTTGGGTGGAGGAAACACGACGACGTCTCAATTGGGTGGAGGAAACACGACGACGTCTCAATTGGGTGGAGGAAACACGACGACGTCTCAATTGGGTGGAGGAAACACGACGACGTCTCAATTGGGTGGAGGAAACACGACGACGTCTCAATTGGGTGGAGGAAACACGACGACATCTCAATTGGGTGGAGGAAACACGACGACATCTCAATTGGGTGGAAGAAACACGACGACATCTCAATTGGGTGGAGGAAACACGACGACGTCTCAATTGGGTGGAGGAAACACGACGACATCTCATTTGGGTGGAGGAAACACGACGACGTCTCAATTGGGTGGAGGAAACACGACGACGTCTCAATTGGGTGGAAGAAACACGACGACGTCTCAATTGGGTGGAGGAAACACGACGACGTCTCAATTGGGTGGAAGAAACACGACGACATCTCAATTGGGTGGAGGAAACACGACGACATCTCAATTGGGTGGAGGAAACACGACGACATCTCAATTGGGTGGAAGAAACACGACGACATCTCAATTGGGTGGAGGAAACACGACGACGTCTCAATTGGGTGGAGGAAACACGACGACGTCTCAATTGGGTGGAGGAAACACGACGACATCTCATTTGGGTGGAGGAAACACGACGACGTCTCAATTGGGTGGAGGAAACACGACGACGTCTCAATTGGGTGGAAGAAACGCGACGACATCTCAATTGGGTGGAGGAAACACGACGACGTCTCAATTGGGTGGAGGAAACACGACGACATCTCATTTGGGTGGAGGAAACACGACGACGTCTCAATTGGGTGGAGGAAACACGACGACGTCTCAATTGGGTGGAGGAAACACGACGACATCTCAATTGGGTGGAGGAAACACGACGACGTCTCAATTGGGTGGAGGAAACACGACGACATCTCAATTGGGTGGAAGAAACACGACGACATCTCAATTGGGTGGAAGAAACACGACGACGTCTCAATTGGGTGGAGGAAACACGACGACATCTCAATTGGGTGGAGGAAACACGACGACGTCTCAATTGGGTGGAAGAAACACGACGACGTCTCAATTGGGTGGAAGAAACACGACGACATCTCAATTGGGTGGAGGAAACACGACGACGTCTCAATTGGGTGGAGGAAACACGACGACGTCTCAATTGGGTGGAAGAAACACGACGACATCTCATTTGGGTGGAAGAAACACGACGACATCTCAATTGGGTGGAGGAAACACGACGACATCTCAATTGGGTGGAGGAAACACGACGACATCTCAATTGGGTGGAGGAAACACGACGACGTCTCAATTGGGTGGAAGAAACACGACGACATCTCAATTGGGTGGAAGAAACACGACGACATCTCAATTGGGTGGAGGAAACACGACGACGTCTCAATTGGGTGGAGGAAACACGACGACGTCTCAATTGGGTGGAAGAAACACGACGACATCTCATTTGGGTGGAAGAAACACGACGACATCTCAATTGGGTGGAGGAAACACGACGACATCTCAATTGGGTGGAGGAAACACGACGACATCTCAATTGGGTGGAGGAAACACGACGACATCTCAATTGGGTGGAGGAAACACGACGACGTCTCAATTGGGTGGAAGAAACACGACGACGTCTCAATTGGGTGGAGGAAACACGACGACATCTCAATTGGGTGGAAGAAACACGACGACATCTCAATTGGGTGGAGGAAACACGACGACGTCTCAATTGGGTGGAAGAAACACGACGACGTCTCAATTGGGTGGAGGAAACACGACGACATCTCAATTGGGTGGAGGAAACACGACGACGTCTCAATTGGGTGGAGGAAACACGACGACATCTCAATTGGGTGGAGGAAACACGACGACGTCTCAATTGGGTGGAAGAAACACGACGACGTCTCAATTGGGTGGAGGAAACACGACGACATCTCAATTGGGTGGAAGAAACACGACGACATCTCAATTGGGTGGAGGAAACACGACGACGTCTCAATTGGGTGGAAGAAACACGACGACGTCTCAATTGGGTGGAGGAAACACGACGACATCTCAATTGGGTGGAAGAAACACGACGACATCTCAATTGGGTGGAGGAAACACGACGACGTCTCAATTGGGTGGAGGAAACACGACGACGTCTCAATTGGGTGGAAGAAACACGACGACGTCTCAATTGGGTGGAGGAAACACGACGACATCTCAATTGGGTGGAAGAAACACGACGACATCTCAATTGGGTGGAAGAAACACGACGACGTCTCAATTGGGTGGAGGAAACACGACGACATCTCAATTGGGTGGAGGAAACACGACGACGTCTCAATTGGGTGGAAGAAACACGACGACGTCTCAATTGGGTGGAGGAAACACGACGACATCTCAATTGGGTGGAAGAAACACGACGACATCTCAATTGGGTGGAGGAAACACGACGACGTCTCAATTGGGTGGAGGAAACACGACGACGTCTCAATTGGGTGGAAGAAACACGACGACATCTCATTTGGGTGGAGGAAACACGACGACGTCTCAATTGGGTGGAGGAAACACGACGACGTCTCAATTGGGTGGAGGAAACACGACGACATCTCAATTGGGTGGAGGAAACACGACGACATCTCAATTGGGTGGAGGAAACACGACGACGTCTCAATTGGGTGGAAGAAACACGACGACGTCTCAATTGGGTGGAAGAAACACGACGACATCTCATTTGGGTGGAGGAAACACGACGACGTCTCAATTGGGTGGAGGAAACACGACGACGTCTCAATTGGGTGGAGGAAACACGACGACGTCTCAATTGGGTGGAGGAAACACGACGACGTCTCAATTGGGTGGAAGAAACACGACGACATCTCATTTGGGTGGAGGAAACACGACGACGTCTCAATTGGGTGGAGGAAACACGACGACGTCTCAATTGGGTGGAAGAAACACGACGACATCTCATTTGGGTGGAGGAAACACGACGACGTCTCAATTGGGTGGAAGAAACACGACGACATCTCATTTGGGTGGAGGAAACACGACGACGTCTCAATTGGGTGGAGGAAACACGACAACGTCTCAATTGGGTGGAGGAAACACGACGACGTCTCAATTGGGTGGAGGAAACACGACGACGTCTCAATTGGGTGGAAGAAACACGACGACATCTCATTTGGGTGGAGGAAACACGACGACGTCTCAATTGGGTGGAGGAAACACGACGACGTCTCAATTGGGTGGAAGAAACACGACGACATCTCAATTGGGTGGAGGAAACACGACGACGTCTCAATTGGGTGGAGGAAACACGACGACGTCTCAATTGGGTGGAGGAAACACGACGACGTCTCAATTGGGTGGAAGAAACACGACGACGTCTCAATTGGGTGGAAGAAACACGACGACATCTCATTTGGGTGGAGGAAACACGACGACGTCTCAATTGGGTGGAGGAAACACGACGACGTCTCAATTGGGTGGAGGAAACACGACGACGTCTCAATTGGGTGGAGGAAACACGACGACGTCTCAATTGGGTGGAAGAAACACGACGACATCTCAATTGGGTGGAGGAAACAAGACGACGTCTCAATTGGGTGGAAGAAACACGACGACATCTCAATTGGGTGGAAGAAACACGACGACGTCTCAATTGGGTGGAGGAAACACGACGACGTCTCAATTGGGTGGAAGAAACACGACGACATCTCATTTGGGTGGAGGAAACACGACGACGTCTCAATTGGGTGGAGGAAACACGACGTCTCAATTGGGTGGAAGAAACACGACGACATCTCAATTGGGTGGAAGAAACACGACGACGTCTCAATTGGGTGGAGGAAACACGACGACGTCTCAATTGGGTGGAGGAAACACGACGACGTCTCAATTGGGTGGAGGAAACACGACGACGTCTCAATTGGGTGGAGGAAACACGACGACGTCTCAATTGGGTGGAAGAAACACGACGACATCTCAATTGGGTGGAGGAAACACGACGACGTCTCAATTGGGTGGAAGAAACACGACGACATCTCAATTGGGTGGAAGAAACACGACGACGTCTCAATTGGGTGGAGGAAACACGACGACGTCTCAATTGGGTGGAAGAAACACGACGACATCTCATTTGGGTGGAGGAAACACGACGACGTCTCAATTGGGTGGAGGAAACACGACGACGTCTCAATTGGGTGGAAGAAACACGACGACATCTCAATTGGGTGGAAGAAACACGACGACGTCTCAATTGGGTGGAGGAAACACGACGACGTCTCAATTGGGTGGAGGAAACACGACGACGTCTCAATTGGGTGGAAGAAACACGACGACATCTCAATTGGGTGGAGGAAACACGACGACGTCTCAATTGGGTGGAGGAAACACGACGACGTCTCAATTGGGTGGAGGAAACACGACGACATCTCAATTGGGTGGAGGAAACACGACGACGTCTCAATTGGGTGGAGGAAACACGACGACGTCTCAATTGGGTGGAAGAAACACGACGACATCTCAATTGGGTGGAGGAAACACGACGACGTCTCAATTGGGTGGAAGAAACACGACGACATCTCATTTGGGTGGAGGAAACACGACGACGTCTCAATTGGGTGGAGGAAACACGACGACGTCTCAATTGGGTGGAAGAAACACGACGACATCTCATTTGGGTGGAGGAAACACGACGACGTCTCAATTGGGTGGAGGAAACACGACGACATCTCATTTGGGTGGAGGAAACACGACGACGTCTCAATTGGGTGGAGGAAACACGACGACGTCTCAATTGGGTGGAAGAAACACGACGACATCTCATTTGGGTGGAGGAAACACGACGACGTCTCAATTGGGTGGAAGAAACACGACGACATCTCATTTGGGTGGAGGAAACACGACGACGTCTCAATTGGGTGGAGGAAACACGACAACGTCTCAATTGGGTGGAGGAAACACGACGACGTCTCAATTGGGTGGAGGAAACACGACGACGTCTCAATTGGGTGGAAGAAACACGACGACATCTCATTTGGGTGGAGGAAACACGACGACGTCTCAATTGGGTGGAGGAAACACGACGACGTCTCAATTGGGTGGAAGAAACACGACGACATCTCATTTGGGTGGAGGAAACACGACGACGTCTCAATTGGGTGGAGGAAACACGACGACGTCTCAATTGGGTGGAAGAAACACGACGACATCTCAATTGGGTGGAGGAAACACGACGACGTCTCAATTGGGTGGAAGAAACACGACGACATCTCATTTGGGTGGAGGAAACACGACGACGTCTCAATTGGGTGGAGGAAACACGACGACGTCTCAATTGGGTGGAGGAAACACGACGACGTCTCAATTGGGTGGAAGAAACACGACGACATCTCATTTGGGTGGAGGAAACACGACGACGTCTCAATTGGGTGGAGGAAACACGACGACGTCTCAATTGGGTGGAAGAAACACGACGACGTCTCAATTGGGTGGAGGAAACACGACGACGTCTCAATTGGGTGGAAGAAACACGACGACATCTCAATTGGGTGGAGGAAACACGACGACATCTCATTTGGGTGGAAGAAACACGACGACATCTCATTTGGGTGGAGGAAACACGACGACGTCTCAATTGGGTGGAAGAAACACGACGACATCTCATTTGGGTGGAGGAAACACGACGACGTCTCAATTGGGTGGAGGAAACACGACGACGTCTCAATTGGGTGGAGGAAACACGACGACGTCTCAATTGGGTGGAGGAAACACGACGACGTCTCAATTGGGTGGAAGAAACACGACGACATCTCATTTGGGTGGAGGAAACACGACGACGTCTCAATTGGGTGGAGGAAACACGACGACGTCTCAATTGGGTGGAAGAAACACGACGACATCTCATTTGGGTGGAGGAAACACGACGACGTCTCAATTGGGTGGAAGAAACACGACGACATCTCATTTGGGTGGAGGAAACACGACGACGTCTCAATTGGGTGGAGGAAACACGACGACGTCTCAATTGGGTGGAAGAAACACGACGACATCTCAATTGGGTGGAGGAAACACGACGACGTCTCAATTGGGTGGAGGAAACACGACGACGTCTCAATTGGGTGGAAGAAACACGACGACATCTCATTTGGGTGGAGGAAACACGACGACGTCTCAATTGGGTGGAGGAAACACGACGACGTCTCAATTGGGTGGAGGAAACACGACGACGTCTCAATTGGGTGGAAGAAACACGACGACGTCTCAATTGGGTGGAGGAAACACGACGACGTCTCAATTGGGTGGAGGAAACACGACGACGTCTCAATTGGGTGGAAGAAACACGAAGACATCTCAATTGGGTGGAGGAAACACGACGACGTCTCAATTGGGTGGAAGAAACACGACGACATCTCAATTGGGTGGAGGAAACACGACGACGTCTCAATTGGGTGGAAGAAACACGACGACATCTCAATTGGGTGGAGGAAACACGACGACATCTCAATTGGGTGGAAGAAACACGACGACATCTCAATTGGGTGGAGGAAACACGACGACATCTCAATTGGGTGGAGGAAACACGACGACGTCTCAATTGGGTGGAAGAAACACGACGACATCTCAATTGGGTGGAGGAAACACGACGACGTCTCAATTGGGTGGAAGAAACACGACGACATCTCAATTGGGTGGAGGAAACACGACGACGTCTCAATTGGGTGGAGGAAACACGACGACGTCTCAATTGGGTGGAGGAAACACGACGACGTCTCAATTGGGTGGAAGAAACACGACGACATCTCAATTGGGTGGAGGAAACACGACGACGTCTCAATTGGGTGGAAGAAACACGACGACATCTCAATTGGGTGGAGGAAACACGACGACATCTCAATTGGGTGGAAGAAACACGACGACATCTCAATTGGGTGGAAGAAACACGACGACGTCTCAATTGGGTGGAAGAAACACGACGACATCTCAATTGGGTGGAGGAAACACGACGACGTCTCAATTGGGTGGAAGAAACACGACGACATCTCAATTGGGTGGAGGAAACACGACGACGTCTCAATTGGGTGGAAGAAACACGACGACATCTCAATTGGGTGGAAGAAACACGACGACATCTCAATTGGGTGGAGGAAACACGACGACATCTCAATTGGGTGGAGGAAACACGACGACGTCTCAATTGGGTGGAAGAAACACGACGACATCTCAATTGGGTGGAGGAAACACGACGACGTCTCAATTGGGTGGAAGAAACACGACGACATCTCAATTGGGTGGAGGAAACACGACGACATCTCAATTGGGTGGAAGAAACACGACGACATCTCAATTAGGTGGAAGAAACACGACGACGTCTCAATTGGGTGGAAGAAACACGACGACATCTCAATTGGGTGGAGGAAACACGACGACGTCTCAATTGGGTGGAAGAAACACGACGACGTCTCAATTGGGTGGAGGAAACACGACGACGTCTCAATTGGGTGGAGGAAACACGACGACGTCTCAATTGGGTGGAAGAAACACGACGACGTCTCAATTGGGTGGAGGAAACACGACGACATCTCAATTGGGTGGAGGAAACACGACGACGTCTCAATTGGGTGGAGGAAACACGACGACGTCTCAATTGGGTGGAAGAAACACGACGACGTCTCAATTGGGTGGAGGAAACACGACGACGTCTCAATTGGGTGGAGGAAACACGACGACGTCTCAATTGGGTGGAGGAAACACGACGACGTCTCAATTGGGTGGAAGAAACACGACGACGTCTCAATTGGGTGGAGGAAACACGACGACGTCTCAATTGGGTGGAAGAAACACGACGACATCTCAATTGGGTGGAGGAAACACGACGACATCTCAATTGGGTGGAAGAAACACGACGACGTCTCAATTGGGTGGAAGAAACACGACGACGTCTCAATTGGGTGGAGGAAACACGACGACGTCTCAATTGGGTGGAAGAAACACGACGACGTCTCAATTGGGTGGAGGAAACACGACGACATCTCAATTGGGTGGAGGAAACACGACGACATCTCAATTGGGTGGAGGAAACACGACGACATCTCAATTGGGTGGAAGAAACACGACGACGTCTCAATTGGGTGGAAGAAACACGACGACGTCTCAATTGGGTGGAGGAAACACGACGACGTCTCAATTGGGTGGAAGAAACACGACGACGTCTCAATTGGGTGGAGGAAACACGACGACATCTCAATTGGGTGGAGGAAACACGACGACATCTCAATTGGGTGGAGGAAACACGACGACATCTCAATTGGGTGGAGGAAACACGACGACGTCTCAATTGGGTGGAGGAAACACGACGACATCTCAATTGGGTGGAAGAAACACGACGACGTCTCAATTGGGTGGAGGAAACACGACGACATCTCAATTGGGTGGAAGAAACACGACGACGTCTCAATTGGGTGGAGGAAACACGACGACATCTCAATTGGGTGGAAGAAACACGACGACGTCTCAATTGGGTGGAGGAAACACGACGACATCTCAATTGGGTGGAGGAAACACGACGACATCTCAATTGGGTGGAGGAAACACGACGACATCTCAATTGGGTGGAGGAAACACGACGACGTCTCAATTGGGTGGAGGAAACACGACGACATCTCAATTGGGTGGAAGAAACACGACGACGTCTCAATTGGGTGGAGGAAACACGACGACATCTCAATTGGGTGGAAGAAACACGACGACGTCTCAATTGGGTGGAGGAAACACGACGACATCTCAATTGGGTGGAGGAAACACGACGACGTCTCAATTGGGTGGAGGAAACACGACGACATCTCAATTGGGTGGAAGAAACACGACGACGTCTCAATTGGGTGGAGGAAACACGACGACGTCTCAATTGGGTGGAGGAAACACGACGACGTCTCAATTGGGTGGAGGAAACACGACGACATCTCAATTGGGTGGAGGAAACACGACGACATCTCAATTGGGTGGAGGAAACACGACGACATCTCAATTGGGTGGAGGAAACACGACGACATCTCAATTGGGTGGAAGAAACACGACGACGTCTCAATTGGGTGGAGGAAACACGACGACGTCTCAATTGGGTGGAAGAAACACGACGACGTCTCAATTGGGTGGAGGAAACACGACGACATCTCAATTGGGTGGAGGAAACACGACGACATCTCAATTGGGTGGAGGAAACACGACGACATCTCAATTGGGTGGAGGAAACACGACGACATCTCAATTGGGTGGAGGAAACACGACGACATCTCAATTGGGTGGAGGAAACACGACGACGTCTCAATTGGGTGGAAGAAACACGACGACGTCTCAATTGGGTGGAGGAAACACGACGACGTCTCAATTGGGTGGAAGAAACACGACGACGTCTCAATTGGGTGGAGGAAACACGACGACATCTCAATTGGGTGGAAGAAACACGACGACGTCTCAATTGGGTGGAGGAAACACGACGACATCTCAATTGGGTGGAGGAAACACGACGACATCTCAATTGGGTGGAGGAAACACGACGACGTCTCAATTGGGTGGAGGAAACACGACGACGTCTCAATTGGGTGGAGGAAACACGACGACATCTCAATTGGGTGGAGGAAACACGACGACATCTCAATTGGGTGGAGGAAACACGACGACATCTCAATTGGGTGGAGGAAACACGACGACATCTCAATTGGGTGGAGGAAACACGACGACATCTCAATTGGGTGGAGGAAACACGACGACATCTCAATTGGGTGGAAGAAACACGACGACGTCTCAATTGGGTGGAGGAAACACGACGACATCTCAATTGGGTGGAGGAAACACGACGACGTCTCAATTGGGTGGAGGAAACACGACGACATCTCAATTGGGTGGAGGAAACACGACGACATCTCAATTGGGTGGAGGAAACACGACGACATCTCAATTGGGTGGAAGAAACACGACGACGTCTCAATTGGGTGGAGGAAACACGACGACATCTCAATTGGGTGGAGGAAACACGACGACATCTCAATTGGGTGGAGGAAACACGACGACATCTCAATTGGGTGGAGGAAACACGACGACATCTCAATTGGGTGGAGGAAACACGACGACATCTCAATTAGGTGGAGGAAACACGACGACATCTCAATTGGGTGGAGGAAACACGACGACATCTCAATTGGGTGGAGGAAACACGACGACATCTCAATTGGGTGGAGGAAACACGACGACATCTCAATTGGGTGGAAGAAACACGACGACGTCTCAATTGGGTGGAGGAAACACGACGACATCTCAATTGGGTGGAGGAAACACGACGACGTCTCAATTGGGTGGAAGAAACACGACGACATCTCAATTGGGTGGAAGAAACACGACGACGTCTCAATTAGGTGGAGGAAACACGACGACATCTCAATTGGGTGGAGGAAACACGACGACATCTCAATTGGGTGGAGGAAACACGACGACATCTCAATTGGGTGGAGGAAACACGACGACATCTCAATTGGGTGGAAGAAACACGACGACGTCTCAATTGGGTGGAGGAAACACGACGACATCTCAATTGGGTGGAAGAAACACGACGACGTCTCAATTAGGTGGAGGAAACACGACGACATCTCAATTGGGTGGAGGAAACACGACGACATCTCAATTGGGTGGAGGAAACACGACGACATCTCAATTAGGTGGAGGAAACACGACGACATCTCAATTGGGTGGAGGAAACACGACGACATCTCAATTGGGTGGAGGAAACACGACGACATCTCAATTGGGTGGAGGAAACACGACGACATCTCAATTGGGTGGAGGAAACACGACGACGTCTCAATTGGGTGGAGGAAACACGACGACGTCTCAATTGGGTGGAGGAAACACGACGACGTCTCAATTGGGTGGAAGAAACACGACGACATCTCAATTGGGTGGAGGAAACACGACGACATCTCAATTGGGTGGAGGAAACACGACGACGTCTCAATTGGGTGGAAGAAACACGACGACATCTCAATTGGGTGGAGGAAACACGACGACATCTCAATTGGGTGGAGGAAACACGACGACGTCTCAATTGGGTGGAGGAAACACGACGACATCTCAATTGGGTGGAGGAAACACGACGACATCTCAATTGGGTGGAGGAAACACGACGACATCTCAATTGGGTGGAAGAAACACGACGACATCTCAATTGGGTGGAAGAAACACGACGACATCTCAATTGGGTGGAAGAAACACGACGACATCTCAATTGGGTGGAGGAAACACGACGACGTCTCAATTGGGTGGAAGAAACACGACGACATCTCAATTGGGTGGAGGAAACACGACGACGTCTCAATTGGGTGGAGGAAACACGACGACATCTCAATTGGGTGGAAGAAACACGACGACATCTCAATTGGGTGGAGGAAACACGACGACATCTCAATTGGGTGGAGGAAACACGACGACATCTCAATTGGGTGGAGGAAACACGACGACATCTCAGTTGGGTGGAGGAAACACGACGACGTCTCAATTGGGTGGAAGAAACACGACGACATCTCAATTGGGTGGAAGAAACACGACGACGTCTCAATTGGGTGGAAGAAACACGACGACATCTCAATTGGGTGGAAGAAACACGACGACATCTCAATTGGGTGGAAGAAACACGACGACGTCTCAATTGGGTGGAGGAAACACGACGACGTCTCAATTGGGTGGAAGAAACACGACGACGTCTCAATTGGGTGGAAGAAACACGACGACGTCTCAATTGGGTGGAAGAAACACGACGACATCTCAATTGGGTGGAAGAAACACGACGACGTCTCAATTGGGTGGAAGAAACACGACGACGTCTCAATTGGGTGGAGGAAACACGACGACGTCTCAATTGGGTGGAAGAAACACGACGACGTCTCAATTGGGTGGAAGAAACACGACGACGTCTCAATTGGGTGGAAGAAACACGACGACGTCTCAATTGGGTGGAGGAAACACGACGACGTCTCAATTGGGTGGAAGAAACACGACGACGTCTCAATTGGGTGGAGGAAACACGACGACGTCTCAATTGGGTGGAGGAAACACGACGACGTCTCAATTGGGTGGAAGAAACACGACGACGTCTCAATTGGGTGGAGGAAACACGACGACGTCTCAATTGGGTGGAGGAAACACGACGACGTCTCAATTGGGTGGAAGAAACACGACGACGTCTCAATTGGGTGGAGGAAACACGACGACGTCTCAATTGGGTGGAAGAAACACGACGACGTCTCAATTGGGTGGAAGAAACACGACGACGTCTCAATTGGGTGGAAGAAACACGACGACGTCTCAATTGGGTGGAGAAAACACGACGACGTCTCAATTGGGTGGAAGAAACACGACGACGTCTCAATTGGGTGGAGGAAACACGACGACGTCTCAATTGGGTGGAGGAAACACGACGACGTCTCAATTGGGTGGAAGAAACACGACGACGTCTCAATTGGGTGGAGGAAACACGACGACGTCTCAATTGGGTGGAAGAAACACGACGACGTCTCAATTGGGTGGAAGAAACACGACGACGTCTCAATTGGGTGGAAGAAACACGACGACGTCTCAATTGGGTGGAGGAAACACGACGACGTCTCAATTGGGTGGAAGAAACACGACGACGTCTCAATTGGGTGGAGGAAACACGACGACGTCTCAATTGGGTGGAGGAAACACGACGACGTCTCAATTGGGTGGAAGAAACACGACGACGTCTCAATTGGGTGGAGGAAACACGACGACGTCTCAATTGGGTGGAGGAAACACGACGACGTCTCAATTGGGTGGAAGAAACACGACGACGTCTCAATTGGGTGGAGGAAACACGACGACGTCTCAATTGGGTGGAAGAAACACGACGACGTCTCAATTGGGTGGAAGAAACACGACGACGTCTCAATTGGGTGGAAGAAACACGACGACGTCTCAATTGGGTGGAGGAAACACGACGACGTCTCAATTGGGTGGAAGAAACACGACGACGTCTCAATTGGGTGGAAGAAACACGACGACGTCTCAATTGGGTGGAAGAAACACGACGACGTCTCAATTGGGTGGAAGAAACACGACGACATCTCAATTGGGTGGAGGAAACACGACGACGTCTCAATTGGGTGGAAGAAACACGACGACGTCTCAATTGGGTGGAAGAAACACGACGACGTCTCAATTGGGTGGAAGAAACACGACGACGTCTCAATTGGGTGGAAGAAACACGACGACGTCTCAATTGGGTGGAGGAAACACGACGACGTCTCAATTGCGTGGAAGAAACACGACGACGTCTCAATTGGGTGGAAGAAACACGACGACGTCTCAATTGGGTGGAAGAAACACGACGACGTCTCAATTGGGTGGAAGAAACACGACGACGTCTCAATTGGGTGGAGGAAACACGACGACGTCTCAATTGGGTGGAGGAAGCACGACGACGTCTCAATTGGGTGGAGGAAGCACGACGACATCTCAATTGGGTGGAGGAAACACGACGACATCTCAATTGGGTGGAAGAAACACGACGACGTCTCAATTGGGTGGAGGAAGCACGACGACGTCTCAATTGGGTGGAAGAAACACGACGACATCTCAATTGGGTGGAGGAAACACGACGACATCTCAATTGGGTGGAAGAAACACGACGACATCTCAATTGGGTGGAAGAAACACGACGACATCTCAATTGGGTGGAAGAAACACGACGACGTCTCAATTGGGTGGAAGAAACACGACGACGTCTCAATTGGGTGGAGGAAACACGACGACGTCTCAATTGGGTGGAGGAAGCACGACGACGTCTCAATTGGGTGGAGGAAGCACGACGACATCTCAATTGGGTGGAGGAAACACGACGACATCTCAATTGGGTGGAAGAAACACGACGACGTCTCAATTGGGTGGAGGAAACACGACGACGTCTCAATTGGGTGGAAGAAACACGACGACATCTCAATTGGGTGGAAGAAACACGACGACGTCTCAATTGGGTGGAGGAAACACGACGACATCTCAATTGGGGGGAAGAAACACGACGACATCTCAATTGGGTGGAGGAAACACGACGACATCTCAATTGGGTGGAGGAAACACGACGACATCTCAATTGGGTGGAAGAAACACGACGACATCTCAATTGGGTGGAAGAAACACGACGATGTCTCAATTGGGTGGAGGAAGCACGACGACGTCTCAATTGGGTGGAAGAAACACGACGACATCTCAATTGGGTGGAAGAAACACGACGACATCTCAATTGGGTGGAGGAAACACGACGACGTCTCAATTCGGTGGAGGAAACACGACCACGTCTCAATTGGGTGGAGGAAACACGACGACATCTCAATTGGGTGGAGGAAACACGACGACGTCTCAATTGGGTGGAAGAAACACGACGACATCTCAATTGGGGGGAGGAAACACGACGACGTCTCAATTCGGTGGAGGAAACACGACGACATCTCAATTGGGTGGAGGAAACACGACGACATCTCAATTGGGTGGAGGAAACACGACGACATCTCAATTGGGTGGAAGAAACACGACGACATCTCAATTGGGTGGAGGAAACACGACGACATCTCAATTGGGTGGAGGAAACACGACGACATCTCAATTGGGTGGAGGAAACACGACGACATCTCAATTGGGTGGAAGAAACACGACGACATCTCAATTGGGTGGAGGAAACACGACGACATCTCAATTGGGTGGAAGAAACACGACGACATCTCAATTGGGTGGAAGAAACACGACGACATCTCAATTGGGTGGAGGAAACACGACGACATCTCAATTGGGTGGAGGAAACACGACGACATCTCAATTGGGTGGAAGAAACACGACGACATCTCAATTGGGTGGAGGAAACACGACGACGTCTCAATTGGGTGGAGGAAACACGACGACGTCTCAATTGGGTGGAGGAAACACGACGACGTCTCAATTGGGTGGAGGAAACACGACGACATCTCAATTGGGTGGAAGAAACACGACGACATCTCAATTGGGTGGAGGAAACACGACGACGTCTCAATTGGGTGGAGGAAACACGACGACGTCTCAATTGGGTGGAGGAAACACGACGACGTCTCAATTGGGTGGAAGAAACACGACGACATCTCAATTGGGTGGAGGAAACACGACGACATCTCAATTGGGTGGAGGAAACACGACGACGTCTCAATTCGGTGGAGGAAACACGACGACGTCTCAATTGGGTGGAAGAAACACGACGACATCTCAATTGGGTGGAGGAAACACGACGACATCTCAATTGGGTGGAGGAAACACGACGACGTCTCAATTGGGTGGAAGAAACACGACGACATCTCAATTGGGTGGAGGAAACACGACGACGTCTCAATTGGGTGGAAGAAACACGACGACATCTCAATTGGGTGGAGGAAACACGACGACATCTCAATTGGGTGGAAGAAACACGACGACATCTCAATTGGGTGGAAGAAACACGACGACGTCTCAATTGGGTGGAGGAAACACGACGACGTCTCAATTGGGTGGAAGAAACACGACGACGTCTCAATTGGGTGGAAGAAACACGACGACATCTCAATTGGGTGGAAGAAACACGACGACGTCTCAATTGGGTGGAGGAAACACGACGACGTCTCAATTGGGTGGAAGAAACACGACGACATCTCAATTGGGTGGAGGAAACACGACGACATCTCAATTGGGTGGAAGAAACACGACGACATCTCAATTGGGTGGAGGAAACACGACGACATCTCAATTGGGTGGAAGAAACACGACGACATCTCAATTGGGTGGAAGAAACACGACGACATCTCAATTGGGTGGAAGAAACACGACGACGTCTCAATTGGGTGGAAGAAACACGACGACGTCTCAATTGGGTGGAGGAAACACGACGACGTCTCAATTGGGTGGAGGAAGCACGACGACGTCTCAATTGGGTGGAGGAAGCACGACGACATCTCAATTGGGTGGAGGAAACACGACGACATCTCAATTGGGTGGAAGAAACACGACGACGTCTCAATTGGGTGGAGGAAACACGACGACGTCTCAATTGGGTGGAAGAAACACGACGACATCTCAATTGGGTGGAAGAAACACGACGACGTCTCAATTGGGTGGAGGAAACACGACGACATCTCAATTGGGTGGAAGAAACACGACGACATCTCAATTGGGTGGAGGAAACACGACGACATCTCAATTGGGTGGAGGAAACACGACGACATCTCAATTGGGTGGAAGAAACACGACGACATCTCAATTGGGTGGAAGAAACACGACGATGTCTCAATTGGGTGGAGGAAGCACGACGACGTCTCAATTGGGTGGAAGAAACACGACGACATCTCAATTGGGTGGAAGAAACACGACGACATCTCAATTGGGTGGAGGAAACACGACGACGTCTCAATTCGGTGGAGGAAACACGACCACGTCTCAATTGGGTGGAGGAAACACGACGACATCTCAATTGGGTGGAGGAAACACGACGACGTCTCAATTGGGTGGAAGAAACACGACGACATCTCAATTGGGTGGAGGAAACACGACGACGTCTCAATTCGGTGGAGGAAACACGACGACATCTCAATTGGGTGGAGGAAACACGACGACATCTCAATTGGGTGGAGGAAACACGACGACATCTCAATTGGGTGGAAGAAACACGACGACATCTCAATTGGGTGGAGGAAACACGACGACATCTCAATTGGGTGGAGGAAACACGACGACATCTCAATTGGGTGGAGGAAACACGACGACATCTCAATTGGGTGGAAGAAACACGACGACATCTCAATTGGGTGGAGGAAACACGACGACATCTCAATTGGGTGGAAGAAACACGACGACATCTCAATTGGGTGGAAGAAACACGACGACATCTCAATTGGGTGGAGGAAACACGACGACATCTCAATTGGGTGGAGGAAACACGACGACATCTCAATTGGGTGGAAGAAACACGACGACATCTCAATTGGGTGGAGGAAACACGACGACGTCTCAATTGGGTGGAGGAAACACGACGACGTCTCAATTGGGTGGAGGAAACACGACGACGTCTCAATTGGGTGGAGGAAACACGACGACATCTCAATTGGGTGGAAGAAACACGACGACATCTCAATTGGGTGGAGGAAACACGACGACGTCTCAATTGGGTGGAGGAAACACGACGACGTCTCAATTGGGTGGAGGAAACACGACGACGTCTCAATTGGGTGGAAGAAACACGACGACATCTCAATTGGGTGGAGGAAACACGACGACATCTCAATTGGGTGGAGGAAACACGACGACGTCTCAATTCGGTGGAGGAAACACGACGACGTCTCAATTGGGTGGAAGAAACACGACGACATCTCAATTGGGTGGAGGAAACACGACGACATCTCAATTGGGTGGAGGAAACACGACGACGTCTCAATTGGGTGGAAGAAACACGACGACATCTCAATTGGGTGGAGGAAACACGACGACGTCTCAATTGGGTGGAAGAAACACGACGACATCTCAATTGGGTGGAGGAAACACGACGACATCTCAATTGGGTGGAAGAAACACGACGACATCTCAATTGGGTGGAAGAAACACGACGACGTCTCAATTGGGTGGAGGAAACACGACGACGTCTCAATTGGGTGGAAGAAACACGACGACATCTCAATTGGGTGGAAGAAACACGACGACGTCTCAATTGGGTGGAAGAAACACGACGACATCTCAATTGGGTGGAGGAAACACGACGACATCTCAATTGGGTGGAAGAAACACGACGACATCTCAATTGGGTGGAGGAAACACGACGACGTCTCAATTGGGTGGAGGAAACACGACGACGTCTCAATTGGGTGGAAGAAACACGACGACATCTCAATTGGGTGGAGGAAACACGACGACATCTCAATTGGGTGGAAGAAACACGACGACATCTCAATTGGGTGGAGGAAACACGACGACGTCTCAATTGGGTGGAGGAAACACGACGACGTCTCAATTGGGTGGAAGAAACACGACGACATCTCAATTGGGTGGAAGAAACACGACGACGTCTCAATTGGGTGGAGGAAACACGACGACGTCTCAATTGGGTGGAAGAAACACGACGACATCTCAATTGGGTGGAGGAAACACGACGACATCTCAATTGGGTGGAAGAAACACGACGACATCTCAATTGGGTGGAGGAAACACGACGACATCTCAATTGGGTGGAAGAAACACGACGACATCTCAATTGGGTGGAGGAAACACGACGACGTCTCAATTGGGTGGAAGAAACACGACGACATCTCAATTGGGTGGAGGAAACACGACGACATCTCAATTGGGTGGAAGAAACACGACGACATCTCAATTGGGTGGAGGAAACACGACGACGTCTCAATTGGGTGGAGGAAACACGACGACGTCTCAATTGGGTGGAAGAAACACGACGACATCTCAATTGGGTGGAAGAAACACGACGACGTCTCAATTCGGTGGAGGAAACACGACGACGTCTCAATTGGGTGGAAGAAACACGACGACATCTCAATTGGGTGGAGGAAACACGACGACATCTCAATTGGGTGGAAGAAACACGACGACATCTCCATTGGGTGGAGGAAACACGACGACGTCTCAATTCGGTGGAGGAAACACGACGACATCTCAATTGGGTGGAGGAAACACGACGACATCTCAATTGGGTGGAAGAAACACGACGACATCTCAATTGGGTGGAGGAAACACGACGACATCTCAATTGGGTGGAGGAAACACGACGACATCTCAATTGGGTGGAGGAAACACGACGACATCTCAATTGGGTGGAAGAAACACGACGACATCTCAATTGGGTGGAGGAAACACGACGACATCTCAATTGGGTGGAAGAAACACGACGACATCTCAATTGGGTGGAAGAAACACGACGACATCTCAATTGGGTGGAGGAAACACGACGACATCTCAATTGGGTGGAGGAAACACGACGACATCTCAATTGGGTGGAAGAAACACGACGACATCTCAATTGGGTGGAGGAAACACGACGACGTCTCAATTGGGTGGAGGAAACACGACGACGTCTCAATTGGGTGGAGGAAACACGACGACGTCTCAATGGGGTGGAGGAAACACGACGACATCTCAATTGGGTGGAAGAAACACGACGACATCTCAATTGGGTGGAGGAAACACGACGACGTCTCAATTGGGTGGAGGAAACACGACGACGTCTCAATTGGGTGGAAGAAACACGACGACATCTCAATTGGGTGGAGGAAACACGACGACATCTCAATTGGGTGGAGGAAACACGACGACATCTCAATTGGGTGGAGGAAACACGACGACGTCTCAATTGGGTGGAAGAAACACGACGACATCTCAATTGGGTGGAGGAAACACGACGACGTCTCAATTGGGTGGAAGAAACACGACGACATCTCAATTGGGTGGAGGAAACACGACGACGTCTCAATTGGGTGGAAGAAACACGACGACATCTCAATTGGGTGGAGGAAACACGACGACGTCTCAATTGGGTGGAGGAAACACGACGACGTCTCAATTGGGTGGAGGAAACACGACGACGTCTCAATTGGGTGGAGGAAACACGACGACGTCTCAATTGGGTGGAGGAAACACGACGACGTCTCAATTGGGTGGAAGAAACACGACGACGTCTCAATTCGGTGGAGGAAACACGACGACGTCTCAATTGGGTGGAAGAAACACGACGACATCTCAATTGGGTGGAGGAAACACGACGACATCTCAATTGGGTGGAAGAAACACGACGACATCTCCATTGGGTGGAGGAAACACGACGACGTCTCAATTCGGTGGAGGAAACACGACGACATCTCAATTGGGTGGAGGAAACACGACGACATCTCAATTGGGTGGAAGAAACACGACGACATCTCAATTGGGTGGAGGAAACACGACGACATCTCAATTGGGTGGAGGAAACACGACGACATCTCAATTGGGTGGAGGAAACACGACGACATCTCAATTGGGTGGAAGAAACACGACGACATCTCAATTGGGTGGAGGAAACACGACGACATCTCAATTGGGTGGAAGAAACACGACGACATCTCAATTGGGTGGAAGAAACACGACGACATCTCAATTGGGTGGAGGAAACACGACGACATCTCAATTGGGTGGAGGAAACACGACGACATCTCAATTGGGTGGAAGAAACACGACGACATCTCAATTGGGTGGAGGAAACACGACGACGTCTCAATTGGGTGGAGGAAACACGACGACGTCTCAATTGGGTGGAGGAAACACGACGACGTCTCAATTGGGTGGAGGAAACACGACGACATCTCAATTGGGTGGAAGAAACACGACGACATCTCAATTGGGTGGAGGAAACACGACGACGTCTCAATTGGGTGGAGGAAACACGACGACGTCTCAATTGGGTGGAAGAAACACGACGACATCTCAATTGGGTGGAGGAAACACGACGACATCTCAATTGGGTGGAGGAAACACGACGACATCTCAATTGGGTGGAGGAAACACGACGACGTCTCAATTGGGTGGAAGAAACACGACGACATCTCAATTGGGTGGAGGAAACACGACGACGTCTCAATTGGGTGGAAGAAACACGACGACATCTCAATTGGGTGGAGGAAACACGACGACGTCTCAATTGGGTGGAAGAAACACGACGACATCTCAATTGGGTGGAGGAAACACGACGACGTCTCAATTGGGTGGAGGAAACACGACGACGTCTCAATTGGGTGGAGGAAACACGACGACGTCTCAATTGGGTGGAGGAAACACGACGACGTCTCAATTGGGTGGAGGAAACACGACGACGTCTCAATTGGGTGGAAGAAACACGACGACATCTCAATTGGGTGGAGGAAACACGACGACATCTCAATTGGGTGGAGGAAACACGACGACGTCTCAATTCGGTGGAGGAAACACGACGACGTCTCAATTGGGTGGAAGAAACACGACGACATCTCAATTGGGTGGAGGAAACACGACGACATCTCAATTGGGTGGAGGAAACACGACGACGTCTCAATTGGGTGGAAGAAACACGACGACATCTCAATTGGGTGGAGGAAACACGACGACGTCTCAATTGGGTGGAAGAAACACGACGACATCTCAATTGGGTGGAGGAAACACGACGACATCTCAATTGGGTGGAAGAAACACGACGACATCTCAATTGGGTGGAAGAAACACGACGACGTCTCAATTCGGTGGAGGAAACACGACGACGTCTCAATTGGGTGGAAGAAACACGACGACATCTCAATTGGGTGGAAGAAACACGACGACGTCTCAATTGGGTGGAGGAAGCACGACGACGTCTCAATTGGGTGGAAGAAACACGACGACATCTCAATTGGGTGGAGGAAACACGACGACATCTCAATTGGGTGGAGGAAACACGACGACATCTCAATTGGGTGGAGGAAACACGACGACGTCTCAATTGGGTGGAAGAAACACGACGACATCTCAATTGGGTGGAGGAAACACGACGACGTCTCAATTCGGTGGAGGAAACACGACGACATCTCAATTGGGTGGAGGAAACACGACGACATCTCAATTGGGTGGAGGAAACACGACGACATCTCAATTGGGTGGAAGAAACACGACGACATCTCAATTGGGTGGAGGAAACACGACGACGTCTCAATTGGGTGGAAGAAACACGACGACATCTCAATTGGGTGGAGGAAACACGACGACATCTCAATTGGGTGGAGGAAACACGACGACATCTCAATTGGGTGGAAGAAACACGACATCTCAATTGGGTGGAAGAAACACGACGACATCTCAATTGGGTGGAGGAAACACGACGACATCTCAATTGGGTGGAGGAAACACGACGACATCTCAATTGGGTGGAAGAAACACGACGACGTCTCAATTGGGTGGAAGAAACACGACGACGTCTCAATTGGGTGGAGGAAACACGACGACGTCTCAATTGGGTGGAGGAAGCACGACGACGTCTCAATTGGGTGGAGGAAGCACGACGACATCTCAATTGGGTGGAGGAAACACGACGACGTCTCAATTGGGTGGAAGAAACACGACGACGTCTCAATTGGGTGGAAGAAACACGACGACGTCTCAATTGGGTGGAAGAAACACGACGACATCTCAATTGGGTGGAGGAAACACGACGACATCTCAATTGGGTGGAGGAAACACGACGACGTCTCAATTGGGTGGAGGAAACACGACGACGTCTCAATTGGGTGGAAGAAACACGACGACATCTCAATTGGGTGGAAGAAACACGACGACATCTCAATTGGGTGGAGGAAACACGACGACGTCTCAATTGGGTGGAGGAAACACGACGACGTCTCAATTGGGTGGAAGAAACACGACGACGTCTCAATTGGGTGGAGGAAACACGACGACGTCTCAATTGGGTGGAGGAAACACGACGACGTCTCAATTGGGTGGAAGAAACACGACGACATCTCAATTGGGTGGAGGAAACACGACTACGTCTCAATTGGGTGGAGGAAACACGACGACGTCTCAATTGGGTTGAGGAAACACGACGACGTCTCAATTGGGTGGAGGAAACACGACGACGTCTCAATTGGGTGGAAGAAACACGACGACATCTCAATTGGGTGGAGGAAACACGACGACGTCTCAATTGGGTGGAGGAAACACGACGACGTCTCAATTGGGTGGAGGAAACACGACGACGTCTCAATTGGGTGGAGGAAACACGACGACGTCTCAATTGGGTGGAGGAAACACGACGACGTCTCAATTGGGTGGAAGAAACACGACGACATCTCAATTGAGTGGAGGAAACACGACGACGTCTCAATTGGGTGGAAGAAACACGACGACATCTCAATTGGGTGGAGGAAACACGACGACGTCTCAATTGGGTGGAAGAAACACGACGACATCTCAATTGGGTGGAGGAAACACGACGACATCTCAATTGGGTGGAGGAAACACGACGACATCTCAATTGGGTGGAAGAAACACGACATCTCAATTGGGTGGAAGAAACACGACGACATCTCAATTGGGTGGAGGAAACACGACGACATCTCAATTGGGTGGAGGAAACACGACGACATCTCAATTGGGTGGAAGAAACACGACGACGTCTCAATTGGGTGGAAGAAACACGACGACGTCTCAATTGGGTGGAGGAAACACGACGACGTCTCAATTGGGTGGAGGAAGCACGACGACGTCTCAATTGGGTGGAGGAAGCACGACGACATCTCAATTGGGTGGAGGAAACACGACGACGTCTCAATTGGGTGGAAGAAACACGACGACGTCTCAATTGGGTGGAAGAAACACGACGACGTCTCAATTGGGTGGAAGAAACACGACGACATCTCAATTGGGTGGAGGAAACACGACGACATCTCAATTGGGTGGAGGAAACACGACGACGTCTCAATTGGGTGGAGGAAACACGACGACGTCTCAATTGGGTGGAAGAAACACGACGACATCTCAATTGGGTGGAAGAAACACGACGACATCTCAATTGGGTGGAGGAAACACGACGACGTCTCAATTGGGTGGAGGAAACACGACGACGTCTCAATTGGGTGGAAGAAACACGACGACGTCTCAATTGGGTGGAGGAAACACGACGACGTCTCAATTGGGTGGAGGAAACACGACGACGTCTCAATTGGGTGGAAGAAACACGACGACATCTCAATTGGGTGGAGGAAACACGACGACGTCTCAATTGGGTGGAGGAAACACGACGACGTCTCAATTGGGTGGAAGAAACACGACGACATCTCAATTGAGTGGAGGAAACACGACGACGTCTCAATTGGGTGGAAGAAACACGACGACATCTCAATTGGGTGGAGGAAACACGACGACGTCTCAATTGGGTGGAGGAAACACGACGACGTCTCAATTGGGTGGAGGAAACACGACGACGTCTCAATTGGGTGGAGGAAACACGACGACGTCTCAATTGGGTGGAGGAAACACGACGACGTCTCAATTGGGTGGAAGAAACACGACGACATCTCAATTGAGTGGAGGAAACACGACGACGTCTCAATTGGGTGGAAGAAACACGACGACATCTCAATTGGGTGGAGGAAACACGACGACGTCTCAATTGGGTGGAGGAAACACGACGACGTCTCAATTGGGTGGAGGAAACACGACGACGTCTCAATTGGGTGGAAGAAACACGACGACATCTCAATTGGGTGGAGGAAACACGACGACGTCTCAATTGGGTGGAGGAAACACGACGACATCTCAATTGGGTGGAAGAAACACGACGACATCTCAATTGGGTGGAGGAAACACGACGACATCTCAATTGGGTGGAGGAAACACGACGACGTCTCAATTGGGTGGAGGAAACACGACGACATCTCAATTGGGTGGAGGAAACACGACGACGTCTCAATTGGGTGGAGGAAACACGACGACGTCTCAATTGGGTGGAGGAAACACGACGACGTCTCAATTGGGTGGAGGAAACACGACGACATCTCAATTGGGTGGAGGAAACACGACGACGTCTCAATTGGGTGGAGGAAACACGACGACATCTCAATTGGGTGGAGGAAACACGACGACGTCTCAATTGGGTGGAGGAAACACGACGACATCTCAATTGGGTGGAGGAAACACGACGACATCTCAATTGGGTGGAAGAAACACGACGACATCTCAATTGGGTGGAGGAAACACGACGACATCTCAATTGGGTGGAGGAAACACGACGACGTCTCAATTGGGTGGAGGAAACACGACGACGTCTCAATTGGGTGGAGGAAACACGACGACATCTCAATTGGGTGGAAGAAACACGACGACATCTCAATTGGGTGGAGGAAACACGACGACATCTCAATTGGGTGGAAGAAACACGACGACATCTCAATTGGGTGGAGGAAACACGACGACATCTCAATTGGGTGGAGGAAACACGACGACGTCTCAATTGGGTGGAGGAAACACGACGACATCTCAATTGGGTGGAGGAAACACGACGACATCTCAATTGGGTGGAAGAAACACGACGACATCTCAATTGGGTGGAGGAAACACGACGACATCTCAATTGGGTGGAGGAAACACGACGACGTCTCAATTGGGTGGAGGAAACACGACGACGTCTCAATTGGGTGGAGGAAACACGACGACGTCTCAATTGGGTGGAGGAAACACGACGACATCTCAATTGGGTGGAGGAAACACGACGACGTCTCAATTGGGTGGAGGAAACACGACGACATCTCAATTGGGTGGAGGAAACACGACGACGTCTCAATTGGGTGGAGGAAACACGACGACATCTCAATTGGGTGGAGGAAACACGACGACATCTCAATTGGGTGGAAGAAACACGACGACATCTCAATTGGGTGGAGGAAACACGACGACGTCTCAATTGGGTGGAAGAAACACGACGACGTCTCAATTGGGTGGAGGAAACACGACGACGTCTCAATTGGGTGGAGGAAACACGACGATGTCTCAATTGGGTGGAAGAAACACGACGACATCTCAATTGGGTGGAGGAAACACGACGACGTCTCAATTGGGTGGAGGAAACACGACGACGTCTCAATTGGGTGGAGGAAACACGACGACGTCTCAATTGGGTGGAAGAAACACGACGACATCTCAATTGGGTGGAGGAAACACGACGACGTCTCAATTGGGTGGAGGAAACACGACGACGTCTCAATTGGGTGGAGGAAACACGACGACGTCTCAATTGGGTGGAGGAAACACGACGACGTCTCAATTGGGTGGAGGAAACACGACGACGTCTCAATTGGGTGGAGGAAACACGACGACGTCTCAATTGGGTGGAAGAAACACGACGACATCTCAATTGGGTGGAGGAAACACGACGACGTCTCAATTGGGTGGAGGAAACACGACGACATCTCCATTGGGTGGAAGAAACACGACGACATCTCAATTGGGTGGAGGAAACACGACGACGTCTCAATTGGGTGGAGGAAACACGACGACGTCTCAATTGGGTGGAGGAAACACGACGACGTCTCAATTGGGTGGAGGAAACACGACGACGTCTCAATTGGGTGGAGGAAACACGACGACGTCTCAATTGGGTGGAAGAAACACGACGACGTCTCAATTGGGTGGAGGAAACACGACGACGTCTCAATTGGGTGGAGGAAACACGACGACGTCTCAATTGGGTGGAGGAAACACGACGACGTCTCAATTGGGTGGAGGAAACACGACGACGTCTCAATTGGGTGGAGGAAACACGACGACGTCTCAATTGGGTGGAGGAAACACGACGACGTCTCAATTGGGTGGAGGAAACACGACGACGTCTCAATTGGGTGGAAGAAACACGACGACATCTCAATTGGGTGGAAGAAACACGACGACATCTCAATTGGGTGGAGGAAACACGACGACGTCTCAATTGGGTGGAGGAAACACGACGACGTCTCAATTGGGTGGAGGAAACACGACGACGTCTCAATTGGGTGGAAGAAACACGACGACATCTCAATTGGGTGGAGGAAACACGACGACGTCTCAATTGGGTGGAGGAAACACGACGACGTCTCATTTGGGTGGAGGAAACACGACGACGTCTCAATTGGGTGGAGGAAACACGACGACGTCTCAATTGGGTGGAGGAAACACGACGACATCTCAATTGGGTGGAGGAAACACGACGACATCTCAATTGGGTGGAGGAAACACGACGACGTCTCAATTGGGTGGAAGAAACACGACGACGTCTCAATTGGGTGGAAGAAACACGACGACATCTCAATTGGGTGGAGGAAACACGACGACGTCTCAATTGGGTGGAGGAAACACGACGACGTCTTAATTGGGTGGAAGAAACACGACGACGTCTCAATTGGGTGGAGGAAACACGACGACATCTCAATTGGGTGGAGGAAACACGACGACGTCTCAATTGGGTGGAGGAAACACGACGACGTCTCAATTGGGTGGAGGAAACACGACGACGTCTCAATTGGGTGGAGGAAACACGAGGACGTCTCACAGCTACTAAAAAATGGTAAACTTACACCAGCTCACCTGCGCCCTAACTGTTTTTTTTTCATTCATTATTTAGTTTTCGCTTAGTTATTATGTTTTTCACAAAACAACAAAACAACTCAATTTTGGATTCTTCATTGACCAATAGCCAGAGCGTTTTTTTTTCTCAACGTCATTGTTGTCTCAGGTGCAAGTGCACAGCGCAATTGCGGGTGATTTATTGCAGAATACAACGAAACCTTTTCCAATGCCTCCGCAAAAGGTTATGCATTGTGGGCAAGGTGATTGCAAGAGCATTTCCCAGAAACTTTTGACAATATTTTGCCCTGCTTTATAAACTACAGTGTACAAAGTGATATTGTCAACTAATCTAAACTTTTCGTGCAAGAAATTAAGGAGCTGGCCGAATGTCACAAACAACCAAGAATTCTCCAGGGGAACAAACAACATCATCCGTCGATTACCGTTTCCATATGAAAACAAATGACACGAAAAATGCCGCGCTAACAAGAAACAATGTTCAACTTAGTCTGACGCTACGAGACACAACTTCGAAAATACATCAGAACACCTAAAGCATGCTAGAGAATTCCAGAAATATTGTCACGAATGACAATTGATGAGGTGACTAATGGACAGACAGAAACGAAACGTTAAACCTAGAGAACTTGGGCGAAACAAAACGATATCTCTAACGGATCATCGTACTTTGGAAAAAGAAGTCCGCGATTGATCCTGGCCGAAGGGGGCGACCAGACAAGGCACCTGACGATGTTTCATTCCCTCGCCTCCTCGCCACGTCCCGTCGAGCTGGTGAACAGATGCGAGGAGGAGAGAAGCGAGGCCACTTCCCCACATTCTCCGAATTTCCAGGAGGACAATGACGTCATAATCCTCGCTTGATCGCGCTCTTTTTTTTTCTCGAAAAGTACGACCATTCGTTTCGGATATTGATGTATGAGTGATGTTTTCGAATTTGTATCGTCATGTTCAACGCTTCTGCTGCCTTATTTTGCGAATTCAAAATTTTAGTTCAGTGTCCCTTTAACCTGGAAGCCTAGAACATTAGACCTTGATTTTTTTGAAACTATATTTTGTGAGCATAAACGAACTACTTGGCACTCAACCATTCCTGAATCTTCTAATGACTTAGGAAAAAAAAAGGCTATAGAAAACTGTCACCTTTGCCGAGTTTTTTTTCTTCTTTGTGACATACTAATTTTATTTGGCTACTCAGGTGGAGATATTTTTTATTTTTATTAATTTATTTCAAATGCTGCCACCACTTTCGGGTTATTGCAGGAGGGGGTACAATAAGATGCGCAATGATACGTACACAAGCGTTATACATTTGATAATCATAAATGCACAGCTACTGAAAGTGACAATGGAGAAATGGGGCTAATCATCAGTAAACCAATCCATCAACCTTTCCTAAAATGTTTCAACAGAAGAGACGACGAGGAGAACGCTTGAAGGCAGCCTATTCCATTCTTCAGTGGTCTTCACAAGGAACGAGTATTTATAGATGTCAATATTTGGTATACAAAGATCAACTGAGAATTCATTGTTTAAGCAGCGAGACCGTCTACCAGTAGGTCTTATGAAGTTTTGCCTGTCGATATTAAAATGTGAAAACCAACAAAAGATTATACTTCTATTATGCTCTCTCACAACATTTTTTTTTAACCTCTACCTTTAGCTCGTCATTGAGCTTCAAGCTTTGGCTGGCATCTCGTCAAAGCGCGTCAGTCTCGTTAGGCCTACGAAGCTTTTCGGGATAGCGCGTAGACCCGTTCACGTAAAGACTCGCCCAACCGAGCGCGCGGACGTTGTGCGCACCCCAACACAGAAACACACAGGCACAATACTGAACGAAGAGAACAGCACACGACACACGACGGTTTCAAATAGCAGAAATAAACGTCGTGCACACGTCACACGCTCCGCTACAGCGCTCAATCTGCTCAATGCTCTAGCAGCGCTAATGCGCATGCGCGCAGACTGGCTTGGCTGGTTCCTCCGCTGGAAGGCAAACATGTCTTTTTTTTTTTTTTTTTTTTTTTTAGAGCGCAGCTCTTAGTCGCCCGTTTCCGGCTTGAGAGGCGTCGCCGTCGGCGTCGGCGTAACCGAGCGTTGCATTCTGGGACGTCTTCCATAATGACGTCACACTTGGCGTCACGTGTGGCTCTCGCGTTGCATTATGGAACGTTTCCCATAATGAAGTCACACGTAACGTTCCAAGTGACGTCACGAGGAGGAGGTGGATCGAGGTGAAGGAGGAGGAAGATAGAAGGAGGAGGGAGAAGAAGGGAAGAGGAGGACATAAGGAGGGAGGAGGTGTAAGAGAGGAGGGGACATGTCAGCTACCCGTTGTGCAGGCAATTGATATCACCATTTATAAATCAGAGAAAGGCACGTATGGAAAACGTGGTGTACTCGTCATCAAGGTGGCCATCTAAAGGGATACGGGTCTGTGCTGCACCCATTGATCTCTGTGGCACGTCAGACGAAGTTGGTAAATAATGTGCCGCCAAGGTCGACAACGGCTTGCTCGCAGTAGCTCTGTATCTCTTGCCTACAGCACTCACCAAATATTTCGTGCAAGACACAGGAGAAGGTCATACCAGACAATCAGGGAAACATCCCATTGGCCCCGAGGGCGGTGCACTCGCTATTCTGCTGCGCCATCTCGGGGCAGCACGCTCAAGAATAAAGCTGAGGAAATCAAAAACGCCGAGCAGTGTTCGACAGAGCTGACAGCAAGTAGGATGACATTGAGAGTACGATGTCTCGTTCTCCCACCTTGATCCTGCTATCCTGTATCCTGGCACGGGTAGAACTTAGAGAGAGCTGAGCTTCCATATGTGAGAACTATATTTCCTTTCTCCGGACGAGCGGTTAGTGAGAATACAACAATATATATATATAAATATAAATATATATATATATATGTATATATATAAGTGTCAAGAGATCCGTACTTGCGGAGTTGCTATGCTAGGAGTTTATTGCATGTATTTACATGCAATAAAATCCTAGCATAGCAACTCCGCAAGTACGGATCTCTGTCTTATTACATTTTCCCGGTCCATTGTTCTCAAGCCTACTCTGCCTCACATATATATATATATATATATATATATATATATATATATATATATATATATATATATATATATATATATATATATATATATATATATATATATATATGGGTGTTTTCATCTCAAATCGGACAGGCTAAAAGGGCCTATTTTTTAATTTCTACAAAAAAAAAATATGTTTGTGGGCATTTCTCAAATGAAGGAGGACGCAAGCCGCATGTTCCCCAGGTTTTTTTTTCTCGAGTTACGAGGCGTAGAAGCCGGAGTGGCAGAAACTAGTGTATTTGCCTGCCGTCGCAGGTCGCGTGTTTGACACTGACCATAATCAGATTTTTTTTACCATTTACAGTGTTTGGATATCCACTCTTTTGAGCACTGGTTTGTCTCATATCATTATAAGAGACTACCCCATTCACACAACCATATATGCACCTGCATGCAAGGGGCTTTTATGGCCAGCTGCGAATCAGTTCGCGAACCTCCACGCGCGGCGTGTGCTCGCGACCCAGGAACGCAGGCTGATTCACCGACTGCAAAGGAACTTGTGTTAAAGGTACTCTTATGCTGACCTTGGGAATGGGCTATAATACCCCATTCACACGGCCAGCCTTAAGGTATCTTTAACATAGGTTCCTTCGCAAATCGGCTAATCGGCCTGCGCTCGTGGATCGCGAGCAAATGCCACGCGCGGAGGATCGGGAATTGATTCGCAGCGGAGTATATAGGTCCCTTAGCTGAAGGGTACCTTTCTGACCGTGTGAATGGGGTATAAGACGTAAATTACGCAATGTATTGCCACGACAGTATTCCAAAGTGCTGCGTGGTGACGACGGCTGTCTCACTTCTTTCCTAAAAAGGCGTGGTGCACGTATATTTTTTAAAAGGCAAAACTGCTTATGTACTTTTTACTGGCATTCAAAACTGCCCCATCACTGGATGCTTCAATGGGACTTCTTATCTGATCACGCTGTCCTCACTGATTGTTCAATCAAACAAATTAAACGCGACTTTTACCCTTCAGAAGAACCTAAAGATCATTTCGTCTTGAAATCATTCATTGTGGAAACTTGCCAAATACCACCGCTGCTAGCAGTCCCAATTAAGGTCTCCTTAAATAACTGTGCTATGGATGGCGACTATCTGGTCTCCGCGAATATGGTCGTTTTCGTCGCCAAGAAACTTAGCCTTGCACACTTCATTGCTTACATCTTCAACGGTTCCATTTACATCTGGATTGTTAACCTAGGCCACAGTCCTCAACTGCTGAAGAGCGAAACGTACCTTGCCATCAAGTCACCATTGTTAGAACCAACATTGTCTGTTGTTACCAACGACGATCGATCAACTTTGATCCTCAGCAAAATACTGAACTCTGAACGTATTCAAATTGAAAGTATGATTGATCCAAAGTCAGACGGAACGCAATAACAGCAACAACAAACACTTGTAAGCAGATATAGTATATCTTTATTTGCCCTCATCCCCTTGGTCGCGCAACTTTTATCGAACATCGCATTGACACCGCGACCCACATACCCTTACACAAAAGAAATGATCGTGCTTCTCCCAACGAGCGCAGCACAATGCAGACCGAGATACACAAAATGATATCACGAGACATTACTCAGACATCATCTAGCCCCTGGTCTTCCCCTGTCGTCTTAGTTAAAAAGACGAACGGATCTTGGCGTTTCTGTGTCGACTATAGGAGATTATACATAATCACTAAGAATGATGTATATCCATTGCCTCGATTTGACGAAACCCTTGACTGTCTACACGGCGCCGATTACTTTTCTTCAATCAATCTTCGATATGGGTATTGGTAAACTAGCGTCGAGACACTCTGACACAGAAAAAACTACCTCCGTTACACCTGATGGTCTCTACGAATTCACAGCAATGCCATTCACATTTTGCATCGCACCCGATACTTTTGAGCGGATGATATACCGGTTTTTAAAAGGATTAAGATCGACAAGATGCTTTCGTTAGCAAGCTCACGTCATTATTTTTATCAAACTCATTCGAATCCCGCATTTTCCGACTAGGGCAAGTACTCCATCTTTTCAAAAAGGGCTGTCTTCAACTCAATTCATCGAATAGCAGATTCGCTAGCTACCAAATCAAGGTCCTTAGTCATCTGGTCGACATGAGTGGCCTACAACGCGACCCGAAACAAAAGCGGTCCAAGAGTTCCCGACACCTCAATCGCCAAATTATGGGGGATTTTTTTGTACTTTGTTGATAATTTCCGACGTTTTATGTCCTATGTTCTATGTTTTATGCTATACATTACTTCGCCCAAATTGATGGTCCCTAACGAGTTCATTCTAGAAAAAAACACCTGTCTTGTAGTGAAGAACTCATCTGGGTGCTTTCGCTCGTTTAAAGGACACTTTCTCATTCCATTTCATTTCATTCATTTGGCTCAAAGACATCCTTACGGATGCAATACATGTGCGAGGATTTTACATTGCAGGAAAAATCACAATATAAAAAAATATCTCTATATAGAAAAAAAGAAAAAAAGAACGACAGAGTAACAAAGCTCACATTATCTGGTTCAAACGTGGTACCACATTACAATTCACATTCAAGCATAATCAAGATTTCAAATTTTTAAATTCTAAAGTCAAAAAGCCTATAATAAATATAAGAAGGAAAAACTATGAAAAGCAACAGAAAGAAATATCGCGTCAGAAATTCACGTTGGCTAATCCACACATACCACAACATTATTGGCCACGCTCAATGATTCCGAGTTCGGAGTACATTTAATAAGATTGGTTCACACTTCGTATTAAACAACACCTCATGTTGTTGGGCTGTCACAGATTCTGGCGGGGCGTTCCCGTCGGAACCTTATACAGCACGAGCTGTATAAGGTTCCACTTTGTGTGCGTTATCAATTCTGGCTGAGATATGAAATGCGGGTCTACATAATCACTGTTTGAAGGCGGAAGCACTGTAATAAAAACGATGAAAAAAACACGAACGAGAAATCTTTCTTCGCGTGTCTGGAGAAGATAAACCGATATTTTGTGTTATGTACGTAACGCTGGTATTATACGAATAATTTCCAGAGATAAATCGCGCGGCTTTGTTTTGCAGCGCTTCAAGACTTTTGACTAGGTAATTTTGTTGCGGATTCCAGATTATATTTGCGTATTCAAGCTTGGGGAGTACGATAGCTTTATAGGCAAGCAGACGCGTACCCTGGGGTGCCTGGTGCAATGTACGCTTTAGAAAGCCAAGTTTGTTGGATGCGCTCTATATGACATGATTGATGTATTCGTTCCAAGCTAAATTATGCGTAATATGAATGCTTAAATATTTATATGACGTGGCAACTTCAAGTTCAAGAGAAAGAAGGTTGTATTGGATCGATTTCACATCTGACTTTTTGGTGACTGTCATTTGCCGACATTTTGTGGTATTGAGTTTGAGTTCTCATTCTACGCACCATGTGCCAATGTTGTCCAGGTCATCCCGTAGGGCGAGACTATCATCGAAGTTGGCTAGTTTCCGATGTAACACGCAGTCGTTCGCAAACAACCTTATGGTGCACGTTAAGGTTGATGGGAGGTCGTTGATATATATCAGAAATAGGAGGGGTCCTATAATGCTACCCTGTGGGACACCTGATGAGACGGGACATGGGGATGAAAGGGTGTTGTTTAATCTCACTGACTGCGCTCTGCCACGTAAAAGGACTACCATCCACTCTAAAATCAAAGGGTCTATTTGAAGGTGAGAAAGCTTTAGTCGCAAGCGACAATGCGGAACTGTATCGAAAGCCTTAGCGAAGTCGATGAAGGTGACGTCATTCTCGGAGCTAGCATGGGTGTTGAAGTGCAGATCAGTGATAAATTTGAAAAGCTGAGTATTACATGTGTAGTTTTTTCTGAAGCCTTGCTGATTCGAAAAAATGTACTCATTCCTGTACTACACTTTGCACGGGACGCTCGTATATAGGACGGTAGTTGGAGGCGTCCCTTACAAAAAATTTATATCTGGCCAGATCTGAAGATTTCAGATATGGCCATATAAAAAAATTGGCCACATACAACCTGATATAGTATATCTGCCAGATATAGCCTCATAATGCCAGATATAGCCTGATACCCCTTGCCAGGTATGGAAATCCCAGATCTGGCTAAGTAAGGAAATTCCAGATCTGGCCAGGCACATCTAAAGGACTAAAGCGTGAAATCAGCACTTTATATATTTTTATTGTCTACAATTCTATCCAGTGACCCGGCCCACACTCGAGGAGTTATGGAACGGTGATCCTTCAGCTGCCTAGTGACCGCTAGTTTTGACCGATTCCATGGTTACACAGTTTCGAGTGTAATTCGTAGTCACCCTAAACAAGCGTCCCACAGGACTCAAGTACCTGTCATTTCACTTTTAGAGTTTCTCGTCAGTGGCAGCGTTTATGATACTGTGCATTCTGTCCAACCTTCCACCAAGCTGAGCCGCCGAAATCTCTTACCATATTATCATTCTCGAGATTTTCGTTTCAGCAGGAATTACTTAAAAGCCGAGAAATCACAACAGCCAAAATCAGGATTTAGCTCGGATTCAGCGGAGCTGTTTATGACATTTTTAGCGTTTCTAACTTAATATCAGCGTCTTTGAAGCTGAACGAGAATGATAATAATGTAAGAGATATGTCTGCAGCTCATCCAGGTTGAAGGTTGGACAGAATGCACAGTACTGACATTGGCGGGACATTTTCAAAGTGGTATGGCAGGTATTTGGGTTCTGTACGGCACGTGTTCAAGGTGACTCCGAATTACACTCAAATCTGTATAACCACAGAATTGCTCGAAAATTTCGATCACTGAGCAGCTGAAGAAACACCGTCCCCATGATTCCTGGCGTACGGGACGAGGCGCTTGGGGAATTGAGCAAATTGTCTATTCGGTCGTAATGTTAACACTTTGAAATAATTAAGCTAGATTGAAATCCTCGTGAGAACTAGCACAAATAATCTCAAACTTAAGCTTGTCAAAGCTGAAGTTTAGGATTATTTGTGCTAATATTCAGCTCGCAAACAATGAATCATTCAAAGTTTGCTAACAAAGAATTGTTTTTTTTTACTTTCTTAACTTTCTAATATATTGAAAACCGGCCGCCAGATAAGTCTGTATATGCACCAGATAAGTCTGTATATACGGCATATCAGGCTGTATATATGCCAGATAAGTCTGTATATACACCAGATTAGTCTGTATATACGCCATATCAGGCTGTATATACGCCAGACAAGTCTGTATATAGGCCGTATATAATCATATAACGTTTGATATGGCCAGATATGGCCCAGATATAAGATTTCCATACGGGATTTCTTCGTCACCGGTAGCGCAGTAGGATGGGAGCTTATCCATAATTTTGGTCAAGCCGCTGCTTGTAAATGAAAGTGGAGACATGCGCACAAAGGGGAACCGTGGGGGCGAAGGAGGAGGGAACGTCTCCCGCGTGAATACTGTCGAAAAAATGCTGTTCAAAATATGTCTCGCATCACTGTTGCATAGGCAGTCTCCCTCCCGGTTTGTAAACAGTGGACTACATCAGGTTTCACTAGGATTTACAATTTTCCAAAATTTACGGGGATCTTTTATTCAAACCTGTGACAATTTATCTCCGAAAAAATACTTTTTCGCTTTTTTATATTTCTTTTTTGATATTGTTTGACCAAGGACTATGTTCAGACCAGTCACTGTCCCTGTTATTTTTATTTCCCCTCTGAAATTTTTTTTCTTTTTGTTTAACATCCCCTTTAATGCAGTTGCGAAACATGGCGATAGAGAGTATCATTCAACATTAGTTTTTGGAATATTGATTGACACTAATTTGTGAAGTTCATGTTTAATTATAGTCCAGTTTTCTTTTACTGAGCGACCTAAATAATGGAGTATGAAATCTCCTAGAAAAAGATCCAGCGACAAATTTATAGCATCATTATTTGCCCTGGCATAGTTAAAAATCTGCTTGCGGCTATTTTCTCGGTTTTCAGAAGAGAATGTCGTGTGAATGTAGACAATTGCATGACCGCTAATGAAGTCCAGAACATTTGTGGCATTTACATGGTTCCTACTGTTAAGAAGGAATATATCTAAAATCGCGTCACCGCGGGTAGGAAAGTTTACAAGTCGGTGCAATTCAAAACAACCCGCCAAGGTAAGAAAATCATTGCGCTGAGCGAGATTTGAACACTGCGTGGACGGGCTGAGAGTTGGCCAGTCTATTCCGGGGAGATTCAAATCACCTGCTAATATTAGATCATCCTTTGGGTAGGATACAGTTAAGTGCCCCAAAGAGCTATACATGGTGTCATGAAAGCCACTTACATTTGAATTTGGCGGCCGATAACAAACACCAAATAATAACCTACGATATAACCTACGATAACCCAGCTGAAGACGTACCCACATGGTTTCGAGCAAGGAGTTGGAAGATATTACTGTACATTTTAGATGGGACTTTATAGCAATAAGCACACCGCCACCGCTTGCACTAAGGCGATCTTTTCAGTGTACATTGTACTGTTTGCTAAAAGTCAGCTCCTTATCGTCTACGCATGATGACAATCACTCTTATCAGTTTAGGTTTGGATTTAGGATGGGTGGGCCGCGCGCCCTTTCGGGGAAAGAAGACTGGCTGTGGAAGGAGCGGCGACGTACGCAGCAGCGCGAATGGGTCCGTAACCGCCGCAAAGCCGCTGTCGCCTCAACTTCCACTGCGTCGAGCGCTTCAGATTCCCTTGCCAAAGAAGAGCACATCGCTCGCCTGGAAAGCCGCCGCTGAGAACAGAACCAGCGATGTAAAGGGCGCCGGCAGGCCAACGCCACGGACGACGATCGTGCCACGGAGGCCAAGCGGAAGCGCGAGGCCCGGCCACGACTGCACTCCACGCCGGCTGAACAGTTCCCATGGTTCCCGGGCGCGACGGCGATGTTCCGAAGGGAGTTCGTGGATTACTCGTTTGGTGTCACGTGCGCCGTGTGCTACCGCCTCTGGGTCGCCGGAGACGTATCCACGATCGGCGGCGTATCGGACGAGAAACGGGAAGCGGGCGCGTGCGCGTTGCGACAGTGTATCGAGTACAACTCCGCTGGTCTTCCTTCTCCACGAGAGTGGAAAGGCTGAACGTTTTTTTGCTTCTATTTTCAATATTGTGACTGTGCCTTCGGTGAGTCATGACTTTGATTATATTTTGCGGTTGTTACTTTCGCGGCCCTCGGACAGCGGGAGACAAACGTAGCGACCCGCGGACCCTTTTCAACTCAATTCGTCCTGGCTCGCCAGGACCTAAAAGCCCACGTACTGACACTGGGCCTCTCCAATCAGGCAGGCAGATTAAACAATTCTATTGGCCCAGTGTTAGCAGGGGAGCCGTCAAAGCTTCCCTACCACGCTTTCCGTCCCCGCTGCACGAAGATGTCTCAAACGCGGGTCGCTTCCCACGCGGCCATACCGGCCCGTTCCCGGAAATCCCCTTGGACTGCGCCGCCAAAAGAAAAAGGATGAGCCGTTGGGCCGCCCTTCACGAATAGCTCAAGCCGGGTAGACTTGACGAGCTGTCACGTCTAAACGAGGGGGCAATATGCGACTTCCCCACAATCACCATAAGACAGTATTGGGGCGCCATCATTTTTTTAGAAAAGATCGCCCTGCATGTTATTCATCTGGTGGAGTAGCTGTAGTTGCGCAAAATGCAGCTGACTGCTCTGAGGTTCCTCTTGCTACGCCTCTTGAGGCTGTGGCTGTAAGGTGGTTCTTTTGGACCGCCTTGTTGCTAGTGTTTCTATTCATATCCCACCAAACATTCCACTGCATCTTCATGATCTTCAATGGCTGGTCACACAGCATCCTCTCCCATTTTTTCTTTGAGGAGGTTCTAATCCCTACCACTCCTTGTGAATTAGCGACCTTCAGGATTCGCGTGATGGGGTAATTGACTGGTTTTTATTATTATCAGGGTTTTTCCTTATGAATACGAGAGAGTCAACCTTTTTTAGCGCTGCTCACAACTCATTTATATCTATTGACTTACTTTCATTTCTCTCAGTGTTTTCTACATTTACTAGGAAAGTTTTCAATAACCCCTTTGGCAGCTACCACTTTCCAGTCGTTCTGGAGAGTCAGGTTTCTATTCCAAGCCTTATGAAACGCAGTCCTCGTTGGAAACTAGAAAAGGCAGACTGGGGTATTTTTAGCCTAAACTCGGAGCTCAAACCTTGCATTTTCTTGCCCTTTACATATGACGAAGCCACCACATTTATAACAGAGCATATAAAAATGCTGTCTTTCACTCCATCCCTCAGCATTCCTGTAACATCGCTAACAATGCAAGTCATGTTGGAATGAAGAAGGTTTCACCATCAAGAAAAAACAGGATAAGGCTTGGGTATATTTCAGAGATTCCAACGTTTGTGAATTTGATAGAGTTTTAGCGAAACAGGGCTCAAGGTCGTTCAACCAGAAAGTGGGCGAAGAAGAAATCTTAAAAAGGTTGTCTGTCCTCAATTAAAGGCTATATCCCAGCAAAGGAAGCTTGTAAACGAGTTCACAAAGTTCAGGCAAATACCGTTGCTTAACAGTTCCTCACTTTCACTTTGTGGACTCGTTGCACGGCCAGGCTAATCTGTTAAGTGAACATTTTGCAGTCATTTCTAACTCCTTTTATTACTATTTAGCGTTTTTTAAGCTAAAGTAGGGTGTGAATATACCGAGTCAGCTTTGCAGGAGGAGCCTCGACACACTGCAAATAACCATTTACAATGGTCGAGCTGCAAATGGCTCTTAATGTCCAGAAGCACTCACCATCAGGTCATGATCAAATAAATTACGATATAATCCTGCATTTATCGGAGGAATAACTCGCTGCCCTTCTCACTTACTTCAATGGTCTGTGGACAAGCTCATACGTTTCTACTGAATGGAAGCATGCAGTGTTTTTTTTTGCTGCTGAAGACTGTGAAAGATGCTTCCTTCCCTTCTAGTTAGAGGCCAATAGCGTTGACGAGTTGATTGGGGAATTTTTTTAACAGTTCAGTTAGAAAACGTCTTGTTCATGTTCTTGAACAACATAATAATTTAGATGTAAATCAGTACGGCTGTTGACCTGGATGCTCCATGACTGACCATCTAGTTCGACTGGAGACTGTTGTACCAGAGGCATTTGTGAATAAGCCACATTGTGTATATTAGACGTTTTTAATTGGAGAAGGCTTATCATACCTCTTGGAAACATGGCATCAGGCACGACCTTTTTTATGTATGGAGTACGCGGCAGTCTGCTTCATTTATAAAGAACTTCCTGTGTAGACGCACTTTCCGTGTACGCCAAGACACAAGATTATCTGATTCGTTTGTTCCGGAGAACGGTGTTCCTCAGGGCGGAGTCCTGAGTGCCACTCTTTTCGCCGTAAAAAGTATTATCTTTGTCAGACCATACGTGTTTCCGTGACGTTCATGGTGGATGATACTAAAATTTCTGTGGCATCTTTTAATGAGTCTAGCTGTGAAAGGCAGCTGCAGCTAATCATAAACAAAAAGGCTCAATAGGCAAAAAATTGGTTTTATGTTTTCTTTAAAAACAGTCTGTGCCCCATTTTTTTTCCGCGTTGGCTTTGGTTGGGTCCGATTTTCATTTTAAATTGAAATAACATTACGGTTAGAGCAGAAAATAAGTACCTGAAAGTGATTTGCGACCGAAAACTTAACTTTGTATCTCATCTCAAGTGGCTGCAGCAAGTGTCTGCAGATGATAAATATTATCAAAGTTTTCTCAGAAGTCTTGGGACTCCGATAGGAGCTGTCTGCATCGTTTCTATTCCCCTCTAGAACGATCGCGTCTTGATTATGGCGCTATCGTGTATGCATCTGTTCGGCCGTCTGCCCTGAAGTTGCTTAATATTGTGCACCAGCTAGGATTGCGTCTAGCAAGTGGTGCTTTTCGAACATCTCCTGTCCTAAGCTTGTATGTTGACTATAATAAACTGTCACTCAAGAAAAGGCGGCAGCTCCTAAGTATAGTTTATATTTACAAGGTTTTATTATATTCAAGTAATTCAGCCTACAGTTATATTCGAGAGTCCAGATCAGTGGTCTCAAACTTATCTGAGTGTGGGGATCAGACACCCACAGCGGAAAGGTCGAGGGCCAGCTTAAGGCGGGGGGGGGGGGGGGGGGAGGGGGGGGGGGCGGTTAAAGATTTTAAAGAAAATAAACATCGTGCTTCATGCTTCTTTAACTCACAATGTGTCCTATGATTTCTCTATATTTGGCTTGAAAACAGTTAAAATGTAATCGCTCCGCCAGCGTGCTGGCATTTGTAATACGACGAGAGTGCAAGTGCAGAGTGGTTCCTATTGCACAAGAAACTTAGTAAGTTACCAAGCTCGACATGTCTATAAAATAACAATCAGTTAATTTGACAGTTTTAGTTTCCTGACGTTTTGTATTACAAGACACTGAACAAATTCTTGTCTTTTAATTGTGATTTTTTTTTAATCCGAGAATTACGAGTTTCCTAGGTTTAATTTTCGCAGCTTCTCCTGCTGATCAAGAGTTAAAGCAGTCGAAATGCATTCTTCAGCGAACAGCTCGTGCTTGCAGACTAGTAGCGGAATTGTTTTACTATACAAAAAGCTGGGAAGCAAAAAATAACTCGAATGAAAGGGCAAATGAACAAAGGTAAGTATGAACTATGTGAATACATTAAAAGATTGGAGCTTCTTTCTAAGCGAAAATATATCGGCGAGATGAGATCCCCATGGCGAGTGCCATTCTAGCGCTCGAGACATGGGAACCGGGACTTGTAGCCGGTTACCTGCTGGATGCGTCTTAGCTAGTGGCGGGCCGCGTGTTTGAGACCCCTGGTTTAGATTTCGTAGTACCTCTGATCATAAGCCAACTGTTGTTCGACCCTTGAGTCTTTGTTTTGAGAACTTTCGTCTCTCCCTCGGCCTGCCTCTTGAAAATGTCCACCTCCTAGAACGTTTGTCTACTGCTCTATAGAACATGAAATCCATAGCTTGTGATTGGTGTTTCACAAAATTCAATACGCATAATGCTTCCCTGCTCATTTTACAGCAGGACTTTCTTACACTGCAAAGCAGAAAGTACAATAATTTTAACCGAATTTACATTGACGGGGCCAAGGCCTCGATTTATGTAGGCTTTTCTCTTCATTCAAACTATTTTACACATGTGACTCTGCTAAAGAGCTTTTCCAGCATTTTTACTACCGAGCTATACGGCACTTGACTATACAATCCGGAGCAAAGTAATACAAGCTCTTATTTTGTAGACTCTCAGAGCGTTATTACTGCAGCATGTTTAACTGCTTCATCCAACAATAAGTTGACCCAAATGGTACCTGCTAAATGTCAGCAAGGTCTTGGGGATGGAAATGGTATTAGGGTTGGTTGGCTCTCGAGCCATGTGGGCATTGCAGGCAACGAGGCTGCAGATCGACTGGCCGCCTCCTGGCATAACCTTTTACCATCACACGCCCGCATACCTTACCAAGACCTTACTATGGCCATACGGCGTAACGTTTTAGAACTGCGGCAGTCTGAGACGGATTTTGGCAATAACAACACATTTCATCCTATCAAGCCATGCCTGGGTACATGGGAAACCTCCTATAACCGGAACTGTTTCCATGAAGTTCTTCTGTGCCCTTGAGGATTGGCCACACCTTCCTCACCCATACATACCTTCTTGCTGGTGAGGGAACACTGGTGTGCAGCAACTGTAGAGACACTTTATTTGTTCTACATATTTTTCTTTGCACTGGTCTTCTACAACAAATCAGGTCGTTTTTTCCGAGCTTTTTGAATACTCTACTTCTTTTCACTCTACCCTGCTTCTGTCGGAGCAGCCCCTGATATCACTTGATAGTCTTTTACTTGTCTTTTCTAGTGGGTTTAAGTTTACCTAGTTCGGCGAACTATGGCCATAGAACGTCTTGCACCATAAAACCCGCAAACAACAATTCAACAACCATGTCGGAGTTAGAATGTTTCTGCGAAGTTTTCACAAACGAAGTGCTATTCTTGCCTACGTGCAATATCTATTACAGTGTTCCTTTTCTTGATAAATTGTGTATTTCTTATTCGGGTGTTGATAAGCTTATTCACAGTCTTCCTCATCATTCCGCTCCGGGCAGTGACTGTATGAATATCAATTGCTTAAGATTACTGCACCTGAGTACGCCGTCTCAACAAAGTATTAACTTACGAGTTATTCCTCGGGACTGAGAGAACGCAAAGGTCTTACCAATATTTCAGTCATGGTGATGAGGCTTTACTTTCTGAGTACCGTCCTATACCCGGAATTCCCTGTACAAACGTCTACAGCACGTGTTATATAGTAAGTAGCATTATGACCCTCCTGCCGGACAATAGCTTTGTTTTTATAATCAACACGGTTTTCAAAAGCAAAAATAATGTGAGACGTACTTGTCTGAATTGGTAAACGACGTTCATAGAGCTATTTAATTTCATGTTCAAGTAGACTTCCCCGAAGAATTTGATCAGGTTCCCACCAGCGGTTACTAAATAAACTATGCAGTCTTTATGCACACATTACGTTCATGAATTAGATGCAAAGTTTGCTCTCAGACCGAACGCAGGGAGTAGCTATTGACAAGAACTTTTCAACTAAAGTAAAAGTAAAATCAGATGTACCCCAGGGCTCTGTTTTCGGACCGCTTTTCTTTCTTGTTTTCTAAACGACCTTCCGGTGAACGTGACCTCCAGCATTCAGGTATTTGTCGGCGATTGGGTTATTTATCGACTTGCATGTAAACTACATGATGCTTTGCTGAAGCATAATTTGGACTATATTACAGCTTGGTCTATGAACTGTCAAATGTGCGTGAATACATTGAAACGTAAAGTGATGACGATGCTTATAAATCTTTTGACTATAAACTTTCCAACTCAAATATTAAAACGGTGAGCACGTATTATTATATTCATGTTGTTCTAATTGAGAAACCTGAGTGGAAAGCGCACATCGATTACGCTATGGGCAAAGCGAACCGCTAGCGGGGTACTTGAAAAGTAACTCATCTCTGGCTCCTCTGGATGTTTGCATACGTACTTACAAAACACTTGTTTTTTCCAAAGTTGAGAATGCTAGCGTGATAAGAAATCTGTGGCAATAAAACCTAGCTCAGAAATTGGAGGCTTTACAAAATGAAGCAATTCGTTCTCTTTACAAAGTCTACACTTACACAACTAGTATAACGGCTTTGAATAAAACGGGCGGGCTTGCAGTCCCTGAGTAGTAGACGCAAAAAGTCAAGATTAGCATATTTACTAGGGCTGGGCAATTGATCGAGTAACTTTTCGATTAATCGATTAAGGCTTTAATCGCAATCAAATTTTTTTGCCGGTTATTCGGTTTTTTAATCGGTACTCAAAAAGAAGTCAACTGGACGCACGCATGACTCTATCCTAGACGACCTGCTTGAACTAGGGGTGACTCATGCCCCCCCCCCCCCCCCTTACGGAAAACGCTGCATTGCGTGTATCCGGTCATTCTGTCTTGAGCGGTTTTCCGTTCCCAGTCAGGCGCTATAAGCAAGGATCAATTCTCGCGCTCGCGAAGCGTCACGTGTTCTAGGATATGCATTACAGTTCTGCCGAGGCTGGACGAACAAGCCGGGCCCGCAATTGATCCCTGCGCGACCGCGAACCTTAACGTGTTGAGGATCTATTACATATCCTGCCCAGGCAAGACAAACAAGTAGAAAAACAAGCTGGGAAGCTAACAACGCCATGATTACTTGTTCCAGTATACGGCCCGTAAAAATGGACGAGTTCACGAGTATGAAAGGCAATCTCGCAGGAAAGTCTAAGTTTAATTAAGCTCCAGCGGTGAAGTTTTTAACTCGAAGGAAGTCCACTGCATCATCCGCAAAAAGCCGCTTTTGTACAGTGGAAACGTAAGCTCGCTTCAGTACCACCTACAAGCGAAGCACCCATGTACGCCGCTGCAGCAAGGACCATCCGCCAAAACGCAGACAACAATCGACGCTCATCGAGGCCCCTTTCTCTGAAAAAAGAAGAGAGCATCGCCCAAGTTGTGACTTCTTGTCTTACTGTCGGACAATGTGGACAAACTTCTTTGTCTTCGGAGCTGGAGCAAAAATATGCGAGTCTTTGAATGGTTTACTATATGTATCCTCAATTCTAAATGCCCTTAGCGCCGTGTAACAGAGAGTAAAATAAGCCTCCAAAGGCAAGAGGAGTTGTATTCTTTTTAATATATTTTATTTTTAAAAATCAACGCAGCCGGTTAGTCGATTAAAGGGTGGCGATTAATCGGGTTAAAATTTTTAATCGACGCCCAGCCCTAATGTTTACGCAAACTTCATTATGTCAATACCGAACTTTTAAAAAAAATGAACTCTTGTGTTTACTGTACGGTATATGCCCTAGGATGTATGATCATTTCAAGTTGAAACTATCGCTTAGTCATACGAAACAATTTTCCGAAAGCGACCCTACAGTTAAATTATGACTAGAAGAGTTTACCCGAGTGCATCGCGGGTCAGGCGGTCTTGGCACCGTTCCAGGACACATGTGATTCTCTGTTCAATCACTATTAAAGTGATAGAACGAATGTGCATTTTTACCCTGCTGCGGCTGTTTAACCGACTGTTTGTTTTGTGTTCAAGTTGTCACCTATTGGTAATTGCTTGTTTATTTGTTTTTTTTTTCAATTTTATTAAGTGTCTTTTTATTACACTTTAGTGTGATGTTATTTTTGGAACTCCCTCCTTATGTAATGCTCTCGGGCGATTTGATGTAAATAAGTGAAATAAAATCAGATCAAAGAATTATGTTTTACGCCAAACGTCTAGGCCTCGGTGAAACGTATGGAAAAAAGGGACAAAACAATGGGTATGTCTTGCAATACGAAGTTTTTAAGCAGGACGTTAAAATGACGGCGCTCGAGAGAGCTACTGTAGTAAGAAACAAGTGAAGAAAAAAATGAAGCGTTAATTCACTCTAACTTGCAGATGCTGCTAAAAGAAGAATTCCACGTACAATCTGCTTTCTGGGAGGACCATATCAACCTTGAAAAAAAAAAGCTTCCGTACCTAGAGAGAAACCGTTATCAAGGTGCACTTATCTGAACTAGAGCAGGTAGGCTGATAAAGGGAAAGTGTCTCCAGAGCGAGCCTTGAGTACCGGAAAAAGATACGCCCAACAGAATGAGATTGCTGAAATTGAACGGGCTAGGACAGTCACGAACGAGAAAGCAGAAATCGAACGGGCGTTTTTTCGATTAATACAAAGTTCTCTTTGTACAAACCCGGGTAAACATCAAACAACTTAAAAAATAATTTTTTTTTTTATGTTTCGGTTAAACGATTAGCCTGAATTATTCTTCGAGGGGTCTATCACCAATCGTAGAAGTGCTGATAGCAACTGAGGTTCTGAATCGGGGAAAGTCCCCTAGGCCTGGCGAGCTCAGAGCAGCATTTCACAAGGATCTGAAACATTACATTGTCGTTTGTAACCAAAGTGTTTAATGTGGTTTTTGCTATCAATGTCCTTTCCCCGTCTCTTTTATTGTCCCACACCGTCCTCATTACTAAAACAGATGATATAGCTAAACTTTGTCAAGTTACATCTTATCGACCAGTTAGTTTAACCAATGTCGTTTATACAATTTTGACGAATATTTCGGCCTGGAGGATGCAAGGCGTTGTTACCTAAATAGTCGGACCCCAAAAATATGTGGAATAAGAGGCAAACCTATTTTACCAGCATTCAGACAGCGCGGAATGTCCTTTAGATTTGTGATGCTTTACAGAGCCGTCAAGCCATGCTTTAGGTAGACCATAAAGATCATTTGACAGTGTACCGCATGATGCTCTTTTATCTGTTTTCTATGATGTTAATGTAGGGTGAGTTATTCGAGAAGGGGTGCGCATGGCATATAACGGCTGTACGACAAGGCTGATTGTAAATAGGTCCGTAGGTGAACGCATCCGTTTTTAGATATCTGTTGGACAAGGATGTACCTCGTGGGCCCTTTCTTTTTTGTATTTACATTAAATCATTTTAAGTATTCTGAAAAAAAAATACAATTCGATACTTGGGTTTAAACTGCATTCTTCAGAGGTTCGTTTTGTAGCGTGAGCTACACTGGCCGAGGTTGAGAAGTTTCGCGTGGCTCCCAAAGAGCCGTGCTGCGCAAGCGCGAGGAGCAGTGGCATCATACGGCGCACAGCTGGCGCGCCGGAGCCGCCGCCGCCGCGAGCTCCGCCGCCACCGCGCGCGCCTCGCCGGTCTGTGTATTCCAGAGGAGTGACGTCATAGCCGAGGCAGACGGACTAGCGCCGCCGCGTGCCCAGCTACGCGGTTCCGTTGCGCAATAGCCAAGTCTGACGCTGCACCAGAGCCACTTGATAGCGCTACAGTGTACTAGAATACTTGGGTAGTGTTGGGACCGAAGGGGCTCGCCTGAAGCGCGTGGTATTGATCGCGACAGGTGTCGCGTCCGGCGCCTTATCCGGAAGGTGTGCGCATGCGCGGCTGCACGCGCGAAAATATGAATCTTTGGTGCCGCTTTGGTGGAGTGCACGTTGGATTTCTGATACAGCTACGACCTGCCAGCGGTCGTACCGCGGCATCAAATACGCTGCGGCACGATCGTTAGCAACATGATGCTTCAATTTATTGGACGGTACAAGCTACATTACCCTTCCTTTACATAAAAACAATTGCGACTTTAAAGAAGCGGTTTCGGTTTGTCGGATAGTGAGCATTTTAAATGAAATGCCCATTTTCTTGGTCGAAAATGCCGAACATTAGATATTTGAAAGGGATATCTAAAACTCGGAAGCAGTTTTTTTTTTCCTATCTTATTTTATAACGGAACGAAACGGCACATACTAAAGTTCGAGATTGTTTTAGTATGTTTTTAATACCTCAGGTTAACTTCTCTGTCTTCTTTTCTGCCCGTCTTCTTTTTCTTGACCTTAATCAGCTCGCTTCACTTGTCACTCATTCTTGTGTCCTTTTATGCGACGAATTACCCAAGCGACGGTCGCAAAGGGGTGAGAATCTTCTGTTTCTTTGTGGCTGCCACGACCATCCGAGAATCACCCGACGTTCACTTGTAAGAAACGGCTTATAAGCCGTGACAATTTTTATCACGCGTTTTAACATTTAACTTAAGTCCAAAAACTGAGACAACGTGGGCTGAACAAGCAATGCTTTATAAGATTCAAAGAAAACAAGAAACTATTTCACATAATTTTGAGCAGAAAACATGAGCACACATAGATCAGGCAAGGAAAAAGTTGTAATAGTTTACAGCACGGCATTGAAATAATGGCTACAACGTGCAGCACATACATGGTTACAATATGCAGCGCATTATCCTCTTGAGGGTAAACCATCTGAAACCTACACGCTCACAACAATACATTTAACCGACAGCTGCTTTCTGACAACCAGGTAAGTCTCGCCTGAGCTGGGTATTCGAAGGGAAACACCCATGGTTCCACAGGGGGCGTATCTGGTTCACGCAGACATTCAGGGTGTTTTTGTTTTATTCTTTACAGAACTTTACATATTTTGCAAAAAAAGGATGTGGCAGATATATGGATGCCGTCTTTCGTTATATCTGTAGGGCTCGGTGGACAATGAATGGGTGAATAACAGTTGCAATGTTTAATAATGAACCAAGATCTGTTAGTTAACTCGTTTATTAACGGCTTAATTGGCCATGGTGCAATTGCAGTTTTAAAAGGAGTCATTATTAAAGGCAAACACAATTTCGACAATTCGCGAAAAGGCAACGAGGTTCGCAAAATTAATCGTAAAAGTTTGCCTTTCTTCGCTTGATTCAGAAACCGCGTTACGAAAATAATACGTAGAATAGTAACTTAGTCGTCTTGATGTGTGGCGCCGGCGAGTCCACCGAAGAAACGCTGTCGAGTTAGTGACGAGGGGACAGAAACAACTGCGTCATTCTTCTATGCATCGATATCAGCACAACCTCATTCGCGCTTTCAGCGCGCAGTTTTTTTAATTAAGTGAAGAAAGGCAAAATTTTAGCGATGAATATCTCAGGACAGAACGAGCGGGTTGGTAGAGATAATGAAGCTTGAGGAAGAAACGAAAATGGACGGACAAACAGCAAAAACGAACGCCTTGTTACTTTCGCTCAAAGCTCGTTGTTTGTTAGCGAACTTTTTAAATTAGGTTGGCCTTTAATGATGGCTCCCTTTAAAGCTGCAATTGCAACATGGCCCATCAAACATTTCATTAACCCTTTGCCTACCGTAAAAATTAAAAAAAAAGATTTGAAAATACCGATTTTTTTTTACGTGCCCTATACTCTGTTTCACCTTGTATTGTACCGCAGGAAAGGCTACAAGCGGCGAGCGCCTTGCTCTAGGGCACATCTCGGCGGCAGGAGCTCCCGTGCACCAAGGGCAGCTGCCAGCGCTATGAGCTCGCGCTCCTAGCTTTCGATACATGCACCGCTCAAAGAGAAAAAAGAAAAAAAGAAAAAAAAGGCGGGCTGCGCGATCCGGATAACCGTGCGGATAACACGACTACAGCGCCGCCACGAACTGTCAATACACGCGCCCTCACGAGCTCCCGTTGCCGAGCCGCTCCGGTCCCAACACTACCCAAGTATTCTAGTACACTGTAATAGCGCCTCTCATTTTGTGCGCATAAGCTCACGCTACGTATATCCTGGCAAATCCGAGCTAAGCCACCGCATTTTTTTTTTTTTGTGTATGCAGACGACATTGCATTGTTTTATTCAAACCAAAGCATTGCCGTCGAGGTCTTTTTTTGGCACGAGGAGTGGTTTTTCAACTCCTAGCATGTTCGCGAATGCCCAGTGGCTAACCACTCCATTTTAAATAGGAAAATAAGAAATGCCTGAGATCGATCTATTTAACACTCGGTGTAAACTATTTCGTGCTCTATTGGACAGGCTAGCGTTGCTTTCGCAGTGCTCTAACACGTCTACTTCGAACGCGAGCAGTGCGAATGAGACGAGAGACGAAGCCACGTCCTCGACTCTGGCATAAGATGGGCTGAAGAACTCTGGAGGCGGCGTTAGCCGTGGCAACGTAGCTTGAAACAGTTGACGCAGAGTTGGCAGTGTTGAGGACAACCGCGTGTGACAGTAACCGTGACCTACTCGAAAAACAGCTCTTTGCGTGCAATGCCTCCTCCACTTCATCTCCTATTTATTTGTGGAGACTGGAATTATGAATCCGTATAAAAGACATTATACACGCGTACGATTGAAGACAAATTTTGAAATTATAGATCGCGTGAGTGAAGTTGGGTGGTTTTAGCGGAATACTTACGATAGACAAAACATAAAGTCGGATCGACACGCGTCCAATGGCAAGAAAAGACAAAATGAGTTTTACTGGAGTTTAGGCTAAAATCAAAATCAATCAGTTTGATAATCTGCCTGTTCACATGTGGAAATGTGACTAGGCAGACCCGTGGAAATGATATATGACAAAAAAGTAAATTATATAGCCCTGGAGCAAGACCCACTATTTTCTCGACTGCACAAAAGATCATTAATATCGTAGAGTACACTGTGAACACCACCTCGATCAACCAAGGTCTGCGACCGACCTCCACTCTCTCCCTAGAACGTCATCACTGTTGCATGGCACAATTGAACCCGATGCCGGAAGTCCTTCAATGCGTTGATTGGACACGAGGTCCCGCCGAGTGCTGACGCAGTACTCGTGTCCAATCTTTCTATTTGCACAATCACATCGTGATGACATCAAAGTTCTGGTACACAGGCCATAATTATTCTAGGTGGTGGTCTCGGTCCTGCATGGTACAGTCTCGTATATTCAATTACCAACATATTGGCGCTCCTGTAATATTTAATCGTTTCGCTGCAAAAGGTCGGACTTCCTCACCATTGACGTTTCGTACTCGTTCCTAGAGCGCAGGTAGACATTCGGACCCGTGATTCGGCACGTTTTACCCAACGTCCTTTCTTCTATGTGCGTCCTGATTATGATGGCGTCGATGGGAGCCGTCCTGAAGAAATGAAACAGAACGGGTGGTAAAATTAGAGGCCAGGAGTGAGAGTCGAGTCATGTGTTCAATGTTCCGTCACACAGTATCGTGAGGAACGGTTTTCGGTTGTTCTTGAAAGGCTGACGACGCTCACTGGGATACGTTTTATGCAGAATTGCATCCTTACTTAAGCTAACTCCTCTTTAGCCTTGAAAAAGAGTGGTTGAAGCGTCACCGACTGCAGTATACCTGTGCGCGAGCTCCGCAGGACACAACAATGAAACAAAAACAAGAAGAGAAGCATATGAGAGGAATCCAGGACGCTTCTAGAATGCTTCGTCAGCTGCGAAAACTTTTAAATCAACAAGAACAAACCAAACAGGTAGAAACGGCAGATGTAACGACGCTGACACGGCGTCGCATGTCTGAAAGGCGGAGACTGGAAGGTTTATTCAGTAGATCGAAATAGGACTGGTGATATTTTATCGTCTCAAATACACCAAGGGGAGTAAATAAAGCAGAAAAGCATTTCTAGCATATGAAAGAGCCCGTCGAAAATTCGCAACCCTCTCTACCCCCATGCCGTGCTCCTCCTCTTTCAATTTTACAATGACGTAGAGTGAATTCCGAGAGTAGATTCGAAGCGCTTTCTGAAGTTTGCGGGAAAGGCAAAATACAGCTCCGTTGGAGCCTATCCGAGTCAACCAGCGGAAGATTGACTCGTATTTTTGAAGCAACCCGCCGGTGACGGTCTCCCGTTCAAGATGGCAGCTGCTCCAACCTGTCAAGCCGACTGATCTTTCCGAGGACCTGTCACTAGTTCAACTGTCCAGCTGCGGAAGGAGCAGGCGACACAGGCTAGGCACACCATCCGCAACATGGAGTTCATGTAACGAATATTGAGGAACACTTACCCGTCCGCCACCGCCCATACCTTACAGCCGCCTCGGAGAGGCGATCACGAACAGCGATCGCCATCGGTGGAGCTCAGATTGCATCATTTGCACTATCGTTGCCTAATCTTTCTTGCATTCTTGCACAAAAAAAAAAAAAAAAAAGAAACGACGGCGGTTTGCAGTGTTATAAGGTATACACCAGGTGCAGCAACATAAACACGGCATCTGCTTTTTTCGGGATTCTATCTTTAATTTCTTGTTCTCTATAATGATCACAGATGTTAGCGCTTATAATCTGCCACGCTGAAGACCCGCTCTGCACTAGGTAGGACTATTCGAGCAGCCACAAATGCCGCCTAAAGAACCGATGCGTCCGAACAGATCCTTCTCGATGGTCTGCACGGTCCTGCGACCTCAACCCGCAAGCTCACGGACGAGTTAAAGTAAGTGACGTAGCCTGCATCTTTCGATTTCCGGCAACCTCCGTCAAATTCCTTGAACCAACTAAAGTGGGGTTGGAGTGCTCCACGGGGCGGAAGCTGGAGCAAGTCTACAAAGTGGAAAACGCCAACTTGAACCCGATCTACTCGCGGAAGATGCGCGCTCCAAATAGGTAATTTTGGAGCACTCAGATTTTGCGAGCGGAGCTCACCATGGGAATAGAGAAGTTTTTTTTCATCAATTTAAAAGTGTCGCAGCTGGCGTGTCTGCGAGCTATTGAGCTCTCACATTGAGGAAACCGTTGGATTACTTTGCCCGTCAGCACGAGAAAAACAAGTTTTCGAGCACCTGTCACAATGAGGCTACAGCAAGTCTCGGGAAACACATTCTTGTCGACCGGCAAACGTGTTCACCGATTTGTTCTCCAACAGTCAAAGAACACCTTGTCACACTGCGCTTATGGTACGGCGTCCCTGGAAATGTGCCTCTACAAAGTATGAGTGTGTCGATGTGCTGATAATTACCTCGGGGGAACATCCGCCACTGCCAATGATTACAAAATCGACTTAAAAAGCATTCTTCACCCCTTAAAAAGAGACAAAAAAAAAAGATCCAAATTCTTTTTATTTGTTGGCTTGCGCTAATTGAGGAAATCAAGATGGTTGATATTTTCATGGTTTACCCCAGAGCATGGAGCCATTTTGCCCTTCATAAATTTGTAATGCTTATTAAGCAAATTTATAGACCTTACTTCAACGTATTTTGTGCGTGGTACAGAACTGTAATCATTTGAAAACTCGATCTCAGTAATTCTAGCAATTTAGGGGCTGTTTTGCATTTTGTTACTCGTTTCGTTCTGAATATTTCTTGAATGATTGGTGTCCATTTAAGGTGCGACCCCACCCTAAGTTAGGTTGATTCTTTGCTAACAGATGGTGCTGGGATTGCCTACCAGGCTTGCACACTAACGCAATAAATCGTGTGTGGTTTCACTCCTATACAGTGTGGTATTTTTCAATATCCTGAAAGTGGAGTCCTGGTCTTTCTTTTGTTTCTCTCTGCGTGAGCTTTCTGTGGAACGCGCCTCGGCTTCACCAGGTCCCGTTCAAAGCAGCTGCCTACGCTATGAGTGCACGTCACCGGCAAATGTGGTAAAAACACAACGCGCAAATCGTCCAGAGCTAATGGCGAGTCAGTCTCGGCAAAACAACAGACGCGTTCAAAAATTATATGATTGCCGGTGACAATTAGCACCCTGAGTTTTTTGGAGGCCAATTCCGCATATATCAATCTGGTCAGCTCTGTACGACGGGTCGGCCCTTTTGTCATGCCTGTGTTTCAGTATTTATGAATTTGCGCAAAAATGAGATGACGTGATAGGCGCGGTTTCCAAAATTGTAGCCTGAGGAATTTAATTCCTAACAATTAAACAAATAAAGTAGTTTCTTCTGGTCAGCTGTCTCATTTAGGTCACTATGGTGTTTATTTTATTCAAAACAATGAGACTGAAAACACACAAAAATGGCTTTCAGGTATATATATTCAGATTGGAATAAACCCAAAGTAGCACTGGTACCCGCCAACGGGGGGACTGGCCCGACCAAGGCTACCATCGCACACTTGTTTTGGGAATGTCCCTTCGACCCTCCCCCACCTACTCTACGGGACTTCGTCGCTCACCTTCGAGAAGGAGAAGACGACCCGCTGGATCCCCCTTGGGCTGTGCTTCTCCAAAGCTCGGACCCACATATCCAAGCCGAAGTCGTCTCTCGAGCGGACAAGATAGCGACGGAAGTCACGAAGACCTTACCAAAAGCGAACGAGCACCCGACGTTTGACTTGGCGTGAACATCGGTGCATGCCATGCACCGATGTTCACGCCAAGTCGCATCCCTTCCAGAACAGAGAAAAGCCACCTCGCATGCATTCCTTTTTAGTTCGGGAACATAATTTTTTTCTTTTTGAGAAGCCGCGGTAGGTAAACCTCTATCCTGCGGCTTCTTGATGTGGTGTTCCATTAAAGTTGTTTCTCTCTCTGACGAGCGTAATGCCAAGGTTAAATCATACTGAGCATTAAATGATATGGATTACATGTAGTACGAATTCAGTGATAAATGAATTGACTTGCGAGCCTGAAATCCTGGTTCTGTGGATAGGTATTGCAAAGGGGAAGCAATATAGTATTCTTAATTTGGCGATTTGTACGGGAAAAGTTTAGGGTAAGCTCCTCCAACCCCTTTTCACTTTAGCAGAGCAAACGCTGGAGAGAAGGCAACCTCCTCTCTAGCGTTGGTTTTGCTAACGTTAAAAGACTAGAGGAGCTTTTCCTGGACACTTAACCTGTTACAAAATGTAATGGTAGCAAAAAAAAAATGTATACAGAGAGTCCAGCGTGACGGTGTATAAAACATGGTGAATGTATGCACATCGCACGCTGATGAACAGTAAAACAGCGCCACGTGTTACACTAGTCTTAAGTGAATTGAAAAGTGAAGGGTGCATTCAAAAGCTAAATTTCTTTTACAAGTATTGCTTAGGCTATATTATTCGAGTTTTCATAGTTCTTTATTGCCTTCAGGCTTGATCTAAGATGTGTCCTGATTGCTTACAAATAACAAGACGAAATACTCAACTCTGGGCGATTGAGAAACTGCACCTGCTGGCAGCTACCAATTATCTCCGCGCCGATAAGGAATATTCACTGGCTACATAGAGATTGCGGCAAAACTAATGCTGATAGCCGTTCAAAGCCTAGATCTCGCTTTTATATTTTTTGCTTCGCTTAAAAGGACACTGACAGGGTGTTTATGGTCGCCGAGGTTTTTAGTTGTACATGACATATGAGAGCCCAACTACCCAGAGAACAATTTGCGACTCGAAATTCGGTTTCTTTCCGCCCGAAAACCGCCGATCAAGAACTGGCCGGTTCGAGTCTCGCTCACTCTCTTTTCCGTGGTCACGGGCCGTTTTCTAAGGTATCGAAGCGACCACCAAATTTAATCAAAGTCGTTGGTCACTGAAGGCACACACTCAATATTAAAAATAGAAAAAAAATATGAAACCCATTTTTTGTGGCTTCTAAAAAGCTGCAGATACGTTGATTGAAAAAAAAAAAAAAGTTCCACAGACAACCGGAAGCATTTTGTGCGTGCGTCGTTTCGCGTATCGCGGGACTCGCGGGGACGGCGATTGCAGCGGACGACGGGCGTCGGACCTCTATTTCAGAACTGTCGTTCGCGGTACCGGCGGATTCTGTCTGCCTTTAAAAGAGAAATTTGGGACTGTACAAAAGAATTGGTATTCATCCCGTACGACACGCCCGACACCAAGCCGATTTGCACGAAGACGTCGCCGAGCCGTCGCTCTCTTCTCGTGGCTGAAGACATCGCTTGCGCAAACGTCAAGCACGACGTGTCAACTTCAAGTACAATATGCACGCGTAAGATTTCTTTACTAGGTGCGAATGTCGCCAATGCGGGGTGCTTCCTTATTTTGAATCAGGAGTGCTTTTGCTGGAGGAAAATCGGCAACAAACTTTTCAGCTTACAGTTTAGCGGCTGGGTTGTTATGAGAAAGAGATCACCCAGGAAAGGGATTTTTCCAGTAGCCGGAGAAAGAAGAAGACGCCGTTTCGAACGGCTGCGTTTTCATGTTCTCCGCCCAAGAAAACAAATCGGCCTCTGGCCGAGGTACTACGTCTACTGCTGCTGCTGCTACCGTTTCCCCGATGGATGACTACCGAGTGCTGATGCCACGTCTACCTACTGGTAACCTCGTTCTTAATTCAGTATTCCGGCATAGAGATCTCGCTGCTCGACCCTACCGAGCTCCGGACTTTCGAGATGCTCTCAGTGGCATAATTGACCGAAAGGACATCATCGCCATGGGACAATACCAAATGTCGCATGTCTGGATGGTCGTATGTGCGACTTCCCTCGCGAAAAGCAAGCTCGTCGCCTGCGAAGAGCTAAAGGTGAAAGGGCGCAAATGCCTCGTCGTAGATCCAGAATCAAAAGAAGTGAAACTCAGGCTTCTGTGGCTACCCCCCCATATGGAAAACCGGAGAGTTGTTGAAGCACTGGAACCCTTTGGTACCGTGCGGTCTATCGTACGAGAGAAGTGGAAATGCGAGGGAATGGAAGATATGGATACCCTCAACAGAGAGGTGCAACTGACACTTCGAGACGACGTAAACGCGAGCAAGATTCCTCACCTACTGACTATTTATGGGTGCCAGAGCTTGCTACTGATCCCCGGACGACCTCCTTTGTGCCTGCGATGCAACCGCGTGGGCCAAATCCGCCGCCACTGCCGGACTCCGAGGTGCACGAAGTGCCAAAGGTGCGGACACAGCCTTGCTGGCTGCGTCCTCACCTACGCCGACAGGCTTAGGATCGGAACAGCAGACGACTCAACCACAGAACACCTGATGGACGCAAGCGAGGTTGTTGAACCGAGTGGGACATCCCCATGATGACCGAGCCTCCAGGTTCAATATCTCAGCCACCCCCGACCGAATCCCCCCTCCCAGAAGGAACCTTTCCCTCTCCTGATGTGAGTGCAGATCAACCCGCCAGCCCCCCTACAATCCCAGAAAGAGCACTGACAACTTCCCACGCCGCAGAATACGGACATACTTCTACAGATGATCAACAAAACAAAGGAACCACCGAGGTTGAGGAGAAAGGTAACTCAACGCAAGGAATCGACGATGCAGATGACCCCATTCTTGCAATCGAGGCAGTTACGAATGCGACATTGAGCGACGGTACCATAACTAGATCAAAACTGTCTGACAGAAGACAGGCTGGAACGCGGCACAAGCCGTATTTGAAGCCATCTTCTGACCCTAAACTTGTCGAAGCCAAGACACTGAGCGATAACGCTCAACCATAAACGATCGCATGTTCAGCGCCCCTCAGCTCCGTGTAGCTACGTTAAACGTCAGAGGTCTTAAATCTAAACGAAAGCAGTGCCAGCTCATTCAGCTTATATCCCTACAGCAAGTAGATGTATTGGCAGTACAAGAAACAAAATTGTACGGCGAGGAAGAAACCGAAATCGCCTTGAAACCTTTTCTAAATGATTTCGATGTGTGAGTCACCCATGCAACGGGCACATCGGCCGGCTGTTTTTTGCTACTGAAAAGGAGAACGGGTCTGACCGCTAACGCTCTCAACACCCCGATCGAGAGGGGCGCTTCATTGTATGCGATCTTACTTATGGCACTGACGAATGGCGCATAATGTGTGTGTACGCTCCCAACGCTGTGAACGTACGTAACGACTTCTTTTTACTCATAGAACCATATATTAGAACCGATAGAAAACTATTTCTACTGGGAGACTTCAACTATGTGTTAAATATGAAAGATCGTTCCCAATTTACGTCCAGATTTGACTGTAGTGCAGCATTACTGTATTCCTTCATTACCGAAAGCAACTTAGCAGACATTGGAGAACACAAAGGAAGCAGAGTACATTACACACATTTCCAACGCTATTCTCACGCACGACTCGATCGAATATACGTATCTGGAGAACTCTACAAGGTTATTTCAGATTACACGGTTAAACCTGTTTTCTTCTCAGACCACTGTCTTGTGTCAATTACCATTGGCGAAAAGAAAAGGCATTTATCGCGTCCTAAATGGAGCCTATGGAAACTGAACACAACCCTTCTAGATGACGAAATATTTGCCGATCATATCCCCGACATTTTTTTGCACGTACAGCAGATACCCTCAGTATACGTATTTTGCAAATGGGACATGTTCAAACAAGAGGTTAAAAATTGGGCAATCGAACGCGCGAGCACTATCACATTTGAAAAAAAGGCGAGAACTGAAGAATCTTTTAAATACGCTATCAACACTTTACGAACTTGAGAGTAACAATCCTGGTGAATACACAGAAGAAATAAACATGACTAAAACACAACTCCAGCGATACGATGCCGACAGATATCGAGGAGCAGTGATTCGATCGCGCTCACAAAAATTTCTACTTGGAGAGACACCCGGCCGGAGATCCTTGGAAGATGAGCGAAGGTATGCTTTAACAAAGGAAATTGTTGAAATCGAACATAATGGCAGTACGAGAATAGATACAGCAAACATTTCAGAGGCCTTTGTGGATTATTACACTAATCTTTTGGGGAAAGGCATTCCGATTGAAGAAAATTCAGATACAGAACACCTTGTAAACCTCTTGCCTTCCTTATCAGACGAGGAAAAAGAAATAGTCGAGGGTCCTCTGACCTTAGAGGAAATTCAAAATGTCATAAAAGCACTTCCTTCAAATAAGACACCTGGACCTGATGGCCTAAGTGCTGAATTCTACAAGAAGTTTTCTAATCTGTTGAGTCCCTTACTACTTGATGTCCTAAAGGCCGCTTACGAATACCAAACACTACCGCCAACGTTTTATTACGGTCATACTGTACTAATTCCTAAAACAAAAGGCACAATAGCTCTAAAAAGGATTCAAGCTTATCGACCTATATCACTTTGTAATGTGGACTATAAAATATTCGCAAAAGTTTTAAACGAACGCTTACACCTCCTAATACATAATCTAATCGGAGAGCACCAAACTTGTGGTATACGAGAACGAAACATTCAAACGAACATACACGTAGCAAGATCTGTGATTGACTCTGTATCCGATGAGCAAGATCAAGTAGCTATTGTTCAACTAGATTTGTCCAAAGCATTCGATAGAGGAAGCCATTCTTTCTTATTCAAAATACTTTCACATGTAAACATAGGAACCATGCTATTCGGGGGCATTCAGCTCTGTTACAAAAACAGCAGCACAAGACTAATTGTAAACAATTCCCTTTCTGAATTCATTCTTATCAAATCTTCAGTAAGGCAAGGTTGTCCACTATCACCGCTTCTTTTTGCTTTATACCTTGAACCTCTCTGCCTTAGCATTATTACCAATGAAAATATCCGAGGTTATTCTATTTGCTTCACAGAGGTAAAGTTACTGGCATATGCTGATGACGTGGCACTGTTCTGTTCGAATAAGAAGAGTGTGGAAAAAGGCCTTCATATAACACAGAAGTATTGTGACCTAACGGGAGCGAGGTTGAACACTGAAAAATCTAATGGCGTCTGGATAGGCGCCTGGGGAACCATGCCAGGACAATTTGCTGGACTGTCGTGGAACTGCTGTCCCTTCAAATATCTTGGCGTTCCTCTTGATCAAACAAGATCCAATAATCTATATTGGAATTCCGTTGTGACTGAGATTAAGCAAAAATCATTAGCATGGAGGGCACGAGACCTTTCAATCTTCGCAAAAGCAGCAGTGTGCAACATTGTTTTAATATCTAAACTAATGTATGTCTTACAGGTATTACATTGTGGCCGTTCAAAGGTACAAGCCTTCCACAGAACCTTTGCGACCTTTATTTGGAGCTCATCTTGGGAACGGATGAAACGCGATAACTTATTCCTTCCGTTAGAAGCTGGCGGCTTAGGTCTCGCACATTTATTCGTCCGGCAACTCGTTTCGCGACTATTTTCTTTTAGGAATTTATCCCATCCTTTTCTGCTTGCCATTGTTCAAAGAAAGTTGGCACATCACTTGCCCTTTTTGGTCATATCAACAACGAATTCTACCCAAGGCAAACTATGGGGCTTTTGGAAAGAAGTAGTCGATACCTTTATGTTTCTAAAAGTCCGCTTCTCATTAGAATATTTGTTTGAAGTACCACGAAAACGACTATCACAGGTCTTGATTGAAAGTCTCTTTCCCATTCCACTGTATAGGACACGATTTAGTGACTGTGATGGACAAGATGTTTTAAAACGTGTAAAGCGAATGTGCATATCTCCAACTGCTGAAACATTTCTCTTTAAGTTACACACGTCAACGCTTCCAGTAAAATCGTGGCTCCAAGAACGTGGGTTTTTTGTGCCGTGGTCAATTGACTGTCGATTATGCTACCGACCGGAAACAATAGAACACTGCTTCATATACTGTACAGATGCTGTTTTCTTCTGGGATGTCCTCCAGCGAACTTTTAAAAAAGAAATAGACTTTACCGATCATAGTATTCGGTTTTTACACATACCTAGCGAGACAAGCATTCCCTATGATTTATTTATGCTGATAGGCCTCCACAGCCTCTGGAGATGCCGGATGATTGACAGGAATGCCAACACACCACGCACCACAAAATCCATTTTTCTAGAAGAAATTTCGAAAGTAAGAAGTGTTTACGAAGCTCACCCACCAGCGCCTGAATGGTTTCACCTTTTTGGTGCGTGTTTGAGACTTCCAGATTTTTAATATCTGGAAGTGATCGAGATTGTAGCCTGCTTAAAAACGTTGTGTTTGTTTGTGTTCATAATGTGCCGGGAGTGAAATAGTGCCATAGGAGTGCGGCTTACGCAGATATTCCTCTCAACTTTTCACCTCATATCCATCGCTGTGTACATAATCATAATTTCACCTTGTATCCATGTAACCTGAATTTTGAACAAATTTCCATGTAATAAAGAAAAAAAAAACTCTCCAGTAGCTCAGTGCGAAAGACGTCTGCTTCATACGCGGTAGGACCGGGTTCGATCCCCAGCGAAACTCTTGTTGTTGTTTTTTGTTGTTAACATTTTTTGATGTTAACATTTCTTCTTTTTTTTTTACAATTATCACTGAAGAAACAAACAAATGTTGTGTACGACACGTCGCTGAATTAAATGGTATGGGATTTCCTTTTTGACACCTGCGAACTCAATGTAATCAATTTCCACAAAATGCAAGAAGCATATAAATCAGGTAGCGCCCGCTTTCCGAGGTGCCCATAAATGTTCTACAGGAATTGCAGCCAGCCATTGGTCCCGATCCCGTTGATCTTTCGAAAACTGTCGCACACTGCCACTTTTTTCGGACGCAGGAGATATGAGCCAGCTCTTCACGCAACATTTTGGGTGTATTCTTTTAGGAGCCGATCATGGAAATTCACCACGGGCACTCACTACTCATCTCCAGCTCCTAAATGTACAAAACAACTCATTTTGGAGTACAGAACAACGAGCGGAACAAACATAACTGCAAAAGAATCGCAGGGCGAGCAGTTCCCGCACGCCGCATCGCACGCCGCATGTCGTGTCGTCTGCTACGGTGCACTGAATCCTCGTTGGGATCGGCGACCTCTGGGAAGAGCTCTCTCAGGCGGTCATTTAAACACTGGCACATTTGTCCGATATATTCTCCTCCGGAAGAAAAAAGAATGAAATAGATTTCCTTTCTCTTACAGGAAACAAACTGCTTTTCATATTTCTTGGAGGAGGGTTTTGGAGGGGAAGGAGTTAACCCGCCGGCACATCTGATTGAGTTTGAATTTACACTTGAAGATGACTCTTACGTGAAAACGTGAGGTGAGCGCCTTGAGGCGATGTGAAGTGCTGCGCGTGTACGGATTGACAGCAAAGTGTTTCCGGCGGGGTCAAGATGCTTAGGAAGGTGTGTTGGAAGAGGTGATAAACCTCTTTAGAGTCTCTGCCAAAAGGTCTACTGAGTAGTCCGCCTTCCTCAGTCTATTTATTTGGAAGCTGACGTTGGGTATGGCAAGATAAGGGCAGGACCTAGCCCGTCCTCTTTCGAGCTTTGAAGGAACTTTTAACGAGGCTTGTGTACGATTTCGAAAGCCAAGCATTTAGAAATTTTCCAAACACGGGTGAATTTAGTTTTACCTCACCTAATATTTGTACCACGAGCAACACAAAATTTTCTGCTCCAATGTATGCCGCGCTGCCTCGCGAGAAACCGGTAGCGCGCGTTTTTGGGTCCCCCCTTTTTGGGATCTTTTTCTACGGAAGCCACTTATATTCGCTACAACCGGTAGGTGACACCAGCTGGGTGATCTCACGTCAGTTCGTGCAATGATGGTCTGGGTCATAATTTTGATATTTTCGTTAAACATATATACGAAGCCATATTCTTGGGAGGAACATCCAGCTATATATGAACGCCGCCACCATTTGTTTCTCTGAGATATAAAATAGAGAAGCCCGAGGCGTGGAAATTGAGAAGTTTTCACAATGCTTTTTTGTACAGTCGTCATTTTCTCATTGAAACTTTCACGTCACCATAACTTTTTTACTACATTTTACAATATATATACAACATATACAGAAAACATTAAAATGACACTAAATTATTTCTATTATAAGAATATTATCAAACATGGCATAAAAACACGTTTTAGAGACATATTAAGAATATATTCGCAAATAAACCATCTTTCATAATACTTCACAAAACACATCAAATTGCGCGTCTTCAAATATATCTACAAATATATAAAGATAAAATGCCCACCTTAATTTGTCTTCTTCTTATTAACGCGGAAATGCAGCTGATTACTGAAAATGTGGGACGACTGGCGTTGATATTTAAAAAAACTCCATCTTTTTTAACTCCCCTTGGCACTTTGCAGTGACTTGAATTAACTTGTGGCGGCAAAACATTGAATGACGTATGATGTCCGAATGAGGAAAGCTACGACAAACCTTCACTCCGAATGAGCCGACGTCTTCGTCCTAGCAGCTTTGCCTCACAGCACCAAACATTTTGAGCATTGGTTATGGCGTGTATTTTATAGTTTTCAATTTTCTTTTTTCAAAATGGGTGAGTATAACTTACTCGGAAACGGACTTTGAGCTGGAATACCATTAATCAGCTCTCAATTTACAAAAACAAAACGGCTTCACTCTGCAAATTTCCTAATTATGCACGCATAAGCTTAAAACTCTCACTTGCTGATGTGGCCATGTATATATCCAGCCTCTCGGCATATGATGACTTCCAGAGATGAGATGCGTGGATTCCTCTCACAGGTTTTACGGTGATCCACTCTGCTTACTTCACCGCACGAAGCTCTCGAACCCGTTTCGCAGACAGGTGGAACATGCAGACAATTGTTACTCTTACATATAACACTTCCAGAAAGTATTTAGCAGTGACAATGGTTGAGTGGAGCGAAGATCTCAAGTTGGCGAGTGGTGCGTGGTGTTTAAGGACACCATCTACTTCATCCCAAGCGCTTTTTCCGTGTCCAGTGAGGGAAAAGATCCATCTTGCCGAAGAGTACGAATTCCGAGAAAGTTTGTGCAATTGGAAGCAATTCTTGAAATGCGCCGCCGGGCTCCGTCTGATACAAAAATTATTTCAGAAAAGACTGAGTAATGTTTATCAACATACTCTTCTATTGCCTCTATGGCTAGAAGAGCATGAGCTGTGTCATATGTCGTGTCATCGCTTTCAATCGCAGTTTCGCGTGTCTCGCGTGGACGCAACCACACATGTGAAGAGAGACACTCGAATTTTTTTTCCTATGAAAACACAGCAGTTTGGTTGCGAAGATTACTGTCCAATTTTCGGCAAAATCGAAGTCGAACATCGATATCACTGCCTTTGGTGGTAACGCGGCTCTTGTCACGCATATCAGGCTTCGTAGAAGGTCACAGATGCAAGAATGTCTCGTATACTTTTTGCTCCATGACCCCAGTTCCCGCAGGAAGGCGGAAGTGTCCATAAGCTTTTTTACGAGTTCGCCGGCGTCCCATAACGCGAAACAGATCTCTTCGTCTTCGTCGAGATGGAGCGACTGCAGCGAGATATGCTCTGCATTTTTGGGCACTTTTCGCAGCGGCACAGGAAGCAATCATTCTGTGGAGCGCTGCAGAGGTAGATGCGCTTGAGGTCATCTTCAGCAAATGTCTTCTTCGAGGGATTTGTTATTTCCGTTAAAAGCAACTGAAAATTGACGCAATATAGGCATGCGCTCACCTCGGGCTCGGGAACCTTTTTTACCCATTTTGGTTGTAGGGAATAAAATTTGGAGGTGCTTAGTTCTCGATAGAGATAGTCCTTCCTAAACAGCTGGTAAGCTTTCTTAATAGCGCGGGTCATGAACCTGTGTACGACTTTGGTCTCGTTTTCGTGGATCATGGCGTTGACGACGTCTTTTTTGTTGGGGTTTTGAACAGAGAATGCGAGGTCGTCGTGTGTGTACTACTCAAGTGCAACCCTCACGTCTTCGGTATTCGCCTTTTCCCCCATCCAGGGATCAGGAATTGCCCATACACCACTTTACGCTTGAGTTTTCTTGTCTTTGATTAGTCATATTGGCAGTCGCTTCCGGCGCCAGACGCAATGCTTCTTTCTTTGAGATGCTTGGTGGCAGAAGCGTGTACAATCGCTTGCTTTGCTGGTGCGTGCTGCATGCCTTCAGCGCTTCGCGGAACGCGTCAAACCACTCCGTGCAGTGCCCACAACTGTCTTCGCCGGTTTTCACGGCATAAACGCTTGACAGCTTTCTTCCAATCAAAAGACCTCACTTGAGCGTGTTTTTTTTTTCATATACGCTTCGCTCCTTTTTTGTAATGGTTTTACGTGGTCTCCGAATAAAAAATACACCAGGCAATCCTGGTGTTGACATCAGATAATCCTGGTGTGATACCTAAAGATCTGGTGTGCCCACCAGCAATGCTGGTGTATCGAGAACACCAGCCTGGCGTGTCCAGCAGCAATGCTGGTGCACCAGCGCACCAGCCTAGTGGGCGCACCAAGAGAGTCTGGTGTCACACCGCACGGGCTCACGTGCCCACCAGGCAGCCTGGTGTGCACACCACGCCGGTTGATGCGACACCAGTGTTGCATTTTTGTTGACTTTTCCCTCCGTCCACGAGAGTATTTTAGAGCGCAGCTCTTAGGCGCCCGTTTCCGACTTCAGCGGCGTCGCGGTCGGCGTAACTGCGCAGTGCATTATGGGAAAATTTCCCCGAAAAAAGTTTCCCGCTAAACATAGCGGAGAAGTTTCTCCGCTAAATCTAGCGGAAAAATTTCCGCACTAAGTCTAGCAGAAAAATTTCCCCGCTAAATCTAGCGGAAACATTTCCCCGCTAAATCTAGCGGAAAAATTTCCCCGCTAAATCTAGCGGGAAAATTTCCTCGCTAAATCTAGCTCAAAAATATCTCCGCTAAATCTAGTGCAAAAAAAGGGAAAGACGTTTACAACTCCCTGTAATGCCGAATTAGAGCGCAGCTCTTGAGGAGGAGGAGGGAAGGGTACTGGGGGGGGGGGGTCAACTGACCGGAGGGGGGAGGGTCACGTCACGTGACCTTGGGGGAAGGGTCACGTGACCTGGGGGTCACGTGACGATGACAATGCCGATGATGTAATCTGTGACGCCACTGATGACGTCATCAGTGACGTTGACGAGGCGGATACCGATGACGTCATTAGTGACGTCACTGATGACGTCACCAGTGATGATGACGATGACGATGCGGATGTCGGTGACGTCATCAGTGACATGGTGATGACATCAGTGGCGTCACTGATGACGTCATCAGTGATGATGACGATGCAGATGTCGGTGACGTCATCAGTGATAATGACGATGACGATGCGAATGCCGGTGACGTCATCAGTGACGATGACGTCATCAGTGATGATGACGATGCAGATGCCGGTGACGTCATCAGTGACGATGACGTCATCGGGGGTCACGCGACCTCGGCGGGGGGTCACGTGACCTCAGGGAAGTCACGTGACTTCGGGGGGTCGCGTGACCTCGGGGAGGTGGTCACGTGACCTTGGAGGGACACGTGACCTTGGGAGGGGTCACGTGACCTTGGGGGTTATGTGACCATGGGGTGACATTGGTTATGCCGACGGCGACGGCGACGGCGATGCCGCTCAAGCCGGAAACGGGCGCCTAAGAGCTGCGCTCTAATTTCTCTGGAAGACACATGATCCCCGTCCCCGCCGAGTTCACGTGACAACCCCCCAGGTCCCGTGACCTCCCCCCTCGAGGTCACGTGACCTCTCCCCCAGGTCACGTGACCCCTCTACGTGACCTCTGGGAGGGGGGTCACGTTACCTCGGGGAGGGGGGTCACGTGAACCCTCCCCCAGGTCACGTGACCCCCCCTGAGGTCACGTAACCCTCAGTGCCCTTCTCTCCTCCTCCTCAAGAGGTGGGCTCTAATTCGGCGTTACAGGGAGTTGTAAACGGCTTTCATTTTTTTTTATTATTTTGTATGACGCCCCTTCCCCTGACGTGGTGCCTCATTTCCTCCTGTCTTGGTGGTCGCCGCGGAGAACCCGCGGCGGGCTAAGTTGTGCTCAAGAAGTGTCCCCCTCGTCCCCAGCACATTCCCGGGCGGTCTTAAGCAGCTTGGGGCACTCGCCTCTTCGGAGGTTTCCCTTTCCCTTTCCGCCAGAATTCTGCTGGAAGTTTGGGAAAATAAAGGAGTCTTCTCTGTGAGTGGAAGCCGAAAAGATGTGTTGGTGCACTTTCCTGACTTCCGACGAGCTAAGGAACGTTAGCATAGTGTGGTAGCCAAACAACTAAGAAAGCCAATAATTACTAGAGTGTTGGTGCCGAATCCTAGGTATTGACGGCCATATCATGCCTACTACGAGCCAGGAGGGTGTCTCCCGCCTGAAGCGAAAAAGGACTACCCTGCGAGCCACCACAACAAAGATCATCAAGGATATTGGCGTCCTCCTGGCACGGATCCAACTGACATCGGGGAGCTCGAGGAAATATTTGATGTTCTTCTATTTAAGGAGGCTTCCCTGAAAGAGCTGGACAAAGAAATTGAGCTATTTGTCGAATATGCTGCCTTAGAAGAGAAGATAATTGGCGCGGAGGGGTACGCGAAGTGGATCAGCATAACTAAGAGACGGGTCAATCGCAATTTGTGTGGCCAAGAATTGTCGAACGACAAGGCGTCCGGTTTTTCGACGCAGGGCAGTGACTCCGGAAAGCTGCAGGTGATCAGGGCTAACTCCCTACAACATTTACTGCTGTGCTTTTTTGATTAAAGTAATTATGACATCAGCGTTACTGTCAAACTTATCATTGTCCCTTTTTTGTAAGTAAAGCAACACCCAGTCAACAGGTGCTCTGGTATCACACCACAACAAAACCTGATGTCTCACCATAACACCAGAATGCTGCTGTCACACCAGCACACCACATTTTTGGTGTCACACCAAAATACCAGATTGCGGGTGTGAAAATGTCCCAAATCACATCTGTGAAAAAGTCTGGTGTCACATCAAGTCACAGCAGCCCTCGGCCTGGTGTATTTTTCACTATGGTCTTATTGGAGTTACTGACGGACTGGTAGAACACAAATCTTCAATCACTTTAGCCAGAATTTTGTCAGAGTTCCGGAAAGAAGAGTTTGATGTACTCACGTTGTGACGAAAAGCAATCTCATTTTGGAGGTATTTTTATCAATGCTAACATAAAATATCAGATTTGTTCATGGTCCGTGGAGCCGGTAATTTTTTCAACCGCACATTGTTTAGTCTCCCTACCGGTACGAGGTGCGTATCGCGATACTCTTTCTTCTGGTGTCTCCAAACATTGACCGCAAAGAACAATCGCACGGCGCCAAATCGTGGGGCCATGGATGTTCGATCTGACATTAGGCTCTTACTCGCTTCGTAAATGACAGAACTTGGAATGTCCTCGCAAACGCCTATTTGAGAGGTTGTGAATTCCTCTCTCTCGGATCCGAATATCCGGTGAGTGTTCCAAAAGAAAATGTCATTGTGGTTATCAACTTCTGTTTTCCCTTGTAGATATAATCGGTCGCGCACGGTTAAGCTGGTGTTGTTTTTTTGCAGTTCAACTTATTGAGCACCCAAGACGCCAAGTCTCTTGTAAGCATAGCGATAATCAGCCGCCCTTTGTTTTGAATCACCCCGTGAAAGTTTTCTTTACAGTAATGTTTTTGGCGTTTTCGGTGTTGGAGTGTAGTGTAGTGAAGTGTAGTGTAGTATAGTGTAGCGTGTGTGCTTGTGTGTGTGTGTGTGTGTGTATGTGCGTGTGCGTGTGCGTGTCTGTGTGTTCATGCGTGTGTGTGTTGGGTTTGAGATTTCGTTTCGCACTGTCCGTTATTTTTGTTTTCCTTGTCTCGGGGTTTAGATTACAATGTTTCCTGACCAACTGACCTGCATATTTTCCCTTACAACTACTCTCGCGTTAATTTCCCGTAACTGACTCGTCCCGCATTTAGCTTTGGGTTTCAAGGTAATGTGATGTTCTTACGATTCGTAACTGCCGCCAGCAGTGACTTTCGCAGGCGTTTCTTGTTCGAGATGAGGGGTGGGTATGGTCACACGAAAATAAAGCAATGCACGGAGCAGCAGAACTTTCAACTCGCTACGATAGAATACTGCTTTCCAGCTTTTGACGCTTCCATGAAGGCGACGTTATATAGCAAAGCCACTATAACGAAGACGTCGGCTGCCTCCGAGTAGAGGTTTGTCGTAGCTTTTCCCTGTCGGACGTCATATGTTTCTCAATGTTTTGCCATCACAGGTTAGTGCAAGTTACTGCAAAATGCCAAGGGAAGTTAAACAAAAATGCAGTCTTTTTTTTTAAATATCGACGCCCAATCTTGCCACATTTTGAGAAATCCGCTGTCTTTCCGCGTTAATAACAAAACAACAATTAAGGGTGGGCATACAGTTTTTATATATTCGTAAAGAATATTTAAGGACGTATATTTTGTTATGTTTCGTGAAGTATATTGAAAAACGGTTTATTTAAAAAAAAATTGCGATTATGTCTCTAAAACGCGTTTTTATGCTGTTTGATTTTTTATTTGTTTGTATAGAACTATTTTATTGATACTTTTCGTTTTTTTGTGTATGTGTTGTATATATTTTGTAAAATGTATAAAAAAGTTTTGCTGACGTGAAAGCTTCGATGAGGAAATGACGACTGTGCAAAGTAGCATCGTCAAATCTAAATTTCCACCCCTCGAGTTTCTCTATTTTATATCTTTGCGAAAAAAAATATGTTACGGAGTTCATATATAGCTGAATATTCCTCCTAAAAACATGGCTTTTATATATATTTTTAACAAAAAAATGAAAGCCGTTCTCAACTCCCTGTAACGCCGAATTAGAGCGGAGGAGGTGGAGGGAAGGGTACTGAGGGGACGGTATACCCCTCTTTCCTCCTCATCACCTCCTCATCCTATCTGCTACTCCCCCTTCGAACGACGTCGGCGTCGCCATCGGCGTAACCGTGAAGTAACGTGACCCTCGTGATGTCGCGTGACCCTCGTGACCTCACAGAGGTCACGTGACGTCACAGGAGTCACGTGACCTCACAGGGGTCACGTGACGTCACCGGCGTCACGTGACCTCACGGGAGTCACGTGACCTGACGGTTACGCCGACGGTGGTGCCGACGCCGCTTAAGCCGGAAACGGGCGCCTATGAGCCATTCTTGGAAGTAATCCGTTACAAGTAACAAAATTACTTGTTATTAATTACCTTTCTAGTAATTCTGTTATTAATCCATTACTTTTTTGAAAATGTAATTTGTAATCTAATTTTATTTCTTTTTCAGTAACGTGTTACTGAAATCACTCGTTACAATTCTTCCGCCCCGTCAAAGGGAAAAATAGAGTGAAAGAAGGGCGATGCAACGGCCTTCGCGCTTCTAGCGTGGTAACGCAAGACGGGGGTTCGCTGGCGAAGAGAGTGCTGGGAAGGGAAAGGAATTCACGGAAACCGCGACAGCCCAGCCAAAGCCCGTTTCTGGACTCGTTCATACGGTCAGTCAGGCTGGGAGGATTCGACTGTCTACATGAAGGCAAGAAGCTTCGACTTGGAAAACCAACGGACTGCTTCGAGCGCACAAAAGAGCAGAATACCAATGGCCCGTAAAACCGTCGAGTGGGGGTCGTGAAGAGTACGACCGTGGACACTGTGACCGTGGTGCAAATGTCCGCTCTCTCCTTTCCGCCCCACCCCCCGCGTGTTCTCCCCCAAAAACCAATCAGAGTTTTTTTTTGTCACACGAGACCGTCCCTCGTTTGTCGGTGTTCGCCTACACACACCCATCCCGCAGACAAAAAATAAATAAATACATAAATTAATAAATTGTAATGGGACTTTGACCCTGTTCATCTTTGACAGCGCTGTGAAAGCTAAATACTGGCTGGACCAACCAGCTTTGTGGCTTCTGTCACTTGACTTCGCACTAGCGGATGCGTAAGGCACGAACATAAGGGAAGCGATGGCAGCAGCTCATTGGAACAGAAAAATGTAGCATCAACACTACTGTCAGTTCAGACAGTACCTTTGCACAGCAGGCGATAAGGTGGCCGGGGAGCACAGCCAAAATGGCTTGGGACTTAGAAGCTGAATCCATATTCCTAGAAACGAGAATGTTGTGGTTCTCGTCAGCGGATTGTGCCTACGGGAACTTACTCCGACATTTTAGGGAAAGGGAACACAGCCCGAGTTTTCTCAGAATAAATAGTGGCTGACTTGGACACAGGAGTTAAGGCACGTCAGGCAGCTGTAAACGCGTGAGTTACATTGAAGCCTGCTGTTCACTGACAATTGTGCTTTTTTAAATAATTTCTAAACGGAAAAATCAGCTTAGCCGAAAGATTGTGGATGAATATTTCGTGTGAAGTTTCGGTTTTGATTAGTTTGATGATAAAAAAAAATAACATAAATAAAGATCCAGCGGGTCAAGGTCGGATAACAACCTTCAGCAAGCGGGGCTCTGAAATCTACCCAAACGCAAGTACCACATGTAGGCCTTACAGCCAGTTGGTTTTAGTGGCTAAACCAGCACCTATTTAGGCAATATATAGCAACCATAGAAAAGCCAAATCTTCAGGAGAGTCGTGTTCTAAAGTTTGATGATGCCATATTTCGAATGATGTGCGTGCCTACGCCACCCATGTGCATTCGTCGCATGTTCATGGGATTCAGTTTTGTCCCGGATGGACAGCGCTAGATTCGTTTATATCGAACAGCTGTTCCAGTCCTTTACAGCTTTATAGATCCATCCTCGTAAAATTATTATCCTAAACTAATCGGTGGGTATAGTACTGAATCAGTTTTATTTTTGATGGGGCCCGAATTTCTCTCCACAACACGCAGCAGATATTGCATGTATTTTGCGTGTTTCTTTAAAGTAACGCAAAAGTAATTGAGTAAAGTAACGAAGTAATTAATCAGTTACTTTTTACGAGGAGTAATTTGTAACGGTAATCCACTACTTTTTACGCCAAGTAATTGCAATTGTAATTAGTTGCTTTTTTGGAGTAACGGGCACAAGTCTGCTATGAGCTGAGCTCTAAAATATCTAATTTATGACCCGGACCATCATTGCATAAACTATCGTGGAATTACCCAGCTGTCACCCTATAATAAAACCCGGAGCTATCGCTCATCCAGCCCTCGTAAAACTTGGCTAGGTACTTGTAAATACCTAGTTGGGAAGAGCGGTTAACTTTCAACCCAGGTTAAAGTTAACTGTCTTCAAGCAAACGAGCCCTGAAGACAAACACCAATGCGATCGCGAACGTGGAAACTGCGTACGCCGCAGTCAGACGAAGCGCCGGGGCCATGCGTGGCTCCCCGCATCCCTAACAAGCCAGTCACGTGATTTCAATTACCCTCTCCTAGGCACTGCGGCTAACTTTAGCCGCGGTTAGCGCCTAACCGTGCTTCCAGCCAACGGGCTCAGGTGGTTTGTTGGGCTTTGGTATTCGGATGATCACTATTTCTTTCCATTCTTGAGATATCTCCCCTGTGTCCCAAGCTTGCCTGACTAGTTCAAGGAGGGAGTCAAAGTTGTTTTCCGTTAGGTTTTTGACCATGGGATACGTTATGCCAACTTTGCCGGGCGTCGTATTTTTTTGTGATGCCGTACAAAGCCGCGGGCATCTCTTCTTTGCTGAAAGGAGAACTTATACCAGCATTGATGTCATGGGAGCCCTCCCCTGGGTATTCTGGTGGAGGAGAGGAATTCGAATTTATTGGCTAGAGGATGTCTTAGTTCTCCGGCTATATCCTGTGGTGGTTTGTTTGTATGCATTTGGAGACATTCTAAGCTATGTCGGGGTTTCCACCGTCTGAGGAGTGTTCCTAATATTTGCCATAGTCGGGGGTGTGTAGAACTGGCCGCTTGAGCCATCGCATATTTGCAGCCAGTTTCTGGTGGCTAATACGTGTCCGTAATTTTGAGCTTCTTTCTTTGTTGAGCAGGATGACTTTCTCTGGGCGTTCGTTGGTATTTTTCTTTTTGCAGCGTTTGACCAATTTTTGTCTCTGGTCTCATAGCTCAAATAGTATTCTGTCAATTTGAGGGTGGTCTTCCGTCTTGGCGAAGTTTTTTTGTGAATTTCTTGTGTGCTTGCATGGCTGACTCAGCCCATTTTGAGGGATGTTTTGGGGCTTCTCCAGTTTCCAGCAGTTCTCTCATTTTCTCCCATTTTGGTAATGTTTGTTGTGCGTCCTTTTGAATTATTTTGTGATCCTTGTTCGTGTTCGAGGGTGAGATGATGATGTGATGAACGCGGCCTAGATCTTCCATGGTGCTCTCCCATTCGGGATTGGTAAGGCCTGTGTGCCATGGTAGATTTCGGTTGGTGTGTTTTTTGACACTGTTGCCTGTGCGGGCGGGCAGTGTGGTGTCGTTTAAAAATGTGACTTGGCTTCGTGTAGTTTCGTTATCTAGTTTTCTCCCGTTCGGTGTTGTGTTATCGTATCCCGATGCGAGTTGTGGTTATTAAAGTCCCCTGCAATTATACGATCTTTTCCTTTTGCTTGACTTTTTTGATCCATTATGTAAGGGACGTCTTGTAACCTGAGGGTCATTAGGTGTTAAAGGTTACAGTCCTGACTTTTCCCTGTTACAGTTGGCATTCTACTGCTACCTGTTCTTGTTTTTTTGTGGTGTAAAGTTGCGATAATAACTGTATAGCGCGAATAATTTTGGCCACCTATGTGGAAACCATAATGGGTGTTTGTTCCGTGAGAGTAAAGGGTTTGCCACGAGTAGGTAAGCATTTCCGTGTGATGGCGGGCTTTGTTAATTTCTGGTATTTTGGTAGCGTGAGGTCGCCATTTGTTTTCTGATGGAGTATGATGTCAAGATTTGTAGTGGCTTGTTCGATGTGTTGGATGATGTGGCTTTTTGCCCCGGAAGCCTCGGCAGTTATATTGCCATGTGGGGGACTTACGTATGTTAGGTTTGCCTCGGATTTGTGTGATATCGTTAGCCATCGTTGTCCCTGAGATTCTGATATTACTGTTTTTGTACGACTGTATTGTTTGGTACGTCCACGTTATCGTTGGTTTGTTGTATTCTCCTCTTCCTCTTGGTTAGCATTTCTATTTGTGTATGAATTTGTTGAATCATGAGCATTTGTTTTTTAAGTTGTTTTTGTAGCTTGCAATTGAAAAGGAAAAGTGTTCTGATGTAGTAGCATACTTGGGGATGACCGCCCAGTATTTCTATTGGGGGTGCTACCTGAATTATGGAAGGGTGTCTCTCCATTTGTTCTGTGTGGTACTGCTGGGTGTTATTCTTGCCTTCTTAATCCTAGCTGCATTGCTCATATTTGGTTATTCGTGATGGTAGTTCTTTTGCCCTTTCTAGTGCTTCTTTGTATGTCTGGGATATCGTGGTCGTTTTGCATTGCGGAGTTTGCGTGTGAGCTGGGGAGGGGAGGGGGGTGGGTCACTCACCATACCGGTGTCTTGTTAGAGCGCTAAAGCTCCGAGCACCGACCCGGGAGGTGCATGGCTCTTGCTTTGATGCTTTTGTTATTCATATTGTTTCGCGCGTCTTGACCACAGTTTCTTCGCCACGGGGTATCAGCTTCCTTGATATTGCCACTCGCGTCGGCGAGCGAGCGCGTACGTGGCCGAATGGCTACCGCGCTTGACCCTCGTGCGGAAGATGCGGGTTCGATTCCAGGCAGCGGAGTGTTCTTTTATTTATTCTTTTCACTCGGCGTTCTCGCCAATTCAAGAACTTTGTCTGATCCAGTAACGAATGCTCTACGCGCCGAAAGTTCTGGGCCGAATGTACCAGAGACCCATGCGGCTAGAAAAAGTGCTCCTCGTGGCAAGCCGCAGTCAATCTCGCCCTGGCGTTCGACTCTGCTGTTACGCCAACCTCGACGCACAATTTCGCCCCCAGTAAACGTTTCAGTTTCCTCAGTTATTCTTTGTTTGTCACCTTGTCATTCGAGACATTTTGGTGGAGGTTTGGGGTATTTCATTTTATGCCCGTTAATCGTACCCCTCCAAAGACATCCCGGCCAAGCGACGTGCTCAGCCCCGGATGGCTACCTTCCGCCGAAGACGCCGAAGCCCGAAGAAGCCGTCGTACCAGAGGTCAGTTTCCAGAATCGGGTCTGCTGCCGGACAAGCCCAGGCCGAAGAAGACGACGATGGCAAACCAGTCGCCGACCCCGGCCGCTCCGGCCGTCATCTACCTGCCCGTCGCACCCCGGACTCGGACGCCTTTCCACGGGGACGCCCACGAGAACATCGAGGACTGGCTACAACACTATAAACGTGTGGCCCGTCATAACGGGTGGACACCTGAGCAGTGCTTGCGGAACATCTACTTCTCGCTGGATGGGACTGCGAGGTACTGGCTGGAGAACCACGAGTCTTCTATAACTTCGTGGGAGGTGTGCAAGCAAGAACTAACGAAGACGTTTACCAGCCAACGCCGACGCCAGAGGGCCGAAGACATTCTTCGAACAAGGATCCAAGGCCTGAACGAAAGCATCACTAGCTTCTTCGAGGATGTTCTTCGCCTGAGCGCCCGCGCCGATCCTTAGGCTACAGAGAAGAAGCTGCGACACCTGATGAGGGATGTGTTTTTGTTGTTCACGTCTTTTTTTTTTATTGATGCCCTCACCACCTTGATCTCAGATCATTTGTGGGAGGAGATGAGCGATGGGGGATGATGTCAGATTAAAATATGTTAAAATAGGTGGCGAATGCCTGCCTCCCGAATGAATTTCCGGAGGGACTGAAGCACTGCCTCTCTGCCTGCTTGTTCACCTTCGCGACTCGTCCATTCTTGGAAGTTTGTAGCACGAAGCTGGTGTGGTAGTCCGCGGAGGACACTTCGGCGAATACGCACTGTCGCTGTGCATTCCCAGGCAAGGTGCTCCAGTGTAGCTCGTTGTCCGGACTCACACCGGTCGCACTCTCCTGCGACAACGGGTGGCGGGTCGTCTGGGTGTCATCGTCGTCTTGTGAGGCCAAACTTATACTGAAGAGCCGGAGTCATGGCGGTGCGCGTTCTAATACGTCGCAGGATTACCCTATCGGCCCGACTGAAGCGTGTCGGTAGGGTTCTGTGAGGGTTTAGTGGTATTTGGGCATCGAGGGTTTCCCTTCGATGCTTCCTTTTTAGGGACAGAAATGCGTCTGGGTTGAAGGGTAGGACATTATTTTCTCCTTCACGACTGACACCCTGTTGGTCCTGATTTGGAAGCACCGGCGCAGATTCTAGCGCTGCTTTGGTCGCGTTGTGGGCCTCTTCTTTTCCGTGGATGCCGGAATGACCCGGCACCGACCCAGCCTGAAGTGTTCGCCCATCGAGGGCGAGGAGCTGAGCGAGTGTCCTCAGCTGGCGGACCGTCGTAATGTATGAGTTGACGTCCTGGCACTCAGCGTAGACGTCTCTGGAATCGGTGAAGATCCATATAAAATCGAACGGATCCGTGTACGCATTCTGTTGACAAACGGCCTGACGTGCACCCTCAAGGATTGCCTGCAGTTTCGCTTCCTTCGTACTTCGTTCTTCATTGATTCGGCGGCTTGATGTGGTCATGGTATTTAATATATGTATTCCAATGCTCGCTTGGTCGTCTTTGCCAATTGCTGCGTCCGTGTAGACGAACAAGTTAGTCGTGTCGACTTTACAGTCTTTGACGAAGACTTCATGTTCCCTAGCCCGATGTTGTCGCCGCGCTTCGTAATCCTTGCCCATGTTCCGGGGCAGCGGGGCGAGGGTGGTGAGCTGGATTGTTGTTTCTTCTAGGCTGAGAAGCGGAATCTGAGGGAGGCTGTCCGTGTCGTAGCCGACGTGGCGTAGGATAGCCCTTCCCGGTTCCTTGGATCTAAGACGATCGAGTTGGGCCGTTTTCAGCATTTCCGCTCGTTCTTTAAGAGTGTTAAGTCTGAAGTGAATATGTAAATCTTGAATTTTTGTGAATTTCGGAAGCCCTCTGACCACGCGCATTGCTTCTTGGTTAAGTCGCTCTAGCCGGAGTTCTTGAGTCTGTAAGTCGGTTGTAGTTATAGGCGTATGGCACCTTTGAGGCAAGGAGTGCCAGAGTTAGGGCACGTGTCACTCTCTCCGTGGCTCTCCCCCTCTTGGTGGCTACCCGGCGAATGAGGTGGAGTGTGTTTTTCCAGGCTTGGACAGTCCTTTTCATCAGAGTCGACGCCTTTCCGTTTTCATCAATGAACAAGCCCAGAATATGAATGTTCTTGACCCTCTGGATTTCCTCACCCATCATCCTCAGTCGGACGTTCTGGGTCTCTGACTGAGCCTGGATCCGCCAGTTCCCTACAACGTGATAGGATGGACCAAAGAGCTCCAATTTCTATCTAAATGATAGCGATCAGGGAGAGGGACGATTTGTAAAAGTGTTTCGTTCAGATATTTTCTCCGTTTCTTCATTTTTCTTCTCTTTTACTGTTCTTTTGCCTTCTCTTTAGAATTTTCCTTGTATTTCGTGGTACTTCTTTTACTTATCACGTTCTGAAAAGTCAACCCAGACGTTGAAAAGAAAAATGAAGTAGTCGAATACACAAGAGTTGTAAGTTCAGCGCGTGTGCTTGTCTACCTGAGTGTCTGCTGTGAGATTGGTTTTCCCTGCGCTGTCACCGTCAAGTAGGTCCCTACAACGATATATTGTGTTTTTTCGGTCGCCGCAGCCATCCCCACGGAGTCGAGGTAGTTAGTGATGGTATCAAGAGCTTTTTGTAGTACCTCCTCTTGCCTTCCCACCGCTCCATCTTTTGTACAGATGGTAATATCATCTGCATAGATGGTAAAGCCGAGACCTTCAATCTCGGCTAGGTGACGCGGTAGGTCAGCCATGACGAGATTGAACAGTGTTGGGGAAGGCACTGCTTCTTGCGGGACCCCGACGCCGCATGGCGACCTTGGCCCTTCGGCCTTCCCGACTTTGACGGTGAATTTCCTTTCTCGGAGGAAAGATTTCTTGAAGTTCAGCGGTGCACCCCGGATGCCATGAGACGCTGCACTTTCGATGATAGATTTGTGCGACACAAAGTCGAACGCCTTTTTTACGTCCACAGCGACGATGACTCGTGGATCGACTCGTGAGGGTGTCTCCAGCACGTCGTTGTAGAGCATCAAGAGGCTGTCCTGGGTACCGAGGTGCCGCCGGAATCCCGCCTGTGTGTAGTGAAAGGTCCCGTTATTCTCAAGGGTGGTTTGGATTCTGTGCAGTACCATTCGTTCCGTCAGTTTGCAGACGTGGGATGTAAGCGAGATGGGCCGCATGTTGGCGAGGATCGCCATGGGTTTGCCCTGCTTGGGAATGGGGATCACCCATGATGTGTCCAGTCTTCTGGGATCTGACCCGTACTTCAGATTTGATTTATCCACTCTAGAAGTTCTGCTGTGTACTTGTCAGGAAGGTTCCTCAGTAACGAATATATAATGCCGTCTGGGCCGGGAGCACTTCGGGTCTTGCATTTGCTGGGCGCTGAGATCAACTCCCCCATGGTAAAAGGAGCACTAGCTGGGTCCGCAGGATCGTAATCTAGAATCTATGAGCACTCGGCGGATGTTGGGTTCGCTGGGGCGGGAAGAAGAGGTCTCCGGCGTCGGCTGCCACCTTGTCTTCGGACACCTGTAGCGCCAGCGCGATGTTCTGCGCAGCCGTCCGTGTCTTCTTTCTGCCCTGCACAGCTTGAAAAGTTCGCCATACCTTGTCCAGGCCATTCTTGCTGTCGAAGAAGCTTGTATAGTCCTGCCACTCCTGCCTTGCTAGGGTATTCGTGTAAAGTTTTACTTTTGCGGATGTCCGATTGTGCTTGGCTCGAAGCGTAGGGGCCTTTTCTCCTTTCTTGTACTTCTCCAAGGCATCGACTCTGGACGCCCATAAGTTAAGAAGGTGGGAATCCGGGTTTGGGTCCCCTTCCTTGACCTTAATGTCCTGGGTTTCAGCCCTAAGAGCTGCTTGAAACCTCTCAGTGAGCCCCTCGTCTTCCAGTGTGCTTTCCTGGAGGGCCCTCCTGAAGGCATCCTATTTTACTCTTTTGTACACACGCTTGCGTACTGCCACAAATTGCGTGAGCCTGAAAGTTATCGGGAGGTGGTCGCTGCCCATACAGTCGTTACCAAGCTGCCATTGGAGGTCCACATTTCGGGTAGTCCAGGTCAAATCCGGTGTAGTGTCTCTTGGCCGCGCATGCATGCCAATGCACATGGGCATGTTGATATCGTTCACGAGACGAAAGCAGTTCAAATTCATCGCAGCAGCTATCTGATCACCTTTCGGCGTGTCTCGATCGTATCCCCACATCGTGTGCGGAGCGTTAAAATCTCCTCCGATTATGATGGGAATTGATCCCGCCGCAAGTTTGTGGTATGGTACCCATGCTGCTACATTGCCTCGCACCTGGTAGCCTGGAGGCTCATACACGGATGCTACCACCAGTCTTCGTGTACCAATCGTTATCAGTACCGCAACTATTTCATGATAATTGTTACACCAGTGAGACATGTCTAACTCCGCCGGTGGTAAGTTAGAGTCCGCGAGTACTGCCGCCTGACCTTTGGCCACCGAAGTGCCCGCTAAACGATTAACTTTCCCTCGCACAGCATGCTTAATGGTCGGTGTCATATATGATTTGTACCCCGTGATAGTCCTGTCTATCCCCCCCCCCACTTCCTGCAGTGACACTGCCGCGGGTTTTTCGATAGTTAGGAGTCTTTTGTTTAACTCAATCACTTCTCCAGCGTGTCCATGGCAGTTCCACTGTACAACACAAGGGGGCCGCAGAGCGGGGCCCCGGATCCCCACTTTGGGCTTAGCTGTGCCCATGTTGATTAGTATTTCTTAATGGATTAATGTTGGTTGTTGCCAGACTAGTCGTCTGCCTTTGCAGTAAGGCATGGACAACCTCGTGTACAATAGGGTTGATCATGTTCGGGAATTCTTTCCGAAGAATTTTTTTGATCTTCTGTCGTATGATGTCCCTGAGGTCGTCCAGGGTGAAGTTAGGTCTGATATTTGCCTGGCTTGATTGCGAGGTGAATGCTACGGCTTTGTTTCGGTTCTTCGTGATCTGTTTGGCTGGGCTCTGGTGTAGCTCCTGTTGTTGATCGGTGTGTCGCCCTGGTGCCGGCTTATCTTGATGCTGGACGGCGTCTGCTTTCTTGGTGCCTTAAGGGCCTTCCTCATCTCGTCGGCCAGTTGGTCTACCCGATGATCCCCCTGGCCTTTGCTGGGTTTTCATTCACTTCCCACGTGCTGTGGCAGCGCTGGGAAATGTTCGTCCGTTAGAGGTGGTGGCGGAGGGGCCAAGTTTGTCGCCTTCCTCTTGGTTGTTGATTTGGGCCGACTTTGTTCCGCAGTATTTTCTTTGGGTGTCGTGGTGGTCTGCGATTGTCTCGTGACATCATCGGTACCCAGACACCACAATGTGTTGGGCCAATATTGGAAGAGCATTGGCAAAAATCACAATATTGTCTATGCCATTAGATAGAATCTTCAGTGATGGCCCAGCTTCTCCAATGACCAACGAATATTGGAAGCACATTAGCATAAAATGGGCAATCTTGCCCTGTCAGTTCCATTCGCTTGCGAATATTGAATGAACACTGGCAAAACATGGACAATGTTGGCCTGACAGTTCAATTGGCTTGTGAATATTGGATGAACACTGGAATAAAATCGGCAATGTTGGCATGTCAGTCCCATTGGCTTGCGAATATCGGATGAACACTGGTATAAAATCGGCAATCTTGGCCTGTCAGTTCCCTTGGCTTGCCAATATTGGATGAATACTGACGTAAGCCGGGCAACGAAGGCCTGTCAATTCGATTGGCTTGCGAATATTGGATGCACACTGCTAGAAAATGGGCAGTCTTGGCCTGTCAGTTCCATTGGCTTGCGATTATTGGATGAATGCTGGTGTAAACCGGGCAATGCATGTTGGCCTTTAAGTACCCTTGGCTAGCTAACATTGGATGAACACTGGAATAAAATGGCCAACGTTGGCCTGTCCGTGCCGTTGGCATTCCAATATTTGATGAGGACTGGCATAAAATGGACACTGTTGGCTTGTCTGTAGCATTGGCTTGCCATTGTTGGATAAACACGAGTTTATAATGGTTACTGTTGTCCTGTTAGTACGATTGGCTCATCGTCATCTCAAGAACACAGTGGCATATAATGGTCAGTGTGTGTTAGTCTGATAATGCCATTGGCTTAATAGTGGAAGCATGTTGGTACAGGCTGGTTTAGGCGTGTTCGTTTTACCTCAACAACTTGAAATTGCTCAAGCACTTGTCAATTTTATGTTATTTGTTCAAAGCGTGATTCAGGTGCTTTTCTGCAAGGTAAACAAGGCACTAACAAGGTACACAACTTAACGGGGATTCAACCGCTATTTATTTGTACCCTTTCCCTCATAGATGGCGCAGAAATTTTCCGGAACAAACAAGCTGCAGGCTCGCAACTGCGCATGCAGGTCGGGTGCTCGAGCTGGGCTCAGAAAATGGGCTATTCGCCACCGATCTCGAGCTAGATCTTCGCCCTGCGTCCGCCGCTGCCGGAAGCGGCCAACGTGCGGCGCGAGTTACGAGCTACTAGATGCGTAGATTATAGTGGCTTACATAACGCAGAATAAGCTCTAAATTCCGACTGGATTCGAAGTTCCAATCACGTTCGAAATTATTGAAAGTTCAAGGTGCGGCGGCCGCTTGGACTAGCTCATTTAGCATGCCTCACAAAATCCGAATTCCAAAGTTATACCTACCTGAAACTGGGCACGCAAACGTCAATTAGAAACAAATCTTTTTTAGTGTTCAAATTGAAGCAAGAAAACAAAATAAAATACGATATAAATAAAGCGGTAGTTTCGCACCTCCTATGTCCTATATCGATCTGCTCTTCGTCTGAAAACTGGTTTGAAAACTCGCCCCCAGAAGGTGTGGAGGACGCCAAAACGCCCAGAGAGAGGCTGGTGGCGAGCAAGATAACCATGATAAATAATTATATTAGTGAAATATATGAATAAGAACGCAGTTCCAGTCCGAATTTAGAAACAAAAAAAAAAAAACTTCTCTTCGATAAAAATAAATTATAATGTACACGAATGTTTGCTTTATTATGTCGTCTGCTATCCGTTCGCGTATCTCTGCTGGGCGCGGAAGACACTTAGAGAGAAACTAAAGATGTTATACAAATGCATGGTGCCTACCCTCGCCCCCTTACCAAAACAAAAAAAAAGTTGTTTTTTTTCATTTCGAAAATAAACTATGCATCGCCGAACGATTTTCCTCCCAAATGTAGCGCCAGAGGTTCAAACCAGATGCCAAAGTTTCAGCACTAACCCTCATCTTATAAAGAAGTTAAAGTAATTTTCTGAAAATTTAATTTGGAAAATGACAACAGACCGAGCTCTCGATTACGCGAAGATCTATGGCGCATGGCGTCAGTTAACGTGGACAGGCGAAAATGAGGCGCCCCATGTTTCCACTGAAAGTTTCGGAAAATCACTTAACTTTTGCATAAGATAACGATTAGTGCTGAAACTTTAACATCTGTTTCGTACCTCTAGCGCTACATTTGGACGCAGAATGAGCGTTCGGCAATGCACAGTTTACGTTTGCAATAAAAAAAGTTTTTTTTTTCTTGGACACGTTTTAGTTTTTGGAAAAAGAGAACCGTGTTTTTTCGGTCCCGGTAAGTAAACTATGCATCACAGAAAGCTCGAACACCGTGAGAACGTGGTAGCGGTTGGAAAAGAACGCGGAAGTTTGAGAGCATTACGTTATCTGGATCAAAAGACAATTGAGAAAGACGAAAATTTTCTCTGAGCCGAAGTCCACTTATGTAATGTTTCTTCAGCAGGATACTGCCACCTTGTGCAATGCCCGTAAGGGCCTTCAAGGTTTAACAAATGATGAATAAATGATGAAGCCTAACACCGCCAAAACAAGTAAGACTGTGGGCTTCTGTAACACCTTTTTCATTAACAAAAAACGAAAACTTGTCAGCAAAGACCAAAAAAAATATTCTCTTTCTTGCTGACAAGTGTTTTTCACGGATATAAATACCGCGAGCGTTCACAATATCAGTTCCTGTTTTGACGATGATGTCAGTTCATGTTTCGCCGTGGCGTCACGAGTTCTGACCCTTGCTACATACCATCAGATGCGACAAGTAAGACGGTGTTTTTAAAAAGCATAAAAGGAACTAGGAGCCATCGCGTTTTGAAACCAGCACCGTCGAGGTTGACATTCTGACAATGCTCTTATGCCCGTGATTTGGCCAATCGTGGAAATCCGGACACAGCGACGTTCTTAGACGCGGACGTCGCTAATGCACCATTCCAATAGGGGGCATTCACTGACCGCCATATTTAGGGGCGATGTTTAGGGCGCATGCTCAGAACGAGCATGCATTAATAGCCTGCCAAGACCGGCAATCTTCATGGTGTGGAATGCACGTTGCAAAAGAACTGTGGAAGCTCGCCGTCAGCACGCGCTCAGCAACTACGCACACAGATATGGCCGCAAGTGAATACTCCCTATAGGAAGCATTCATTGGCGGCCATAGCTGTGTGCGCGACTGCTGAGCGCGTGCTGCTAGCTTCCAGGGTTCTTTTGCAACTTGCATTCCACACCGTCGAAATAGCCGGTCTTAGCAGCCTATTAATGGGGGCTAGTTCTGGGCATGCGCTGTAAACAGCACCCAAAAATATGGTGCCCAGTAAATACTCCTTAAATGTACAAAATCATAGATTTTTCTGCAATATTCACACCTCAGAACGCGCATGTTTTTAGCTTCAGAAAGCGTACATAGCGCGCGTCGTACCCACTATACTCGCGGGCAACGTTCTGTGGCATTTCGGGAGTTAAGAGTGCGCGTGCACAGCTTTGATGGACGCTCAAGGTGCGCAAACGCACGCTCGCCCATAGTTTTTACTGCCTTTTATTAAATGGTCAAGAGAGAGAGAGAAAAAAAGAAAGGTGTTTTGGAAAGGCTTCCAGCTTGAAATTGCCTATATTTGTTTCCAACGTCCACTTTGGCGACCGAATGAAAAAGAAACGTGAAGATATAAGATCTGGTCCTAGAACAAGGACGCTGTATTTCAAGCATTCCTCACAGTGAGAGACAGAAGGACGTATAAACCAACATCAGCTACCATAAGAAGCTTCCGCTGAGGTTTTTACATTCCCTGTCGGAGGGCAGCGCTGGACACACATTGGAGACCAGGGGCCCTATGTTGCGTTTTTCTTTTGACTCCCACGGTGATTAGGGAGAAAGAAATGACGTCAACAACGCAGCAAACGCAGATTGTACGTTGATTGGTGTGAGTCGCTGATGACGAATTTCCGCAGAAGAAAACAAAGAAAAGTGAGCTTTGTTTTCTTCTGAGAAAATTCATCGTCAGTGACTCACACCAATCAACATTCAATCTGCATTTGCTGCGTTGTTGACGTCACTTCCTTCTCCCTAGTTGCCATGGGAGTCCAAAAAGCGCAACATAGCACCCCAGAGCAGCGTGCCGCTGGCACTCCTCACAGATTGAAGACATCCGAACACTGACGCAGCACTCGTGTCACTGCCCTGCGTTCCTGCGCTGGCCAGCGCTATGGTCACACTACAATCTTGATATTTCTTAAGTCTTGTAGAATCACTGTTCTTTATAAACCGTGTTTTTTGTTTTGTTTTTCACTCTTTGTGGGGTCGGATTTTGCAAACCTTGAGGCTTAGTTAGCTTAGGATATGGGGAGAAACGATTAAAGACCTGTACAAAAACGAGCATGTCCTGTTTGAGCGTCAGCATTACGCTTGCGCTCCCATTCCCACTGGCGGGGCGACGCTCTGGCACCTCTTTTTGTAGGCCCACTGAAGGGTATTGTGGGAGTGACGACAGGGGTGGTGGCCATGTATCCGCAAAGAAGGCGTTCCATGAAGCAGCTGATGGGCCCTCCAAGCCAGAAGATGACAAGGGTGATTCCGGACTGTCGATGGCGGTGTTGACCGGGCAGCGATGACGGTTCCAGCAATGAGTCCGACCAAGACGAAAAACGGGAGCTGTACAAAAACGAGCATGTCCTGTTTGAGCGTCAGCATTACGCTTGCGCTCCCATTCCCACTGGCGGGGCGACGCTCTGGCACCTCTTCTTGTGGGCCCACCGAAGGGTATTGTGGGAGTGACGACAGGGGTGGTGGCCATGTATCCGCAATGAAGGCGTTCCATGAAGCAGCTGATGGGCCCTCCAAGCCAGAAGATTACAAGGGTGATCCCGTACTGTCGATGACGCTGTTGGTCGGGCAGCGATGACGGTTTCAGGAATGAGACTGACCGAGACGAAAAACGGGAGCTGTACGAAAACGAGCATGTCCGGCTTGAGCATCAGCATTACGCTTGCGCTCCCATCCCCACTGGTGGGGCAACGCTCTGGCACCTGTTTTTGTAGGCCCACTGAAGGGTATTGTGGGAGTGACGACAGGGGTGGTGGTCCTGTATCCGCAAAGAAGGCGTTCCATGAAACAGCTGACGGGCGCTCCAAGCCAGAAGATGACAAGGGTGATTCCAGACTGTTGATGACGTTGTTGATCGGGCAACGATGACGGTTCCAGGAATGAGTCTGACCAAGACGAAAAAAGTGAAAGCCGCTTACAACTCCCTGTAACGCCGAATTGGAGCGCAGCTCTTGAGGAGGAGGAGGGAAGGGCGCTGGGGGGGGGGGGGGTTAGACTAACCAGGGGGGGTCACGTGACCTTGGGGGGTCACGTGACCTTGGAGGTCACGTGACCCCCAATGACGATGATGTCATCACTGACGTCACTGATGATGTCATCAGTGACGATGACGATGCGGGTACCGATGACGTCATTAGTGACGTCACTGATGACATCACCAGTGATGATGACGATGACGATGCGAATGTCGGTGACGTCATCAGTGACGTCGCTGACGACGTCATCAGTGATGATGACGATGACGATGCGGATGCCGGTGACGACATCAGTGACGTCACTGAAGACGTCATCAGTGATGATGACGATGACGATGCGGATGTCGCTAACGTCACTGGCATCCACATCGCCATCGTCATCATCACTGATGACGTCACCGGCATCCACATCGTCATCGTCATCATCACTGATGACGTCACCGGCATCCGCATCGTCATCGTCATCATCACTGATGACGTCACCGGCATCCACATCGTCATCGTCATTATCACTGATGACGTCACCGGCATCCACATCGTCATCGTCATTATCACTGATGACGTCACCGGCATCCACATCGTCATCGTCACTGATGACGTCATCATCATTGATGACGTCATCATCACTGATGACGTCACCGGCATCCACATCGTCATCGTCATCATCACTGATGACGTCACCGGCATCCACATCGTCATCGTCATCATCACTGATGACGTCACCGGCATCCGCATCGTCATCGTCATCATCATTGATGTTGACGTCATCAGTGATGATGACGATGACGATGTGGATGCCGGTGACGTCATCAGTGTCGATGACGTCATCGGGGGTCACGCGACATCGCCGGGGGTCACGCGACCTCGAGGAGGGGGTCACGTGACCTCAGGGGAGTCACGTGACTTCGGGGGGTCACGTGCCCCCCCCACGAAGTCACGTGACCCCGGGGGGGGGGGGGGCTCGCGCGGTGCATTGTGGGACATTTCCCATGATGCACCGCGCGGTTACGCCGACGGCGATGGCGACGGCGACGGCGACGGCGACGGCGACGCCGCTCAAGCCGGAAACGGGCCCCTAAGAGCTGCGCTCTAAAACGGGAGCTGTACGAAAACGAGCATTTCCTGGTTGAGCGTCAGCATTACGCTTGCACTCCCAAGCCCACTGGCGGGGCGACGCTCTGGCACCTCCTTTTGTAGGCCCACCGAAGGGCATTGTGGAAGTGACGACAAGGCTGGGGGTGCTTTATCCACAAAGAAGACGCTCCATGAAACAGCTGACGGGCCCTCCAAGCCAGAAGATTACAAGGGTGATCCCGGACTGTCGATGACGTTGTTGACCGGGCAGCGATGACGGTTCCAGAAATGAGTCCGGCCAAGACAAAAAACGGGAGCTGTGCGAAAACGAGCACGTCCTGGTTAAGCGTCAGCGTTACGCTTGCGCTCCCATGCCCACTTTGCGGGAAACCATGGCTTGAATTCTTCAGTACACTCTGTGTGGATCTGTTGTCTTTTCGAGGTTCCGAGGATGTAGCACATGACTTGCAACCCTTGTGGGGAAAGTGCGGTACAGTATTTTTGTTGGTCATACAATATTTACACTACTCGTTTGATTTTAATGTCCTACTAACTAGGGCTAGCAGTTATTTGGAAGAACATTGCTCACGTTACAGCCTCAGTCGAGCATATTGGTTCTAGTTCCTTAGAATCTTCGAGGCGTGTCTAAACTCAACAGCGGTGCAGTATGACAACCAGAAATTCATCCTGCAAGCCATCTTTATGAGATCAGTGGTATTTCTGGCTCTGTTTAATGTAGCTATGATTTCTAAAGTTACAGCTCTTTGAAGCAGTTTTGGGATAGGTGACATAACAAAGTACTGTTGAAACGTGCGTAGACGGTACATTGGTGCGTTCGCCAGACGTGTATCTTCGAAAGCTTTAGAAAAGTCAGTGTTTGAGATAGACTCTGAGTTAAAGTTTTTTAGAAGAACGAAGGGCGGTTACATTAAACACCTGGATCGTTCACTTAAAACGAATCCAGACCTTTGTTGTTTGTATGGCATAACCAGGGCAAAACCACTTCTTTCCTTCGTTAGCTGCCACTCGAAGCATGTAATTATAGGGCTAATTCGAAATTTAACAGCAGAACAAACGTATTGTTTTTATTCAATAGTTTCACCTCACCATCATCTTAAGGACCGTTTCAGAAGTGCAGTATCCATTAGGGTATATATTTTAAGACAGCTATTCTGCGTGGTATTTCCAAAGAGCCACTCGGAAAAATAATAAACCTTCTAAGTGGGCACTCGTTCCTTGCATCCGTAAAATTTCCCAAAGTAGTAAAGCGGTAGCCCACAGGTCTAATATTGATGCTAATATTGTAACTACCTTTTGCGCGGCTTATAAGCTGAGACGCATGAATCTACTCGTACCAACAAGTACAGTTTCTGTGAAGAAATGTAAAGAAAATGTTGTAGAATGGACATCAGGGTTCGTATAGAAGATTACCTTCGGTTCTGGCCCATGTTATATTAAACAAACCAACGTTGTTGAAATGAGCGCTTGACAAAACATGTATAAAAAATAAAGACCCTTACTCGGGAGTATCCAAAAATCTAACTGATTTTAAAAATTTTGTGCCATTGTGGGTTTCTACCTATGTAGAGTTGAGCGAAAACAAACGGTCGCAAGCCTTTGCTAAAAAAATAGTTAACAATACTAAATCACGGGAACGCCCTTAGCAAAACTTCGTTTAGCTTGGACCTTCAACCACGACGGTTTCTGGGGCTTTTTAATCTGTGGAAAGGTGTTTGGTGTATCCCTCTCTGGCTTATTTTCTCTTTGTCATGGTGTCTATTTAAAGACCCTTTGAAAAATAAATATATCAGCCGTGTTTGAGGCATTTCAGTGTATAAGTCGTTTTCTTTGCCGGCAATCTAAGAACTTACCGAAGAAGTTCTTCCAAGTAGTCGTAGACTTCGCCTCTCCTGGGAGCCAAGAGGCCGACTCCGAGGATGATGCATCCATATTTTCGAACGTCCCTGGCTCTGCTCACTTCTTGGAGGTCTCTCAGTTTCTATACCAAATATTACAATAAGGAAAAATGATTACACTACGAGCATTCTGCCAATGCATCATACACATATAGTAAAAGTTGCCTTTTAATTAGTAGAGGCGAAACAATCTTGATCAACTTGCCGCTGTTGGAAGCCCCTTGAGATAAATTTTTCACTCAAGGGAATCTTTAATTATTGCTAGGTTAAAATACATCTACTAAATATTAACAACGATAAAATCTCGTTTGTTTATTCTCATACCTGATGAATTCGAATGCTGGAAGTCAAACCTGGAAGTGGTTGCCCGTAATTGAGTATTCGGTTCGGTTTTCTTTTTTTTTCGTATACTTATGTCATCCCCCCCCCCTTTCCCTATAGTCTCTTCTCTCCTTTCGCTTCTCAGGTTCCTTTCCTCTGGAGTCTATCACTTGCATAATTCGTCCTATTTTATTTTCTCTCGTGTCCGTCGGGACACACGACGAGTCTATAGTGCGGTAGTCTTAAGAAAGCTTTAATAAATGAAAATAGGCTCGTCCAGTTCTGTGATAGATCTGCTCATATCTATAACCTTTAGGCTGATCGTTCGACCGTTCATGTCTATATTTTGCAACCAGTAGTGTGCACACAGTGTGTGACGCTAAACTGCTCACTAGAAGACGTGTTGAAGCGTGCAACTGACCCGTCTGTTTATTCAATACTAAGCGTTGGGTGCACAGTCAGCACGGAATGAAACTCGAACGCCTGAACCCGTGGCCATCGACACAGGCAGCTCCACCTCGAGGGTCCCTGAGAACTAATGAAAATTCACCGGGGTGCGAGGGTGCGGGTCCTACTAAGAGGTGCTCGACCCTCGCGCGGCGCTTCTGGGACTTCCGCGTTTCGACGGTGGCGCGCTGTAAGCGCCGTAACTAGGGGCGCTTTTGTGTCGCCGCACTGTCACCCGCTTGACACCGGGCGGCCGCTTAACCTGGATATAGCTCTTTGCGATAGGCCCTGCGCAGACAGGGTGATGCATTTATTCCACTCCGGAATTGATACGCCTGGCATATCCCTGGTTACCAAAAGGAGTGTCAGCGAGCAATTCCTCGCTTCTTATAAGCATCGGAGATCTGTGTCGTGTTTGTGCTCCTTGTCCCCACTCTCCAGGGTTAAAGATGTCTATATTCAACCAGCTCGCCCACACCATTTTTTTAACTTCATTAGACTGATAACCTTGCAAGGTAACATGCGCATTACTTAAAAAAACGTGGCATCCGCGACGGTCTGTTGCACCATTTTTTTAATTATCAGCAGGGTTGTGCCAAGCAACGAATTTCATTTCGCGTTTATGAAGTTTCACCATTTCTCAGAAACTGCGTATGCCACGTTAGCTGGTGGTAGCTAATCATGTCGTATTACACCTGAGACTGCGGTGGAAGAAATCGGAAGAGCTTTCAGTAGAAGGAACAGACACAGAGAACGTCTCAACGTTCACCGTTGAGACGGTGAACGTTGAGCCACGTTGTTCACCGGAGCCTCCGCGTGGTTCCGGTAACACGTCACAAGGCACTATGGGTCTTTTGTGCACGAAATGTTTCAACTTTCATTTCGGCCTTGCGATACACAACGCGATAATTAATGACAGCGCAGAAGAGACACCGCTGGGCATCTGATACACATACCGATAAATAATAGGTGTGCTGGACAAATCGGAGTAGAATCTGCACAGAGTGAGGTATTGTTCAACGAGCAAGTCATTACAATTAAGGAAAATGTTGGCTAAGTGCGCGAGTTAGTAGACCTGCAATATGGCATTCGCAGTTAAGAATAAGAGCATGAAAAATCTGAGAATGGGCGTATGTATGTGCTCATATATTATACACTAAATATCTATAGTAGCAACCCTCAGTTGGGTGTCAGCACTCGTCATGTGTCACAACTTGTTCTTGTCTCGTCATGTCGCACTGTTTTGCTATAAGTACCGCTAATTATAAAACTACAATAGGAATAACAAACAATGAAAACTGCGCACGCCAGAAGGAGAAGATACCATGTGCGTGCTCCTAACCTAACCTAACATCGACCTTCTTGTGCTGCGCTCAAGCCGCAGGTGTTGACCGGGCGGCAGTCCGTTGACAGAAAAGAACCTCGAGTGACAGCGCTTACAGCGCGCAACCGGAGAAACGCGGAAGTTTCAGACGCGCCGCGCGAGGGGCGAGCACATCTTAGTAAGAACCGCACCCTCGCACCCCAGCGCATTTTCATTATTTCTCGGGGGCCCTCCAGGTGGAGCAGTCTGTGTCGATGGCCACGCGTTCCGGCGTTCGGGTTTCATTTTGTGCAGAATGTGCATGGCACTTTAACACTGAGCTCATTGATTGTTTGCGTTTACTTAAAGGGATACAATCACCGCTGTCACAACTTGGATTGCGGTGGTTAGACTGAAATAAAAACAACCCACCCGGCTCAAGGGCATTGCCCCTGTTTTCGCTTCATAAGGACGGCAGATGGAAGGAGTGTTCGCATTGTCCAGTGACGTATACACTGGCGTACCAACCGGGGGGCCCCCTGAAACAGCCGCCACTGGGTAGGGAGAACGCTATCTCGCGGCGCCCAAGGGATACCAAGGGCGGCGCCCCCCGGCCCTGTGTTTGGGAGGGGGGGGGGGGGGGGGTTGAGGGGAGGGAAGGGGTCTGGTTTGTCCCTCGAGTCAAAAAGAAGTTGGTACGCCACTGGACCTATAGCCTTTTATAAGTCACGCTTGACCCAGAGCCGTATAAGTAGAGTTCTGCCATTAATCGGTAAGAATAGAGCAAAAATGAGTGCACGTAATTGGCCAACATTGCTTCAATGACCTTGTGCGCGTACATAGACATCACTTCCATGTCACCACCCACTAGCCACGAATATTCCCCGAGCGGAGGCAATCAGCTTGACGTATATTATACTCCAATCATAATTTTAGGTAAGTATGTACTTAAGGAATGTATTTCAGCATGTCAGAGTTGGAATTTGCGGCTCTTCGTAGCTGAAAAGGCAACGCAAGTGACATTTTCGGAACGGCGACTTTCAGAATGCGCTCAATCTTTCCGTGGTCATGACTGAGTGGGCGCTAAAAACCGCGGACTCGGCTCCGGGGGAGGTTTGTCCCTAACCACGAACGCCCACCCCATGTTCGTATTTTCACCTCATGTTTAATGAAACTTCTCGTGAATGTTACTTTTTCTGGCTCAGTCAACGCACTCAGAACCTTCAAATTTTTATTTCCATAAATCGCTTACAATTATCTATCCATGTAGTTTCAGCCTCATTCAGAAAGAAAAAAAAAAATATATACGCAGCAGTACTTCAAGCAGGGTGTCGAACCGGAACTGAACCGAACCGAAAACGGGAACAGAACCGTTATTTTTAGCCGAACCGGAACTGAACCGAACCAAAATCTTCTCCACCATTTTGGAACTGAACCGGAACCGAGCCGAAATAAAGTATAACGGTAACCGGTTCAAAACGGTTGAAGGTAATTTTTTTTTGTTAGTATCACAAAATGAACATATCGGAATAAAAAATTGGCGGCCGTATTTCTATCTTTGATCAAATCGTCATATACAGAATTGCAATGTATATTAAATTGTGGGTTTTTGTGGCGCTTTTGTATTGCCACTATGATTAACCATGTGTCACGTTATCAAGTGACGTCACGGTGTCAATACATGTTGTCAAGAAATGTCACGTTATCATGTGACGTCATGGTGTCAATACACGTTGTCAAGTAATGTCACGTGACCCTCGTGACGTCACGTGACTCGCTGCGTCAACTCAATTTAATTTCAGGAAGTCACTAGATGTACTAACCTTGTTTACAGCGTGACGTAACATGACATCACGAATTTAAACCAAGAGTCACATGACACCGTGACGTAAGCGATTTTCGTAACCCGTAGTCGAGTGCTTGGGTTCATGACAATCAGCATCGCCAAACATTCGGTAACGGCTCATGTCAATTAATAGCCCAACTCTAACAATATCTGAAGCTCAGCCCAAGCTTTTGCTTTCCAAACCCTAGCCGCCTATAGGGCAAGACTATGATGAACACTGACGGTATATAATTAGCGTCAGATCACGTGGCCGCTTGTTCAAATTGCGAGTTGACGACGGGATCGACAGATGGACTATTTCCTTTATTTTTTTTGCGTCTGCTATTGCGCGGAGGGGAAAACTAATTTATCTTTTCGCAAGCTATCAACGCCAGGGGTTACGTCTTAGGAGTTTTTATTGAAAGTACAAAAAAAAATGTTGTAAGACCAATTTTACACTATTGAGGCACCCAAACATTTTTTTCGTTGTTGCTGAACTGCATCCGAAAGATGTCCTCGAGAATAGAAGTATTGAAATCACTAAGTGCAACTTATTAGCATGACGTTACATAGAACTACATATGTGTACGAAAAAAATTCCTAAAACAAAAAAGAAGATTTTAGCGACCTAAGGACGTTGGCAGTCGCTGTAAGTCTCACACGACCAATTTTACACTATTGAGGCACCCAAACATTTTTTTCCTTGTTGCTGAACTGCATCCGAAAACTTTCCTCGAGAATAGAAGTATTGGAATCACTAAGTGCAACGCATTAGCATGACGTTACACATAACTACATGCGTGTACAAAAAAAATACCTAAAACAAAAACAAAAAAAGATTTTAGCGACCTCAGGACGTTGGCAGTCGCTGTAAGTCTCACACGACCAATTTTACACTATTGAGGCACCCAAGCATTTTTTTCGTTGTTGGTGAACTGCATCCGAAAGATGTCCTCGAGAATAGAAGTATTGAAATCACGAAGTGCAACTTATTAGCATGACGTTACATAGAACTACATGTGTGTACGAAAGAAATACCTAAAACAAAAACAAAAAAAGATTTTAGCGACCTCAGAACGTTGGCAGTCGCTGTAAGTCTCACACGACCAATTTTACACTATTGAGGCACCGAAACACTATTTTCGTCGTTGCTGAACTGCATCTGAAAGGTTTCCTCGAGAATAGAAGTATTGGAATCACGAAGTGCAACGCATTAGCATGACGTTACACATAACTACATGTGTGTACAAAAAAAAAAACCTAAAACAAAAAAAAAAAAAATTTTAGCGACCTCAGGACGTTGGCAGTCGCTGTAAGTCTCACACGACCAATTTTACACTATTGAGGCACCCAAACATTTTTTTTTCGTTGTTATTGAACTGCATCCGAAAGATATCTTCGAGAGTAGAAGTATTGGAATCACTAAGTGCAACGTATTAGTATGACGTTACATAGAACTACATGTGTGTACGAACAAAATACCTAAAACAACAACAAAAAAAGATTTTAGCGACCTCAGAATGTTGGCAGTCGCTGTAAGTCTCACACGACCAATTTTACACTATGGAGGCACATAAGCATTTTTTTCGTTGTTGGTGAACCGCATCCGAAAGATGTCCTCGAGAATAGAAGTATTGAAATCACGAAGTGCAACTTATTAGCATGACGTTACATAGAACTACATGTGTGTACGAAAGAAATACCTAAAAAAAGATTTTGGCGACCTCAAGACGTTGGCAGTCGCTGTAAGTCTCAAACGACCAATTTTACACTCTTGAGGCACCCAAACATTTTTTCGTTGTTGCTGAACTGCATCCGAAAGATGTCCTCGAGAATAGAAGTATTGGAATCACTAAGTGCAACGTATTAGCATGACGTTACATAGAACTACATGTGTGTGCAAAAAAATACCTAAAACAAAAACAAAAAAAAAAGATTTTAGCGACCTCAGGACGTTGGCAGTCGCTGTAAGTCTCACACGACCAATATTACACAATTGAGGCACCCAAACATTTTTTTCGTTGTTGCTGAACTGCATCCGAAAGATGTCCTCGAGAATAGAAGTATTGGAATCACTAAGTGCAACGTATTAGCATGACGTTACATAGAACTACATGTGTGTATGAAAAAATACCTAACACAAAAACAAAAATAAAAAGAGTTCAGCGACCTCAGAACGTTGGCAGTCGCTGTAAGTCTCACACGACTAATTTTACACTATTGAGACACCCAAACATTTTTCGTTGTTGCTGAACACATCCGAAAGATGTCCTCGAGAATAGAAGTATTGGAATAACTAAGTGCAACGTATTAGCATGACGTTACATAGAACTACATGTGTGTACGAAAAAAATAGCTAAAACAAAAACAAATCAAAAATTTTAGCGACCTCAGAATGTTGGCAGTCGCTGTAGGTCTCACACGACCAATTTTACACTATTGAGGCACCGAAACATTTTTTTTCGTTGTTGCTGAACTGCATCCGAAAGATGTCCTCGAGAATAGAAGTATTGGAATCACTAAGTGCAACTTATTAGCATGACGTTACTTAGAACTACATGTGTGTACGAAAAAAATACCTAAAAAAAAGATTTTAGCGACCTCAGAACGTTGGCAGTCGCTGTAAGTGTCACACGACCAATTTTACACTATTGAGGCACCCAAACATTTTTTTCGTTGTTGCTGAACTGCATCCGAAAGATGACCTTGAGAATAGAAGTATTGGAATCACTAAGTGCAACGTATTAGCATGACGTTACATAGAACTCCATGTGTGTACGAAAAAAATACCTAAAACAAAAAAAAGATTTTAAGGACCTCAGGACGTTGGCAGTCACTGTAGGTCTCACACGACCAATTTTACGCTATTGAGGCACCCAAATATTTCTTTTCGTTGTTGCTGAACTGCGTCCGAAAGATGTCCTCGAGAATAGAAGTATATGTATCACTAAGTGCAACGTATTAGCATGACGTTACATAGAACTCCATGTGTGTACGAAAAAAATACGAATACAAAAAGAAAAAAAAAGATTTTAGCGACCTCAGAACGTTGGCAGTCGCTGTAAGTCTGACACGACTAATTTTACACTATTGAGGCACCCAAACGTTTTTTTCGTTGTTGCTGAACTGCATCCGAAAGATGTCCTCGAGAATAGAAGTATTGGAATCACTAAGTGCAACGTATTAGCATGACGTTACATAGAACTACATGTGTGTACGAAAAAAATACCTAAAACAAAAACGAAAAAAAAAAAAAGATTTTAGCGACCTCAGGACGTTGGCAGTCGCTGTAAGTCTCACACGACCAATTTTACACTATTGAGGCACCCAAACATTTTTTTCGTTGTTGCTGAACTGCATCCGAAAGATGTCCTCGAGAATAGAAGTATTGGAATCACTAAGTGCAACGTATTAGCATGACGTTACAGAGAACTACATGTGTGTACGAAAAAAATACCTAAAACAAAAACAAAAAAAAAAGATTTTAGCGACCTCAGGACGTTGGCAGTCGCTGTAAGTCTCACACGACCAATTTTACACTATTGAGGCACCCAAACATTTTTTTCGTTGTTGCTGAACTGCATCCGAAAGTTGTCCTCGAGAATAGAAGTATCGGAATCACTAAGTGCAACGTATTAGCATGACGTTTCATAGAACTACATGTGTGTACAAAAAAATACCTAAAACAAAAAAAAAAGATTTTAGCGACCTCAGAATGTTGGCAGTCGCTGTAAGTCTCACACGACCAATTTTACACTATTGAGGCACCCAAGCATTTTTTTCATTGTAGGTGAACTGCATCCGAAAGATGTCCTCGAGAATAGAAGTATTGAAATCACGAAGTGCAACTTATTAGCATGACGTTACATAGAACTACATGTGTGTACGAAAGAAATACCTAAAAAAAAGATTTTAGCGACCTCAGGACGTTGGCAGTCGCTGTAAGTCTCAAACGACCAATTTTACACTCTTGAGGCACCCAAACATTTTTTCGTTGTTGCTGAACTGCATCCGAAAGATGTCCTCGAGAATAGAAGTATTGGAATCACTAAGTGCAACGTATTAGCATGACGTTACATAGAACTACATGTGTGTACGAAAAAAATACCTTAAAACAAAAACAAAAAAAAAATTTTAGCGACCTCAGGACGTTCGCAGTCGCTGTAAGTCTCACACGACCAATATTACACAATTGAGGCACCCAAACATTTTTTTCGTTGTTGCTGAACTGCATCCGAAAGATGTCCTCGAGAATAGTATTGGAATCACTAAGTGCAACGTATTAGCATGACGTTACATAGAACTACATGTGTGTACGAAAAAAATACCTAAAACAAAAACAAATAAAAAATTTTAGCGACCTCAGAATGTTGGCAGTCGCTGTAGGTCTCACACGACCAATTTTACACTATTGAGGCACCGAAACATTTTTTTCGTTGTTGCTGAACTGCATCCGAAAGATGTCCTCGAGAATAGAAGTATTGGAATCACTAAGTGCAACGTATTAGCATGACGTTACATAGAACTACATGTGTGTACAAAAAAAATACCTAAAACAAAAACAAATAAAAAATTTTAGCGACCTCAGAATGTTGGCAGTCGCTGTAGGTCTCACACGACCAATTTTACACTATTGAGGCACCGAAACATTTTTTTCGTTGTTGCTGAACTGCATCCGAAAGATGTCCTCGAGAATAGAAGTATTGGAATCACTAAGTGCAACGTATTAGCATGACGTTACATAGAACTACATGTGTGTACGAAAAAAATACCTAAAAACAAAAACAAAAAAAACATTTTAGCGACCTCAGGACGTTGGCAGTCGCTGTAAGTCTCACACGACCAATATTACACAATTGAGGCACCCAAACATTTTTTTCTTTGTTGCTGAACTGCATCCGAAAGATGTCCTCGAGAATAGAAGTATTGGAATCACTAAGTGCAACGTATTAGCATGACGTTACATAGAACTACATGTGTGTACGAAAAAAATACCTAAAACAAAAACAAATAAAAAATTTTAGCGACCTCAGAATGTTGGCAGTCGCTGTAGGTCTCACACGACCAATTTTACACTATTGAGGCACCGAAACATTTTTTTCGTTGTTGCTGAACTGCATCCGAAAGATGTCCTCGAGAATAGAAGTATTGGAATCACTAAGTACAACGTATTAGCATGACGTTACATAGAACTACATGTGTGTACGAAAAAAATACCTAACACAAAACAAAAAAAAAAAAGAGTTCAGCCACCTCAGAACGTTGGCAGTCGCTGTAAGTCTCACACGACTAATTTTACACTATTGAGACATCCAAACATTTTTCGTTGTTGCTGAACACATCCGAAAGATGTCCTCGAGAATAGAAGTATTGGAATCACTAAGTGCAACGTATTAGCATGACGTTACATAGAACTACATGTGTGTACGAAAAAAATGCCTAAAAAAAATATTTTAGCGACCTCAGAACGTTGGCAGTCGCTGTAAGTCTCACACGACTAATTTTACACTATTGAGACACCCAAACATTTTTCGTTGTTGCTGAACTGCATCCGAAAGATGTCCTCGAGAATAGAAGTATTGGAATCACTAAGTGCAACTTATTAGCATGACGTTACATAGAACTACATGTGTGTACGAAAAAAATACCTAAAAAAAAAGATTTTAGCGACCTCAGAACGTTGGCAGTCGCTGTAAGTGTCACACGACCAATTTTACACTATTGAGGCACCCAAACATTTTTTTTGTTGTTGCTGAACTGCATCCGAAAGATGACCTTGAGAATAGAAGTATTGGAATCACTAAGTTCAACGTATTAGCACGACGTTACATAGAACTCCATGTGTGTACGAAAAAAATACCTAAAACAAAAAGAAAAAAAAAAGATTTTAGCGACCTCAGAACGTTGGCAGTCGCTGTAAGTCTGACACGACTAATTTTACACTATTGAGGCACCCAAACATATTTTTCGTTGTTGCTGAACTGCAACCGAAAGATGTCCTCGAGAATAGAAGTATTGGAATCACTAAGTGCAACGTATTAGCATGACGTTACATAGAACTACATGTGTGTACGAAAAAAATACCTAAAACAAAAAAAAAAAATTTTAGCGACCTCAGGACGTTGGCAGTCGCTGTAAGTCTCACACGACCAATTTTACACTATTGAGGCACCCAAACATTTTTTTGTTGTTGCTGAACTGCGTCCGAAAGTTGTCCTCGAGAATAGAAGTATCGGAATCACTAAGTGCAACGTATTAGCATGACGTTTCATAGAACTACATGTGTGTACAAAAAATACCTAAAAAAACAAAAAAAAAAAGATTAGCGACCTTAGAACGTTGGCAGTCGCTGTAAGTCTTACACGACTAATTTTACACTATTCAGGCACCCAAACATTTTGTTCGTTGTTGGTGAACTGCATGCGAAAGATGTCCTCGAGAATAGAAGTATTGGAATCACTAAGTGCAACGTGTTAGCATGACGTTACATAGAACTACATGTGTGTACAGAAAAAATACCTAAAACAAAAAAAAGATTTTAAGGACCTCAGGACGTTGGCAGTCACTGTAGGTCTCACACGACCAATTTTACGCTATTGAAGCACCCAAATATTTTTTTGTTGTTGCTGAACTGCGTCCGAAAGATGTCCTCGAGAATAGAAGTATATGTATCACTAAGTGCAACGTATTAGCATGACGTTACATAGAACTCCATGTGTGTACGAAAAAAATACCTAAAACAAAAACGAAAAAAAAAAGATTTTAGCGACCTCAGGACGTTGGCAGTCGCTGTAAGTCTCACACGACCAATTTTACACTATTGAGGCACCCAAACATTTTTTTCGTTGTTGCTGAACTGCATCCGAAAGATGTCCTCGAGAATAGAAGTATTGGAATCACTAAGTGCAACGTATTAGCATGACGTTACAGAGAACTACATGTGTGTACGAAAAAAATACCTAAAACAAAAAAAAAAAAATTTTAGCGACCTCAGGACGTTGGCAGTCGCTGTAAGTCTCACACGACCAATTTTACACTATTGAGGCACCCAAACATTTTTTTCGTTGTTGCTGAACTGCATCCGAAAGTTGTCCTCGAGAATAGAAGTATCGGAATCACTAAGTGCAACGTATTAGCATGACGTTTCATAGAACTACATGTGTGTACAAAAAATACCTAAAAAAACAAAAAAAAAAGATTAGCGACCTTAGAACGTTGGCAGTCGCTGTAAGTCTTACACGACTAATTTTACACTATTCAGGCACCCAAACATTTTGTTCGTTGTTGGTGAACTGCATGCGAAAGATGTCCTCGAGAATAGAAGTATTGGAATCACTAAGTGCAACGTGTTAGCATGACGTTACATAGAACTACATGTGTGTACAGAAAAAATACCTAAAACAAAAACAAAAAAACGATTTTAGCGACCTCAGGACGTTGGCAGTCGCTGTAAGTCTCACACGACCAATTTTACACTATTGAGGCACCCAAACATTTTTTTCGTTGTTGCTGAACTGCATCCGAAAGATGTCCTCGAGAATAGAAGTATTGGAATCAGTAAGTGCAACGTATTAGCATGACGTTACATAGAACTACATGTTTGTACAAAAAAAAATACCTAAAACAACAAAAAAAAGATTTTAGCGACCTCAGAATGTTGGCAGTCGCTTTAAGTCTCACACGACTAATTTTACACTATTGAGGCACCCAAATATTTTTCGTTGTTGCTGAACTGCATCCGAAAGATGTCCTCGAGAATTGAAGTATTGGAATCACTAAGTGCAACGTATTAGCATGACGTTACATAGAACTACATGTGTGTACGAAAAAAATACCTAAAACAAAAACAAATAAAAGATTTTAGCGACCTCAGGACGTTGGCAGTCGCTGTAAGTCTCACACGACTAGTTTTACACTATTGAGGCACCCAAACATTTTTTTCATTGTTGCTGAACTGCATCCGAAAGATGTCCTCGAGAATAGAAGTATTGGAATCACTAAGTGCAACGTATTAGCATGACGTTACATAGAACTACATGTTTGTACAAAAAAAAATACCTAAAACAACAAAAAAAAGATTTTAGCGACCTCAGAATGTTGGCAGTCGCTTTAAGTCTCACACGACCAATTTTACACAATTGGGGCACTCAAGCATTTTTTGTTGTTGTTGCTGAACTGCATCCGAAAGATGTCCTCGAGAATAGAAGTATTGGAATCACTAAGTGCAACTTATTAGCATGACGTTACATAGAACTACATGTGTGTACGAAAAAATACCAAAAAAAAAAGATTTTAGCGACCTCAGGACTTTGGCAGTCGCTGTAAGTCTCAAACGACCAATTTTACACTCTTGAGGCAACCAAACATTTTTTCGTTGTTGCTGAACTGCATCCGAAAAATGTCCTCGATAATAGAAGTATTGGAATCACTAAGTGCAATGTATTTGCATGACGTTACATAGAACTACATGTGTGTACGAAAAAAATACCTAAAACAAAAACAAACAAAAAAACATTTTAGCGACCTCAGGACGTTGGCAGTCGCTGTAAGTCTCACACGACCAATTTTACACTATTGAGGCACCCAAGCATTTTTTTCGTTGTTGCTGAACTGCATCCGAAAGATGTCCTCGAGAATAGAAGTATTGGAATCACTAAGTGCAACGTATTAGCATGACGTTACATAGAACTACATGTGTGTACGAAAAAAATACCTAAAACAAAAACAAACAAAAAAAGATTTTAGTGACCTCAGGATGTTGGCAGTCGCTGTAAGTCTCACACGACCAATTTTACACTATTGAGGCACCCAAACATTTTTTTCGTTGTTGCTGAACTGCATCCGTAAGTTGGCCTCGAGAATAGAAGTATTGGAGTCACTAAGTGCAACGTATTAGCATGACGTTTCATAGAACTACATGTGTGTACGAAAAAATACCTAAAACAAAAACAAAAAAAAGATTTTAGCGACCTCAGAACGTTGGCAGTCGCTGTAAGTCTCACACGACTAATTTTACACTATTGAGGCACCCAAACATTTTTCGTTGTTGCTGAACAGTATCCGAAAGATGTCCTCGAAAATAGAAGTATTGGAATTGTGTTGTAAGGGCCTCAGGAACTCAGGACTCAACCAGCGTCCGTTTAGAATCAGCCATTTAATCATCTGTCTCGAGGGCCCCTCCCTTTTGTACATTGTCGTCTTTTCCGGCTCACGCCTCGCGATGGCTATAGGTCCTAGCACATCTCCCCCTTTTAGCTAAAGGCTAAAGCGTACTATGGGTTTGACTACTCGGCCACTTCGGATCACAACGTGATCGGAATGTGGGTTCCCACAGGTCGGGTCTAGTGTTCTTTCCGTAATCCTATCTTGCGGTGGAAGGTCAGGTGATTTGGGCACTGTCGGAATCGGGACGAGATGAAATCGGGTCCGACTGAGATTCCCATCGTGTGCGTTGACGGAGTAGGACCTTGCAGTGTCCACCGACGACTGCACTATTCCAGTTTCGCGTCGATCGGTTATCCACACTCTATCCCCAGGCATCAAAGGTTGAAGCCGGCGGACGCCGTGTCGTCGGTCATTGTTACGTTTCTGATTCACGATCCTACGTTCTTCCGAAAGATTGAGGGCTTCTTTATCTACCTGACTTGGCTGAAGAAGGGACTCAGCCGTTGGTAGAGACGTACGCAATCTCCGTCCCATCAACAACTCTGCTGGACTGTAGCCGTTACCCAACGGTGTCGAGCGGTAGGCTTGTAACGCGACGTAGCTGTCCCCAGTTTTCTTCAAACTACGTTTGATAATGCCAACAGCAACTTCCACGAAGCCATTACTTTGGGGGTAACGTGGACTGGATGTTCTTTGCTCAAACCCCCAACTTTCGGCGAACTTCTGGAACTCCGACCCATGTATTTTTCGAAATTGTGGTCCGTTATCACTAAAGGCTACTTCAGGTGTTCCATGTCTTACAAAGAAAGTCTTCAAGTGAGTTATTATTGTAGTCGTTGTCAGACTGTTGAGAAGTGCAATCTCTGGAAACCTTGAAAAGTAGTCGGTGACGAGGAGGTAGTCTTTTCCTTCCAAGTAAAACAGGTCCATTGCGACTTTTTGCCATGGTCGATCTGGAAACTTTGATGGAATCAGTGGTTCGTGTCGGTTGTGTGTTTCTTGGATGCACTGTGTGCATGTGCGTACCACATCTTCCACTTGACGGGAAAGTCCAGGCCACCATACAGACTGTCGGGCACGCGCCCTACACTTGGTAATGCCTTGGTGTCCTTCGTGAAGTCTTTGTAGGATGTCACTGCGCATTGACCGAGGAATGATAATGCGGGATCCTCTCATGAGGATCCGGCATGCAAAGCTATTTCTGACCTATGAGGCCAGTAATCTCTGCAGTCAGTTTGAACCCCATTCCGTGTCGGCCAGCCTTCTTCACTGTACTTGTCCAGTGTCCTGCACGTGACATCTGCTACTTGCTTCTCTCGGATTTCTTTCAACCAATGGTCGGTTGCCGGCAAGCATGCTGTTAGTCCACTGACATATAGTGCAATTTGCTCCTGAAGGTCCCCTTGACCTGTCTCCTGTAGAGGCTTCCGAGAGAGAAGATCGGCAGTAATCAAGGCTTTTCCAGGAATGTGTCTCATGTCGTATGAGAATCGCATCATCCGAAGTTTCATCCTTTGAAGTCGTGGAGTGATGTCCGCTAAGTTTTTTGACGAGAAAATTGGCACAAGGGGCTTGTGATCTGTTTCAATCAAGACGTGAAGTACGGTTATAAAATCTTGGAACCTTTCACATGCCCACACGACCCCCAGGCCTTCTTTCTCCACTTGCGCATACCTCCTTTCGGTTTCAGTCAAAGTCCTTGAGGCATAGGCGACGGGTCGGTACGTTCCATCTTCTTGTTGTTGGCGCAGTACCGCTCCTAGCCCATACGATGAAGCATCAGTCGAAATGATTGTGTGCTTCCCTGGGTCGTAGTGTGCCAACACTGGACTTCTTGTGAATGCGTTCTTCAACTGGTCGAAACTTCTTTGTTGTTCGCTTGTCCAGATCCACTCGTTCTTTGTGCTTAGTAGGCAGTTTAGCGGGTAGGCAATCTCTGACATGCCTGGAACGAACTTCGTTTGGTAGTTTATCGTTCCGAGGAAACTTCTTAGTTCAGACACATTTGACGGCACTTTTATATCGACAATTGCTCTCATCTTGTTTGGGTCTGGTCGGACACCCTCCTGGTCGATGATGTTTCCAAGGAACTTAACTTGCTTAACGAAAAATTCACATTTCTCTGCGTTTAGGGTCATTCCTCTGTCCTGGAGCCGTTGGAGAGCATTACGAAGCCTTTCATGATGCTCTTCTGGAGTGCTTCCGTAGATAAGGACGTCTTCCATGTTGCACAGGACCGCTTGCAGACCTTCGAGAAACTGTGTCATCTTTTTCTGGAAAAACTCCGGTGCTGAAGTGATGCCGAAGGGCAATCTCCGGAACCTGAACCTTCCAAAAGGTGTTATGAAGGTCGTCATAAGTCGAGACTCTTCGGCTAGTTCAAACTGCCAAAATCCGGAGTTGGCATCAATCTTAGAAAAGTATTTCGCTCCAGCGAGTTGTCCCAGCACGTGTTCTCCAATTGGCAAAGGATGCACTTCTCTTTTCACGTACTTGTTTAGCCCGGACAAATCTACGCAGATGCGCACGTCTCCATTGGATTTTGCGACTATAACCATCCCAGAGCACCACTCTGTTGGCTCTTCCACGGGTTCTATTACTTGCATCTTGACCATTTCCTCAAGCTTCTCCTTTGTCTTGTTTAGCAAGGGAATGGCTACTCTCCGAGGCGTCATCAGTGCAAAAGGAACTGCGTCATCTCGTAGCTCAATTTTGTAAGCTTCTTTCACGTGTCCCAGCCCAGAAAAAAAGTTTGGGAAACTCACATTTCGGCTTGACGTCTCAAGTACGTAAAGTCGCAACATCGCAGACCTTCTGGACGATTCCCAGCTTCTCACTGGCATCTCTCGAAAGAAGAGCTTCATCCAAGTCGTTAACAACCTACAGGTCCGCTTTTGTCGACCTGGTTCTGTAGGTCATGTCCTTCGTGATCATTCCCAGCACGTCTAGTTCATGGCGACCGGGACCCTTTAGGATCTTCGTGGGCCTCTGCAGGGACGTCGCTGAAAAAGACGCTTTGTACGTCTCTGTCGGAATGACTGTCACGTCGGCGCCAGTGTCGACCTTGAAGACGATTGGCACCTCGCCAACTTGCACTTTCACCGTCCACCGTTGACTGTTTTCGCATTGGATGACTCCAAGGAATGCAGTCTCTGTACAGGAAACTTGGTTCAGCGCTGCGGTGTTTCGGCATTGGCGGGCGTAATGTCCAATTATGCGACATCTGTTGCAAATCGCCTTTCGTGCCGGACACTGTTTCGAATGCTGACTCTTGCCACAGCGTGAGCAGTGTCCAGTCGGTGCTTGAAACTGAGTAGAGTTGGGTACCGTCTTCTCGCCCACTCTTCCTCCACGACTGGCTTCTTTGATACGTAAAGGCGATCCACGTTGGTTCCACTGGACGCGTGAAGTCTGCTCTGTTGGTCTTTCACAACCTCAGACTGTCGCGTCATGTTTGTCGCTTTTTCAAGCGTCAAGTCTGGATCAAGCTGCAGTCTTTCAGAAAGCTTGTGATCTTTAAGTCCTACCACTATCCTGTCTCGTATCATTTCGTCGTGGAGTGTGCCGAAGTTGCATAACTTGGCAAGCTTCTGCAGATCTGTTATGAACTCTTCGACATTCTCTCCTTCTCTTTGACATATCCGATGGAAAGTGGCTCGCTCATAAACAACGTTCCGCCTCACGACAAAGTGGTTCTCAAAGGCTTGGAGCACGGCGCTGTAGTCTGTCATTTGCTGTTCAGGTAAACTAAGAGACAGCAGGATATCATCCGCTTTATCCCCCATAAAGTAGATGAGAGCATTCACCTGTTCTCTTCCTGGCTTCGCAGCGAGACCACTGACGACTCGAAATCGTTCGAAGCGGCGTTTCCACGAGGTCCATTCTTCTGGGTTTGCAAAGGTGTACGGCTCTGGGGGTTGACACAAGAAGCTGGACGTGGCCATTGCTTGCGTAGCTCCTACTCCGGCAATATCGCCTTGGCGCACTTCTGGCACCATGTGTTGTCAGGGCCTCAGGAACTCAGGACTCAACCAGCGCCCGTTTAGAATCAGCCATTTAATCATCTGTTTCGAGCGCTCCTCCCTTTTCTTCATCGTCGTCTTTTCCGGCTCACGCCTCGCGATGACTATAGCTCCTAGCACAGGAATCACTAAGTGCAACGTATTAGCATGACGTTACATAGAACGACATGTGTGTACGAAAAAAATACCTAAAACAAAAACAAACAAAAAAATTATAGCGATTTCAGGACGTTGGCAGTCGCTGTAAGTCTCACACGACCAATTTTACACTATTGAGGCACGCAAACATTTTTTTCGTTGTTGCTGAACTGCGTCCGAAAGATGTCCTCGAGAATAGAAGTATTGGAATTACTAAGTGCAACTTATTAGAATGACGTTACTTAGAACTACATGTGTGTACGAAAAAAATACCTAAACACAAAAAAAAAGATTTTAGCGACCTCAGAATGTTGCAGTCGCTGTAAGTCTCACACGACCAATTTTACACTATTGAGGCACCCAAACATTTTTTTCGTTGTTGCTGAACTGCATCCGAAAGTTGTCCTCGAGAATAGAAGTATTGGAATCACTAAGTGCAACGTATTAGCATGACGTTACATAGAACTACATGTGTGTGCAAAAAAAATACCTAAAACAAAACAAAAAAAAATTTAGCGACCTCAGGACGTTGGCAGTCGCTGTAAGTCTCACACGACCAATTTTACACTATTGAGGCACCCAAAGATTTCTTTTCGTTGTTATTGAACTGCATCCGAAAGATGCCTTCGAGGATAGAAGTATTTGAATCACTAAGTGCAACGTATTAGCATGACGTTACATAGAACTATATGTGTGTACGAAAAAAATACCTAAACCAAAAAAAAAAAAAGATTTTAGCGACCTCAGATTGTTGGCCGTCGCTTGAAGTCTCACACGACCAATTTTACACTATTGAGGCACCCAAGGATTTTTTTCGTTGTTGGTGAACTGCATCCGAAAGATGACCTCGAGAATAGAAGTATTGGAATCACTAAGTGCAACTTATTAGCATGACGTTACATAGAACTACATGTGTGTACGAAAGAAATACCTAAAAAAAAGATTTTAGCGACCTCAGGACGTTGGCAGTCGCTGTCAGTCTCAAACGACCAATTTTACACTCTTGAGGCACCCAAACATTTTTTCGTTGTTGCTGAACTGCATCCGAAAGATGTCCTCGAGAATAGAAGTATTGGAATAACTAAGTGCAACGTATTAGCATGACGTTACATAGAACTACATGTGTGTGCGAAAAAAAATACCTAAAACAAAAACAAAAAAAAAAAGATTTTAGCTACCTCAGGACGTTGGCAGTCGCTGTAAGTCTCACACGACCAATTTTACACAATTGAGGCACCCAAACATTTTTTTCGTTGTTGCTGAACTGCATCCGAAAGATGTCCTCGAGAATAGAAGTATTGGAATCACTAAGTGCAACGTATTAGCATGACGTTACATAGAACTACATGTGTGTACGAAAAAAATACCTAAAACAAAAACAAATAAAAACTTTTAGCGACCTCAGGACGTTGGCAGTCGCTGTAAGTCTCACACGACCAATTTTACACTATTGAGGCACGCAAACATTTTTTTCGTTGTTGCTGAACTGCATCCGAAAGTTGTCCTCGGGAATAGAAGTATTGGAATCACTAAGTGCAATGCATTAGCATGACGTTACATAGAACTACATGTGTGTACAAAAAATATACCTAAAACAAAAACAAAACAAAAATATTTTAGCGACCTCAGGACGTTGGCAGTCCTGTAAGTCTCACACAACCAATTTTACAATTTTGAGGCACCCAAACATTTTTTTTCGTTGTTGTTGAACTACATCCGAAAGATGTGTTCGAGAATAGAAGTATTGGAATCACTAAGCGCAACGTATTAGCATGACGTTACATAGAACTACAGGTGTGTACGAAAAAAATACCTAAAACAAGAACAAAAAAATTTGGCGACCTCAGGACGTTGGCAGTCGCTGTAAGTCTCACACGACTAATTTTACACTATTGAGGCAACCAAACATTTTTTTCATTGTTGCTGAACTGCATCCAAAAGATGTCCTCGAGAATAGAAGTATTGGAATCACTAAGTGCAACGTTTTAGCATGACGTTTCATAGAACTACATGTGTGTCTGAAAAAATACCTAAAACAAAAACAGAAAAAAAGATTTTAGCGACCTCAGAACGTTGGCAGTCGCTGTAAGTCTCACACGACTACTTTTACACTATTCAGGCACCCAAACATTTTTTTCGTTGTTGCTGAACTGCATCCGAAAGATGTCCTCGAGAATAGAAATATTGGAATCACTAAATGCAACGTATTAGCATGACGTTACATAGAACTACATGTGTGTACAAAAAATACCTAAAAAAAGGATTTTAGCGACCTCAGAACGTTAGCATTGGCTGTGAGTCTCACACGACCAATTTTACACTATTGAGGCACCCAAACATTTTTTCATTGTTGCTGAACTGCATCCGGAAGATGTCCTCGAGAATAGAAGTATTGGAATCACTAAGTGCAACGTATTAGCATGACGTTACATAGAACTACATGTGTGTACAAAAAAACTACCTAAAACAAAAACAAAAAGAAAAGATTTTAGCGACCTCAGGACGTTGGCAGTCGCTGTAAGTCTCACACGACTAATTTTACACTATTGAGGCACCCAAACATTTTTTTCATTGTTGCCGAACTGCATCCAAAAGATGTCCTCGAGAATAGAAGTATTGGAATCACTAAGTGCAACTTATTAGCATGACGTTACATAGAACTACATGTGTGTACGAAAAAGTTACCTAAAACAACAACAAACAAAGATTTTAGCGACCTCAGAATGTTGGCAGTCGCTGTAAGTCTCACACGACTAATTTTACACTATTGAGGCTCGCAAACATTTTTTTCGTTGTTGCTGAACTGCATCCGAAAGATGACCTCAAGAATAGAAGTATTGAAATCACTAAGTGCAATTTATTCGAATGACGTTACATAGAACTACATGTGTGTACGAAACAAATACCTAAAAAAAAAGATTTTAGCGACCTCAGAACGTTGGCAGTCGCTGTAAGTCTCACACGACCAATTTTACGCTATTGAGGCATCCAAACATTTTTTTCGTTGTTGCTGAACTGCGTCCGAAAGATGTCCTCGAGAATAGAAGTATATGTATCACTAAGTGCAACGTATTAGCATGACGTTACATAGAACTCCATGTGTACGAAAAAAATTCCTAAAACAAAAAGAAAAAAAAAAAGATTTTAGCGACCTCAGAACGTTGGCAGTCGCTGTAAGTCTGACACGACTAATTTTACACTATCGAGGCACGCAAACATTTTTTTTCGTTGTTGCTGAACTGCATCCGAAAGATGTCCTCGAGAATAGAAGTATTGGAATCACTAAGTGCAACGTATTAGCATGTCGTTACATAGAACTCCATGTGTGTACGAAAAAATACCTAAAACAAAAAAAGATTTTAAGGACCTCAGGACGTTGGCAGTCGCTGTAAGTCTCACACGACCAATTTTACGCTACTGAGGCACCCAAACGATTTTTTCGTTGTTGCTGAACTGCGTCCGAAAGATGTCCTCGAGAATAGAAGTATATGTATCACTAAGTGCAACGTATTACCATGACGTTACATAGAACTCCATGTGTGTACGAAACAAATACGTAAAACAAAAAGAAAAAAAAAAGATTTTAGCGACCTCAGAACGTTGGCAGTCGCTGTGAGTCTGACACGACTAATTTTACACTATTGAGGTACCCAAACATTTTTTTCGTTGTTGCTGAACTGCATCCGAAAGATGTCCTCGAGAATAGAAGTATTGGAATCACTAAGTGCAACGTATTAGCATGACGTCACATAGAACTACATGTGTGTTCGAAAAAAATACCTAAAACAAAAACAAACAAAAAAGATTTTAGCGCCCTCAGGACGTTGGCAGTCGCTGTAAGTCTCACACGACCAATTTTACACTATTGAGGCACCCAAACATTTTTTTTCGTTGTTGCTGAACTTCATCCGAAAGTTGTCCTCGATAATAGAAGTATTGGAATCACTAAGTGCAACGTATTAGCATGACGTTTCATAGAACTACATGTGTGTACGAAAAAAATACCTAAAAAAACAAAAAATAAAGATTTATCGACCTTAGAAAGTTGGCAGTCGCTGTAAGTCTTACAAGACTAATTTTACACTATTCAGGCACCGGAAAATTTTTTTGTTGTTGCTGAACTGCATCCGAAAGATGTCCTCGAGAATAGAAGTATTGGAATCACTAAGTGCAACGTGTTAGCATGACGTTACATATAACTACATGTGTGTACGGAAAAAATACCTAAAACAAAAACAAAAAAAAAGATTTTAGCGACCTCAGGACGTTTCAGTCGCTGTAAGTCTCACACGACCAATTTTACACTATTGAGGCACGAAAACATTTTTTTCGTTGTTGCTGAACTGCATCCGAAAGATGTCCTCGAGAATAGAAGTATTGGAATCACTAAGTGCAACGTATTAGCATGACGTTTCATAGAACTACATGTGTGTACAAAAAAAATACCTAAAAAAAAAAAATTTTAGCGACCTCAGAACGTTGGCAGTCGCTGTAAGTCTCACATGACTAATTTTACACTATTGAGGCACCCAAACATTTTTTTCGTTGCTGCTGAACTGCATCCGAAAGATGTCCTCAAGAATAGAAGTATTGGAATCACTAAGTGTAACGTATTAGCATGACGTTACATAGAACTACATGTGTGTACGAAAAAAATACCTAAAACACGAACAAATAAAAGATTTTAGCGACCTCAGGACGTTGGCAGTCGCTGTAAGTCTCACACGACTAATTTTACACTATTGAGGCACCCAAACATTTTTTTTCATTGTTGCTGAACTGCATCCGAAAGATGTCCTCGAGAATAGAAGTATTAGAATCACTAAGTGCAACGTATTAGCATGACGTTACATAGAACTAAATGTGTGTACAAAAAAATACCTAAAACAAAAACAAAAAAAAAGATTTTAGTGACCTCAGGACGTTGGCTGTCACTGTAAGTCTCACACGACCAATTTTACACTATTGAGGCACCCAAACATTTTTTTCGTTGTTGCTGAACTTCATCCGAAAGTTGTCCTCGATAATAGAAGTATTGGAATCACTAAGTGCAACGTATTAGCATGACGTTTCGTAGAACTACATGTGTGTTCGAAAAAAATACCTAAAACAAAAACAAACAAAAAAGATTTTAGCGCCCTCAGGACGTTGGCAGTCGCTGTAAGTCTCACACGACCAATTTTACACTATTGAGGCACCCAAACATTTTTTTCGTTGTTGCTGAACTTTATCCGAAAGTTGTCCTCGATAATAGAAGTATTGGAATCACTAAGTGCAACGTATTAGCATGACGTTTCATAGAACTACATGTGTCTACGAAAAAAATACCTAAAAAAAACAAAAAATAAAGATTTATCGACCTTAGAAAGTTGGCAGTCGCTGTAAGTCTTACAAGACTAATTTTACACTATTCAGGCACCCAAACATTTTTTTCGTTGTTGCTGAACTGCGTCCGAAAGATGTCCTCGAGAATAGAAGTATTGGAATCACTAAGTGCAACGTGTTAGCATGACGTTACATAGAACTACATGTGTGTACGGAAAAAATACCTAAAACAAAAACAAAAAAAAAAGATTTTAGCGACCTCAGGACGTTGGCAGTCGCTGTAAGTCTCACACGACCAATTTTACACTATTGAGACACCCCAAAAGTTTTTTCGTTGTTGCTGAACTGCATCCCAAAGTTGTCCTCGAGAATAGAAGTATTGGAATCACTAAGTGCAACGTATTAGCATGACGTTTCATAGAACTACATGTGTGTTCGAAAAAAATACCTAAAACAAAAACAAAAAAAAAAGATTTTAGCGACCTCAGGACGTTGGCAGTCGCTGTAAGTCTCACATGACTAATTTTACACTATTGAGGCACCCAAACATTTTTTTTCATTGTTGCTGAACTGCATCCGAAAGATGTCCTCGAGAATAGAAGTATTAGAATCACTAAGTGCAACGTATTAGCATGACGTTACATAGAACTAAATGTGTGTACAAAAAAATACCTAAAAGAAAAACAACAAAAATGATTTTAGCGACCTCAGGACGTTGGCAGTCGCTGTAAGTCTCACACGACCAATTTTACACCATTGAGGCACCCAAACACTTTTTTCGTCCTTGCTGAACTGCATCTGAAAGATGTCCTCCAGAATAGAAGTATTGGAATCACTAAGTGCAACGTATTAGCATGACGTTACATAGAACTACATGTGTGTACAAAAAAAATACCTAAAACAAAAACAAAAAAAAAGATTTTAGTGACCTCAGGACGTTGGCTGTCACTGTAAGTCTCACACGACCAATTTTACACTATTGAGGCACCCAAACATTTTTTTCGTTGTTGCTGAACTGCATCCGAAAGTTGTCCTCGAGAATAGAAGTATTGGAATCACTAAGTGCAACGTATTAGCATGACGTTTCATAAAACTACAGGTGTGTACGAAACAAATACCTCAAACAAAAACAAACAAAAAAGATTTTAGCGACCTCAGAACGTTAGCAGTCGCTGTAAGTCTCAAACGACTAGTTTTACACTATTGAGGCACCCAAACATTTTTTTCGTTGTTGCTGAACTGCATCCGAAAGATGTCCTCGAGAATAGAAGTATTGAAATCGCTAAGTGCAACGTATTAGCATGACGTTACATAGAACTACACGTGTGTACAAAAAAATTCCTAAAACAAAAACAAATAAAAATTTTTAGCTACCTCAGCACGTTGGCAGTCGCTGTAAGTCTCACACGACCAATTTTACACTATTGAGGCATCCAAACATTTTTTTTTCGTTGTTGCTGAAATGCATCCGAAAGATGTCTTCGAGAATAGAAGTATTGGAATCACTAAGTGCAACGTATTAGCATCACGTTACATAGAACTACATGTGCGTCCAAAAAAATACCTAAAACAACAACAAAAACATTTAGCGACCTCAGGACGTTGGCAGTCGCTGTAAGCCTCACACGACCAATTTTACACTATTGAGGCACCCAAACATTTTTTTCGTTGTTGCTTAACTGCATCCGAAAGTTGTCCTCGAGAATAGAAGCATTGGAATCACTAAGTGCAACGTATTAGCATGAAGTTTCATAGAACTACATGTGTGTTCGAAAAAAATACCTAAACCAAAAGAAAAAAAAGATTTTAGCGACCCCAGAACGTTGGCAGTCGCTGTAAGTCTCACACGACCAATTTTACACTATTGAGGCACCCAAACGTTTTTTCCGTTGTTGCTGAACTGCATCCGAAAGATATCCTCGAGAATAGAAGTATTGGAATCACTAAGTGCAACTTATTAGCATGAAGTTACATAGAACTACATGTGTGTACGAAAAAAATACCTAAAAAAAGATTTTAGCGACCTCAGAACGTTGGCAGTCGCTGTAAGTGTCACACGACCAATTTTACACTATTGAGGCACCCAAACATTTTTTTCGTTGTTGCTGAACTGCATTCGAAGGATGACCTTGGGAATGGAAGTATTGGGATCACTAAGTGCAACGTATTAGCATGACGTTACATAGAACTTCATGTGTGTACGAAAAAAATACCTAAAACAAAAAAAAAAAGGTTTTAAGGACCTCAGGACGTTGGCACTCACTGTACCCAGGCAGCACCGAGTTCTGGGCCAAAACTTGGCTTGCGTCTGGCAGTTTAGGGCATTAAAAAGCCCGAAGAAGCCAAAGTAGTGCCAAACCTGACCTCCCTTGGCAACAGTCTGGGTATCTTGGCCCTAATTCGCCAAACAAGTGCCAAACTTAGGCTTCGCTCCCGGGTAGTTCGGTTATTATCTGGCATCTTCGGGCCTAAATCGCCTAACAAATGCCAAACTTAGGGTTACTGCCCCCCGCTAGTTCGGCAGATCTTTGGCATTTTTGGGCCAAAATCGCCAAACTTATGCCAAAGTTAGGCTTCACTTTTTGATAGTTCGGCTATCACCTGGCACATTCGGGCCAAAATCGCCACAGATGTGCCAGAGTTAGGCTTACTACCTTGTAGTTCGGCAGAGCTTTGGCATTTTTGGGCCAAAATCGCCAAACTAATGCCAAAGTTAGGCTTCACTTTTTGACAGTTAGGCTATCACCAGGCACATTCGGGCCAAAATCGCCACAGATGTGCCAGAGTTAGGCTTACTACCTTGTAGTTCGGCAGAGCTTTGGCATTTTCGGGACAAAATCGCCAACCTAATGCCAAAGTTAGGCTTCACTTTTTGACAGTTCGGCTGTCACCTAGCACATTCGGGCCAAAATCGCCACAAATGTGCCAGAGTTAGGCTTACTACCTTGTAGTTCGGTTGAGATCTGGCATCTTTGGGCCCAAGTCGCCAAGCGAGTGCCCAAGTTAGGCTTCGCTTCCCGATAGTTTGGCTGTGATCTGGCAGCGACGTGCCAAAGGTGCCAAACAAGTGCCAGAACTAGGCTTACTGCCTTGGAGTTCGGCTGATGAGGTATTTGATGTACGCGGGTGGTCTTCATCTTAATTAAATAGAAATCAAGTTTTATTCTGCTGGCAACTTTATCTTATTTTGGTTGTCTCTTGATTTCTGCAGTCCAAAGGTTGGCTGAATGTTTTGACGCGGCTGGAGCAGGCTTTGCAAACGCAAATTGTGCCAGATGTTTTACTCGCGCGTAGGTACACAAGCCAATATCGGGACGCGCCGTGAGACTGGTTCGACATTATGACGCGTTCACACCGGCGATGCGATCTAGTCGCGCCATAACTTTCATCGCAAAAGCGACCATCGCGGGCAAAAAGTGACGGGTTTTGAGCAGTCCTTGCTGACCCGACGTTTTGCGATGCACTCTAGTCGCGGAGAGGCCGAGCCAACCAACGGCGTTCGGAGCGAGAGTTTTTGAGACGCGACTCGCCAACGAAGGCATTGGACTCGCTCATCGCGCACGCCAAATTGACCAACTAATTGCTTTTTTTTTTCTTTTTTTTTTTTTTTTTTGCGATGCGATTTAGCTGGATCGCTCGACTGCTATCCCCGGTGTGAATCCGCCTTTACAGAAAGTGCTGCCATTGAGCTAACACTGCGCAAGACGGATGTGCGCACGTCTCAACAAGATATATCATTATTAAGGGGTGTCCAAACTGGACACTACAAAACGAACGACTCCTACAAATCGTGAAAATTGAAGCGGACGCGCCCGCTTCAAGCCCGCTTCAATTTTCACGATTTGTCGGAGTCGTGTCCTGTTTGGACATTCCTTTATGCTGCGCATTGCAAAAGCGAGCGTGGCTCTGTGCGTGTCTTGCATTGTGATTGAGCACTGTCAAATCCTAGCGATAACAAAGTGCGGAAACGACCGCGGCTCTATGGCGCGGTTCCCGCATCACACTTGGGGGATGAAAATGAAATCCCGGAAATTGTCCTATTTTAGCGTGTTGAAACTTTTTAAACATTAAAAAGTGGAGACACAAAAGGAACGATAAAGACAGGACAATCTCTGAACTTTAAAGCCGCTGTACAAACGGGACGTTCTGCAGAGAAGAACCTTCTCTCCCGAAGCTGGGGGACGGGGAGGGAAAGGTCAAGCGTTGGATGGAAGGTTAGAGAATGGGATTAGCCTCGGGGCGAGGCCATCCTCTCGAGAGGGAGTGGGGACGGAACAAAGCTGGCCGTGGTGGTTCCGGCTACCAGGTGGAAGAAAGTTAAGCTTGTCAAACGGCGACCTCGGATCCGAGGACGGGCACGCCAGAGAATTTGAAAATAGCTGCTTGATTAGCCGGACGACCCAGTGCGGTCTACTGGTTCTAGAAGGTGACTCGGATGAAGAAAACTCGTTTTGGTCGAAAACTCTAAAAGCATTCTGGACGTGAACCCTTGCCACAAATAAAAATAACACATGCATGAAAAACTGCGAAGGCACCTAAGCTTTCGCCTATGATGTGGGAATGCGTGAGCATTACTGGCAAAGTTATGTTGGCGCAACTTGCAATAAAGAAAGAAAAAAAAAAGTTATGTTGGCTACAATAAAGAAAAAAAAAAGTTATGTTCGGGCAACGGATAGCGCGCTAGTTTCACGATCAAGAGGGCCTAGCTTCGAAACCGGGCAGGGGATGGTTTTTTTTGTCGTGTTATTTTTTTTCGTTTTTTTTTTGTTTGTTTGGTCACGTGGCAAGAAAAATCACATGAACAGAATTTTTTTTGGCCAAGTCACCAGAGATTTTTTTTCTAATTTCTTATTTTCTTCAGTCTTTCTTTCTTTCTTTCTTTCTTTTTTCCTTTTTTTCGGTTTACGCTTCCTATCACAAAACTCTTTGCACCTATTTCGCGTTAGATTGGCGTTAGCCAAATCATTTTATTTATGGCAGGGAATTCTGCCGTACGTATCTTATGTTGCTATTACCAACCCTGGATTTCGTCCGGCAACCAGTTTGGGAATGACGACGCCAAATTTCTGTTATAATTTCTTTGAGGTCTAAGGCCTCGTTATCCGTCGGCCTCTAAGATTGGCTCTTCAAGTATCTTCTGGGAAAGAGTTGACGACAGGCATCTTTAAGGAGCACGTGTGTCGACCAGAGTAAACATTGCTGAAGCGCCTCTAGTGTGATTTCGGCCGTAAATAACTGGAGGCCCCGGGCAAACCAACCCAATGGAGAAAAGTATCTACCTTTCTGGTTTCATACAGAGCTATGAAAGTCAGAAGGGACGAATCCCAGCCGAGTCAAACTACCGGCTTGCAAACGCAATCGTGTTGATAATAGCGCAAAGGAGTTTGTATGACTCTCTCTGGCGGTGCGCAGAGGGTAAAGGCACGGAGGTAATACATGCTTTTGCCCAGTCACCTCGCGAACGGTTGGGTATTGGCTGCAGAGATCCATTTCGCGTTGTCTTATTACGGGATTATATCTTGATTTCTTTGTTCCTAGTTTCACAGACAGAACGAAATCGCTTTTCTCGTGTGGTGTCACGGCGGGAAGACAGAAATCAATCAGAGTACCGAAATTCGACGCATGTGCTCGTTCTATAGCGCTTCTAAAAACCGTGCGATCACGGCTGTGTATCGTCAACATTGCATAAACTGCCGTTACTTGTACTCGTATTGCATCGTGAGGGAACGACTATGATTGGGTAAACAGAAATAGGGAGAATGGGTGCGTGTGATTTGTTGAAGTTCGAATCAACAAATCGAGCTTCAACGAATGCGATAGTATTGCATTCACTCAACCAGCTATATGAGTTTTCAGATCCTTCCAAGTATGCGATTCGTGTTCTGCCAGTGGTACCTCAGTTAGATTAAAAAACAAAATCCACGCTAAAAAAAAAAAAAAAAATTACGGTGACTCGAGTTGCTCCCGCGCCGAATCATGTTTCACGTAAGCGTAATTTTGGGTTCGATGCACGACGAGGGGTCTTCAATTATAAAAATATTTTGATTACGATTATTTGCGGCGCTAAAAATTTGAAAGCCAAGCAGTGAAGACAATGGTGTTCTTATAATTATTATATACATTTTATTTTACACTGTTTGAATACGCTGCCGTCGTTATGTCCTTGAATTATTGGCTAGCTTGTGGCGGCCAGGGAAGTCTTGCAGGACCATTATGATAGCACCTACACTAAACCTGCCGCGCTTCGAAAAATGTTAGTCCAATGCATACCAGCTTGTTCAAGGCGGACGAAGCATTACGCATCCGGCAAAGCACATTAAATCGCTGCCCGCGACGTTTTTTATTTATTTATTTATTTATTTATCTTTTTTTTTTTTTTTTTTTTTTTTTGTGCAGCGAGATCATTTTTAGTCAAGCAGCACGCCCCCTCTACGGCGGGTTATGCCGGATTAACGGAGGCGTCTCCTAATCCATTCTCCGTGTTGGCCCCTCGGGGGAGGGCGGTGAAGTGAGGAAAGGAGGGCAGGAGAGGAGGAAACGCAAAAAAAGTGGAAAGAGCGAACTTTATTTTCGGCTTCAACCTCAAAACCCGCCCGCTCCGTGGGAGTACCGGAAAGAGAAATCTTGGCGGAAGGAGAGGAACCGAAGGAAGTGTACGCGATCCCCCTGTCCTGCGGGACCAGGTACATCGGGCAAACGGGGCGATGCCTCAACGACCGACTCCGAGAACATCAAATGGACGCCGAAAGAGCTGCTTCGGAGTCAAAGCACCCGATAGTCATTCACGGGAGAAAATGTCCCGGTTGCGCTCCTAATTTATGTAATAACAAAAACGACTTGACATAACAAAAATAACAATTTAATTAAACGTTGCGCCTCCAATGCGGGAGGCATCTTCAGTAGAGCACAGAGCGAGTGAGAGTCGCACAAAAATGTTCGGCTATTTAGGCATAAAGTTAGTGTACACGTCCGGCAGGGGGCCACGGTTCTTGTTTACCAGCGATGAATCACTTCCGCATTTGTCATTCTGGATGAACCAAGATTCCAGCAGCTTCCTCGGTCCCCACCTTATATCTCTCGCCAAGGTCGATGCCTTGACAAAGTCAAATTGGTGTCCTCACGTCCATGCGTGGTCGACGAGTTCGGACTTGAAGCGGGTGGCGTTCGTGGAATTGGCGACATCCCGTGCGTGTTCTTTTAGTCTTGTTATTCTTTTTCGTCCCGTCTCTCCAATGTAGGAAGCGTCACATTCCTTGCAGTGCACCTGGTAGATCACGCCCCTTTCTGCCTCTGGCGGGGTCGGGTCTTTTGGCATGGAGATAACATTGACAATTGTTCTTTCGTACCCCCAACGGCCTAAGGGCGCGTCCCAATGCCTCCGGGATGCACACGACGTCACGTGTTCGTTCGGCTCGATCCGGGCGCCGATGGGACATTTGTTTCTTAACGCGATTGACAAACCAGTCGGGGTAGTTACGTTTTTCAAAGCCTCCCGCACATGGCTAAGTTCTTGAATGCTAAGTGTTGACTTAGATGGGACAGTTTCTGAACGATGAAGTAACGATTTTACAACTGAGCTTTTGTGTTGAGTAGGGTGATGAGAGTGGTAGTCAAGAAAGTTTTGTCTGTCACATGGTTTACGATATACGGATGTCTCCATCTTAAAAAAAGGTTCACTAGTTCTATGGACACGTACATCTAAACACGGCAAGGTACTGTCGGTTTCATGTTCGCAGGTGAACTGAATGGACTACTTCCAAAACCGACGCGCCCCATCGCGGCGAAATACCACGCAATGCACTCTGGGAATTAGTTGGCCACTCAGTTTCGGTTTCGACTGAGCAGCTTCATCTCATGCTATCACGCCGCGACCGAACGCGCTGCTTGCGTTTTCGGTTATCTGACTTTTCACGAACGTACAATGCACTCATTCTCGAGCGATACAAAACGAAGACCGGGACACTTTCCTTGGTTCCCGAAACACCGGGTATTGTGCGTGCGTATGCGTACGTAGTAAGTCGTGGCTTAGTCACCTCACCCCACGAGTGCATGTTTGAGTTCAATTTCAATAATCCCGTCTAGTACCAGTGAACTAGAACTGAAATTTGTTCATATAAAGCCTTACACGTATTTTTTTTTTTTGCTAAACGTCCGTTTCTTGTTACTTCATTGGGCGAAAGCAAGCCGCATCCTCACAGGGCATCAAAGTTGAGCCCCGCGTTTACGCATAAACTTTTAAGGAAACGCAATAAATTCGACCTCACTGCTAGCTGCACAAAATTACTGTGATGTCTTCCTCGTGTCATCATATATCTCCCACTAAAATTTTATGCTGATAGAACATTAACTTTTCGCAAACGCTGAGATCGGCTAGCTACGACGGAGGCCCTAACAAGCGTCCCCTACTCCTCGCTAAGCCTTTTTGCACGAGTTTTTACTGACGCTCAAGATCTGTGCCTGAACGGTATGTCTGAAATTATCTCGGCATACTCAGGCAGAAATAAAACAAACACATAACAAATATTATGGCCATTAGCAACCGTCAAACGCGCTTTGAATTCGTTCGAGCACTTGTGTGAAGAATGTCGCACCGTGCGGCGGACGGGCGTGAACCCCTGTGCGGTGCGCATAGGGGTTCATGCCCGTCCGGCGCACTTCCGGCGAACGGTGCGACATTCTTCACACAAGTGCTTGACTTTTGCTTTCTTAAAACTGTCTGGGCAGGATAACTCTATGCGCATACGCGATGTTGAATATTAGTGGAAAGCAAGCGGGTGGGGACTTCACTTCGTGCAGTGCTGCGGGTCAGTACAGAATAAGAGATAAGAAGCGTGTTAAAATTGAGCTTTTCAGTGGCGCCTCCAAGGTTTACCTCGCATACTCAGGCACATTAAGAAAAACAGTAATTTCAAGACGTAATATTTCGTCTATGGACGCACAAAGCAAACAAACTTCCTGATCAACAACACTAATGTAAAGGCGCGAGTTCGATGTATGCGTACTAATTGGTTGCTACTGCTTGTTGATTCGTACGCAAGCAAGATCCCCGAGCTTCGCAGCGTCGAGATTCCCAACACTGGCTCGTCCACATACCTCGATTGGAACGCTAACAGGAAGGCTCAAGTACAAAAATGCAAGCATGTGTTTAGAACATTTCTAAAGTTCAAGCTGATATAATTACAATTACAACAAGCATGTGTTAAGACAAGCTATACGTCTCAGGCTTGTGCTAAAGCTTCGAGGTCTGGCAATTTAGGTTTGTTTAGAGACCACAAATGACGCTCTCGGGACCAGAAAACGATCTCTTGCTGACGTGTCGATCGAAACCGAAACCATGCCACCCTCCTCCCTGGCCAACTAGTTCCCAGAGTGCAACGCGCGCCGTGTTGCATGCAGGGCTTTATGGAAGTAGTCTATTGAGGGGTTGACACTATTCAAATTGCGGTGAAAATCAGTTACGTTCTCTCTGTTAACCATTACAAAAGTGTCATCGACATAACGACGGTAGAACTTCACGGGGAAATCAATGCCAGACATTACCTTTCCTCAACATATTCCATGACGAGATTCGAGACGGTGACGGAAACTGAACTCCCCATAGGGCATCCGCTGACCTGATGATATATGTCCCCATTAAAACTAAGATTACACTGGTTGAGACAAAAACGCAAAAGGAGTATAACGTCTTCAACAAGGAGGGTTGTGCGAGTGGACAACGACTGGTCTGCCAACAACCGGTCACGGGCGATATCAACCGCCAGGGCGTTGGGGACATTCGTAAATAATGAAATCACATCAAAGGATACCATAGCCTCGTGCGGAAGCAGGGTCTTAGCGCGTATATGTTCAACAAAGGCATGGGAATTCCGGAGGCTAAACTCATTTTTTCTTGTAAGAGGGCTCAGAATCCTAACCAGATATTTGGAAAGGCTGTAAATGGATGAACTAAAAAAGATACAATCGGGCGTAGGGGGCAACCCGGTTTGTGAATTTTGGGGAGTTCATACATCTTGGGTGTCGCGGCGTCAAAGGAGTAGAGACGACGGTATAGGTCGTGACTGATGCGTCCTTTCTTTTTCAGCTCTCGAAGGTGGTCAACTAACTCTCTTTCGGACTTAGCAGCGGGATCTCTTGATAGCCTCACGAAATAGTGACTGTCGTTTATAACTTCATACATCTTCTTCATGTAGTCATCCCTATCAAGCACAACGGTTCTTTTTCCTTTGTCGGCCTTTAAACTCATGATGGAGCTGTCTGACTTCAACTCATTAAGACCAATGCGTTCTTGTTGACCAACAAACAAATGTCCCATCGGCGCCTGGATCGAGCCGAACAAACACGTTACGTTAAGGGTTTCGGAGGCATTGGGACGCGGCCTTTGGCCGTTGGGGGTACGAACTGTATACAAACCCTACAGAACAATCGCCAATGTTATCTCCAAGCCAAAAGATCCGACCCTGCCAGAGGCAGAAAGGGTCGTGATTTACCAGGTACAGTGCAAGGAATGTGACGCTTCCTACATTGGAGCGACGAGACGAAAAAGAAAACAAGACTAAAAGAACACGCACGGAACCGCCACCCGCTTCATGTCCGAACTCGTCGACCACGCATGGACGTCAGGACACCAATTTGACATTGACAAGGCATCCACCTTGGAGGGGGATAAAAGGTGGGAACCGAGGAAGCTGCTGGAATCTTGGTTCATCCAGAACGACAAACGCGGAAGTGATTCATCGCTGGTAAACAAGAACCGTGGCCCCCTGCCGGACGTGTACACAAACTTTATGCCTAAATAACCGAACTTTTTTGCGCGACTCTCACTCGCTCTGCGCTCTACTGAAGATGCCTCCCGCATGGGAGGCGAAACGTTTAATTAAATTGTTATTTTTGCGATGTCAAGCCGTTTTTGTTATTACATTTATCACGTCTTCGCCCGGCTTGTGGAGTATTTTTGCGCTCCCAATTTCACCGGCACGACAGCCATGGGAGGCCACTGCGAGCAAATGGGGAGAGAAATAATTGAGGCCTATCGGATGGCGACAAGCCCGGAAAACATAACCATCCCGTCCATTTCGCTCTCAAGAAGGGAGATTATCTTTCTTAGGCCCTTAAAGGGCCCATGAAACGATTTTTGGGTTGGGATAAATCATTTTAGATTGGGATTTTACTAATAGCACATCGTTCAGTGGACCAAAAGAAAAAGGTAGAAAGTCAAAAGCCTGACTTTCAGTGCGAAAATTTGAAAACAGAGCGGACTATTTCGTACCTCCTCCCCTTCGCAACCTCTCTGCCTTTTCACTGTGATACAACCGCGGTCCCAAAAGCGCGTTATCGGGTCCAAACTGACGTCACACGCAACCGGACCTCACTTATTCCCTTCACCCCTAAGCTGACATTGTGGTGGAAGCTACACGCTTGCCGGACCAATCAGCCGCCTCCCTTTCATCACCTGACTTCATTCTCTGCAGCCACATTTGCCACGCTCACGTGGCAAGTGTGGCTGGCCCAACGAGCACGTAGCTTCAACAGCACTGTCAGCTTCGGAATGAACGGGGTGGGGAAAGCGACTTTTGTCTGAATTTTGAGCGACGGGCTAATCTTCTAGGGGGAGAATGGATGTGTCCGGGATTACACAAACGGGAGTGCGAGCAAGAGGGGACTCCCCCTTTTCGTCTTCTTCAACTGTTTGGTGGAATGCGCGATTTATGAGTTCAGGAGGAAAGCGAAACAGGAAAAAGTTGGAAAAGCGTTTCATGACCCCTTTAATGGAAGCCGAACGCTGACAGACTAGGCAAGGCGACAAGGTCACCGGCAGAAGCGGCCTTTTCTTTTATGCGTTGTTGATGCCCCTTCGACCTCGCCTTTTGCAAATCCTCCCCACCTGCTTTTGCGTCTTCGTGTGGCTGTCAGCGAGCGCGACAGCCGCTTTAAGCAAATCAAAAGGATGAAGCGAAACGCGTTACTCAGCGTGACCTCTCTACATAGGACGCGTAGGACAAAAAAGTTTGGACGAAAATTTGTCACGTGACGTTTTCTGTCACGCTGATGGGATCTCTCGGGCTGTCGTTTTCGCCGTTTGCCTAGTTATAGAAATAAGCAGGCCACGTAGGTCCGGTTTTCGAACTGGGCTCTTCAGTGTTCTGTTGCTTTCGTGCGTTGCAGACGCGGCCGTGTTTTTTCGTCGTAAACGGTCGGAATACGTCCATTCCAATTTTTCGGTAACAGTCATTTTTTGCATCGGAGTTCGTGGAATACTTGTGATGTGTTTGTTGGACACGCTTCGACAAAAACTGCTCTTCGCCGACGACGAGACGTCAGTTGAATGTGCGCAACCTTCTTCCTCGACTGTGTTTGTGGGGTGCCTGAGTTGGATTATGCATCTATCAAGGATTACATGATATCGCTCTTTTATTAGTAAGTGCACTGCAAGCATGATTCTGATAGTCGCCCTGCTTTCCTTTCATTCTCCGCGGTTTTACGTGTGATGAGTTTTGCTTGGCATGAGGACAGTGTTAATTGTATTTTATAATTTGCTTTTCGTTTTACAGTGAAGTGTGACCTTTGTAAATATGTTGAGAATACACTGTGTGTAATGATAGTTGTTTAATAAACTTCTGGGAGCGATCGAAAAAATTTGTTTGTCCGTATAAGTGATTGGATATGCAACAAATGACATGTAACGTACACATACTTGCACGACGTTCGGCCAATACGAAGCAGACGCATCGTAGAGTTTTCGCACAATATTACGCGAACGCTAGGCCGGGGCGAAACAGCTGTACGGCAATACCTGCCGGGTATCAAACGGTGGTGCAAAACTGGACAGTTGAGCGATATTGTAACCGACTTTCGGCCGGCACTGGCACGATACTGCAAAGTATTGCCGTGCTGCTTGGGAACGGAGGTGATGACATCTTACTATCGTGCTTCCAACGCTTATTTATTTTATTTCTCTCCTGGGACGCGTAAAAGAGCACTTCTGTGACACACCAGAGATATTCAAAACTTGGGCTGGCCTCTCGGCTTTCTTTGCCACTTTTGGCACTTATTTGGCACTTCAGTGGGTAGCCAGAAAAGAGCCAAACTTCGGCATGCCCCGAATCGACAAATTAACATTTACTGCGGCAGTTATGGCTCAAGTCTGGCACTTACTTTGGCACAACTGTGGCGGACCAGAGAAAAGCCAAACTCGGCGAGGCTGAAATACCGAAATTAGGCGTTGCTTTGGTAGTTATGGCTCAAGTATGGCACACTTCGGCACTCCTGTGGCATATCAGAGAAACGCCAAATTTTGGCGTGTCCGAAATACCCAAATTAGGCGTTGCTCTGGCAGTTATGGCTGAATTATTGCATCAACTTTGGCGCTCCTCTGGCGGACCAGAGAAACGCCAAACCTTAGCACGTCCCAAATACCGAAATGAGGCGTTGCTCTGGCAGCTATGGCTGAAGTATGGCACCAACTTTGGCGCTCCTCTGGCGGACCAGAGAAACGCCAAACCTTGGCACGTCCCAAATACCGAAATTAGGCGTTGCTCTGGCAGTTATGGCTGAAGTATGGCACCAACTTTGGCGCTCCTCTGGCGGACCAGAGAAGCGCCAAACCTTGGCATGCCCCGAATTCCCAGTTTAGGTTTTATTACGGCAGTTATGGCTCAAATCTGGCACCAACTTTAGCGCTCCTCTGGCGGACCAGAGTAACGCCAAACTTTGGCATGTCCAAAATACCCAAATTGGGCATTGCTGTGGCAGTTATAGCTCTAGTATTGCACTACTTCGGCAATCCTGTGGCGGACCCGAAAAAAGCCAAACTTTGGCACGTCCCAAATACCGAAATTAGGCGTTGCTCTGGCAGCTATGGCTGAAGTATGGCACCAACTTTGGCGCTCCTCTGGCGGACCAGAGAAACGCCAAACCTTGGCACGTCCCAAATACCGAAATTAGGCGTTGCTCTGGCAGTTATGGCTGAAGTATGGCACCAACTTTGGCGCTCCTCTGGCAGACCAGAGAAATGCCAAACCTTGGCATGCCCCGAATTCCCAGATTAGGATTTACTATGGCAGTTATGGCTCAAGTATGGCACCAACTTTGGCACTCCTCTGGCGTACCGGAGAAGAGCCAAACTTTGGCATGCCATAGGATCGCCCAACTTTGGCTATAGTTAGGCACCGTACTTTGGCACTGATGAATGCCATGGTGCAAAAACCTAACTGCGCCAAAGTTGGGCCCTTATGTTTGCCAGACCTTTGCCCAAGTTGGGCATTCCTCTGGCGTGCTACCTGGGTAAGTCTTACACGACCAATTTTACGCTATTGAGGCACCCAAATATTTTTTTCGTTGTTGCTGAACTGCGTCCGAAAGATGTCCTCGAGAATAGAAGTATATGTATCACTAAGTGCAACGTATTAGCATGACGTTACAGAGAACTACATGTGTGTACAAAAAAATACCTAAAACAAAAACAAAAAAAAAAAGATTTTAGCGACCTCAGGACGTTGGCAGTCGCTGTAAGTCTCACACGACCAATTTTACACTATTGAGGCACCCAAACATTTTTTTCGTTGTTGCTGAACTGCATCCGAAAGATGTCCTCGAGAATAGAAGTATTGGAATCACTAAGTGCAACGTATTAGCATGACGTTACAGAGAACTACATGTGTGTACAAAAAAATACCTAAAACAAAAACAACAAAAAAAGATTTTAGCGACCTCAGGACGTTGGCAGTCGCTGTAAGTCTCACACGACCAATTTTACACTATTGAGGCACCCAAACATTTTTTTCGTTGTTGCTGAACTGCATCCGAAAGTTGTCCGCGAGAATAGAAGTATTGGAATCACTAAGTGCAACGTATTAGCATGACGTTACAGAGAACTACATGTGTGTACAAAAAAATACCTAAAACAAAAAGAAAAAAAAAGATTTTAGCGACCTCAGAACGTTGGCAGTCGCTCTAAGTCTGACACGACTAATTTTACACTATTGAGGCACCCAAACATTTTTTTCGTTGTTGCTGAACTGCATCCGAAAGTTGTCCGCAAGAATAGAAGTGTTGGAATCACTAAGTGCAACGTATTAGCATGACGTTTCATAGAACTACATGTGTGTACGAAAAAAAAAACCTAAAAAAAAGATTTAGCGACCTTAGAACGTTGGCAGTCGCTGTAAGTCTTACACGACTAATTTTACACTGTTCAGGCACCCAAACATTTTTTTCGTTGTTGCTGAACTGCATCCGAAAGATGTCCTCGAGAATAGAAGTATTGGAATCACTAAGTGCAACGTGTTAGCATGACGTTACATAGAACTACATGTGTGTACAAAAAAAATACCTAAAACAAAAACAAAACAAAAGATTTTTGGCGACTTCAGAAGGTTGGCAGTCGCTGTAAGTCTCACACGACCAATTTTACACTATTGAGGCACCCAAAACTTTTTTCGTTGTTGCTGAACTGCATCCGAAAGATGTCCTCGAGGATAGAAGTATTGGAATCACTAAGTGCAACGTATTAGCATGATGTTACATAGAACTACATGTGTGTACGAAAAAAATACCTAAAACAAAAACAAATAAAAGATTTTAGCGACCTCAGGATGTTGGCAGTCGCTGTAAGTCTCACACGACTAATATTACACTATTGAGGCACCCAAACATTTTTTTCATTGTTGCTGAACTGCATCCGAAAGATGTCCTCGAGAATAGAAGTATTGGAATCACTAAGTGCAACGTATTAACATGACGTTACATAGAACTACATGTGTGTACAAAAAAATACCTAAAACAAAAAGAAAAAAAAAAGTTTTTAGCGACCTCAGAACGTTGGCAGTCGCTGTAAGTCTCACACGACCAATTTTACACTATTGAGGCACCCAAACATTTTTTTCACTGTTGCTGAACTGCATTCGAAAGATGTCCTCGAGAATAGAAGTATTGGAATCACTAAGTGCAACTTATTAGCATGACGTTACATAGAACTACATGTGTGTACGAAAAAAACACTTAAAAAAAAGATTTTAGCGACCTCAGAACGTTGGCAGTCGCTGTAAGTGTCACACGACCAATTTTACACTACTGAGGCACCCAAACATTTTTTTCGTTGTTGCTGAACTGCATCCGAAAGATGTCCTCGAGAATAGAAGTATACGTATCAATAAGTTCAACGTATTAGCATGACGTTACATAGACCTACATATGTGTACGAAAAAAATACCTGAAAACAAAAAGAAAAAAAAAAGATTTCAGCCACCTCAGAACGTTGGCAGTCGCTGTAGGTCTCACACGACTAATTTTTCACTATTGAGGCACCCAAACATTTTTTTCGTTGTTCCTGAACTGCATCCGAAAATGTCCTCGAGAATAGAAGTATTGGAATCACTAAGTGGAACGTATTAGTATGACGTTACATAGAACTACATGTGTGTAGGAAACAAATACCTAAAACAAAAACAAATAGAAGATTTTAGCGACCTCAGGACGTTGGCAGTCGCTGTAAGTCTCACACGACCAATTTTACACTATTGAGGCACCCAAACATTTTTTTCGCTGTTGCTGAACTGCATCCGAAAGATGTCCTCGAGAATAGAAGTATTGGAATCACTAAGTGCAACTTATTAGCATGACGTTACATAGAACTACATGTGTGTACGAAAAAAATACCTAAAAAAAAGATTTTAGCGACGTCAGGACTTTGGCAGTCGCTGTAAGTCTCAAACGACCAATTTTACACTATTGAGGCACCCAAACATTTTTTTCATTGTTGCTGAACTGCATCCGAAAGATGTCCTCGAGAATAGAAGTATTGGAATCACTAAGTGCAACGTATTAGCATGACGTTACATAGAACTATATGTGTGTTCGAAAAAAATACCTAAAACAAAAACAAAAAAAAAGATTTTAGCGACCTCAGGACGTTTCAGTCGCTGTAAGTCTCACACGACCAATTTTACACTATTGAGGCACGAAAACATTTTTTTCGTTGTTGCTGAACTGCATCCGAAAGATGTCCTCGAGAATAGAAGTATTGGAATCACTAAGTGCAACGTATTAGCATGACGTTTCATAGAACTACATGTGTGTACAAAAAAAATACCTAAAAAAAAAAAATTTTAGCGACCTCAGAACGTTGGCAGTCGCTGTAAGTCTCACATGACTAATTTTACACTATTGAGGCACCCAAACATTTTTTTCGTTGCTGCTGAACTGCATCCGAAAGATGTCCTCAAGAATAGAAGTATTGGAATCACTAAGTGCAACGTATTAGCATGACGTTACATAGAACTACATGTGTGTACGAAAAAAATACCTAAAACAAGAACAAATAAAAGATTTTAGCGACCTCAGGACGTTGGCAGTCGCTGTAAGTCTCACACGACTAATTTTACACTATTGAGGCACCCAAACATTTTTTTTCATTGTTGCTGAACTGCATCCGAAAGATGTCCTCGAGAATAGAAGTATTAGAATCACTAAGTGCAACGTATTAGCATGACGTTACATAGAACTAAATGTGTGTACAAAAAAATACCTAAAAGAAAAACAACAAAAATGATTTTAGCGACCTCAGGACGTTGGCAGTCGCTGTAAGTCTCACACGACCAATTTTACACCATTGAGGCACCCAAACACTTTTTTCGTCCTTGCTGAACTGCATCTGAAAGATGTCCTCCAGAATAGAAGTATTGGAATCCCTAAGTGCAACGTATTAGCATGACGTTACATAGAACTACATGTGTGTACAAAAAAAATACCTAAAACAAAAACAAAAAAAAAGATTTTAGTGACCTCAGGACGTTGGCTGTCACTGTAAGTCTCACACGACCAATTTTACACTATTGAGGCACCCAAACATTTTTTTCGTTGTTGCTGAACTGCATCCGAAAGTTGTCCTCGAGAATAGAAGTATTGGAATCACTAAGTGCAACGTATTAGCATGACGTTTCATAGAACTACAGGTGTGTACGAAACAAATACCTCAAACAAAAACAAACAAAAAAGATTTTAGCGACCTCAGAACGTTAGCAGTCGCTGTAAGTCTCAAACGACTAGTTTTACACTATTGAGGCACCCAAACATTTTTTTCGTTGTTGCTGAACTGCATCCGAAAGATGTCCTCGAGAATAGAAGTATTGAAATCGCTAAGTGCAACGTATTAGCATGACGTTACATAGAACTACACGTGTGTACGAAAAAATTCCTAAAACAAAAACAAATAAAAATTTTTAGCTACCTCAGGACGTTGGCAGTCGCTGTAAGTCTCACACGACCAATTTTACACTATTGAGGCATCCAAACATTTTTTTTTCGTTGTTGCTGAAATGCATCCGAAAGATGTCTTCGAGAATAGAAGTATTGGAATCACTAAGTGCAACGTATTAGCATCACGTTACATAGAACTACATGTGCGTCCAAAAAATACCTAAAACAACAACAAAAACATTTAGCGACCTCAGGACGTTGGCAGTCGCTGTAAGCCTCACACGACCAATTTTACACTATTGAGGCACCCAAACATTTTTTTCGTTGTTGCTTAACTGCATCCGAAAGTTGTCCTCGAGAATAGAAGTATTGGAATCACTAAGTGCAACGTATTAGCATGAAGTTTCATAGAACTACATGTGTGTTCGAAAAAAATACCTAAACCAAAAGAAAAAAAAGATTTTAGCGACCCCAGAACGTTGGCAGTCGCTGTAAGTCTCACACGACCAATTTTACACTATTGAGGCACAAAAACGTTTTTTCCGTTGTTGCTGAACTGCATCCGAAAGATATCCTCGAGAATAGAAGTATTGGAATCACTAAGTGCAACTTATTAGCATGAAGTTACATAGAACTACATGTGTGTACGAAAAAAATACCTAAAAAAAGATTTTAGCGACCTCAGAACGTTGGCAGTCGCTGTAAGTGTCACACGACCAATTTTACACTATTGAGGCACCCAAACATTTTTTTCGTTGTTGCTGAACTGCATTCGAAGGATGACCTTGGGAATGGAAGTATTGGGATCACTAAGTGCAACGTATTAGCATGACGTTACATAGAACTTCATGTGTGTACGAAAAAAATACCTAAAACAAAAAAAAAGGTTTTAAGGACCTCAGGACGTTGGCACTCACTGTAAGTCTCACACGACCAATTTTACGCTATTGAGGCACCCAAATATTTTTTTCGTTGTTGCTGAACTGCGTCCGAAAGATGTCCTCGAGAATAGAAGTATATGTATCACTAAGTGCAACGTATTAGCATGACGTTACATAGAACTCCATGTGTGTACGAAAAAAATACCTAAAACAAAAAGAAAAAAAAAGATTTTAGCGACCTCAGAACGTTGGCAGTCGCTCTAAGTCTGACACGACTAATTTTACACTATTGAGGCACCCAAACATTTTTTTCGTTGTTGCTGAACTGCATCCGAAAGATGTCCTCGAGAATAGAAGTATTGGAATCACTAAGTGCAACGTATTAGCATGACGTTACATAGAACTACACGTGTGTACGAAAAAAATACCTAAAACAAAAACGAAAAAGAAAGATTTTAGCGAGCTCAGGACGTTGGCAGTCGCTGTAAGTCTCACACGACCAATTTTACACTATTGAGGCACCCAAACATTTTTTTCGTTGTTGCTGAACTGCATCCGAAAGATGTCCTCGAGAATAGAAGTATTGGAATCACTAAGTGCAACGTATTAGCATGACGTTACAGAGAACTACATGTGTGTACAAAAAAATACCTAAAACAAAAACAAAAAAAAAGATTTTAGCGACCTCAGGACGTTGGCAGTCGCTGTAAGTCTCACACGACCAATTTTACACTATTGAGGCACCCAAACATTTTTTTCGTTGTTGCTGAACTGCATCCGAAAGATGTCCTCGAGAATAGAAGTATTGGAATCACTAAGTGCAACGTATTAGCATGACGTTACAGAGAACTACATGTGTGTACAAAAAAATACCTAAAACAAAAACAACAAAAAAAGATTTTAGCGACCTCAGGACGTTGGCAGTCGCTGTAAGTCTCACACGACCAATTTTACACTATTGAGGCACCCAAACATTTTTTTCGTTGTTGCTGAACTGCATCCGAAAGTTGTCCGCGAGAATAGAAGTATTGGAATCACTAAGTGCAACGTATTAGCATGACGTTACAGAGAACTACATGTGTGTACAAAAAAATACCTAAAACAAAAAGAAAAAAAAAGATTTTAGCGACCTCAGAACGTTGGCAGTCGCTCTAAGTCTGACACGACTAATTTTACACTATTGAGGCACCCAAACATTTTTTTCGTTGTTGCTGAACTGCATCCGAAAGATGTCCTCGAGAATAGAAGTATTGGAATCACTAAGTGCAACGTATTAGCATGACGTTACAGAGAACTACATGTGTGTACAAAAAAATACCTAAAACAAAAACAAAAAAAAAAGATTTTAGCGACCTCAGGACGTTGGCAGTCGCTGTAAGTCTCACACGACCAATTTTACACTATTGAGGCACCCAAACATTTTTTTCGTTGTTGCTGAACTGCATCCGAAAGTTGTCCGCGAGAATAGAAGTGTTGGAATCACTAAGTGCAACGTATTAGCATGACGTTTCATAGAACTACATGTGTGTACGAAAAAAAAAACCTAAAAAAAAGATTTAGCGACCTTAGAACGTTGGCAGTCGCTGTAAGTCTTACACGACTAATTTTACACTGTTCAGGCACCCAAACATTTTTTTCGTTGTTGCTGAACTGCATCCGAAAGATGTCCTCGAGAATAGAAGTATTGGAATCACTAAGTGCAACGTGTTAGCATGACGTTACATAGAACTACATGTGTGTACAAAAAAAATACCTAAAACAAAAACAAAACAAAAAGATTTTTGGCGACTTCAGAAGGTTGGCAGTCGCTGTAAGTCTCACACGACCAATTTTACACTATTGAGGCACCCAAAACTTTTTTCGTTGTTGCTGAACTGCATCCGAAAGATGTCCTCGAGGATAGAAGTATTGGAATCACTAAGTGCAACGTATTAGCATGATGTTACATAGAACTACATGTGTGTACGAAAAAAATACCTAAAACAAAAACAAATAAAAGATTTTAGCGACCTCAGGATGTTGGCAGTCGCTGTAAGTCTCACACGACTAATATTACACTATTGAGGCACCCAAACATTTTTTTCATTGTTGCTGAACTGCATCCGAAAGATGTCCTCGAGAATAGAAGTATTGGAATCACTAAGTGCAACGTATTAACATGACGTTACATAGAACTACATGTGTGTACAAAAAAATACCTAAAACAAAAAGAAAAAAAAAGTTTTTAGCGACCTCAGAACGTTGGCAGTCGCTGTAAGTCTCACACGACCAATTTTACACTATTGAGGCACCCAAACATTTTTTTCACTGTTGCTGAACTGCATTCGAAAGATGTCCTCGAGAATAGAAGTATTGGAATCACTAAGTGCAACTTATTAGCATGACGTTACATAGAACTACATGTGTGTACGAAAAAAACACTTAAAAAAAAGATTTTAGCGACCTCAGAACGTTGGCAGTCGCTGTAAGTGTCACACGACCAATTTTACACTACTGAGGCACCCAAACATTTTTTTCGTTGTTGCTGAACTGCATCCGAAAGATGTCCTCGAGAATAGAAGTATACGTATCAATAAGTTCAACGTATTAGCATGACGTTACATAGACCTACATATGTGTACGAAAAAAATACCTGAAAACAAAAAGAAAAAAAAAAAGATTTCAGCCACCTCAGAACGTTGGCAGTCGCTGTAGGTCTCACACGACTAATTTTTCACTATTGAGGCACCCAAACATTTTTTTCGTTGTTCCTGAACTGCATCCGAAAATGTCCTCGAGAATAGAAGTATTGGAATCACTAAGTGGAACGTATTAGCATGACGTTACATAGAACTACATGTGTGTAGGAAACAAATACCTAAAACAAAAACAAATAGAAGATTTTAGCGACCTCAGGACGTTGGCAGTCGCTGTAAGTCTCACACGACCAATTTTACACTATTGAGGCACCCAAACATTTTTTTCGCTGTTGCTAAACTGCATCCGAAAGATGTCCTCGAGAATAGAAGTATTGGAATCACTAAGTGCAACTTATTAGCATGACGTTACATAGAACTACATGTGTGTACGAAAAAAATACCTAAAAAAAAGATTTTAGCGACCTCAGGACTTTGGCAGTCGCTGTAAGTCTCAAACGACCAATTTTACACTATTGAGGCACCCAAACATTTTTTTCATTGTTGCTGAACTGCATCCGAAAGATGTCCTCGAGAATAGAAGTATTGGAATCACTAAGTGCAACGTATTAGCATGACGTTACATAGAACTATATGTGTGTACAAAAAATACCTAAAACAAAAACAAACAAAAAAACATTTTAGCGACCTCAGGACGTTGGCAGTCGCTGTAAGTCTCACACGACCAATTTTACACTATTGAGGCACCCAAACATTTTTTCCGTTGTTGCTGAACTCCATCCGAAATATGTCCTCGGGAATAGAAGTATTGGAATCACTAAGTGCAACGTATTAGCATGACGTTACATAGAACTACATGTGTGTACAAAACAATACCTAGAAAAAAAGATTTTAGCGATCGTAGGACGTTGGCAGTCGCTGTAGGTCTCACAGGAATGTCGTTCTTAAGTTATTGGCCAAGTTTCGACCGCCTCTATATTTTGCTTGAAGGAGCTGTAAAAATATTTCTATACATCACTAAACACTACTCAGGATCACTCACTAACGTTAATACCTGAGTGAACTTGGCTTTGCTCTTCTTTCTAGGCAATGGCAATCGCCAAAAGATTAGAGAATTATGAGCATCGTTTATCCCCTCAACTCAGAGCCAGAACAAGCGGCCACGTGGCCTGGTGCCTATCCTACAGACGCTTTCTACTCGCGCCAGATTGAGCCTCCATAGCCGACCTTCTCTTGCCTTACCAAGATGCCGAGCCACTGAAGCGGGCATTGACGAGTCTCCACAAAGGCCTATGCTGGGGAGAAGGACACAGTAGCATTTAAAATGTCAATAACCTATCGTGCTGTGGTTATGGTGAATTGGAGAAAACGGAATAAGAGGAAACAAAACCTGAAGGTCGGTTATGGAGGCGCCCATGCACAGCTACCTGAAAGCGTCTATACCTTCCACGTTAATCATACCCACGTGCTGGGGTTGACAAAGTAGAGAACGCGTGCTTAGCTCAGACATTGTTAGAGTTCGGCTATTCTCATCACCGCAGTGGCTGGAAAGTGAGCCACTACCCAAGCGTCCGACGAGGCATTGATTGTTAGAAGCCGATGTACAGTGTTCACGCAGATCACGTGTTCAATCCATGCGCCGCCCTCGACTGTCGTCAGGCAGGTGGTTTTGATCCCACAATTACGACATCAAGGTTTGCGAAGGCAAGACTTAAAGAAGTAGTCTCATTTTATCCTGTCGATTTCACCACGACGAAGAAGCTTCTGAATCAGAGGCGGCCTATGCGATTATACATGGGCCAGCCTAGGTAGGACCAGTACGCCTCGGAAAAGTCATGAACATTCCAACCAATATCGTTTTATGACCCCTTTAAACTTCACGGCGTGACAAATAAAAGCAATGAAGGTTTTCTGTTAACAAGTGACAAATAAAATTGTCAAATTAGCAAGCACAAACGGAGGAGGTAATTCCTCAGGAATACTTTCAGCCTTTCCACTCTGGTGAAGAAGGAAGATTAGCGAAGCTATACTATGGCGGGAATTAAGTAATGGCCGGCCGCAAATCGGCAAGCCAGAGTGGAAAAGCTGGTGGAGAGGTTGCCGCCATCTAAGCTCGACGGCGGCAACCAGACAACCGGCAAGCCGATTGTCTGGTTGCCGTCGTCGCTTATAAATGGCGGTAGCTGTCCAGAGTTTAGTGTCATCTTTTGTTTGCTGACAGACACGACACAGGGAAAACTAGCCCTTAACAGCTCCGCTGTAAAAGGAAGTGTGTGTGTGTGTGGGGGGGGGGGGGGGGGGAGAGGAGGGTTTAGTTTTGAAAGCATACTGTGTTGTAAACGCCACTCTTCCCTGCATCTTTGGCGCAGACCAACAAGCATCATCCCGGAGACTACTTTGTTTGCAAAAACGCTCTTGCCAGAAAGCCGTGCCAGACGCTTGCGCCCTTCCTCACGACGATGCACTAACAATAATAATACGTGACTTTTAAATACTTGGCTTTCACTGAGCTTGAGCCACCTCCAGCGTGCATTTTGCATTATCGAATTCGATTTTCTCAGCACGAGGAAATCACAATGACCACCAGCCTATAGTGTGAGGACGTCACGTGCATACCATTGTGGTGAAAGAAACAGGCAGGAGACGGACGTTCCAAAACAACGTTCTATTTCAGTGGTGTCTCGGCAGAAACTGCTCTTCGTGAGCGCGTGAGCGTATAGCTAGCGCGCGCGTCTCTTTTTCTCTTTTTTGCTGTGTCGAGACTGGACTCGCTTGTCGGTGCGTCCAGTCCCTACAGATATGCCCCCCCTTAGAGAGGAGGTAGGACGAACGATCAAAGCACAGAAACATTCGAGTGCCAACGAAGTTGGCTTTTCTCTGTCGTCTGGTCGATGTCACGTAGCGCTATTCCCTGCACATGCTCTTGCTCAATATGTGCCGGCTTTAGTCTCTCCAATGCAACGGTGTCATTCTTGCCGTTGACACGCAGGACAAACGTGTCGCTTCTCTTTTCGACCACTGGAAAAGGTCCGATGTAATGTGGGCGCAGTGGCTTCTTTTGCGATTGTCGTACGAAAACATGAGTGGCGTCTTGGAGGTCCTGGGTCACGTAGGGAGACTTTGAAGTTCCTTGCCGTGTAGGCACCGGTCGCAAATTGATAAAAATTTGCTTGAGTTGTTCTACATAGTCCAACTGCCTTTGTTGTTGAGGCAGTTCCACTTCAAAAAAATCTGATGGTAAGCGAAGTGCAGTGCCGTACACCAGCTCGGCGGGGAGCATCCGATGTCCGCCTTCAAGACTGTCCGGATTCCAAGAAGCACAAGGGGGAGATGACGAACCCAATCCGAGGGACCACCCTGAGCTGCAAGGGCCGATTTCAAATGTCGATGAAATCGTTCTACCATCCCGTTCGACTGTGGGTGGTAGGCAGTCGTTCTCAAGCGGTTGGTTCCGAGCAATCGAGTGAGCTCGGCAAAGAGTGCCGACTCGAATTGTCGACCCCTGTCGGTGACAATCTCTGAGGGGCAGCCAAACCGGGATACCCACGTAACGATAAGCGCCTCAGCGACAGTGGCGGCGGTGATATCGGGCAGTGGGGTTGCTTCAGGCCATCGTGTGAATCTGTCGACACACGTTAGGATGTAGCGCTGTCCCTGAGAAATCGGTAGGGGTCCTACTAGGTCCAGATGGATCTTGTTGAAACGGCTGTCAGGCTGTAGGAATTGTCGACTTGGTGGCACCGGATGCCGCTGTACTTTCGCGCACTGGCATGCGATGCAGGAACGCACCCAATCACGAACGTCGGATTTTATCCGGGGCCAAATGTAGCGGTCGCACAGGAGCTTCTGGGATGCTCGTATACCCGGATGCGACAAGCAGTGAATCGCTTCGAAAAGCTGTCGTCGCAGTTCACGTGGTACAAAAGGCCTAGGCGTTCCCGTTGACAGGTCGCAGATCACGGTGGTGCCTTCTGGAAAGCTTACATCCCGCAGTTGCAGTGACGTAGATGAACTGCGCAGGGCTTGCAATTCTTCGTCGGTGGTCTGTAGACGAGCCAGCAACTCCAAGTCTACAGCAGAACAGGCTGGGGTGTTCACGGCGTCGATCCGGCTGAGGACATCAGCGGGGACGTTGTCAACTCCTTTAACGTGCTGAATGTCCGTTGTGAATTCGGCCAAGAAGGCTAGCTGGCGAGTCTCACGTGGTGTGTAATGAGAGCCGGAATTGCTGATGGCGTAAGTTAGGGGCTTGTGGTCAGTCCATATGGTAAATGGCCGTCCCTCGACGAAATGTCGAAAGTGTCGTACAGCCAAGTAGGCAGCCAAGAGTTCACGTCCGAAAACGCTGTAGCGCGTTTGCGCTGGCTTGAGCTTCTTAGAAAAGAAACCAATCGGACGCCACTCTCCGTCGACTTTTTGTTGTAGCACCGCTCCTACGGCAGTAGCAGATGCGTCAGTCATCAGCGATGTTGGGGCATCATGCTTAGGATGTACTAGCATTGTTGCCTCTGCAAGTGAGTTCTTTACCTCGCCGAAAGCGCGTTCCGCATCTTCGTTCCAAGAAAGGGATGACGTTTTTCGCTCTTGTTTCGTTAGGAGGACCTCAAGATGTTCGAGCAGTTTGGCGCAGTTCGGAACGAAACGTCGGTAAAAATTTACCAAACCGAGAAACTGGCGAAGTTTGGTGGTCGAAGTCGGCCTCGGGAAATCTTTGATGGCTTGTACCTTTGATTGCAATGGACGAATGCCCGAGGAGTCAAGCCGATGACCAAGAAATTCCAATTCCGGAACTCCGAACACACTTTTCGCGGCGTTGATGACAATGCCGTGGCTGCGCAGTCGTTCGAAGAGGAGGTCTAAGTGGGTCGTGTGCTCTTCCGGTGACTTGCTGGCTATGAGCAAATCGTCTACGTACGCGAAAACAAAAGGTAATCCTCGTGTGCCAGCGTCGATGAACCGTTGGAATGACTGAGCCGCATTTCTGAGGCCGAAGGGCATGCGGAGAAATTCAAAAAGTCCAAACGGTGTCGTGATCGCTGTTTTCGGGATGTCTTCTTCGGCCACGGGAATTTGGTGGTAGGCCCGCGTCAGGTCAATCTTCGAGAAGATCTTCGCGCCTTGTAGGTTCACCGTGAAATCCTGGATGTTTGGTAGAGGGTACCTGACCGGTACAGTGTTCTTATTTAGGGCACGATAATCGCCACACGGCCGCCAGTCTCCATTTTTCTTCGACACCATGTGTAATGGAGACGCCCAGCTGCTAGATGAGGGTCGGATGATGCCAAGGTCCAACATGTGTTCAAACTCTTGGCGAGCATCGCGGAGTTTCTCTGGGGCTAGACGGCGGGGACGACAGTAAACAGGTGGTCCTGTCGTCACGATGTGGTGTTGTACGTCGTGCGAGACGGGTTTGGTCCAATCAGGTGACTGAGTAAGGCTCGGAAACTTACTCAGCGAAGTCTTGAACGCTTTTTCCGGGATCGTGCAGCCAGAGGTGTAGACTGAATTGTCGTCCGTTGCGATACCATGGATGGAAAGTCGCGTGGTGGAGTCTATCAGTCGCCTGCTTCTAACATCCACGAGGAGCTTGTAGTGGTTGAGAAAGTCCGCGCCGAGAATTCCTTGACTGACGTCGGCCACCAGGAAGATCCACCGGAAAACCCGCCGGAGGCCGAGGTTAAGGGTGATCGACCGTCCTCGGTAGACTGGGATGGCGCTGTTGTTCACTGCGCGCAGAAAATAGATCGGTGTCAAGGAACGGTCGGCACGCGTTGCTGGAACTGCGCTGATCTCGGCTCCGGTGTCAACGAGGTGCCGGTTTTTGGTGGCTCGGTCACACACGTAGAAAAGGCGACTTTCGTCGAGGCCCTGACCACTCGTCGCCTCTAGAGGTCGGCCGGCCTGTTTTCCTGCCATGAACAGGGGCGGAGGCAATGCCGGGCGTTGGCACCGAAGCGGCGGTGGTAGTAGCAGACCCCGGAAGGGCTCGGTGATCGCGTGTTTTCGCCGCGTGTCCGACGAGATGTCGATTCGCCGCGTGCCCGACGAGACGTCGAACGTCTGCGATGTGACTCACGAGGGTGGGCGGTGCGGCCTCGTGTAGCTGCGACGACGATCTCCTCCAAACGTTGGCAAAGCTGCTCGATGTTGGCCTGGGGAGGCTGGCTGTTAGCGGCCGATCCAGAGTCCAGAGCTGTTGGTTGCTGTGGAGCCACGGTAACATTGGCGACGGATGGAGTGGTCACCTCCATCACGGCGTCGGCCAGCGCGGCAAGTCCGGTGAGGTCCAACGTTGTTGCTGTTGCCAAAACCATCTGGACATTGGAAGGTAGCCTTTGCAAGAACAGCTCGCGGAGGAATACGTCGTCCAGATTGTTAGAGCGCTCTCCAAGAAGCTGGGTCATGCGTCGCAGCAACTGGCTTGGCCGCCGATCCCCGAGCTCTTCCGCCGAGAGAAGCTGCTGCACGCGGGAGCGTTCGGAAATCTCGGTGCGCTGGAGCAGAGCATTCTTCAGTTGGTCATACGGTGTTGCTGGAGAGGGATTTGCCAGAACGTCGTAGACTTCGTCGGCTGCAGCTGGTGAAAGAGCCGAGACGACGTGGTGGTACTTCCGACCTTGTGTGGTGACCCCAGCGAGGTGGAATTGTGATTCCGCTTGCAGGAACCAAACTCGCGGATTGCGCTCCCAGTATGGTGGAAGGCGGACTGCGGCTGCTGCAACAGTAGCTCGCGGCGGGTCCGAAGGCTCTCCTTGCTGCATTTCACCCGTTCTAGTTGGCGATCACGTCCGGGTCACCAAATGTGGTGAAAGAAACAGGCAGGAGACGGACGTTCCAAAACAACGTTCTATTTCAGTGGTGTCTCGGCAGGAACTGCTCTTCGTGAGCGCGTGAGCGCGTGAGCGTATAGCTAGCGCGCGCGTCTCTTCTTCTCTTTTTTGCTGTGTCGAGACTGGACTCGCTTGTCGGTGCGTCCAGTCCCTACACCATGTTAAACAGTTCAGCTTTCTAGTGAAATGTGATGTTCGCAACACTAGCAGTAGATGTCCTAATTGTAAAGTTGTGCAGTATTTATAGTAGACTCGCGATGATATACGGCAGCCTAAAGAAATGTTAGAGCACAAGACTATTGAAGCATAGTGTTGTAAAGTGAGGGCCCAAAACAAGTGCAGGTAAAACCAAATATAACATTAGCCTCCCGAGGCAGTATTTCGCGAAGTTTCGAACTCATGCAAGCTGATGAAATGTGATTTATATCAATATTTTAAGAATCTTTGTCTGTCCTTTGCGCTATTTATGTAAAATTATGAATTTACTTTCGCGCATCTTTACGCATCTTTTTTTTTTTGCAGTAAGGCGTTCGATAAGAGATTATTTTGAAAAATAACATTAATTATCTCTCTATTTTTGAACATCTTGTGTATTTTCCTTCCAATCTATAATGTGAGCACAGAGTCCTTTTTGGCGTACCATGCAAGCCGATGTTTCACACTGCCAATCAGCAAACAGAAAAACACTTCTACGCCGATCCCACAGCTTGCGTAGTTTCGAGTATCGTCCTTCCACGTCGGTCTCAGGCGGTCATGAACTTTATAAAGTAAAGTTTATTGATAACTGTAAAATATATTTAGTTACAAACTGAACATTTGACAACATAAATGAAGGGCCGACCACCCTAAAGCCAATGCCCCCCCCCCCCCCCCCTTCCAAATTATCTGAAACGTGTTCTGCCAATTTTTTTCGGCGTTTTTATCGTCGACAGACACGTTGTAAGTGATATGGGACAGCCTTATACTCATTTCTGATTTTGAAGCTAATTTAAGTAACTATATGTTCCTTACACATATAACTTCTCAAACATAGAGAAGTCTGTTATTGCCTCTTTTATGCGGTGAAGATTACTTTTATGTGTCTGTGGGTAGGACAAAAACAAAGTAAACAGGGGCGCGCGGTGGAACTATGGAACGTGAAACACTACTTCATTTTATTTACATAAAAAAAACTTGGAGGACGCTGAAGCTTCGCTTTTAAAAGTGGAACGCGATAGCGTTAACGGGCCTTGTTTGCATCGCCTTCTCATTTGCCGCGCAAGCGTGTCTCGCGTGGCCTAGTCAAAAGCGTCTGACTCGCAACCCAAGGATCCTGGGTTCGAATCCCGCCTAAAATTTTTAATTTCTTTTTTCTTAAAAGCCAAATAAAATATTTTGAAAAGTGAAGTCGTTTGAGACATACGGTGACCTTTAATTCGCATTACATGTCATATTTTAGTCACTTTCATTCCACGCGTGAAATCACGTTTCACGTAAGCATTGTGGGTTGTTCGAAATTCTTGCGCCAGGGCATGTAGCTCTGACGTCATGACTCTATCGATCAATCAGGATTTTCCAGTCACGCCACTGACATCGGCTTTTCTGCGACATGAGATCCATAACACTGTCACGTTAAAATCATCAATTAGCAAGGGAGATGCTCATTTGGAAATTAAATTGACCGGCACCTTGTCAAAAAAAAAACCTCAACATGCAGCCAGGCTATGCCAGCTTATCCTGTATAAGAAAATGTTCACTTGGGTGGCAACTATTTTGGGCCAGATTCGATATGAATGCGAAGATGCGTATAGATTAGAGGGAACAATTGCAATTACTCCTTGCTGCATGATTAGTCGCATGCATGCAGTGCTGAGTGTAAACAATGTTTGGTTAGAACAACAAGCATTTTGATTGCCGCTCGGTGCTTCTATAAAAAGAGACTGAAAGGAATTATCCTAATACGTTCGTGACATTTTGAAAATTTCATTGCTTTAAGCTCAGTTGCGTCGTCATCATATACATATACATTGTTAAGCATATTTCACCAACCATATTTAATTATATATATGGTCACCGAGGTGCCCATTTCATAATTTTATTATGTGATGTAATTAATTCCTTAGTTCAAGAACACAATCACAATTTCACTTTTAATACTGCCACATAAAGCTGTACCAATCACTGGTATATTAGGCGACCTACCACGCTTCGCGAAAATATTTTATGCCATGTAAATAGATCAGCTTGAACTTTCAAATTTTACTTAAATACGAAGAAAGGACAAGAAAATACACTGTACTTTTAAATTTCAAGCTGGTCTATTCACAGCTATGTACCAACAAGCTCTAACTCCTTTCCCTTGTACTTAATCATTTTGATTCAGGTAAAGTATATGTTACTGGTAAACAAACGGATGTTGAGTCGTATGAACACGACGTTATGTACGTTAATATAGATTTTCTTCTACTCTTGCGTCGAAGTTAAATAACTGAATTTCATATTTTGGTACCTAAAAACAAAAGTAAATTGCACGGACGATTGAAAGAACTATATAGTTAATCGTTTCACGGCGTAAATAGTGTATATTGCCAGAACAAGGCGGAAAATATAGTCTCAATTTAGCGGTTCAAACCGGATTGAACCGGTTCGAACCGGTTCGAACCGTTATTTTTTGCTTCTTGGAACTGAACCGGAACCGAACCGAAAGCCGTGAGCCCGAACCGGAACCGCACCGATAAAAATTTCTGTTCGACACTCTGATTTCAAGGTCATATCGGACATTTTTAGTTCGTATGAATCATCAGGAGAGGAATATGCGATGCCAGAGCCGTTTATTAAGAGAGTTTGGCCACACATTGGTTTGAATAGGCGAGCATCTCGGGGCCAACCACAGGCCGCGAAACAGCCCCTAGCGGTGGTCGTGTGCTCTAAGTTTGTGACACGACTAATTTGAGCCATTTTAGCGTCGCTAGAGTGAAAAGGTTTAGCTCTCGATGACTGAAAACTTTGTGCATGTGTGGTTTTCGTCACGCCAATATTCAAGTGTAGAATAAACGAACGTGCGCTCCAATTCAGGGCCGACTAGCTAGAAACAGCGTCTCAGTTGAGAAGGGGAATGAAAGCACTGCCAAAGCCAGCGCACGAGCGGAGCGGGACTCCGCGTCTCAAGACGCTCCTGCGCCCCACCCTTTGCACTGTTTTCTTTCAGCCAGTCTCAGGACGCTGTTCTAGCAGTGCAGACAAAGGCATGGGCACGAGCGCGGGGCTTTGGAAAGCGCCTCCTATGCACGAGTTCTCGTACAAACAAAAGCGTTTTGCTGAGCTAGGCTCACGCGCCTGTGCCTTTGTCTTCATTGCAGACATTTCTGAAATGGAGTAGAGAGGCCAAGATTGAACGCTTCTATTTCACGCTTTATTTGTCGTTTGCAATATTGTGACGTCGCGGTCTCCTGACTGGTCGATGCTGTGTCACAAATTTAGTTTGCGCTCTAAGCATGGGGGAATATTCGGCGCTGGTGGCGGCCTTTGCTCCGCCTATTGGCCAAACTCTCCCAACACGGCTCGTTGCGATGCTGGCGGCGGCGCCGCTTTCGCCGCACCACCCCGGCTCTCGCCCGGCTCCTCCCATTAACCAAACTCTCTCTCGAAACGGCTCTGGCGTGACCCAGAGCCGTATATTGGCAGAGTTTGCCAATTTATGATTTCGCCGCCGTATCGCCTTTTTCCTGACTGAGCCAATGAACCGGCCGCGGCGCAGAGAGAGGGTTGAGCGCATGCGCCTGAACTCCCGGCTGCTCTTAGCTGAGCAGGAAGGGCCATTATTCACCCGCGGTAATGCATAAAATCGACATCTGAATATTGTTTTGCTTTTATTTTGCAGGCTCTTGCAAGAAAATAATGTTGTGTTATTCCTCGGTGGGTTAAACATTCTGGCGAATGAAGTTTTCTCGACGTTTGACAGCAATCTTTCATTCAGGCGAAAAAGAAGTCGGCCTGTAGCAGACGACGCACGACGAGTAGCGTCCACAGTGCTCTGCCCCGAAACAACACCCAAAAGCGTGTCACGCGAAAATGGCGGTAGTTTTCAGCCTCTGCGGGGGCAACCACCTCACCGCGGACAAGGAATGTAAAGCAAGGTTCAAGACGGCCATACGTAGTTGGTAAACGGCATTGGGAACGTCAACAACGAGAAGAAGAGGTGCAGCAGCAGCAGCAGCGGCCGAGGGGGCCAGCGTGGCAGCAGACAACGTGGCAGGCGTAAGATGGGCGTCGTAGCCGCTCCCAGACAAGGCGAGGGAGAAGCAAGAGCGCTGCCGGGTCACCATCGGCGGCTGGGGCTCGCAGGCGCGAATCTCGTTCGAGGTCCAAGTCGGAGACCCGGCGGAGCAACGGCGCCGAGAAACAGGTGGGCTGGCAGCGGGGTCTTCCGTCGCTCTCAACAATAGCAATTTCCCTCCCCTTCGCTCCCCCTCCCCTTCCAAAAACAAAAAAGTGTAGGCACTGTTTGGAACTGAAGCAGATGATAGAGAGGCAGAACAATCAAATCAAGAGCCAAAACAATCCGATAGAGGCAATGATGGAGCGTATCGAGGCGCTCAGTAGAGCTACGAACAATGGTAATGACGACAGTGTAGCTAAAAGGAAAGTAGCCAAGAGAGACACCACCTGCGCTGCTCCGGCGGCGCCGAAGCCGATCACGCCACCGGCGCTGATCACGCCACCGACATTGACGCAGTCAGAGACGCAAGCTCCAAAGATAGAAACGGCAGTTGTTGCCATGGAGGAAGAGAAGGCCGAGGCCGCCGTTCGTCCGACAATGGAGACGGTCATGAGCATGCTTACGCAAATCTCCAACCAAGTTTCTCCATTGTCTGAGCAAGTGAACAGTCTAACAGTAAGAATGGATAATGTGGAGGCCAAACGCAGATAACTCTCCTTTAAAGATCTTGACGTTGGATGCGAAAATTAAGCACCTCACGGTTGCCAAGATGAAGTCATCACGAGTTAATCTATGGGTCAGGCCGCGAGAAGTTGGCTCCGTGCACAACTATACCGCTCAAAAAGTAGAAAATGAAGACCAAAGAAAAGCAGAAAGAGACTGCGACGTTACTTCAATGAAACTGTAGGAGTATTAGAAACAAGATAGGGGAGTTACAACTATACGTTGATAAATTATACCAGAAACCAGATATAATAGCGTTACAAGAGACCAACGGCCGAGCCAAGCTCTCGGGGTACATTACGTATACGAACCCTAGCGAAAAGGGTACTGCGATCTTGGTCCGGAACAACGTGGCGGCCACACAGCACGTGACCTCTCAGCGAGGCGGCGAACATACGTTCATCGAAATTCACAGCAGAAGAGTGGGGGTGACAAGAACATTTTCGTCCTGAATGCGTATTGTCGACCGTAGAGCAGGGTCAATGACTTTGAAGGCACCATATTGGACTGCATTACAGAAGCAAGAATAGGACCGATTTTAGTGCTAGGAGATTTCAACGCGTCCCACACGAGGTGGGGTTACAAATATTCGTCCAAAAGAGGAAACAAATCTGTAAAAGCTATAGAGGATCACGACATGGAGGTGGTTAACGAACCGGGTGTGCCGACCAGGACAGGCACTAGCACGGTCAGAGACAGCACTCCTGATCTGACGTTGGTTCGGGTGAACCTCGACGTAACTTGGCATAACACGGGGGAGAATTTTGGCTCAGATCACGACATCATTTGTGTCACCGACATCAAGGCGAAACTGGGTCAAGCCAACATTACAGACTGGGACCGGTTAGGTAGACGCGCATACAGTGAAGGCGAGGACGAGGACCAAGGCACTAAGACGTATGAGGCGTGGGTCAGGAAGCAACGTGAGTTTGTCATGAAATTTACGCAGAAGATTACTGCGACTACGCAAGTTCCCTTCGTGGACAGCAGGATTAGCCACATGTGGGCGGCCAGGCACGGTCTTACTCAAAGATGGAAGAGGCAAAGGCATAACAAGAAGCTTCGCAGACGTATACATGCGCTTAACAAGCAGGCGGCTGAGTATGCGGAGCAGCTATGCATGGAAAATTGGATACAGAAGTGTGAAGACCTACAAGGCCCACTGTCTACGAAGGAGACTTGGAAGCTGGTGCGGCACCTCATAGATTTGTTAAAAAACTAGGGTGCAAGCGCTCGAGACCTCACAAGAACGATCTAGGGTAGAACGATCAACAGTTACGACGGGGACGGAGAGAAGCTTATCCGGGAACTCACCAGTAAATACCTCAAGACGAGGGGGATAGCAACGTCGAGATGGACGAAGCCTTCACCGAACTGGAGCTGGTTGCGGCCATCGGTGAAAGTAATCAAGGCAGCGCACCGGGCATCGACGGCGTTACATACGAGATGCTTAAAAATATGAGTGACAAAAGCCGAGCGGAACTGCTAAACCTCGCCAACGCGTCCTGGGAGAAGGGTTCGTAACCAAAAGAGTGGAAAGAAGTGGATGTGCGTTTCATTCCCAAGCAGGGGTATCCATCCCACGTCGTCAACCCTCGCCCCATTTTCCTGACGTCGTGTGTGGTGAAGGTGGTCGAGCGGATGGTTTTCAAGAGACTACAAAGACATTTGGACGTCACCGATCAGATGCCACCGACCATGTACGGGTTCCGGGGACACCTGAGCACGCAAGATGTTTTGGTGCAACTACACGAACTGGTAATCAAGAAAGCGAAAACTCCTAGCGCCAAGAGCTATCCTGGCGCTCGACCTCAAGGGGGCTTTCGATAACGTCACACATGAAGGTATTTTTCGTAACGTGCGCCAAACGGGGTGCGGAAAGCGAGCATTCAAGTATGTACAGGATTTCTTAAGCAATAGAACGGCAACGATCAAAATTGGAGAAGAGAAGTCGGAGCCGATAGTCCTGGGAGTCTGAGGCACCGCGCCAGGGTCGGTTCTCTCGCCGCTTCTTTTTAACCTGGCACTCCTCCCGCTCCCGGCCCTCGTTCAGGACGTGGTGGGCATAGATCATGCTCTCTATGCAGACGATATCACTGTGTGGACGTGGAGGGCAGGGTCGGAGAGTTGGATAGAGGAGACCCTTCAGAGTGTCGCAGAGACCGTGCACGAGTTCGCTAAATCGTGCGGCCTCAGTTGCTCACCACAGAAGTCGGAGTTACTCGTCATCAAGCCAAGAAAAAAGAAAGGAGAACAAGAAAACGTCCGCATCACCATCGACGGGACGAACATAACGCCAACCACGCAAGCATGTATCCTGGGTGTCATCTTCCAGAACAATGGCAAGGCGGGGGCGTCGATCGACAAGATCGAGGTTTCTACGGAACAAATTTCGAACATGACCAGAAGATTCACGAACAGAAGAAGAGGATTGAAGGAGGACGATGCATTGACGCTCGTTCAGGCCTTTGTGACGTCGCACTTTGTTTACGCGGAGCCGTACCTCAAGTTACTCAAGAAAGACAGGGACCAGTTGAGCGTCATTATACAAAAGGCAACCAAGATGGCGCTGGGCATGCCGAAGCATTCGTCGACCGACAAGGTTCTTGGCATGGCCAAACACAACGTCGTTGAAGAGTTAATAGAAGCTCATCTGTCTAATCAGAAAGTTCGGCTCAGTCAAACTTTGGCGGGACGTCGCGTTCTTGCCAGGTTGGGCTGGCAAGAGGCAGATCGGAAGGAAACGGGGCCGTTACCCAGGTTATGGGAGCATAAATTTGACAGTAAGCCGCTGCCTCGATACATGAAGCGGGGGCGTAACGACGGCCGCAGAGCGGCTCGTATAGCGGCCTTGACAAAGACTTTAGATCAAATAGAAGAAAAGGAAGAGGGGGTCACCCACTACACAGACGCCTCGTTACCCAAGTTTTCATCGAAGGCCACGCTGGCAGTTACGACGCGGGATGCGCTTGTAACCTGCGCCTCCGGCGTCTTTTCTGTATGTGGCAGAAGAGGCCGCAATAGCGCTAGCACTCGCGCAGCCCAAGTGGGAAGAATTGTCACTGACTCGCAAAAGGCGTATAACAGCCTCAGAAAGGGGTGGGTGTCTCTTGCGGCACTAGATATTCTCAAGAGGAAACCCGACGTGCCAGAAAGGAAAGTTGAACTGATATGGACGCCAGCTCACTCTGGGCTGGAGGGCAACGAACTTGCCCACATGTTTGCCCGAGAGATGGAACACCGGGTAGAGGAAGGTGAGCCACAATCTATAATTAGTTATAATGACATTACGAACTACTACAAACGGAGAGGCGACGTTACCCCGATCCTCACAAATTGCTTAGCAGAGAACAGCAAGTTATTTACAGGCAGATACAGGCAGGGTCTTTTCCGCACTTTTACCTTCAAAACAAGATTCTGCAAGAATCAGTTAGGCACGCTCCAACACGTCATTGGAGTATGCGAATTCGTCAAGCCAATCCCCTTACCACTTACCAGCCCCATTACCCCACCCCATCCCTCATCCTCCCTTACCGAGCGTAGAGAGACCTTGCTAACCAGCCCCGTACTGGTAGACCAGCTCGTCCTGATCTCCAGGGGCCAGGCGGCTAGGGAAGCGTATGGGTCCCGTGACGAGGGAACCACTTCCATCGGCGGCGTCTAAGAAGACGTCGTAATTAGCTCGGTTCAATAAAGTTGCTTCTCTCTCTCTCTTTGGTCTCTTTCCACTCTCGCTCCTTCGGCGCTCTCCTTTCTTTCCTTCAGTGTTCTCCTCTCCAGTGACTTCGTCATCATACCTACTGGCCGCACTCTCTTCATTTCCGGCTCTGGATTGACCGCGCCAAACCAGACAGCTTGCGTAGTTTTCGAACACTACTACAATGGGCACCTGGCTTGCGCTGCCATGTCACCGACGAGCCGACATTATTTTTCCCGTTTGCAGCAGTACTGCACCGAGACCAAAAAAAATCCTGATAAAAAAAAAAAAAAAAAAAAAAAAAGCCGCTGAGGCACAGAACGAGTAATTGCCTCCGAAGGCAGCCTAAATTAATTTCCTTCACTTAGAGGTGGAGACAAAGCATGGAAAGGAACGCATTGAATACGGTCAGATTAGAACGGAAGCAGCGTCCCTCACATTGGTGAGGAGATGTTTCGGTGGCGCCCTCTGAAGATTCCTACCCGTGACATCACGACTGGCATCAAGCGGTAATTTGATGGTGTGTGACAAAATGAAAGCGCATTAATTCCTATTGTAGACGTGTACTGAGCGTCTGACTGATCTTTGAAAGAAATGACGGCAACGCTTTTGCTGGGCGCCCTTTGCCACTCGACCGTTCCCGAAAATCTCACAAGGCCTATCGATAATTTTATATTGCACGAGACGGCACGAGGAATTGTACTGCAGTTCAGATGCACTCTCGGATAAGCTTGCATGCTCCGTACATACTGGAAGTGGCTCATTTCCTCCTCTCTCTCACTACTGTGAGTTAAGGACACGAATAAAAACAAAGCCAGCACATGACAAGGAAAATAGATGCGAGCTTTGGTATGGAACCGCCTTTTTGACGCTCTAAAATCGTGAAATATTAAATAAACATAAATGGCTCCATTTATTTCTCTTCCAAGTGCCGCACATATGCTTGCCGTACTGCGTCAAAAAGACACTGAGATTTACATCGTGCCTAACATGAAACATTTTCACGTTGAAATTGTTATAGCCTGCTTTATGACATGAATTTTAGCAGCCTGCAGCTAGTACTGGTCAGGACAACTCTAAAATATAAAACACGCATTTACAGGGCGTTGGTATTGTGTTTGGTATATTTAAAATACGAATACGAGTACCTATTCACCGACGTTTTTCCACAAAAGGCGGACGCTGTCTTTTACCTTGAAAAGAGTATAGTAGTCCTGGAAGGTACTTCTTTTGGTGACGAAAGCGTCATGCACTTGTAACTTGAGCAGTCCGTAATGTCGGATGTTCATGTCCCATAAGTCGTTAAATGTGCTGATACCAGTGACATCGTTTAGGTCGTTGTATGCTTTAAGCACATTGCTGCGAGAAATGACACATATGCATGACCTCCAGTTCAACAATACACGATTCAATTGCCACTTCAAGAGAACCATTCTCAGTTAACAAAATATGCGGATGAAAGTTCTCTCGAAATATACCGCTACTTAATTAAGGCGGTAATTCTCTTCAGTATATCAGCAAAACCTCCCTCAAACATGGCAACTCTAGTATTAGTTTACCATTTATCTAAAGATATAATGCCTTTGACATATACCGCGTGTTTCAGTGAAGGCTTTCAGAAATTCCCTATAATAGAGTGGTTAAGAAAAAAAAAACTCTTTCCGGAAACAATTACTTCCAGCCACAGTGGATGTCAAGGAAGGAAAAAAAACAAAAAAAAAAACTAAGTAGCGTTATCGTTAGCTAAATTGTACAAATGAAATTTTTACTTAGTGGATATAAATATTGTCACGGGTGGTGACCGGTCTGGCGAAGTAGGCAGCGCGCGCGTGGCCAAACGGTTATCGCGCCTGCCTTTCACGCGAAGGGCCGGGGTTCGATTCCTGGGAGCGACGAATCTTTTGTTATTCCTGCAATTTCGTTTTCTGGTGGATTCGGGGTTCCTGTTGCGTGTTCGAGGTACGAATGTTCTACGCGTCGAACATTCTAGGCCGACCATTCCAGGGGCTCACGCATGTACAGTCGGGGGCCCCGCGTGGCGAGCCGGAGCCAGTCTCGCCCCAGCGCTCGATCCTGCGGTTTCGCCGACATCGACGCCCGCGACGCCCTCCTGCTTTCTTCTGTTTCCTTCTGCTTTTATTAACTTGGGCGCAAGTTCGCCCGATTAAACGTTTAGTTACTTTAGTTGTCGTCGCCTCATCACTTGTCATTCGTGATATTTGTCATTCGTGACCAAAATGTCCCGAACGACAATTGATAAGGCGAACGTACGTGTCAGCTTGTTCTTGCAAAGCTCCCATGAAGTCAAGGAAGCTTCGTGGTTTTCGAACCAGCACCTTGCAGTTCCTTCAAGCGAGAAATAGAGGTTCTGCAGGCGCTGTTCGTCACTCCACCCGTTGTAGCGAGCCACGCGCTCGTACTGGTTGATCCAGTCTTCGACGTCCTCTTAGATCTAGCCGAGGAAGGGAGTAGGCATCCGCGGAGCGACTGGCAGGACGAACGACGACGGGTGGGGTGGTCATCGTAGGGATGTTCTTCTTCGGCTTTGGCAGCAGGAGTCCGGATCGCGGGAGTTAGACTTTGGTACGGCGGCTTAATTAAGCGTCGGCGTCTTCTGCGAAGGGTAGCCTTCAGGGGCTGAGCACCTCACTTGGCCGGGATGTCTTCGGAGGGGTACGCCTCACGGGCATAGAATGCGATACCCATGCACCACCTCCCGGGAGTTACGCGTCCTTTTGTCCATTCTTGCAGTTCAATGTTCTGGTGAATTATAGAACTCTGTCGCCTGCTCGAGGTGCGTATGTTCTAGTCGCCGAACCTTCCAGGTCAATTGTTCCAGAAGCCAGCGCGTGTACATAGAGGGCTCCACGTGGCGATCTGCAGTCAGTCTCACCCCAGCGCTCGAACCTGCTGTTACGCCGACTTCGACGCCCGTGACGCTTTTTCCCTCATCTTCTGTTTTTCCTTTTTGTTTTGGGCACAAGTTCGCCTCATTAAACGCTTAGTTTCTTCAGTTATTCTTCGCCTCATCATTCGTTGTCACGAATGATAAATTATGAGGCGAAGAATAACTGAAGAAACTAAACGTTTAATACGACCGCAAGACATTCTTTTTTAGTCGTGGAGTAATTTCTCTCTGATTTGGACAGCGTCCGACTTGCGTAGGTGATGGCTAGCTCGGTGCCCTCTTGCACTTCAACTAGTACAGCTCCAAGTACTGCATTACTAGCGTCCGTGTGAATCTCGGTTTCAGCATCCTGATCAAAGTGCCCAAGGAAAGGAGGAGTCTGGAGCCTTCGTTTCAGCTCGTCGAATGCCTGCTGCTGCTCCTCGGCCTATTCGAACTTCTCGGCGTCCTTCGTGAGTTTTATGAGCGGTGCGGAAATCCTTGCGAAATCCCGAACGAAGTGTCGATAGTAGGCACAAAGTCCAAGGAATCTTTGAACGGTTTTCTTGTCTGTCGGCACTGGAAATGCCGAGACGGCGCGAGTCTTCTCAGGGTCTGGGCGGACGCCTTCGTCACTAACCACGTGGCCTAGGAACTTCAGTTCGTTATAGATGAACCGACACTTTGACGGCTTCAGGGTGAGTCCGGCGGTCAGGATGGCTTCGAGAACAGCTCGGAGTCGTTGCAAATGCTCGTCTAGGTCGCTGGAAAACACTACGACGTCGTCGAGGTAGACGAGACAGCTCTGCCACTTCAGTCCTGCCACCACTGTGTCCATGACACGCTGGAAAGTTGCTGGCGCCGTGCATAGTCCGAAGGGCATCACCTTCGGTCGTTTTCGGCAACGTCACCTCCGGGCGTTGCCGCACTTAGTTTTCCCGGCGAGGAATGGGAGACAGGCTGTCTCGGCGGGGCCCTGGTGCTGGGGACGCGGAACGTCGCGGCGATGGGGAGTGGGCTTCACGGCAGAGAGGCGGCACTGGTGAGGGTGAGGGTCGGAGGTACACGTCGATATCGCGAGGGCGTTCGCCGTACCTCGGGCGTGGGTCGTTCGGGTGGAAACCACGCAGCCCAAGACGACGGTAGGGGCAGTCGCGGTAGATGTGGTCGGCTTCCCCGCAATGGTAGCAGAGCGGGCGTCGTTTGGCCGTTCGCCGCCACACGTTGGTCTTCCTCGGCGAGGTTCGCCCCGGGCGGACGTCCTGGACTTGTTCTTGGCGTCGAGGGTTTTGCGGCGTTGGATTGTCTCGTCGAGATGACGCCTAGTATTGATGGGCAACAGGCGGCGGTCGGCGGGCTACGGCGGCGTAGCTCAGTGTCACCTCCTTTTGCGCCACCATGGTGCCGGGAACCTTTGGCCAGAGTGTCCGGTGAATTTCTTCACGAACAGCCTCAGTGATGGAGAGGGCTGCCGGACGACTGGCCGCAGGTAGCAACTTCTGGAGCTCCTCCCGGACGACGTCGAGGGTAACCTCACGGACGTCCCAAGTACGGGCGCCGATTTCCTCGTTAAGCAGCGTGGAGGCAACGAAGCCGGGATGTCGTTGATAGTAGGAGGCGCGTGCTTGGAGGGCGCGCTCCATGTTCTTTGCCTCCGTGACAAACGATTCCACGGTGGTCGGAGGGTTGTGGACGAGGCCCCCAAAGATGTCGTCCCTCACCCCGCGCATGAGGACACGCAGCTTCTTGTCGTCGCGGGCTTGTGGGTCGGCGCGCGCGCTCAGACGCAGGACGTCTTGAACGAAGCTGGTGACGATTTCGGTGGAGCCTTGCGTCCTCGTCCGAAGGAGGTCCTCGGCTGTCTCCCTTTGTTGCTGACTGGCAAAAGTCCCTCGGATTTCTCCTTTGAGCTGGTCCCATGACGTAATCCAAGTTTCACGATTCTCGAACCAGTCTCGCGCCGTGCCCTCGAGGGAAAAATAGACGTTTTGCAGACGCTGTTCCGGAGCCCATTGGTTGTGCAGCGCCACCCGTTCGTATTGCTGCAACCAATCTTCGACGCCTTCGTAGATCTCGCCGTGGAAGGACGTCGGCATACTAGGGGCGACGGGCAGGTAAACGACGGGGGGTGCTGCTGTGGTCTGCGCCGTCGATGAAGCCATCGTCCTTATCGCTTGCCTTGTCCTCGCCGGGAGTGGTCCGAGTTCAGGAGCTTGCCCTTGAAGACGGCGGCTGGCACGATGCTCCGAGTCTTCAACGGAGGGTCGTCGGGAAAGGGGGCTTGCTGAACGGGTTCTTGCAGGGGTACGCTGCACGGGTTTCATACACCGCACCTCCACCAAAATGTCACGGGTGGTGACAAAAAAAAACAATAAATTAACAGGAAGGAATAAACGTTTAGTGTGGCGAACGTGTGCCCAAAATAAAAGGTACAAAATATTTTAACAGAGCGTTGCGGGCGTCGAAGTCGGCGTATCAGCAGGTTCGAGCGCTGGGGCGAGACTGACTGCAGATCGCCACGCGGAGCCCCTTGTGTACACGCGTTGGCTTCTGGAACAATCGGCCTGGAAGGTTCGGCGACTATACTTCGTTTCAGCTTAGGTCCGAGCGCTGCCAATGTTATGAGCCGAAGGGCCAATCAAACAGCGCAAAAAGCGCAACGTCATGGCGTGCTCTCCGCGCTTGATAGGACTAGCCGGCGGAGGAGCACGCACAGAGAGACTGCGAATACCGGCTGGTCCTATCAACTGCAGAGAGCACGCCATGACGTTGTGCCTCTTTCGCTGTTTGATTGGCCCTTCGGCTCATAACATCGGCCGCGCTCGGACTTAAGCTGAAACAAAGTATAGAACATTCGCACCTCGAACAAGCCCGACAGAGTTCTCGAATTCACCAGAACATTAGACTGCAAGAATAAACAAAAAGACGCGTAACTCCCGGGCATCGAACCCTGGCTCTTCGCGTGGGAGGCAAGCGCGATAACCGTTGGGCCACGGCCGCGCTGCCTACTCGGCGAGCGGCAATATGGTTTCCGATAGAATCTTGCAAGCTTCTTCGAAAATAGCTGAATCAAATCGTTTAGGAAAGGTATAGTAAGGCACAGGCAGAACTTTATAGCGTTTTAAAATGTCACGCTTAATTTGGACGCATATCTAAGTTTCCGTTTATTCTTGGAGCTCATCTTTGTGCCCGGGGTCCTGATCCACGGTGGCCGAGACGTGAAACGCACGTGAGCCATACTCCCCTCCGATTCGCGAGTGAGGAGAGGCGGCGGATTCGCGCCTCGGACATCGAGGAACAGGACCGCGGGCGCAAAGATACGCTCCGGTAAAAAATAAAACTCTAAAAACACGTCCAGTTGTTTTTTTTTCGAACGTTATGAAATTTTTTATTGCCTTTTTAAAATTAGTTGATTTAACGGTGTTCGATGATGCTTAGCAGCTTCATTATTAAAACCATGTTAATTTTTACTAACTAAATAGGTTAATTTGTAATATTTATTTGTCTCGCTAATTAGTATGTTTTTGGCAATTCTTGAAGCCTGCCGCGGCTGACAAAGTGTTCCCAGAACGAGATTCTTTTTTGCTCAACAACTCTATCTTTATGGGATTTTTGAAAACCTTCGCTGAAACACCCGGTACAAGAACTTCAAGGAAAAAATTAAAAAAGACACTTAACACTGCTTATCGCTAGAAATATGAACGCGGATTCCTACAAGCAGCGCGCTGTGTCTTCCTAACGCACACGGCGCTCCGGCGGTGACGTCACGACCCCCACTGCGCAGGCGCGGGGAATTCCGCCGGCTCCACGCCTCCCGTGACGATGCATCTACGTTGCTGTCCTTTTCTTTGTGTTTTATTTCTGAGGGGCGTCCGCTTTGACCTTGAGGGCACCGCCGACTTCCGTGACGAGGCATCTGCGCCCCTGTGCTTTTGGCCAGTGGGAATTTAATGGACGTTTCGATGCTACAGACGCTTACAGAGAATGCCGGCTTCACACCATGGGAAAGCTAATGCGTTATACAGGCTGTACAGGGTGTTTCAGAGAACGCAGGCCAAATCGCTCCTGCGAAAACTACTCATCACAACGAAAGAAGGCTAGTGGTGGTTTGGTCCTGGGCCAGGGGCCCATTTAGGAAAATGATTAAAGTACGGAATAATTGAGTTGTTACTTATTTTTGCGTAATTAACTTTCTTAAATATCGGAGCGCATCTCACTCTCGGCGGCACAATGCCACGTGGAGAGATAGATCAACCAGCCTCTGCTGCGTCGCGCGATGACAGCGGAGCGGAGGTTGGTTGCAATAGGGAGTTTTCGTAGACCGCGTTGCCCCCTCCGCTAAGCGTTCCGCAACGAAGAAGTTGCTACTGCGCCTGCGCGCCGATAGCCTTGACTGTGGAGTTCCCGCTATCGTAGCGGATTGCGGAGGGCCTTGCGGGACGGCGAAAACGATCTACGAAAACTCCCTACTATCTCTCCACGGGCACGGCCGGTCTAGAGCGGAGAGGCGCGCCTCTCCGCTCTAGACCGGCCGTGCCACGGGGCGCGGTGCCACCGGGGCTGAGATGCGCTCCGATAGCAAACCGAAACTTACAAACCCGTCGATTTTGTGCGGTGTTTCAGAAAGCCGTAAAATGCTTCGCGTGCCTTCTATCGTTCTGCTATTTTTTGATTTAGTGTTTTTCGATGATGCTGAGCAATTGCTTAACTTAAACCATGCCCTTAAACACAATATTAAAAAGTTAATTACGCAAAAATAATTAACAACCTAATTATCCCGGACTTTAATCATTTTCCTAAATGGGCCCCTGGCCCAGGACCAAAACGCCAAAAGCCTTTTTCGCTGCAATGAGTAGTTTTCTCAAGAGCGATTTGGCCTGCGTTCTTTTAAACACCCTGTATGTTGTAGCACTTTTTTGACACTCAGAGAGCCTGTTCAGGCTTTAAAATCGGATTACATTGAAATGTATGGATTTATTTGTCACCACGAAATGCGCTCGTGCATGAGTTCTGCACGACGCGAATGTTTCATTTTTGAGCTTAAAGGGCCATTGACAACCCCAATATTGATATTTTTGTCTCAAACGGTTCAGACGCGCCTCACTAACAATTTTTCACACCGACAAGGTGAGGCGCGGGGGAAGGATGTGAGGGTTTGGAGTTCATTTCAACGGGTTCCAGACTTTACACCACCTCAGATAAATTTAGCGATTTCTACAATTGGCAGCAAAGCGTTTAAATACAAACTACTATTAAAACAAACTTACCTGCCGCAGAACCCACATTGGTTGTACCACCTGAGCAGCTCTCCCTTCCTCCACTGAGGACCTGGCGTCAACACGCCGGATCGCAGGAGCCTCGCGCTTTGGTGGCGTGATGCGTGCGCCGGGGAGAAATCTCCGGTACTTATTTATGGTATGAATACTGCTTTAAGAAACTTCAGAGTTTTATCTGGCTTGAGTTGCAAAAGTTAACGCCCCTGGGATCTCTTCGTGTTCTTTGGAATAGTTTACTCCTTAATCTTAAAAATAGATCTCAGGCTTTGCACGTTTTGAACAACACAATTTCTAGAAACTAAAAAAAGAAAGTTTCTTTGTCCTTTGGTGTGAAATTTCATTGACGATGTGACAATTACCACACATCATCTCAACCTTGGGTTGAGATGATGTTTGGTTTCCACTCTTCTTAGAAACAACAGGTCAAAGCACCGTTGGCCAGAAACCCCGTGAATGTGCCTGCAGCCACAATCGAGGGGTATCCGCGTCGAGCAAGAATAGTACCCGTGGTCAATTCCTATTCCGAATTGGGTGGCTCCGCTGTCGTTCCGGGCAAATTCCAGAAACCACTGCCACCCGGCTGAGCTGCGGTTGAGAAAGGTGCCCCTCCCAGAGTTGTAGAAGTAGTCCCAGAAAATTATGTCGCAGAGGCCTTCCTGGGGCCCCCCTTGATAGTTCCTCCGGACAATTCCAAAAGTACACAAAATCGTCTTCTTCGGCAGTGCGCCTGCAAAAGCAAATGCCATATTATGAACCGAAAGGAACGAGTGGGTCCTTCTTTTTTTTTTAATCCAGGAGAGGCAGAACGCCAGAAAACCGTTTCATGTGAACCAAACTGTGTAGTTCTAGGGGCCTAAATGACCCTAGGTGTCAGTTATTGTCAAGGTACTTTTCCATGGCTCTTGCCCGGTTCGTCTCACAATTGCCAAAGTGCCAGCTATAAGCCAAAGATGCCGCGTATTAACCGAACAGGCAGCAGTGAAGCCTGATTCAGTGTTTGACATTTTACGCTTAAAGTTGAAAGGTAAAAACAGGACAACCAGAAGTGAAGCCTAATTCTGCTATTTCCTTCAGAACAGCGGCCCAAAGAGTCTAGGCGACTACCGAAAAACGTAGTAAAGCCTGCCAGTGGTACTTGCTTGGCAACTAAAGGCCAGAAAACTCAAACTCTAGCAAAATAATTATCAAGCTTAGTAATACTGTCACAAATTACAGTTGATGAGGCGACGAAAAGGGAAACAAACTAAACGTTTAATGGGGAGAACTTGTGCCCAAAACAAAATAGAGAAAGGCTAGCTTCGCAGCAATCGATGATGGCCTAACAGTAGGGTCAAGCGCTGTGGCGAGACTGATTCTGGCTTGCCACGCGGAGCCCCTTATGTACAGTCGTGAGCTTCTGGAACAATCGGCGAAGAATGTTCGGCGCGTAGAACATTCGAACCTCGAACAAGAAACAAGGTTCTCGAATTTACCACAACCTGACATTTACAAAAATACCAAAAAGTTGGGTGCGCTCCCAGGCATCCAACCGGGGGAATCCGCGCGGCAGCCAAGCACGGTTCTCATTCGGCACCGCACGCACTCGCTCGGCGACGCGCCTTGGCATTACTGCTCCCTTTTAAAAGCGTATCGTCTCGATGCAACGTGCCAGGGGACAAAACAACAATCTCCGCCAAGTCACGCTCACCACTAGGTACGTCCATGAGAAAGCCATACTGCCGCGAAATGACGCTGCTTCTTATGAACTCGTGCCGTGACGGCATTCCAATGGAGGTCCACAGACCGCCACAAGACGCAATTTTGAAATCTGTTCATCCGTTTTGAAATTAGGTTTTATTACTTCCCTGCCGGCGGCCCAGAAACACTAGTCTAGGCTAGTGTTTACGGGTGGCCGGCTCAACAGGGACCATATCGAAACAAAGAAATAAACGTGCAAACTACATCTTTCCGTTGTCAGTTCCAGGAAGACCTAAAAACGAAAGATCATGTGAAGCGTGGGTTTCCGCTGAAATTCCCCCCTCGTGAGCACAGACAAAGCTGGTGATACGAAAACGCGGAAAATAAGAATATCATGTGTGTCTGTGTATGCCACAAAATATTTCCGAGTATTTTCTAATCGCCAAGAATTTTCTGCAATACCATGTAATGTCCCTGAGTCAAAATGACCTGGCATGTTTTTATAGCATCTTGGCTCAGTTGAGAATTTGGGTTTCTCTTATTGCTATAAGCTTTTCTTATATGCAACATTTTCCAGTTTTTAGGAGTTTTAGTGTAGATTCAACACATGTGAATGAATTGCCGCAACTGCAGTTGCCGTCAAAGATCTGTTCAACGTCACAGTCCCAGCAGCGTGAACGGCAGTTGAACGTGACACGTTGAACTGTCACGTCGGCCGGAACGATTTTCAGGGCAGCTCTCAAAACCTTGGCGGGGAGCGCAAGTTTGTCTCCTTTTGCAGTGGTTGTTGTAACGCCAGAACGCCGAGCTCTGATTGGTTCTGAATGAAGGATAGTGGGTAGCCCTCAAGGCAGCTTGCTTTGAGGCCTACCCACTTTCCCCCAATCAGAGCCAAACAGAGCTCGGCGTCTTTCTGACGTCACCGGACCACTGCGCAAAAAGCAGACGAATTGCTCTCCGCATACTCCCCTTTCGAAGGACTGCCGTCAGTAGGCAGCCATTAAATCCATGCACAATGGCGGACCAAAACCACAACATCACGATACATTTGATGCGCTTGGTCGGATTAAACTTCAAAACAGAGCCACAGAACAAGGTGATTATCGCAGTGACATTGCACTTTCGACGCTGTTTGATTGGCTCGTCGGCTGCTGTCGTTTACTGCGCTCCGACGATCGCTATTTTATGGAATAACTTGAACGTTCCACGATATCAGTCGTCCCGCCATTGTGCAGATGTTACGACTAAAGTCACTGAGTGTTCTCAGAGTACCAAAACTTCCAAGCTTCGCTTCAGAACCGAGTCGCGGCGCAGCAGTCGTGATCCCCAACATGGCGCTGCCCTGTGCGATGGAAGCAAAGCGCGTACAATGTAGAGTTCTTTGTCGTGTGAGCTCTTCAATACATGTTCCTGTGGCGACACTGGTTTGTTTTTACTGAAGTTATTTCATTTATTCCCAGCGGTGAGTGACTTGCTCCTCGCAATCTCGTCTTTCTCTCTCTTGCCTCGAAACACATCGAGGTCGAATGGTAGGCTTAGCGTCTGAGACGTAGTTTGAAACGCAGCACAAGCGCAACCGGAGCTAGCGAACTAGCCGGCAACCTTCTTTGACTAACCAGATTAGCAACTACTTGATACAAAAAATATCGGAAAAATTAACGCACCTTCCGTTTGGTTTTCACTCACGGACAGCCCAGAAGTACCACCCGTGTGTACCCACTACGGAAGCATTTTAGAGACGCTTTTTGTTGTTCAGGGCCTATCTCCACAATGGCCGGCTGATAAGTTCCGCCACGGTTTAAACAAGCCAATAATAACTGAATTCTGTGGGCACTACCTTCTGGTAAACGGAATGAATGGAATTTGGTACACTGGGAAGATTCAGTGACTCAAGTTGCGACCATCCAATGGTTGGCACGTGGATTTCCAAAGCCCTGGGTGTATAGCTGTCCGTACAGCACCGCCATTCGGTATTTACAGTTTCACATTACAACGGATCTTAGAGAGCCACAGGAACCGTCAAAATCAAATATATGCCGCCTCAGAGCCACATGACTGTTGGTAGGGATCAGGGGGTTGGAACGAAATGTTTTTCTTTCCGTTTTCATTTTCGTTCCATACAAAAAAGTTCCGTTCCGTTTCCGCTCCGGAACGAAAAAATAATGCTCCGTAACGGTTCGTAACGGTTTCTTTCTATGAAAAAAATCGCAACAAAAATTAAAAAGAACGTAACGTTTATTCTTACACAAAAATAGATAATTCAGGCGCTCTAGAGGAATCCGCGGAAACGACATTGCTTTTGAGATCATGTTCATTAGGGAGTTTTAGAATAACGTACGCAATTTTAGCGCACGCTAGCGCAAAATTTAGCGCTTGTATTTAGCGCACGCGACGCAGGAGAGTTTTAGAATAGCGTTTCTCCGCCGCGACGCAAAAGCCCAAGCATCTCGCGCTTGCGACGCCACCAAGATACAGTAAACATTTTTATTTCACACACGAAATGATGTAACTTTAGAAGAAAACGAGTTTTTTGGTCCAGAGTAGCATTTTAATTTGTTTAAACATGAGAACACGACGCGAGCGGTTGACCGGTCGCGTCCGCTTGCGTCGCCTCGGCAAGAGAGGTCTCGTGTACTGACCTTGGCACATCGTTCCTTCGCCGTGAAATGTTCGCGCGTCGCAAGCATCAAGTTGCCGGTGACCGCTGCCAAACCGAGTACAATGTCGTCCCGTATTGAAAATTGCAGTCGCGAGGATGCCGCCGACGTTGCACTCACAACGTCGCCAAAGCAGCCGCCGACATAATCCTGGAAGCCGCCATTTTTTTTAACTGTGCTCGTCTTGGCTTTAGCCAACTTCCCATCACGAATCCTCCTTGGAGAAGCGCAAAGACTCTTTGCGTACGCACGCTATTTCCGAGAAATAGCGCGCGCTAAAATTGCGCACGCAAAGCGCAAAACCTGGTTTGCGTTCGGAGCATGCGCAGTGGCGACGACGCTATTCTTTGCGTACGCAAAGCTTTAGCGTGCGCTATTCTAAAACTCCCTATTGCCTTGAGAATGAGATCATGATCAAGGCACCGAGCATGATCTCAGAAGCAGCACGTCATCAAGTGTGCTCGGTGGAAGGCAAGACCTCTGGTCCGATAAAATAAATTTCAGCGCCGAGAAGGCCCTGAAGGCCCATAGGGATGACGAAGTACACTTTTGCAACAGAGTCTCAGACTGCCGTATCCGTAGAAATACAAAAGATGGACTTCTACAACGCCGGGTCACAAACTTCCCGCGCTTGCCGTGATCTGTTGTCTGTCCGTGTCGTCCGAAGAAAGCATGGAGGGAGAGGGCGCAAGAGCCGAGGAGAGCATTGCGAGCGTGTGGAGGCGTCGCGCCACCGCGCTCTCGTTGGTGGGAAGCAATGGCGCTTGCGTCATGTTTTTTGTTTCTCGCTGTATTTTTTGTCTTTGTTTTTGCTATGCTTGTTCGCCCGGAGTTTAGACGCGGGGGCGATGGCTTGCTTGTCTTCTCTTTAATTATGGTACAAACCAACGGCTGTCTCTTCGCTGCGTGAAACGAATTACTGAAATACCTGATATTTTCCCTTGAACCGAAAACCGATAAGAAATTTTTCGGTTTCACTCCGGAACAAAATAATAAATAACGTTTCGATTACGTTTCCGTTCCGCCCAAAAATATCGTTTTTTTCGTTTTTCGTTTTTGGTTTTCGTTTCGTTCCGATACCCTGGTAGGGATGCAGCGATGCTCAGGGACGTCTAGTCACGTGAATTGACCACAATGCTCGATCGGCAGGTTTGTAGCGCCTGCTGCGCTCCCCCATACGCTGGAGTATGGAAGGCGTCATGGCACTCTCCAGTGGTATGCCGAACTTAAGCGGCATTGCTGCTAATGATTGAAAACATTGCACGTTTGGAGGCATGCCAGTTGCTCAAAGATAGCCACTAACCCAGAAAAGCAGAGAATGTCTCTGATACTTACAAAGTGGTGTCGTTGTTGTACTCGTTTTGACTGTTGTTGGTGTTGTGGACTTTGCCGTGGTTGTTGTCGTTGACTTTCCCGTTATCGATGTTGTAGTATTTTTTATTGTATTATTTGCCATCGTTGTTGTTGCAGTATTTTTTATGTTCGTATTCTTTCTCTCCGTGGTAGTCTTTCCCGCTGTAGTCGTGCTCGCCGTTGCCGTTGAAGTTGTTATCAGTGGTCTAGATAGATGGCCTTCCGATTCAAAGGAGGTTCTCTTAGTCGTGCTGTCGACTTCTGCAGTGTCTGTCACACGGTGGAGTTTGTAAATAACATATTACTACACTGAAGGCTGCCATAGCGTCCAACTTGCAGGAGTCATTTGCTACATGTTAAACAAAACTTACGAGAAAGGTGGTATTGTTTGGACGTTCTTTATATTCAAAAAAAAAATCATCACTAAGTAACACCCATAGACAAGGCCGAGATACCGATTAAAGTGATAAAAACAGTTTAGGAAATACAACGAATTCAGGTATTTTCAGAATGATGTTGTGAACCCCGTTTTTATCGCCGCATGCACTCTGGCGGTTCAGGAGCGTGTGCAAAGTGGTTGCCAACGGGGTTGCTTAGAGTCCAATAAAATTTCACGGGCGTTTAATGATGAAAGCGAACGGATCCGCTTGGCGGTTGACGGTTGAGACGCCACTGTGAATGCAGCCTAAATGAGTAGTCCCGTTTAAGCGGCTTTTGAGAAGCACTGCAAGTAAACATTGGAAAAAAGACCCAAGACGTATGTTTCAATCATAGGCTAAGACACACACGGGCCATTTCAGCGATCATTGAGCCAACGATTGTTAGCATCTCACAACTGTCATTGAGCTCAATTAAGTTGTCCGGTGTTGCACGGTGCATACACTCTAAACAAATGCTGTAACTATTACACCCTTTGTCACATATAATACTCCCTAAAATTTCAGTTTGACGCAGAGCCGACTGACGTCAAAACAACGGCCCCAACTTTTACGAGAGGCTTGATGACGGTGCGATATAACGTATTGAACAGTTAAAATACTTTATTATGCCACAGACTTAAAAAGAAGAAAAAAACGAAAGTATCGCAGCAGGGCCACGAAAACCCCGATTGCTTTCTGTGCAATCAGTTACACGAACATTACCTATTACATTAAGTTGTACTGCTGGGCTATTGAGCCTGTCATGAAGGTTGGTACCCCTTGTTCAACGTCAGTGCGCTGTACGTTGAACTGAAGTTTCGAAGTGTAATATGTAACATGGGGTGTAAGAATACACCCATTTGTTTTAGTGTGTAGGCCTAAAAACTACAACTTTAAATCCCAGTTGAAACCGAAGCAAACTGGAAACTGATGGCACATTAATTTTTTTTTTAAATTTGATGCAAATTAATTATATAGAAATATCTAATTTATTTTAAACGTTTAACCCGAAATTTATTATATTTTATTCTTTTTGAAGTACAGAAGCAATATACAGAAACCTTTTTGCACGAATTCAAGCGAAGAAAAATAACGAAAGTAGTATCGGCGCCGATATCGAAATGGCCGCGCAGGAGAGAAGGAAAGAAAGAGAACGATTCGCAGCATGCACGGCGTGGTTGGTGGTGGGCAACGTTCATAAAACCACTCACTTGGGAAACTGCCATAGAGCCTGCTCTGAAAAAGTGGCACCGACCCCTACGCGAGAACCGAGCTAATGGCGATCGCAACGCCGCCATTTCTCCCGCAGTGGCCACTCGAGGAACTGCATGTGACATCTATTTTGGCTTTAATCGGCCATTTTTGCGCCGAAACAGATACGGTGGAAGGGCTTTCAGGGGTGCCACCCCCGTCTCCCAAGCGGACGCGCCGCGAATTACTACCGAAGTTAGGACGCGCCCAGGTCGGGACGCGCTATCTGATATCACCAGTGAGACATGGTTGTATAAAAAAATATTAATTGTGCCGCAAAACCTTGAAAACTAAAGATTATAGAAAACATCACGCGCCCGTCATTTTGCACTAAACTCTAATAAAATTTACAACAAAAAGATTTTTTTTCGTCTGTTTTTACGCAAAAACATGCTCTCTAAAAGCTCAAAGACCACAGTAATGACAAAAGATAAAGAGTGGCGCTGTTGTCGAATTTAGCTCGGTCTCGGTGGACGCCAAGGGCCCAGGTTTCCACGGTGAGTTTCCCAACTGACTGTTCTGGTAACGTTGGTGGTGGGCTTAATAAAGACGCATATGTTGGTAAACTGCACGTGGATCTGTGGTGGATCTCGTAGTTTTGGAGAAACAACTTTTAGTTATTCTAATTTTGAGGAAACGTAAGGGTATTCTAGTTTTCAAGCATCAAATAAATTAGCAACTTTATTCTCTACGAGGCAAAGTGCACATTCTTGAGATATAATTTGTTGTTGAGAAAGATGATCTCTCTTTCAAGCTCATTGATTGAGATTCGCTTTGTCACGTCATGTGATCGTGCACAGTTGCATGCCTTTGGCTTTGTTTACATCGACCAGATCACCGTCCCAGCTAGTCTTTTTTGCTATGTGAGACTCAGAGGCTGGTTGACGCATATCAGGAGTACCTTATATTCGATAAGAATATAGTGAAACGCTGTGTCAGTAAGATTTCATTTTAATATTTTTTTTTATTTACGCACATAAACTCGAGCTTGTGCAACCTAACAAGGACCTCCACATTGGCCTGCTTCCAGTACGAGCACGCTGCCTTTATTAGGCTGAGCTGCAAAGGCAAGCCGGTAGACATAAACGGTACTCGCACCGCTCGAGCGCAATGCAGCCTGGGCGCTCGCTCCAAATTCATGCGATTAATCGTACTGATGTCAAGACAGCTGAAAGGCGTTTCCGTCGTTCTTATATCTTCCTTCCAACTGATGAATGATCTAGATTTTTTAAAGCCTTCAGCAAGCTTCAGTCATGTGCTCAAACCCGTTAGGGCTTTAAAGCAGGCGGAAATCAAAACAGTGAACTTAATTTTGTTTTATGTGCACTGATGCTTTCTAGACTCCCTCAAATTTGTTTTATCCCTTATTTATGCATCTTTTCAATCAATGGTTAACCCCCCAGCTTTGTTTGGCTAGGAACAAGTGATCAGTGTAACCATACAGCCACTGTAACAACAAAGCGCATTCATCACACCCACTAGGCACAACTTCCACATAACATTTAGCACTTCTGGGGCCGAGCAATGTTAATATTAGAGAACAACAAATAAAAACAGTGATTCTATTGGAGCATTTTTAAACGGATATGTCAATTTTATCCCTGTAGCATTTTACTTAACCCGAGGCATCATGCAGGAGTGTTTTCACAGTAACACTATACATACATGTCTGCATGGCATCCGAAAATGGATATGATGACTAGTGCCTCGTATTCTTTAGGTAACTTCGTTTTTTTATTGGCAGGTCCACTTGAAAGGTGCGAACGCAACCGTGTTCCGGTTACTGTATTCAAAAGAAATTCCGAGGCACAAGAGGACATACGAGACCAGGACCAGGCATACAAGAGAAGGCCCCCATCAACCAGATATTATCACGTGAGAATGCTATTTACAATTTCATGTTTCCGACAAATCCGGCACAGCCAGTACTTGGATGCTAGGATTGGTGCTTCAAAGATTCAACCGGCGCAGGATGTTGGTCCCGTTCATCTGGATTCCCGTTGGTAAATTGAATGCGCCAAAGATATCTTCAGAATTTTCAGTGCATTGACGAGCCTAGCTCATTGTTCCTAATGCATAGTACCCTCATGTGGTTGGCTATCTTTCTGCTACTTTAATTCGTGAACCGCAATTTGATGATTTAGTGTGCCCGATAAGAGGTTACTTGCTAGTTGACGTACAGCTGGCTTAAAACTACGTAGGACTTGGTTTATTCTGAGGATTTCTTTTGTATAGTACTGTAACACCCCAGTAAATGTGATTTTATCACTTGATAAAATTATTTTGATTAGTTCTAATCCTAAAAAAATAACTAACGTATTTCAAAACATTTTTTAATTGGTGCTTTAATATTGTCCTTTATTAGTAATTGGGGTGTTAGAGATCTTGCCATTTGCCACTAATTCCTTTGCTTGCCATTAAAGATATCTGGGCAATCGACAATCGATGGCTTTGTGAGTGTAACATGATGCAGAGTCAGTAAATCGATATAAAACGATAATAATATTTATCATCCCGTGCATTACCTGCGTCTGCATTGTAACACTGGAGCATGAAGACGAACAACGCGGCTTCCAAGCTGTGTTCAGAGTTTGATTTCTGCTGTCTTTCCCTCGCCTCCAGGCCAGAGTTATTATGTCTTTTCTCAACCAGCTTGTTTGGATACTCGCTTTGACTGTGTACTACTACTTCTTGAATCAAAATGCGTACTTTACCTGAATTTCAAACTCACTTTCTCTTAAAAGTGACCGTTTAAGTTTCTACTGAAGTCCCACGATCGGCGAAAATGAAGCAGAAGAACCTGTAACACAGAGGTCTTATAACACAGCAGGCAGTCTCCTCTGAAGGTCCAGCTTTCCTTCACTTCACTTGAGGTCATTTAGTAAAACATGGGAATCTCCTTTGCTGGATGTCACAATAATTTCTGTATACTTTAGAGCACTTGCATGTTGCACAAGAAATGCAATTTCGATCCACGGACAGTGCCGGAGAGGGATCGAGAACGTAATGTTTAGAGATGTGAAAATAAACACAGCATATCTTTATCAAAATATGAACAGTCGTGCAGTACTTCTAAGATTACTTAGTTTTCGTTACGGATGTTATTACTGGCCAGTTTCAAGATAAGGAAAAAAATTTTCTTGAAGGTTATTAGATTATCAGTAGGAGCAACGAGTGTGGACTTCATTCAGCACTGTATTGGTTTTGCAACAGGAAGCAGAATATTGTCCAAGTTTTTGCACCGTCCAAGTAATAAAACACGGTAGCATAAGCAGAAGTCGACCCACATGATAGGAACCGGGAATCTCTCATATTGTGAAACTTAACTAAAAAAATATATGCTTTGGAGTAAGTCACCGGGAGTTGAGGAGCCGCCATCTGACGCTGACTATCAGAACAGTTTAAACCTTAACAACCGAGGCTTTACCTTCATCTTATCCAATGCCATACCACTCACCTTCCAGCTCTTCGTCATATAATTGTATCGCAATGTTGCAGCAAACGGAGTGAAACACTACACTATTATGCGAATTGACGGAGCCTGCGTACTCCTGTCGACGAAGAACGATTCCTGTATTGTAATTGCGCCTTTGATTGGATTCACTCGCTTTTGCCGCCATAAGAGCACAGCCGATGGTTTTGCAAGTACTCTTTTGTTTTTCAGTCAAATAACAGAAACAGTTTCAGCTCGCTTTCGACAAATGAGCGCGCAAGGCGAGGACAGCGAGGAGCATCGCACATCCTACGCAAACAAAACAAGGGCGGGAAATTCACAATGTCTGTTGACAGTATTCTCTGGCGCTCTCTCGGTTCAAACAAAACAAAACAACAAAAACAAACACACGCAGCGCAGCGGAAGGCAGCGGGCGCCATTAAAAAGACGCGCATGTGGCTAGATATTTACTTTGCCGTCAACTTTAAATTAAATATTTATAGCAACATTGGTTTCCGTCTTTATCGCAGCCACCATCCCGGAGCGCAATAAAAGTGGAGGGGAACGTATTAAGGCCTATGAAAACAGGGCACTTCAGAAATCGTGAGCCTACACGACTCCGGTAAAAGTCATAGAAGTTGAAGCGTCCGGCAATCCGATGTGTTTTTGAACACCACTGGGCCGAAACCACGATTTTCCTCCTCGGTTCCTCTGCGTTTCGTTGACTTCGGTGCTCGCAAGACTCGACGTCACACGCCACGTGTCCATCTGTTCTGCCGGGCCCTCGTATTCTTGAACGTGTCCCAAAATTCACTCGATCCTACCCCAGGGTAAAGGTTTTGTACCTTTGCGTCCGAAAACCTACCCGCGTCCAGCGTCGCTCTACATGCGTTATCATGTGACACGACCCGCCGGAGTAGCTCGGATTTGTTTGGGTAAAGCTTTGGACACAGCCCTTCCCTTTCCGGAACCTGAAGAGCGAGGGAGGCCTTGAGCGACTGAGCGACAGCCAACTGATCCTGTGAGTGGCTGTCGGGACACACGTGAAGAGCATCATCAAGGGCCCCGCGAGGGACACGGACGAATGTCGACAAAAAAAACTTTCCTCCCGAAAAAAAAAAAAAAAAAACACGAACAGAAGCTGATTGCCGCACGACTTATGTCGGAGTCGTATCGCATGACGATGCATCTTTGAAGAGGCCTTTTTTTAGAAACGGCGGGACGTTGCCCCCCTGGGCTGCACTCCCCGAGCGTATGCTTCCGCGACGTGCCTTGATCGTCAGCTCTGGCTCCGAATCATACCTCTTTCGACAATACTACAATACCTTCTAGATACCGTCCCCAACCTTCCGCAATACTAAGTGCTTCGCTGGCCTTGGCCACCGGCGGAAATGCGGCGGACGCTGCCATCTTAGCTCTCCAGGCGAAGCCCCATCGTTTAACTGAGGTAGGCAAGCTCATTTGAACTCAACGTTAGTTCAATTTAATGGTCATTAGCGGCTTGAGAGCAGTTGGCGCTGCCATGTAACACCTCTCAATCGTAATTGAGCCAATAGTTGTTGGCTGAATGATCGCTGAAACAGCCCGTGTATTACCCTATCGTAACCATGTTGCACGGGCCGTTTCTACGATCATTCAGAGAACGACTATCAACCCAAACGCAATCGAGTGGTGTTACACTGCAGCGCAAACTGCCGTTAAGTCGCTAACGATTATTTAGCTGCACTGAGCAGGCTTACCTCAGCTATCCTGATGGGGGTTCTTCCATATAGAGCTAAAGATGGCGGTGTCCATCGCATTGCCACCGATCGCCACAGCCGGCGAAATCACTTACTTTTTCGGAAGAGTAGGGGAGGTATCTACAAAGTATCGTAGCAGAAAATATTGTCGGAAGAGGTATGATAGGTGGCTGGAGCTGTCGCTAAAACGATCACGTCGTGGAAGCCCACGTTCAGCCAATGCGGCCATTGTGATGTCGGCTCCGAAAAGACTTTCCTTGTGTCGCTCTTGCTTGAATTCGTGTGAAATTGTTTTGATTATCGTTTCTTTACTCTAAACATAATAAAAAGTGTGAATATAATTAATTTCCATCACTTTAAAATAAAAAAAGGTAATGTGATATAGGTTTTGCTTTAGTTTCCGTTTTAAATTAGATGGAAAGTTGGGGTTATTAAATAAATTTACCGTGCAACACCCGACAACTTACTTGAGATCAATGATAGTTGGGAGATGCCAACGATCGTTTGTTCAATGATCACTGAAACGACCCGTGCAACAGGAGTACAACTTCCACCGGCGCCATCAAAGTCGGCTTTATTACGTAGGCAAAGTATGGGAATAGCTATTTTTTTTGTTTTTGCTTTTTCGCTTATTGTTGAAGACGCATAATGCATATCTTATAAGACAAAAAGAACGCTAAGGAGCGAGTATCTGTTCAGTGATCGTAACGTACAGTTTTGTCTTAATATAAACTTTTAACACAGAGTCCTTTTCAAGAGTGGATTTCATAGAAAAAAAAACAACATAAAACAAAAAAAGAGAAAAAACCTGACCAGGGCAACGCAATAAAAGCATAGCCAATACCAGGCAATGCACAAGAACCTAAAAGCATGTGTAGTTATAATTAATCATATCTTAGCATAATTAGCGGTATTTAGGAGGCGGCGCAGCGGCGACCACGGCAGCATGTGTTTTACAGGATTTAAAAAAAAAATATATATATATATTCTCCTTTACAAAATGCACTTTTATTGCTATAAAAGTCTGCAATTAAAACCAGAAACAAATATTTTTTTGACTTATTAAAACTGAAGAGAACCATTCGTAGACTACGCAAGACACGCAAAAAGGTGGAACATCTCATTGTGTCGGTAATTTTATAGTAATCAATTCATTACGCATAACCTCTCAGTCTTACTCAACGTATTGACAGCTAGGACATAATACAACACCAGAATTAATCTCCAATAAATCACTGGTAGCGACATTGCTTTCAATATACGAATAAGTACCGAGAATGCGCATCATCGCTATATAAATCGAATTTCTTCCGTTATCAATTGTCATCATGGTTCTGTACTCTTTGTTGCTTTAATTTTCGCTTGCTTTTTTTTTTTTTTTGTCCTTTTTATGTCGATTTCGAGTCTTCCGTGTTTTCACTTTTAGATCCTTTAAATGTAAATTTTATGTTCGTTTGCCAGTCTTTTTATCAGGAGTTCTAAACTTGCAATAGCAGTGCATACTATACAATTTGAAATATATTTTTGTAGTCTAGTATATTTATTGTTCTAATTGAGTCCAGACGTGGGATATTTATGTGGTATATGCTCGCGTGTTGCGCCATCCTGCCATCTATAGGGGGCAGAGGCAGCGTAAGTCGCTACGGTGATTTTTTTTTCTGCCTCCTACTAAACATAAAGGTTTCAAATAAAGAGCGTCAAAGCCCAGACCGTGCCATCCTCTGCCCGACGCTCGACAACCCCCCCCCCCCCCCCCCCCCCTCCTACCCCTCTTTCCGAAGAACATTCCTGTCTATATATGCGCAACTGCGGAGAAGCGTTCCGTCTGAGTCATGCGCGCTTGGGGTCTTACTTAAAACTGTAGAATCAGTAGGAATGTTTTTTTGTTTTTTTTTTGATAGGGGAACAAAAGAGTTTATGAGTGACGTTTGCTTCAGTCTGACCTTGCCAAGTGCGGAAGTTCCTGCATTCTCTTTTCGAGTTAGTGTCCCTTTGTGTTTTGGGCGTGTTTGCTTTGTGTGCGTTTGTCGGTTTATGTTGTGGGTGAGGGTACTCTGTGAAGTGGGCGAGGAGGTCTTTTGAACTGTTTTGGAGGTCGGTGACGTGTATATAAGACGGTGGTTGTTAAATAAATTTTCAAGCTGTGTTAGAGACTTCGTTGTACTGTCCGTTTTTTTATTTTTCCTTCGTCTCAGGGTTATTATGGATACCATTCACCAGCTCGCCTATGTTTTAGAGCGCAGCTCTTAGGGGCCCGTTTCCGGCTTAAGCGGCGTCGCCGTCGGCGTCGCCGTCGGCGTCGGCGTCGGCGTCGGCGTAACCGCGCGGTGCATCATGGGAAATGTCCCATAATGCACCGCGCGAGCCCCCACCGGGGTCACGTGACCTCGTGGGGGGGCACGTGACCCCCCCGAGGTCACGTGACCCCGGTGCATCATGGGAAATGTCCCATAATGCACCGCGCGAGCCCCCTACCGGGGTCACGTGACCTCGTGGGGGGCACGTGACCCCCCGAAGTCACGTGACTCCCCTGAGGTCACGTGACCCCAGCCGATGTCACGTGACCCCCAATGACGTCATCGTCACTGATGACGTCACCGGCATTCACATCGTCATCGTCATCATCACTGATGACGTCATCATCACTGATGACGTCACCGGCATCCACATCGTCATCGTCATCATCACTGATGACGTCACCGGCATCCGCATCGTCATCGTCATCATCACTGATGACGTTACCGACATCCGCATCGTCAGCGTCATCATCACTGATGACGTCATCAGTGACGTCGCTGATGTCGTCACCGGCATCCACATCGTCATCGTCATCGTCACTGATGACGTCATCGGCATCCGCATCGTCATCGTCATCATCACTGATGACGTCACCGGCATCCGCATCGTCATCGTCATCATCACTGATGGCGTTACCGACATCCGTATCGTCATCGTCATCATCACTGATGACGTCATCAGCGACGTCACTGATGACGTCACCGACATTCGCATCGTCATCGTCATCATCACTCGTGAAGTCATCAGTGACGTCGCTAATGACGTCATCGGTACCCGCATCGTCATCGTCAATGATGACGTCATCAGTGACCTCAGTGATGACATCATCGGCATTGGGGGTCACGTGACCCCCCCCCCTGGTTAGTTTAACCCCCCCCCCCCCAGTGCCCTTCCCTCCTCCTCCTCAAGAGCTGCGCTCTAATTCGGCGTTACAGGGAGTTGTAAGCAGCTTTTTTTTACCTTTCTTCACGAATGTTTCTCAGTTTGATGATTACAAGGCAGGTACGAAACACACACCCCTATTGCGAGCCTGAAAAACGAAGTTTGGGATGTCGAACCGCTCATGTTAGAGTAACAATAATTGCTCCTTCAATACAATGGACGTCAACTGCAAACTAAGAAAGATCCCGTGGCTCCTCTGATTTCATCTTCTAAACAGATGCTTTTCTCGCTCTACTTTTTAGCAGATCTCCATAATGTGATGATTTTCGTCAAACAGTATCCCGTATCGCGCGCAAATGCAATTCGTTTTCTTTTTTTTTTTTATAAAACTGGTTACTTTTTTTTTGGCCTGCCATGTTTCATTTAAATACAAAATCGAAATCGTATCATTGTGCAAACGATATAAACTCCGCAGACGGCATACTTTACTCATTCCGTGTGCGTTCCTCATACGTTCGTTGTCTGCAACAGGCATCTCGAGACTTCTCCAGGACCGGAAGCTGGTGTCGTAAATATTTCAAAAAGAATCTCGGAAAACTTCTGTCGTGGTAAGTGTGAAATCTAGGCAAGCTTCATCTATTATTTTTAGATGTCTAATTTTTTTACGGGTGTTTAAACGTATTAAGCGATTTTTTTTGGTTGCGCACCAGGCACCTAGCTAGCTCTGTTGGGAGATTTGTGTTTGTTTCTTTTCCCCTTTGTTCCCCTTCTCGAGAGATTATTATTGCCGTCCTTGTCCCCCTCGCTTACATCTTTACATTAATTGCATCTTAATCACAACATTAAAGTCAACATCCGATTTTTGACCGATAGTTTTTTTTTTTTTTTCGGAGCAGAAGCGAGTCCCACGTATTCCTCCATTACAACGCCACTATACTTCGTTTCAGCTTCCGCCCGAGTGCAGCCAAAGCTACCTATGGCCGGAGCCAATCGCACGGCGGCAATAGGTCACGGCATCTCGCCTGCACTTTTGTATCACTCCGCTGCGCCGCTGGTCGTCCGCGTCGCCCGCGCTCGCCGAGTATTTCGTCTGCTACGAGTGTATCAACGCAACGGTATCGTCTGCTACAGGTTTAAAAAGTGCCCTTTCACGTTCTGAAATTTAGTCCCAGGGGATATCAGTACGTAGGCTGGCTGCTGGCGTCTGCGTCCGAGCTTTCCACCTGTTCGGCATTTCGGCATAGTTTCGAGATGTATTGCGAGGTTCCCTATGACCCGGCCGTTGACGCTTCCTTCTATTGTCTGGAGATACCAGTGCTCGAGGCGCAGACCTTTCCACCAGCTTCGCGGCGCCCTGATTTCGCCGCGTATCAGTGAATCGTAGTGACCCGGACGCTTTTCTTGTTTACAACGCATTCGCGGTACGACGCGGCCGGAGTCTCTTGTTGAATTTGAAAGTAGACATTCAATACGACCTCTTGCGCCCAAACGTGCTTTCGCGAAAGGGTGTTTTGAAGCGACTCGGTGAGGAAAGCAGCAAAGCACATAATTCGGCCATTACGGAAACGAAATCACACAGAAAAACCGAGCGCTATAGCCGTGTTGCCAGAGGATGTACGTGTTTTCACCAAACCAGATGCATTTCCATATATTAATAAAAACGTAAACTTCAGTTATTTAATTCCTTTAGTTTCAAATCATTCTCAGCAGTACACATTTGGAATATTGCGGAACGTTTACGCACAAAACAGTTATTTAAAAAAAAAAAAAAATCTTTTGCGGACTACTTTGTGGTGCGTAGAAATGCTCTTCTCGAAGTTGCGAGTCGTCCCTCAGCCTTTGGCTGCGCTCGGACGGAAGCTGAAACGAAGTATATGGAGGGCAAGTTTGTCTGCTTTTTGCGCAGTGGGTAGCGGTGACGTCAGAACGCCGAGCCCTGATTGGCTGATTGCGACCCCCTATCTGAGCGTCGTCTGTTCCTTTGCAACGCCGTCTGCGTCTGTCTTCCCTTTCCTGCGACTTTCAGAAGTGCAGGTCCTTACGAGCGAGCTCCACTTCGCCTTTCAGAGAGGGCAAGCGAAATACGTCGAGCGGTACGTTGTTTTTCTCTAACAACTAGCAGACGCGCATCAAGAGAGAAGTCGAAGGACTCATTGGCGAGGTGTCCTGACTCCTCACTATTTAACGTCGTCGGCGGGTTGGCGCGGTTGGCGCCGTTAACGTCGTCTGCTTTACGTCTGCTAGTCAAAGTGATGGCTGCTTTACCTTTCCTACGTCTGTCGGAGATTCACCGCATTTTCACCGGCGAGAACGCGGTCTTCGAAAAGGCGAAAGAACATAGCTTGAAGAATGCGTCCTTTCTTTTGAGGTGAAGGATTTCACTGTAGCAGCGAATGTACAGGCGTCGTTTAAGAATTGTAGCTACGCGGTAAAGTTGACGCTCTCCGATAAAGGGGACATTTTAGAGAGTCACTGTGAGTGCCCTCGCGGGCCGCAAAAGTGCAGCCACATGGTGGCTACCGCACTTTACGTGGCTCTAAATGGACTGTCCAAGACGAACCTTCCACAGCAGTGGCTGCAACACCCCAAGAGCAGCATGCCGCTGCAGGTCGCTCGCTCAGGTAAGAAGTGAACACCATGTTCATCGCTATGTTAAAACGTTTAGTTGCACGCGTTTCGTGAATGGTACCTCGCGTTTAATGAGGTGTTCAAAAATAATCATCTAAAGACAGATGACATCCGATGTAGTGACTGTAAATAAACAAATCCGTATGTGCGATCGCTACTGTGAGCACACAGCCCAGAAGTGCTCGATCGCTGCTTGTTGTCACGACTTTTTTGCTTGACTAAGAGGCTGTTGTCAGTTAGCGTATTATGGTATGTATGTGGCTTAAACCCTAGTGGCAAAAGTTTGAAAACGATGTGCTAATCTGTGGAAGAGAATCCGAGCAAGATCAATCGAGCTACCCGAATGGCGTCGAACGTATCGCGGAAGTTATGTCCTAGACTCGTTGACATCATGAAGTAATTATTGTTATAATGCAATTAAATGCAAAGGTGCAAGCGAGCTGCACAAGAATGACGAAAATAATCCATGGAGAAGGGGAACAAGAGGGACAAAGGACAAACACAAATCTTTCTCGAAGGCCGCGCTCTCGCCGCTGAAAAAGCGGTAAATCTCCGTCAGACGCGGGAAAGGTAAAGCAGCCAACGCTTTGCCTAGCACACGTAAAGCAGACGACGTTAACTGCGCCAACCACGCCAACCCGCCGATGCCGTTAAAAAGTGAGGAGTCTCGCCGCACACGGAAAGAAGGAAAAAGTATTTGGGAGAGAACTTGCGGACACTAACCACCCTCACCTCTCGGTTCTTGGCAAACAAACCTCGGCGCCTCGGGACACCTCGCCAGTGAGTCCTTTGAATTCTCTTCTTGATGCGCGTCTACTAGTTGTTAGACAAAAATAACGTACCTCTCGAGTTATTTCGTCTGCCCTCTCTGAAAGGCGAAGTCGAGCTAGCTCGTAAAGAACTGCACTTCCGAAAGTCGCAGGAAAGGTAAGACAGACGCAGACGACGCGTCGACAAGACGACGTTGCAAAGGAGCAGACGACGCTGAGAAAGAATAAAACAATTAAAACAGGGACAACACAACCACATCTTTCAACTAGCAACCGACGAGTAAACTTTCAACAGCGAGCAGCCGACTACACCCAGGAGAAGAAGGGGGGAGAAGGGAAGATAAGAAAACGCGAAGTGCAAGTCGAAGTGGTGGGCTCATCTCGGATTTTCAAAAATCAACCTCAGTTTTTGTCAGCAGGAGGGAAGGGTTTGACACGTTGTTTATTGCTGTGGTCATGGCGAATGACTATGATCTCCCTGCCAAGTCTGCTGTCATGCCCCCCCCCCCCCTTTCAGGATTTTCGTTTCATCAAAGAAGGGATGACAATGCAAACACGAACGGGCATGTATGACTATGATATAATAATATGGAGAGGCCTTAGAAACTTTGTTGTGACTCGGCGAACATCACAACGAAGTTCTTGATGTTCGCGAACATCACAACGAAGAAACAAAAATCCTGGGTCGGCATGACAGCAGATTTGGCAGGGAGATCGTAGAGTCATTCGCCATAACCACAGCAAAAAACAGCGTGTCAAACACTTCCCTCCTGCTGGCGAAAACTAAGGTTGAATCTCTAAAATCCGAGTTAAGCTCACCACTCTTACTTGCACTTGGCGTTTTCTTATCTTCCCTTCTCCCCCCTTCTCCTCCTGGGTATAGTCGGCTGCTCGCTGTTGAAAGTTTACTCGTCGGTTGCTAGTTGAAAGATGTGGTTGTGTTGTCCCTCTTTTAATTATTTTATTTTTCTTTATCCATAAGCAGACGAACTTGCCCTCCGCATAGCAACGGTTTCTTCTGTGCGCTGACGTCAGGCTGACGAGGTCAATTCCCACAAGACACGTTTCGTGCTTCCAGGGTACTTACTTCGCTTCAGCTTAAATCCAGGTGCAGCCGACTCTACGAGCTGATGGGACCAATCAGAGTCAAAAACTCACCATCATGGCGTTCAGCATCTTCCTCCCCCCCCCCCCCCCCCCCCCCCAAAGTGTTCTCTCATTGCTGAACCAATCACAGGCAAAATTCCGAGGACACCTAAGGACTCCTTATGACTTGTGAATGCACAAGCATGAATGTCGTTCTTCCGCTCCCTTAGTTCGTCTGCGGTGTACTGGCGTGGTCGGCCACGTTTTGCTACTGCCGAAGTTGCTACTGCCGAAGTTGCGAGCGCCGAAGTTGCGAGCGTCGGAGTTGCGAGCGCCGAAGTTGCGAGTGCCGGAGTTGCGAGCGTCGGAGTTGCGAGCGCCGAAGTTGCGAGCGTCGGAGTTGCGAGCGTCGGAGTTGCGAGCGCCGAAGTTGCGAGCGTCGGAGTTGCGAGCGTCGAAGTCGCGAGCGCCGAAGTCGCGAGCGCCGAAGTTGCGAGCGCCGAAGTTGCGAGCGCCGAAGTTGCGAGCGCCGAAGTTGCGAGCGCCGAAGTTGCGAGCGCCGAAGTTGCGAGCGCCGAAGTTGCGAGCGCCGAAGTTGCGAGCGCCGAAGTTGCGAGCGCCGAAGTTGCGAGCACCGAAGTTGCGAGCGCCGAAGTTGCGAGCGCCGAAGTTGAGAGCGCCGAAGTTGCGAGCGCCGAAGTTGCGAGCGCCGAAGTTGCGAGCGCCGAAGTTGCGAGCGCCGAAGTTGCGAGCGCCGAAGTTGCGAGCGCCGAAGTTGCGAGCGCCGAAGTTGCGAGCGCCGAAGTTGCGAGCGCCGAAGTTGCGAGCGCCGAAGTTGCGAGCGCCGAAGTTGCGAGCGCCGAAGTTGCGAGCGCCGAAGTTGCGAGCGCCGAAGTTGCGAGCGCCGAAGTTGCGAGCGCCGAAGTTGCGAGCGCCGAAGTTGCGAGCGCCGAAGTGGCGAGCGCCGAAGTTGCGAGCGCCGAAGTTGCGAGCGCCGAAGTTGCGAGCGCCGAAGTTGCGAGCGCCGAAGTTGCGAGCGCCGAAGTTGCGAGCGCCGAAGTTGCGAGCGCCGAAGTTGCGAGCGCCGAAGTTGCGAGCGCCGAAGTTGCGAGCGCCGAAGTTGCGAGCGCCGAAGTTGCGAGCGCCGAAGTTGCGAGCGCCGAAGTTGCGAGCGCCGAAGTTGCGAGCGCCGAAGTTGCGAGCGCCGAAGTTGCGAGCGCCGAAGTTGCGAGCGCCAAAGTTGCGAGCGCCGAAGTTGCGAGCGCCGAAGTTGCGAGCGCCGAAGTTGCGAGCGCCGAAGTTGCGAGCGCCGAAGTTGCGAGCGCCGAAGTTGCGAGCGCCCGAAGTTGCGAGCGGCCGAAGTTGCGAGCGCCGAAGTTGCGAGCGCCGAAGTTGCGAGCGCCGAAGTTGCGAGCGCCGAAGTTGCGAGCGCCGAAGTTGCGAGCGCCGAAGTTGCGAGCGCGGAAGTTGCGAGCGCCGAAGTTGCGAGCGCCGAAGTTGCGAGCGCCGAAGTTGCGAGCGCCGAAGTTGCGAGCGCCAAAGTTGCGAGCGCCAAAGTTGCGAGCGCCGAAGTTGCGAGCGCCGAAGTTGCGAGCGCCAAAGTTGCGAGCGCCAAAGTTGCGAGCGCCGAAGTTGCGAGCGCCAAAGGTTGCGAGCGCCGAAGTTGCGAGCGCCGAAGTTGCGAGCGCCGAAGTTGCGAGCGCCGAAGTTGCGAGCGCCGAAGTTGCGAGCGCCGAAGTTGCGAGCGCCGAAGTTGCGAGCGCCGAAGTTGCGAGCGCCGAAGTTGCGAGCGCCGAAGTTGCGAGCGCCGAAGTTGCGAGCGCCGAAGTTGCGAGCGCCGAAGTTGCGAGCGCCGAAGTTGCGAGCGCCGAAGTTGCGAGCGCCGAAGTTGCGAGCGCCGAAGTTGCGAGCGCCGAAGTTGCGAGCGCCGAAGTTGCGAGCGCCGAAGTTGCGAGCGCCGAAGTTGCGAGCGCCGAAGTTGCGAGCGCCGAAGTTGCGAGCGCCGAAGTTGCGAGCGCCGAAGTTGCGAGCGCCGAAGTTGCGAGCGCCGAAGTTGCGAGCGCCGAAGTTGCGAGCGCCGAAGTTGCGAGCGGCCGAAGTTGCGAGCGCCGAAGTTGCGAGCGCCGAAGTTGCGAGCGCCGAAGTTGCGAGCGCCGAAGTTGCGAGCGCCGAAGTTGCGAGCGCCGAAGTTGCGAGCGCCGAAGTTGCGAGCGCCGAAGTTGCGAGCGCCGAAGTTGCGAGCGCCGAAGTTGCGAGCGCCGAAGTTGCGAGCGCCGAAGTTGCGAGCGCCGAAGTTGCGAGCGCCGAAGTTGCGAGCGCCGAAGTTGCGAGCGCCGAAGTTGCGAGCGCCGAAGTTGCGAGCGCCGAAGTTGCGAGCGCCGAAGTTGCGAGCGCCGAAGTTGCGAGCGCCGAAGTTGCGAGCGCCGAAGTTGCGAGCGCCGAAGTTGCGAGCGCCGAAGTTGCGAGCGCCGAAGTTGCGAGCGCCGAAGTTGCGAGCGCCGAAGTTGCGAGCGCCGAAGTTGCGAGCGCCGAAGTTGCGAGCGCCGAGTTGCGAGCGCCGAAGTTGCGAGCGCCGAAGTTGCGAGCGCCGAAGTTGCGAGCGCCGCCGAAGTTGCGAGCGCCGAAGTTGCGAGCGCCGAAGTTGCGAGCGCCGAAGTTGCGAGCGCCGAAGTTGCGAGCGCCGAAGTTGCGAGCGCCGAAGTTGCGAGCGCCGAAGTTGCGAGCGCCGAAGTTGCGAGCGCCGAAGTTGCGAGCGCCGAAGTTGCGAGCGCCGAAGTTGCGAGCGCCGAAGTTGCGAGCGCCGAAGTTGCGAGCGCCCGAAGTTGCGAGCGCCGAAGTTGCGAGCGCCGAAGTTGCGAGCGCCGAAGTTGCGAGCGCCGAAGTTGCGAGCGCCGAAGTTGCGAGCGCCGAAGTTGCGAGCGCCGAAGTTGCGAGCGCCGAAGTTGCGAGCGCCGAAGTTGCGAGCGCCGAAGTTGCGAGCGCCGAAGTTGCGAGCGCCGAAGTTGCGAGCGCCGAAGTTGCGAGCGCCGAAGTTGCGAGCGCCGAAGTTGCGAGCGCCGAAGTTGCGAGCGCCGAAGTTGCGAGCGCCGAAGTTGCGAGCGCCGAAGTTGCGAGCGCCGAAGTTGCGAGCGCCGAAGTTGCGAGCGCCGAAGTTGCGAGCGCCGAAGTTGCGAGCGCCGAAGTTGCGAGCGCCGAAGTTGCGAGCGCCGAAGTTGCGAGCGCCGAAGTTGCGAGCGCCGAAGTTGCGAGCGCCGAAGTTGCGAGCGCCGAAGTTGCGAGCGCCGAAGTTGCGAGCGCCGAAGTTGCGAGCGCCGAAGTTGCGAGCGCCGAAGTTGCGAGCGCCGAAGTTGCGAGCGCCGAAGTTGCGAGCGCCGAAGTTGCGAGCGCCGAAGTTGCGAGCGCCGAAGTTGCGAGCGCCGAAGTTGCGAGCGCCGAAGTTGCGAGCGCCGAAGTTGCGAGCGCCGAAGTTGCGAGCGCCGAAGTTGCGAGCGCCGAAGTTGCGAGCGCCGAAGTTGCGAGCGCCGAAGTTGCGAGCGCCGAAGTTGCGAGCGCCGAAGTTGCGAGCGCCGAAGTTGCGAGCGCCGAAGTTGCGAGCGCCGAAGTTGCGAGCGCCGAAGTTGCGAGCGCCGAAGTTGCGAGCGCCGAAGTTGCGAGCGCCGAAGTTGCGAGCGCCGAAGTTGCGAGCGCCGAAGTTGCGAGCGCCGAAGTTGCGAGCGCCGAAGTTGCGAGCGCCGAAGTTGCGAGCGCCGAAGTTGCGAGCGCCGAAGTTGCGAGCGCCGAAGTTGCGAGCGCCGAAGTTGCGAGCGCCGAAGTTGCGAGCGCCGAAGTTGCGAGCGCCGAAGTTGCGAGCGCCGAAGTTGCGAGCGCCGAAGTTGCGAGCGCCGAAGTTGCGAGCGCCGAAGTTGCGAGCGCCGAAGTTGCGAGCGCCGAAGTTGCGAGCGCCGAAGTTGCGAGCGCCGAAGTTGCGAGCGCCGAAGTTGCGAGCGCCGAAGTTGCGAGCGCCGAAGTTGCGAGCGCCGAAGTTGCGAGCGCCGAAGTTGCGAGCGCCGAAGTTGCGAGCGCCGAAGTTGCGAGCGCCGAAGTTGCGAGCGCCGAAGTTGCGAGCGCCGAAGTTGCGAGCGCCGAAGTTGCGAGCGCCGAAGTTGCGAGCGCCGAAGTTGCGAGCGCCGAAGTTGCGAGCGCCGAAGTTGCGAGCGCCGAAGTTGCGAGCGCCGAAGTTGCGAGCGCCGAAGTTGCGAGCGCCGAAGTTGCGAGCGCCGAAGTTGCGAGCGCCGAAGTTGCGAGCGCCGAAGTTGCGAGCGCCGAAGTTGCGAGCGCCGAAGTTGCGAGCGCCGAAGTTGCGAGCGCCGAAGTTGCGAGCGCCGAAGTTGCGAGCGCCGAAGTTGCGAGCGCCGAAGTTGCGAGCGCCGAAGTTGCGAGCGCCGAAGTTGCGAGCGCCGAAGTTGCGAGCGCCGAAGTTGCGAGCGCCGAAGTTGCGAGCGCCGAAGTTGCGAGCGCCGAAGTTGCGAGCGCCGAAGTTGCGAGCGCCGAAGTTGCGAGCGCCGAAGTTGCGAGCGCCGAAGTTGCGAGCGCCGAAGTTGCGAGCGCCGAAGTTGCGAGCGCCGAAGTTGCGAGCGCCGAAGTTGCGAGCGCCGAAGTTGCGAGCGCCGAAGTTGCGAGCGCCGAAGTTGCGAGCGCCGAAGTTGCGAGCGCCGAAGTTGCGAGCGCCGAAGTTGCGAGCGCCGAAGTTGCGAGCGCCGAAGTTGCGAGCGCCGAAGTTGCGAGCGCCGAAGTTGCGAGCGCCGAAGTTGCGAGCGCCGAAGTTGCGAGCGCCGAAGTTGCGAGCGCCGAAGTTGCGAGCGCCGAAGTTGCGAGCGCCGAAGTTGCGAGCGCCGAAGTTGCGAGCGCCGAAGTTGCGAGCGCCGAAGTTGCGAGCGCCGAAGTTGCGAGCGCCGAAGTTGCGAGCGCCGAAGTTGCGAGCGCCGAAGTTGCGAGCGCCGAAGTTGCGAGCGCCGAAGTTGCGAGCGCCGAAGTTGCGAGCGCCGAAGTTGCGAGCGCCGAAGTTGCGAGCGCCGAAGTTGCGAGCGCCGAAGTTGCGAGCGCCGAAGTTGCGAGCGCCGAAGTTGCGAGCGCCGAAGTTGCGAGCGCCGAAGTTGCGAGCGCCGAAGTTGCGAGCGCCGAAGTTGCGAGCGCCGAAGTTGCGAGCGCCGAAGTTGCGAGCGCCGAAGTTGCGAGCGCCGAAGTTGCGAGCGCCGAAGTTGCGAGCGCCGAAGTTGCGAGCGCCGAAGTTGCGAGCGCCGAAGTTGCGAGCGCCGAAGTTGCGAGCGCCGAAGTTGCGAGCGCCGAAGTTGCGAGCGCCGAAGTTGCGAGCGCCGAAGTTGCGAGCGCCGAAGTTGCGAGCGCCGAAGTTGCGAGCGCCGAAGTTGCGAGCGCCGAAGTTGCGAGCGCCGAAGTTGCGAGCGCCGAAGTTGCGAGCGCCGAAGTTGCGAGCGCCGAAGTTGCGAGCGCCGAAGTTGCGAGCGCCGAAGTTGCGAGCGCCGAAGTTGCGAGCGCCTCAGGCCAACACCACTTAGATAAGCAGGCGTCCGCACCGTGATCGCACCGTCATCACAGTCAGATCGATCGAGGCTTGAGATTGGGCACGAGTTTTGCGTAAGTGTTCGGCCGGCGCTCGTGTTCAATCAGCGCTTCGAAGGTCGAACTCGGGCCCAGTAGTCGAGTTAGCGCCATCCGACTGTGGTGACGTTTCATGAAGGGAGAGGAGGCGATGCGGAGGCTGTCATTATTCTAGATGGTGTTGCTCAGGCGCAGCCATGTTCCTCGGCGCCGAGAGACGCGCAAGCGGGCGCAGCCCCCCCCCCCCCCCCCCCCTCCGGCAACGTCTGCCACGAGAGCGGCGGCCGAGGGCGCGCTCTTGAAGTGGCCGCCCATGGCTATCTAGGAGTTGTTTCGCTCAGCTAATGGGAGAATGGGCATATTTTTCGCGTTCTTTCGCGGTTACGGACGCCGCCGGATCCGCTCCATGAAATTGTTAATGCTTTCGCCTTAAAAAGGCCAGTAGCTTTTGACTCTGTTTGATTGTTACCATTATCTTGTAACCTCGGCTGCGCCTAGATGTATGCTGAAACGAAGGATAGAACAAGCACAACAAGTATTTTTGTTGTTCTACGTCTTTTAATTTAAAGAACACCTGCCCTGGTTCGATGAGCCGCTTGTGCCAAGTCTGGCGCTGCACCTTTTTCCCTGCTCGCTTATCCTGCCCATTCATTATGTTAGAATTTGTTCCTTATAATAGTGTCAGAAATATGTCATCCCGTGGTCCAGGAGCAAGCGGACGCTACCTTGCGTTGCAAAAGCAGGGATCACGACTGAATTCGCTGTCCTCATTACTGGCTTTTGGCGAAGGGGGCACCCATAGGTCTTTGTGCAATCACACAAACGCGGGACTGTATGGGAATAGCCAAATATGCCCCTAAGAACTTACACACCGTGGCCCATCTGAGTCAGTCAAATCGACTGATAAAGCATATTCTGTGTTAAAATGGCAACCTCTTCTTCGGGCTCTCAAAGTAGTGCTGTGTGCACTTTTCGTTCATATCAATACTTCAATTCTCGTCTCCACTCACCGTGACTCAGTAACACAAGTAGACCAATTCCTATTGCAGCCAGGAAGCCAGTGCAGATAACCACAGCAATTAAGGATTGGAGGAAACTGGAACAAAATAATAACATTAATTGTAAAGCTCCGTTATGCTGACAGAAACCAGTGAGAAAGAATGCGCTGAGTGCAAAAACACCTCGCAAAAATCGACGCTAACTGACTGGAGGTCACATGACGCGGTGAAGTTACCTGGCATCAGTTTTCCCGCAAAATGAGGGGAGGGGGGGGGAGGGGAGGCGACGCCATGTGACATTACTTACCACTAAAGTTAGCGGGTAAATTTGCACCACGTGACTTGATGTTACAAGGCGTGATCACCTTATTTTTCTTTTCTACCTCTAAAGATTGCAAGAACATTTTCACGTCACATACATTTTCCCGTTAAAATTGATTAGGAAATTGACGTGAAGGCCCCTTTTTAAACTCCTCTATAAAGTTTTTATTTTTCTTCTGATTGTTCCTGATCACAATTTGTTTTTATAAAATTGGTTCGATAAAACACATTCCGTTTTAAAATGATTTTACTGTCAAATTCCTTCGATAATTGCTTAGTTTCCCTAGTACAAAGAGAAAATCAGGTTACGTTGGGCATATCATTGTAAGGTTATTCGAAAAATGGCGCTCTGAGGTTTCATCAGAAATCATGGCAAGTCATTGAATGCCAGTTTTAATAATTGAAAAAATATTTGAAATAAATCGGTCTACTTGAATAAAAGCACAAGCCATTGTTTTCGAATAATGTTAAGGCAGGCCACGATTTTAACAGAACCCTTCATTCTTCAGAAATTGGTCTGTTCGTTAATCGGTCTGTGCATTTTCACGGAAAATTTAACGGGAAATTTTGCTGTGCGTAACCTGAGTGACCGTTCAATTTCCCGGTAACTTGAAGAGGGGGTGATTGACGTCTTGTAACCTTCGGGCCAAATCTGTTTCGACGCTAAATCTTGCAGGGAAATTGAAGCCACGTGACCTATATACCAGTTCAGTTTGACAGTTAAATTCAACGAAGAAATTGACTTCATGTGACCCGCACCAGTATAGTTCTACCGTAAAGTTTTGCGCGGAAATTGATGTCGTGTGATCTACACAGGAGTAGAGTTACGCCGTTAAGTTAAGATGAGAAATTGCCATCACGTTCCCTGCACTTCAGTTTCCCCGATAAATTTAGCGGGTTACTTAACTGCTGCCACGTCACCTATACAGCAGTTCACTTTCCTAACTAAATTTAGCGGAGAATTCAACGTCACGCACCCTATGCGCCAGGTTCATTTCCTCGCTATATTTGGTTGGAAAATTAAAAGGACGTGACCAATGTGTCTATTCAGATTTTCCAGCTAAATGTGTCGGGGAAATTGATAAAAGAAGCAGGTGGATCTCCACTTGCCAAAACGACCGTTGCATGTCTTCTAGACCTATTTAAAATATCGCTCTACTAATATTCAATTTATTTATATTTTGGCAGGTAGTTATATAAGGAATCTTCGTCACTTTATTTCCAAAAATTTTAACCTAATACGAAGAATAAAAACATATATTAACGTGACAAAGTGAAAGTTATTGGCTGGTATAACTTTTTTATAAATTAACTTTTGATAAACACGTTTGCATATAATTTCCTATGAACACTGCAGGATCAATAAAACAAAATGTGTAGTGTTACCCCACTTCATTTGTCACAGACAGCATCGCTAAATAAACTAGGTTTTTCAAACATAAAACCGACTTAATAAAAAAACTATTTTTATGCACCCTTTAGCCCTGGAATAAAATACTTGAGGATGAAATTTTGCAAACTGGAACTAGAAATACTTTTCAATATTTGGTCAGTTCTTAACATTCTATATGTAATGCGTTTGCTTTTAATTCGAACAGGTTTGATTAGAAAAAATGAAAGGATGCAACCTAAACGAGAGCCGTCTTCACCATGTAATTATCAGGATCGGGGGACTTTAGATGAGAGAATAGTCATCATGAAACGTTGGCGAATTAAGTAAAATGTGTTAAATTAACGTCTTAATTATTGGTTTCAGAGTGATGTTGGAATACCAGTATTTGCAAAAGTATTAGAGCCTAGACCAATTAAAATAATGATGATTTATTAAATATTGGTAATTAATTCTCGCGTTTTTTTCCACAGTAAAAAATTGCGCGGGAAAAAAGGAAGAAAGAAAGCGGTGCAAGCTTTGCAAAGGGGTCCCCCGTTTGAGCCATAACGGTCACCTATCTGGACAAACAGGTCACTCCTTTGGCAAACGGGTCGCTCGTCTGGGCAAACGGGTCGCTCGTCTGGGCAAATGGGCGACTCGTTTGGGCAAAGTTGTCGCACGTTTGCTCAAACCGGTGACCATGTTGCAAACTGCACAGGTTTAATCAAACAACTCTCCGGAGCCCGTTTGATATTGAACGTACAGATCGGCGGCGGGGGCACGCCTAGCGTTTCAGCCGTGGCAGCCTATGTTTCCGGAAGGCCGGGAGCGCCGGTTCATCAATTTCAGATCGTCCGCGTGATGCAAATAATTATATTCATATTTTAAATCGCTGACGTTCGCTTATACTGCAACTAAAATTAACACCTTTTTTTGTTTTTTGATTTTTGACAGAACTTTAAAACTTTGTCCATCTTTGTTGCCTCAATTTACTTATTCAGCTCGAATCTCTCGCAGAAGACGCGACCGCGTGAAAGAATGTACGTCTAGACTCCGTTTCCCTTTAATTCAAGATGCAGCGAAGGTAGCGCGCGTACACGCGTCTGCAAGAACATCGAGCATTGCGAGGGCACGCCCGCCGTTGCAGCAGTCAAACTATACTTCATTTAAAGGGGCGGTGCAACAATTTACGGACTTTGGCTAATTAATTGCGGGAATCGATCCCGGCCACATATAAAACGAAGGACCGAAAACTATTCTTTCCTGCTTGCCCTAGTTTTCATTAAAAAAAATAAAAGAAATTGGTATCTCTGGCACCCCTCAACTCAACAGTGAAGCGGCACCAGCTTCGCCTGTGACGTCATTCGGAGTGGCGTTGGTTTCCGGTTGGGTGCTTCTGGCTTCCATTTCCCCAGCGCTCGCCGGCTCGCCGCTCTCCCGCTCTCCCGCCGATTTCCGACCAATATGGCGGCATGGGCGGACGGCCTGAGCGACGTCGAGCGCAAGATGCTTGCGACGCAGCGGGCAGTCGAAGTCGAAGTCGAGGTCGAGACACCAGGAACAATAACGATACCACGATACTACGGACCACGACCAACGCACTCCGTCGAGCAAGGGAAAGACGAAACGTCCGGGTTACTCGTGTAGCCGCCGTAGGCGCCTCGGGCGTCGACGGATGACGGCGACGGCAGGGTTTGCTGACTTGCGGTAGATGGCGCCACAAATAATTCACACCCTTTTAGCGGCAATATTAGGCTTTTGAATCGTTTCTGCATGCCTAAACAACAAGATTTTTTAAACTTAACCTTAAATCAAGCTTACAATTGCCTAACACTATCACTTACAAAAACCACTCCGAATGACGTCACACCACAGATTCCATTTGCGGCCACCATGTGGCCGCAGGTTGGGAAAAAAAGCGTTTTTTATTTTACGATTACGCAGCGAAATAGAGGTATTTTGGGGTATGGTGGCACTTTTTCTCTTACTTATGCCGAAGTAAACAATATAAAAAATACAAGCTGCACATTCGTTCAGTGTTAAAATCATTGCACCGCCCCTTTAAGCTTCGGTCCGAGCGTGGCCGATGTTATGTGCCGAAGGGCCAATCAAACAGAGAAAGAGGCACAACGTCATGGCGAGCTCTCTGCAGTTGATAGGACCAGCCGGCATTCACCGTCTCTCTGTGCGTGCTCCTGCGCCGGTTAGTCTTACCGAGCGCAGAGAGCACGCCATGACGCTGCGCTTTTTGCGGTGTTAGATTGGCCCTTCGGCTCATAACATCGGCCGCGCTCGGACCGAAGCTGAAACGAAGTATACAAGCTCGCGCTGAGTACTTTCTTCGCTCGGGCGCAAGCCGAGCTTCTGGCCGCCCCGCCGCCATTTCCGAGGTTCGAGCGTGCTAAAATGCGTGCGTGCGCGCGCGCGCGCTCGTTTGTTTTTTGAGGCTACAAAAACACATCTCACTGGAATGCCTGGGGAGAGGGAGAGGGGCTGTCCCGGTGGTCCCGGCGCCTTGACCTCGCCCCCTCCCTCCTCTCTTGTCACCCCTGTCACGTGACCCGCAGCAACGCGCGAGCTACACGCTGATAAGCATCGAGATCTGGAAGGGTGCGCCTGGCAGCCGCTTTTTTCTTTGTCTGCTTGTTGTCAGTTCCAGCTCGAACTTCGCTCGTCCACCTGCTTCGATCTGTCGTCTAACCCTGCGGTCTTATGCGATCGTTCGGCTGGGCCAGGGGGCGCGCTGGAGCGATACCAGTGGCGCCGCGCCGTGGCGCAAATTCGCCCTCGGTAGCAGTACAAGTCCGGTTGCAATGGCGGCGAACGTGCTAAAATTCTACTGCGGCTTTCTTCCCGTAGAGAACCTTGAGTAGTTTTTTAGGGAGGCGAACCTCAGAAAGGGAAGATTACTTGTGCGCCATGTGTTCGCGGTGGAGGAAGTGATCGGCGAGGACGAACATTTTTTGAACGCCAAGTGCGTCTCTCAGGTGCAAGACAATGTAGTCTACGACGTTCGCCTCAAGGTAACTAGTTTTGCTCGCTCCTGGCCAATGTAGTCTGAGTTAACTTAGACTGAGGTTACTAAATTCTCTTTTCGCGTACAGCTCTGCAGCCGCTCACGCAGCGTGAACTCCGGCAGGTGCTCGTGCAAAGCCGGTGTTACCGGCTGTTGTAAACACGCCGCGGCTGTTTGCGCATTTCTGAACGAGGCCACAGACGAGACGTGTACGGGCAGACCGCAGCAGTTGGGCAAGCCATCAAAAAAACCCAAGCGGGACGTGAAGAAGACCATCTCTGATCGATTCCCAGGTATTCTGAACAGGTTGAATCACAGAAGCGAAAACGTGCACCGAGCGCCGCGACACACATGAACAATTCGCGCACGTGAAGAGATACCCTTCAATCTTGATTCTACATGCGACAACCGCCTCGTGCCTTCATTAGTAAAACGAGGAAGCGCCGATATACTTATATTTGCGGCAGCAATGTCACATTTTTGTGAAAGTGGCACAAGGATCGTAATTTCAACTATGAAGCAGGTAACTACATATAGGTTCTTGCATAAAATCCCATTTTTTGCTGTCCAGGGGGTTGGAGAGACTTATAGAACTCATGTCACAAGGATATGGGTTACTTCTTTCCCTTTAAAAAAGAAAAAAAGATGTTTTATATGTTAATTTTATTTAAGAACTACCAATTATTCACTTACATGATTCAGAAATGTTCTAGTGTCCTGTTTTTATTGTCTAGGATTAGTTGAAAAATTATAACACTTCATGTATATTAACTACACGCTTTGAATATAAAAGAAATACAATATGTAACAGCTACCAGTGACAATTTCTTTCCAGCTACCACGGCACCTCAATGAAATTTCCTCTTTCAGCCGGGCCCCTCCTGTGTCACAAGAACACAACCCCGGAGTCACCTGCCACCGTCATGGCGTGCTATCCACAAGTAAATTGTCCCCTCAGCAGCATCTTAAGAGCCATGGAAACAACAGAGGTTGAGCGGGAGGCCAAGTCAGTGCTGGACAACGTCTTGTCGAGAGTTTCCGACTTGATAGAAAAGGAGGATCTTGCCAGCCTTCTTAAAGGCATGGGTGTCGGCAGGACACTCTTTCATTTTAGTCACATTGTGATTGACACTAAAACACAGAGAACATACCAAGTTATTAAGGACTTCATGAAGCACCTCACGTGCGAGGCAAAGAATGTTTACAACACCGAAGTGGTCCTGGCTGATGATGTAGTTAACATCGCAATGACCACCCGTGGCCAGTCAAAAAATGTTAGGCAAGTTGAAGTGCATGTTTATTTCATACCTTTTGAAGAAAAGAGACTTTTTAATATAAAATCTGTATCCTCACTAATATACTTTCAAATTTAATGAAAACCATTTATTCCTTGTTCTAGAAAAACAACACCTTGAAATTGACGATATACCCTCATGCTTGAAAGATGTCGAGCACAGTAGTTATCTCATGTGTTATTACACTTGCCTTAACTGTACAAAACCTGATTTGACACCTCGACTGCTGCCCAGCATGCATGGAGGAGAGGCATAGTATTTGAATACTTATACCCAGTTTCACTTAAAGAAAAAAGTGCATTTTGCGCATAGTTCATACGCAGCATGAAGTAGTTTATACAAGATATGGTCGTAAGAGGAGAAAAACATTGTGCTTCTAAGTTTTAAAAACATATTTTAAGAAAACAAATAACATACCTTATATGCACATAAAAGTATCTCAATCCACCACATACTAGGGAAAATTAGTAGTGCTCCACGGGGATGAGGACTTTCTTACAACGGTTCTTGAGGTGAAAATGAGCGTAGCTGCTTACAATTTCCTCATCCCTTCATATGCAAACTGTGGCATGTTAGCACTTATACTAACTTCCTGTGAAGAACACTTATTTAGGTATAGTCACTTTGTGTCAAACCAATTTCTTTCCTCGTTTTCATTACAGATGGCACGAAGAACGGAAGTTCAGGACCACAAGCTCTAACGCCCACTCAGTTCGCACAAGGATCAAGCCATTCGAGGACTTGGCAAGGCAGATGGCTAACAAGAAACCTTTTTCAACTGCCGCAACTCGATATGGTACTAAAGCTCGGTGTCTTATTGACAAAGGTGTCTCTAAGTTACATAATATCTAAAGCTTGAAGTTGCTGCCGAATACATGCATGTCATGACGAACACCAGCTGCCACAAACGTTTTTTTTTTACGCTCCTGTTCTTTTTTTGCTCATCAAGTTTTCTTTTTGAGTGCTTTTGCATTTTTTTTAACTGCATGCAGGTCTCCGAAATAAACGCCGGGCTCGGAAGGTACTGGAGAACAAACTGCAAACTCCGATCCTTGAGGTACGTGTAGCAAAAAATATAAACTTATGTTATCTCTCGGGCACCTCTCATAACGACACAACACATCAAGATCCAGCGGACCGGCTCTGCCATACCAAGTGCACCAAACGGTGCATGACAGACACATTGTGTTGAATAGGCCGATGTACAGCCAAATGACAAATTTTAAAGCTGACTATTACTCAAGTGTGTTCCATCCAAGATGTCAGTACGCCAAAATGCCTGCAGGTCGTTTTGTGCCAAATCGTCGCAGGATAATGACCTGCAAAAGCAGATCAGTTGTAATTTGTGTGGCCAGATTAAAGATTAAGTCAGATTAAAAATATCTGCAATAAAAACATGAGAGACCTGGTGCCTAGAATCAATAGATCTGAACACACACAGCAGCATTGATTTAGGAGCTGCTTACCCCTAATGTACATTTTCACATAATGGGAAAAAAAAAAAAACTTGTTCAGGCCACTGGAATCCTGTTTTAGTTGGTGTGAAATGATCCTTTTTTAACATTATGTCATGCAATTGTCCTATAAAATAATAAGAAGGGCCTCCTATTTCTAGAGGGTTTGTGTGATTGCTGTTATTGAATAATTGAAACAAAAGAGTATAACACTACAGTTGAATACAAACTACAGTAAAACCTCGTTATAACAAAGTTGAAGGAGCGGTCGTAATTATTTCGTTTCACTTTTACAGCGCACTTGCATTGATTAGTCATCTATCGCTTCTACTTGATTCGAGTGCAAGGTAGTCAAAACCAAATTGATCTATTTTTCAGACTGGACTCGTTGCACTGCCAGAGCAACCATGGCTCGCTTGTAGCCCCGACGGACTGATGAGGTACCGGGGCCACACATTGGTCGTCGAGATCAAGTGTCCAGCAAGGTGCGAGTTTGCACCCATTGTTGACAAGGTTACCAAGAAGATCTGTGTCGACTTCCTGGATCGTGAAGCTGGCAAGCTGGTTGTGAAAAAGTCGCACAGCTACTACACGCAATTGCAGCTTCAACTTTACATTTTGAACTTGAGTCGAGCAGGTTTTTTTTGTTTGGAGCCCCAAGCAGACCAAGAAGATTTTCGTGAACACAGACATGAGCCTTCTTGCAAAGATTGTTCCAAAGCTAGAATTTTTTTATTTTTCTTTCTTGCTCCAGGAACTTTGCGAGACCACTTAAATTTGACCTTTTTACCCACTTCAGCTACAATCTATGTCTCCGGGAACCTGCTGTTTTTCAACACTCACTCGTAGAACTCTGCTTGTATTGTTGCCAGGGGGAACATTCTTTGTACAAACGAATAATGCCAGCATGTAGCCTACGAACAAACTGACCAAATGGTGGCTCGGTGCCAGCATAGCCCAGGTGATCCTGCTGGGAGAGTTGGAAGCATAATATTATGGGGCCCTCTAGAAGTACTGTGATACCAATAAACTGAATACATGTTGAAAGCAATAACAGTCCACTTTATATCATGTTTTTAAGACGAAGTTTTGAAACACTGCCCTGATTTAGCCCAAGACAGTCAACATTCGTTGAAGTCCTAATGATTGGGCTCTGCATATTCACTAGCCCGCCGCACACCTTCATCACCTTCTCCATGTGCGGGATCAAAGAAAGTGGTACACGATTCGTTAAAACGTTGTGAAGCTTGAGCCTTTGGATAGCTCTTTCAACATGGACTCTCACTTGTGCAATAGTTAAAGTGTCTTCCACGTCTTGCTTAGACAGTTGCCCTCCTCCCACATTGAATGGCGGCATCACGAGGATAGCTCCCTCTTCCGCCACGGTTGTTTTTATGGCAGGAAAGCCTTTGTCGCACATGACGACATCGCCTGGCTCCACGAGGGTCAAAAATCCAGAATCACGAGTGATAAAAGAATCTGAATGTCTTCCACCGTAGACCCCTGAAAGAAACGATACCATTCCGTTCGGAAGGATCGCCACAAGCCACTTCAAAGTGTAGCACCCTTTATAATGTGAGTAAAGATAGTGCTGTGCCTCTGCATCTGTAAGCGTTTCAGTACGGACCTCAGTACAATCAATAATGAATGTACACTTCGGGTACTGCTCCCTAAAGCACACTGGGAGTGTGTCCTTGATTGTTTGTCGAGGAGGCACAAACACCCAGTTGGCCAGCTTCACACTCAGGCAATCTAGTGTTACCCTAAAGACTCTCGATGCAGTCGACTTCCTGATGCCAAAGATGGCACCCAGTGCTGTTAAGCTGATTTCCAACTTCAATTTCATCAAAAAAAGGACCAATCTGTCCTCTTTGGTCACATCTGACGAACGGTACCGTTGCTCAGGGAGCATGTTGAGCAGGACGGTGAACACTGTTGCAGTCACGCAGCAAAGATCCTGAAATAGGTGCTCCGACGTCTTCATAGACTCGTACCCCAGAAAACCACATCTCCTTGCCCAAGGCTTTTCAGGATGGGTGACCTAGAATCGAATTAGTACAGTTGCACATATTTAAGACATCACTATTTTAAACCCAAGAAGCAGTATACTAATTGTCTACTATACCCATTTTCAAGTCAAGACTAAGGCTAGTTCTATGCATGATTCATTGCTGAGCAAAGTAGTACATACAACATTTGGATGTCAGATAAAACACAATGAATTTCGCATTGGAAATGTGTGCGTCCTAATGATATAACTAACTGATCTTAAATAAAAATTTAAGTATCCTAATTCGCCACACAAAGGGGAAAATTAGAATGCTCCACAAAAAGTCGAACATTTTTAGTGCAGTTCTTGAGGTGAAAACGAGTATACACAAACTTTGCTGTCAAGTCACGGCACGGTAGTGGCGCGTAGGGCACACTTCAGGTCTGAAGTTGTGGGCGAAAGTCAACAGAAATTCCTATGCGGTACAAGTATTGCTGTGTTTGTTTGGAAGAAACCAAACAAAAACCCGCCTTCTCGTAAAAACGCTATGACCGGGGCTGTACCACAAGAGTTGGAAAAGTTTTGAAGGTCAGTTTTGTGTTTTCTGCCTGCATGGTTCGTCCGAGATGGTGAAAAAGGAAAACCAGACGCCGTCGGACCACGATTGCTTGCGCAGCAAGCACTCTGGTTTGAATTCACGGATACTTGTGGTCGTCAGCATTATTTGCTTTGTTAAAACTCGAACGCAGGAAGACCACAAAGTTGCGCAGACCACCTGTGGATTACGTTCAGTGAGTCTGCTCGTTCAAAAGGCCGCCTGATCTTTCGAACTGTCTGCTCTTTCAAACTTTCTGCTTGTTGTCGTCTGCTCGTTCAAACGACAGCGTCCCGTAGACCGTACATTGACCCGGAAATTGCAGTAAGCAAGTGCAGGCCTCAAAAGGCTTAAGTTTCAAGGTTTGTAGCGGTAACTAGGCTCGGTGTGGACATACAAGGAGATGTTGATAATTGTTACCAGTGGCCATCACTGACAATTGTTATGCCCAATTCACTTAGTTAGATTCTGCTTGCGGTTTTCAGTACCGACGTCAACCATATCAGCTACGATTCACATTATTGTAGCCCGAGCGATGTCGTGACTGAAAATATCAAGCAGAATCTCATGTGAATCAGGCTTTAGTGTCCACGCGGAATGAATTGTGGATGTCAGATTATTCACGCGAGGTTTTGCAGTGTAACAAGCCCCGTTAATTTCACAGAGGCCGCTAAAGTAGTCGGACATTGCCAGGAAGACGTAAAATCAACAATTCCAACGCGAAAACGAGCACGCGGACTCACACCGACGCCGACAACATCACATTCCAATGGTTTGTTTATGGGCGATAGCGAGCTTCATGCCCGCACTCCATCGCGCATGCGCAGCACCGTTGGCGTCCGCTAGGGGTGCTCTGGTTTGTTTATAAACATGAGTTGGTCTATATGCGATTCCTGTAATGGCCCTTTTCCACATACTGACGGCACCAGGCGGTGGCTGCACGAACTAAAAACCGAGGAAGTGACCTGCACTACCAATTGATAATGGGAGCTACGCTATCAGTTTCTTCGCTATCCGAGCTGCGGCACGTGCGCAATGGCACGCGAGCCACCCGAGCAGTACGAAGGTATGCACCTAGGGACTTTCATACCTCCTGATCAGCTTCGTAGGGACAACCAAGCATCTCGGTGCTTGGGAAATTTAGAAAAAGGTACATTGGGACGCTGTCTGCTTTTGTGTGCTATCAATACCTTGCCGATTGAGTCAAAGCAATCCACGTTCCAAAGACGTTGCCATGCCGACAATTATTGCATTCATTTAGGCTTAGGAATGGCCAGAATCGAGACTATCGAAAAAATGCGGCGAGGTCATTGCTCATGCTTTGTGATTTAAGTGAGGTAAGGCAAAGCGAAAGCCTCCTGCACCATTCATTGCTGACTAACTCGCCCAATATTGCAGCTACAACGACATATCAGTTTTAAAGCGAGTTGCACTCACTCACCGGGGCACCGCCATGTTTCCCCGCATCCTTACCGAGCCAGTCACACGATTTCAAAATCCCTCTCCTAGGTACAGCGGCTAACTTTAGCCGCTGTTATTGCTTAGTGAAAAAGGGCCCAGAAGCATTAAGGCTGAACTCCATGGAACAAATTATGCGACGAATAACTGGCGAACGCCGGTCGACGGCACGCTCGTTTTGTGCGCGACGTAGCAGCCACTGTGGTGATTCCACGCGCAGAGGAAAAGCCGCCAGGCGAAATTCGTCGTTTATTCGAAGCATATTCGTCCCGTGGAGTTCAAAGGCTGTAGTGGCCACAGATGCAGAGCGTGACATGCGCTGAGCACTCGGCATAAAAGAGGATGTTCTCGGGCGCGCAACATTCGCGCGCCTGGAGACAGATGCACGCCAGTAGAACGCGCGAACCAGTCGCTTCTCCTTGTCTCGGCTCATTTCTTCGGAGTACACGCTTATTGTTCCTTCCCCACAAGGCCTTAAAACCTCATTCACACAGCCGTTCTTTACCCCGTCCCGGTGATAGAACTGGGCGGCGTTCCCGCCCGAGGAGAGGGTTTTCGGACCGAAATCGTGCCGCCGGAGCCAAACGACGGTGTTCTACGTCCCCAGCGCCGATAAGAGACGCCGGCGCCCCGCCCCATTGAGGGATGGCCAATCACATACGAAACTTTCGCTCAATCTGGCGGATTTTCAAAAGTTGGGCGAGCATGGGCAGAACTTCGGGAGGGAGGACTGACCATACTCTATAGGAAGAGACGCTGAAAACGTGACAAGCTGGTGACTTTGGTGAAGCACAGGTTGCACAGCTGACAACTACAATAATTAGAGCTAGAGCTGCCATTCTAGGTACTTTTTCCCTATAGAGTTGTTGACTGGTCGCGCGACCAACGCGCCTTTAAAGAGGGGCATCCGTGGCGTCCACCCAACCGTTGTTTTTCTTTCCGTCCATTTTCTTCAATTATTTAACACAATTAGATATATTAGCTCCAATTACGCGCTCTACTCGCTGATCCACGGCCTCCTTCCGAATTTCTCGATTACTCGTGCCAACTTCCGCCGCTTGGCGTCGGGCGCTCGCGCGTGTGCAGAACGCTTCTCAGAAACGGTCCAATTGCTTTTGGCATACATCAGTTCTTTACTCTCCTCGAATGATGTTGAGGGGCATGGCAACCATTTTATGTTCTCCACAATAATTTACTAGTCCTTAGCCGTTCGAAACTCAATTAACATCATCTGTCAAATGTTTCATCTTTAAGAATTCTGTTTAATGAATTTAATGACCAAACGTCTGTGGCGTGCCTTAAGGATACACAAAAAAACTACCTTGTCTGCTTGGGGGATGTGAGTCACCTGTGTCAATCCAAGAGCTCCGTCAGTGGCAGAGAGCATGAGCTGCAAAGGTCCCTTGCTGTTTGCAGCGTCTGTCTGCGTTTCCTGCGAAATACAAAGAAAAAAAAAAAAACGGATAAACTGTTTGGGCACATATCAGAACCCGTGCGGTTGTAACTTTGTAAAGCAGCTTACCATTTCGGCAGTCAACGGAAGCGGCTGCACATCCCATGCCACGTCTGCCAAAAGCTGCAAGTCTTGCTCCAAGTCCGAGTCCGGTGAGCCCTCGCTTTCCGGCAGCTCCGACGCCTCCGGCGAAGACGGTTCGAGCGGAGGCGGTGGGGTCAAGTTACAGGCAGCGGAGCGACTCCGATTCGCCCACCTGTAGTAAACAATCAGAAAAGAATGCGTGCAAGTCAGAGCGAAATTCGGACTACAATTATATGCTTCATCTTACCTTTCGTGCCTTCCGCCGCTTACACGCCTCTTTTTGTATGTATCGGGGAACAAAGTTGGCAGGTAGGCTGGGTTGGCCTCAATCTCACTTTTCGTGTTATTGACGAAATGTTGGCTGCAAATTCGCGTAGACTTTGTTGGCACCCAAGGAGAGCCATCAGAGCTATTAAAGAAAAAGAAAACGAGGCAATTTAGTGTATTTAAGCTATTTAATCACGCGTAGAGGCAGAAAACAATCACTCACCCCGTCCTCCGCACAGCCCTAACCCAAGCATCTCGGCGATCTGTCTCGTACCACTTCCCGGGAAACGAATAAAACTTCACCAGAGGAACTTTTCCCTTCGTGTTGGCCTCGCTGTTGTGGCAGTTCACCACGCAACAATACCTGCTGTTTCTTCTACTCTTCGACGCTATATTCTCCATCGCGTGAAGCGTACAAAACATGCACGCCTCCAGGACCGCGTCTGCTTCGCTACTTCTAAATAAAACGGCCACCCCTCCCCAGGGGAGGATGTGGCGCTGCGTATGCGCGGCGAAACTTCAGCCGAACAGGCCAATTAGGATGTCTCTCGACAACGTATTGGATGTGCACCAAAGCTATCAGTGTTCGAAAAGTCCTACGCCTATATCGTTAACAAGCGATTCTTCAAAGAAGTCAGGAATTCTTGCGGTTTGGTTGGGTTCGGCAAATGACAGCTTGTGCGCCACATCGTGTTGAAACTTCCAAGGAGCTGTTCCCTCTCGTTTGTGTTTGTGTGGTTGTCCTGCTTTGACCGTGTCGACAAATATCACGGATTACATCTTTCAAGTCTATTTTTATGGTAAGTGCACTGCAACCTACTTCTTGGCAACGATTGACCGGTCTTCTACTCGTACTGTTCCAGATTATCTATATAATTATGCAGCCACTATTCTCGCGGCAGAAGGGCGAATAATTTCCTGAAAGTCTACCTTCATAGTCTAGAATTACCTCGGTTCTTGTTTGCTTTGCTATCTTCTGAGCTGTATAAAAGCTTAGAGTGCCTCTCACATTTCACAAATCGCTTGCACGTTTGTACTTGTCTACAGAAGACGTAATAAACTTTGAGGAGAATTGAAAACAATCTTTTGTGTCTGTTTTCCTGTCCATTTGCAAGCACCTACGTGAGCACATTTGTTCTACGTGTTTCCTCCATGTTATAAATAGGTTTATGAGTTTCGGAACGTCTTAAATAAGTTTAAGATAACCAACCTACCAGACGATCCCCATTTATGGCTAGCGCATAATTTCCCGATTCGAATGGCACGTTCTAACGTGTGGTCACGTGCAAGGTCGAAAGGGCACCCGTATCAAACGGGTACCGTTTCGAGCGGGTACCGTTTCAAACGGCTACCCGTATCCCATAATCACGTGATCCAAACGGGTCGACAAGTTTGCACCCGTTTGATTTAAACGGGTCGACCAGTTTGCCACCCGTTTGAATTTCGAATGGTTTTTTTCAGTGGGGACAATGACGCTAAGAGTGACGCAGTCGCCTCAGTCACCACCTCACTCGTGTAGCAGGCGTATCCACGAATCACAAGCTATCGAGGCAGTGCCCTACTGAAAAAAAAAAAAAACATTTGAAATTCAACCGGTGGCAAACTGGTCGACCCGTTTGATTCAAACGGGTGGCAAACCTGTCAATTCGTTTGAATCAAACGTGATTATGGGATACGGGTACCCGTTTGAAACGGTCTCCGTTCGAAACGGTACCCGTTTGATACAGGTGCCCATTTGAGATGGGTGCCGTATGATACGGGTGCCCGTTGGACCTGGCACGTGACCAGACGTTTGAACGTGCCATTCGAATTGGCATATTATGCGCTAGCCCGAAATGGGTATTGTCTGGGAGGTTGGTTATCTGAAACTTATTTAAGACGTCCCGAAACTCATAAACGTATTTATAATGTGGAGAAAATACGAAGAAGAAATGCGCTCACGTAGGTGCTTGCAAATAGACAGGAAAACAGCCACAAAAGATTGTTTTTATTCTCCTCGAAGCTTATTACCTCTTCTGTAGACAAGTACAAACGTGCAATCGATCAGTGAAATGTGAGAGCCACTTTAAGCTTTTATACAACTGAAAAGATTGCAAAGCCAACAAGAACCGAGATAATTCTAGACTATATGTCTAGAATTTAAACGTTTAGAATAGTCAGTGATGATGACGATGCGGATGTCGGTGACGTCATCAGTGACGTCACTGATGACGTCTTGAGTGATGATGACGATGCGGATGCCGGTGAGGTCATCAATGATGTTACTGATGACGTCATCAGTGATGATGCGGATGCCGGTGACGTCATCGGGAAAATCACGTGACCTCGGCGGGGGGTAACGTGACCCTGGGGGTGGTCACGTGACTTCGGGGGGGGGGGGGGGTCACGTGACCTTGGGGTGACCTCGGTTACGGTGACGCCGACGCCGCTCAAGCCGCGAACGGGCCCCTAAGAGCTGCGCTCTAAAAGGTGCGTTCCGTTCCTAGGCATTGAACGTCGGCCCTTCGCGTGGGAGCCAAGCACGATAACCAGTCGGCCACGGGCGCGCTTGCTCGGAGACGCGCGTGGCATTACTGCCCCCTTTAGAAGCGCATCGCCCGATGCAACACAAAACAAAACAAAAAGAATAATACGCTAAAAAGTCCTCTCGAACACGAAAAGCCCACAGTCCTATTGAGCGTAAAACGGCTTGAGTCGAACGACGTGAACAACCTCGGGTCGCAGGCGGCGTCGTGATGATGTTTGCATTCCGTCGGGCACCACTTCGTACCTGAGCTCCCCGACGCGACAAAGTACGTACCTTGTATAGTCCGGAGTATTGTTTCAACAGTTTCTCGCTGAGGCGGCAGCGAGGAGTGGATGTCCACACCCCCATCCTGTTTCCGGGATGGAAGACAACGTCTCGACGACGAAGGTTGTAGCGGCCAGTGACGAGACGTTGCTGGTCTGGAATCCGGAGTCGGGTGAGCTGGCAGACGTTTTCTGCCCGTTATGCTACCCCCTGGGCGTCGTCGAACGCGACGTCAAGTGTCTCGTGGGGCAGCATGGCGTCGAGCATTGTCGTCACTTTTCGGCCTTGCATCAGCGGAAGGGCGTTACTCCAATATGTTCTTTAACTTACGTGTTATAAGCAAACGTAGCGTAAGGCAACACCTCGTCCCATGTCTTGTTCTGTACGTCGGCGTATATCAAGATCATGTCTGCGATGGTCTTCTTCAGTATTTCCGTCAGCACTTTGGTCTGCGGATGGCACGCCATAGTGCGACGGTGGCTGGTGTGGCTAAGACGAAGGTTTTCTTGCGTCAGCTGCGCCGAAACTGACGAATATTATACTATATACTATTATACTATTCCACACGAGAGCGGAATCTCGTATACCACCGCTGTCGAACAGTCCAGATACGGTCGGTTGTGCTTTTTGTTGCAGCCACTCGTCTTCTTTCTTCCCGAAAAAACCTAGGACAAGGGCCCGCAAGCTTCCGTGGCGCAGAGAACACGAAAGGTACATTTTACCTATTCGCTACCTTCTTGAGGTTGTGGGACACTTTATGTATATATGGCACCACTTATGGTCTACAGTTCCTTTGTGGCGGCTCTGGCCCCGTCCTCTGATTTACTTCGTCCTCTGGAGCAGCGTATCAGCGACCGCCGTAACGACCGCGCAGGGGATATTGGCAGACGTCAATCTGGCGACCTGATCAATAAAGCTGCTGTGCGTAGAGTGTGGACACGTCTTCCTAAGGGCGGAGCAAGCAGAGGGAGGCAATGGCTCGCTTCGCAGTTTTAGAGTGAGCCGAGTCATACGGCAGCAGCCTTTCTCTACCCAAGGGTTGTAACAACAGCATAAATGATTACTCTTGAACATCAGTTTTATATTCAGGAACGGGAGTGAGGGGTCGGAAGCTCGTGTGTAGAGGACAGGCCCCACCCACGACTGCAAAAGGTAGTTAAAATCTCATCTACAGAGTCATCATAACTAAACACGTACTGTTTCATTAAAAGGATTAAAAACAACGTCAACGTATCTAAAAACCTTACAGCCGTCGTCAAAGCGGTTGGCTAGGTTTCGATGAACATGCGCCAAACAAATATCACTAAGCACTGGGGCAACACAGGACCCTATGCAGATGCCCTGGTGTTGTATGTAAATTTTATATTCAAAATAAATAAAGGTGTAACTGCAGTTAAACACCGACAAAGACAGGAAGTTATCCACAGACACCACCATTGAGTTTTGAAAAGCCACTACTCTGTTATCGTCTGTACATTCACGGACAGACACACAAAACTGCCCTTGGGGAACTGAATAACACAGATCCTCAACATCAACAGCAAACATGTGCCCAACGGGTCTCGCTAGTTTTAAGAAGGACGCCAGATTTTCCGCATTTGCAGTTGCAAAGCAATCCTTAATTTTCAGGCCCCCAACTGCTTAAAAAAAAATCGGCTTAACAACAACTGCTACGACCCTTTCTCGCTGACAATGGTCCTAGGGCACGTTCACTTTGTGCGTTTTTGCCGAAAAGAGCACGAACAAAGCGTTACCTTTACAGTCACCAATGGTTTTAGCTAGTTTTGCAAGTTTAAAGTCTTTGCACATACCCACAGCTCTGGTCTTCACACGGCAAGCACTAGGCTTGACAGCTTTAAAGTTCTCTTTCACCGCTAGACGGGCCTTTTCCCTGAACCTAGGGGCAGTCATCGCCACATATCAACCCTCTCTAACTGCTTAAAGGAGACGCAGATCGTTTTTTTTAACAAGTCAACAACCTTCACTAAGGAGTCCCTTGAACCCCGAATGACGTTCCTGTTGACAATCCGTGCGAGCACATTGACACCCACAAGCAGGCAACTATAGTGTTGTTCAGGTGGTGCTTTCCTAGCAACTCGTCGGTTCAATGCCAGCAACTCATGCGCAGGCATGCTGGGTTCAAGACAATATTATGGTCCTTTCTGTAGGACTCGTGAGTCGTGACAGGTTCTCCGGTATTTGCACGTGTTCTCCCAAAACCAGCAGACCCGCATTAGTGGCACCCTTGTCCTTCAGGACAACTGCCTTCAGGATGCTGTTTAAGACCGTTGTCCACCACATCTCGATTACCCGGCCAGCCAGAAGTTTACATGAACGCAGCTTGCACTCCAGCTGCCATGGTGGATCAAGAACGTGGCACAGAACGCGGAGACAGGAATAAAAAATTGTAGCCTGCCGCCACAACTCACTTCTCAGCACACTACAAATGCGTTTTGCGTGTCTCAGGGAGGTCTTACTTGTCCAAACAGTGCCGTAATCTCTGGGGGTATAAGACCCCCAGGTAAAAGGTGATGGCTCTCGCCCGGCAGGTAGAAGAAACAATGTAGCTCACCAACGAATTCACTTGAGACGTAAAATAATGAACAGTGAAGAAAGAGCTCGTTGTAGAAGGAATGTAGTCAATTAAAACTTGTTGTTGACTTAGTTGGCTCATGCTGCAGTCTAGAAGATTTTGCTCGACACGAGGGAAAATCACAATGGAGTAGACACGGACAAGCGCAACTTTCAACTAGTTTATTCGTGCGCAATCAATCATGATTATCCAAAGAGAGCATAAGCAGATCGAACGCTACATAGAAGGAAAAAAAGGGAAAAAAAAGACGAACGATAGAAAAGGGACACACCAAGACACATACCCCGATAGTCATTGTCACAGTACCAACCCAAATAAAAACTGGACTTTACTCTCAAACAAAGAAACCGAGGTATCGCTAACAGAGGCACGTCCCTTCTTTATACAAAACGCTTCCAACGTGTCTACTCTCTCGTGATTGTCCCTTGTGCCGCGCAAGAAACTTCTTGACTGCATCATGAACCTACTAGGCCAACAACAAGTTTTAATTGTACAAGTATCACCAACTATAATCTAAGCTTGGTATTGCGTAATAGAGCGACGAGTCCACGCACTTCCCATGATTGCACACGACATCCAAGCACTACAGAGACAGATGTATCGGTAGCGGAGACTATAAACAAAATAAAAGTGCCCGTAGCTGAGAGAACGAAAGGTCACTGGTTCACTACTGAACGAAAATGACAAGCGCAAAAAGTATATTCAGAGGAATACTAAAATTCGCCGATGTCACGGGACTTGACGTCAGAGAAATTGACAAATGGGTTCACCCGATAATCGATCATCGGTCGATTATCAATTATCGGTTTGTTGAAAAGTAATACTTTATTCAGATATCAGAAATACATGTTTCTGATATCTTAATAGGTTAGGAAGGCTGGCGAGGTCGCTCCTAGGTTACAGTTACCAGCGCGCGATCACTTAGTCAATTAGATAAGCCGATAGATAGGATCGAAACCGGAAAATCGTCGATACCAGAAAAGGGTTGGAATCAGAAACATGTCGATATCAGAAACATGTGTTCTCATCTGAAACACATGTTTTCGAATTCATAGGTTGTTGAGCTGATCGTGCGCACTTTTACTGATAATTACCATGATAAATATTCCTTCGTTTAATAGTGTATACCTACTCTAATAAATGCGAAAAGACGGCACTCGTCTAAATCTAAGCCCTTTGAAAAATATGTTCAAATTAAAATAAAGCGCCCTGTATATTATATGTTGTCTATATCTAATCTTCGCACATGCATGTGCTATACCGTTGGCTGTCGCTTTGAAATCGGTGCTTCGCTGTAGGCAGCGCGGGCTTTCTTTGATGATCAATGGAGCCATTTCGTTGTTTGGCACTACCACGTTATAAAGTCTTCGCGGGCATTGTGAGGCCCATGAAATAAAGACAGAAAACAAAAACAAAAAAGTAATTATATATACTGCACGCAGGCACGTAGCCAGGGGGGTGGCCCATGGGGCCCGGGCCCCCTCCCCCCCGAAATCATCGATTTTGCTGGGACCTCCTCTCCCCCCTCCCCCTCATACAGCATTTTGTCATGAGCGGCCCCCCCCCCCCCCCTTCCCGAAACAAAATCCTGGCTACGTGCCTGATTGCACGTTGCTTTAAAGGGAGTCGTAAGGACCAGATTCTCTATTTGTTAGACATGGCAGAATACCAATGAAGTTTGCGGAAAATCCGCCAAAAGAGTCACTGCAATATGATTATGCTTCATGGCACAATATAGAGACGGGGTTTCTTAAAAGTTATTTGTACTTGTACGCCGTGTGTAGGCATGGCTAGCCGAGGCTTGAGTGCGGGTTTTTTTAACTTACTTTTTTTCTGGAAAGGAACAAGTATTTTTGAGTTTATATCTAGTGCTTGTCTAATTTTATTTTGAAATGCTGACAAAAACACAAAATATTATGGAGCTGCACATACTGCCTTTCGTTGCCGAAGTTTCTGTGATTGTACTTGCAACATCTGTGTGCTCAGTCCCTGTGAACGACAAAAATTGCATTCAAAAAGAATCGTCTCACAGTGTCACTGAAGCATCATAAGCATAAGCCCATTTACTGGCGTGATATGCAAGCCTAAAAATATATTTACAATAATACAACAACAATATAAAACACCTTTGTATGATGACAAGTTATTTTTTGGTTTGTTTTGGCATAGACATTAAACTTTTACTGTTGGTGATAAATGTTTCGGTAAACTACCGAGGTGACATCAGCGTCCTTTAGCTGTTGACAGTGTAATGATGGTTGAACAATCACAGTGAAGTTTGTTTTCAACTAGACAACAATAAAGAGGCACAACATCGTAGGTGAATGATGCAAATGGAACGAGGCAATTACTTTTTACAATGTACAAAATAGTTTACTTCCACCTCATAACTTTTTTTAAAAGCCGTTTTTTAATTCTTACATGTTGTACCAAATGGTTGGCAGGCTCACACGTGTTCAAAGTAAGCTTCTTTTTTTTAAGCCGTATAAACAGTGCCGAAACGAAACGGTGGAAATATCTAATATGACTTAATCAGTAGTGGAACTGGCAAATGGTTTCGAGAAGCTCTTGTAGCAGGGAACAGCGGGATTCGGAGCAGAGATTCCAACTTTTGGTGCAGACAATCTTGAGCTTTCACGTCAAAACATTTTATACAGTCTCTTTAAAAGTTAGCCAGCGGAAAAACTGCGGTTGTTGGAGTGCTGGGAAACTAAATAAGGTATCATACCTGCAGGGGACCTGGCCACTACAGATATTTATTTACATCCTGATCTCGTTGATTCAAACCCTCTTAATTCAAACTTGAGGATAATTCAGACTAACACGCAGGTCCCATCCTATATGCGTCTCTATGAGAGAAAACACCCGGTAATTCAAACTTTGCTTTATTCACTCAAATGTTCGGTCCCTCTCGAGTTTGAATTAACGAGATTTGACTGTATTTATCGAACAATCATACACCGGTAATTTTTCAGATGTTTCAATTGACCAATTAGGGGTACCGATGGCGTCTTCGGTTTGTGTTTGACGTAAAAAAATGTCTTTGCTAGTTTGCAGGGTTTGTATCACGGCGACGTAACTGTCGCGAGTTCGACATCAAACGGACACTTTTGTGTTGAATGTCTCTCACGCTGCTCTCGCTCGTATTCAACCTACTACTGTTCATAGAGCACCTGAGCGGAGCACATACCTACTCTAACCGATCACAAAGACTAGCGCAAGCTATTCATTGCGATCGGTGAAAGCACCGTGCGCACAACAACCGATAACTCTTCGTTAGGCATGGGAAAATACTGGACTTTGGGTTCGAAGTAAATTCAAAGTGAAAACCTAAAAATCCCGAAAGATAGCCCACCTAAAATCGAAAAACAAAATTGGGTGAAAATAAAGAGTCGGCTAAATTTCGGTGTGCAATCAAGTAAAGTATTAAAAAATGCCACTTTTAGATCATGTTTTCTTGCCAAGCTTGTTATCGCCGTGAGGGGCAATGAAGCAAAGATGACTGTACTTTCCAGTCAGCAGAGCTCGCTTATATCCCGCCATGGCTAACTAGACGAATTAAAGCCGAAATTGTCATTGATCCAAACACCGTGATTTCTAAGGGTGGGCTATATTTCGGTGTTTAAAAGAAAATAGCAAATTGAGCCAAAAATAGAGGTTGGCTAGCTGTCGGAAGTGGGGCATCTCTCGGGATTTTACGGCAGCCGTTTTGACCGAATATTTTTTAATCAATTATAGATTAGTTATGTTGCCTTTCTCACCATGCCTTTCACTGCTGCTACGACATGCCTAATAAACAAAAAGTCAGCTGAGCTCGCAAAGGTTGTTCCAGGCTTCTAATTGCCCACTTATGAGCTCTGTTAATTTTAATCTAGCTATATCTGTTAGCTGTGGCCTCAGACAGTCGAACGCCTAAATTATGACGGCAAGTAAATGACAGATTTGATATAAAATTAAACCTATAGGGGGCCCCGCAATACCTAATTCAGGAGATTTACAAATCTTAATGATATATGAAAATATTTTCTTTAATTATGAAGTAGAACAAATCAAGCACAAGTAAAGAACACATGAAGTTAAAATATCGCTGCCTAACATACATCCTTGCATAAATGCCACAGTTAAATTTTTAAGATTTTACTGCAACATACATATCACCAATACCGTCTCTTTTTCTTTCTTTTTTTTATTACACCAGTCGCACGCGTGCGTTATAGCATTTCGAAGGTGCGTTTTTCTCCTAAGTGCGCGAGTGCGCTGCGACGAAGTGAGTCTCAAGATCGCGGTGTCAGCTTCGCGGGTATTGCTTCTTCGAAGTGCATATCTGTGCTTGATGAAAACCGCACTGCAGGCGGCTAACCTGCTGCGAGCAGCACTTCGAAAAGTATGAATATTGCGGTTAATTTTGAACCGAATATTCAATAGCGTGTAATTTTAGACTAGTATTTCACAATTCGAATATTCGGGAAGCTCTACTCTCCGCACATAGTACTTAGGCATCCAAAAACAAAGAAAACAGTTTTCCTTTTTTTTTTAATTTTCAGTGGTATCGCCAAAAATGCCACGTACCAGACACTTTCAGTTTCCTTTTTAAAAGCGGCTCCCTTTTGGCACAGGCATGGCGCAAATTGTGCTCAAATAAAACCGTTGGAGCAGCATGTAGCAAGATTTTCATTCTGGTGCAGTTTGGCACAAATGGCGCAGCAGTTCCACCACTGCCGTAATAATGTTTTTAATTACTTTGCTTTAACTCAGAGCGACACCATGACTGCACATACCACAACAGGTGCGGGTCAAGTGTGCTTGAAGTTTATTGCAGTATGATTGCTTCAAAATGTTTTTTGCGGTCTTTGAAAACAGGCAAGAAAGCGCATTACTCGTTTCTTTGAACTACTTGAACAGATGAAGTAATATTTCAGTCAAATGACGTTAGGCTTACACTTGCTATTACGTAATACAATGTTACTTTTAAGTTGGACTAATTTGCTTTAAAGGAACTTCTTCTAAAGGCTAGTGAAGATTGAATATAAATATTCGGCTTGTGTTTTATGATTAACGCTTTTATAGTCCAGTTGTTTTTGATAGTTTATGTATTTCAGTTGTTTCATATATATTATCTTTTTACTCCAATGACGTTATCTAAATACATTTCTGTACACTATCGTCTTTTTAACATGAAAGTTTTGCGCATTGTTCAGCTGCTCGAAGTAGTTCTTGCAAGATTGGTAGTCGGGGGTAGCACACTGCTTTTGGCGTCTGAAACACGTTCGTCTTGAAAAGATGGCATATTGGCTATATGCCATCGATTAAACTATATGCGTGGAATTATTAGATTAGCTATAAGGTATAACTACTGTCGAGACCGGTTATAACGAAATCAAATGGAATCGGAAATCGCTTCGCTATATCCGCTTCTTCATTGTATCTGGACATACAAATAACACGATCAAACAGATAACACTTGCTGTCACGGGCACATGTTTATCGAGCCTGCAGAAAACAGTCGAGGCTTCTCTGCAGGCGTCCTCTGCTAAATCGGAGACGCTTCTCACCAACTGCGACAAGCTTCAAACAAAAAAAAAAAGATCCTGCTACGTACGGACCGTGTCAACAGCTGCGACGGCCCCGCTTAGGACGCATGCGGTGGACGGCATTCTTTATGTTTAAGCACACCGACGACGATGGCACGCTTTTGATTCAAGAAGATTGCCTTCGTCCTCCCAGTCAAAGTGCCGACGTATATTTTGCGGGGAAATTTTCCCGCTAAATCTAGGGGGGAAATTTTTCCGCTAGACTTAGCGGGGAAAGTTTTCCGCTAGAGTTAGCGGGGAAAGTTTTCCGCTAGATTTCTCGGGGAAATGTTTCCGCTAGATTTAGCAAGGAAATTTTTGCGCTAAATTTAGCGGGGAACATTTTCCGCTAGTTTTAGCGGGAAAATGTTTCCGCTAACTTTAGCGGGGAAATTTGTCCGATAGATTTAGCGGGGAAATATACCCATAATGCACCGCGCGGTTATGCCTACGGCGACGCCGACGGCGACGGCGACGCCGCTCAAGCCGGAAATGGGCGCCTAAGAGCTGCGCTCTAAAAAGAACAATAAACACTATTTTCTTCATTCATAAATATGTTATGCAGTACAAAGTTGGTCGGTGTCAATGTCTTGTTATGAAAACCTAGGTTCAGACAAAAATAGAGTCATATTTGGGTAAATATTAGTTAATATTTCAATCAATCCTTTATTTGCGTAAAACTCAAGTGCGATTGTTTCGATCAAGTTTCTTCGCCGTCCGAAAGAGCTGGTTATGGGCATCTTTAATTTCAGAATTAAGCGATCCTTGTGGTGAGCGTGAAATGAACGCGCGCGTGAAAGAGACTGTCCGCGTTCGACGGCCGCAATGTCGCTGCTCGTTGCATCTTTTATTTCGCGGAGATCTGCTACAGCAAAGTTGCCCAGTCAATTGCAAAACATTACAACACTTCAAGAAGCCAGTGGACGCTGAAAAGATTACCAAACACAGATTCAATTTTGGAGCAGACTGAACCTAGCGCTGATGTTGTTCTTTAAAAGTATGCAAACCAAACACGAACGGCAAGTAATCTCGGCTCCCTGTCATGGCGGCCGGAAGTGGCCCGAATACCACGTATAGCGACGAGAAGGTGCGAGTGGTTCTCTAGCACCCTGTGGTAACTTTCTGAGGGTTGTTTGCAAACGCTCCCAAACAACCAGGTAGCGATGTTTATTTTTATTGTACCTATACAATGCGATGGTCCTTCAGTAGCGGTGGTATCAGGTATGCTTGGGTATGAAACTATATAATGCAAATAGATGTAGTGAACAAGTGTTCGAGCTAGAAACGTGTGCAAATTTTGACCAGTTATGAGTACTGAGACGTTTTGAGTTCTTGTTATTGTGAATGTCCCGTTGTTGGATATCTGGGTCTACTGTCAACCATTTTTATTTTAAAACGGCGGTCTAACCGAAACCGTAAAAATTAAAAACAAAATCAAAACGAAACCGATATTGACACAAACGGTAACCGTAACTGTAACCGAAACGTTATATTTCTCGGTCTAAGTTCCTGCTTTCCAGCATCTTCTGCAGTCTGTTCTAGGTGACTTCTTGGCCGCGGCAGCAAAGTGCGGCGATCCGAGACTTGGTGAACTTTCAGAATTTTATTATTTCTTGAATTATCCAAAGAGTTCATCTTCACTGTATCTGCGGGAGCCGCTCAATTTCCTTCGCGAAAAAAACAAAAACAAAAATGCATTGAAAAAGTGCAAACGGGTGTGGGAAACCATGATCGCTTCGCTCTAGCCGCTATTTCGTTATAACCGACTTCGTTATAACCGGTCTCGACAGTAATCGAATATTTGCCCACATACATTTTATGCACCGCTTAGAGGAGTCAGTTTGTAACGCTCAGAGAGAAGTAGAACTTTTTACTAATATATTTATGGGAATAAGAGCATAGGTTTATACTAGTTGTGATTAATACCTCCTGTTTTATATTCCAGTGATACTTTACGCACGCTTCTTTGTAAAGCATACCCCCTGCTATAATACCCCACGATGACGCAGGTTTTTCATTGAACAAAACGCTGCCTAATTACAACATAGCTCTTCGACCACGAAACATTTCACTTTAAGTGTGCGGAACAGAATTACTTTTACAATAGACCGTGTATTTGTGAATGATTGTAACCTGCGCTGCTCTTTTGTTAAACATACGTGTGTTCGCGCGTTTGTGATGAATACTTGAATGGCAGCATCCGTATATTTAACCAACGTTACGAGTTTTCCCTAACCTTCCAAAGTATGGATCGATTTAGAGACTAAAAAAAAGCGCAACAAATTTCTTTGAAACAGTCATTCCGCCAACAACTCGTATCGACCCTTGACTTATCCTCCTTTAGAGCTGCTGACCAGTGACAGCTGACAGGAAATAAATAAAGCGAGCAAAGATATATAAATAGAAAACCAGCTTACCCGTTATCTCAGTTTCTTCGGCTGAAAATAATTTCAGGATAAACTGTTGAAACCAAACATGCTGCTGGAAAAAATAATCACGCTCGAGCCTAACGAAGAAGGAAGCCTTCAATTTTATCAAAGGAGACCTCTGACGCTATTTCGAGCTACTCAAACCAAACAAACAGTTGAAATAGTTCAGTTGTACTCTTCCCACTGTTCAATTTCTTAATGCGAGAGCATTAACTATCCCATAGAGCGGAGCATGCGGCGTCTGTTACCGCGAAGGGAACGCGAAAGAAATGGCCATGCTCCCATTCGCTGAGCGAAACATAGCCATTGGCGGCCGCTTTACGAGAGCGCGCGCTCGGCCGCCGCTTTAGTGTCTGGCGTTGCCGGAGTGGAGGGGGCTGCGGCCGCTTGTGCTCCTTTTGGCGCCGAGGTACATGGGGGCACCTGGGGCATCTACAGGGTGTCACAAAAGAAAATTTACACGGTCTTTTTTACTGCAAAAATAAACTAGGCACCGCCGAACGCTCATTCTCCGCCCAAAGGTAGAGCTAGAGGTCACAACCAAGTGCTAAAGTTTCAGCCCGATCCGATAACTTAATCAAAAGTTATAAGTGATTTTCTGAAAAGTTCAATGGGAAAATCGAGCTAATTTTCGCCCGTTTTCGGTTTCTGGTGCCATAGAGCCCCATGTGTTCGAAAGCTCCGTCGGCCGCCATTTTCCCATTGAAATTTTCAGAAAATCATTTATAACTTTTGATTAAGTTATCGGATCAGGCTGAAACTTTGGCATCTGGTTGTGACCTCTAGAGCTACCTTTGGGCGGAGAATGAGCGTTCGGCGATGCCTAGTTTATTTTTGCGGTAAAAAAGACCGTGTAAATTTTCTTTTGTGACACCCTGTATATCGTCGGCGGTTATAACCTCGGTAGAGGTAAAACGTGGCCCTCCACGCCAGTTCACCGCAGACGAACTAAGGGAGCGGAAAAACGACATTCATGCTTTTGCATTTAAAACTCATAGGAAGTGTTCAAGTGTTCTCAAAAATTTTATTGGGGCATTTAAATTAACTTAAAAAAACGGCAGAGGTCATAAAAAATCAACAGCCATACATTATGCTCGCAGTCCAGTGTGGTGACGTCACACTGGAGAGCGTTCCTTCTTGGTTTTTTTACAGCTGGAGCTAGTTTCTCGACCACTCATGTGACTCCATCAAACGTGCCCCTTTAGAACACAAGCTGTACTACCTCGCCCCCTCCCTTTTTTTTTTACATTTGATGTCAGGCTTTAGTGCTGACAGGAAGGCTTTCCAGCCTCTCAGACGAACTTCAAAAGTTGAACAACTTTGCGTAGAAAAATTCTTACGTGTAATTGGGATTGCTAGTTCATGTGTGTATAGAGATTTTGAGACACATCGCTAAATCAAGCTTCTCCTGTACTGCTCGGAATTAATTACTGGCGTTTGTAACCTACAAAACGCTCCCTCGGGCCTTTTTACCACGCCGTAGTGGCGACGTCCGCTACCCAAACTGTGCTGTGAATGACATTAACTATTGGACAAGCGCCCTGTGTGACGTATCTAGTGGGATAATATCCGCTTTCATTAACGAAGCTGAGAGCTGTGTCAGGCTGTCAACTGTTACAGTCTTAGTTTAAGAACGCGATGATTCCAGCAGAATCCGTGCTTTTTACACACCCTAATGACCTCGTCGTTAGTAAATGATAGTATTTGCTGTGACAGCGCGCATATGAATCATAAGAGGGCGCGAGAGAAAGGCGTCTTTTTTGAATTGCCAGCTTTGGTCAAACGATCGTTGCTGTATGTAGTACTTTGGCTACGGACGCAGGCGTCGAGCCCTCGAGACGCCAAATAAATATTGAAGGAAGTAAGATGGCGTTGGAGGCACGATAATGGAAATACTCCCTGCCATCTTTGCGGAGTGCAAGTTCGTCGGCTTCTTTTGCAGGGGTTGCGCTGACGTCAAAGCGAAGTGCTCTGATTGGCTCTGACTGGAGCGATAGCTGGTAGACCTCACATCAAGCTGTTTTGAGTTCTACCCAGTATCTGTCAATCAGAGCCCATCAAATCTCGGCGTTCTGACGTCAGCATAACCCCTGCAAAAAAAACAAAAAAAACAGACGAACTTTTGTTTTGAAAAGGCCTGTTGCACTCCGCAAGGAAGCGTGAGTGTGTACATAAGACGCGACCATGTAATGCTGGCTTCGGCGTCTGCAAGACGCGACCACAACGAAGGCGTTCCACCGTTCGACCGTGCATGGGCCACGTTCGAATGCATGTCTCTGTCCGCGTTTGTGTTTGCGCGTAAAAGAAAATATAATAAAGTAATAAAATGTAAATAGAGGACGAGGCCTTTAGCCATGGTGCCACGACCAGCCGGTTTTCTAACACTTTAAAGCCTATATAACCCATTTCATGCAACGCCTTCATAGTTACTAGACCGAGCGCGTGGCTTCGTCTGTTGTTTGATTCGTACGAGAACGCGCGCAATTGATCTGCGTGACCAAACCCAATCCTGGCGCCAACGGCATTGACAGCGTTGTACACTAAAGACTGGTTCACACATGTGCCCTGGTTGCATTCCCATGCAACCGAAACGACTGTAACTACAAAGTCACCAAGACAAGTGTTTGCCGTACACGGCATGGCGAGGTATGCAAGGGGCACCTTCACGAAGCAATTCATAAGGCACGGTTCATGGGTGTTTTGATCGCTACGGTCGTTTTGGTTGCATACTACGCAATCGTTGCAAGTTTGTGAGCGAGCTTTAAAGCGTGGAACACATGTGAGAAAAAATCGCGTCCCATCGTACTGCCGCGCGACGTAACTATAGGGAGTATTCACTGGCGGCCATATCCGTGTGCGCTGCTGCTGAGCGCGTGCTGACGGCGAGCTTCCGCAGTCCTTTTGGAGCGTGAATTTAGCACCATCAAGGTTGCCGGTCTTAGCAGGCTATTAATGTGAGCTCGTTCTGAGCATGCGCTCTAAACATCGCCCTCAAATATGGCGTCCAGTGAATACCTCCTATAGGGAGTATTCACTGGCGGCCATATTCGTGTGCGCTGCTGCTGAGCGCATGCTGACGGCGAGCTTCCGCAGTTCTTTTGGAGTGTGCATTTAGCACCATCAAGGTTGCCGGTCTTCGCAGGCTATTAACGTGAGCTCGTTCTGAGCATGCGCTCTAAACATCGCCCTCAAATATGGCGTCCAGTGGATACCTCCTATACGGAGTATTCACTAGACGCCATAAACTAGGGCGCCGTTTAAAACGCATGCTTAGAGTTCCTGTATAGGCTCCCTGGGAGCCAGAGTTGCGGGTTCATTCCTGTAGCGCCGTCTTTCCTGCACGGCATTTGATCAGGCTCCTCACGTGGTCGGATCTCGGCAAATAGCGGCGCGGCGGCACGTGAAAAATAGACGCGGGACTCTGGCTCCTGTAGAGCTTATACAGAAACTCTACGCATGCTCTGACTGAGCTCACATTAATAGGTTGCTAAGACAGGCAGTCTTGATTGTGTGGAATGCACGTTGCATAAGAACAAATGGAAACTCGCCATCAGCACGCGCTTAGCAGTCGCAGCTATGGCCGCCACTGAATACTCCCTATATAAAAACCACCGATGACAGCAATGGTTGTCATGGTTACACAGCTCAGCGGCGCAAAGTGACGCAATTTTTGCTCACATGTGTTTCACGCTTAAAGAATCGATGCACCAATTTTTGTACTTTGAGCAAATACCGCTTAAAACAAACCCCTGACGTTAATGACACACGAAACACGGGTTCGTTTTTGCACACGCTGTAGAAGTTGCAGAAAAAATAAAATATAACGAGCAGAGTTCACCGCCTCTACTCGCAACCAGAACAGCGGTTGGACACGAGCCACTACCCGAATGCTTGTCGAGTTATTAATTATCAACAGTGCAAATCGAGTGCTTCTGCAATGCTTTGGGTCCAATCTATAAGCCTCGTTAAAATATCATCACAGGGGGATACTGGGGCTCCCCAGCTACGTCATCAAGTTTTACGAAGGAGAGATGAAAGAAAATGCTCGCACTTCACATTAAAATTACACCACAACAAAGGATTGTTGGTAGTCAGTGGTGTTGCGTGCGAGTATACTTCAGTCTTACTAGTGTCAGTAAGCTCGTCTAAAGTGAAAGACATTCCAAACGAATATTGTTGCACGCGCCCTCTCAGTATGGTGAAACAGCAGTCGCAACTCTAGCCCGCCGCTCGCCCTCTCCCGGACGAACGAAGAACCAGAGGAGCGGGGACGGTGGCGGAGACGGCAGCTGGGACTATTGGCCGTGGTTTTGTTACCGAGTGGTTCTGGTCGGTGTGTTCGTGCATCATGCAGTGTTTACAAAAAAAGGAACTGATCTAAAAAAATGAAAGCAGTTCACTACTCCCTGTAAAGCCGGACTAGAGCGCAGCTTTTGAGGAGGAGGATGGAAGTCTACTGAGGGATAGGATGGAAGGATACGGAGGGATAGGTGACTCCCTGAGGTCACGTGACCTCAGGGGGTCACGTGACATCAGGGGTCACGTGACATCAGGGGTTCACACGACCTCGGGGGTAACCCTCATGACCCTCGTAAGGGTAACCCTCGTGACCCTCGTGAGGGTAATCATCCGGACCCTCGTGAGGGTAACATCGTGACCCTCGTGAGGGTAGCCCTAGTAACCGTTGTGAGGGTAACTCTCGTGACCCTCATGAGGGTAACTCTCATAACCCTCGTGAAGGTAACTCTCATAAACCTCGTGACGGTAACTCTCATAACCGTCGCGACCCTCGTGAGGGTAACCCTTTTGAGGGTAACTAACCCTCGTAACCCTCGTGAGGTTTACGAAGGTTACCAGGGTTACTCCCACGAGGGTTACGAGGGTAACCATCGTGATCCTCGTGAGGGTAACCCTTGTAACCCTCGTAACCCTCACGAGGGTTACGCGCGGTTACGTCGACAGCGACGCCGACGCCGCTCAAGCCGGAAACGGGCGCCTAAGAGCTGCGCTCTAATAGGAACTGTTGTGTTCCGCTTCGGAATCTTCAAAAATCAACATGTTCATTTTAGTAACGCAGGTCAACATCTCCGTCACCTTTGATATGCTCCTGCCCTGACCGCCTTCTATTTGTAACAAAAAGGATTAATTCTAACACAATAACCTGCTGCAGCGAGCAGGCGTACACTAAACCCTGGAAAATCTGTCCATATTATTTCGTATAAAAATAAATACACAAAACCGAAAGTGGCGTTCAGCTTTCTCACCACACAACCGGTTCTTCGAACGGAGGTAACGTCAGCAACTTCGTTTGATTCACCTGCACCTCCTAAAACGTTGCAGGAAAGTGTAGGGCAGAGTACTTCCGGTATGTGTATTGAGATACGACCGCAAGCACACCGCCCTTCCTTCCTCTGCACCCGTGCAGGAGTTGCGAGCAAATCGAACGAAGCTAGTGAACCGTCCGTTGCGGAAGAATTCACTAATCATGAGCGTAGATGGCGCGGTGAGCTGCAGCGGTGCAGAGCTATCTATACTGGGAAGGTTTCGCATTATTTTTTAAAACTGCGACAGTCTCGCAACCCCAACTAGAGATCTGGCAGCCAAACGTTTCCCCCGCCATATTGTGTTACTAACTCACGACTCCCTCAGGATTAGCCACACGATATCTGCAGTGGCATGTTGCCGCACCGAAGGGGGGTCTCAACGCGAGCGTCGTGGCTCATTTCACGCAATCAATTACTCACACTTCCCTATCTGCAAACGATGTCCGAAACTATTACCGTCTTTATCCCCTTTCCTGGTCTAGAAAATATACAAATGTCCCCAAGCGTTCGGCGCATGCGTCACGCCGCTATAACGACTTAACAGAAGTCAGGTAGCAGTACACGAGACGTCTCGTGCCGCCTTATGCTCTGCACGCGCAGAGCCCCAGCGAGGTCGTTGCACGTGCGAAAAGACAGGTTCCCTGAATGAAATTGGCGATGCAGGCGAGTTGGCTCATGAGTTAATAAATTAGTCAATCGGTGTCAATGAGAGAAAGCATGAACATAGCTTTTCCTTACGGTCAATGACCGGAGGGCACTTGTACGTACACTGCAGAGACTGTCTGTAACAACCTATTTTCGAAGACACCATAATCATTGGAAGGGGGCGTACAAGCGTGCAAAGAGAGGTTCTGGAGGCGCATGCAATGGGCAAAGCTGGTACGGGGCAAGGCGTCAGCCAGCCGTATTCACCTCGAGATTCGATCGGCACGGCTCATGTGGTGAAAATCAGAACTACGCTTTGTTCTACACTTACTTGGATCGAAACGAATGCTACGCACGCGAGGCCGAAGCCATGGGAGGCGCCTATACAGCGCTCGTGCACTGGAATCAAAGTGCTAAGAGCTCGCGCTTTGTACCCTTGCCCGTGCTTTGTGCCGTTAGCGCGGATGCGTTGTCTCCCCCCGCATTGTGGACGGATTGAATCACCAAGTCCCTCATAGAGAACCGTAAAGAAACAAAAGCACGCTTCCACATAATTTCGTCTGGGTCTCGAGGTCAATTGCCAATGCATTCACTGATTCTCCCTCGCGTTAGCCAGCTGTTGCGCCGACGCAACGTAGTTTGCTGCTGCCGCCGTCGACGCTCGCTTTAGTTCCTTTTTTCTTTTTTGAGCGCAGCTCTCAGGCGCCTATTTCCGGGTTGAGCAGCGCTACTGTTGGCGTCGGCGTAATCCCGCTAAATTTAGCGGAAAAATTGACGTCCGGTGACCTCAACGCCAATTTAATTCCCCGCTAAATTGGAGGGAAAAATGGCGTCACATGACGGTGTCACGTCACCAATGAACAAATTCAGTTTCTCGGCTAAATTTAGCGGGAAGATTGACGTCACGTGACCTCAACAGCAATTCAATTCCCCGCTAAATTTAGCGGTAAAATTGACGTCTCGCGACCTCAACACCAATTCAGTTTCCCCGCTAAATTTAGGGGGAAAAATGACCTTACATGAACCACTCATGTTGCCGACGTGTTTTCGTTCAAGCACTTTAAAGGTCTACCGAACGATGAGACACATAAAACCTTTCGCCTTAATAAAACTGCCAAATAGCCTTCATTGTCTCTCTAATACACAGCGTCGTGTACGCGATGTGATCTTGCTGGTAATGAAATTAATTCAATGGTGCAAGCAAGCGCGACGAGAATAACGATAATAATAAATCCATGAACAAGTAAAACAAGTGGGTCAAAGGACAAACACAAACCTCAAAACACAGCTAGGTGACTGGTGCGCTGTTAAAAAAATTTCTCTAGTCCTGGTATCGAACCAGGGACTTTTCCATTTCCAGTGGAGCGCTCTACCCTTACAACTGAGCTAACCAGGGGTAGCTCAGTTGGAAGTTGAAGAGTATTTTAAAGTTATCAATATAACCATGAAATACAAGCCGTTCACCCTTCATGGTGTAAAAACTGGTGATAGCTGTTAAAACCTGATTGATCTAATGACCCCTAACCCCTGGTTAGCTGAGTTGGTAAAGCGCTCCACTGGAAATGGAGAGGTCCATTGCTCGATACCAAGACCAGACTGATTTTTTTTTTCAGTCACGCACCGGTCACCTATAACTGTATCTGGAGGTTTGAGTTTGTCCTTTGTCCCCGTTGTTAGCCGTCTCCAGAGATTATTATTGTGGTTTTGCCGCGTTATTCGTACTAATATTAAATTAAAACATAGTGTGGTTTGCATATTGTCACGGGTGGTGACCAATAAGCAAGAAATAAACAGGAAGAAATAAACGTTTAATGTGGCGAACTTGTGCCAAAAATAAAAGGGTACAAAAGATAATAACAGAGCGTCGCGGGCGTCGAAGTCGGCGTAGCAGCAGAGTCGAACGCTGGGGCGAAACTGACTGCGGCTTGCCACGCGGAGCCCTTTTTGTACACGCGTGGACTTGTCGAACAATCGACCGTGGAAGGTTCGAGCATCGAACATTCTGACCTCGAACATTCAACAGAGTTCTCTAATTTTCGAGGACAGTAAATTGCAACAATAAATAAAAGACATGTCGCGACCAGGAATCGAACCCTTGCCTTCCGCGTAGAAGGCAAGCGCGATAACCGTTAGGCCAAGAACGCACCGCCTAATTAGTCAGCTGCGCTCGCGGCATTATGCCTCCCTTTAAAAAAGTGCATCGTCCCGATGGAACAAAAAACGAAAAACAAAACAACAAACAAATCCAAAACAAAAGGATAGCAGTATCGCAAGCCGCAGTTCACAGTTCACAGTTCACCCGTCGACAAGAGTGGAAAGCTCTATCGTTCGTAATACGGCTTCAGCCGGACGACGTGCACCACCTCGGGTCGCGGCTGACGTCTTGCAGATGGGCGCGTTCCGTCGGGAAGGACTTCGTAGTTCAGATCGCCGAGGCGTCGGGTGATCTTGTAGGGTCCGAAATAGCGTTTCAGAAGCTTCTCGCTGAGACCGCGGCGCCGTATCGGTGTCCAAACCCATACCCGGTATCCGTGTTGAAAGTGGACATCCCGGCAACGAAGGTTGTACCGGCGTGCGTCGACTCGCTGTTGGTCTTGAGTCTTGATTCTTGCCAGCTGACGAGCTTCCTCCGCGCGCTGGGAGATCAGTTGAGCGTCGTCGTTGCCATCATCGGTTGGCACGTGAGACAGCATGGCGTCGAGCATTGTGGTAACCGCCCGGCCGTGTACCAGTTGGAAAGGCGTCACTCCCGTGGTTTCTTGAACCGCTGTGTTGTACGCAAACGTAACGTACGGCAACACCTCGTCCCACGTCTTGTGCTCCACGTCGACGTACATAAAGATCATGTCAGCGATCGTCTTGTTCAGCCGCTCTGTTAGTCCGTTGGTCTGCGGATGATAAGCGGTGGTTCGTCGATAATTGGTGTGACTAAGCCGAAGAACCTCTTGAGTCAGGTGTGCCATGAAGGATGATCCTCGATCTGTGATCAACACTTCGGGTACGCCGCGTCGAAGGAGGATTGACTCGACGAAAAACTTCGCGACTTCCACCGCTGTTCCCGATGGCAGGGCTTTCGTCCCGGCGTATCGTGTAAGATAATCGGTAGCGACGATAATCCACCGATTTCCTTGAGTCGATGTTGGGAACGTCCCAAGTAAGTCCATTCCGACCTTGGAAGGGCGTAGTCGGGGCGGGTATCGGCTGCAGGAGTCCTGCTGGCTTCTTCGGAGGCCTCTTACGTCGTTAACACTCATGGCACGATCGTGTGTATAGATGGACTATTTTCGGGAGTCTCGGCCAGTAGTACTTGTCACGAATCCGGGCGAGCGTCCTGCTGTAGCCAAGGTGTCCAGCCGTCGGGTCGTCATGGCGGGCGGCGGAAAAAAGCTCACCGGAGAAAAGCTCACCGGCCTTTGAGCGGATGCAGAGAAAAGCTCACCGATCTTTTTAACTTAGCAGATTCTGCGTCAAACATGGCAATTTAACAGAATTCGGATTCGCCACTTCATTAAAAATATGTCATTTTTTTTGGTAATATTCTTGAAGTTCATTGGGAATGTTTACTAATTTCTCAGAAATCAGCAATCACCCATTCTGTATATTAATGACGCCGCAAAGGTATAAAATCAGAACATCGTACACCGGTAAAAAAGACAACAATATATTGACAACTGACAGTGCGCTGTCGGTGGCTTTGTCAGATAAAGCGGTTTGTTCTTTGCGAGCTAATGTGAATAGCGGTGTGTGAACCGTTTCAGCTTCAAATATTGTGTAGTGCCTAATAAATAAGTAGGTGTTTGTTGATGTAGACAGTGTCGGCTACGCTGTTTTCTTTCTGTTAATTTCACTAACAAACCTTTGGTTGTAAGAACAGCTTCGTCCTGTCGTGTTTGTTGTATTCACCCCGTCGTCGTCGTTTGAGCGGTTTTCATGATGTATAACGTTTAACAACTCGCCCTACTCGCTACCTTACAGAAGACTACTTATGTAGGTCACGAGTAACAGTGGTGCCAGTTTACAGCTCAGCTCTGAAGTAGAGAAGCGCACATGAATGCACCCTACTCTGAAGGTCATGGGTGGCTGGCCGTAGAAGAGCACTATCACACAAAGGCAACATGTGGAAACACCAGCACGAACGGCTAGAAAACGTGCATGTCCGTGGAAGAAAGAAGCCTCAATTTCCTATTGACTGTTTTATCTGGTTTTCTAAGGTTAACAAAAGCTTCAAAGAGAATTTCAGGCACCGCGTTGTTGCGCATTCACTTTCAGATTTACGGTTTTGATTTTTAGGTTTTTGGCAAACATTACTAGTTTACGAAGTTTTTCCTGTTCTTCAAGTTCATAAAGTTTTCAGTTAGGCTTTCGTTGCCTAGAGAGTAAAGGCCGGTTCAGACAGTTTTGTTTCACTGCGTTGCGTCGAGAATTGAAAGCGGGTCACCGGCACATCTGTGCTTCGTATGAAGCGTGGAATCCGATTCAAGGAATCATCTTGGCACGCCATATAAGCAGCAGGGACGTCCTCGTTTCTCGCAGCCGCAACGTACTCAAACGCAGTCAAACGCGACTGTCTGAACAAGGCTTAAGCCACAGAAAACACTCGCCCGCAATTATTAATTTGGAAGCAATATACAAGAAACGACATTTTCTTTGTCACAAAGCTGACGAACTTTAATGATAATAAATTGATATATGTTGCGCATGTTCTAACAGCCTCCATATAAAAAGAAGAAAAAAAAATCAGTGAGCCTTCCTCCACATACGCTCAATGGCCGGTGAGCTTTTCTCCTCATCCGCCGGTTTTGGGGTGAGCTTTTCTCCGGTGAGCTTATCTCCGGTGAGCTTTTCTCCAGTGAGCTTTTCTCCGGTGAGCTTTTCTTCGGGATTCCGTCATGGCATGCTTGAAAGATTTCTTCTTGCAGGCTGGCCGGAACAACCAGCAGCCAGGCAGGGTTGCTCGTTCCAAAGTTCTTCTTGAAGAGCACGCCTCGTCGCAGAATGAAGCTTGACGAGTCTCGGGCCAAGACTCGCGGAACTGAACTTCATCGACCTTCGAGGTGGTCGATCACAGCGCGAAGTTCCGGGTCGTCTCATTGAAGTGCTCCCATGTCGGTATCTGTAACTGCGCCGAGAAAACGGGTGTCATCGTCGTCGTCAGTGCTTTCGGTAGGAGATTCCACTGGGGCCCTAGACAAACAGTCGGCGTCGTTGTGCTTGCGGCCAGACTTATGCACAATGGTTACGTCGTATTCTTGCAGTCGAAGGCTCCTGCCAGCGAGGCGTCCTGACGGGTCCTTGAGGTTGGCGAGCAAACAGAGAGCGTGGTGGTCCGTGACAACGCGGAACCGGATCCCGTACAGGTACGGGCGGAGCTTGATTAACGCCCAGATGACAGCGAGACATTCCTTGTCGGTCGTTGAGTAATTTTTCTCTGCCTTGGACAGCGCCCTGCTTGCGTAAGCAGTCACCCTCTCTGATCCGTCTTGCCTCTGGACGAGTACCGCGCCGAGTCCGTCGTTGCTGGCGTCCGTGTGAACTTCCGTTTCCGCTGATGGATCGAAGTGTCCGAGAATAGGGGGTGACTGGAGTCTTTCCTTCAGTTCGTTGAACACTTGTTCTTGCTCCTCCCCCCACTGGAAGTTCACGTCGTCCTTCGTCAGATGCGTGAGCAGTGCAGAAATCTTGGCAAACTCACGAACGAAACGTCTGTTGTAAGCGCACAGCCCAATAAATCTTCTGACGGCTTTCTTGTCTGATGGCTTCGGGAATTTAGCAACAGCGAATGTCTTTGCAGGATCAGGGCTTACACCCTGAGCACTCACGACATGTCCCAGGAATTTGAGCTCGCCGTAAGCGAACCGACATTTTGACGGCTTTAGTGTCAGTCCAGCATTCTGGATAGCCTGTAGCACGGCTCGCAAACGTCTTAGGTGCTCGTCGAAGTCGCTTGCGAATACCACGACGTCGTCGAGATAGACGGGGCAGCTTTTCCATTTCAGGCCGGAAAAAACGGTGTTCATTACGCCCCCGGAACGTCGCCGGTGCTGTGCACAGTCCGAACGGCATCACTTTAAATTCGTCCAGTCCGTCCGGCGTGACAAAAGCAGTCTTCTCACGATCCCACTCGTCAACCTCGATCTGTCAGTACCCACTCTTCAGGTCCATGGACGAAAAGAATCGGGCGTGGTGCAGCCGGTCCAGAGTGTCGTCGATGCGTGGCAGCGGGTAGACGTCCTTTTTTGTTACTTCGTTTAGTCGACGATAGTCCACGCAGAACCGAAGAGTCCCGTCTTTTTTTTTTCACCAGGACTACCGGTGACGACCGCGGACTCTTTGAGGGCTGGACGATGTCGTCGTCGAGCATTTCTTGGACCTGCTTCTGGATGACTTCTCTCTCTTTCACAGATACACGATATGGCGACCGATGAGCAGGAAGTGCGTCGTCATCAGTAATAATTCGATGTTTCGCAACCGTCGTTTGGCGCACCTTTGACGACGTGGAGAAGCACTCACTGAACTCGGCGCGAAGGTCACTGAGTTGTCGTCGTTGTGGGGTAGGCAGGACTGGATCGATGTCAAACTGCGAATGCGGCGTTATCTCGTGTGGCCCCGAAGAGATGTCTTCTGCTATTCCGGCGATCGCGGCTGAGTCCATGAGTTCCTCGGCGTGACCCACGGCGGTGCCTTTCGTAAGGTGCTGAGCCTCCTGTCGAACGTTTGTTACGAGTGCAACAGTGTGTCCGTCTTGGAGCTCCGCGATGCCTCTTGCGACGCCGATCCCTCTTCCTAGAAGCAAATGGAGGCTTCCCTCGAGCAGAACGTCGCCGCAGAAAGCCCCGTCGATCCCAATGGGCACTAAAACACTGGACCGCGGCGGTAAGTTCACGTGATTTTCGAGGACTCGGACCACGGATGACGTTGCTTTGGGTTCCTCCAGCGCTGGAGCAGGTTTTCGTAGCGTCAGCCGGTTTTCTCCGAGGTCGATGACGGCGCCATAATCGCAAAGAAAGTCCACTCCTAGGATAACGTCTCTCAAGCAGTCTTGCAGAACGACGAACTTCACAGGGCACGTCTCACCGTGGATCTCGACGCGAGCAGTGCAAATCCCGACTGGTGTGATTAGGTGCCCACCGGCGGTCCGTATCTGTGGGCCATCCCAAGGCGTCGTCACTTTCCGAAGGCGTTTGGAGAGCCTCCCACTCAGGACGGAGTAGTCTGCTCCGGTGTCGACGAGGGCCGACGCGTCGTGGCCGTCAATAACGACGTGTTGGTTATTCTTCACCGTTGCAGGAGCGTCGCTTCGGTCTCTGGTGGTGTTTGAGTGGGGCCCCTCCGACGTTCGTGGAGGATCTTGGCGTCGGTCGTCTTCGGCAGCTCCATCTCCAGGGGTTGCCGCGCCTAGTTTCCACGGCGAGGAGCGAGGGGCGACAGCCTTTCACGTCGGGGTCGGTGCATCGGCGAAGCTGGTCATCGTGGCGAAAGTGACCGGAACTCTCGGCGGGACGCACGCTCGGGGGCTGAGTTCGTCGCAGGTACTCGTCGATCTCTTGAGGTCGTTCACCATAACGGGGGCGCGGGTCGTTCGGGTGGAACCCGCGCAGCCCAAGTCGTTGGTATGGGCATCGGCGGTTGGTGTGGTCTGCTTCCCCGCAGTGGAAACACAGACGGCGTCGGTCGGGCGTTCGCCACACGTCGGTCTTCCGAGGTACGCGGGGCTCCTGGGAGGTGTACTGGACCTGGTCTTTGTGGCGTCTGTCGTGTTGCGGCGCAGAAGACTGACGTCGGGGCGGCGCGACATAGGTGCGAGGAGGAGGCGGTGGCCGTCGGGCCACTGCGGCGTAAGTCAACGTGGGCTTCTCGGTGGCTGCCACGGCGACGGGAGCCTTTGGTTGGATAGCTCTCTGAACTTCTTCCCGCACAACCTCGGCGATGGAGAGCGTCGCTGGTCGGTTTGCGGCTGGCAGCAACCGGCGGATTTCCTCCCGGACGACCTCCCGGATGATTTCGCGGATATCCGTACCAGGAGCGTTTTCGCCGCTAAGCAGAGCGGTTGCAGTGACGCTTGGATGCCGCTGGTAGTGGAAAGCGCGCGCTTGGAGGGCGCGCTCGATGTTTGTTGCCTCGCTGACGAAGGCGTCGACGGTTGCCGGCGGGTTACGGACGAGGCCTCTGAAAATGTCGTCTCTCCCCCCGCGCATGAGAATTCGTAGCTTCTTCTCTTCGGTAGCCCGAGGGTCGGCGCGGACACTCAGGCGCAGAACGTCCTCTACGAAGCCGGTGACGCTCTCGTTGGGGCCCTGGGTTCGGGTTCGCAGTAGGTCCTCGGCTCTCTCTCGGCGGTGGTGGTTGCTGAACGTAGCCTTGAGATCGGTCTTGAACATGTCCCAGGACGTCAAAGAGGACTCATGATTCTCGTACCAGTGCTTGGCGGTACCCTCAAGCGAAAAATAGACGTTGTGCAGGCGCTGCTCGTCGGTCCAGCAAGTGTGGCGGGCAACGCGTTCATACTGGTCAATCCAGGCTTCGGCGTCTTCGTATTGCTCGCCGTGGAATGGAGCAGCCGTCCGCGGTACGACGGGCAGGTAAACGACGGCTGGAGCGGCCGGGGTCTCCGACTGGTTGGCCATCGTCTTCCTCCTCGTTTGCCTGGTCCTGGGTGGCCAGGGTCCTAACTCCGGGGGTAGGCCAAGGTTTCGGCGACTTAATCGGATCTCGGTCTGGTCATCGTTGGGTTCTTGGGGGCTTGTGTTCGGACTTGCACTGCGGGAACTCGGAGGGGAGCGCTGCACGGGCATGCGGTTACCCCGCACCTCCACCAAAATGTCACGGGTGGTGACCAATAAACAAGAAATAAACAGGAAGAAATAAACGTTTAATGTGGCGAACTTGCGCCAAAAATAAAAGGGTACAAAAGATAATAACAGAGCGTCGCGGGCGTTGAAGTCGGCGTAGCAGCAGAGTCGAACGCTGGGGCGAAACTGACTGCGGTTTGCCAGGCGGAACCCTTTTTGTACACGCGTGGACTTCTCGAACAATTGACCGTGGAAGGTTCGAGCATCGAACATTCTGACCTCGAACATTCAACAGAGTTCTCGAATTTTCGAGGACAGTATTTTGCAACAAAAAATAAAAAACATGTCGCGACCAGGAATCGAACCCTGGTCTTCCGCGTAGAAGGCAAGCGCGATAACCGTTAGGCCACGGGCGCACCGCCTACTTGGTCAGCTGCGCTCGCGACAATATCATGCACGATCGTGATAGTCATCATAAGACTTGCAGAAGACTGCCTGTGGTAGGAAAGCTATTATAATTTTTATAACAAAAATTGTCGTTGTGGGATTAAAAGTATTTTAAGGTTATCATCATAACCTTAAAATGCAAGTCGGTCAGCCTTCTATGTGTAAAAACTTGTGGCAGCTGTTAAAACAAGATTTATGTAAGAACGTCTAACCCTTGGTTAGCTCACTTGGTAGAGCGCTCCACTGAAAATGGAGAAGTCCCTGGTTGATACCAAGACCAAGCGGACTTTTGCAGTCGCGCACGAGTCACCTAGTTGTGTTTGGAGGTGTGTGTTTGTCCTTTTTGTTCATTGGTTCCCTCCTCTAGGGATTACTATTGTGGTTTCCCCCGTTATTCCTACTCAGATTCAATTAAGACATAGTGCAGTATGGATATCATGCGCCATTGTGATAGTCATCAAACAACTCGCAGCAGATTTCCTCTGGCAATGTTGAGCTGTTACAATATTTATGACGACAGTTCTCGTCTACAATGGACAACCTAAACTTGATGCTTCGGCGATTTGCTATTAAAGAATTATCATACCCACAGCGCTGTGTCTTTCTTCATCTGGTCCCTCGCCCTTTTGCGCTGTCTCAAATTTCCCAATATGAAGAAGCAGCGTGATGTCTGCCATTAAAGCCTGTAACGCTAACATTAGTAAAAAAAGAAGTGGAAACTATATGTTTTGTTACCTGCACCTTCATCAGGACAAGTTTTCCAATTAACCAAGCTAGAGTAGCCCTGTGGGTTTTAATATAGGATAAATGTGTTGTTTTAAAGAGCATAGACGTCCAATAACGAAACGACACTGACTTTAAGAGCCTGGTCCTAATTTAGTCTTGAATTACTAATGAAACCTATATTACTTTTGTCGCCATAATTAAGATCACAATCAAAGGCTAACATACACAAAATTACGCCCACGGATGCTGAAAGCACCGGGCTATGTTGCCTTTACTGCGCTCGTTTGGTTTAGTCGATTATACGACACACGCGGCACTATTACAGATACCGTGACGCTGCAAATTTGTTGTTATTTGTTTTACCCATAAGCTCTTTGCGTTGGCTGCGCTCTTACTTGGGTTGAATCTCAAACGATGCTTTGAGGTGTAGCTAAGACAGAATTTATAAAACCGACTTAAGGAAAGCTTCGAGTACAACCTCTGCTTACCCATTTTTCAGCTTGCAGGCGTCGGGAATTGAGCAGAGCGGTAAGCTGCAAGGCGAGCTGCAAAGCGGAGATATAACTATAACATCATATTTAGGACGCGTACACAAAATGCTGAGCCCGATAGACATGCGCCAACACTGATAGCCTCAGGTGGATGGTGAACTCAAACGAGAAACTGTACATCAGCGAAATAGATTCAAAGTCGATGCGGAACAAACCAGAGTGCAGACCCTCAAATCCAGTGGTCGACGAATGGAACGATGAGCGCGTGTGAACGTTAGAGTGCAGGCAGTAAAAGAGCGAGCTTTTTCGTTTTTCTTTTCTCAGGGCTCGTGGCTGCATGCAAACTGTTTATTAGCGGCAAGATGTTACTACACTCTACTAGAATACTTGGGTTGCGTTGCGACCGGAGCGGCTCGGCAACGGGAATTTGTGAGGGCGCGTGTATTGAAAGTTCTTGGCGGCGCTGTAGTCGAGTTATCTGAAAACAATCGCGCAGCCCGCTTTTTTTTTTCGCTTTGAGCGGTGCACGTCTCGGTACCACGATTTTATACACTCCGTTTCACCTTATGTTGTACCGCAGCGAAGGCTATAGAAGCGAGAGCTTATAGCGTTGGCAGCTGCCCTTGGTGAACGAGAGCTTGTGCCGCCGAGATGTGCCCTAGAGCAAGGAGCTCGCGCTTGTAGTTTTTCCTGCGGTACAACACGAAGTGAAACAGAGTATAGTTCCGTGCGTTTTTCACTTCGAGCGGTGCGCGTGTCGGGACCACGATTTCATAGTTCCGTGTGTTCGATCGTAATGCTTTCAATCTTGTGTTCTGATTTTGCGGATGGTGAACGCGTAAAGGCTGAACTCCATGGGACGAATACGCTGCGAATAACCGACGAATATTGCCCGGCGGCTTTTGCTCTGCGTTGAGAATGAACACAGTGGCTGCTATGTCGCGCGCAAAGCGCGCGACGTCGCAGTTACTGTGGCGAATAACTGGCGTTCGCCAGTTATTCCTCACATAATTCGTTCCTTGAAGGGGTCCTGCAAGCATATTTAAGCGTCTACCTTCTTTGCGGTTTCCACGTCTCTTGCGGTTCGGGCAAGCCAGCGGGCACGGAGAGAGTGACTAAATATCAGTGCGTCATATTTTAACCGTGGGCGACCCGCGTTACCGAAAGCGCTCGATGTGTGATGTCTTTGGTCCTGGCCTTTCTACTCGTCAGAGCCGCTAAAACCTTCTTTTTAGTCAAAATACAAAATATGAGTGGCGCGAACCGTTTTAATTAATTATAAAAATAGTTTTTGTTCAGTATTTTAGATCAGAAAAGAAACAAATGCAGTTTATAAAGTACGGAATCAAGAGATGACCAGTCGACACACCCGCCACCCATTGGTGGAAAAGGTGGTGTACACTTGAAAGGAATAGGGGGATCAGGCGCCGACACGGAAAGGTCCCTGATGTACGCGGCGGCGTTGCGGTCGTAGGGACTGGAGGATCCGACCGGCTCCGAGCGTTCCAAAGGCTTTCGGCGAGCAGCTTTGTCTGGCGGTTCGCCCGTTTCGCGGTGTGGCAGCGCGAAGTGGCTCCCATTCTGAACTGATCTTTACCCTGTGTTTGTTGTCGTTTGTGGCCAATGAAGTGTCATGCCTAATTAGTGTTTAATCGCGCAGCAAATGCAATTCGAGCCGCCCTGGCTGCCATCTTCATACAGCCTAACCAGAACATGCTTTAGTGGCGCCCTCTCGTGCCGTCGACACGGAGTGCGGCAGCCGTGAGCGCTCGCTGAGCTCACTATCCCTCCTCTAAGTAAAACATATAAAATAGCGCAACAGAAACAAGGACAAGAAGTAAACAGGACAGGCGCTATTTTATATGTTTTACTAAGATGAACCAACTAGCCCAACAACGTGCCTTACTATCCCTCCTCTAGTTCACGGCCACTCAAGCAACCAAGGACGTCATGGCGGAGGTTATTTTTTTGCTTGTTTTTGCAATTTTGATTTGCCTATAACTTTTAAAATAAAGCGAAATTCGAGAAAAGAAAAGTTTCATTAAGTTACTACGTTCAGTGCGCTCAGGTTAGGTGCAAATTAAAAATTAGTAAAAAAGTCATTGGAGGGCCCCTTTATGGGTAGTGCCGAAATGACGTCGGCGAGCATGGGTGCGTTATCCAGCACACGCCTCTGACTTTTCCTGATACTACAGTGGCTTAAAGGGGGTAGTGTAACGAACGAAACCGGAGAAGCGGCACACCGTTGGAAGACGGCCGCGGGTGGCTCTGGCGCTTGCAGCACCGTCGTTCCGGCTATGGCTCCGGCTTGGGCGCTTGGTCAGCTTGTCGCAGCTGTCGACTACACTTTCATCTGCTAGTTTCACATTTTTATTCACCTTCAAACACAAATCATGTCCTCGGAAGTTCACGGTAAACAAACTATTGTTTTTGAGGTATTTATATTAGTTACAAAGCGTGTTAGGGTGCCTCTATCTGCCGGCCGATCGAGGCGCCCTAACGGAGCTGCAGATCGAAGCGCCACCTGCACCGTCTTCCAAGGAGAAGCCGTTCAGGATGCATGGTGGAGGCTACGCGGTAACTACACTACCTTCTTTAAGCCACTGTACTGATACTTTGGCTGGGCATGCACACTCGAAGCTCACGAAGGTCGCACGAGTAGTGGGTAACTATACTCATGCCGTTTCGAGCCTTCCAGTGAATATGATCCAAAGTTTTACCAAGGGAATGAGCTCAGTGTCGATACGTGCGTTAAAGGGCAACTCCGCTTCATTTTTGATATTGAGAAAACTATGTAGCCCTCTTCAGTATCATGTAGGAAGACCCCATGTCAAATATTACGATCTAAATTCGTCTATATATTTAATAAACTGGCCAGCAAACTTTCAAATGAGCCAAATCACCGAAATCTGCCAACTCTATACTCTGTTTCACCTTATGATGTACCGGAAAAAAGGCTACGGGCGCGAGCTCCCTGCTCTAGGGCACATCTCGGCGGCACATGCTCTCGTGCATTAAGGGCAGCTGCCAACGCTCTTAGCTCGCGCTTCTAGCCTTCGCTGCGGTACAGCATAAGGTGAAACGGAGTATAGCGTGCGACGGTGAGGCGCGATCGTCAGCATTTGAGCGGGAAACGTTGAGCCACTACGTAAGAGGTATGACTGCGTCATTCTCACGTTCTGTTTGTTTTTACTTCTCAGAGCGAAATTGAACGATGACGTCATTAGTTTCTCCTCCCGGTGTTGACTGACCGGGCGTCCACGTGATCACCGTAACGCGGATGTGCTAGTTTGCGCTGCCCTGCGCGCTTATCGGTCTGTTTCTCCGCTCCCCTTCTCCTCTTTCGTCTTCTCCCCTTCCCCCTCTTACCCGAGGCATCACTGTCCACCCCACGCGAAGCGACCCGCCCGCGTCGCGAGTCCTTTTCCTAGCCCCCTCCCGAACGTCACGAGACCACGTGGTTCAACGTGACGTGGCCATGACTCTGACGACACGAGACCAATGTTGCCTGACGCAATTAGAGTTTCGGTATCAGCTGATGTTTAAACTAAGGATTACACAAATAATATTCTCCATTTGGCGAATCCGAAGATGTAGAGTTGTTTAGTAGTGATTTGTGAAATGGAATCACATGTAAGCCTAAATTTTTCGGGATTGAGCGGAGTTGCCCTTTAAAAAACCTCTGACACGCCAAAAAAATTGTTTTTTCATGCTAGGCGTTGAAATGGCATATCATGACATTACAAAAAAATTGTTTCACTAAAGAGTTGCGTAGTTTTTTTATAAAAAAATAGAAATACGAGGCTCAATTCAAAGTTTTCGCCAGTGCACTGTGACGTAACAGTGTACCGCAAGGTGTCGGGGCGATCAGAAGGGAGGCACCGCCGGAAGTCACGTGAGTTGTATCCCTCCTCGTGCTTATCGCGAGCGCGTGTATTATTTTTTTTTATATTTTTGTTATTCTCCGCATCTCCACGAGTGATCCAAGCAGACAAGGTTTCTTTTATTTGCTTTTCATCGCTTAATGTTGCTGTAAAGGTAGAAAAAGAATAGTCAGTGAATTGATGTGATCAACTACAATGCCTAGAAGGTGCTGTGTGAGGGACTGTCCCGGTATTTCAGCAACCAAAGAAGAGATCACACTGCATGCATTTCCGAGAGACATACATGAGATGGACCGGTGGCTGACTGCGGTTCCCGCAGGACAGCTATTAGAATCCGTGGGTAGGCGATGGATATGCCGATGCACTTTAGTGATGAAGATTACAACCCTAGGCGAAGTTTACTAAAACTCACAGGTCTCGGTGTGAGACCTCAACTGCAGGTCTGTAAGTTTTCTGTCCATCTCCCTGCAGCAGCGGCACTCAAGAGGCTTGAATTCTGGCATCACGACGCATCGGCTGCTTGTGCACCTAGTAAACAAGTTCTACTCATGTTCTAGACAAAACACGTACTTTATGCTTGACGTTTACTTGTACTTGGTACACTCACCAGTTCGTATTCTTTAGACGGCAGGCATTTTCAGCCTGAAGAGTATCCGATGATTCAACGACATTGGTGTCTGAACCTTAAGCAATGCGATCGGGGGTGTCGTATACTAGCAATCCTAATTTCTGCGAGCGTTCTAAAATTTTTTCTCCAAACTTGCTAGCTTGTTTTGTGCCCAGTATAGCTCTGTATCATTGGACTGACGGCATGCACTCGTACGCTGGCTTGTACTCGCAACGCTTTCATCATTGACCTCTGTCACGTCAATCCACGGGCTCCTTCGTCTTCAACTTCTACAGCACGCAAACTAACCAACGGTACAGCGATAAAGAGCTAGCGGAACTGGCAGTTTGATACTTTAGACCCATGTTCCGGATAAAAAAAACAGGACGCGGGATGGCCAAAAAAACCTGCTTTTCGTGCAAGGCTCGTCAAATTATGAGGCGCTGGAGAAATGCAGCCTTCTGCGTTAAGTCCTTATTTCGAACTCTTTTTGTTCGCCTTCCGCCCATTGAAAAGCATGCGGCAAGGGCCTTAGAACGCGCCTGGTATCGCTGCGCCGCAGCGTTCTTCCGCATCAAAAAGTTCGTCTGCTTTCCTCGCCGTCACCATGGCAACGAACGCCGAATGAATAGAAGCACGCACGGTACCGCCGCGTGAAGCTAGCAACAGCTGACGCCATTTTTACGAATGCCGTCTGCTAGCCAAAGCCGAACGCGGTGTGTCAGATCAACCGCCTCCGCCGGTGCGCCGCTAGCAAAGACGACGAAGCTGAGACACGCCGACGGCGATCGAGCAAGCAACAACACCGCGGGACGGCTGCAGCGGCGGCATTTATTCGGATCAAAGGCCGCCTTCGCCGGTGCGCCGCTAGCAAAGACAACGAAGCTGAGGCACGCCGACGGCGAATGGGCGAGCAACAGCACCGCGGGACGACTGCAACGGCGGCATTTATTGGGATCAAAGGCGCGAAATAAGCAAGAACAATTTTTATTTGAATCATAACACCCGATATCCAAGTTGGGGACCACATACCTTTGCTGGGTCTTTCCTGTGAACTTTTTACAGAGACAGGGGGTGCCGCATTCAAAACACAGCTCCGTTTGCAAAATATGGGGGCCCTGAAGAGGACCGTTGAGACCGCTACCAGAACCTATAACTGACGTAACGAGCACTTGACGAGCGGTTGGCGCATAAGTCGTCTTTATGCATGCAGGCGGGTGACGGGCTCAGCGCAGCGGATCCCTCGAAGTCACCGGGGCCGTCAGAATCCTCGCCCTGTCTGCGTCGGGGCTCTAGATTTTGGCGGCCGCGGCGACGAACGACTGGAATCTATCAGTGTTTCCGCGCCTTCTCTCTCCTCCAAAACATGAACTTTGCAAGGTGACCAGTGAAATGGTGGCTCTCGCGCCGTCCACGTGGAAGAGAGTTTTTGACGTGGGCCCAGGTGCCCTCCACCGTATTGGTGTGCGCACCAGTGTTCGGGTCGACAAAGTGCAGCTTGTGGTTAACGGTGAGGTGCGTGAAGCGAGCGTCATCTGCAAGCTTGCGATAGCCAGCCCAACAATCTGTGATTATTCTTGTTCCAGGGCGGACCCACTTGGCTATTAGCCCTTGCAGGGTTTTAGCATCACGGGTCTCCACGGGAACAAAAAAGCAGCACCCGCTGCAACGCGCAACACCACCGAAAACCCACTGGCCAGGCCTTAAATACCTGCGATGGTACTTGTGCCGACCGATCATACTCTCGTCTAGTTCTACAGTCACGCCTTCGCCACCAATCATGTCTGAATGCTTACAGACGGCATTTACCACAACCTCCCGACAAAGGCTCGCCCAATCAGTTATTTTCTTACTTGCGATATCAGCCTCCCGCTGAATGACGGCGCACGGTAGGTTCTGGCATCCGGAGGATGATTTTCATGAGTTGGAGAAACGTCAGGTGCGTGCGATCCTTCGAAAAAGGAACCGCTCCGTACCGAGACCTCGCCCCGGCACTGAACTTTGACCGGCTTCCTCTTGGGCACCTCACGAGTCATCCACACACCGCAACCCCCCCCCCCCCCCCCCGTGTAGCCATCCGCAGATCTAGCGCGGACTTGCAGCTTGTCATCGCAGCTTCGCACTTTGGACACGCACGAAAACCCAGGAGCCAAGAGCAGGCCAACGCGCTGAAGCAAATTAATTGCTTCAAGAGGGTCTTTCATGGCGCCAAGAAGACGGCACAAGTTGAACGCCATGGCACTGCGATGCTCGCCTCTTGAAGAATAAAGCGCCGAAGGGGAACTGCGCGCTTCTTTGCATTTATTATATTTATTTCATCCGCCATTTTATACCTCGTGACACAATTCTAACAAACTCATTGGTTGATCTGTCGGACCACACCATCGCGTGGCACACAAAAAAAAAAGAAACGCTAAACGTATGTCCACGGACGGCATCGTCACAGAGAAGGGAGCAGTCGAACCCAACAACAAAATGAAGTAACAAAGTGAATAAAAATAAAAATAAAAAAATAAGAAGGGAGTCGTTGGAGTTTCGGACGGCGTCTTCTTTGATGAGAGGAGCTGCTCTGTCCAGAGCGGCCAGAGCAGCCGTGCTGCTCTGGCTGCTCGGAATGTTCCTTTTTTATTCTTTTTCTTACTCTACTGGGTGCCACGACCCTTATTTGAAGCTGATTTGTTAAAATAATAACAAACAACGCGTTGGAACGGAGGAGGTAGAGAGTCTTGGCGTCAGAATTTGACGTGGTAGAAAAGAAAAGAAAATAACGAATGCACAATACATACCGTATGCCAAGACCGTTATACTCCGCACTTGGCGAGGCCTTATGACGCAGCCGACGACCGTTAGGCTATTTATTTTGTTTCTTTAGATTTTTTATCGTGACGACTACTCCACTGTGCCTCGGAGTCTCCAGCGGAGATCCGGAAGTTTTTAATTATTATTATTATTGTCGTTTGAAGGGTACTCTTTCTATGCTGCTTCGTTCCCGACGCCATAAAAATATGGGGCGGGATTACTTTGCACCACGTATAAAAAAATAAAAAAAAAAATGCATAAAGACGACTTATGCGCCAACGGCACGTCAAGTACACGTTACGTCAGTTATAGGTTCTGGTAGCGGTCTCAACGGTCCTTTTCAGGGCCCCCATATTTTGCAAACGGAGCTGTGTTTTGAATGCGGCACCCCCTGTCTCTGTAAAAAGTTCACAGGAGAGACCCAGCAAAGGTATGTGGTCCCCAACTTGGATATCGGGTGTTATGATTCAAATAAAAATTGTTCTTGCTTATTTCGCGCCTTTGATCCCAATAAATGCCGCCGTTGCAGTCGTCCCGCGGAGCTGTTGCTCGCCCATTCGCCGTCGGCGTGCCTCAGCTTCGTCGTCTTTGCTAGCGGCGCACCGGCGGAGGCGGTTGATCTGACACACCGCGTTCGGATGTGGCTAGCAGACGGCGTTCGTAAAATGGCGTCAGCTGTTGCTGGCTTCACGCGGCGGTACCGTGCGTGCTTCTATTCATTCGGCGTTCGTTGCCATGGTGACGGCGAGGAAAGCAGACGAACTTTTTGATGCGGAAGAACGCTGCGGCGTAGCGATACCAGGTGCGTTCTAAGGCCCTTCCCGCATGCTTTTCAATGGGCGGAAGGCGAACAAAAAGAGTTCGAAATAAGGACTTAACGCAGAAGGCTGCATTTCTCCAGCGCCTCATAATTTGACGAGCCTTGCACGAAAAGCATGTTTTTAGACCGGAGTTTGGAGATAGTTTTTTTTACAACAACATGGGTCTAAAGTATCAATGTGCCGCGGAGAGCATGAGGAGTGAAACTCACGTGACTTCCGGCGAACCCACTTTTAGTGAGGTAGGTCGATGCCTCCCTTCTGACCGTCCCGACACCTTGCGGTACACTGTTACGTCACAGTGCACTAGCGGGAACTTTGAATTGGGCCTCGTATTTCTATTTTTATAAAAAAAAACTATGCAACTTTATAGTGAAACAATTTTTCTTGTAATGTCCTGATATGCCGTTTCAACGCCAGCATGAAAAAAATTTTTTTTTTTTTTTTGCGTGTCAGAGGTTTTTTGAGCACTAAATAACACTAACCACATAATAAGTAATATTTTTGTGTTATTTCGTGCAACTTTGAAATGGTTCCTTTTTTAATTTAAGGACTCGGAAGCCAAGTGTCATTTATAAAATTAATAATGATACTCGACTTATTTTTCTCCCCTGCTGTCTGTGCCAGTCTTACGTAGTTCATTTGCGCAACTTTTTGTCCTTGGCGTCTTTACGAGAAGGACGCGAGTGCAGTTTAGCCGCGCTTTCTTGCTTTTTGACTCGATATCCAGCCTTCAAGAGCGGGTTCATAGGCTTCCTCAGGCTCTGCCAGAGGTCGGAGCGAGTGTCCGATGTTTCATCGAGGTCCGACACTGTCTCACTTCCAGGGTACGACTTGGCCTTGCCCCAAGTGATCTTCTTGTGCGGCGAATCTATGGGCGTCCCTGAACAGCTCGTGGCAGGGGCGTCCTCTCCGCTTTTGTCCTCGTCCGAGGTGTCGCAGGTCGTAATCCCCGAAGTTCTACAGGCTTTTGTTGTGGCGCTCGCAGCGCTGCTACAGACGGTACTTGTTGTCGCCGGCTGCGCGTCTGAAGAAGACAGGTCGTTCGTCTTGTCCACCTCACTAGACCTCGTCTCCATATCGCCGTCAATGTTTCTCAGAAACAACTCGAACTGACCTTGAATAGGAATCGGAGGAATCGGTATTTCTGTAAGTGCGCTCAAAGTGCTGGTTTCAAATGAGGACGCCGAGTTCCCATGTCTGTTGATCGCCAGCAACTGGCTACCAACAGAATTCTCGTTGGCGCTATATTCGGCATTATCTTCGCTGTTCCTCAAGAAGTCTGCCTTTGCATGTTTCAGTGGAGACTGCTCGTGTGATTCCCGGGCGCACTCCACCTTCTTGTTCTGGTATAGATCGGCGCTAGGTCTTGCCGAGGCTGTGCTAGCATTGTTGTCCAGTGGCGATCGTTTCGGGTGTAGCCGATCCTCTGTCTGGGTCCGGTATCCCTGGGTGCTTGTGGGGGATGTCTCAAGATTGGCGCAGTTGGAGGAATCACTGACTGGGGAAGTGTCGATCGATGAATGCCCTGTCATACGCCTGAAATTCGAGTCCATAGCCACGTACAAAAATAATATTCCCGGATCGCAGGTTGGCAATGCATTCGCTGGTGGGCTACCTATGCTCCAGAAAGATCAATTCTGAACTCACCCTAGAAGTGGTAGGAGGTTCGAAGGCAAACAGCCTACTATTTTGAAGCTCTGCTTTTGATGTTACGCCGTTACACAGTCAGTTTGGTCAGGTATTCCATATAGCTTTGTCGCTTACTATGCTGGTGGCCATGTTAATGGTGCTTTCTGTTGTGTTTACAAGGCCTAAGAAGTCAATCAATCAATCAATCAAACTTTTATTAACGGCAATGCATGAGAAAGAGTGGGGAAGTGAGAGTGTGCTCGCTGGAGATGGGTTCCACACCACTATTTAGCGCGTGGTGTCACTAATTTCTGCTTCGTTTGTTCAGTGAACCAGAAACATTGAGCAGTGAAGAAAGTGGCGGCCTCAGCGTGAGCCACGTCGTGTTGAACCTACCAGGTGGCGCTAGTGCTCTTTTCCGGGGCGCTGCCTCGCTACAGTGCACTGTAGCCTCGCTATGGTGGCCTTTAAGGGGAAGTGTGACAACTGCTCGCTTCGTCCAGTGGGAGACAACGGCAAGATTGTTCAGCATAACGTTGGTTCAGCACGAAGCGTAGACATTGATATGCCCGCAGCAGCGCCGCAATGGCACTCAGCCGCACTATGAACGCTAAAGAAGAAGAAAATGTCTTCAGCGTTTATCACATTTCGATTTTCTTATTTATCTGTTGATCCAGGCGACTTCACGTTTTAAAACCTTTGCGTTCCATCATAACCTCTAGCGTCACATTGTCACGAAGTTTGAGCTTTCTGAGATGCCTAGTTTATTTAACCGAGCCGAGAAACACAGTTCTCGTTCCTCGGGGACTTCTTTCACCTTACGGAGCTTACGCAAAGCTCCGTCAAGTTGACTTCGCACTTGTTACACAAGCACATTCTTAGTGGTTTTTAGAGAGCATGTTGCAGTAATGACGCTCAGGTCCCTCCAATAATTCGGCCCGTCTAGTTTTAGTCTTCGCAATATAATCCAGCGGAGAAGCCACAGCATAGGTTTCAGCAGTAAATATACTGGCAAATTCATAAAGAGGTTTTACCCTTACAAAATGACCCCAGTGCCCTGTTCAACCCACAAAATATCAAGTTCTGACGCCGTCAGTCTAAAAGTGAGAATAATCTTGATATTTCTCTTTCGACTCAAGAAGAGCTAATATGCCATTTTTTTTAAACCTAATAAAAGTCGATTAAAAAAACAAAAAACAAAACGCGCACCACATTCCAGGTGGAAACGTAAACTGCGTTCCAAATTCGGCGAAGTTCGTCCAGATGAAATTCGAGTCAAGAACACAATTGCTCTATATCACATCACAATAAAGACGAGATCGCACAAGTTCGTTGTACAAACGTAAGAGACATATCCGATCTGACCCCCATATGACTTAGGCACCAAAACTCTAGAAAAAAAGGATAAAACGAAGGCAATTTTTATTGAAAATTTTCAGGTGAAAAATATAGGTAAGTTTTGTCAATTATAATAACCGGGGAATTCATGCTCATTCTTAACAGGAATTAGAGTTCCATTAAGCTCCCGACTTGGATTTCAAGACAACCCGCGGCCAAGGGAAAAAGGCAAGCAGAATAACTTTGCAACAGAGAACTTAAAACCATTTTCGTCTGCCCACTTCTAAGTTCATTTAATGTCAGTTGCGATTGCCACTGACAACTAGAAAGGTTGCAGGAATATGAAAATATATGTATGCCGACACCATAAAGAGAGTAGGGGATAGACAAAGGTCAGATTCGCGCAAAAGAATGCATTTTCAGTACAAAGTAACGCTCAAAAAGCATCCCTTGGGAGTCTATTTCCCTGATCAAAAGAATTAGACAGGGTTCTGTCAAGCAGCACTTGAAAGCTTCTGTTAGTTATGAAGTATTTTTGCATTGCAGCATCTGACCATGAATATTGCAAGTGTATAAGTCTCGCAGGATACCGTTTCTCGAAGTGGTATCATACGGCTTGTCTAAATAAAAACAAAAACACTGCAATGCAGTGCTGCTTGCTCACAAATGCCTCATGTATCACGGTTTCCCGGCGAACCAGGTTATCTAGACTAGATCGACCTCGGCGAAACCTACAGTGATCTTTATCAACCAGATTTTGATTTTATAATATGTATACTAACCGTCTGCTTATAAGCCTTTCAAATGTTTTCTCGACACAGCTTATCGGTGCGATTGGGTGTTAACTTGATGGCGGTGAAGGGTCTTTCTGTGGTTTCAAGAGGGATGAGGTGAGGTGAGGTAGACTTTATTGGGTCCAAGACTGTTAGATCCCCGCGTCAACCGAGTCTCTCTTAGGGAGAGACCCTTGACGAAGCGATCCCCTCGGTCGACAGACGAGACGCGATGTTCCCGGCGGCGTCCGAGGCCAGCTGGACTAGAATTTTCTGAGTCGTGGGGTCAGGATCCCGCAGGAAGGATTCCCAGGCGCCTGGTTGCCTGGCTTGCTTGATGAACTCCTTATTCTTCGAGTGAAGAAGCAGCTCCGGACACTCCCAGAGTATATGGTGGAGTGTGGCGATCTCGCCACAGTTTTTGCAAGACGGGTCGTAGGTATCTGGGTACCACGAGTGCAACTGCGCCGGGTTGAGGAAGGTCTCTGTCTGGACTTGACGGAGGATGGTGGATTCTGCCTTGTTGAGAGTGCTGTGAGCCTCTGGGTAGGCTCGGCGTTCTACTCGGTAGTGGTCCAGCACCCCCTTAAAGGTGTAGAGGTTGTCGTGGTTCCACGTGGCGAAGGTCGAGTGCTCACTTGGTGTGCTAGCCCGGTTGGTAAGAGCGCAGGCTGCACTGTGAGCACTCTCGTTGCCTGGGAGTGACGCATGGGCTGGAGACCACAGTATGCGGACTGGGTGGTCAATCAGACGATGACCAGTGGCGATCTTGGGGGCTTTGTCAGAGATGTGACCACGCATGTACTGGCGGATGGCCATCTGGGAGTCACTGACGATGACTTTCGTGGTGCTGAAAGTGAGGGCCAAGGCGATGGCTGCCTCCTCTGCCTCTGCACTGTTGCTGGTGTACATGCTGCCTGCCGTGAAGATTTGGCCGGAGCGATTCGTAACTGCAAGGGTCATTCGACCCCTGTCAGCTGAGGCTGCGTCGACATAGGTCACCTCGGAGTCGTCGTAGTCTTGCTGTAGAGTGTTCTCCAGAGCCTTCACTCTGGCCATGCGTCTGCCTGCGTCGTGCACTGGATGCATGTGACGAGGCAGAGGCGAAATCTTTAGTTGCTCGCGTAGCTCGTTTGGAAGCAAGCCTCGCGTACTGTGCCCTGTGGGGTGGTAGTTGATGCCCAAAGATGTGAGGATGGTTCTTCCCGCTGTGGTCAGAGATAGCCTTTCGTAGTGGGCTGTCCTCTGTGCCTCAATGATTTCCGAGAGGGTGTTGTGAAGCCCAAGCTTCTGGAGTCGCTTGGTCTCTGTTGAACGTGTTAGGTGAAGCGCTTTCTTGTATACGCAGCGGATGATGCGATCGATGGCATCCCTCTCCGTGAGTGTCAAGTCCAGGAAGGGTGCAATGTAGGCAATCCGGCTAATCACGAAGGCTTTGATAAGGCGAATGACATTCCGCTCTTTCATCCCGTACCGTTTTCCGGCGATTCTTGCTATGAGTCTTCCTACCTGCCGTGCGTGGTTACGGAGGACTCCGATGCTGTATGTGTTCTTGCCATCCTCCTGCAACCACAGACCGAGTATCCGAAGTCGCCGGACCCGAGGGACGTCTTTGCCTCCGACCTGCAGTATGATGCCTGAGGGAGTTTTTACCGTGGTGCCGGCCATGAGTAGCAACTCCGACTTTTCCTGAGAGCAGGCTAGTCCGCGCTCCTTAGCGTAGGTTTCCACGATGCGTAAAGCTTCTTGCAGCGAGTCTTGGATGGCGCCATCGCTTCCTCCTACCATCCACAGAGTGACATCGTCTGCGTATATGCTGTGGTGAAGGTTGGGGATATCTTGTAGTTTCGTCGGTAAATCTTTCATGGCGATATTGAAGAGAAACGGAGAGAACACTGCTCCTTGCGGTGTTCCGACTCCGCCCAGAGTTTGCAGGTCAGATTGGAAACCGCCGATCGAGACCTGCACCTGCCTACTTGATAGGAAGTTCTGTATGTATTTGAAGATGCGCTCGCCCACATCAATGGAGTTTAGCCCACGGAGGATGGCTGCGTGGCTGACATTGTCGAATGCTTTGGAGATGTTCAGCCCGAGTATGGCTCTGGTGTCCCTTTTGGGTGCGTATTCCCTTGCCATAATCTGATGATACAGTCGGAGCATCACGTCCTGCGTCGAGAGCTTGGGTCTGAACCCGACCATCGTGTCCGCGAAGACTTTGTTGGCCTCTGCGTACCTGTTAAGGCGATTGTGTACGACATGCTCCAAGACCTTCCCGAGACAGGACGTGAGCGAAATGGGGCGCAGGGCTTCCAGTTGAAGTTTTTTCCCAGGCTTGGGTATAAACACCATCTTCGCAGTCCTCCAGGATTCTGGGATTTCTCCTTTTTGCCAGCAGACGTTGAAGTATGATGTTAGCCGGTCAATCTCTCTGTCATCCAAGTGCCGCAGTAGCTTGTTGGAGACTCCATCAGGTCCTGGAGTGGAGCGGGTCTTGAGCTCTCGGATCGCAGCCATGACTTCGAAGGGTCGGAATTCTTTGTCTAGCGTAAGGTTTGGCTGGCCCGTGTATTCCATCGCAGGTGTTGGCGGAGCTCGTCCGATATACTTGTTTTGTACTTCTTGGACAAGCTCGTTTCCATCTCCCTGGAATGAGTTCAGGATACACTCCATCTGATTTCGGACTGTGGTTCGGCTTTGTCCGGGGTCGAGGAGATGTCGAAGGATGTTCCACGTCTTTGGAGTGTTGGGAGCTCCTTCGAACTCGTTGCAGGTGTCTTCCCATTGCTTAGTTGTGAGATAGGTGGCGTGACTCTCGATGGTCTTGTACAATGTTGCGATTCGCTTGCGTAGCCGACGATTTCCTTTCTTTCGCCTTAAGCGTGCCTCAAGGTTTGTCTTCATTTCCCATAGGTGCAGGAGCCGACTGTCCGCCGCGGTCAGATTTGCTTCCTCGGGAATGTTTCTTGTGGCTGAGACTTCAACTTCTCTGATGCCTGCGGTCCACTGATCCAGGTCCTTGATCTCTCCGTCTCGGTCCACTTCGTCAAGCTCCTGCCTGAAAGTGTCCCACTCGACCACTCGCAGAGGCCATCCCATGGGCTTCGTAGGGCTGCGTCTCAGGAGGATGTTGAGGATATAGTGGTCACTGCCCAGAGTTTCCAGGGTGTTGTGTCATTCTGCGTCCAAGCAGTGACCGAGTGTGAGGTCTGGTGATGTGTCTTTGTATCCGCCCGTGGCTTTCCGAGTTGGCTGCGTCGGGTCTGTAAGTAGGTCCAGTCCCAGGGTGGCAATGTCCTGCCAAAGCTGCCGACCCTTAGCGCTGTCCCGCGGATAGCCCCATGACATGTGTGGTGCGTTAAAGTCTCCAACGATGAGCAGAGCTTTTCCCTTGGCCATGTCTATGGCGGCGCGCAGGAGCTGGTGAAACGAGTGTCGTGCCTTCGGAGGACTGTATACATTGAGGATGAACGTGCTGCGATGGCACTTCTTCTTGCCCGCCAAGATTTCGATGAAGGTGTGCTCGATGTTTTCGATGCCGGTTGAATGACGTTGTGCTGGTAGGTTCCGTCGCACTAGCGTGGTGACTCGTACGACCCCTGATGAGTTGGTGTGATTAAAGGCTTGGTATCCCGGAATGGTGATGGCCTTCCACGTTTCTTGTATGGCCAAAACGTCTGGTCTGAGTTCTGGTGGTAGGGATTGTAGGTACTGGTGAAGGTGTCCCCTCTTCGGAGCCAAGCTTCGACAATTCCACTGCCACACAATGCAACCTTTACTTCTCTTGGCCATTGTTGGGTTGTGGGAGTCTGTCAAGGATGGTCTTCAAGTAGCGCTTTACTTCGCGCATCTCGCCTTCCAGCTGGTCTATGCGTGTGTCTATGTCTTGGTGCAGAGGTCGATCGCGGTTGATATTTCTCCGCACGTGCGACACCAAGTCTTCGGTATCGGCGGTTGTAGACGTCTCCCGCCGAGAAGGCAGGAGCGGGAACTCCTCTGTCCCTCGGAAATGTGGCTGTGATGATTGAGTGTCTGATAGTTGTCGGGCAGTACTAGTATTTTCCTGTGGGGTTCGGTTTTCGTCGGATGTTTCCTTCATTTGTGGATTAGCCTCGAGCAGACTTGAGACCAGTTCTTTAACCAGTGGAGTGAAGGTGTGATGAAGGATCATTTCCGTCGCTACACACTTTTGGTGGAAGTCATTCAGCACCTCCGCGGAATTCCCCGAGTGTCCGCACATGCACCGCGCTGGTGTCGCATGCCCTCTCGAAAGAGTAGAGAAGAGAGGAGGAGGAGCAGCAGCGTGCGCCTCAGGCGAACTGGGAGGGGGACGGTCGCGATCATTTGGGGAGACCGGGAGCCGAGGCTGGTTGGGGTCGGCTGCCAGAGAAGTATGCGGGAGGGTTGGGTAAGTCCCACTAGCTGTTTTGCAGGGGAGGCTGGTTGGTTCCGTGGGATGCCTACTGCTGTTGTCATTCCCGCTCCGGCTTCTCTCAGACGCGTTGGAGGCGGACCCGTCTGTGTAAGGACGTTTTTCTTCCCTCTGGTGTTCTTCTTGGAGCAGCGAAACAAGCGGTGGCCACCTTACTGCCCCCGTCCGTCGCATATCGATGTCACCAAAAGGAGGCTCGCTCCGTGCAGGCCAAAATGCACCGCGGGAGGATGATTCCGGCAAACCAAAGGGCTCGATATGCCGACCTCCAGTCATCGCTCTCCGCAATTGGGACCGCTCACTGGGTGACGGCACGGATCGGCAGCGCATATCTCGTCTGGGCATCCCGCCATCTCCTCGGCTGCCCCGCATGAGTGGACGATTTCGGCCGCAGTTTGACGATGATAGGGGCCCCCGAGTATCCATGTCTCCACGGATCCAGGTGCCCCCGTGTTTCGAGGAGGATCTCTCTCCCCTGCGTTGCGACACAGCTGCACCGTGGCACCGAGTGGGGGTGGTGGGTTTTTGGCCCACAGAGAGCTCTGCGTTCCGGCTCGGTGTTTCCCGACCTGCACGGAGTACATGCGCAAAGGTAGGTCTGCCTCTCCATGGGTTGTTTTCTGCTTGTGGCGGTTCCGATTTTGATGTTGATGTGAGTGGGGGCATCTCCATGGAGGTCTGCCGGTCGTGATGGCGATCCCTTTGAGTCGTTTTTGTTCTTTAGCCGGATAAACCCCGTACCACCGCGGGCCCAGAGTGACGTGGTCAGGCATACTTAGGCCCTCAAAAAAGACGAAGATTGATGTGCCTTTTCCCTTACGGGCGATGTCCAGGATGGTCCCTTTTGCCTCCACCATAGTCCGAATCACCTGTAGAGAGTGTTCGCCGGCCATGCCATGCACTGTTCCCACGGAGGCGTTTGTCGGCGTAGCTGGGAAAGAGCGCACCGGAATTCGGACCAGGTTGCGGACGAGCAGAAGCCTGTCTCTGGTTTCAATGTAGGGTGTGTCAACCGCTAGGATGTTTTTAGAAGGATTTAGTCGGATGTTTGTGACGGCCGTCTTGCTGAAAGCGCTTCTGATTTCTTTAGAAATTTTGCTCCGTTGTGTTGCTTCGAATGGGCGACTTTCTAGCGAGGGATGAAAAAGCACGGTGTAGAGTTTATCGATTTGGTCTGTTGGCTTTTTGAGTTTTCTCTCCGATCGGTATGTGACCAGCGTGTAGCCATCCTGGGTGAGGAATTCGGCAGGCGCGACCCCGCATGGACGGCGCTCACCTGGCGGATCATGACTGGTCGGTGCTGCTGTTCCGACGCTAGCCTCCCCGTCGGGATTGTTCCCCCCAAGGCACTCGAAGCTGTTCGATGTCGGCACGTTCACCCCCGTTGGTTCGCCGTTGTTGGTGCTTAACTCGGGTGTCTCGTTCATTACCCTCTCCACGGGCATGGGGATGGGGCGCGAGACGGAAGAAGCCTCTCGCTGAGTCGAGGACGCTCCCGGTGAGTCCGGGGCACGGCCGGGGGGTGAAGGGGGAACCGCAGGAGGCGCGTATTCTCTCTCTCCGTCTTCCGAAATGGGTGACGTCGGCCGAGTTGGGGGCGCGTGGGCGTGGCCTCCCTCCAGGCACCCCGGGAGGCCGGCAATGGTCCCGGCTTGAATCTCGTCGACCGTTGGGGCCGTCCAGACCGCCGGCGCTCCCGATTCAATGCTTTCAATGACGGGATGCCGATGGTTGGTGGTGTTGAGCTCGGTAGCCTCCCCTGAACCGTTCCGTTTTGTATCCATGGGAGTCGCTGGAGCGTGGGCGCCTCGAAGACGCAGCGGTCGGGGGCGAAGGCGTCTTGGGCTCCCTCGAGCATCACGTCGATGGGGGGCCATGTTGGATTTGGCCGGCGTCTTAAGTTTCCCTTCTAAACCATCCCCGGGTCCCCAATCCGCGACTGGGTCTTAAAATTTATCTCGTGTTTTTTTTTCTACGCGTTTGCGCTTTGTTTTGTGCGAATTGATTGATATAAAACCTTCAGAGATTTTGTCAAAAGAAGTAAAAAGACGGGAGCTCACGTGAAGGTGGTCGAGCCAAGCTGGCCCCCTGGCGGGCCTCCTTCAAGAGGGGAACGGTGGCCGAGTGTGCTAGCCCACACCAGCTCGGAGCACGCGGAGCGATAGCTCGCGCTGCAGAACTCAAGGATTCTCGGTTCAATTCCCACCCCCGCCCGTTTCGATCTGGAGGAGCATCGTACCGGCGTGCGGACATGTATCACTATTGCGTGGTGCACGTTAAAAACCCAAGGTTAGCGGTTCTACCTGTAGTAAACGGCGTTCTTGATCGCAGGATAAATAAACGGAGCACTTTAGGTTGATGTCGATTGCATTCCAGCTTAACCGCGAGATCCAGCTTAATCGAGGTTTATCACGTGCTTCACGTGATAAATAATTATTCCTCAAAATCCGTTTGACGCGCAGTTTTTTTTTTATTATTGTATATGAAATATCACATTGAAAACCGAAATATTATTTCTGTCTGCTTTTGCGGCACTTTACTTTTTTTCTCTAAGTCAATCGGCGCACCTAAATGAGTCTTGCTTTAAAACGTCCGACCGTCTGGCCACACTGTCCCTAAATCATCAGCGTTTACGAGTTTGCATTGCGACGTGGGCGACCTTTTTATGTTTAGCTGCTCCATTTTCTTGTCAAGTTCTCACTGAAGTAGCTAAATAGTGCCCGGCAGAAACGAAACACGACGGAGTCTCATGGTTACGCCAGTCACGCGATCGAAAGGAATGGACGACGACGAAGATAAAGGGTCCTGGGCGGGAGAGCCGGGTGACTCGTCTACAACCTCGAAAATTCGCTCGCAGTGGTCCATCGCGTTCGGGTTTGTAGCAGACATTGTTTTCGACTTGCCGCCGCTGCTACCTGCTAGCTAGAGTACGCGTTCATCGTTATTATATTATTCCATCACATTTGTGTCCAGAATCATTTCATATTTTGGTACTTATATATATATATATATATATATATATATACAACACGGGCACTTCACGTCATCGTACGTGGTCTCCGAGGAGGATATGAACAAATATGTGCAGATGAATGAACCGTACTTAATCCAATGAATCAAAGAATCAAAGTTTCCAGGAACCCGCCGAAAGCCAAAAATTGGCGGAGCCAGGATTTGAACTCTGGGCCTCCCAATGTCCGGTCGGGTGTGCTAAGTGGAGTGGTGTAGGAGGGGAGGAAGAAGAAGTGCTCGCCATTGAACGCCCGAATTTTCGCCTTCCGATTTTAAGTCACTTACTGGAGCCCTTGTGGCCCTGGGACCCGCTGCAAAGAAGGCAGCGATTTAGCAAGACGCAAGATGAGCTCCAAGGAGAGCAGCATGACGGTCCTCGTTGACCGGGTAAATGAACAGGCAGTGGAATGCTCCAAGCAGTCCAAGGAATATCGTATCATTCTTCCACGTCTACCGACAGGTATGCTAGTTACAAACTCCCTCTTTCTGCATGCGGACATGTCCGGAAGGCCCTACAAGGCAACAGACTTCAAGGAAGTTCTGTTTTCGATGATTGAACGAACCGATCTAATAGCATTGGGCCCATATCAAATGAGCCATGTCTGGATGGCCGTCTTCGCCAACGGAGCCGTAAAATGCAAAATCAAGGCATGCGAAGAGCTTGAGATCAAGCAAAAAAGGTGCCTCGTGATTGATCCAACCAAGGACGAAATCAAGATGAAGCTTCTGTGGCTACCACCTCAGCTTCCAGACAGTGAAATCAAGAAGGTGTTGGAACCGTTTGGAACGGTCAAAGATATAACAAGAGAGAAGTGGAGATTTTCAGATCTCGAAGAAACAGACACCCTGACCCGAATAGTGACCCTCGCCCTCAAAGACCATCTCACGGTTGACAAGGTCCCACACACGCTGAACATCTACGGAGTGAACACCCTGGTGGTCATTCCCGGACGACCTCCGCTCTGCCTGCGCTGCAAAGCGATTGGCCATATCCGCAGGCAGTGCTCGACCCCCCGCTGCACGCAGTGCTGGCGATTTGGCCATTCGACCGAGGAATGCATTGTTACCTATGCATCTAAGCTACAAGGTAACGCCTCTCCAGTGGCTGATGTGAGCGAGCACATCATGGACGTCGATGAGATGTTCACGAAAGACTTGGAACCAATGGGCGAGTCTCAGGAATCCCACGAAAATACCTCCAGTTCAGGTGAAGGGCCCTCGGGTCAACATGATGAAGCACCCAAGCCTAGTCGGGAAGAGGTCTTAACGCAAGAAACGCAAACTAGAACCAAGGACGACAGCTCAACCAACAAAGGCAAGGAGGCAAGAAAGTTGTCCATCCAATCAACTTCGCCTACTTCGAATGAGGGAAAAGACGAGAGGACGACCAAGAAGGCAAAGGTGGACACAAGTGAAGCCCTTCTGATTGAGGAACCTTGCTGCTCTAAAGATGCCCTCGTCGTTAGTGAAGATGAACGAGGGCGCGTGGACTTGCAAGAACAGCGGGGAAAGTCGAAGTTTAAGGAACGGAAAAAGACAACCTAACCCGATCAGAAGCCAACGTATAAATGACCACAGTCAACCTTGGCACCACCCAGACGAGTACTTTCACCATATGCTCACTTAACGTTCGAGGTATAAATTCGCGCAAAAAACAATATCAGCTGTTTCGGTTTTTAGAACCGCACAACATCGACATAGTAGCACTCCAAGAGACAAAAGTTTCTGAAGGAAATGTTCTGTTCTCGGCAAACACCCTATGGGCAAGCTCATACGACATCTACCACTGCCCAGCAATTGATTATTCTGCTGGATGTGCGCTCTTGTTTCGAAAAGGTTTTGACTATCGAATGTGCAGTTTAATCGAAGGTGCGGATGCAGGAAGGCTCTTAGTTGCTAATGCCCTTATACAAGGAAACCCCTGCCGCATAGTCGTTGTTTACGCGTACAATGACCAAGCGCAAAGAGAAAACTTATTTAATCAAGTAAGGATACATGCTGATACCAGATTCGATGTTATTATGCTCGGAGATTTTAACTGTGTTTTGCATGTCAAGGACAGAATTCCGAACAAGAAAATTATGGACCCAAGTGTAGACGTTCTCCGAGCTCTGGTTAGGGATTGCGACCTTATAGATGTTTGCACAACACAGAACGTTCTTAAATACACACACTTTCAGGGTTCATCACATGCGCGTTTGGACCGAATCTACGTACCTGGTTCGGCCAGTAGAGCACTTAGTAACTACAATGTGATCCCTACATATTTTTCAGATCATTGCCTGGTCATTGTCAGTGTAGGTTCGGATCGAAAAAGAAGAAAGCAAAGACCGCAGTCATGGGAATGTTGGAAAATGAATGAAGCATTGTTAGGAGATAATGAATTTCAAAATGCAGTAGAAGGTCTCATACATGACCTTGAACAAGTCAAAACCGGGTGGTGCCAAAGTTGGGATCTGTTTAAAATGAGGATACGGGAACAAGCGATTGAGAGGTCATCGATAATTAGGTATTATGAAAAAAAAGAAGAGAAGCGCTTAAATGGAGACCTCTTATACCTATACAATCTTGAATGCCAGCAGCCAGGGATGTATAAAAATGAAATCAAAAACATTAAGAAACAAATCGAAGATTACGACAAGAAGCGCTATGAAGGAGCTGCTGTGAGGACTCGCACCCTACAACTAGTTGAAGGTGAACAGCCCACGAAGAGAAACATTCATGCTGAACGAGAGTACGTCCGAAAAAAGTCAGTGTCAGTGATAAAACTAAATGGTCAAGAATTGACAAACGAAAACGATATTAAGAATGCATTCGTCTCTCATTACGCCGATCTTTTTGCAACAAGTAATAAGTCTCCCCATTCACGTCTGCGTGAAATAATAGCAAAATTGCCCAGCTTAGAAAATGAAACGAAGGAAAAACTTAATTCTCCCCTTGATATACAGGAGATTACGCAAAACATCACCGAAATGAAAAGTAATAAAGCTCCCGGTCCTGATGGATTGCCTGCAAGCTTTTATAAAAAATGAAAGGAAAGACTAACACCAATTCTTTGCAACGTTTTCAAAGAATCTTACGCCGAGGATACCTTGCCACTGTCGTTTCGGAAGGCACATACCATACTTATTCCTAAATTCAAGGACCCAATCAAGCTGCAAAGAGTTGAAGGCTACCGACCTATCAGTCTCTTGAACTGTGACTACAAGATTTTGGCTCGAGTGCTGGCTGGAAGACTTCAAACAGTAATAAGTCTAATCGTCGGTGATCATCAGACATGTTCCATCAAGGGAAGAAACATACAAACTAATCTCCACACCGTACGATCAATGTTGGAGATATGCCAACGTACACAAGACTCTGCAGCTATATTGCAACTTGACCTCGCAAAAGCGTTCGACAGAGTGGACCACTATTTTCTTTTTGCGCTCTTAAAGCACCTAAATATTGGCGAAATTATCGAAAAAGGCGTAAAGCTTTGTTACAAGGACATATCGACAAGATTACTTCTAAACGGATCTCTGACAAAATCTATACTAGTTCGAAGGTCGGTACGCCAAGGTTGTCCCCTCTCGCCGCTACTCTTCAATATCTACCTAGAGCCTCTCTGCAGAAACATCATCAATGACAAAGACATACAAGGGTTTCGCCTTCATGCGTGCGAAGTCAAACTCCTGGCTTACGCGGACGACTTGGTCCTGATTTGCTCCAACAAACCAAGCATTGTAACAGCGATGTCACATGTCGACGACTACTGCCCAGTGTCTGGTGCTTTGGTGAATAAGGATAAAAGTAGTGGTTCGTGGTGCGGGGAGTGGGGTACAACACCTGCCAAGTTCGTCGACATCGAGTGGACAACGAGCAAGCCGCAGCTTTTAGGTGTGCCACTGAATGTCATGGACAATCCCAAACCCATGTGGGATTCTTTAGAAACCAAAGTCAAGTCGGCCGTTCGGATATGGAAGCTAAGATACCTTTCCACCTTTGGCAAAGTTGCCGTTTGCAATATATTTCTTTTGTCAAAATTAACATACATACTTCAGGTCATGCACTGTTCTAGACTTACAGTTAACAGGTTTAACAGGATTTTTGCAATGTTTATTTGGAATTCAACGTACGAGCCCATGCGGAGATCAAACCTCTTCCGACGAACGGAGGACGGCGGCCTAGGTCTTGGGCATATCTTTGTTAGGCAGCTAATGGCGAGATGGAAATTTTATCGAACACCACAGCACCCGTTTCTAGAAACGTGTAAAACATATTTCTTATCAAAGTACACAGGAACAGCAGTAAATACAGAGTCATCGAGCAAAACGATCACTTTACGCGGCTTCTACAAAGAGGTAGCAGACACCATTGATTTCCTGAGAGCACGGTTTACCGGTGACTTCTTAGAGACATGTTCCAAGAAGAAGTTACTTAAATGTCTACAAACTTCTTTGTTTCCAGATCCACTGTACCGATTGGGTGTATTTGCTGCTCCCCCTAACTGCGAAACTGATGTTTTAAAAAGAGTCAAACGCTTGCCCATTCCACCGAAGTGCAAGTCGTTCTTTTTTCGCTTTCACTCGCGGACAATACCTGTAAAGGAGTGGCGAGAGTCACGGGGTTTTGACGTATTTTGGAGCACAAACTGCAGGCTCTGCAAAACAACTGAGACATTCACCCATGCATTTGTGCTCTGTGTTGATGCAGTCTTCTTCTGGGACGTTTTCAAGAGGACAGTGAAAAAAGACTTTGAAGTCGAAGAAAGTAATTTCCGTTACCTACATTTTGGAGACCAGTTAGATACGGTTCTCGACACATTAGTTGTGATAGGTTTATATAGCCTGTGGAAGACACGGAAAGTTGATACGGACGGAGGGGTTGCCAAACCGTCTTGGGTGAACTTTAAGAATATTGCCACATTCGTTTGTCAGAGCATGCTAGCGTGCTGCGAAGATAATGAAGAATGGAAACAAGCCATAGAAGGCATCAGTCGTTCACCTGACGTCATATGAGTCTGTGTCACTAGACCAGGATTTTAACACTTTAGGGCCCTCTTTGCCAACTCCCTGTAGAGGAAAACTGAAGTGTGCTGTACATCCTTTGTTTCCAACTATTTCCGAGCTTTCTAATATTTCTAGTAACACTCTCCTTGTATAGGTTGACAACCGTTCAATTCTTTTGTGTCTTTGACGCTTTGTACAAAATGTAAATTGTATATAGTGTTCTCGTGTATATACCCATGTAAATAAACACTTTTGAAAAAAAAAAAAAAAAGTGGAGTGGTGTAGTGGTTAGCACACCCGACCGGACATTGGGAGGCCCAGAGTTCAAATCCTGGCTCCGCCAATTTTTGGCTTTCGGCGGGTTCCTGGAAACTTTGATTCTTTGATTCATTGGATTAAGTACGGTTCATTCATCTGCACATATTTGTTCATATATATATATATATATATATATATATATATATATATATATATATATATATATATTCAATTTGTTATAATGCTCTAACCAAGATATATTTATATATCTGTGATATCATTTTGAGTTTAGGCCTGTTCACACATACAGCGAAGCGCTAAGTTAGCGCTACGTGAGCGCTCCAAGGAGCGCTAATGTGGCGCTTCCTAGCGCGTGACTTAGTTCTAACATAGCGCGCGATTAGCACTTCTGTAGCACCTTGTTAGCGCTCCAGCAGCGCTTTGTTAGCGCTCCAGTAGCTTCAGTGGCGCTTCTTGTACCGCGGTGCTGCGGATTAGCGCGTGCACTGCGGTACCGGTTCCTGTGGTTGGGTGTGCATCAGCAGCACCATGGCGGACATGTGGGATGCTGAAATAGAAATGCGAAAAATGCTCTTAGATACGTGATTAGTGCATATGTGTGTGGACGGCTTAACGCCCAGAAGAGCCTTCTGGGTGCGCGAAATCTTTCGCCATAGAGATACCGACGGGTACCCGGCGAACCTTGTTACTAGGCTGAGGGACCGAGACACAAAGCTCTTTCGAAGGCGATTATTTTTAACTGCGTGTCTTTGAAACCAGGGCCACGCATATCGAATAGAAAGCGATGAGGTCGTACCCAACCATTTAGTCGCTCAGAGTCCATGACTCTGGATCGCCTGCCCGACCCTTTGCTTGGAGAGCGGCTGTTTTCCTTCCTCTTCTTACAATGCCAAAAGAAAAACAACAAAGGAATCGCCGTGCACGCGCTGTTCCGCAGCAGCAAGCACGGCACAAGGAGCGTGAGAGCGCTAACAAAGCGCTTCTGTGGCGCTAACAGAGCGCTTCTGTAACGCTAACAGAGCGCTAACAAAGCGCTTCTGGAGCGCTAACAAAGCGCTACATCACGCGCTAGGAAGCGCCACATGAGCGCTCCTTGGAGCGCTCACGTAGCGCTAACTTAGCGCTCCGCTGTATGAGTAAACCGGCCTTTTGTGGGTCCGAGGCTTGGCGAGCTCCGTTTAATACAGGACCTCCCTTAGCGAAAGGGGCCTTTATGCGCCGTGTGATCACGATCTCCAGCTCCCTTTACGACAGGGACTTGAGCTAAAGGCACGTTTACGCTGCCGTGTGATTTGGGTATAACTTCCGGCAGCATAAACATAAACACAACAATGAGCTTTTTTTGGCTTCAGAAGCAGGATGACATGTGCACGCTTCCTGGCCTGGGGAAAGCGGATTTTCTCCACAAGAAATTGGAGAACAAAAGAAGAATTTTCAAGGACTCAGGAGACCGGTGACGAAGCATTTGATAATGAACTGCGTCGCGTCCTGGAGCAGAAACCCTCGTTATGTGAAGTGTCATTTTAAGTTCGCACTGTCTACACGGCTCGTTTAAGGGTCCGACTGTCGGCCAGACAGGGGACGTTTTTTGTTCTGCAAGATACTTAAAGCGATTGAAAGAATTACTGTAGTTCGCCGAGCTGGATGTATTACAAAAACAACCGCATCTCCACGTGGTGAATGATGTAGATTGGGGCGAAGCTCTGGTGGTGCTTGTCTGCGTAGACGCTGAGCCGCAGCATGCCGAGCCTTTCGTTCATTTTCATCCATGTCACGCTGCGGTCAAACGCTCAAATGCGTATATAATCACGTTCCATACCACAAATTCTCTTTCTGACATGGATGAAAACGAACGAAAGGCTCGGCATGCTGCGGCTCACCGTCAACACAGACAAGACCACCAGAGCTTCGCCCCAATAAACATCATTCACAACGTAAAGATGCGGTTTCTGTTGATTTTTTTTTTTTTGCCCTACACGAGCACGGGAGCACGTGCTCACGTGCTCGGGAGCATGAGCACCCGACGCCGGATATCGGACGGACATACGGACATGGCTTCGCCGCTAAAATGTTAACCAAGGATGTGGCCGATGTTAACCAAAGATTAAGAAGGGCCGGCTCGTGCCGGCCTCATGCTCCCCACGCGCAGAGCTCCAGCGAGGTTGTCGCTCGTGCAGAAAGACCACGGTGTACCTGGGTGTCATGGCAACGAGACCATTTTTTTCGCTCTCACACAGTTTCGTCGTTTGGCAGCCGGCGGCACTGTCAGCCGCGGGCACGGTGGCCGCGGAATAATGCAGCCTTTCGGGTGCCCGTCGAACGAACACTATCTGATTCCTCGCGCCCGCGTTCAGCCCCGCCGTGTCCTCACCTAAAGAGTGTATCTTACACCGTGCCCTTGGCATAGACCCTATAAACTGGTTGCATGAGGCCACGAGCCCCGCCAAGAGAAAAAAAACGAAAAAGTTTGCTCTTTTCATGCCTGCACTGTCACGTTCACACGCGCTCATCTTTCCATTCGTCTAGCACTGGATTTGAGGTCGGCACTCTGGTTCGTTCCGCATCGACTCCGATTCCAGTTTGGTGGCGTCCAGCTTCTTGTTTGAGTTCACCATCCTCCTGCAGCTGTTAGCGTTGGCACATCTGTATCGCGACTCACTCAGAGTTCTGTGCACACGTCCCGAACCGGAGATGTTATCTTGCAGCTTCCCGGTCAGCTCAACACTCGACGGCTGCGAGCCGAAAGATGGGTAAGCAGAAGTTGTATTGGAAGTTTCGCCTAAGTCGGTTTCATAAGTCCATCTGAGCTTCACCACAATCATAGTTTGGGCTTCAACCCAAGTAAAAGCGCAGCCGGCGCTAAGAGCTGATGTGGTAAAACAAAGAGCGCCAAACTTGCAGCGTCACGGTATTTGTAACAGTGCGACGTGTCTCGTACAGACGCTTTACACACGCGACAAAGTACATCCGCCGTTGTTGACCTTCTCATGTTTTACCGAAATACCGAGCCACTGAAATGGGCGTTGACGAGCCTCCACAAGGGCCAATGCTGAGGAGAAGGACGCAAAATCTAAAATGGCAATGGACTGGCCCGCAACGATAATGATCAACTGAAGCAAACGGAATAAGAGAAAACAAAACTGAAACGTTGGTTATGGCGGCGCCCATGCACAGCTACTGCAAAGCGTCTATAGACCAACACGCGGCCCTGACGTCACACAGCTGTGGTGGCGCTGTCGACGGCACTGCGCATGCGCAGACGCGTCACTGGACGTGAATTCGGTTTCTGCGCACGCGCAGTGCCCACACCTTCTGTGGGCAAACGCGGACTTGTTTGTAAACAGCGTGTCTGTCTATACACCAACTCATGTTTGCAAACAAACCGGAGCGCACCCAGCGGACACCACCGGCGCCGCGCATGCGCGGTGGACGGTGGGCAAGAAGCCCGCCGTCGCCCATAAACAAATCATTGAATCGCGTTGTTGTCGGCGTCGGTGTGAGTCCCCGTGCTCTCTTTTGCGTTGTAATTGTTGATTCTACGTCCTCCTAACAATGTCTGACTACTTGAGCGACTTCAGCAAAATTAACGAGGCTCGTTACACCGCAAAACTTTGCGCGAATAATGTGACGTGCGGCGATTCATTTCACGTGGACGCCGCAGAATGGGTGCTAAAACCTGACTCCCACGATGAGATTCATCTCGCTAATTTCAGTCGCGACGTCGCTCGGGCTGCAAAAGCGTCGACCGTAGCTGAGATGGTGGACGTCGATACTGAAAACCGCAGTAGAATCGGGCATTACAAGACGGTGACGGCCACTGGTAACACTTAGCCTACTTACCCCAACCAACCTTCAAAAGTGTTTTGAGGCCTGCACTTACTTCTTATCGCAATAACCGGGTCAACATTTGGTTTACGGGCCGCTGTCGTTTGAACGAGCGGACGACAAAAAGCAGAGAAGTTTGAAAGAGCAGACGACAGTTCGAACGGATGCGCAATGAAGTGCGGGCAAAAAGCACAGCGTCCCGCGTCAACAAACCATTGGAATGTCACGTTGTCGGCGTCTGTGTGAGTCTGCATACTCTTTTTCGCGTTGGAATTGTCGATTCTACGTCCTCATAGCAATGTCTTACCACTTTAATCGCCTGAGCGAAATCATCAAGGTTCGTTACGCCGCTAAACCTCGCGTAGATAATTTGACGTGCGGCGATTCATTCGCATAAACGCCGCAGAATGGACGCCAAAACCATGATGAGTTTCTTCTAGCTATTTTCAGTCGCAACGTCGCTCGTGCTGCAAAAGTGTAGACGGTAGCGGCGATGATCGACGTCGACTTAAATGGAATAAACATATTGACTACACAATTAATAAGGCCAGTAAAATGTTGTTTTTTATCCGTAGAAATTTCAAACACGCGTCCCGAGACGTAAAAGAAACTCTTTACTTCTTGCACGTAAGGTCAATGCTTGATTATGCGTGCGTTATATGGGGTCCATACCAGCAGTATCTGATCGATAGATTAGAGAAACTTCAAAATCAAGCAGCGCGATTCGTCAGTAACAACTACGATCCATACGCTAGTATGACAGAGGTTAAAACCATGCTGGGATGGGAGCCCTTGAGCATTCGAAGGCAAAAATTAAGATTGAAGTTTTTCCATCGCATTTATTATAATAATACTGGTATTAATAAGAATGAGTATCTTTTGGGGCCAAGGTATGTTTCAGCTAGGTGTGATAACTCTAGAAAAGTTTTTGAATATTCCTATAAAACAAACAGCTTCTGTCATTCTTTTTTTGTAAAGACAATTAGAGAGTGGAACTTGCTGCCTGATGATGTGGTGAGCACCTTGGACAACAGTGTATTTTTTTCTCGGCTGTATATCTAATCTGTGCGGACAAGTGATCACTTTGTGTTTTTATGTATGTGTGTTATTTCCCGCCCCTCCTACAATAATGCCCTCGAGGCGATGTAGGTACTCTGTAAATAAATAAATAATAGATACTGAAAATCGGAAGCGGGAACAGACCAAGCCTAACAATTCGGTGATGGCCACTGGTACCAATGACCAACATCTTGTATCTACTGTTTACACCGAGCCAACTAAAGTCTTCTGAGGCCTGCAATTACTTCTTATTGCAATGACCGGGTCAAAGTTTGGTCTACGGGTCGCTTTTGTTTGAGCGAGCAGACGACAAAAAGCAGACAAGTTAGAACAATCAGGCGGTCGTGTGAATTTGAAGACGCACTGAACCCGCGTGTTGTCCTGACAGCTTGGCGGTTTTCTCTCGTTCATGTTGCAACAGAACAAGTACACCTGACGAGCACAAAGTGTTGTCCGCAGAAGCAATCGTAGTTCGACAGCGTCTGGTTTGCCCTTCTCACGTCTACTATCCACGTTCTCGGACGAACGGAGGGGGCAGAAACACATGAAAACTGATCTTCAAACCTTTCCAGACTCTCTTGGTACAGCCCCGTCGCAGCATTCTAACGAGAAGACAGGTTTTTTGTCTGGTTTCTCCCAAAAGAACTCAGGAATGCATGTCTCGCACCGCGACTTCTGCCCACCACCCCAGACCGGAAGTGCACCCAACGCGCCACCACCGCGGCGTGACGTAGGAGAGTCGAGTTCGTGTATAACCAGCTGAACCAAGCGAGCACAGTGAAGGCATCTTGGCCCGGTGCTTTCAGCATCCGTGTTCGTACTTCCCGTCGGTTAGCCTTTGATTGCGTTCTTAATTATGGTGACAGGAAGTGTTATACGTTTCTTTAGTAATCCAAGATTAAATTAGGACCACGCTCTTAATTCACTCACAGTCAGTTTCGTTTGGTTATTGGACGTTTCTGCTTATAAAACAGAAAAACAATTATCTATTAGAACCCCACAGGGCTACTTTAGCTTGGTTAATCGGCAAACTTATTTCGATGAAAGTGAAGCTAGCAAAATATATAGTCTCCACTTCTTTTTACCCTTGTGAAAGTTACAGGCTTTAATGGCAGGCATCGTCCTGCCTCTTCAAATTTCAAAATTTGAAATAGTGCAAAGAGCCAGGGACCATATGAAGAAAGACACGGCGCTGTGGGTATAACATATATTTAATTTAAGTTTCTTATCATAGACGAAAATTGTCAATATAAGAATTGTAATAGCTTAATATTACCACAGGAGATCTGCTGCGAGCCTTTTGGTGACTATACCAACTGTGCGTGATATCCATGTTTTAATTGAATCTGAGAAGGAATAATGCGGCCAAACCTCAATTATAATCCCTGCGGAAGGGTAACAAGGGGGACAAAGGACAAACACAAGCCTCCTAACACAGGTAGGTGACTGGTGTGCGACTGAAAAAATCCGCCTGGTCTTGGGGACCTCTCTATTTCCAGTGGAGCGCTTATACCAACTGAGCTATCCAGCGGTTGAACGTCATTGAATTTAATCAGGTTTTAACAGGTTCCAAGAGGTTTTACACCATCAAGGGTGAACGGCTTGCATTTCGGTTATAATTATAACGCTAAAAAACTTTTAACCTTCAAACTGAGCCAACCCCTGGCTAGGTGAGATGTAAGGTTAGACAGCTCCACTGGAAATGGAGAGGTCCCTGGTTCGATACCAGGACCAGGCAGATTTTTTTAGTAGTAGCGCACCGGTCACTTAGCTGTGTTCTAAGATTTGTGTTTCTCCTTTGTCCTCCTTGTTTGCCTTCTCCAGGGATTTATTATTATCGTTATTCCTGTCAAGCTCGCTTGCACCTTTGTATTAATTGTATTATCAGCAAGACCACATCGCGTACAGGACGTTGTGCCATGAAGCTTATTTGAGGGACCATAAAGTCTATTTGGAATTTTAATTTGACGATTGAAATGGGCGACAAGTACGTATCATTTACCGTTGAACCAATTGTAGCCCGAACAGACGTTTGGGTACCGCATTAATCAATTAAAGAGGTGTGGTAATAATCGCGGCGACAATGATGCCCCAGACCCCACGAGACAGCGGCAGGAACGTGAACTAAAGCGCTGCATGACATCGGAGCATTGTGCCAACGAGCTCCTCGTCAGGCGACTGGTTCAAATGACGCGCTCATGGCGTTGCGTCGGCGTAGGCAAGTCGCGCTGAGAGTTGGGAGAGTCGCCCGCTCTGCACCGACGGCGGCGACCCAGGCGCTTTGGAGGCACCCTCGTAAAGCGCCTATCCCAAGTTTTGCGTCCTGAGAAGCATTTCCCTTTATGTCGGCGTAAGGTCGCTGAACGGGAGCCCAAACAGGTTTGCGAGCACGGCGTTGTCGCTTTTTTTGTCTTCTAGTTCTTAGACTACCGCGCACTACAGCCAACCATGGGAACCGCGCTGAGCGTCCATTAAATCCTACCGAAAACCAAGTGGCCCTCGACGTTACGTCCGAATGTTTGTATCTGTTTAGCAAATTTATTTGCAGGCATAGAAATAAACGTCACAGAGTTCTAAAAATATTTTGAGTGACATGCTATGACCCCAATGCGTCCGAAAACACCTTCATTAAAAAAAATCATTGCTTTTGTGGCTCTTTTATAGGGACCACGAAGCTAATTTTAATATTGAAATAGTGGTCCTATATATTCCAAGTAATGCTGGTGAAGTTTTACCCTGAAGTTGCGCTTGCGCGCCCCACAAATTAATTTAGCATATCCATCGGAAATCACACCGTGACAAATGAGAGCGACGGCCCAGGCTGCTAAAAGATCCAGCCTTTGAGTCACGTGGACGGTGACGTCGGGGTAAACTCGTCAGGTGATTGGTCGAAGGGAACGTCGTCCGCTCGTCCTCACTTTTGATCGTGAGTTAATAATGAACCCTTTTTTAATTCAATAACAACAAAGCCCACATACTTTTGTTTTCAGATATGACTACTGCGATTGCAAACACTTACGCAACCCGTACGATGGAACACTGCGACAGCTGGTGTGTGACGTCGGAGTCGTAAGGTGTCATTTTGAATCAAATGGACTGAATAAACGGTGAAGGTGCAAGCGCCCATAATAGAGTCCGCATAGGGATGTGTAACACACCTGACGAAAATTCCATAGCGTTTTCGCATAAATGGGGGTGCAATTCAAGCTCTCTGCGTAAGAGGAATGCGTGCTCCCGTACGTCACTTCGGTACAAAGAGTCACAGGAAGAGATGCCGCGAACGTTTTTCGAACCGAAGTTTAGATGATTGCATCAAGCGGTTCGAAAGGTCCGAAAGGTTTCAAGTTTTTGAACTTTCTATATTGTAAAATTCGACTGAAGTCGAATTTTTGAACATGTTAAAGTAAGGAGTTCGACGCGTTTTTGAAATTTCGACCTTCGCACGTTCAGAAATGCAACGTTTTTCGAACCTTCGAACCTTTTACGGTAAATAATTTATTATTGTTCGAACTTTCGAACTTATTACGCTGCAAAATTCGATGCTTGTCGAACTTTTGAACTTTATAGACCAAAAAAATTCGATAATTTTCGAACTTTCGATTTTTTTCCACTCAAAATGTTCAAAGCTTTTCGAACTTTCAAACTCCCTACGCCAAGGAGTTCGATAATTTTCTAAGTTTCGAACCTATTTATCCAGGGGATATCGAAAAGTTTCGAACTTTCGATTTCTTAGAAGTTTAAAGTTCGACGAACTTCGAACTTTTAGGGTAAAAGTTTGAAGTTCGTCGACCTTCGAAAGACCGGTGGATGGTTTCATTTGAATTGAAGTAGTGAGGCACATTTGTAATTTTTTATCTAACTTTTACATGCGGTGCCGTGTTCGTCACAAAAGAAATGCCGTTTACTTCAATGTTCTGGCATGCTTAGTTTTAATTAAATAAATTCCCGAAGGGGCGAGGAAGGACGACGGGTTTTTGACGATTGTCGTTTGTGCCATATTTGAAGCGCGCTATAGCCGAAGCTAATTCTGGTAGAGATGTTAAACTTTTTTTAAAAATGATTTATGTATAGCCTAGATAAGTGTCGTCTTAAGATGTGATTATTGTTATTTAAGATGAGTTTCGAAGAAATGTTCATACATGTATCTACGGGCAATTATTCTCTAAATTTGGTAATTGTTTCGTTTAAATTGTTTGAGGTACCGGATTTAGAGTAACACCACAGACAGTACATATCATTGCCATCTGCAAAATACAAAATAATGCATTTATTGTTTTTTCACGTTGAGGAATAAATTAACTCATGGGGGAAGATTTCTAACACTCTTCAAATTCAGCAGGTCATTAAAAAAAAATTTTTTTTCGCTTCACGTCCCTGGGACGTGTTTCCTTTAGCCTGTACACATTTTGGTAGGAGAAACTTGTATGGAAGTTCTGAGCCTCTGAATATGCGAGAATGCAACACTTCTGGCGAGTTCTTGATAGTTTTTTTTTTCTCTCCAGCTTTTTATTTCCGCATCTACTGTTATCTTCTTTTTTTTTTTTTGTTTTGCACCATCGGCACAGTTATTTAGGTCGAAAAGACATAGCTTTGAACTTCCGAACCACTGAGCATGTGACTTGTAGTGCCTTCTGAAAACGAGTTTTCGGCAATGACCATCTACGCGATCCTTTATGCAGTGAAGAGTGACAGTAGCTGCGGCTCGCGAGCCTCATGCGGCTCTTCGCGTGTTAAAGTGCGGCTCGCAGCTCCCTGCCCTCACCGCCTTCCCCTCCCCCGCCCCCTCCCACACACACACACACAATTTCCCGCCTCCCTCCAGTCTCACGAGCAGTCACAATCACTGATCTATGGTCACACGTCACTGTGCACTGGCAAACATTAAAGCACATCCGGGACACTCGTCGTCTCATTTAAATGCCTGACCAACTTCGTGGAGTCTAAATATAACACCCGAACTTTTCTAAACTTGATTTCGTGAAAACCAGTGAGGCGTGAAAACGTTATTTGAAACTGACAGTGGTTGAGGGAACATGAAAACCTGACTTTGAGCTTTTAAAACTTGGACCTAAAAGAAATTTAAGATCTTCAGTTTTTTTTTTCGAATTTAGCCTCAAAAGAGAATCGAAACCTTCGAACTTTTCGACCTTCATGTAGAAAGAAATTCGAAATATTAAAATTTTTGAGCTTTATGCCTACAAAAATTCGAAGCGTTCAAATTTTAGATACAAAGTATATCGAATCTTAGAAATTTTCAAACTTCAGCTTCAAAGAAATTTGAAATCTTCGATTTTTCGAACTTCAGATGCCTAGAAAAAAAACAAAACTTTTCGAATCTCTCAAATTTCAAGTCCTAAAAGTTCGAAATCTTCGAATTTCTTGAACCTCGAGTAAAAACATATTCGAAATATTCGAACCCGAACTTTTAAAAACCGTGAAAGCTTCAAACTTTTCGATTTCGAACCTCCACTGTGATCGACAGTTGTGATGTTTTTTAATTCGAACCTCGGTCGGTACGAAAATATCGAAATCTTTCGAATGCGAACCTCAGTTTGGTTCGGAAATATCGAAACCTTTGGAATTCGAACCTAGAGTGGTTCGCGACATCCCTAGACACTGGTGCTAAACGAAAAGCTCCGAATAAACATGGACAATGAAGTATGCAATCAGAAGTTCCCTCTCAAACAAAGGTTTACTAAAAAAACGCACACTATTTTACAATATTTCTGGCTGTTCGTTGAGAAAATGAGCCCGTTGATTTTTAAAGGTTACGAAGCGGAACACTACAACTCCTGTTTTAACTCACTCGCTTTTTTTTTTTTTTTTTTTTGTTAACACTGCATGGTGCACGAGCAAGGCGACCAGAACAATTTGGTAACAGAAGAACCACGGCCTATAGTCTCCGCCACCGTCTCCGCTGGCGTCCCCGCTCCTGTAGTTCTTCGTTTGTCCGCGAGAGGGAGAGCGGCGGACTGGAATGTCGAATATTCTCTTTCATCAAACTTAAAGGGCGCGAGCGACGATATTCTTTTGGAATGATTTCCACTTTAGACAAGCTTACTGGTACTAATCAGGCCCAAGTATATTCTCACGCAAGTCCGCTGACCAAGAAAATATTTTGTTGAGGTGTAATTTCAAGGTCAAATGCAAGCGTTTACTTTCAATCTTTCTTTTGTAAAACTTGATGACGAAGCTGGGGGGTCGCAGTATCTCCCAGTGAGGATATTTAAACGCGGCTCATATATTAAATCCGAGCATTCGCAAGTTTCAGCGATGGTGGTACCGCGAATCGCGCTCCCTAGCTCCTGGATAATCGGATTCAAAGTGAAGGTACTTGCAGACACCGTCCTGACGTGAAAAAGTAAACTAAGGCTCTAATACAGCTCATACATGGCAAAACTGGAATTACTCACGCGTCACAGGCCCAGCGTCGTACCACTGTTCTACGACGAGCATCCAGATGACAGCCATTTTGATAGGTACCAGTACGCCCCCTATATGTCGTGAAAGTTGCGAATAGCGTCAGCACTCGATTTGGGCTCGTGATAGTTATTAGCTCGACAAGCATTCGGGCAGAGGCCCGCGTCTAATCGCTGCAATGACGACAATAGCCAAATCATAACAATGTCTGGAACTCGGCGCGTGTCCTGTCCTCTGCCAACTCCAGCGCGTGCCCATGATCAGTAGTGGCCGCGTAGCTGTGGTCAACGTGGCGGTTTTTTCTGGCTGCGAGTTGAGGTCAACTCAGCTCGTTTTTCTTTAATAGACTGATCTCACCACTCAGTTTGACTACGCCACCGTTGCCGCAGTGCATCGAGGGAGCTTCAGTCTTTCTGCACGTGCGACAACCTCGCTGGAGCTCTGCGTGTATGGAGCATGAGGCGGCACGAGCTGTCTTGTGCACTGCTGCCTGCCTCCTGCGGACTAAAGTTATGGCAGCGTCACGCATGCGCCAAACGCTTGGTGAGATCGGTCTATTTTTTTTTGCGACTTCTCTTGCGTGTGTTGAATAACAAACGGGTGTTTCATGAGTCAATATTGATAGGAGTTTGTTCTAACCGGTATTTTTACAAAGCACAAAAATTGTTGCATCGCTTTTTTAAACGTGAAGCACATGTGAGCCAAAATGGCGTCGCTTTGTGCCGCTGAGCAGTGTAACCATGACAACAGTTGCTGTCATTGGTAGTTCTTACATAGAGAGTATTTACTGGCGGTCATAAATGTGTGCGCGACTGCTGAGCGCGTGCTGATGGCTAGCTTCCAGGGTACTTATGCAACGCGCATTCCCCACAATCAAGATTGCTGGTCTTAGCAACCTATTAATGTGAGCTCGTTCTTAGCATGCGCTTCAAACAACGCCCTCATGTATGGCGTCTAATGAATACCCCAGAGCCGTTTATCGGGAGAGTTTGACCATACATTGGTTTGAATAGGCGAGCATCTCGGGGCCAACCACAGGCCTCGAGACAGCCCATAGCCGTGGTCGTGAGTTTTAAATACGTGAGACGACTAATTTAAGCCGTTTTAGCGTCGCTAGGGTGAAAAGCTATAACTCTTGGTGACTGAAAACTTGGCGCATGTTAGGGTTTCGTCACATCCATATTCAACGGTAGAATAAACGAACGTGCGGTCCAAACTAGGGCCGACTTGCTAGAAACGACTTGCTAGAAACAGCGTCTCAGCTGAGACTGAAAGAGGAAAGCACCGCCAAAGCCAGCGCACGAGCCGTGCGGGACCGTCTCAACCCGAGCCGAGCAAACCGCGTCTCAAGACGCTCGCGCGCCCCACCCTTTACACTGTTTTAATCACGATTGGCTTTATAGGTGCAACCTGCTCACACCGCGTGAATCTGTGCGTACCGCGCGGGCCAAGAAATATCACGTGAGTGTTCTGCTTGGCGCCGCCCTAGCTCAACACCAAAAGCGCGGCGGCCGCTATGGAAGGCAATGGGAGCGTGTTGAAATAACGTTGGTTTCGGATGATTTCTGTTGCATTTAATAGGTAGGCGCTAATGCTAGCACATAGTGTGTATAGAATAGGGTAAAATGAGTCACTATATCGTAGTTTTCTCGAGCAGAATAGTTAGTATTCCGAGCCAAGCATCTATGGGTGTACGAGTGTACAGGATGGTGCATCCAGCCCGCCTGCTGGAGCCGACTCCCGTGATCGGAATAAAACATCGAGTTAGATTCTCCGCAGGCGGGCCGTGGCGCTCTTAGTGAATGTTCGAAGTGAGACACAGTCGATTGGTGGTGAACTGGTGACTGGCGGGGGGGGGGGGGGGGGGGGCGGGAGAGGGGAGGGGGGGGGACCTCCTTCCCCTCCCCCTCTCCCCCCCGCCGTACGGGTTAAAAAAGGGCTGCAGTCCACCAGTGCGTGTACGCCGCAGGGAGGAGGCAAAAGGAAGCGAGGAGTCCGGTAGGAAAGAAAAGTGGCTAGGAGCCGCGTAGTCGCTACTTATGGACGATGTTGAAGCGAATCCCTGCCAACTGAACGGAGGAGGTGCAGTGCTCGATAGGATGGCGTTCGGGGCCCAAGTTGGCGCCTCATAATAAGGTAGGAAGCGCGACGTTCCACCAACTCGAGGGAGGCAACAAGTTGCCTGGTTGCCGAATGCCACACCGAGCAGCAAAACTTTAGGATGGGCAACACCAGTGCTGTGAACAGCAATCTGGGCACATCGAGACTGGCTCTTTTTGTGGACCGAATGACGAGGCCAAGGAGTCACCTTTACCCGGACACGACGTTTTGGACGTGGCGATAGAAATCGAAATGCTGGTCGATGATGACACCTAGGAGGTGGATATGCGTTGTTCTTGGCATCTCCACTTGGTTCAGGAAAAGTGTTGGAGGGGTCGAAGTTTGGCGCGAGGCAGTGATGTGCATGGTAGCATATTTGGTTTAAGTTTAAAAGGGAAGTTTTTTATCTTCTGACCAAAGAAGAATGCGATCTAGATCAACTTATAGCTCTTTACCGAACGTACAATCGCTATAACGACGAGAAAATTCCTTAAAATACAACCGATTATCCTCAAAACGTCGCCGGCCAGGGAGCGGACAGACATAGATACACAGGCGAAAGCGTCTGCTGGTGTGGTGAGCTACGGCGCCAGTAAACGCGGTGGCGGTTCAGCGAACTAAAGAAAGTACTAAATAAGCAAAAGCAAATACGGCGCGCTCGCGCTGCCTCGGGTGACCTGGGGGGCTATGTTGCGCTTTTTGCACTCCCAGGAGACTAGGGAGAGGGAAGTGACGTCAACGACACAGCGAACGCAGATTGGGTGTTGATTTCGTATTCTTCTGTCAACATCCAATCTGCGTTTCCTGTGTCGTTGACGTCACTTCCCTCTTCCTAGTCTCCTGGGAGTCCAAAAAGCGCAACATAGCACCCCTGGTCGCCCCTATAAAGCCGGTCGTGGTTTTAATAATAATAACAATATCTTTATTTGGCTCTGGAGAGCGGCGGCACCGCGGAATCTCCACAGCCCGTGTCATGGAGGCCCGCGGTGCCGCGTCTAAGGAACATGATAATGCGATGAGCTTATACATGCAAGATGACGACGAGATGGATTGTTGCTATTGCGGAGGATGTCAGTCCAATTTGAAGATGTCCACATTTCGTTGAGGTGGGTCAGCAGCGGGCCAAGGGGATCTGCATCCCGCCGTTCGATCGGTGCACGGTTGCACAAAGGAGCCCCAGGAGCATGATGGTGCTGTCGCTCACTGGGGTCGAGGCATCAGGCTCCAAGGGGCTACCCCAGTCAAAGCAGAAAGCTGCCGCCTCCGAGGTACCGAGACCCAGGGTCTAGATTAAAACACTGCCGACGCCTGGTGTGGTATCCCCTAAACGTCGTCGTCGTCGTGCTGCGACGAGATAGAGCGCTTCTATTTCACGCTTTAAATGTCGTTTCCAATATTGTGACGTCGCGGTTTGCTAAATAGTCGACGCGTTATCACATATTTAGTTTACGCTCGAACCGCGGAGGGGATATTCGGCGCTGGCGGCGGCCTTTGTTCCGCCTATTGGCCAAACTCTCTCAATTTACGGCTCTGGAAAAACCCCTATAGTCACGCCGCGCGGCGGTGCGATGGGACGCGATTTCTGCTCACATGTGCTCGATGTTTTAAAGAGACGCCGAGCCAAACATTTCATTGACTATAATAAGTGGCGCACGATCTTTCCACGAGCCATCAGCCGCCAGTGCGCCCGGCACACGCAATGAAGCCGACATTATAGTCCCTCATTCACGCTTAAGACGACATTGATGTGTATGGGCTCCAGGAAAAAGGAGAATAATGACAAGCTTATTATCCCCACAGTGGGGTCTGGTGTAAAACGTACGCAATCAATAGACCGATCTCACCCGTCAATTTGGTTACGCCACCGCTGCCGCAATGCATCGAGAGAACTTTAGTCTTTTTGTACGTGCGCGAACCTTGCTGGAGCTCTGCACGTGCAAAGCCCGAGATGGCACGAGACGTCTCGGGCACTGGTGTCTGCCTCCTGTGAACTAAAGGTAAGACGGCTTCGCGCGTGTGTCCAACGCTTAGTGAAATTGATCTATTGGTCTAACAAGCACGTAACTTTCACTTGCGGAGATGAGAAGCCTGTATCTATTCTCCTTTTGCCCGAAACCCATACGCCTTCAGCGCGAATCAAGAACTCTGACTTCAAATTTTGCTGCGCGTGGAAAGAACGTGCGCCACTTATTTTGGACGCTAAATTGTTTGATTCAGTATCACTTAAGGTGCAACCCCACCCTTGGTTAGTGCGATTCTGAACCAACAGATGGCGGTGGGATCGCCTTCCAAGCCTGTTCATCAATCCGAGAAATCGTGTGTGGTGGCGCTTCGATACAGTGTGGTATTTTTCTACATCCTGAATTCGACATCCCTGGTCCTTTGCTTGTTTTTCTCTGCACGAGCTTTCTTTGGAACGCGCACAGCTGCGCCAGTTCTCGTGCAAGGGGGCCAGTTGCCTACGCTCCGAGCTCACGTCTTTAGCAAATGTGGGCAGAACAAAACGCGGAAATCGTCCTGAGCCAAATGGCGAGACACATGTACAACCAAACCACCGCGCGCCGTTACCGGAGATTTCAGAGGACAATTACAGATATTTCAATATGATCAGATTTATGTTGACACGAATGAAGGTGACAAGAGGACGAATAGGGAACTGAAAAATAAAGGCTTGATCGGCGAACTTGTGCCAAAAAAAAAAAAGTAAGGAAAGAGCGTCGAGGTAGCAGAAAAGCAGGCGGCGATTCGGCAGCGTGACAGAGAGCGAGAGCGAGAGTGACTCGACGAGGTCGCCGGCAGTTGCTTATCTACAGTGCGTCACCATCTCGAAAGTTCGGCAAAGAAGGTTCGAGCGTCGCGTGCTCGGGGCGAGGATGACCTGGCACTTTCGAGAACAAGAAAACAGGGCGAAAGTTACGCCTGGTGAAAGAATGAACGCAAATCTTCTGGAAGTCCGTGACTGAGCGTTGCTTTCTCGGCTCGGCGGGCGGCAATATGACGGGCCGGCGCTTTTGTCGTGCATGTGTTTGGCTCTTTGTGGATTTCCAGGAAAACGAGTTGACGGAATAGACTTGGGTGTCCAAAATTCTAGCCTAAGGAATTAACCACCTAAAAAATAAAAAAATAAACTATTTTTGGGTGGTTAGGTGCCTCACTTAGGTAGCTGGGTGTTCATTTTAACCAAAACCACGAGACTGGAAAACACAAAAAAAATGACACTCGGGTTTAGATGTTGAGTTTGATAAACCCAAAGTAGGGCTGGTGAGGGAGTCATAATAAAAAAAAATGCCGAGGTTAAAAATTAACTCACAGCAATAAATGATAATAATTAATTATCATTAATTCGTTATTATAATAATTAACGAATTCAGTGATAAATGCAATGACTGGCCAGGCAAAGATTCTTGGCCTGTGGATAGCTTTTCCACAGTTTAAGCATAGTACAGGATGTTACAAAACAAAAATTACAGGGTCTGTTTTTTTACCGCAAGAATAAACCAGGCATCGCCGAACGCTCATTTTCCGCCCGAAGGCAGCGCTAGAGGTCACAACCAGATGTCAAAGTTCAGCCCGATCCGATACTTTATTCAAAATTTAAGTTATTTTCTGAAACGTTCATTGGGAAAATGGCGGCCGACGGAGCTTTCGAATACATGCGGCTCTATGGCGCCAGAAACTGAAAACGGGCAAAAATGGGCTTCATTTTCCCATTGAAATTTTCAGAAAATCACTTATAACTTTTGAATAAGGTGTCCGTTCGAGATGAAATTTTGGCATTTGGTTGTAACCTACCGCTACCTTTTGGCGGAAAATGAGCGTTAAACAAAGCGTATAGTTTATTTTTGAGATAAAAAAAAAACTGTTTTTTTTTTTTTTTTGTGGCATCCTGTACCAATTTTAATTTGGTGATTTGGTGATTTATGCGCGCAAGTAGTGGTGTGCAAAAATGAAAAAAGAAGCAAACGGGTACAGTTTGACATTGTATAAAATATAGTGTAAGCACTCACATGGTACTTAAGAATGAAACAGCCCTACATTTTGCACTAGCGTTGAGTGTATCGAAAGTTAAGGGTGCATCAAAGACTAAAGCTTGTACACATATAGACGCTTTACACACGCGCCAAATTACAGCCGCCATTGCTGACCTTCTCTTGCCTTACCGAGATGCCGAGCAACTGAAACGGTAGTTGACGATCCTCTACAAAGGCCAATGCTTCAGAAAAGGACACAGTTGAATCTAACATGGCAATAACCTGGCCTGCTATGGTAATGATGAAGTGAAATAAACGGAATAAGAGGAAACAAAAACTGAAGGTCAGTTATGGCGGCGTTCATGCACAGCTGCTGCAAAGCGTCTATACCGCTCAGGCCATTATGTTTGAAAGCTCATAGTACTTTATTATTCTCAGATTTGGTGCAAGTCCTCTCCTCATTGCTTACAAGAAAAAGAAGGAAACATTCTAAGCTTGGGTTGATAGAAAAACTCCACCTGCTGAAAGCTACCAGTCATCTCGGCGCCGATTATGAGTACTCACTGCATGCCGACGGTCGCGTGCTTAGAACGAGTTTTTTCCCACGTGATTTCATACAATCACAATTGTCCTTGACAAACAACAATGTTTACTCAGGCAAGCGGGCATCTGTGAAGCTTATAATATGTTGTATTGATTGTGGCACATGTGGCAAGTTGCATAGGCTTTTTTACAATCCGCGAAATAGAATGCTCCTGGGTTACCTTGGTCTCTAATGCATGTAGCACACAAAAGAACACGAACTGAATTGCAGTGGGAAATGAAAATAAATGATGATAAACAAGCGTGTAGTCACGCGAAAACTGAGGGCATTGCACATATACAGAAGAAAAGCTTCATTCCACTAAATACATTACCAGTAAAGTATTTGGTTTTACCCTGCGAGCGAAGCGGAACATACAAGTGCGAGCATACTGCCTTGAACTATACTTCCAGTGAATAAACGCACCATCCAAAGCATCGAGTTCGTTTTTATAGCTCTTGGTACGCTCAAACCTTTAAAAACACAATTATAATCAATTCTATTATTTTAATTATTTTTATTAAGTGCGTCTATGTGTTTTTTTTTTTTTTTTTTGTCTGTTGCGTTCACGTGCCATTTTCTTAGATATATAATATTTTTCCAGAAGTCCGACACCTATAGTCTGGTTCATCATAAGTAAGGGCCGCATAATCAAAGATGTGGACAAAAAAAACAAAGAACGCGAACAAGCGAACACACATTAAAAATGCAATGTAACGGCACATTCAAAACTAGTCGTTAGTTTTTTAGAGAGCAGCAGTTTCGTAGGGCGAGATTGTTACCCGTTGAAGGTTATAAAACGTGCAGTACAACTGTTAGCTCGGGGTATTTAACGTGCATTACGCAGTATATGTGGTACTCGATCGCACGACGGTAGGATGCAGATGGTCGACTGAACCCAGGGTCCCTGCTAAAGCCCCTTGATAAAGGTGTTTTTTATAAGTTCCGCCAAACATTGTTGGGGAAACGCGCAAGAGACGTGCTACGAGCGGGTGCTCTGCCGCCATTCGCTTTCAAGGGCCTGTCATTTTAGTGCTGCGCCGCCATTTGCCTTCAAGGGCCATTTGAGACACGGGCCTCGTGCACTGGCACCTTTGAGGTTATTTGAAAGACCAACGCAAACACATCGAGGGGATTTAGTCCCTCCACGTTCCGCCAACGTTGGGTTCCGAAGCGTGAGCTCCGTGCTTTGAACGAAGCTCGCGCTCGAGCATTTCTCCACGTGCTCTGATCTGCGGTGCCACACCACACTCGGCCAATGTTCCCCCGCCGCACTTGGTTTAGCCTGTGAGCTAAACCAAATGAGCTATGCTTAGAGTATCGGCACTTTTCCCCCAAAAATTATTGTGGGTGCCGCCACCTTGGTGGTTAGTAACCAATCAAACGCAACTGCTGATCGTCATGATTCGAAAGTTTCGGTGTCAGGCAGCTCGCGTAATATTGCTTTGCTTTGTCACGAACTGTTTAAACATTTGTGGAGGGCGGAAAGGAGTTTCCTGTGATTTCAAAAGCTTCAGATAACTGACAACCATTATTTTAAGCACCAAGATGTCTATGAAGCGTAACTTACTTAGTTGTTCTAGTTTAGCCCGACCGCATAGGCATAGAAAGAGAACAAACAGCTTGACCTTGCGCCCTTGGCGCTGCTTAGTGGCTTTATCAGCCCGTAGCGTTGGCTGCGTTCCGAACTAAGGTAAAGCAAAGCAAATATTCAGATCTTAGGGTTTCACAATACAAACCAACAAAAATCACTTAACGCACCCCAATAAAAAAAATTGCGGGTTTATTTTGACTAATAGGAGATCTTTTGACGTGCAACCGAAATCTGGGATTGTCCTCCGTCAGATTGCGGGCACCTCGGCCGATATTGAAACCCAACAAATATAGATTTATGGGCCAGCGCGTTGGCTCAGAGACACTGAGACGATTTAATGCTTTGTGTTTTGTTTTAATATCATTGCCACTTAAAAGCCACCGAGGTGATTTTTGAAAAAAAAAATATAGTCAAACCATTCCGACAAGCATAGTTTGATTGCGAAAATGGTGTTTCCATGTGACAAAAACATTAAAATATTTTTGCATACGTGGCGGAATCTGAAATGGCAGAATGCATTTCATGGCGCCCATTTCATTTGGATCGCGTCGGGAATACGTACCTACGCACAGTAGAACGCGCGCAAAAGTAGCTGTGGTGCACCCGCAGCCTCGCGCTGTATTTCTGACATCTCTGGCTCGCTCACTGCGAGCATCCAGGCATCTGACACCGTGACATCTGGCGATTTTTCTGTCTTTCACGGGGCGTTCCAAGCGGCACACGACGGAAGATGCACATCAAGCTGTTCTTGAACACGTGTCGCCATCTGTACTTTATATTAAGAAACTACAATTTGCCGTAACTGAATGGGAAAAGTTTGAGGTATTATAACATTTTAACGTGCAATATGTCAATATGGAAGTTCTGGAAAATGTAATATTGAAGGATGCTTCATAATTTAATGTCTCGTTATTTTGATTAGTTAACGTGATTCCGTTTTTATAGCGCCTTAAAATGACACCATTTTAAACTTTATTTTTTATTTTAAAATATACACTATCTGTACAGCTCGTTGCTTACATTTTTAATTTATTACATGCAACCAAACTCTCACGTAAATTATCCTGGACAATGGGATGTTATAGCTAGAGAAATCATTTTTTCAACATTAGAGACTGGGGTGTATTAAAAGATAAATTATTAACTAACAACTAAAAGTAGTCGTAATTTTGGGACATTAAAAGATTGTCGAAAAACAGCTCTTTAATTTGACATTAACTTTATAACTGTAAGTTACATAGAACGAAAGTTATAAGCCGTCAAAAAAGCACCAAAACGTCCTGCACGGTGGGGTTGCACCTTAAAGGCTGGTTCACACATTTGCAACGGTTGCCTTAGCATGCAACCGAAACGACCCTAACGATCCGAACTCCCCAAGAACCGTGACTCATGGATTGCTTCCCGAAGCTACCACGAAGCTGTCATGCTGTGTACAGCGAACACTTGTCTCGGTGACTTTGTCGTTACAGTCTTTTCGGTGGCATGCGAACGCAGCCAACGCAGATGTGTGAACCAGCCTTTAGTGTACAACGCTGTGAACAGACCCGTTGCTCTGGGTCAGGAGGCGCGCAGCGCGTCCGGTAGACTGCGGAAGGCTTACGCAAGACGCGACAATGTTATGACTGCACCACCCGTGTGGCGCTGTAACGTCCGATTTTGGACGTGCCACGTTCACATTTCAAGCATCTGTCAGCATCTGTAAATGCGCCTTAACAGAACGTAAAAAAAAAATATGCAGCTCGCGGCTGCAGCGTTCTATTAAACACTAATTTCATCTTTGCTTTCTTTCAGAGCTTCCGGGAGCACGTATGATTCACTTTACGTGATAGCGAAGCCGAAGCTACTCGCAAAACCACGTCCTCCTGAACGATATGCTCGCATTGCACGAGCGCGCGTGCTTGGCAGGGACGCTAAAAGCTCTCAGTTCTCTCTTGTAGCCTCTGCTACGCTGGCCCTCTATTGGGCAGGAGATAACTATAGGAGGCGCTTTATCGAGCTTGTTGTCCCCACAGCCCGGTGTTTACTAACAAAGCATAATAAAAAAATTGAACCTCGCCTAGCACGGTGTCAGCACGAGCGCTTTGCCCTGACCAGTGCTTTAGTCGCACGAGGAGTGGCCTTCAAATCCTCATCGTCGATGTTTTGGATAAAAAGAAAACAAGAAAATACGGTTTGTTGCCCCACAGTTGATGCATACCGCTAGAGGCATGACTGTTCGATCTCCTCCCCAATAGAAGCATTGCGGCAGCTGTGCATGGGCGCCGCCATAACCGACCTTCAGTTTTCGTTTCCTCTCATTCCGTTTATTTCACTTCGTCATTATCATCGCAGGCCAGGTCACTGCCAGTGTAGGTTTTATTACGTTTTTCTCCTTAGCATTGACCTTTGCGGAGGCTCGTCGACGCCCGTTTCAGTGGTTTGGTATCTCGGTAAGACAAGACTAAGAGAAGGTCGGCAATGGCGGCCGTAGTCTGGCGCGTGTGTAAAGCGCCTATGCCCTATTTCACCTCATCGTGTACCACAGGAAAGGCTACAAGCGGGAGCTCCCCGCTCTGGGGAACATCTCGGCGGCAGGAGCTCTCGTGCATGAAGGACAACTGTCAATGCTATGAGGTCGCGCTTCTAGTCTTCGCTGCAGTACAACATAAGGTGAAACGGAGTATAATAGTTCGAAACGGGAGCCAAATATTCTATTTTGCTCGCCTGGAGCGCTCCTCAAAACTTGAGAGCTACGGGCGTATGCTGCTGGCGCGAGCATGGGGTTTCATCACGCAGATCATTTGCACGCGTTCTCGCGCAAATGAAACAGTAGACGAAGCCACGCACTAGCACCACTAACTTTTAAAGCGTTGCGCGAAACGGACGATATTGGCTTCAAAGTTCAAAAGATCAGTTGGTCGTGGCAGCATGGCTAAAGGCCACGTGCTCAACATTTTATTACTTTATTATAATTACTTTCACGGCCAAGAACAAACGCAGACATACGCTAGCATACGTACGTGGCTCGTGCATGGCCGAAAGCTAGAACGCCTTTGGTTGTGGTCGCGTCTTGCAGACGCTGAAGCCAACATTACATGGTCGCATCTTCCGGACGTGCCCACGCCCCCTTGCGGAGTGCAGCAGGCCTTTGCTAAGCGCAACTTCGTTTTTTTTTTTTTTTTTTGTTGCAGTGGTTGTAGTCACGTCAGAACGCCCAGCTCTGATTGGCTCTGATTGAATCTGATTGAAGGATACTGGGTTGACATCAGGGAAGCTTTACTTGAGGTCTACCTGCAATATTTCCAGTCACAGCCGAGCAGAGCTCGGCGTTCTGATATCACCACAGCCTCTGCAAAGAACCAGACGAACTTGCATTCCTCATTAGATGGCAGTGCGTATATCTATTATCCTTCCTACAACGCCATCTTTCTACCTTCATTAGTAGGGAGTTTTAGTAGATCGTTTTCAAAAGCCCGCTACCTCTACGGTCGCGCGCTTCAAAGCACGCAACGAAGTGGCAGCGCGAGCTCCCTCTACAAATAGGGTGACCCGAAAACACGATCTACTAAAACTCTCTAATAATTTGGCGTCTCGAGAGCTCGTCGCCTGCTTGCGCAGCCAAAGTACTACATACAGGAACGAACCCGTAACGGGGGCTGGTCATTTGCAAAAGACGCCCTGCTCTTGCGCCATCTTATGATTCATACGCGTGGCGTCACGATCAGTATTACCATTTATGAACGACGACCTCAATGGTGTGTGTAAGAAGCACCGCGGAGGCTGGAATCATCGCGTTTTCAAACTAAGACCGTAACAGTTGACAGCCTGACACTCCTCTCAGTTTCGACAATGAAAGCAGAAATCATCCCACAAGAGACTTCACACTGAGCGGTTGGCCAATCGTTAAGGGCGATCAGAGTGACGCTTTTGGTAGCGGACGTCGCCACTACGGCGTGATAAAGAAGCCCGAGTGAGCGTTTCGTAGCTTACGAATGCCAATCATTCATTCTAAGCAGTACAAGTCAAGCTTGAGTTAGTAATTTGTGACAAAATTGCTTCAACGCAGAAATATACACATATCAACTAGCACCCCCAATTACAAATAGAAATTTTTCTACGCAAAGTTATTCCACCTTTAAAGTTGGTCTGAGAGGCTGGGAAGGCTTCGTGTCAGCACTTAAATCGTGACATCAAATGTAATAATTGGGGAAGAGGGGGAGTACAGCTTGTTCTCTAAAGGTACACGTTTGATGGAGTGAGAGCAATGCCCGAGAAGCTAGATCCGGCTGAACAAAAACCAAGAAAAAACGCTCCCCAGTGTGACTTCACGACACTGGATATCGGGGGAAATGTGTGGCTGTTGTCTTTGTAGGACCTTAATTTGCAATTTTTTAATAAATAATTTGAATTTCGAGATCACAAATATGAAGGACACCTCGGCACTTATTATGTGTTTGGAATGCAAAAGCATGAATGTCGTTCTGCTGTTCTCTCAGTTCGTCTGCGGTGTACTGGCGTGGACGGCCACGGTTCGCTACTGCCGAGATTGCGGCCGCCGACGATATAGATGCCTCCGGCGCCGCCAGGTTCATCGGCGCCGAAAGGAGTACAAGCGGCCTAAGGCTCCCCCCCCCCCCCCCCCCCCTCCTCCCCTCCGGAAACGCCTGACCATAGTGTAGTCACAGAGACGTTGCGTTTTTCGTTTTCTTTTAAAAACAAGCGGTTTATTTTGACGATACCCGTTCGTCACCGAGACGGGTACCTACCTTCCGAATCTCGTTCATCTCGAGTCTACCTCCTCTTCTTCTACGTGTCCACACACAGCCTATCTAGCTGACGTCACGCGCCGATGATACCACATCGCGTGGACCGGTTACGGCCTGCGTTCGCGGTTCTCGCGCACACGTGCCGACGGCTCCTGTCGTTGACAACACGGCCATCCTCCATCCCAGTCGCCCCGGCTGGGTCTTCTCGTCGCTGGAACTTGGAACGTTTCGGCGAAGTGATCATCCAACTCACGCTACCTCTTGCTGAGGTTCTACGTCTGCTATATCTGTGTCGCTCTCCGCTCCCGTTGACAGGCCGTCGTCGCTGCTCTCGGTGCTACTCTCAGCGCTGGCCGTGAAGCGCTTCATCTGGTCAACAGCGGCAACACCTTCGTAGAAACGTTGCGCCCGTTGGGTCTCCGGTAGATCTTTCACTTTATACCTATCGGGAGGTACCTTTTCTACAACGATATACGGGCCTCGGTATTTAGGGCGCAGCTTCCGCAACTCGCCCGTTGCGATATCCATTTCTTCAGGTCCCGATGCAGGAGCCCTACTGAGCGCGTCGATGTGCTTCATCTTTGTTGCCTTCGCGCACCCCAATTCCGATAGGGATTTAGCGAAGCAGTCGCGGTAGTCATTAATCGGAGTGACGAGGGCTGTCTTTTGCGAGTCAGAAATAGACGGACTGACATTTACGTCCTCTGCTGCAATCAAGGTTGTCGGCTTTCTTTCGCTGTAGTTTACGTACGCGTCGAGGTTGGTGTTAGCGTCTTCTTCCGTGCACCATGTTCCTCTAGCGATCTGTTCGTTTTCAGCGACGATCAGCGGCGTAGCTGATATGTTAGTTACGGGGATATACAGTTCTCCCAGTTCGTCTTTTCTCAAAACACAGGTCGGGACGTAATGCCCACGCGATTCGTGGATACTGCTATCAATAAAGATGTCTCCGTGGGTTTTCTGTGTCCCTTCTCCATGAGCGGAGCGCGATAATCCCGACGTAGCTTGGAGGGATTACGACCGCTTCTTTGACCCATAGGCTTACGCGTCGTGGAGGCAGGACCGGTATCTTCAGATTGGCCAAAGTCCCGTCCTCATCATCAGACGTGTCACGCTCTTCGAAAATGCGTAGGGTGTTCTTGCGACGTACCACCGTAACATGCGGTTGTTCAGTAAAAGGCTGTCCGACAAGCAGCGGAACAATCTGCACTGCGTCGCGCACCACGTACACCTTGACGTTGGCCTTGGCTTGGTCGACCGTCAATGTTGCTTGGAAACTCCCTAAAGGCGTCGTTTTTCCAGAGCCAAACCCGTTGATTGTGAATGGATGATTCAACGGTTCGTAGGTCACGTTCATCAGCTGCGCTTCGCTTTCTCGTAACGTTACGCACTGGCTTCCCATGTCGACGAAAGCTTTGATTGGCCTGTCGTTTAGAATTGCCTGCATGAAATACTTCTCGTCTGGCGCCATGCAGTCCCACGTCTTGTTACCTTGTTGGGTTAGAACATTTGCTTTCTTGTCACTCGTGTTCGTTGAGTTTCTTTTTTGAAAGCAGCCTTTCGTCTCGTGACCAGATTTCTCACAATTGGTGCATCTTGGTTTTCTCTGAGGTTTCGGGCATGCAGCCGAGAAATGTCCGTATGTCGCGCAATTAAAACAAAGTGGCTCGCCTGTTTCGTTGCATCTTTTTCGTGGAGCCCTGATCGTCGGCTCGTTGTTGTCTAAACCGCGATTTTGACGTTGACCAGTCGGCGGTTGATGGAGGGTTTTGGCCCGAGTCTGCTTGATCACATCGACTCGTTCATGCAGTCGCTTCATGCACCGAAGTAGCTCGTCTGGGGTGGCGTAATCTCGCACGCTCAGAGACCGCACTAAATCTTCGTCTTCTAGTCCAGTGATCAGGTACTCGATGCACGTCCCGTCATCCAGGTTGCAGCGTCGTGCTTTCGCCAGCTTGTCATAAAAGTACGCTTCGATGGTCTCGTGGCGCCCTTTCTTTCTTTTCTCCATGTCCCTGAAGACGTGTTGAAAACTCGATGCCGACGGAAAGGCCTTTTTCATTTCCACTTTCCACTCGTGCCAGGTTCGTTGAACAGAGGTCAAACCGTCATACCATGTCTTTGCAACGCCGTGAAGCTTAGTGAGAGCAAAGCAGGTCGTTTGTCAATCACTCCATTCATAGGCCGCAGCAAGATTGTCAACCTTGTTGAGCCACGCTTCCACCGTAAGCTGGGTGTCCGATGATGGATCATATACTGGCACCAACTGGGCGCTCGTCGTAGCCAGCCGTCCGTCCATAGCGCTCGAAGCCCCCGTTGGTGGGTGGCGTTGTGGTGACTGCGTCGTTTGGAAAAGCTGGGCCGCTCCTTCCAAGGCTTCGCGTACGGCAGTTCGTATCGCGGCTTGCATGAGCACTTGAAAGTCAAGGACTCCGGACGTTGCACCGTCAGGAGCTAGGCCGTGGTCGTTCGACGTCGCGGTGTCCCCGGCTTCCGTCGTCGAATCGTCGTCTTGGCGATTGTCGTGGTCCGAGTGTCCGTCACGCACCTCCGCACTGCGAAGCATATCTGTGGTCGTCGGATCATCCTCTCGTGGGGTCCCCTGCCCTTGTCCTCCTGTCGTTAGCTTACGTCTTCTCGACATCGGGATTTACGTGGACGAAGCTCTCGTCGAGGATCTCGGGTAAAGCAAGAATTCGTAGAGCGCTACTTACGTTGTAGCATTCAATCCGAACGGCTTCTCACGTCGGGGCCTCTCGATCCCACTTCTGAGCTTTTCTGTAGTCACACAGATGTTTCGTTTTCCGTTTTCTTATAAAAACAAGCGGTTTATTTCGACGATACCCGTTCGTCACCGAGACGGGTACCTACCTTCCGAATCTCGTTCATCTCGAGTCTACCTCCTCTTCTTCTACGTGTCCACACACAGCCTATCTAGCTGACGTCACACGCCGATGATACCACATCGCGTGGACCGGTTACGGCCTGCGTTCGCGGTTCTCGCGCACACGTGCCGACGGCTCCCGTCGTTGACAACAATAGCCTCCTATATGCGGACAATGCCTGGCAGATCGCCACGAGAAGCGGCCGCCGAAATGGAAAAGGCGCTGCGGCAGACAAAAGATGAGAAGAGAGCCACGAGACTGGCACCCCGCTGCGGCGAGACGCTGAAACACACTTCTCCAGAGAACGAGTGTGTTTCAGTCCCTCGCCGCTGCAAAAGATTTGCGCTGATGTCCAGGTTCTCCGAGAAAGCTCTTGGATGTTCTGTGTTACCAGATCCTGGCGCTCCAAATCTTCAACCGGCAACCCTATGATACCGTCGTCGAACTGCCATGCTTTGCGAGAATAGAGAAGGATATGGGCCAGACATGAGAGCGGCGGCCGAGCGCGCGCTCTCGTGAAGCAGCCGCCAATGGCTGGGTTTCGTTTAGCCAATGGGAGAATGGACTTTTCTTTGGTGTTCTTTCGCGGTTGTAGAGGCCGCTGGCTCCGCTCCATGGGATGGTTAATGATCTCGCTTTACTAATTTGATCAGGGGGAAGAGTAGAGCTAAAATATTTCAATTGTCTGTTTTGTTTGAGGAGATCCACATAGCGTCGGAGGTCTCTATTAACAAAATTGAAGGTGCCCTTGTTTATTAGGCTAGAGAGTGATTATTATTTTCTAGCAGCATCTTTGGTTTACACAGCTTATTTTGAAATTATTTTCAGCCGAAGAAGCCGAAATGACGGGTAAGCAGATTTCTCTGTTCTAGTTAATGCTTCCTTTTATTTATTTACAGTCAGTTGACACCGGTCAGCCTTTCCAAATGAGGATAGGGCAAGGGACAATACGAGTCATTGGCGGAAGAACTGTTTAAAATGAATTTCTTGAGCTTTCTCGTAGTTTCTGAATCCACCTATACGGCGGAAGGTTAATAGAGAACACTCGTAACGTGTGTTAAGTATATGAATGATGCCTGTCAAGTATTCACTTTCACAAGTGCGTGAACATGCGTATGTATAAGAGCAGCGCAGGTTTTTTTCCTTCACAAATACACTGCTAATTGTTGAAGCAATTTTGTTCCGCCCACTAAAAGTAAAATGTCCCGTGGTTAAACAGCTATGCTGTACTTAGGCAGGATTTCGTTCAATTAAGAACCTGCGTTGTGGTGGGGTAGTATAGCAGGGGGTATCTTTTGCAAAAAAGCGTGCATAAAATATCACTGGAATGTAAAACAGGAGGTATTAATCACAACTTGTAGTAACCTATGCTTGTATTCACCTAAAAATTATACTAAAAGGTTCTACTTCTCGCTGAGCGTTACAAACTGACTCCTCTAAGCGGTGAATTAAAATATTTGTGGTTAAATATTCGAGTAACTATACCTTAAAGCTAATGTAATAATCACCCCCATATATTTTAATTGACGGCACATAGCCTATATGCCATCTTATCAAGACGTATATGTTTCAGACGCTTGAAGCTTTGTGCTTCCCCCGACTACCAATCTTGCAAGAAGTACTTCGAGCAGCCTGATCAATGCGCTAAACTTAATTTATTTCCTTTAATGTTACAACGACTATAGTGTACAAAGATCTATTTAGATAGCATCATTGGAGTAAAAAGATAATATATATGAAACGACTGAAAGATATAAACTATCAAAAACACTTGGACTATGAAAGCACCAATCATAAAACACAAGCCGAACATTTATATTCAATTTTCAATTGTATCTAGAAGAGGTCGCTTTAAAGAAAACTAGTACAACTTAGAAGTAACATTAAGTTACGTAATATCAAGTCTAAGCATAACGTCGCCTGCCTGAAATATTATTTTATCCGTTCAAGTAGTTCAAAGAAACGACAGCAAAAAACTTCGAAAAGACTTGACCCGCGCCGGTTCTGGTATGTGCGGTCACAGTGTCACTCTGAGCTACAGTAAAGTAATTAAAAAGATTATTTCGCCATACTAAATATTTTTAGCGTTCCGTTTTGGCACTTTTTATAGACCGTTCCATTGGGGTCATAGCGGAGAGGGTAAAAGAAAAAAAAATGCACTCCCCCTCGCACCCCGCATGTCGTCCGATCCGCCGAGTGAGCTGTAGCTAGCGTCCGGCTGGCGTGCAAACTCTGTTTAAAATCGCGTCATTTTGGAACTTTCAAGCGCAGATGCGCAGATTTTGGTATGCCAGTTGTCGTGTAATATTATGCTAGATAAAAAGACACACAGGGCCCAATTGCGCTGTTACCTGCGTGCAAATAAAAAAAAAATAGGGAAAACTGTGTCAGATTGGCCCGTCTCTTTGGCAAAAAGTAAATCCGGTTGCTCTACCTTTTTTACTATACAAAGTTCGTACTGTGTAGGCCTTTAGCGACCATGAGTGGAAGTCTGAAATAATAAATAAAACGTGCTCTACTGCCGCAATACACGCAGTACTTGAGGGTAGTACTGCTGGCTGACTCAACTGCTATTTAAGTAATGGAAAAAAGATATGCTAGTTGATCATTTAGCAAAATAGAACAACAGAGAGCTATAGGCTGATTTTGGAGTAGCCACAACTATTCTAAGAACGCGAACCACTTCACAACGGCAGCCACGAGCGAGAGTTCGATGTTCGGTAGAGCCCGCCGATACAGCCCAAAAGATGGAGAACGGCACCATTCCATTTAGCGCTCCCTGGCCGGCATCATTTTGTTCGACCGCAGCGCCCTCTCCACACATCCGGGAAGTTCAGCGGGTTCGGCGGGGTAAAACGAGAGAGAGGGCACGCCGCCGACTCCGCTAGCAGACGACAAACCGGGAGGTTGCCGTTCTCCATCTTTGGGCTGTATCGGCGGGCTGTACGGAACACCGAACTCTCGCTCGTGGCTGCCGTTGTGAAGTGGTTCGCGTTCTTAGGATAGTTGTGGCTACTCCAAAATCAGCCTATAGTTCTCTGTTGTTCTATTTTGCTAAATGATAAACTAGCATATCTTTTTTCCGTTACTTAAATAGCAGTTGAGTCAGCCGGCAGTACTACCCTCAACTACTGCGTGTATTGCGGCAGGAGAGCACGTTTTTATTTATTTCAGACTTCCACTCATGGTCGCTAAAGGCCTACACCAGTACGAACTTTTGTATAGTAAAAAAGGTACAGCAACCGGATTTTCTTTTCGCCAAAGAGACCGGCCAATCTGACACAGTTTTCCCTATTTTTGTTCTTTATTTGCACGCAGGTAACAGCGCAATTGGACCCTGCGAGTCTTTTTATCTAGCATAGTATTACACGATAACTGGCATACTAAAATCTGCGCATCTGCGCTTGAAAGTTCCAAAATAACGCGATTTTAAACAGAGTTTGCACGCCAGTCGGACGCTAGCTACAGCCCACTCGGCGGAGTGGACGGCTTGCGGGGGAGAGGGGGAGTGCATTTTTTTTCTCTTTTACCCTCTCTGCTATGACCCTAATGGAACGGTCTATAGACCGTTTTGCTGAAAGAGGGCGAGAGAGAAAAGGGAAAAGGGCTACCGGCGCTTTCCCCCTTTCTGATTGTGTAGAAAGAGTGAAAGTCCCGGATGAGAGGCTTCGCCGGTGTTGGGTGTCTGCTGTGCGCGAGCTTCGTTCGCACTTTCTTTTCTGTTTTAAACTCGCAAACTTAATTAAAGCCCGAGACTTCGATGGCAACAGTCGCCCGGTCATCGGGACACCATTGCTGGGTCATAGGGTGCACGAATAAAAACAGAAAGCATAGAATACTGTCCGAGGACATATGTAGCTTGCAAGGAATCCAGCAAGGCGAGAGCGGCTGCAATGTCTTTGAACTCCATCGTTTTCCACATGAACCCTGTCTCCGGGGGCAGTGGATTGCGTCCGTAAACCGAAAAGGCGTTTCCTCAACGCCATCCTCTCGACTTCGCTCGGAACATTTCGTGAATGGAGCGCGCACCGAACGCTGTACCGCCGATGAACATGGGGTACGCTCTCAATGTGCGTGCGAGTTTTCTCATGATAACTACTGTTTCAGCTTGTAAAATTTCTTAACTGAATTTATCTTAATAGTGATAATTTGCAGTGGTGACTGAATCGATTTATCATCTACCACGCTTAGTTGAAGGCTTATTTCCGCCGCCGGGTGAGGCTGGAAATTGTTGAAAACGTAGTTCTATTGTTTTTTTTGTTTTTTTTTAATCGCGATCTCTTGATCGCGATTAAAAAAAGAGAGCCGGCAAAAGCGCTCCTTGGAGTGCCGCTGGTGGGTTGTTTCCGTTGACTAAGGCGCTTTGAGGCGCTTGATAGTCGCTGCAGTGAACATCTCGTGTGTTGCAATCTGCGTTTTCGAGGCCAGTGTGCACGTTTCTTTGTTTGAGTCATGGCATCCGCCAGTGTGGCGACGGGGGGAACAGCGGCATCGAACGTGCCAGCTATAGAAATTGGAGGTGAGTACTCAAAATATTGCATCAAATAGTAAAATAATTCGTGGATCCTTCGAGGCTTTCTGCGGTTCGATAAAAGTACATCTAGAGCGTCTTCGTCGTTCATTCACAAGGAAATATAAGAACAGGGACACGAAGATAAAAACAGCACAGGAAGACGATATGTAGCAGCTCCGTGCGTTTACAAAGTTAATTGAGGTTCCCGTTTTGTGTATCGCTTGTTGATTACTACTAAAAACGGCTACGTTGAAATAGGCCCATTGCAAGGAAAAATGTATAAATGGTTCATCATTTCCAGTCATGCGGAAAGCAATGGAGCTAAAAAAACATTCCAGCCGTACTTGCCTTGCCGGATTCCATGCAAGCTACATAGGTCCTCGGACAGTATTCGACGCTTTCTGTCGTTATTCGTGCACCCTATCACCCAGCAATGGTGTCCCGATGACCGGGGGACTGTCGCCATCGAAGACCATGGCTCTAATTAAGTTTGGGAGTTTCAAACGTAGAAGAAAGCGCGAACGAAGTTGGGGCACTGCAGACGCCCAACACCGGCCAAGCCTCTCATCCGGGACTTCCACTCTTTCTACACAATTAGAAAGGAGGAAAGCACCGGTAGCCCTTTCCCCTTTTCACTCTCGCTCTCAAAATGGCGCTACCCACGATAAAACGGTAATTCAAGAAGGTAGGAGAAGCTCCTCCCACAAGTGTGATACGCCCGTTTCAAATCTCTCCGCAGTCGAAAGAAGAGTTCACTGGAAACGCTCCTTGTTCCGCTTCAATGGATTCCCACTTGTCTCCGATCCCACTTTTTAAGAAAGCGACCTTTGTATTCATCGGAGAGGGAACCGAGCCCCTGAACGTGGCCTTTGTATCCATCGGGGGGGAAGCTAATTCCCGAAACTCGTATTTGTTTCCGTCGGTGGGGGAGAACTCTAATCTCCCTCTCGTGGCTTCCACAATGCTAAGTCAAAGTGGAAAGATAAAGCAAATATGTACAGATAGGCGAGACCCTCCTCGCGCGCTGGCCGCGACGTCACGGAAACGGTGAAACGCTATTGGATGCGGAGGTGGCGGAGGGATATCTGATTCCCTTTGAGGGGCATTTGCCGCTACCTTCTTAACCTGTAACTGACTATAGCGGAGTCGGGCGCGTGCCCTCTCTCTCGTTTTACCCCGCCAAACCCGCTGAACTTCCCGGATGTGTGGAGAGGGCGCTTCGGTCGAACAAAATGGTGCCTCCCAGAAAGCGCTTAATGGAATGGTCGACATGACTGAAAAAATATCTTGCTTTGGGCACGTGTCAACCATTCGATACTATATGTCAAGTTTAAAAAAGCGACTTTTAAAAAAATATTGGGAGGTGGAAACGAACTCTTCTGTACATTGGAAAGAGTAATTCACTCGTTGAATTTACATCATTACCATTCGATGTTATACATTTTTATTGTTGTAATAGTTTAAAAACATAACTCACGGTGATTTTTTAACTATTTTTGCGCTGTCAACCGCTGAAGGACGCTAATGTCACCTCGGTAGTTTACCGAAACATTTATCCCCGAGGGTAAAAGTTTAATGCCTATGCCCCAACATACCAAAGAACTTGTCATCATTCGAAAGTATTTTAAGGCTTGCATTTCACGCCAGTAAATGGGCAAATGTTTACGATGCGTCAGTGACACTGTGAAGAGGTTGTTTTTTAATGAAATGTTTGTCATTCCCATGCTCTGAGTACACACGGTTTGCAACTACGATCACACAACTTCGGCAGATAAAAACCGTATGTGCAGCTTAATTTTTTTTAAGCATTTTAAAATGAAGTCAAATAAGCACTAGATATGGAATAAAATTGTTCTTTTCTAGAAAAAAAGTAAGTTCAAAAAGCCCGCACTCAAGCCTCTGCTAGCCGTGCCTACTTACGACGTACAAACGCAGATGACCCTTGAAAAAGAGAAACCGTCTCTATTCTGTCTTTAAGGATGTCCATATTGCATTGATTCTTTTGACTGATTTCCCGCAAACTTAATTGCCATTCTGCCATGTCTAAGCAAATAGAGAGCCCGGTCATTACGACTTCCTTTAGAGCAACCTGCAACATATGTAATTATGTGTTATTTTTTTTTTTTTTTTTGGGGGGGGCGGGGGGTTATGTTTACTTCATAGACCCAACAATGCTGTCTTAGACGTCATAACGTGGGAGTGGCAAAAAAGTTAATGGCGCGTAAGAGCATCTAAGAAACCCCGCGCTCTCTACAGCGAAACACAAATTTCGATGCAACACCCAACAGTTTAACAGATGTCTGTACGAAGATTACAAATAGACAATATAGGGTGGTTCACGTCTCCGGGCTCGATCTAAAATGGACCGTAAAAATCGACTCCTGCACGTAGCCATCTAAAACGTTTCGTCAAAGGTATATTTGACAGGTCGGTTTTTTCTTGTAAAATTACAAAGCGTAGTTCTCCTTTAGTAAAAAATGGGACCAAGAAACTTGCCAGGGCCTACGGCGGGCGGTGACCCAGACGACGAAGTCCAGTAGCGGGCTGTATTTGCCGTTCGTATTGATAGATGGCGTCGGGAGCAGCGTCTGAAGGCGCAGCCGACCAGCGAAAGATAGCAGACGACATGCAGCCGAAATCCGTTGGCAGCAAAAGCACCGCCGTTATGCAGACGCGTTTTCTACTTTAAGTTTTGCTTTTATTGTTCGCAATCATTTTTGAACCGAAGGTACATTTCAAACAGATTATATTCATTTTAATAAACCACGGTGGTCGCGAGCCGTCGCGATTAGGAGGTAGCGCCATCTATCAATACGAACGCCAAACGCACCCCGCTACTGGACCGCTGTCGTCTGCGTTGCTGCCCGCCGACCCTGGCAAGTTTCTTGGGCTTATTGTTTTCACAGAAACAGAGCTACGCTTTGTAATTTTACAAGAAAAAACCGTCCTCTGAAATACACCTTTGACGAAAAGTTTAGATTGCTACGTGCAGGCATCGAGTTTTACGGTCCATTTTAGATCAAGCCTGGTGAATTGAACCACCCTCTATATAAGAAACTGTAAACGGCTTATTTTTCGCGGGCTCAATATTTTTCGATTTAGGTCCAAGAGGAAGTTCCGGTATAACTAGAGAATTCAAATTTTCGCGACTGGGTGGGATCTCAATTTTGGCTCCAATGTGTTTATATTTTACCGGAATATTTCGCGAGACCTATCTTTCGCGAATTGTAGGCGATTCGCGAAGTTCGAGAAAACTAGGCCCTAGCGAAAATTAAGTCGTTTACAGTACAGGGTGTTTGATACTAATTCGAACAGATTTTTCAAGGGGGTAAGAGTTAGACAAGTGCTGTCTTCTCCTCACATTTATTGAATTAGGTGGACACTAGTTGATAGAATATTTATCACGGTATGTAGTAGTAAATGTCTACAAGATCAGCGCAACAACCAATCAATATGAAAACATGTGTTTCCGATGAGAACTTATGTTTTTGATATCCAACCTTTGTGTATCTACTTTCGGATATCGATATTTTTTTCGATATCGATCCTATCTATCCGGATATCTAACTGGCCAACTAAGTGGTCGCGCGCTGCTAGGAGCGACCTCGCTAGACTACCCTAACCTATTAAGATGTTAGAAACATATGTTTCAGATTTCTGAAAAGTATTGATATTAATAATAGAGAATTCATAATCGATGAATAAATTGATCATCGACCGATGATTGATTATCGACGATGATCGATTATCGGATGGACCCATTTGCCAATGCCTGTGACGTCATGTCACGTGACATCTGTGAATCTTGTTATTCCTCCGAAAACACTTGTAACAACCGAACTAGTGACCTTTCGTACAGTAGTCCGACGCGGTACCTCCCCTCTACGGGCACTTTCTTTTTTGGGCTCTCCGCTACGAATACAACTGTCTCTGTGGTGCTTGGACTTCGTGTGCAGTCGTGGGAAGTGCGTCGACTCGCCTCTCTTTTACGCTATGTCAAGCTCATATTATAGTTGGTGATACTTGTACAAGTTGGAGCTTGAGATCTACTCGCGATAAAAGTATTGGGACATGCCGCCGGATGGCACTATGTGCACTTTGGAATATCTGGTGATATTCCCACAAGGTGTATGTAGCTTGAGGAGTAATCATTGGAAAGTGTGGGGACATGTCTCTGGATATAGCAGTTTTCAATTTGGAATAGTTGGTGATATTCACACAATGTGTAACTTAAGATTTACTCGTGGAAAAGTGTAAAGACACGCAGCTGGATGTCGGCATGTCCGGTTTAGAACACTTGAATATATTCCACCAAGATGTCGTGAGTAGCGCGACTAATCGCGTCATTTGTGTGTCGCCGCTTTAGCAATCAGCGTAAGTCATTTCTCGCTCTATATTGTCACAAATGGCAATAGATGAGGCGATGAAAACTGAAGCAAACTAAACGTTTAACGGGGCGAACTTGTGCCCAAAACAAAATAGTACAAGGCTAGCGTTGCAGGCATCGAAACAGCAGGATCGTACGCCGGGGCACGACAGCCTTTGGCTCGCTGCGCGAAGCCCCTTACGTACACACGTGGGCTTCTAGAATAATCGGCGCAAAAGGTTTGACGCGTAGAGCATTTGGAACTAGAATAAACGATAATGTTCACTCATTAACCAGGACGCCACATTTGCAGACATAACAAAAAGACGCGTCCGCTCCCAGGCATTGAACCTCGAGCCCTGTGAGTAGGAGCAAAGGACGATAACCATTCGGCCACGGGCGTGCTTGCTTGCAGACGCGCGTGGCAATGTATATATTCTCCGTAAAGGCTCCGCCATTAGTTTTGAAAGCGACACGACATCAGGCATCAAATAGCTGTCATCATGCTTTCCCTTCCAGTCATCTACATCATTTTCGACGGACTCGTCTCAAACAAACCCGTACAGCAAATGCACACTCGAGACAAGCTCGAATGAAGACATGAAAGTTCATCGATGTTATGACTCTTTTGGCAATACGTGCCTGGAAGAAAGTGTATTATCTTGAAAGTATTGGCATAATCTTGGACAAAAAGCAGAATCGCAACCTAAATAAAACAATCTCTTAACAAGGCCGACGTTCACGTCTTGCGGAAACATGACCTACAGTATAAAGGCACTTGCAGTATATGTGAGTGGATGTATCTCCGTCGGTGTCCATTCAATGTGTATCAAATCAGACAATTGGGTCGGAGGGAAACCCTTGATGTACGGGATAAATTTTGGTCACGAGGTACCGTTGCGCCTCTTAGTCTTTTGGAATAAAGAGTAAAAAACACTTTAAGTGTCTGTGTGTACGTGTGTGTGTGTTTGTTATGCAAATCTCCAGAGTGTATTGAAAAGACTCAATGCAGTGTGAATAACATGATCGCGTACATTTTTAATTCTGTTTTTTTTTTTTTTTTTTAATTTACCTTTCCTAACACAACTGTTGTGAGAGGAATCGTAGCCTCTCCATTTCGCGAGGTACTGGAAACTAGTTGCACGTAGTTTTCTCAAAATCTTCTCGATTATACAGGCCTTGTTTCGGAGATGAAAACACATTGGAACTCAGCTTCGTGGAAGGAACCGAGAACGACCATTTTCTCACCATGTCGACGACGTAAGCCGCGCGCGCAGCTGGCCAAGTAGGCAGCGCGCGCGTGGCCTAACGGTTATCGCGCTTGCCTTACACGCAGAAGGCCAGGGTTCGATTCCTGGCCGCGGCTGCACATTTTTGTTGACACTGTAATGTGATGTTCTGGTGAATTCGAGAAGCGTCCTGCTGATTCGAGGTTAGAATGTTCTACGCGCCGAACCTTCTACGCCAGCGTTCGACTCTGCTGCTACGCCAACTTCGACGCCCGCGACGCTCTGTTATTATCTTTTGTACCCGTTGATTTTTGGCACAAGTTCGCCACATTAAACGTTTATTTCTTTCTGTGTAGTTATTGTTCTTTTGTTCACCACCCGTGACATTTTGGTGGAGGTGCGGGGTACCGCATGCCCGTGCAACGTTCCCCTCCAAGGGCCCGCAGTGCAAGTCCGATCCCGAGCCTCCGAGGACCCAACGAAGAGAGGACCGAGACCCGATCAAGTCGCCGCTACCTCGGCCTACCCCCGGAACTTGGACCACTGCCGGACAGGACAAAGAAGGGGTCGAAGCCGACGATGAGCACCACGTCGCAGCCAGACGGAACGCCACCGACGTCCATTGTATACGTGCAGGCCCCACCAAGGACGCCGCCGAATTTCAGTGGCAATTTTCATGAAGATGTGGACGACTGGTTGGGCCAGTACGAACGTGTCGCACGGTTCAACGGATGGGGTCCTGAGCAGAGCCTGCAAAATGTCTACTTCGCTCTGGAAGGCACTGCACGCACCTGGTTTGAGAACCACGAAGCGTCAATTTCGTCGTGGCAAGACTTCCAGGCGGAGCTTCGACGTACTTTTGCCAGCCATCAGCGATGTCAGCGGGCCGAAGAACTTTTTCAAGCAAGAAGCCAAGGGCCAAACGAGAGCGTCACAAGTTTCGTAGAAAACGTTCTCCGCCTCATGAACCGCGCCGACCCAAACGCTCCTGACGAAAAGAAGCTGCGTTTCCTGAGGCGAGGGGTGAAAGAGACCATCTTCGGAGGCCTTGTGCGGAACCCGCCTATCACCGTCCATGACTTCATCACGGAGGCAACAAACATCGAACGTGCCCTTCAAGCACGGGCCTCCCATTACCAGCGACTTCCCGGCGTCGCGGCCCTCTCGACTTCCAACTGCAACAGCCCGGACTCCGCGAGATTATCCGGGACGTCGTGCGGGAGGAATTTATTTCAAAGGAGTTCAGCGATTTCTTGAAGACACGTGGCATCAAGCATGCAAAGTCATCCCTCTACCATCCCCAAGCTAAAGGACAGGTAAAGCGGTTCAATCGAGTCCTTAAGACTGTCATTCAGTTGGGTTTTGTCCAACATTGTCCGCTTTCTGAAGCCATTACGGAACATCTCGGTGCTTACCGAAGTGCTCGTTATGCAGCGACAGGAGAAACACCAGCATTTCTTCTACATGGTCGCATTCACCGAACGCGACTGCATCTCCAAGGGTGAGTGACCCTGAGTCCGCCTCCCTCCACGTTTCATTCAGGGAGAACTTCCTGATAGAGTCAAAGAGTATCAAACAAAAATGAAAAAGTATTCAGATGCCAGACGAGCAGTTAACCACCCCGCTTCTGCTCCTGGTCAATCAGTGAAGGTGTTCAAACCCAACCTTACAGCAAAAATGTGCAACACATATGCTCCACCGCAACGCATACACGAACAAGTAGGACCAGCCACATATAGACTAGATGACGGAACCACATGGAATGCAGCCAAGATGACACGTACAACATTGAAACCTCCACAACTAAGCCTTTGTGGCTTATTGATGACGATATGTTCCCCAAACCGGTAAACGGGGCTCCAGCTATAAGTCTGGGCTAGGTGCCACCTGAGGGTCCGACACCTACGATTGGGCGTGCTGCGGCCCCCAGTGTCACTCCTGCTTTTGCGGCCCCTGCTGCCGTTCTTGTTCTTAAGGCCCGCGCTGCCGTTCCTGTTCTTGCAACCCCTGATGCTGTTCCTGTCCCGACGGCCAAAGACTTCGTCCACCCCGCGGTGGCACCCGGTCCAGTCCATGTTTCAGTGATGCATGGCGTCGTCCACCATCCTGCGGCCCTGGCGCCGCCCCATTTCCTGTGGTGCCAGGCGACGCCCATCGTCCTGCGGCTTCTGCAGCTCATGTTCCTGTAGTGCATGGTGCTGTCCATGTCCCGGTGGTACCCGATGCCCTTCCCCCTCTTGTTGTACCCAGTACCATCCCTGTGGTACCCGGTGCCATTCCTGCCACTGCTGTACCGTTCCAGACGCTGGGGTTCTCGGTAGCATTCCCGCCACTCCAGTCCCCGGTACCGTTCCAGCTTCCGACTTCCAAGTGACTTTTCGCGCCTCGTCGGTTCTTGTCCTGCCTGCCGTTCTTGCTTGCGCCGGCTCATCATAGTGATAAACTCGCAAGCAACCGACCCGCTGGTGTCGAATTTCCGCTTGACACACGCAACCGTTCGCCAGCTAGTAAACAGATTGCTTTAGAGCGAAGAGCGCAAGCAGCAGAGATCAAGTACAATGCATGGTGTCAAATTCTTAATTGTGGAGGCTGTGACAGCCTTTATAATCACCGGTCATTGTATTCGCGAAGACGAATATTTAGGTGTTTTTCTCGGAAACGGTAACCTGTCATTTGTGCGACGTAGGCGTGATAAAAAAATATATCAACGCAGAGGCATTACTAGTTCATCTGGCTCGAACACATAATGTTCACTATCGAGATTTTATTTATTTCGAGAGCACCTCTGCGCTATAGAACTGACGGACATTCGCTGTCTCTTCAGAGCGTGCCACTACACGTGAAGTGAGAAAACATATTTCAAACACGCTTATTTTTAACATACATTTTCATTACACGAGCCCACTGCTGCCGCCAACCCAATAATGAAGAACCTCCTGCTCAAGCTTAACTTCCTGCGAGTGTCGTCAAACTTTGTTAAGATGAATCTCATTGTGACTGATTTCAAGCTGCCTGTGTCAGCCATTGGACGTTTAGATCCACGTTATGGGCCGTCCGTCTTTGTATCCCTCCAGCTGGCCGACGAAATTGCCAGGGTATTGTCTCCTAAACACTTTTAAGAGCTCAGTGACGAACAGCTTGAAAGAATGCGTCACATGATGGAATCAGTTCTGCATAAAGGCAAGGGTGACGGGCGGCCCCCGTCATTGTGTTCTCGAAGTCAAATATTTAGGTGTTCTTCTCGGAAATGATAGTCTTTCATTTGTGTGACGAAGGTAAGGTGTAGCAATATCTTAAGGCAGAGGCATCACAAGTTCATCTGGCTCCAATACATAATGTTCGTTATCAAGATTCAATTTTATATTGTGAGCACCTCCGCGCTTTTCGAAACTTTACGGTGCGCTATGATATGCATCCGCACGAGCGCAATAAAGAGGTTCACTACGTCTTTACTCTGTTCCGTCATAACTCCAATGTAATGTCGAATGTTTTTAAACGTTACAAAATGCCGCTGCGTTCTTTCTTTTTTTTTTTATGTTAGTTGCAGGACTGACACGACCCACCTCCAAGGGCGAATTTGACTTTAGCGTGCCTTACTTTCGCTCTTCCGATCACACGATCTGGGCCGAGGAAAACATCGTCAGCGCCCTGCAAGTTGCCGGCGTGGAGATAAACGCCCTCCTTGATCAGTATCAGGAATGTAAGTCGGGTTTCGCGTTCGTCGCCATTCACCAATGTGGCATCACAGTTGGGCGTTTTGTTCCCCAGACGGTCGGATGCCCGAGTTTCACTTTGCCGAAGGAACTGGCAAACGAACAGTGTCTTTTGAATCTGAAGGAGCAAATGAGGGAATCCAAAAAAGAAATGCTTCCCCTTTTTCGTGCTTGTGGGGCTGCATCCCGCTTAACGTAAAACGAGAGCTTTCTCATACAGGGTTCATCTGAGCAAATATTCGTTTCCTATAAACTATCCAGTGGCGTTTTCAGAAGATGTAGAGACTTTCGAAAGTAAAATATCACGTGTCCATCAACGTGTATGGCTACGAACAAGAAACAAAAAAAAAACGTTCGTGTATCCTTTCAAAATCAACGGTCACGAGTTTGAAAAGCATGTCATTTTGCTTTTGATCGACGATCACTTCGTCCTCAACACCATCTTCGTCTGGCTTTTCGAAAATAGTGCTAGCTACCAATTTCGCTGTGAGAGATGCATGATGGGCTTTCGTTTTCAGTCTTCACCAACCAGGCATTTCGCGTTGTTTAAAGAAAAAAAAAAAGCCATTCCTAACGGTCTTACTAAGAAAGGTGACGCGCATTAATTCCGTAGCACACACCCCATGAAGCCTTTTCCATACTTCTGCGGCTACGACTTCTAGGCCATCCTGAAACCGGAAAACACGAGTCACGTTTACGAGAGCCACGTACCCAGCTCGTTCTGTATTCTAATGATTCGTTTTATGGCGTCGTTTTAGACGACGTCAACGCCTATCTTTTTATTGAATCAAATTTGCGAAGTGAAATCGTGCAATGTGCAGTTCTACATGCGAGAGCTACTGTTCCAACTAACGACTCGTTCGATCCTAACAAAGAAGCTTCTCAAATATTAGACCTCGATGTGAACGGTCTTTACGCTTCAACGATGAGTAAACCGCTTCCATACGGCGACATCCGATCGCTCGACCGGGAGGAAATCGATGCCCTTCAGCCTGGTCAGCTTTCAGACAACTCACCCACTGGTTACATTTTGGAGCTAGACCTAGATAACCTGCAGGAACTACACGACTCGCATGCATCCTTTTCTTCGGGTCCGGAAAAACGAGGGGTTTCTTTCGAATATTTTTTTTTGCGTTATCAAAAGGCGCTAGTAAAAGAAAATGTATCCACCCGAGAGAGAGTCTGAACGTAAGCTTCTTTTAAACCTATTTCCCAAACGTAATTAATTTATTGATTTCCGTAACCTAAAGTTGTACCTGCCACTAAGGTTAAAGTTGAAGATGATTTATCGCGTCCTGCAATTTTCCCAGCAAGCCTGTCTAAAAAAAAAAACTGCTGACTTTATTCACAATTTGCGCGGGCAAGCTACAAACACTTTTCAGAAGAACCTGTAAAATCTCTTTATAAACTCAATCTGCCTAAAGACGATTGAAAATCCGCGCCAGTACTACGACCTGTCGTTAGCGTTTCCGAGAACGCATTAGCGTAAACTCTGCAAAAACCTAAACTCAGGCAATTTACAGCAATCGGTCCGAACGTGGTCGTAATTTAATTTTCACAGAAAACTTTGCACTTGTACAGCAGATTTCAGTATCCTAGAATCGTCAAAAATCGTCATGTAGATAGTATGCAAAAGGTAAGGGCGCAAACCAGCTGGTGGTGGTTAAACATTTCGACAAAAACCCCGAGACTGGGACAAAAAGGGACGGACAAACACAAAGTCTCAGATAGTATGCACCTTTTAGATAGGTATGCACCATTTATCGCGTCAATGAGGTGTTCTCTCAATTCGTAGATAGGTATGCACCGTTTATCGCGTCAATGAGGTGTTCTGTCAATTCGTAGAAGCCCTCGAGGACCTCGATTCGGTCCTGTGCCATGACGTGTTTAACCCTTGTCAGCTCTATCTCAACTTCCTCATCGAACGTCTCTTCCTCAACGGGACGGCTTACCGTAAGCTCACCTATTTCAAATACTTGTTTCGAAAGGCCGAGCTTTTTGCCTAAAAGTGACGACATCTGCGAACCATTGTTTCTGTGTAAGATTCTTGAATAATGGCTTTCTTTTCGATCGAGGCTCGCGATGGTACCAAACAGTTCTCATAACCCACTTCTCACTAACGAGAGAACTTCTTGTTTTGCAAGAATTCGAATATTGTTTACCATTTTTTAGACCACCTGAGACTGGGTGGAACAAACATGACGACGTCTCAGATGAGACGTCGTCGTGTTTGTTCCACCCAGTCGCAGGTGGTCTAAAAAATGGTAAACTTACACCAGCTCGCCTGCGCCCTAACTGTTTTTTCGAATATTGTGTTGGATTCTACTTTCCCGGCGGCCGTTGGTCTGACCAAATAGATCTCGTTAGATGGCCACGTCACACTCTTGATGCTAAATAGAAAACATATGACCTCTACGCCGACTTCATACGGTTCATTTAATGAGATGGGTTGGACAACTGTACCTTAAACTTAGTTAAAGTAGTATCTGAAATATTTCAGTGAAGGCATTCGAGAAGAGATGCAGATAAACTTGATCGTTCATTCTAAAGACCGATCGTAAACTCGGTCAACATGAGACTGACCGGACTGATGGGGAGGTCCGATCTCTTCTATCGGGTCGGACGAAAAGAAAGAAAGACATATAAGTAGCGTTGTTAATTTATTTCCACGAGCCCACGCTATCCGCAGTGACCAGCCTGTAGCGAAGAACATCCGAGGCCAGCGGATGCACGTAGGCTGCGTCTATGTGATACTTGCACTGCATTGACCGCCTGATAATATGCACTCTGTCCGAGAAGAACTACACCACGTCCGAATTTTCCGCTTCGGCCACTCTGGAAAATAATGGCTCACCCATTCCGAGGAGCACGTGAAAGGACCCTCGTGCGTTGGCCACTCCTTGTCCTTACACTTGTAGTGCTCGTAGACGCAGGAAACTACCCGGAACACAACTGGGTCCCCTTCGTAGGGAGGGAACTTTCCGAACACAATCAGGTCGATGAGCCGTTCCAGTGCAGGTACAATGAAGTCGTTGCTTGTCTTGCGTTCTCCAGCGCAGACTTCTATCTCGTTCCAACGAGTGTGTTCTCCCGTGCAAGTGGTCTAACATCCGCTCGCAAACATCTCGACAGCTCGGTCTTCACCACACGAATGACGGAGTGCGTTCGTTGCCTGGGACTTACGACACCTTGTGAAATAGTCAATAGATTGAAGGTAACCGATGAGATAAGGCGCGACTCGCGACGTTTTGTGGGAATATCACTAGCTGTTTCAAACTGGACATGGCGACATCTAGCGACGTGTCCTCACACATTCTTACGAGTACATTTGAAGTGACACGTTGTGGAAATATCATTAGATATTCCAAATAGGGTGCCTGCATGTCTGTCTGTCTCAGGGTGAGGACATCTATTGTTGCCTTGAATGTGCCAGCGTGTGACGCTCTCGCGCACTTGGTGCGTGACTTGGGCGGTAAAATGGCGGCTGTGCATGAACCAAAGCTACGTGCTCGAGCAGAGTGACACCGGAATGCGCGCACTTCAAAATGCATTAAAAAAAACGATTGGGCGGAAAAATGGCTGAGATGTTACCACCCAAGCAAAAGCGCGCGTGTGAATGAAGGCACTATAATTCCAAATTGCACATAGCGCCATCCAGCACCGTGTGCCAACACTTTCCCACGAGTATATTTCAAGCGCCACCTTGTCGAAATATCATAATCTATAATCTCAACTTCATATAGCCTAATAGAGCGGCGAGTTCACGCACTTCCCACCATTACACATGACGTCTAAGCATGGCAGAGACAGTTCCTTCCACAGCGGCGAGGCACCGTGTCGTAGGTTCGTGGGGATGTCGTGTCATAAATAATGAGAACGAGACCGTTGGCTTTGAGAATTGTTTAAACAAAGAAGATATAAAGAAAAAAATTTACAGCAATGGTATTAGCAAAGGTTCTACAAAACTATTTAGAACAGCGATATCAGTAGATGTTACACACGCGGCTTCCACAGTTCTTAATGCCAATAAAAAATGTTCGTCATACGTGGGGTCTTGGGGTCTTCTGTCTTTGCGAAGGTGGAGATGGCTGAGCGGGCGAAGTGTTGGGTTCCGGGTCTTCAGAAGTCCGGACGAACCAAGCTAGGGCGGAGGGCAGGCTGCCGAGTCTCTGAGTTCCCGGCCTTGTGGAACCAGGACGCACTCAGCGGGAGCGGTGGCCAGGCCAGCGCATTCTTGAGTTCCCGGCCTAGTCGAACCGGGACGAACTCAACGGTCAGCCAGCTCCTCCGGCCGCTTCTACCTCTTTTCGTTCTTTTTCGCTCGTGCCTTTTCTCCGGCCGTCGACGGTACACCTCCTGGCACGCGGGGCCACGTCATGGCGAAAACATCTGTAGCCCGGTGATGGCTCTCAGCCGCGCACATCACACACCGCGTCGTACTACTGAACAAAAGGTCGCTGTTTCGACGCCAGCCGAGGAACAATAGCCAAAATTATTTTCGGAGCAATATTAAAATTTACAGATGTCGCATGACTTGACGTCACAGACATTGGCGAAAGGGTCCATTCATTGACCGACGATCGACTATCGACAGATGATGGGCTATCGCACGATGATGGATCAGCCGTCAATAAGCAATTTATTGATCAATAACCAATTGTCGAAAAGCAAAAACTGTTTCAGATATCAGAAACGCAAGCTTCTGATATTTGAACAGGTTAGGATAGGATGAGCTGGCGAGGTGACTTACGTCCCACCTAGCAGCTCGCGAGCAGTTAGCCAGTGAGATATCGGAATACATAGGATCAAGGGCGAAATAAAACATCGATATCTGAAACTAGATACCCGAAGGTTGGGTATCAAAAGCATATCGATATCAGAAACATGCCGTCTCATCCGAAATACATGTTTTCATATTGATAGGTTATTGGGATGATTGTGTCAACGTTTACTACTACTATGGTAAATTAGATCCTCAACTAAATTTCTTAACTGCGTTAACCATTTTTAGTTGTGGGCTATTTTTAACCCTGAAATGCTTAGTTATTGTCTAAATTATATTTTTTGCAGTCATAACTAAGTTTTTCGTCACACACAAAAAAAACTTCAGTGCTGCCATTTATTGGCAGAGCCGCAAACTAAGCCATACGCGAGCCTGGTTCGTCCAAAACGGTTGAGTGCGTGAACCGGGGAAAGCAGACGAGCTATACTCGTCCTGAAGGGTTACGGCAGGGGTTATTTAACTTCTAAATTATTGGCTTTATATCGGATCATGTTGAAATTTATATATTGCCACGCGCGTCTCCGAGCTAGCGCAGCCGTGGCCGGATCCTACTTCCGGCTTTGGAGCAGAACGGTCGCCTGAATCACGAACTTCCAATGATCAGCGTCATCGACCGTAACTGGACGTGGTTCTCAGATTACGTTGACCGAGTTTTACATGATTGTACTGCCTTCGCTGCCAAATGGTAACGCCTCCAAGAATTCTGTGTTTCTGTATTGTGACCTAAAGGGCCGGTCCTACCGCGTCCAGGATTAAAGCACGACCTGGAAAGATGTGGCATCACCATGGAAGTAGCGGTCATCGGTGCGTTGCAGATGAACTATATCTGGATGATAACTTTTCATCCTAGTAGTCATTCCGGGAAGAGCGCCGCTACGTCTTTGATGCAAGCGAACCGGGCACATCAGCAGGGAATGCAGGGTTCCACGCTGTGCGGAATGCCACCGCTTCGGTTACGAGAGGAACGCATGTGTGAAGACATATGGGACAGTGATGGGGGGCCAGATGGACGAAGAGTCCTCTGAATTTTTTTAGTGGAAGCGGACGAGGCGGAAAATTTTGCCAAGGTGTTGATGGTGGAACCAGCAGGTCCGACAGCGAAGACTCCAGAGGAAGACCAAACGCCGAAAAGTGAAGGAAGCTTCCACGCACTCCGTTGTGGGCGAGGCACGCTCGTCTCACGACCACGAAGGGGCAAACACCACCGAAACAGGGGCAACGACGGCTCCAAGGGCGGGCGTCCAGGAAGGGCGGATGCTGGTCTCTCCGTCTGTCTGAAAACCTTAATGACAGGTATATTACAGGGAGGAACTTTGAGGTGGCCTGGGGGGGGGGGGGGGGGGGCATCTCTCACAAACACTAGGTGGGCTCCTCAGTAAAGGAGCCCATTGGCGACCGCCGCGGCTAGGGCTCGGTCGACCAGGGTCTCATGGCTCGCCACTTCGGAGCAGCCGAGCAGGGCTGCCTCCCAGTCCTCCCAAGTGGGGTTGGGTTTTGGGAAGAGATTCGAGGTTAATTGGCATTCCCAGACCATGTAGAAGATGTCCGAAAACGTCTCCATACAGTGCGGGCATTTTCCTGTGCATCTTTATCCCGTAGTCGGCTTATTACCTCTTTTGCAAGCATCCAGAAACAATCGACCATGTTTTCATTCTTTGTTGGGATGCCCATTTTTTTTAGACATACTTCTGCGCACCTTAAGAAAGGACTTCTACGTAAGCCCCTATAAAATACGATCTCTTATTGGAAATGACAACTGTGTGCGTCATGATATATCTATGCTCCTGGAATTGTACAGCAGATGGAAGTGAGGCATGCGGAACCTGACGCCAAAGAGGTTAGGGAGTACTTTGTGCATTTTATCGCGAAACTCAAGAATGTTTACATAGCTTCAAAGTTGGTAACCGAGTAAACCGAATTGTTCAGAGCAATAGAAAACATGCTGCCAATTTAGACAGATGTCTCCGAAAAAAGTTCGAGGGACACATATACGCCCCACATTTCATGTGATGTAAATCTTGTTTTTATCTTATGAAATAAAATAAAAAAGAAAGCATCGGTGGCCGAATGGTTATCGTGCTTCGCTCCCTCGTAAAAGGACGAGGTTTGATGCCTGAAAGTGTACGCACCATTTTGTTATTTCTGTAAATGACGCGTTCTGGCGAAATTGAGAAACCTGTAATTTATTCAAGGACCGAGTGGTCTACGCGCCGCACCTTCTACGCTGAGTGTTCCAGAAGCCCACGCGTGTACGAAAGGGGCTCCGTGTGGTGAGCAGGTATCGGACTCGCCCCAGCGCTCGATCCCGATGTTACGCCGCCATCGACACCTGCGACGATAGTCTTCTATCTCGTTTTCGTCACAGCTGTGCCCCATTAAAGGTTTAGTTCAGTCATTCGTCGCCTAATCAAGTTTCATTCGTAACAACATTGACGGAAATTACTATTGGAGGCTACAAGAATTAAAATATTTTGCGAAATTGTCGTAGCATTTGTAAGATATTATTTGATCAATGTTTTAACATGATTTGAAAATTGCGCGCCAAGGAGCGCCGCAAGCCCTACCCGCATTCACATTTAGAAGAGTGGCGTAGATGTTCCCATGATGTCGTCACTACCTCGGCAGCTTGTCATTCGTGGATACGCCGACTACAAGAGTGAGGAGGTCACTGACGCGACTGCGTCCCTCTTAGCATCATTGTAAGCGAACCTTGCGACAATTTTTAAGTTGGGCGAAAAACCGCGAGAATTGATGGTCAATATCTAATAAACCATTACGTTTTCGGAAAATATCCTAATTGTTCTACAGTCTAGTAATTTTTGCAAATACTGCTATTGCAACATTGCCCCTGAAGCCAATAATTAAGGAGTTAAATAACACATCTTACTTAATTCGCCAACTTTTCATGACGACTATCCTCTCATATAATGACCCCCTATCCTTATAAGTAAGGGGTGTCACAAAAAAAAAAAATTGCACAATCTTTTTTACCGCAAAAATAAACTAGGCATCGCCGAACGCTCATTCTCCGCGCAGAGGTAGAGCTAAAGTTCACAACCAGATGCCAAAGTTTCAGCCTGATCCGATAACTTAATCACAAGTTATAACTGATTTTCATTAAATTTCAATGGGAAAATGGCGGCCGACGGAGGTTTCGAACACAAGGTGCTCTATGGCACCAGAAACCGAAAACGGGCGAAAATGGGCTCCATTTTCCCATCAGAATTTTCAAAAAATCACTTATAACTTTTGATTGAATTATCAGATCGGGATGAAACTTTGGCATCTGGTTGTGACCTCTAGCTTTACCTTGGGGCGGAGAATGGGCGTTCGGCGATGCCTAGTTTATTTTTGCGCTAAAAAAGACCATGTAAATTTTTTTTTTTTTGTGACACCCTGTACACGGTGAAGACTGCTCTCGTTTAGCGTTCATCCTTTTATTTTTCTAAGCAAACCTGTTCGAATTAAAAGGAAACGCATTGCATATGCTATGTTAACAACTGACCAAGGACTGAAAAGTATTTCTATTTTTATTTTGCGACATTTTGTCTTCCAGTATTTCATTCCAGCGCTAATGGTGCATGGAGAACACGAGTTTTTGATGTAGTCGAATTTATATGTGAGAAACATAGTTTCTTCAGCGATCCCGTCTGCGGGAAATAAAGTCTTTCATTGATCCTGCATTGCTCATAGGGAAAAATATGTAGAAGTGTTTATCAACAGCTAATTTATAAAAAGAGTTATACCAGCCAATAACTTTCATATTGTTACGCTAATAGAAAATCTTGTAGTTTGTTTTAGGTTCCAATACTTGGATATCAAGTGTCGAAGAATCCTTATATTTACCTGCAAAACTTCAGATTAATTGATTATTAGAGGAGCGATACTTTAAATATGTTTAGTAGATATTCAACAGTCGCTTCGGCGAGCGGAGATGAACCTGCCTCTTTTGTCAATTTCCCCGCCACAATTAGCGGGAAAATCTGAATTGGCAAGGTGTCACGTAATATCAATTTCCCTGCCAAATATAGGAGAAAACGAACTTGGTGCATAGGGCACGTGACGTCATTTTCCCCGCTAAGTTTAGCTTGGAAACTGAATCGTCTAGGTGACGTGACAGCAAATCACGTGACGTTCAGCAACCCCCTAAATTTACCGAGGAAACTGAAGTGTAGGGGACGTGATGGCAACTCATCATAATTTAGGGTCTGAAATGTACTCCTGTGTAGATCACATGACGTCAATTTCCACGTAAAACAAAGCGGTGGAACTACATTGGTGTAGGTCCCATTAAGTCAGATTCTTCGTTAAATTTAGATGGGAAACTGAACTGGTGTGCAGGTAACGCGGTGTCAATTTCCCTGCAATATGTAGCGTCGAAACAGATTCGACCTGAAGGTTACAAGATGTCAATTCCTCTCCCCCCTCCCCCACTTACAATTGCCGGGGAAATCGAACGGTCACTTAGGTTAGGTGCAGTTAAAATGCCCGTTAGGTTTTGCCAGAAAATGCACAGACGGATGGACGAATGGACAGATTTCTGGAGATTTAGGGGTTCTGTTAAATCCGTTATTTGCTTTAATATTAACGATGGTTTGTGTTCTGCTTTAGGTAGGCCGATTTGATTTATATTTTTAATTACTAGATCTGTCAATCAATGACTTGGCATCATTTCAGATGAAAACTCAGAGCACGATTGTCCGAATAACCTTACAATGATATGCCCAACGTAACCAGATTGTCTCTTTGTACTAGGAAAACTAAGCAATCATTGGAGGAACTTGATAGTTAAATGTTTTTAAAACGGTATGTTTTTTTTTCAATCCAATTTTATAAAACAAATATTGTGATCAGAAACAATCAGAAAAACAAACAAGTCACGGAGGGGTTATACAAGGATCCGTCACGTCCATTTCCTTGCCAATTTTAGCGGGAAAATTAGTCACGTTCCACTTTTCCCGCTGAGTTTTAGAGGACAAAACAAATATCATATGATCACGTCGTGTAACATCAAGTCACGTGGTATAAATTTACCCGCTAACTTTAGTGATAAGTGATGTCACGTGGATGGAGTCGCTTTGCCCCAACATTTCGCGGGGAAATTGATTCCACGTTACTTGACCGCGTCATGTGACCTCCAGTCAGTTGGCGTCGATTTCTGCGAGGCGTTTTTGCACTCAGCGCATTCTTTCTCACTGGTTTCTGTCAGCATAACGGAGCTTTACAATTAATATTATTTTGTTCCAGTCCCCTCCAATCCTTATTTGCTGTGGTTATCTGCACCGGCTTCCTGGCTGCATCAGGAATTGGTCTAGTCTTGTTACTGAGCCTCGGTGAGTGGAAACAAGAATCAAAGCACAAAAAATGCCCATATTACTGTTTTAAGAGCGCGAAGAAGCGGTTGCCGGATATGAACAAAGTATGTGTTTTATCGGTCGAATGACCGACTCTAATGGCCCACGGTGCCTCAGTTCTTGAGGCATGTTTGGCTATAGCAATACAATCCCGCAATTGTGTGACTGGACGATCACAGATGGGGGCCCCCTTCGCCATAAGCAAGTAGGGAGGACCTCAAATTCAGCCCGTAATCCCTGCTTTTGCAAAGAAAAAGGTTTTTGATCGCTTGCTATTGGAGCACGGAGTGCTCTTTTTCTGACAATTTTAAGGAACACATTCTAACATAATGAAAGGGCTGGTTAAGCGAGCAGTTAAAAGGGTGCCGTGGCAGACTAGGCACATCCGCTCATCAAACTAGGGCAGATGTTTCTGAGTGGAAGGGCGTAGAAAAACAACTACATCTGTCGTGATTATTCTATACTTCGTTTCCGTATAAGTCCAGGCGCAGCCGAGGATACTCATTAACTATCCCATGGAGCAGAGCCGGCGGTGTCTGTAACTGAAAAAAAAAATTGCGGTGGCTTAGCTCGGCTATGCCAGGATATACGTAGCGTGAGCTTATGCGCACAAAATGAGAGGCGCTATGAAGCGGCTCCGGTGCAGCGTCAGACTTGGCTACTGCGCAACGGAGGCGCACAGCTGGGCACGCGGCGGCGCCAGTGCGTCTGCCGCGGCTATGATGCCAGTCCTCTGGAATGCGCAGACCGTCGAGGCGGGCGAGGCGGGCGCGGCGGCGGCGGAGCGCGCGGCGGCGGAGCGCGCGGCGGCGGAGCGCGCGGCGGCGGAGCGCGCGGCGGCGGAGCGCGCGGCGGCGGAGCGCGCGGCGGCGGAGCGCGGGGCGGCGGAGCGCGCGGCGGCGGAGCGCGCGGCGGCGGAGCGCGCGGCGGCGGAGCGCGCGGCGGCGGAGCGCGCGGCGGCGGAGCGCGCGGCGGCGGAGCGCGCGGCGGCGGAGCGCGCGGCGGCGGAGCGCGCGGCGGCGGAGCGCGCGGCGGCGGAGCGCGCGGCGGCGGAGCGCGCGGCGGCGGAGCGCGCGGCGGCGGAGCGCGCGGCGGCGGAGCGCGCGGCGGCGGAGCGCGCGGCGGCGGAGCGCGCGGCGGCGGAGCGCGCGGCGGCGGAGCGCGCGGCGGCGGAGCGCGCGGCGGCGGAGCGCGCGGCGGCGGAGCGCGCGGCGGCGGAGCGCGCGGCGGCGGAGCGCGCGGCGGCGGAGCGCGCGGCGGCGGAGCGCGCGGCGGCGGAGCGCGCGGCGGCGGAGCGCGCGGCGGCGGAGCGCGCGGCGGCGGAGCGCGCGGCGGCGGCGGCGGCGGCGGCGGCGGCGGCGGCGGCTTCGCGGGGCTTTCATAATGAGCACGGCTCATTATGAGAGCCACACGTAACTGGTCAACCTCGGCCAGTGTAGCTAATGCTACAAAAATGCCAAAATAAATGCCCATTCTCTCACTGACTGAGCAAAACGGCTCCTCAATAGCCATTGGCGGCCGCTTCACGAGTGCGCGCTCTCGGCCGCCGATCTCGTGTCAGGCGTTGCCGGAGGGGAGGGGGTGTGCTTCGGCCGCTTCACGAGGTGGGGGTCGGCGGCTGAATCCCCTCAATGTGTTTGCTTTTGTCTTGCAAGTCTCAAATGCGCCAGTGCGCGAGGCCTGTGTCTCGAGCGGCCTTTGGAAGCAGATGGCGGTGCAACACTGAATTGAATGGCCCTTGGAAGGGAATGGCGGCAGAGCACGTGCTCGTGGCACGTGTCCTGCGCGTTTCCACAACTATTGTTGGCGGTACTTGTAAAAAATAAAGCCGTTTACAACTCCCTGTAACGCCGAGTTAGAGCGCAGCTCTTGTGGAGGAGGAGGGGAAGGTACGGAGAGGGAACTATGCCCCTCCTCCTCTCCTTCTGGCCCCCATTTAGGGAAAAATTTTCCGCTAAATTTAGCGGAAAAAATGCCCTGCTAAATATAGCGTGGAAATCTTTTTCCCTATATTTAGCGGGGAAATATTCCGCTAGATATGGCGGGGAAATTTCGCGCTAAATTTCGCTGGAAAAATTTTCCGCTAGACTTAGCAGCAAAATGTTCTGCTAGATTCAGCGGGGAAAATTTTTCGCTAAATTTAGCGGGGAAAATGTTTAACTAGATTTAGCTGGGAAAATTTTCCGCTAGATTTAGCGGGTAAAATTTTCCGCTACATTTAGCGGGTAAAATTTTCCGCTAAGCTTAGCGGGGAAAATTTTCCGCTAAATTTAGCGGGGAAAATTTTCCGCTAGATTTAGGGGGTAAATGTTTCCGCTAATTTTAGCGGGAAAATTTTCCGCTAAGTTTAGCGGGGAAATTTACCCATCATGTAGCGCGCGGTTACGCCGACTGCGACGGCGACGGCAACGCCGAAGCTGCTCAAGCCGGACACGGGCACCTAAGAGCTGCGCTCTATAAAAGGCTTTCGTCAAGGGGCTTTAGCTACAGCCACTTCTGCTCCTCTCTGCGCCGTGGAACATGGCAGCGCTGGGACATCTATATCGTCAGAGGTTGCAACCTCGCCAGCAGCGAACCGTGGCCGTTCACGACAGTACACTGCAGACGAACTAAGCGAGCGGAAGAACGACATTCATGCTTTCAAGCCTAGTCATAAAAAGTTTAAACGAGTTTGTGCCCAGCGTGACCGCAGATCTCTCTGGCGATTGGTGCGCGTGACATGTCACGTGTGAGATGGATGGTTGATTTCGCATTCACAACTTATAAGAGGTGCTTAAGTGTCCTCGGAATTTTGTTTATGGTTCGTTCAGCGATGATAAAACACTTCACAGGAATTTGACGAACACCATTATGGTGTTGTTTTTTATTTTTTTTTTTTTACACTGTCTGATTGGTCCCATCAGCTCGAAGAGCCGGCTGCGCCTGGACTTAGGGTGTAACCGAAGTAAGTACACCCTGGAAGCACAAAACTTGTCTTGTGTGAATGGACGCCGGCAGTGTGATGTCAGAGCTCAAGAGAAACCGTTGCTAGGGGCGCTGCAATGGACGAAGACATGACACACTCGAGCCTGCTACAAAAGAACGATCGTTCAAATAACGGACGTAGAATTTCAACACATACAATAATAGATGAAGAAAGCATAGATTTCACATTTACCACGACAGACATCTCCCGAAAACTGGCTGTTTTTGAAGTATTTGCGACGGACACTTCTGTTTATTTAGACGTCTTGAGATTCCTGTTGCAGACGACGGACGCATGACGAACGCAGAGGGAATGTCTAAAGTATGCCCTCAGCAATGGTTTGAATCGTTTGCACAATGATACGATTTTGATTTTGTATTTATTTGAAACATGGCGGGCTTAGGAAAAGTAATCCAGTTTATAAAAAATGAATGCCCTGTAGCGCCGGATTAGAGCGGAGCTCTTGAGTAGGAGGGGAAGGTGGAGAAGGAGGAGGAGGGGGTCACGTGACCCCTATAAGGTCACGCGACGATGATGATGATGACGTCATCAGTGACGTCACTAATGACGATGTGGATGCCGATGACGTCATCAGTGACGTCACTGATGACGTCATCAGGGACGATGGCGATAACGATGAGGATGTCGAGGACGTCATCAATGACGCCACTGATGACGTCATCAGTGACGATGCCGATGACGTCATCAGTGACGTCACTGATGACGTCATCAGGGGTGATTACGGTGACGATGACGATGACGTCATCAGTGACGTGACGCGTTTCATTATGCACAGCGCAGTTACGCCGACGGCGACGGCGACGCCGCTGAAGCCGGAAGCGGGCGCCTAAGAGCTGCGCTCTAAAACGAATTGTATTTCCTTGCTGTACGAATACTGTTTGACGAAAATCATTACACGTATGGAGATCTGCTAAAAATACAACCACAAAAGCATCTGTTTAGAAGATGATATCAAAGGAGCTTCGAGACTTCTTCCTGGTTTTGCAGTTAACGTGCAATGTAATAAAATAGCGATTATTGTTACTCTAACATGACCGGTTCGAGATCCCAAACGTCGTTTTTCAGGCTCGCAATAGAGTGTATGTTCCGTACCAGCCTTGTAATCATCAAACTGAGAAACAATCCTACTGATTCTACAGCTTTAAGTAAGACCCCACTGTTCATGACTCAGACGGAACCATTCTCCGCAGTTGCGAAGCCAGGAATTTATTTCAGAGGAGGCTGAGGTGACTGTACTTCGAACTGAAGTTTTGGAGTGTATTATATGTGACAAAGGGTGTAATGGCTACACCATTTGTTTAGCGTGTGTGCACCGTTCAACACTGGACAACTTAGTCTAGCTCGATGATCGTTGAAACGGCCCGTGTAACAGGAGCATACCAGGAGTATTAGCTTATGAAGAAAAACATACTTCCTAGGCCTGGCCATTGGGCACGAACATAAGGCATGATGCTTAGATTTTCTTGCAATGTTTACTTGCAGTCTTTCTTAAAACCCGCTTAAACGCGAGAACTCAATTAAGTTGCATTCACAGTGCCCTTCGAATCGCAACCGCGAGGCGGATTTGCTAGCTTTGATCATCAAACGCGCGTGAAACTTAATTCGATCTTAAGCAACCGCGTTCGCAACCGCTTTGTGCACGTTGTTCAACCTCCAGTGAAAATACGCTGTTAAAACGGGGCTCACTGTAGTATTCTCAAATGCCTCAGTTCATTTTATTTCTAAAACTCCTTACTTTTATTTTAATGCCTTTAATGGGCGTCTTGGATCGTCTGTGCCTTTCATCAGTGGTAGTTTATTTTTTTTTCAAGATCTGGTAGGGTTTGTATAACATGGAGCAAATAATTACTCCAAGTTGAAGTTTTAGTGAACGCTGTGCCAGCCTTGAGTGTAGTAATTTGTTTCTTTACAACTTCCACCGCGTGACTGGCACTGTAGGAGCAGACGGCACGACTGAGGGTGACATTTCTGAATCGATAGACCCTCTACGCAAACCAGTGATAAGAACTTCAACAACAACGGCACACACGACTACAGCGACAAGAACTACAACAGCGAAAAAGAATACAACAAAAAAGACTTCAAAAACTACAACGGCAAAGGCTAGAACAACCACACATACTTCAACGACGACAGTGGAAGAGTCTGCAGCAATGATAACGGCAAAGACAACAACAACGGCAACGGTAAAGCCTACAACAACAATGGCAACGACTACAACAGCGTCAAATGTAAAGTCAACGACAACCACAACGGCAGAGCATACAACAACAACAATGGCAACGACTATAACAACGCCACCTCCTTGTGAGTATCAGAGACATCTGCTGCATTCCTGTGTCAGTGGCTTTCTTTGAGCGACTGGCATGCCTCCAAACGTGCGATGTTTTCAATCATTTGCAGTAATGCCGGTTAAGTTCGGCGCACAGCTGTAGAGTGCCATGTCGCCTTCTATGCTCCAGTGTACGGGGGAGCCCAGCAGACGCTGCTAACCAGCCGATCTCGCTTTGTGATCAAATCACGTCACTACACGCCCCTAAGCATTTCTGCGCCCCCACCAAACGTTATATGGCCCTCAGGCGGCAGATATTTAACTTTGAGTGCTCCTATCGCCCTCTAAGGCCTGTTGTAATGTTGGTTAGTTAGCTAGTTAGTTGGCGGTACCTAACCCCTTTTGAGACAGGGGGAAGGGGGGGGGGGGGGGTCACCGACACAGGTAAAAGTTTCAGTTTCTTGGTTTGTTGTAGCTTTTCCCACTTTTGGGACACTTTCACTGATTGGCGATCACACGCAGTCTCTCCCACTCAACGAGAAGGCGCTCGGTTGCTAGTGTACCACAGACCCCTTGCCCGAATCCCAGCATTTCGGGAATCCTCTCTTCGCTGGTCACCCAGGGCGGTCGGCAGTGGTCTAGGGCAGGGCACCACAACAGCACCTTCAGGACAAACACAAAACTCCAAACACAGCTAGGTGACTGGTGCGCGACCGAAAAAATCCGCCTGGTCCGGGTATCGAACCCGGGACCTCTCCATTACAGGTGGAGCGCTCTACCAATTGAGCTAACCAGGGGTTAGACATCAGTAGAGCAAACGGGTCACCTAGCTGTGTTTGGAGATTTGTGTTTGTCCTTTGTCCCTCTTGTTCCCCTTCTCCAGGGCTTATTTTCTTCATTGTTGTCCAGCTCGCTTGCACCTTTGCATTTAATTGCATTATAACCTTCAGGACGTCCTCGCTTGACTGCCCGCACAGAGGACAGGCCGTGTCGGTGTATCCGAAGTGTTGGGCACGTCGGCAGTTTGTCATCAGCGCTTCTACCCGTGTCTGGAACAGTTAAGCGTCTCCCTGCACGCACTACCCCTCGGTAGTGCGTGCAGGGAGACGACTCTGACCTGTGAAGCGCGTAGATGCTCCGGAGGCTCTGCTTTTTCATCACCGCCTGTTTCCAGGCCTCAGGTTCGATTGCGTTCACCTCTTTGTCACAGCCTTGAACCATCCTTTCTTCGATGTGACCTCATGTCGCTTTGTCCCTTTGCTGTACACAGAGTCGACCCTGGCGATGGTGTTTGACCAGTTCGTTTGGCTGCTGCGGTATCTAACGTAGTGGAATGCCCTTTTGGCGTACGTTTCATCTGGCATGTTGATCAGGCGCCCGAGGTATCCAAGCTTGGCCCTTGCATCCCGTTGCTTGAATGTCGACCAGGTCATTTCTCCCGTGACGGCCAGGTTTGCAGTTGCTCCGTTTCCGAACAGTGCCCACATACCGATTTTTACTTGATGGCGGTCGAATGTCTTCAGGGAGGACTGCTGGAAGACCACTGCGACGTTAGGGTAGGTGACCGCCGGTACTGCTACACTCTTCCACAGTGTCATCGCAAGGGTGTATGGGTTATAGGAAGACTGCCATGTTCCACAGGTGACCTCTTCGGATGTTAGAGGTTTTTAGGGTGTTCCTTTCGTGCTGTGTTGCAGTAATTGAACGTCAAAGACTTACGGTAAGCGACAAAATGAATTTACTATTTAGATGGCGAAGTTAATCTATGGGTGTCGGTCATCGCAGTCGTTCCGTACATCTTCTTCTTCGATCTGCCTTTTTTCAAACCGTTCCTTCGTCTTCCTCGTTCTCGTTAACCACATATTTACACGAGCCCTGTGCGGCTGTTTCCCGTGAGGAGGATTCCAATTTACAATTCACAACACACTGCCCCCAAATGAGTGTTTTTAGATCGCTCATTCAACATAAAGCTCTAGGGTATATAAAAGTTGCACGGGTCTTTTCAGCACTTGTCCGCCTGGCACGTTCACAGCGCAGGATCACACTATACTATCCCGGCCGTAGAATACCTGCCCAATTCGTCCAGTCCGCCACAGGTGTCTGGGCGTTTTGTTTTCCTCAACTAGAACCGGATCGCCTTCTGGCTGTTTCGGTGACAAGTTGTTTCGTGTGCTGATCGCAGCTGGAGCAAGTATTCTTTTCGCCACCGCTGCCAAAAGTGGTCTAGCAGTTGTTGATGCTTTCTTTAACGCCGGGTTACATTTTCTCTCGTAGAGGTTTGGAATTTCTCAGCACCCGCAGTTGGAAGAGCTGTCGGTCGCTTTCCAGTAAAAAAATGCTCCGGGGTCAACGCTTCGGGCTCGTCGGGAGAGGCTTGCAGAAATGAGAGGGGTCGTGAGTTAACAACTGCCTCAATCTCATGGAGTATAGTGGTAAGCTCTTCAAAACTGCAGCAATTTCTTCTAAGAACTTTCCGAGGCATGTTTTGGCAGCGCTCCCCCCCACACCATACGCTCCCAAAACAAACCCCACCGGGCAGCTCGGTCAACAATGAATTTACACTGTATTCGTTATTCGGTAGTATTCTTGCATTCTTGTCTTTCAGCACGTTCTATAAGCCATGGAGTCCGGGGTCAGTATGAAGCTCTGCCAGCGTGTCCCCGCCCTGTTCCGCGATCACATCTTTCTGAAGACATTCTTTGTACAACCTCCGCGCCGTGTTCAGCTCCGGGTATTTGTCTTCTGATTTGACGACAGCGAGCAGCCCTTCTATCAAATTGTCTTGCGATGTAGTCGCTGGACGTACTGGCAAACGTTTGCAGTCAAACTTGTAGAAATTGCGGCACGCACGGTGGAAGTAGTTCAGTCCGAGAATTTTTAGAAACATTCGCCCACTGGTCAAGTAACGCGCGTCCCTGCGTCTCGTGGGTGCAGCATGCCGAAAGGTTGGATCTTCCTTCATAGCCTTCAGGTTGGAAAGGTTGAAGACGAGATGATGGTCTAGTCCTAACCCATGTATTCCTCGACTGCTCAGAGCGACGGCCAGCGTAAGTGAGACGACGGCAACTACAACTACCACGGAGTAAGCGAAGAGCTCTTTGTCGGCCACTCTTCGGTTTGTTCTCTTTCGTTTGAGAAACTTCCTGGTCGACGTCTGATTGCAAAACACACTGTCGGACTGCAAATTACGCTCGCCGTTGTCCTCTTCGCTGACATTCGCTTTCTCAAAATTATTGTGAGCGCACGACACAACCATGTTCGAAGACTGCCACGTGTCGGATACTCTCGACTTCTTTGATTGCGAGCGGCTGTCGGAAGTCTTATTCAGTCTGATTTGAACCTCGGGCCCAACACTGTCAGATTCGCTTGAAACATCCAGCCTCTGGCCCCCATCGATGTCAGAGCGTTTTGACGAAGACAGCTGACACTGCCGGTCGTTCCTTTGATTGGTTAATTTCGGGGAGCGCTGCGAATGCGGCGGGTGACTGCACTTGAGGCTGCCGCCTATATCCTTGCAAGTGTACTTTCCGAAGCAAGTGAGGTCTCCTTGAATTCGTTCTTCGTACTCGTGGTCGTTCTCTTGCCACTGCAGGTTTACGGAAATCGGGGATCCGACGGAACGTTTATGCTTCGTCTTGGCGGTGGTTTTCTCGGTGTCGTCGTCTTTTTTATTAGAGCCCCCCTTGTTTGTACTGCAGGTTAAGGAACTCTGAAGTGATGTAGGGCCTTGAAAGTCCACCCAAAAGTTGTGTCTGAAGCCATCAGGCTGCAGTTGCTTTCACAACGTCGCACCGGCTCACTGGCGACTTTCCACATTTGGTCTCTCCCAATAAGCAGGCTCATGCCTGGTTCGGTAGAAACGCCGGGGAAGAGGAGCTTGTCAGCGATGCAGCCTCCGTCTTCCTCAATGCTGCGGACAAACTCATGGTTTACAGGTACCTGAACAATGTCCTCGCATATAAATGGGATTTCTACCGCTTCAACACTGCATTCTTCGTTGTTGTACTGACTACGCAGCTTCACTTGAACCAGCCTTCGTTTTTTCGGCAGTGAAGTAGAACTTCCAAACGTGTTCAAGCGTAGTCTGGTCTCTCCTAGCACCTTAAGACTCAGCTTGCGAGAAACGTCTTCTCGTATAAACGTTCGCTGACTTCCACCGTCTAAGATGGCACGTGCGTAGACAGTATTCCCATCCTCGACCACCCAGGTTCGAGAGGTCTGAAGTAAGACGTCGTCGTCTATCGAAATCCCAGTGCTACCAATGCCAGCGCTTTGAACACTAGTTGTCATTGTTTGTGTTGCACTAGTGTTCGCTGAAGGTTTCCAGGTCGGATCGCACATGGATGTTACGTGTCGCCCCGCACAGGAAGTGCAAGACAATTTCCTGTGACAGTCCTTTGACCTATGCCCTCTTAGGGTGCACCGGAAACATCGCATCTCTCCTGAAAGTTTCTTCTTCTTCTCCATTAGAGAGATGCTACTGGTGCAGTTTTCCGTGCTTTGTCCTGTAGTTTTGCAAAAAATGCACTCCTCCTTGTTATCTTGAGCTTTGGCATGGAGAACCGCAGAATTCGGAAGATGAGCTCGTTGATGTAGTTGCTCTCGATTTGTTCTCGGTGGACGATCATCTCTGACACCAGATCTTTCTCTACTCTCGATCTCGATTAGCAGATATTCAAGCAACTGTTGCGAATCTCCCTCCGCCCTTCTGCTGTTCAGTTGAGCGTCCTCATTTCGATGTGTTGGTCTGGCGTACAGCTCAGCAGTTCTGGAAGTACCTGAGATTGACCCCAGCTCTTCTGCTTGTAATGTGGGTGGAGATGAATGTGCAGCCACGTCTCCCTCATACGGATGGACGGTCTTCCTTTCAGAATGGCCAGCACGTCGGTAGAAATCCACCACTATCTCAGATGGAAGAGCCTTGATGACAATGTCCATCAGCATGGTCGAGTAGCTGTCTGAGCTGACACCAAGTTCATGAAGACCGCGGATGTGGGTTTGCACCTGATCGTAAAGTCTCCTCAAACCCTTGGTGTCGTTTGAGTAGGTGACACTCGGAAGCGTTCGAAGCTTTGTAAGGTGGTCTTGCTGGATTCGCCTGTAGTCTCCAAACTGTCTAGTTAAGATTTCAATTGCGTCGTTGTAGCACGCATCAGTCACTTGGAGACCATCGATAGATGCCTTGGCGGGTCCACTAACCAGCGTCCTTAAGTATTGAAACTTCTCGCCGCTTGACAGCTCTCCGTTTTCGTGAATGGCACGCTTGAATTGTTGCCAAAATGGCTGCCACTCAGCAAGCTCGCCCTTAAAGGATTGCAGCTGCAACTTCGGTAGTTTAATACCAGTCCGTCTTCGTTCTTCGCTTCGTGAGGCAATTGCCAATGTTGATGGTCGCGCTGGTTCACCAGAACGTAGTTGCACTGCTCGACTTTGAAGCATGCTCAAGGTGTGGGTCGTTTCTTCCTCGTACTCAATTACCGACTGGTATTCGTGCTCAAGATCTCCATCGGCAATGAAGGGCTCGAGCTCGGTGTTCAGCTTCTTGAGTTCTTCATAATTTACCTCAAGCTTTCTTGCTATGGCCTCGATTTGAATTACATCCGCAGTGTTGAGAATAGCGGTGGCCTCTCTAACAATTCGGGTGTTTTGTGCTCTGCGAGCAGTCCTTTTCGTTCGCACCTTTCCATGTTTGAATAAATTGAGAGGTTGGTAAGCTTCGGGTAATAGAGTTGCTTACTTGTTCCGATGTCGATCCATATTTCGTTCGAGGTTAGTCCATGGCGTTCACTCGTTCGCTGCTCAGCAACTGACTTCGTTTCGCTGAGGGTCGTTCCTGGCTTGAAGTCCCGGGTTTCGGCACCATTCAGTTGTTGCAGTAATTGAACGTCAAAGACTTACGGTAAGCGACAAAATGAATTTACTATTTAGATGGCGAAGTTAATCTACGGGTGTCGGTCATCGCAGTCGTTCCGTACATCTTCTTCGATCTGCCTTTTTTCAAACCGTTCCTTCGTCTTCCTCGTTCTCGTTAACCACATATTTACACGAGCCCTGTGCGGCTATTTCCCGTGAGGAGGATTCCAATTTACAATTCACAACATGCTGTTCTAAGTATTGCTGGCCTTCTTGAAGAGTCACTCCCAGGTACTTGTACTCCTTGGTATGTTCTACTTCCACGTCCTGTACTCTAAACCTGTGATTAGGCTTGTGAAAATTATAGCTATCCACTTTGACTTTTCCTTACTGGATTTCAGTCCCTCTTCATTCCCAATTCAAGTGCAGATATTGAGCATGTCTTGAAGGTGAGTTTCACTCTGTGATAACAGGAGTATGTCATCAGCAAAGGCCATTACTGGAATATAAGTTCTTTCCATGTCATTATTGGTGGTAATGGTTGTGAAAGGAACACCCTGCTTTTTCGCTTGCAGCTCCAGTATGAGATCGTTGATGTAGATGTCGAACAGGGTTGGAGAGAGGGGGAAGCCTTGGCGCAGACCTACAATCAGGTTCATTTGCCCAGATATGGATACCAGATGGAGCTGCAGTACGGACAGCTATAGACCCCTTTCGAAAAACTCCGGGCCGGTCATTGAATGGTCGGAGCTAGAGTCACTGAATAATCCTAGAGTACCGAATTCCCTTCAGTCCTCTTACCGGAAGTAAATCCCCGCATTATGCAGTTATGATTGGCTTGTTTAACCCATGGCGGAAGTTATCCGTCGGCCAGTATGGAGATAACCGCAGAAGAGAAACAAAAACAAAAAAACGTCGATAAAACATTCCTGCGTTACCACGGCTACGGCGGGTGCGCTCTGGTGGGACATCTGGGCATCCATCAGTTAAAGCCAAACGAAAGCAGCGTTGATTTTTTTTGTAATTTGTTTTCTACGAAGTAGCCGCTAATCTGGTTTGTCAAAGAAGTTTGCCGGCTAGTTTTCTTGCTCCGGTGGTGCTTGTGCTGCGTTTCAAGCTCAACGCCTCAGACACTAAGCCTAACAGTCTACTTCGTTGTGCTTCGAGGCGACAGAGAGAGAGAAAGACGAGACAGCGAGGAGAAAGTCACGCACCGCTAGGAACAAAGGAAAGAACTTCAATAAAAACAATCTAGTGTCGCCACACGCCAGGAACGTGGATTGAAGGGCTCACACGACCATGAATTCTACACTGTACGCGCTTTGGGTCGACCGCACAGAGCAGTACTATGTTGGGGATCGCGACTGCTTCGCCGCGACTCGGTTCTGAAGCGAAGCTTGCGAGTTTCGGTACTCTGACAACATTCAGTGACTAGTCGGAATCACTGCACAATGGCGGAAGAACTGACATCATGGAACGTGCAAGTAATTCAATAAGATATTGATCGTCGGAGCGCGGCCAACGACAGGAGCCGACGAGACAATCAACCAGCGTCGAAAGTCCAACGTCACTGCGATAATCACCTTTTTCTGTGGATCTGTTTTTGCACTGAATTCGACCGAATGCTTAAGGTGTATCCTGACATTGTGGTTTTAGTTGGCCATGATGCATAGATTCAACTTCTGCCTGCAGAGGGCAGTCTTTCGAAAGGGGTTTTGAGAGCCGTCCTAATGACCAACTTGGCAAACGTGACAGTTCGACGTGTCACGCCCAACTACCTTCGTGCTGCTTTAACTGTTACGTTGAACAGATCATTGACGGCAACTGAGGTTGCGGCAATTCATTTCAATTAATTAAATTCATTCAACTGGAAAATGGGACATATAAAAATCTGTTGCAGTAAAAGAAACCCACATTTTCAATTTCCATATGATACTCAAAAAGCAAGCCCGGTCGTTTTGACTCAGGGTCTTGCATGGTATTGTAGAAATTTCTTGGCGATAGTAGCATACTCGGAATAATGTGTGTGGCATACTGAAAAACACGAATGATATTCTAATTTTCCGCGTTTCCGCATTGCCAGCTTTGTTTCTGCTGCAGAGGTGGACAATTTAGCGCACATCCAAGCTTCACACGTTCTTTTGTTCTTAAGGTCTTCTTGCAACTAAAAGGGTACGGAAACAAAATTTCTGCCCTTGTATCTCATTGTTTAGATGTGGTTCATGCCAGAAACAGTAGCCTAGACTAGTGTTTACAAGCTGCAGTAAAGAAGTCAAGAAAACAAATTTTAAAACAAAGGAACAGATTTAAAAATTGCGCCTGGTGGCTGTTTTCCTACGCGGTTTTCCTACTTTTTCCCTAGCTTTAATCCTCAACTCAAAGGCGAATTAAAAAATCACGTCATCGTGACATTCTTGGGCACCTGTGCGACGACTCCAAGCTTCCATTGCGTTTTTAAGCACACCATAGAACTTGTCATTCGCAAGTGATGATAATTTCCCTCAGGGTGCACTGATTGGCCACGAATGCGAATCCAAATATTGTTCGACGGATTGATCATTGACGAGGGCATACGTCCGAGCGACCTAGTTCTCGTGTCCAATGCGGGAGCTAGGGTCGGCTGACCTCATTTTGGCACCGCTGACGCACTTTGGGTGCCGCGGATGTATCATAGTGAAAAGGAGGAGAGCTTTCAATGGAAAGAAGGTACGAAATAGTCCGCTATATTCTCAAATGTTCGTACCGAAAAGCTGGCTTTTGACTTTCTACCCTCTTTATTTTGACCCACTAAATGATATGCGATTAGTAAAGTCTCATTTTAAAATCATTTATCCCAACTTTAAATGTTCTTCATGGTGCCTTTAAAGCAGCGGCCTCGCACTCTCGTGGTTGTGGACTTGGCTGCAGTCTCAGCTCCACAGTACTTCTCCAACGTACATTCCACACCATCAAGATCGCCGCTCTTTGCAGACGTTAGGTAGGAGCGTGATCTCAGGATGCGAGGACCTCTGTCAGGCCAACCATACGCCGTTGCTGGGTACTGACGGTTATTTCTATTTATTGATTTTCTCGAGCCACTAATTCTGCGGTGTGAAACTAACACGGTGAAGCAAAGGCTCGTGGCACATAAAATACCGGTGTCGCCGCAAATGATGTTATGAGCAAGCTTTTTATAGGCCATAAGGCGTACAGTCATTGGACATTACAACTGGGCGAGCTTGTCACGGGCTGACACCACCAAGCGGCAAGGCTCACAACTACTTTACCCTTGACCGTGCCAGAACTATTGTCGTCACAAGCGCGATATGCTTTGAACTTCTGTCTGGCCGACTTTGAAGCGCGGGGTATAAAACTCTCGCTCTCGCCTTTTTGTTTTCATATCCCTTTAAGCATAAGCGAGGCCAAGCTACAAGCGTGATTATGTGGCACTGAATAGTGCCTGCATTGCACGAGTACGCGTGCTTGGCAGGGACGCTGAAAGCCCAAAGCCATGGCCTCCTCTATAGTCACAAAGCCTTGCAGATCGACGACGGAGCCATAGGGTGCCCGGTCTCAGATTTGGAGCGCGAGGATCTGGTAGCCCAGAGCATTTCTCAGAAAACCTTGTCGTCAGTGCACAACGTTTGGAGTGGCGAGGACCAGAAACGTGGTTTTCGAACCCGACGAGAATCGAAGGGGTAGCGCGAGGAACGCGAGAAACACGAGCAGATATATTCTATCGCTCGGGAGAAGTATAATTCGGCGTCTCGCCGCAGTGGGACGCACGTCACGTGGCTCTCTCATTCATTGTCTGCCGCTCTAACTTTTCAATTTCGGCGGCTGTTTCTTGCGGCGATCTGCCAGGCTTCGTTAGTATAGGGGATGCTATGCCGGAGCTCGCTCTTGTAACTTCTGCCACGCTCACACTTAAACTGAACCGGAGTATAGAACATTTCAAAGACTCTCACCAAATTTCTATACACCGTTCACCCTTAAAGGGGCAGTGCAACGATTTTCAGACTTTGGCCAATTAACTGCGGAAATGTATCTGCGTCACCTATGGAACGAAAAACCAAAAGCCGCATTTTCTTGCGAGCGCTAGTTCTTATCTTAAAAAGAATTAAACAAATCGAAGGTCGAAGTGCCTCTCAGCTCTCCACGCCGACTTTCGAGTGACGTCTCTGGGGGTTCACGTGGTTTCCCCTTGGGCCCTCTCTTCAGAGACCCCAGCCGCTTCCTCTGCGATTGTGGACTTTCAAAGGATTAGCCTCGTCGAAGGTCGCGGCGAGCGATGGACACAAAGGACGGTTCGCCACGGGGCAGACGGCGTGGAGCGAAAGCTTGCGCTGGGAACCTCCTGGGTTCGATCCCCGCCGCCCCCGCCCGTTTCGGTCTGGATGAGTTTCGTACCGGCACGCGTTCGTGTGATCACTACTGCGTGATGCACGTTAAAAATCCCAGGTTAGCGGTTGTACCGCACTGGCCAAATTTCTCATCTACAGCTAAGAGACCGATTACCCGTTGAGGCGCATCTCCATCAAGGCTGTATAAACATAAAGAGCAAGCCAATTTCGGGGCAGACGGCGAGTGTAGCAGCGGAGGGGGACAGGGTTTGTTGACTTCGTATCCCCCAGAGACGCCGTCAGTTTAGTTCCCGTAACCGCCATTGGCGGCTGCAGATCGGAAAATAATTCGTTTTTTGCCTTGCGATTACACAGCAGAATAGCCGTTCTTTTTTTTTTTTTTTTGGGGGGGGGGGGGGAAGGTGACGCCTTTTTGGTCACTTGAGCTTGTATAAACAATATAAAAAAATGCAAACTGGCAATTATTTCAACATTAAAACCGTTGCACTGCCCATTTAAGCTAAGACTGGAAGCTCCACCTTCAGCGCGAGCTTTCTGCCCTTGCTAACGCAATTGTGAACCCGCAGGCATTAACAACTAAAGCAGTGTGGAAGCCAGCGAGCTCGCGCTATAGCTGGAGCTTCTAGTCTCAGCTGAAAGGTGAACAGAGTATAAATAAAATCATATGTTAATTTTCACTGCTTAAAAAGATTTTTATTAAGTTAATTTATTTATTTAGCTACTTAATATATGTTGTGCTTTCTCTGACGTCCGTCTTACCCGGCAGTTTGTTTCAATAAGAGTTCTTTTTTGTTTCCTTAACCACTCTACTGGTCGAAAGGAAAATCTTCCCAGCAAATCCTGGAATAATGTTATGATGATGGTTTGTAGCCGAGGCAGAGGAAAGTTGGCGATGATAGCGCAAAAAGGGGATTTATGAAGGCCGGGCCATCGCATTATGCTTTGTGTGAGGTGGTCGTTCGTGCCACTGACCAATTCGCCTTCCTCAGGATATTACATCGATCGCTCTTATGGGCTTTTTTCCCCCACTGGAAATGACGGGCCTTGTAGACGTTGTAGTATGCGTAGTAAGGCGCTTGTGTGTCCATCTTCATTGTTGTCAAAACCGAAAAAAATATAAAAAATACCCGCCACGCGCAGGAGTGGCACCTGGGTTCGCTGCGTGCGAAACGGACGCGTTACCACAGAGATACGCCCAGGGTGTTTACAGCATATTTATACTGAAGGTTTGTGCGGTACCTGGTGCACACTGCACACGTTCTCTAGAAAAGGGACAAAAGATATAGGCGATAACAAGAAACAAATAGACATGTGACCATTTTGTTTTTCGAACACATTTTGTTTTTGTTTCTGAGCGCTTGAACGCGCGTCTCCCGTCACGAGTTTTTGGCATTGTCTGTGCTACAACGGAATTTCGTTATCAGCTAATATTTATTCCCAGGGAGCGCTTGCATGGGTCAATGGGTATTATACGAAAACCCTAAGCGCACACCGAGTTGTTAGTGGTGTGACGAGGCTCTGTGGTAACGCCTCCTCTTTGCACGCAGCGGAGAAAGTTTCAATTCCCGCAGTCGGCGGCCGATCTTTTTCGAGGTACTGGCGTCATTGACGACGGACGCCATACATCGCCAACTATCAGATCAACAACACACGCCATTTCCAGTGGTGCGTAGAGCCCATATTAAATATCGCTTTAAAAGAAACAAATTCGTTGGGAACAAAATGGTGAGATGTGTATTCTGTTCCAAACGCTTTTGATCATGCAGCCCAAGGTGCCTGAACGTGACGCCTATACCCAACGACTTCGCCGTGTCATGGCACAGCTATCGTTTGGACTGTGCATTGTCAGAGGACTGCTCAATTTATGGCACATGGGTAGTTTAGCCCCATGTTGCAGTGCATAAAGCTTTATCCAAGTTGCGAGCTGAAAGCCTACTTTTCGTGTAACGATCGCCAATATATTAGTCGCTGGAGAGAATCAGCCATTTGCGTTATGTCCTTCTTTCGAGCTCTTTTTGTTCCCGTTACGCCTATCGAGACTCATGGCGAAAGAACCCAAGTACGCACCTTATCTCGCCACCCCGCCGTCTCCTTCCGCATAATAAAGTCCGTCTGCTATGGCCGGCGTAACTATGGTAACGAAGTGTCTTCTGTACAGAGGAACGCGCGAACGAAGCGTCTGAAGCCAGCCACCGGAGACGCCATCTGCCGAGTGTCGTCTGCTAACGTCAACGCGTCAACGCTAGCTAAAGTCAAACGCGCCGTTGGCGAGGTCAACGCTGAAAGCGGAATGCGGTCGCCTGCCGAACCCTTGGCGGTTCTGACGTTGTTTCGTGCACGCTCGGGCCTAAGATTATATTAAAGTTTCTCCGATCGAAGCGGGGGGTGTTGGCGCAGAGTGTGGTCGGCTTGAGCCTAGCTTGGAGCCCAAGCAAGCGCTGCCGCGTTGGTAACCTAGAGTTGTTATAAGGTACTGTGTAGGTTGAACTGGTGCTATCCGGAGTGCAGGTCGTCTGCTTCTTGCACAGGAGTTGCGGTGGCATCAGTACGACGCCGAGCGCTTATTGGCTGACTGAAGAAAATAATGGGTAGATCTCAATGCTTTGAGGTTCCCGCCACCATTTTTCAATAAGCCAATAGAAGCTCGGCGTCGTTCGGACGTAACCACAACTCCTGCGAAAGAAGCATTCGACTTGCTCTCCACATTGTCCAATAAAGAGAAAAAAATGTGCGCGCAATTTTCTTTATCTTCGCCGGTAAATGGTATATGTAACTGTTGTTATTTGGGTCGTACCGAAAGGTATGTACCTTTCTTAGCATTATAAAAGTGTAATTGCTTTAGTTACAGTTTTTTTTTTTGTTGCTTTTCCCACTGAACGATGTTAAACTTTGCTATATTTCAGGCCCAAAAATCTTTTCTATAGCGCCTATGTAAGAACGAGCGACGATTCTAGGAAGAATGACAATAGAACGAAATTTAGAGTGTTTTCAAGATTCGCCAGCATTCCAGTTGAGCTCATATATTGCTTACATGCCCGTCCTGTCACAATATGAAAATGACTCCACCATGTATCTTCACAAGCGGTTAAAGAACATTCTGTATGTAAAGAATGAGTGTGTCGGCCATGAGAGGTGTTTTTTTTAATATTATTTCCAATGTCGGGCAGCTTTTATCGGGCACCTGTTCTCTTGCTTCTTCCTATTTTCGAAGATTTTGAGCCTGCGGTGACGTTGTGTGAACAAAACAAGCATCTTCGCGCATATTCATGTGCAGAAAAAAGCAGTACTTATTTTTTTGCAAATTAAGCGAAATTTCGTGGCCTTCAATTTATTTTGGTCGTCTCCATGTACAAGGAGTTACTGATCCAATGTTACTGCGTAGGGTTTGCGTGTCTCTTGGTTTTCTGCATGTCCTTTGTTCGTTTGGCACGTATATCCTGCATGCTGAAAGGCGACGACGCTGTGTTCGCGCTAACAGTATCCGGCAATGCACATACATGCATCTTCGAAGGCGGTTTAGGACCGTTTTTAATGCCATGAATTTTGAATAAAAACGTCGTAACTGACGAAATATTTTGTCTGCTTGACTGAGAAATATTCCTGTCTACCTATTAGGTACAAATTATTCGTGAAATTTCCTCTTATAATCAATCTTACGAAGAAAATGCACTCACTTGTTTCTATAAAAATTAATTACCGGAAGTTAATTTCCGCCTGGTTGCTCTCTGCCTCAATTCGCCACAACACACTAGCGGCAGTTGAACCTCTAGCATACACTATAACAACTCTATGGTTGATAGCAGACGGCGTTCGGAAGATGACGCGGTTATAGCTGGCTTCAAACGTTGCGTTTTCCGGCGTGTCTATTGATTATCGGTGGCCATACAAGGCGGACACAAGCGTGCGGAAGGAGTCATTGGTGTGGCAACATCAGGAGCGTTCGCTTGTCCGCCGTGCTTTTTAATGGCCAGAACATGAACGAAACGAGTTCAAAATAAGGACTTAACGCTATTGACTGCTTTTTTCTAGAGCCTAAAGTTTTTAAACACCTTACACAAAAAGCACGCATTTTGGGCCATCCGACGGCTGGTGTTTTTCCCATGGAACAAGGGGCTAAAGTATCAAACTGCACAATTTCTTATATGACTGTTCGTGTGTGTTTGTATTTCATTAATTTCTATCGCTCCTTGTACCGTTCACAATTTGCCTTATCATCCTCCCAATCTTTCCATGATTCCCTTCCCTTTTCCAAGATTGGAAACCACTGGAACGACGCGTGTTAACATCCTTCAGTATTTTTTCTAATAATGTCGCTAATACTTCCTCGTAAAATCGAATTTTTTTTTTCAGCACGTACGCAATCTGTACGGTTTTTTGTGCCAATATTTATTTTCTGTCTTGCAGTTTATGCCTCTGAAATCCCCGACGTTTTGAGGTATTGCCACGCGCGTCGCCGAGCGGCGCGTACGTGGCCGAATGGTTACTGTGCCTGGCCGTAGTGCAGATGCTCCAGGTTCAATGCCTCGGAGCGGACGCAGTTTTTTGTTGTTTCTTTAAGTGGCACATTCAGGTAAATTCGAGAACCCTGTTGGCTTTTTTTGAGGTCCGAATGCTCTACGCGCCGAACATTCTTCGCCGATTGTTCCAGATGCCCTCGACTTGTACGTTTGGTGCTCCGCGTGGCGAACCGGAACCAGTCTCGCCCCAGCGACTGATTTTGCTGTCACGTCGCCAATGAGGCCTGCGACGCTAAACTTTCTTCATTTCGTGTTGGGCACAAGTTCGCCCCATTAAACGTTTAGTTTTTTTTTTCAGTTTTCGGCGCCTCATTGTCATTCGTGACAGTATAACCAAGCATGATAATTATTTTGCTAGCATGAGTTTTCCCACCTTAAAGGGGTCATGAAACGATTTTCCTACTTCTTCCTCCTTAGCTTTAATCCTCAACTCAAATGCGAATTGTGAAATCACGTGGTCGTGACATTCCTTCGGCACCGGTGCGGTGACTCCTAGGTTCCACCGTGCTTTTTATGCACACCATAGAACTTGTCATTCCCCAGTGACAATAGGTTCCGTCAGGGCACTCATTGGCCACGAACGCGAATCCAATTATTCCTCGACGGATTGATTGTTGACGAGCGCATACGTCCGAGTGACGCAGTTCTCGCGTCCAATGCGTAAGCTGGGCTCTGCTGACGTCAGTTTGGCGCCGGTGACGCGCTTTTGGAACCGCGGATGTATCATAGTGAAAAGGCGGAGAGCTTTCGAAGGCAAGAAGGTACAAAATAGTCCGCTATATTTTCAAATGTTCGTACCGAAAAGCTGGCTTTTGACTTTCTAGCCTCTTTCTTTTGGACAACTAAACGATATGCGATTAGTAAAGTCCCAATTTAAAATCATTCATCCAAACCCAAAATTCGTTTCATGGCCCCTTTAAGTTGCCAAGCAAGTACCACAGGGAGGCTTTACTACTTCGCTTTTCGGTAGTCGCCTAGCTTCTTTGTACCGCTGTTCTCAAGGAAATGGCACCATTATGCTTCACTTCTGGTTGTCCTGTTTCCACCTTTCAACTTTGAGCTTAAAATGTCAAACGCTGAATTAGTCTTCCCTGCTGCTTGTTCGATTGATACGCGGCATCTTTGGCTCATCTCGGGCATTTCGGCAATGGTGTGGCGAACCGGGGAAGAGGCACGAAAAATCCAAAGAAAAGTACCTTGGCACTAACTGACACTTAGGCTTACCGTTTTTCTCGCGTTCTGCCTCTCCCGGATTAAAAAAAAAAGGGTACCACTTGTTCAGTTCGGTTCCTAATATAGCATTTTATTTTGCAGGGACACTGCCCAAGAAGACAATTTTATGTACTTTTGGGACTTTCTTCGAGAAGTATGCCGCGGGGCCGCCGAAAGGCCTCTGCGACATCATTTTCTGGGACTTCTTCTACAACTCTGAAAGGGGCACCTTTCTCAACCGCAGCTCAGCCGGGTGGCAGTGGTTTCTTGGATTTGTCCGGAGGGACAGCGGAACCACCCAATTCGGAATAGGAATTGACCACGGGTACTATTTTGGCTATACGTGGATACCAGGGACATTTGACTGGGGAGGTTCCGAGCCAACAGTGCTTTAACCTGTTGTCTCTAAAAAGAATGCAAATGAATGTTAGCCCAAATTTGAGATGATGTGTGGTCACATCGTCAATTAAATTGCATATCAAAGGACAAACAAATTTTTTTTTTTAGTTTCTAGAAATGCTGTTGTTCAAAACGTATGAAGTTCGAGATCTTTCTTTTTTTTTTTTCTTAGATCAAGGAATAAACGAGTGCAGGGAACACAAAGAAATCCCAATTGCGTTAACTTTCTCAACGTGCAGCCAGACAACACTCTCGGGTTTCTTAAACCAGTATTCGTACGATAGATTAGTGCCGAGGATTTCTCCCCGGCGCGCGCATCACGCTACCAAAGCACCAGGCTCTTGCGAAGCGGCGTGTCGACATTAGCTCCCCGGTGGAGGAAGGGAGAGGTGCTCAGGTGGTACAACTAATATGGATTTGGCGGCGAATAATTCTGTTTTTAATAATAGTCTCTCGTTAAACGCTTTGCTGTCCAGAGTAGAGAACGCTAAATTTATCTGATGTGGTGGAAAGGCTGGAAACAGTTCAATTGGACAGCAAACCCTCACATCCCTTCCTTGCGCCTTACCTTGTCGGTGTGAAAAGTGGTTAGTCGGGCACGTCTGAACCGTTTGAGACCAAAAATATCAATAATTGGGTTGTCACTGGACCTTTAAGCACAAATATAAAATATTTGCCTCGTACAAAGCTAAAGCAGGAGAGCATTTCCTAGTGACAAATAAATCCCTGAATATTAGTTTAATCTTATTTTAAAGTTTTAACCGACTCTGAGTGCAAAAAAGCGCTACACTGTATAGAGTGTCCCGAGTCACCAGGCTCGATTTAAAATGGACCGTAAAAATCGACGCCTGTACGTAGCATAATAAACTTTTCGTCAAAGGTGCAATTCACAAGTCGGTTTTTACTTGTAAAATTAGAGAGCGTAGCGCCCTTTCTGTAAAAAAAATAGGGCCAAGAAACTTGCCAAGGTTAAGGGCGGGTGGCGACGCAGACGACCAAGCCGAGATGCGGGGTGCGTTTGGCGCGCGTCTTGATAGATGACGTCGGGAGCAGCTTCGCAAGGTGCAGTGACCAGCGAAAGAAAGCCCACGACTCGCAGACGAAATCCGTTGGCAGCAAAGGCACCGTCGTTATGCAGACGCGTTGTTTTTTTTTACTAGAAATTTTGCTTTTATTGTCTGCATTTGTTTTTTAACCAAAGGTACATTATAAAAAAAATTATGTTCACTTTAATAAACCACGGCGATCGACATCCGTCTCGATTAGAGGTCCTGTATAGGCTCCCTACTGGAGCCAGTTTTGCGTGTTCATCCCCGTAGCGCCGCCTTTCCTGCATGGCATGTTGATCCTGTTCCTCACGTGAGTGAATTCGGAGAATAGCGGCGCCGCGCTCAAAAGCAGGGGAGCGTACACCGGGGCGCGTGCAACGTCTGTTTTCCTGCATGGCACTGGACCCTGCTCCTCACGTGTTTGTATCTCGGCGAATAGCGGCCCGGCGGCGCGTGGAAAACAGACGCGCAACTCTGGCTCCCATAGGGAGCTAGTCGCGATAAGGAGGTAGCGCCATCTATAAATACGAGCGACAAGCGCGCCCCGCCACTCGACTTTGTCGTCTGCGTCGCCGCCCGCCGCTTACCCTGGCAGGCTTCTTGGCCCTATTTGTTTACAGAAAGGGAGCTACGCTTTGTAATTTTACAAGAAAAAAAAAAGACCTGTGAAATACACCTTTGACAAAAATTTTAGATCGCTACGTGCAGGCGTCCATTTTTACAGTCTATTTTATATCGAGCCTGGTGACTTGAGTGACCCTGTACGCTTATGGCGAAAGCATTAACTGTTCCATGGAGCGAAGCCGGCGTTGTCTGTAACCGTGTGTAGGCATCGAAACGGCAGTTAAATTCCCATTGGCCAAAAGCACAGGTACGCAGATGCCTCGTCATGGGAGGCGTGGAGCCGGTGGGGTTCGTCGCGCCTGCGCAGTGGGGGAGCACGATATGACCGCCGGAGCGCCGTGTGCGATAGGAAAACGTGGCGCGCTGCTTGTAAAAATGTTCTTCTGTAGGAATGCGTTCGCATTCCTACACGTAAGCAGTGTAAAGTGTCTTCTTCATGTTTTTTTTAAGTTCTTGTACCGAATTTTTCAGCGAAGGTGGTAATTGACCAAAAACAAAACTTGTTCTCGGAACAACCTGTCAGCCGCGACAAGGGTCAAGAATTTCTAAAAACATAATAATTATCTAGACAATTTACTAAATGTTACTAATTAACCTTTTATTTGGTGAAAATAGACATGTGCTTTTATTAAGGAAATTACTAAGCGTCATCGAACACTGCCAAATCAACTCATTTTAGAAAGCCAAAAACAACATTTATAGCGTTCAGAAAAAAAAAAAAATCACTTTGGACGTGTTTCTAGGTTTCCATTTCTTATCGGAGCGTATCGTTGCGCCCGCGGTCTTGCTCCCTGATGGCTGAGGCGCGAAGCCACCGCCTCGCCTCACTTGCGAGATGCAGGGAAGTATGGCGAAAGTGCGTTGCACCTGTGGCGGCACGTGGAGACAAGCTCCCGAAAGCGGACGGTCCTGCGACGAAGACCGCGCAAGCGGACGGCGACCGTAGGGGTGAAACCCGGCACCGCACATTCTGGAGGGGGAAAACTCGGTGGCCGAGCGTCGGGGAACCGTCGGCTCAAGAGCCAGACGGCTTAATGCATTCCCCCTCGCCTACGTCAAGACAAATCGCCGATGGGTAGTCTTCGTCTGAGGCTCGTAAAGAAAACACGTCTTTCGGTCCGCCTTGTTATCTTTGGTCTTTAAACTTGTGTAGTCCTCGTTAAACAGTTAGCTCGTTTTACTCTACTATCTCCCTATACTAAAGTCCCTTCGCGACTACACACGTCTCGGCCACTGGGGATCAGGACCCCGTGCAGAAAGATATGCTCCGAGAGTAATCGAAACCTAAAAATGTGTCCAAATCGAGCGTTTTTCTCTTTCGGAACGACGTAACGTTTTGCCTGTGGCTTGCGATATATTTCCAAAATGATTGGATTTAGTGTTTTTTCTTAGATGCTTGCAAGATTCTCTCGGAAACGATATTTATATATAATAATTAAAAATGTAATTAGGTTATTTAGTTAACGACTTCGTTAATTAGTTTCTTTTTTCCTTTGCTTGACGTCCACTGTGGTTAGAACTCTGTCCCCGAAAAGTGTTTCCCCTTCTTTTTTTCTTAATCACTTTATTATAAGGAATCTTTTAAAGCCTTCATTGAAACACCCGATATACGTGAGGGGTTTATGTCTTTAGATAAATGGTAATGTAAGAGTTGCTTTGTTTGAGGTTTTTTTTTTTTTCTGATATATTGCAGGTATTAAGTTCTTAATTAAGTAGCGTTATATTTCCAGTGGACTTTCATCTATATATTTTTTTAATGAGAAGGATTCTCTTGAAGCGGCAATTGAATTGAGTATTGTTGAACTAGAGTTCATGCATATGTGTCATTTCTCGCAGCAATATCCTTGAAGCCTACAACGACCTAAACGTTGCCGCTGGATTGAGCACATTTAGCTACTTATGGAACACGAACATCCGGCATTACGGACTGCTCAAGTTACAAATGCACGACGCTCTCGTAACCAACAGAAGTACCTTCCAGGACTACGATACACTTTTCAAGGTAAAAGCCAGCTTGCCCCATTTGTAGGAAAACTTTGGTGAATAGATATTGTCACGAATGACCAATGATGAGGCGAAGAATAACTGAGAAACTAAACTTTCAATGCGGCGAACCTGTGCCCAAAACAAAATAGAAATAAGTTAGCATCGCAGCCCTTGATGTCGGCGAAACAGCAGGATCGAGCGCTGGAGCGAGACTGACTCCGCTCGCCACGCGGAGTCCCTTTGTACCTCGTGGGTTTCTGGAAGATTCGACGTAAAACTTTTGGCGCGTAGAACATTCGGAACCTGATCGGACGAGAAGGTTCTCGAACTTACGAGAACGCCAACCTGAAAGAATAAATAAAAGGACATCCCGCACACCGGAATCAAACCTGAACCTTCCGCGCGCGCGACAGCCAAGCACAGAAACAGCCCACGCAAACGTTCGGTCGGCAACACGAGTGGCATCACTCCCCCCTTTTTAGAAGATCATCGTCTCAATGCAACTTGTTGGAAAATGAATCAGAAGAACAATTAAAAAATAATGCCAAACTACGGAGGCCTGTAAAACAGTCCTATCGAGCGTAGTACAAAAACGAAGTTCACAGTCCTATCGATCATAGTACGGCTTGAGGAGCACAACGTGGACGACTTCCGCTCGTGGAGGGTGGCGCGATGAAGTCCGTGTTCCGTCGGACATCCCATCGTAGTTCCGATCCCCGAGTCGACGAAGCCATTTGTAGGGTTAGAAGTAGCGCTTCAGGAGTCGTCCTATCTGGGTCCAGACCCACACACGGTCTCCGTCTTGAAGCGAACGTCGATCTGACGAAGGATGTACCGGGTAGCGTCGGCACGTTGTTGATCTTGAATGCGGAGTCGGGCGAGTTGGCGAACTTCTTTAGCTCGTTGAGCAACAACCTAGGCGGCTTGGCTCCCATCGTCATCTGGTTCGTGGGGCAGCATCTCGTCGAGCATGATCGTTACTTTTCGGCCATGTTGCAGCTGAAACGAGGTTAATCCTGTGATCTCTTGCACTGCCGTGTTGTATGCAAAAGCCACATAGGGTAACATCTCGTCCCACGTCTTGTGCTCTACGTCGAGAAAAGTAGAGATCAATTCGGCGATAGTTTTGTTTAGCCTTTCTGTTAGTCCGCGGATGGTACGCAATGGTTCGACGGTGGCCGGTGCCACTGAGACGAAAGATTTCTTGCATCAGCTGAATCCTGAGCGATGATCCACGGTCTGTAATGAGGACTTCGGGGGCGCCGTGCCGGAGGACAATGGACTCGATGAAAAAATTGGCGACTTCAACAGCTGTACCTGATGTAAGGGCTTTCGTCCCGGCGTAACGTGTGAGATAATATGTTGCGACGATTATCTATTGGTTTCCTTGCGTCGATGGTTTGAATAGTCCAAGGAAATCCGTTCCGATTTGATGGAATGGGGCGGATGGCGGCGCAATAGGCTGACGAAATGCTGCCGGTCTTGTCGGTGGTCTTCCGTCGTTGACACTCGTGGCAAGGTCAGGTATAGTGGTGGACTGTTTTCGCAAGTTTGGGCCAGTAGTACTTTTCGAGTATCTTGGCAAGAGTCCTGCTGTAGCCGAAGTGTCCCGCCGTCGGGTGCACGTGGCAGGCATGAAATGTTTTCTCTTGAAGACTGGAAGGGATCACCAACACCCACGCCGTGTTGGTGTCGCTGAAGTCCACCTTGTTTAGCACACCTTATTCGGTGGAGAAGTTTTGCAGTGTTCGTACAAAAACGTGGGGAACAGCGCTTTCGTGTCCCTCTGGGTGCTCGATGAGTGCTCGCAGCTCAGGGTCGTCTCGTTGCAGTGCAGCCATGTCGTTGACATCCCGAGCGCCGAGGAAACACTCATCGTCGTCGTCCTTGGTGCAGGAAGGACCGGTCTCGACTGGGGCCCTTGACAGGCAGTCGGCGTCATTGTGTCTCCTGCCGGACTTGTACAACACAGTCATGTCGAACTCCTGCAGTCGTGCGCTCCACCGGGCGAGGCGTTCGGAGGGGTCCTTCAGATTCGCGAGCCAGCAGAGTCAGTTGTGGTCTGTGACTACGCGAATAGGTCTTACATACAAATACGGGTAGAACTTTTTTATTGCTCAGACGACAGCGAGGCAGTCCTTTTAAGTAGTTGAGTAGTTTCTCTCCACCTTAGACAGCGCCCGACTCGCATATGCGATGACTCGGTCTGCCCCGTCTTGCCTTTAGGCTAGTACCGTGCCAACTCCGCTGTTGCTGGCGTCCATGTGGATCTCTGTTTTTCCACGAACAGGTAGAAATAGCCAAGAATCGTGGGCGTCTGGAGTCTTCGTTTCAGCTCATCGAATGACCGTTGGCGTTCTTCTGTCCACTCAAACTTTACGGCGTCCTTGGTGAGGTGCGTAAGCGGTGCGGACAGCTTGGCCAAGTCCCGATCAAACCGACTGTAGTAGGCACAGAGTCCGAGAAGTTTTTCCGCAACCTTCTTGTCAGATGGCGGCGTAAATGCAGCCATGATATGTATTCTCGGGGTCATGGAAGACACTTTTGTTGTTCACGACGTGGCCAAGGAACTTTAGTTCGTTGTATGCGAAGTGACACCTTGTTCGCTTGAATGACAGGCCGGCGGTCTTGATGGCTTGAAGCACGACTTGAAGTCGTTTCAGGTGTTCGTCGAAACACTGTAAAAGCACCACGACATCGTCCAGGTAGACGAGGCAGCTCTGCCATTTCAGACCTGCCAGCACGGTGTCCACGACACGTTCTAAGGTGGCTGGTACTGTGCAAAGTCCGAATGGCATCAATTTGAACTCGTACAGTCCGTCGGGGGTGACGAAGGTAGTTTTCCTTCGGTGGCGTTCGTCGACTTCAATCTGCCAGAAGCCACTCTTCAGGTCCGTCGAGAAAAAAATATCGGGAGTGGTAAACTCGGTCTAACGTATCGTCGATGCGGGGGGCGTATAGACGTCCTTCTTAGTCACTGCGTTCATTCGACGATAGTTAACACAGAACCTCAAGGTTCCGTCCTCAGGGTTCCGTCGTTGAGCATTTCCTGGACTTGATCTTGATTCACCTTCCTTTCCTTTAAGAAGACTCAATACGGCGACTGCTGAAAAAGGACCACGTCGTTTGTAAAAATCCGATGTTTCGCCATTGGTGTTTGGCGAACTTCTGACGACGTGGCAAAACAGTCACTGTGTTCAGCGTGGAGATAAACCAGTTGCCGGCGCTTCGTAGCTGGGAGCTCGGGGTCGATAACAAGTTGCGGTGGCGACGAACTCTTCTGTTGAGATGACGTCTCCTCAGATATTGCGGTGACCACGGCTGACGCCCAAAGCTCCTTGGCGGGGCCCACGGTAGTACCCTTAGTTAGCTGCTGCGGCTCCTCTCGAAAGTTTGTTACGAGAACAGTTGTACGTTCTTCTTGGAGATCCGTTACGCCTCGTGCGACGCCAATTCTTCTTTGAAGGTGCAGTTGGACGCTGCCTTCCAGAAGAGCTTGACTTTGCATAGCTGCGTCGGTTATGACGATTCCAAAACACTCGACCGCTGCGGCCGGTTCGCATGGTCGGCAATAACTCTGATCGCGGTTCACGTTGCGTTGATCTCCACCGGCGGCAGAACAGGATTTCGCAGCGTCAACTGCTTTGTCCCGAGATCGATGACGGCGCCATACTCGCAGAGAACGTTCCTTCTGAGGATAACGTCCCTCGCACAGTCTTGCAGAACAACGAACTTCACAGGGCGCGTCTCACCGTGGATCTCGACGCGAGAAGTGCATCTCCCGACTGGTGTAATGAGGTGTCTTCCGGTAGTCCGCATTTGAGGTCCAACACACGGTACTGTCACTTTCCTCAGGCCGCGAGAGAGCCTCCCACTCAAGACTCTGTAGTCTGCTCCGGTGTCCACGAGTGCCGATGCGTCGTGGCCGTTGATAACAACGTTTAGGTTGTTGGGCACCATTGCGATGCGTGGCGACGAGAGAGTGGGTGCGCTCCAGCGTTCTTGGAGGCCCTTTACTTCGGTCGTCTTCGGCAACGCCACTTTCAGGCGTTGCCGCACTTCGTTTTCCTAACGAGAGAGGGGGAACAGGCTGTCCCGTCGAGAGCGGCGGAAGGCCGAGAGCGCACGTCGAGGCGAGGCGATGGCGAACATGAACCTCGGGGTGGAGTCGGCAGCGGGGACAGGGGTCGTCAGAGGTACTTCTCCATGACCTTTGGTCGCTCCCCGAGGCGGGGTCGCGGGTCGCTCGGCGCAAAATCTCGCAGGCCCATTTCTCGGTACGGGCACCTCCGGTAGACGTGATCGTCTTCGTCTCAGTGATAACACTGTGGTCGTCGATCGGCCATGCGCCTCAACGCCGTCTTCCTAGGCGCTAGATATTCGGTGCGGACGAGTTGCGGCCGTCCTCCCCGACGTCGGAAAGTCTGCGGCGCTGGTAGGTGATGTCGAAGTGGCGTCGAATAATGTCGGGCAGCTGACACCGCTCTCTGGGCTACTGCGGTGTAGGTTAGAAAGGGCTCGACCGGTTCTGGCATGGTGACGGGTGCTTCTGGCTGGAAGGCTCGCTGAACCTCTTCTCGGACAACCTCGGTAATGAAAATCTAAGCGGGGCGATCAGCAGCGGATAGTATGTTCCGGAGCTCTAACGACGTCCAGGACACTTTCTCGTGCCGGCGAGTCGGTTATGGTGGCTGGCTCGGACTGACAATGCACGCTCGATGTTTGTTGCCTCGGCAACAGATTGGTCGACACTAGTTGGTGAGTTGCGAACAAGGCCGCCGAAGATGCAACTCTTCACGCCTCTCATCAGGATACACAGCTTTTTCTCGTTAGTGGTCTGTGGGTCGGCGCGGCTGCTCAGGCGAAGTACGCCTTCAACGAAGCTGGTGACGGTTTCGTTGGGGCCTTGGGTCCTTACTTGCAGAAGGTCTTCCACTCGCTGTCGTCGTCGTTGGTTCGCAAACGTCCTCTTGAGTTCGGCCTTGCAGGTATTTCACGACGTAAGGGAAGCCTCATGATTCTCAAACCAAAGCCTCGCAGTTCTTTCTAAGGAAAAGTAGAGGTTTTGCAGGCACTGTTCAGCTGTCCTTCCGTTGCGCCCAGCCACGCGTTCCTAGTGATGAAGCCAATCGTCCACTTCTTCATGGGCGTCGCCATTGAAGGGTGTCGGTGTACATGAAGCGACAGGCTTGAAGGAAAACTACGAAAGGGGTACCGGAGTTTACGAGGACTGGCTGTTCATGGTCGACTTGTCTTTCTTCGATAGTTCTTGCAGTTGACCGAACTCTGGGGGCAGTCCCTGAATGCGACGGCTTGCTCGGGCTTCGGCGTTTTCGACGAAGGGTAGCCTTCCGGGACTAAGCACCTCACTTGGCCGGGATGTCTTCGGAGGGGTAGCTTTACGGGCATAAGATGCACTACCCAACACCTCCACCAAAATGTCACAAATGACAAATGATGAGGGGAAGAATAACTGCGAAAATAAACGTTTAGTGGGGCCAACTGTGTACAAAACAAAATAGGAGTAAGTTAACGTCGCAGGCGTCGATGTCGGCAATAAACAACAGGATCGAGCGCCGGAGCGAGGCTGACCCGCTTTCCATGCGGAGTCCCTTATATAGACCTTTTCTGTGTACTCTCATCCCAAGCCACCTTATAGGCGTACCCCGTATGGGCGACGAAAAAATACTAAAGCGTTTCAACCTGTAACTACTAAAAAAATAAAGGAGAGGCAAAACGATAATGTTTGGCGGTTACGCTTATATCCTAAGTGTCTTTTACTGGCGTGGCGACGGCAAAACAATGTTTTCGCCCATACTGGAAGTGACGACAATCCAAGATGGCGGCGCCCTTGGAGAAAGGGTCTATACTCTCGTGCGTTTCTGGAACATTTGGCGTAAATCTTTCGGCGCGTAGAACATTCGGACTCGGTCAGACAAGAATGCTATTGAACTTACGAGAACACCAAGTTGAAAGAATAAATAAAAGGATATCCCGCTGACTGGAATCGAACCTAGAGCTTCCGCGCGACACTCAAGCGCAGTATCCATTCGGCCAAACACGCGCTAGCTTGGCGATGCACGTAGAAATATTTGTAGTCGGATCTGAAATATACCAAAAACAATACCAATGCCGTATAAATGTGTGTTTTATGGTTTAAGGTTATCCTGACCAGGACCAGCTTCAAGTTGCTGAAGATGACGTTGCCCTTTCAGTTAGGAAGATTCGGAAATTTCAACTCTGGCTTGCTGAAATATATTCCTTAAATACATACTTACCTAAAATCATGATTGGAGAACATAAGTTATGCACATGGCCTCCGCTCGGGGAATATTCGTGGCTGGTGGCTGGTCATACGTGCTGTCAATGAACGCGCCCAAGCTCGTTGAAGCAATTTTGGCCAAAGACGCGACCTTACTATCGACCTATTCTTACCAATTAATGACAGAATTTTCATATTTATTCGTCGTTGGGTCAAACGTGACTTATAAAAGGCTATAGGTCACTGTTAAATGTGATCACTTCTTCCGTCTGCCGTCCTTATAAAGCGAAAACAAGGGCAATTCCACTGAGCCGACTGGACTCTTTTTGTATTTTAGTATAACCACCGCAATCCAAGTTGTGACAGTGGTGATGGTATAACCTTAAGTAAACACAAGCAACCAATTAGCTCAATGCTAAAGTGCTATGTTCACCCTACGCTTAGAAATGAATAAACAGACGGGTAAGTTGCACGCTTCCACGCGTCTTCTAGTCAGCAGTTAAGCGTAACACACTCTGTGCCCACTAGTGGTTGCAAAACATAAACATGAACTGTCTAATAATCATCCTCAAGCGTATAGATATGAGCAGATCCACCAAAGAACTGGACAAGCCTAATTTCCTTCTATTAAAGCCCTCGTAAGACTACCGCACTATAGACTGGTCGTGTGTCCCAACGGACCTGTGAGAAAAGAAAAGAACGAATTACGACAGTAGTAGAATCCAGAGAAAAAAAACCAGAGGAGTGGAAGGAGAGATGAGACTATCGAGAAAGGTGGGGGGAGGGGGGGGGGATGACACATAAGTATATGGAAAAAGGGAAGACCAAACGAAATACAAAATTACGGGCCAAACTTTCAGATTTGACTTCTACCATTCGAATTCATGAGGTGTGATAGGTAAGAATGAACAAACAAGATTATAGTTTTATTAATAATTACTAGGTATATTTTAAGCTAGCAGTAATTAATCAGAGGCTCACACGAGTGAAATAAATGTATTTCAAGGGGCCTCCATTGGCTTAAAGGTTACCAATGTGCTTTCACCTCTACTAATTAAAAGGCAACTTTTACTATATGTGTATGATTCATAGGTAGAATACTCACAATGCAATTATTCGTTTTTATGTTAACATTTGGTGTAGAGACTGAGAGACCTCCAAGAGGTGAACAGAGCCGGGGACGTTCATAAATGTGGATACATCATCCTCGGAGTCGGCCTTTTTGCACCCACAACAGGCAAAGCCTACGACTACCTGGAAGAACTTCTTCGGTACGTTCTTAGACTCCAGATAAAAAACGCGTACCTTGAAATGCCTCAACACAGGTGATAAATTGTTTTTTAAAACGAGTTTGAATGGACACCATGACAAAGAGAAAATAAACCAGAAAGGGAGACACCTTCTTTCCACAGTTTAAAATGCAAAATTTAGTAACACACCAATAACACAGAAAACGTCGCGGTACCCACCTCCTCTCTTATCCACTAACCTTCGCTAACTGCACTTTTCTTCCACCTTCTACACTGGCACAACTATAGCTCGGTATCACAAGGCAGATCGCAGAGCATGCCATTCTAGCTTCTCAGACCACAATTAACAAACGCGCCGTGAAGGTCACCACCTTTCAAAACCCAGCAAACTCTCGTAGTTCAAAGTTCAATCTAAACGAAGGTTTGCTAAATACGTTCCCGTGATTAAGCATTGTTAACTACTTTTTTAGCAGGGGCTTGCGATCATTTGTTTTCGCGGACTCTACGGAGGTAGAACCCTACAATGGCACAAAATTGTTTATTTCAGTTAGATTTTTGGGCACTCCCGAGTAACGGTCTTTATTTATTCTACATATGTTGTCAAGGGCTCATTTATACCAAGTTTAGTTTGTTCAATAGATCACAGGCCACAACCGAGGGGTATCTTCTATATGAAGCCTGATGTCCATTCTACACCTTTCTTTGTGTGTTTCTTCACAGAAATGTTACTTGTTGATACGAGCAGGTTTATGCGGCTCAGCTTATTGGCCTTGCAAAAGGCAGTGACAATTAATAATATAATCAATATTAAACCTGTGGTTTACTGCTTTACTACTCTGGGAAATTTTATGGAAGTAAGAAACAAGTACCCGCTTAGAAGGTTTATTACTTTCCTGAATAGTTTTTTGAAGATACCACACAGAGGAACTGCCTTAAAATATATTCCCTAATAAATCGTGCATTTCTAAGATTCTCCTTAAAATTATGGTGAGATGGAACTATTCAATGAAAACATTTTTATACTGCTGTTAGATTTCAAATTAGCCATATTTTTACATGCTTAGAGAGGAAGCTAACGAAGGGAAGAAGTGGTTTTGCCGCGGATTTGCCATACACCCAACAAAGGCCTGGATCCGTTTTGAGCTTACAATTTAGGTATTCAATGTAACCGTTCTTCGTTCTTCTATAGGTAACTTTAATTCAGAAGCTATCTCTAACTCAAACTTTTACTAGTCTGTAAAACCCACCAATGCATCGTCTGCGCATTTTTTGAAAAATACTTCGTTAAGTCACCTATTCCAGAATTGTCTCAAAGAGCTGTAACTCTTTGTAAGAGCGTTCTGCAAAATTAAAGCCAAGATTTCCTGCAAAGCGTCATTATCATTTACGACCACGAAGGGGGGGGAGGGGGGGGGGGGTGTTAGGTCTCCTTTGTTGTATTTCACAAAAGAAAAAAATTAGTGGAAAACCTATTTTCGAGACCCCGTTGATCTTTGTGGCCCAAAACATTTGCATCTTTCAAAATTTTCACAATTTTTAATTCGGATTGCTTCAAACTGCCGTCAAAAGCTCTACGGAGAGAAATAACTTCTTTATTATGGAGACGTTGGTATCTCTCCATAATAAAGAACCTATATCTCTCTCTAGCACAACCGAAAAGGCTATGTTTTATCTCTTCCAAAACTAAAGTTTCGGCGATACAGCAAATCGGTCTGACTTATGGAATTATAATAGCGCAAGCTACTTCTCGTCTTCCTAAGTCTTTATCGCCGTGATTTTAGTAAAATTTGAGTGGTCGCATCTGTATAACGAATCTACAAAATCTGACATTATTTTCAATGATGACGAAAGTAGAGCGGCTTTTTCTGCAGGGACAGACAGGTTACTTGACACAACGTAAAGCGCAAAAAAATATATATATATCAATTCAGGAGGGTTTGATGTTTACTCAAAACTTAGCTCCGTTGGCTAAAATATGTTCCGTTGGTTTAGAAAGATTGACGGTACAGGGGTTAACAATACTCCTTAACACGGATAGCGCAGACGAGAGAACCGGAGCAGACGTTTTCTAGAAATATACGCCAACTCTTGAAGTTCTAAAAACTACATCGTAAATTAATCTCTCGTTTTTAGTGCAAACCATTGCGTGGACCAGTGGCGTTACCAGGGTCAGCGGCAAACGGTGGCCCGCAGCGCCCCCCCCCCCCCCCCCCCCCCCGGGGCCGTCGCCTGCCGCGAACACACCTCCTCCTCTCTTGGCCTGTCGCGACACCCCCGAAGCGCAGCACCCGGGGCGGTCCCCACTCCCCTTGTGGCACCACTGGCGTGGACATTGGATAAGAGTAGAAGTTCTCGCCTACCAGGGAAGTCCAATTTTATTCGCAGAAAATGTTTGCGGTTTGACGCTCTTACCTTTTGCCTGTCCGGTAGTTTCTCAGGATTTTCTTTTTTCGGTGACAAACAACTTGCATAGTTGCTAAATGACCAATCTGTGTCAAATCGACGTTCTTGTGTCCGCGCCACATACATATAAATTACACCTCGGCTTGAAGGGCGCCCGACGTGGGCAAAGTGGACTGGGGCAGCCCCTGCAATACCTCTGTGGGTCCCACCTTCGATTGCGAAGGCAAAGTTTGTGCAAACTGAGGGCACGCCCGCTTCATTCAGGACGAAGTACTCCAGTGGGTCCCGCTTTGGCAACGCGTGGGCATTCTAAACTTGGGCTACCTGTACAACGCTTGCGTAAGTGCTATTTTGGGACACCCATGCAATGGACCCGTGGACTCCACTACGGCTCTGCGGGGCCATATTTAGCATAAAGGTCGGCTTCACGAGGGCATGCCCAATTCGGCTGCTCATGCAATGCTCACGTGGGTTCCACCTCGGCTTCACGGGGACAGAGTTAGCACAATTGTTGTCTCCATGGGCGCATTGCAAGGTGAGCCCAACTTGGACTGTCCATTCAATGCCTTCGTGGGTCACACCTTGGCTGTACGCGGACAATTTCAGCACGGATGGGGGCTCCAAAGGCGTATAACGTGGCATGTCGATCTTGAACTACCTGTGCAGTTCCCAAATTGGCACTTTACGCTGATATTGAAAATATGTTCTGCGTGTTCTGGAAACTGAATATGGGAAGTCACCTTGATATGATTTCAAACCTGAAAAAAATGTTGTAGTCTTGCAAATTTTTATTAGTAACTTACAACTCAGGGTGTATGTACAAAAGGCAGTGGTACGTGGAAGGATTCTTTTTTTTTTTTTTACGTAGAGTAGTAAAGAGATACAACGAAATTCCGGCGCTTATTTTTTGGTATATACGAGTCCAAAGGAACAGTATCGCATCGGACACACAAATATCTTGCTAAACAAAGACACGAAAAGAAATTTTAAAACGAAATAAACGATTAGCAAGGACCACCTGGTGGATGTAGCAAAAGCCTCGTTTGTAATGCCCGTCTAGGAACCTGTCTTCCCTAAAACCATACATGCTTTGAACCTCACGTAGTCCCGAGAGCTCTCCAGTCAGCACAAGTGAGGAGAGAAGGGAGGGACTCACCTCTCACCGGGACTCTTCTTTGTGTGTCCCTGACGTCGCTAATCTAGCCTACAAGATTATAGATGATTAATCCGTCACTCAAGTTTCGTATAAAAGTAGCTTTTCGGTTACTTTTGGCAGCCGGATCGCTGGCGGGCTTCGACTGCTTCGGTGTCTGGAACGGCTAGGGAATTCTGACGACGTCAGCCTCGCAGCAGCTTTGCTCATCCCGAGACAACCTACGTCACGATTGCGCCGAATGTGACATGTCTCCCCTGCGTCTTTCCGTCCCTTGCCAGAGTGGGGCGTTCATAACAAAAAATGCAGCCGTCAGGCTCAAATTACAGACGTGCGATTGTCATTTACGCATATCGTGGATTATATTTAGCCTATTTCTTAACATGACGGGTATATTTCAAATTTTGTTGAAGTATCCCTTTAAATATGACGGTGAATTACAGACTCGCTCGTCGGGATTTCGCTATCTGTTCTAGACCCCGGTGCCTGTAGCCGACTAAGGTTGGTTATGTGTCCCGATTACCTGTCCGATAAGATTTGATATGAAAATCTGCACAGTTTCTTGTTCCATTTCGTACACTTGAAATGCCCCAGCTTTGGTGGTCTCGTACAAAACGTACTATTAATCCATTAAAATGTATCAAAATTGTAATGAAGTTTCTAGTTGGCACACGGGTAAAGTGAGGCATACTCAATTTCGGACGTACAGGTATGCTCCACACCCTAAAGTGATGATAAAATCATCCCCAACGTGATGACGTTCCCGGGATGACCTCACATGGGCTGCCAATGTACGGCCCCTGTGGACCCTACCAGGGTGGCCCTGGTGGGCCGGCCACCTAGGTCCCCCTGTGGGCCCCACCAGAAGGGTACTTTTGGACTGCCGAAGAGGACCCACCGTGGGTCCCAAGAAGGCAGCCCATGTCGGCTGCCCACGTCGGCTCCCTGTGGGTCACCCAAGGCATCCCTTGTGGGGCCCGCTTGGGCCCGACTCGCAAAAACCAACGTAGCACCCAGGTTGGCGATAAAGGGGGACCCACTTGAACAACCGTTTCTGAACCCAATTTGTGTTACTTGGGATGGACGTTGCAGGGGTTGATATTTCTTTTCAACGCAAACATTCCGGACTACAGAGCCGGAGCAAAAGTTTTGTGCAAACACCAAATCCTTGAGGATTAATTTTGTATGTGCAATTCACACCATGGCAAGCGCCGTCGTAATCATTAAAAGAGTTGTAGACTTTGATAGATGCTGCCAACCGGTCAATCGAGGGTCTATTTCACTCCATGCTTGCCACGTGCCCGTTATCTTCAAGCAGACAACGCGTTGTTTTTATTTTAAGTTTTTTTTAAGCAGTGCTTTTTTTGTGTTTATTTAAGAGGTTCTGAAAAAGAAGTAAATTGGAAAACAGCATGTATCAGACGGAACCGCTTGGTCGCTTGACGAACCGCTTGACAATAGCCCCTCGTAGTCTGAGTGGGGATGAGGACGATTCGTCACATGCGCACTCGTCACAGGACGATTCGTCACATAGGAACATTTGTCACAGTACGGCTCGTCATGCGGGCAACTGGTAACATTGATCGGGCAGGGGATGATAGTAAATTGTAAATTTCAACAACTGCCCACATTCCCTGATGAGGAGCTTCACGACTTCCCCCTGTGGCATAAACCAATGGTTCGAAAAACTAATCTTACAATACTCACCCGCTTTACTGTTCCTCATATTACGACTCTTCAGCAGGTTGATTTAGGTTGCTGGCTTGAACGAGCAACAATCCGACTGGCAGCCAAATCAGTTTTTCCTTTGCCTTGCATACGCCTCCTCGAGAAAACCAATAAGTATCGGACTTTTTTCTGCTGCATGTGTACGCGTACCCCTCGTACAGCTGCATGGCTCCACCTCTCTTTGTTCCGGTCACCTTCATCCTTTTGAATGTAGTCTGAGATCAAATGTAGTCGCTTTTATATGGCCTCCGCATTCACCGTTCGGGACAGACCCAGAAGCTAAAACGTCTGTTACAAATTCTTCTACCTTGAGAAGCGAAAGACATGCTAAGATAAGATGTGATCCACTTTGTCAGGACGAACCAACATCCAATGTTCGGGACCGAACCAGAAGCTACAACGTTTGTTACAAATTCTTCGCCTGATATGAGGTGAGCCACTTTGTCCGCCTGAACAAAATTGAACAATACATTTTTGGGGGGACGAACTATTGTAGCACCAGTTGGCCGCGTGACGAGTCATCTTATGACGAATGTTCCTGTGTGACGAATCATCCTGTGAACAATCGTCCTGTGACGAGTGCGCATGTGACGAATAGACCGTATCCCGTCTGAGTGGTTGTCCCGACACATTGATAAAACTAAAATATCTAAACAATATTTTACATTTTAGTGAAAATCCCGAGACTGCGGTAATGATAGAGGACGACACGGAAGAGAAGGAGAATGTCTTAAACACAGCTAAACCTTTACTGATGTAAGATCCCTTCATTTAGGGTTGAAAAAAGAAAAAAAGGAAAGGGAACCCCTTCTTCACATCACCTCTCTCCACAAAAGACACGACACCGGACGGTCTAACAATGGGGTCAAACCAACAAAAGAACTGACAGAACCAAAGATGACACATCACTAAAAAAACACGCTGGAAAAACTATAGATTGCACTGGACCTTTCACTGAGAAAGCCAGCTGTAAGACTACACACACACACAAAAAGGAAATAATGTTAACAATACCATTAGAGATTTTAGACAATTTTCAATTCCGCGTCTAAAGACAATGAAGGCTTGTTCACTGCATTTCCATGCTTCGTTATTGCGATTGACTCTTTCAGCAGGCGCTTGTGGTCGCTTTTTTGTTACAATTCTGGTTGTCGAGCTCCATAAAGGCACGCAATTCCTTCACTCCTGCATATGCTTGGATACCTCGGAATATGGATCCTTGTTTTTGACACATCGTTTATGTTCGTCTAGTCTACCATTAGGAGAAAGCTTCGTTTGACCTATATAGCACAAACCAAAATCAAAAGGGATCTTGTAGACTATACCTGAAGGACATGTAACACACTTTTCCCTGTGTTTTTTTAAACAACCTTTCTGGGCGGAAACGAACGGAGTTAACCGTTTCAAACTGCTGTCTGTGCTAAACGCCATGCGTAAAGCAAACCAAACTACCTAACAAATCCTCGCTGTTACCGATCTTCTCGTCCTTACTCTCACCCTCAAAGCGCAAAACGCGGTTAGCGCGTTCGGTGTGTGCGCAGCAGTGACGAAGCTATTTTTTGCTTACGCAATGCGTTTGCGTACGCTATTCTAAAACTTCTTAATAGGAATCGTTCCTAGATCGTTTTTGCCGTCCCGCAACACTATACGCAAACTGCTACGATGCCGGAACTCAACAGTGAAGGCCATTGGCGCGCAGGCGCAGTAGCGGCTTCTTTGTTGCGGAGGGCTCAGCGGAGGGAAAAACGCGGTCTACAAAAACTCTCTAACCGCTCAATCACACTGGAAGTGGATCGGCGTTCGCAAAGCGGTTACGAACGCGGTTGTATAAAGATCCAGTGCAATTGCATGCGCACTCGATGACATAAAGTGCGCGTGCAATTGCACTGGATTCAATTCCCTCAATTCCTCGAACTACACCCTAGTCTCCGAACCGAACCGGGGGGGGGGGGGGGGGGGGGGGGGGAGGGAGGAGGACGAGGAGGAGGGGGAGGTGCTGACAGTTCAACCAGAGATCAGAGGAACCAGTTCTCCCCTTCACCAGCACCCACCAACAATAGCCAAGCTAGGCCTGGTTAAGTCCCTCCTGAAGACTGCCCTGATCTTGAAACACACAGCATTAGCCTACAGATAAATAGGCTGAGGGAAGTGGGCTATCCAGAAGGCCTGGAAGATACTCTAAACAGGTTTATCACCTCCTGCAACACACCTCCATCCACACCTCAAGCCCGCCGGAAACAATTCGCACCCATTCCGTAGACGCACAGGACTTCACATCGCCTCAAGGCGCTCTCCTCGCGTTCCGATGTATGAGTCGTGTTCAAGTGCAGGTTCAAACTCAAGTAGATGTGCCAGCAGGTCAATTCTCCTCCCCTTCTAAACCTCTGTCCCCAAAAATATGAAAAACAGTTCGTTCCCTGCCGGAGAGAGGGAATCTAGTCCATTCCTTTTTCTTGCGGAGAAGGTATCGTACAAAGGGACAGTGCCTAAATGACCGCCTGAGAAAGCTCTTCCCAGAGGTCGCTGATTCCAACGAGAATTCGGTGCACCCGATAGCGGCACATCGCCGAACATGCGGAGGATGTGCGCCTAATTTAAAAAAACAAAAGCGCAAGTGCTCGGGCGCCCTCCTTAGAGATTCGGGAGGGACTTAATCGAATTATTTGCACTAAAAAGCTCCAGCGTCAATGTCTCTTCCGCCTCGTTAGCACCCTCTCATAGAGAGATGGATTGCCCACGGCTGGAGTTGTTCGGGGTGTATAAACGACCTTGGTGAGCGACCCGTCCCCAGCCGGTCGACACATCTCTCGGCCTCTTTTACCCTTCATTTCTTCTTTGTTCTGATTTCCCCGATCTGACTTTGTTTTTTCCCCCTTCCCCAAAGAATGAGCAGGGAAAAGGGGCGCTCGCACTCCATGGAATGAACTGTGTTGCAAGTTCATAAAATGTATTCGTTTGAGTTTTGTTCTCTTTATGTTTTATTATTTCTGTTATCTAGTACGCTCGTTAGGAATATAAGATTCTCGGGTCATCTGGAAAATTATAGTCATGCAAACAATATATATATAAAAAGGACAAGCGCTGGCTGCGATCAAACTCCAGCCAGCGGCGTGGGAGCCGGGCACGCCGCTGACTCTGCTTTTCACACAAGGCAATATCCAAATATACCCGGTAGGTCAATATCCGCGTCCCATGTCGATGCCTTTTCTGTAGTCACTTCAAGATATCGCCTTTGAATGAAGTGATATTCTTTTATATGATGATTGAAAGTAAAATAACTTTAGTCTCGTCCTAGTAAATGGGGCGTAGAGTGCAATGTTCAGTTATAAAGCTTCTACCCACTGTGCTTCAACGTTTTGATTCGACAAACATGGTTGCCCAACTGAAGCACCCCGGAAGACATAAGTTATCTTTGGGAAATAGGAAAGGGACTCACCAGTGTCGGGGCCATAATGTTCGAAACAAAGCTTGGTCTGCTTGATAACAAAATCCCAAAAGTCGCCATTTACTGTACCATCTACCACTCTGAAGCACGAAAGCACAAAGGAAACAGCATCTTGGGCTTCCGTTTGGGGGAAGCTGGTTTCTGGAACATTGTAACGAGATACATTTGCCCAGAATTGCATCGCGACGCAAGGAATACACCAAAAATGTATTATGATACTCAAATACAGATACTGTATCAAAAATGTATCGCGATATAAAAATATAAATACCAAAAGTATTTCAGAAATACTATCGCCATACATTTGTATCGCGATACTGCCCAACAATAGCGCTTACTTACGGCGAAACAGGTCATGGCTGTCTTACTTCGTGGAATATATGACTAAAATGGCGCACTAACGAATAAAGGCACGGTTAATTCAAGAAAACAAGAAATCAGAGGAGTTATTACAATTGTGATTTAAGTGTGATAGTATTTCGTGACTAAATACATTTGGCTTTGAGCGGAGCAAAAGCTATAAAAGCGAGCTCTATACTTTGAACGGCTATCAGCACGCGTCTTTCCGCAATCCCTATGCAGCCAATGAATATTCCTTATCGGCGCAGAGATAATTAGTAGCTGTCAGCAGGTGGAGTTCTTCAATCGACCTAGAGTGAGTATTTGGTCTTGTTATTTCTAAGCAATCAGGACACAAATTACACCAAGCCTGAAGGCAATGAAGTACTATGAGAACTCGAGTATTAGAGCCTGAGCGGTACTTGTAGAAGGTTCACCTTTTCAATGCACCATTCACTTTCAATTCACTCAAGACTACTGTAACACGTAGCTGTGTTCATCAGCGTGCGATGTGCATACATTCATCATGTTTTATACAACATCACACTGCAGCCTTTGCATACTTTTATTTTTGCGCACTACTATAGCTGGTAAAGAGTTAAGTGTTGAGGGGAAGGTCCTCTCACCTCGTTTCAGTTTAGCAAAGCGAACGCTGGGGAGGAGGTCGCCTTCTCTATAGTGTTTGCTCTGCTAAAGTGCAAAGGGGTGGGAGGAGCTTCCCGTGTACTCGTAACCTGTCACTGACTACAGTTTGCCCGCATAAATCACCAAATTAAGACTACTATATTGCTTGCGCAGTGCAATACCTATCCACAGAACCAGAATCTTTGAGTGGCGAGTTATTTCATTTATCACATAATTCGTACTAAAATTAGTTCTAATCATTTAATGCTGAGTAAATTCTAAACTTGTTGTTACTTTTGTCATGTATTAAGCGTAAAACTTCGATACCAGTACAACTTTAAGTGTACCCCAAACTAGATGTGTACACCTGACAATCCTTTCTTTTTTTTTTTTTCCAGTCCCATAGTTTCGAATAAGATAAACACCCCAGGGACCTAAATGAGACACCTGATCAGAACAAACTAGTTTATTTGTTTATTTTTTAGGTATTTAATTTCTCAGGCTATAATTTTGGGATCCACGTCTATCACGCCGTCTAGTTTTTTGGGGAAATTCATAAAGGCTCAAACACATACACGACCAAACGGCCGACCCGTCATACAAAGCTGACCACATTGATATATGCGGAATCGGCCTCCAAAATTCTCGGGGTGCTAATTGTACAGCGGCAATCGCATCATTTTTGACGAGTCTGTTGTTTTGCCAAGATTGTGACACGCCATGAGCTCAGTACGATTTGCGCGTTTTGTTCTTACCAGATTTGCTGGAGACATTAGCTCATAGCGTAGGCAGCTGCTTTGCACGGAACCTGGCGAAGCTGAGGCGCGTTCCATAGAAAGCTCGCGCAGAGAGAAACAAGGGAAAGGCCAAGGATTTGCCAATTTCAGGCTATAGAAAAATGCTCCAGCTTATAAAAATGCAACTACACACGATTAGTTGCGATGGTGTACAGGCCTGAAAGGCGATGCCAACACACTCAGTTGTTTTAGAATCACTCTTACCTACGGTAAGGTCGCACCATAATATGACACCAATCATTCAGGAAAGTATTCAGAATGAAAGAAGTCACAAACGGCCAAAAAGTCCCGAAATTGCTAGAATCAGTGAGACCGTGTCTTTAAATGATTACAGTTCAGCACGACGCTACAGAAAATATTTTGAAGTATTTACTTCAAAGTATTTTGTGTACTGGGAAATTGCAAATTTATGAAGAGCAAAATGGCTCCATGCGCTGGGGTAAACCATGAAAATATCAGTCATCTTGTCTCCTTCGGTTAGGGTAAGTCAACAAATCAAAATATTTAGATCTCTCTTCGTTTTTTTTTTTTTTTTTTTTTAAATGAGCGGAGAATATTTTCTAGGTAAATTTTTGCAATCGTTGGCAGTGGTGAATGTTCCCCCCGAGGTAATTATCTTCACATCGACACACTCATACTTTGTAGAGGCACATTTCCAGGGACGCCGTACAATAAGCGAAGTGTGACAGAATGTTCTTCTAATGTTGGAGAACAAGTCTGGGAACACGTTTGCCGGTCGACAAGAGCGTATTGCGCTACAGTTACTGTAGCCTCATTGTGACAGGTGCTCGAAAACATGTTTCTCTCGTGCTGACGGGCAAAGTAATCCAACAGTTTCCTCAATGTGAGAGCTTAATTTCTCGCAGACACGCCAGCTGCGACACTTTTAAATTGATGAAACAAAACTTCTCTATCTCCAGGTCAGCTCCGCTCGCAAAATTTGAGTGCTCCAAAAGTATCTATTTGGAGCGCGCATCTTCCGCGAGTAGATCGGGGTCAAGTTGGCGTTTTTCACTTTGTAGACTTGCTCCAGCTTCCGCCCCATGGAGCACTCCAACCCCATTTTAGTTGGTTCAAGGAATTTGACGGAGCTTGCCGGAAGTCGAAAGATGCAGGCTACGTCACTTCCTTTAACTCGTCCGTGAGCACGCGGGATGAGGTCGCAGGACTGTGCGAGCCGTCGAGACGGATCTGTTCGGACGCATCGGTTCTTTACGCGGAATTGTGGCTGCTCGAACGGTCCTACCTAGTGCACAGCGGGTCTTGAGCGTGGCAGATTATAAGCGCTAACATCTGTGATCATCAGAGAAAGATAAAGAAAATGAACGATAGAATCCCGAAGGAAGCAGATGGCGTGTTTATGTTCCTGCACCTGGTGCATACCTTTTGACACTGCATGCCGCCGTCGTTTTCTCTCTCTCTTTTTTTTGTGTGCAATAAAGCAAGAAAAGACTCAGCAACGACAATGCAAACGATGCAACCTGAACTTCACCGATGGGGATCGCTGTGGGTTCCCGCCAGGGTTGTAAAGTACCTAGGTACAAGTAACTGTAAATCGGTAACTAGGTACTTTTGTTGTACCTGAGGTACAAACCAAGGTACTTTCATTTCTCAGTATCTGTATCTGTATCTTAGGTACATTTTCTAGTAACTTGTAACTTAGTGAAGTTACTTTTTACAGGTACTTTTCTATTCACTTCGTAAAAATCGTAGAAAATACAATGTAACATACAACTGAAAATAAATTATAATTACAGTCGTAAAGCAATTTGACATCACGTAGTATTTCCACGCAATAAATCGAGCTCAAATTTTGCACTTTACAAAACTGAAAATGCTACGCCTGAAGAAACTCCCTCCTGGTTTCTAAAACACCCCCTACAAATACTACTTCCAGAGTCACAGTTATAAATACGTGCGGAAAATAGTATTGGGAGACCTTAGATATGTAAATGTTCATTTCACATAATTAAGCACAACAAAACTGGCAGGCTTCGTTGTCAAAACTTAATGCAGCAGTAGAAGGATACAAACATCAAGGGCAGATAATCTAAGTACTCGTACTGCGGCCGAACGGGGACTTCGAGCTCCTGATGTAGTCTGCCACTGATTGCTGGACTGCTGCTATTCTATGTTGTGGAGGCCCTGTGCTTCATTCGTCTTGCTCTTGTCGACACTCTTTAGTGCTTCCTTCTGAGACCTCTGGAATAAGCAAATTATTGCACCGTATCAGAACAGCTCAGCGGCGCAGGACACTAGTCCAACTAGGTTTCAGCATTAGCACTTGAGACGAAAACGATATTTCTGCCAGACGCCAAAGATGGTCAACACCGGCGGAAAATTCCGGACCTGCGGGCATTAAAAAGGGAAAAAGTGGTTGCTACCAGTAAAACTAAAATGAAGACAATATCTAAATGACCAATGACAAGGCAGCTTACAGATAATTGTTGTGGGTCGGTTTATTTTCTCGGAAGCCTAGTTTACCTAGCGCACCTGGACATCTTTGTAACGACTTCTTACCGTCGCTCCAGACGCCCTGAAAAGTGAACTTGCACCGCAATTTTGTATAAGTATGACCAAACCTTTTCTTGTTACCCATTCCTGACGAAGACCGGACTCCGGTTGAAACGTCGAAAATAAAGCTTCTGTTGTTCTACCGAGGGATCTCTACTTCGTCATATATAATAGCTGAACTCTGAGTGGTAAATTAGTCGAAACACGTCGAAAACGAAGAATGAGTTGACGCAGGGACAGGCTTTAAACAACGGTTTCGAGGGGGTCCTGCAAAGTTCTAAGTCTCAGTTACCGAACATCCGCAGTTTAGAACAACGAGAAATCAGCAGCAGGCGTATTGTACGCACGAAAAGTTGCTACCCTGACGTGCGACGCAATGTCAATCTCTTGTCCGACTGACGGACGTAAACGCACACAGTACGGAGTAGGGAGCCTTCATGTGCGCTTTCCTAGGGTGATGCCACCCTTTGTAATATCACTCGCCGACAAATCATCAGCCATTTTGTTCCTCGGCGATAATCCGTGGGGCTTATAACCCTCCCGGAAACAAGCACCTTATCTCAGAAGTTCGGAGCAGCGTTGTGGAAACCACGGAGGGAGGATTAGCATTTTCCCCCTTGGATGGGATTACCGATGGACACAAAGGCCACTTTCCGGCGCAAGGTGAAACAATGAGAGAAACAAAACGGCGGTGGAAGAGGGTGTGGGAAAGGGAAACAGGCAGTTGGCATCACTCTATGCGAAGCGCACATGATGGCACTCTATAGTCAGTTACAGGTCAAGAAGGTAGCGGCAAATGCCCCTCAAAGGGAATCACATATCCCTCCGCCACCTCCGCATCCAATAGCGTCCCACCGTTTCCGTGACGTCGCGGCCAACGCGCGAGGAGGGTCTTGCCTTTCTGTACATATTTGCTTTATCTTTCGACTTTGACTTAGCATTGTGGAAGCCAAGAGAGGGAGATTAGAGTTCTGCCCCGCCGACGGAAACAAATGCGACTTTCGGGGATTAGCTTCCCCCCCGATGGATACAAAGGCTGCTTTCAGGGGCTCGGTTCCCTTCCCTCTACGATGAATACAAAGGTCGCTTTCTTAAAAAGTGGGATCGGAGACAAGTGGGAATCCATTGAAGCGGAACAAGGAGCGTTTCCAGTGAACTCTTCTTTCGACTGCGGAGAGATTTGAAACGGGCGCATCACACTTGTGGGAGGAGCTTCTCCTACCTTCTTGACTTGTAACCGACTATAGTACGGAGCATAACAAACCTTACACAGTGACGGAAGTGCCAATTGCCCTTTTGGAGCAAGCCTTGTAGCAAGGAAAATGCTGTTTTGGAGCAGGTAGTGTCCCTTTTGGAGCAGGGTCCGGCATATGTTGGCATATTGAAAACAAAATAAGGCTGCATTGCTATATAAAGCCCATCTCTATTATTGGAACACAGCGCCTGTCGCCTTTTTAAGACAGGATATATAAAATTCAACAAAGTAAACACAAAAAAAAATATTTTTTTAAATAAAGTTTATCTGCTCTTCAGATAAAAAAATACAATTAAATATGTCACACTGAGTTCTGATGGTACAGGATATTTAGTTTTATCAGCCTGCACTTCTTTTAAGGTATCTGCGGCAGCATCTAACGACCCTCACTGTTGTGGAATGTTTCAGTTCAGATTAGAGTTGTTTTTTGGGCAGCAGCTTCAAATATTGCGGTATCTGATATTCGCTTCAAAAATTCCGATTAATTTTCGATGTGCTGGCGAAGTCTAAATCGGATCACGGCGAGTTAACCCGTTGAGTGCGCTCCTTGGCATGCACCGACGCACTGCAGAGAAGCGACACCCGCGGAGCAGACGCCACAGTCGCGCGAGTCGCGCAGTGCTTTGTGCTCCGAAAAGGACGGTGAAACCTTAACAGCACTACATCCAGAGTTTGGTGCAACTCAACTATACTTCGTTTCAGCTTCAGTGCGAGCGCAGCGGAAGCTACAAGCGCGCGCATGGCGCCCATAACGGTGCCCACTCTGCACGAGCCTACGCGCGAGGAATGCACAGAGCATTGGGTTCGCGCTAGCTTTGACTTGGCTGGTAGCTAGGCACGGGAACAGGGCGGGAACAGGGCGGGCCCATTGACACCAATAAAGCATGTTTATCAAACTTGTTTTTGTGTACATCCCAGTATACAAAGGTAAAGGATTTACTTCTAATAATAATGTCACAAATCTGAGAAAAATACTTGACGTGAAAATAAAAAGTACCTTTGAAGTAACTGTACCTGTACCTAGGTACATTTTTAAGCGAGTAGCTAGATACGCACCTAGGTACATTTTCGTATGAGTAACTGTAACTGTATCTTAGGTACATTTTTGAAGAAACTTTTACAACCCTGGTTCCCGCCTCTCCCAGGTGGCCGTATGGAATAGGGCGGTGGTGGACGTGGAAGTCGTCCTCATTACCTGTTATATGAACTCCATGTTACGGATAATGTGTCCAGCCTGTGTCGCCTACTCCTTCCGAAGATGGACAGAGGAACTATAGTGACTGGTCCTTTAAAATATCAGTCGGCTTGTCAAGTTGGATCAGCTGTCTTCTTGAACGGGAGACCGTCTCCAGCAGTCGCTTCAAAATCACGAGTCCATCTTCCGCTGTTTGATTCAGATATGCTTCAACGGAGCCAATTTTTGCCTGTTTCGCAGATTTTGGAAAACACTCCTAATCTGCCATCGAAATTCATGATACGTCATTGTGAAATTTAACTGAGAAATTCGGAGCAGGGCATGAGGAGAGAGGGGGGTTCGAATTTAATGTGCCAGAAAATGTTTTTTGGCTTGTTTGCTCCCCCTGAGGTATTTCAGACGATAAAATATCCACAGGCCTATTGATGGATTAATCAAACCCATCAGTCTCCGGCTTTGAGACATGCAACGCCGTGTCAGCGTCGCACATCCGCCGTTTCTGCCAGTTTTGTTTTGTTTTTTGTTGTTGTTTTCGAACTTTCGCAGCAGACAAAGCCTTCTAGAAGCGCCAGGGAGTTCTCCCGTCTTCTTCTCCTGTATTCTTTTTTTTTTTTTTTCACTGTTGTGACTTGCGGAGCACGCGTGCAGAAGTATTCCGAAGTCGGTCACGCTTCAATAACTTTTAGAGTGCAGCTATTAGGCGCCTGTTTCGTGGTTAAGCGGCGTCGCCGTCGCCGTCGTTGTCGGCGTAACCGCGCGTTGCATTATGGGAAATGTTCCATATGACGTCACACGTGATGTCATGTGTGACGTCACGGGAGTCACGAGTGGCGTCACGACGGCCACGAGTGACGTCATCATGGGAAACGTCCCATAATTAACAAAACCTGCCCCCCTCCGCTGGTACACTCGCCGTTAACCCCGTGGTGAGCCGTCTTTTGTGTCGATCGCTCGCCGCGACCTACGACAATGCTAATCCTTTGAAAGTCGATAATTGAGGAGAAAGCGGCTGGGGCCTCTGAAGAGAGAACCCAAGGGGAATCCACGTGATCCCCCGGAGTGCGTACTCGAAAGGCAACGGGGAGAGCTGATAGGCACTTGAAACTTCGATTTGTTTCATTTTTTAACGCAAAAACTGACCTTAGCTAGAAAATACGGTTTTCTGTGCTTCATTCTATGTGTGTCACAGATTAATTTCCGCAGTTAGTTGGCCAAAGTCTGGAAATTTGACACCGCTCCTTTAAGTAAGAATTCAAATCTGCATAAAATGTACCCCAGTGAGTGTCGTCAGCCTTTCAAGAGTAATCAAAAACCGTTCAACACGGCACTGTGTGACGGAACATTGAACACATGACTCGCCTGTGATTTCTCTCCTTTAATACTACCGACCGTTTTGTTTCATTTCTTCAGAACTGCTCCCATAGATGCCATCATAATCAGGACACATATAGAAGATAGGATCGTTGGTGAAACGTGCAAAATCACGGGTCCGAACGTCTTCCTGCGCTCTTGGAACGTCAACGAAACGTCAATGGTGAGGAACTCCGGCCTCTTGAAGCTAAACGCTGAAATGTTACAGGAGTTCCTATGTTTTGGCAGCCGAATATAAATACGAGACTTTATCGTACAGGGCCGAAATCACCTAGAAAAATCATAGCCTGTGCACCCAAAACTCTGACGTCATCACGGTGAGATTGAGCGAATACGCAGATTGGAATTGAGTGCTGCGTCAGTGCTCGGAGGGGCCTCGTGTCCAATCAACGAATTGAAGGACGTCCGGCCGCGGGCTCGGGTTCACTTGTTCCATCAGACAGTGGTGACGTTCTATGGTGGAAGGGGAGGTCGTTCGCAGGCCTTGATTGATCGAGGTGGTGTTGACAGCGTACTCTACATTACCGATCTTTTCTCCGGTCGAGAAATGAGGATGTCTCTCTTCAACGGCCATGTAATTTTCGTTTTGATCATATTCCAGTTGCAAGTGACCACATGTCACGAGGCAGAATATAATACTGAATCACTTTGGTTTCTGAATCAAACTCAGCTAAAATTCTATCTGTCTCTTATTGACAGACCGCGAGGTGATCTGACTTCATGTTTTGTGCTGTGTAAGTTTCCCGAGTAAAACCACCCAGCTTCCTTCACCCGTTCTATAATTTCTAAATTTGTCTTGAGCCGCATTTTTCTACAATGGCTTTTATATGGATTCACGAATCTAATTTCTACAAGCAAATAGTAGATAATTGAAGGATGCATTGCACGCGGTGAGCGGTTCTTCGAGTACGTCACAGTTACTATCACACGCGGTTGTCGTCGGGAATCACTACTCTCCGTCAACTGTTTTAAGCTACGTTGTCAAGGCTGGCGCCGCCTCCATAGTTCTTCAGCCCATCTTATGCCAGAGCCGAGGACTTGGCTTCGTCTCTCTTCTCATTCGCACTGCTCGCGTTCGAAGTAGACGGGTTGGAGCACTGCGAAAGCAACGCTAGCCTTTCCACTGGAGCACGAAATAGTTTACGCCGACTGTAGTTATGCTAAATATATCAATCTCTAGGCATTTCTTATTTTTTCATTTTAATTGAAGTGGTTACCCACTTGACATTCGTCAACATGCTAGTGCTGAAAACCACTCCCTATGCCAGAAAACAAGATATTTCTCCCAGTTAACCGCACTTCCACTAACATCGTGAACAAGCTTAAAAGTATTGACAACCTCGACGGCAGTGCCTTGGTTTGAACAAAACAATGCAATGTCATCTTCATTCACCAAAACACGAACCTTTGGAGAATGCGATTTAAACTTAAGTATTAGTTGCTTTTGTTTCTTTTTTAAATCACTTAAAAACACTTAAAATTATTCTATACAAATACAAAAAGGAAGGGGTGACAAGGGACATCCCTGTGAAACAGAACGCTGAACACGGATGCGTTCTCCTACGGACCTATTTACAAACAGCCTTGTCGTGCAGCCGTTGAATGTCATGCACAGCCTTTCTAAAGTAACTGACCTTACATTAACATAATCCAGAACGAATAAACGAATATCATCCGGTACGCTGTCAAACGATTTTGGAGGTCTACTTAAAGCATGAATACACGGCTATGCAATGCAGCACACATCTTCTGGAGATTTTGCGCTGTCTGAATACTCATAAAAATAGTTCTGCCTTCTATGCCACATATTTGTTGGCGTCCAACTATTCGGGTAATAACACCTTGCATCCCCGAGGCCAAAATCTTTGTAAACATTATATAATCGGCATCGGTTAAACTGATTGGTTGATCAGGTGTAACTTGAGAGAGTTAAGCTATATCATTTGTTTTAGGAATGTGGATGGTGTGGGACGATAAAAAAACCGGGGGAAGGACATTGGGATCAAAGACCTCACTAAATACTTAGGTTAAAAAGAAACGACAGTGAATGTTTCAGATCTTTGTAAAACTCAGCACTTAGCGCGGCCCAGGGAACTTTCCCGCTTAAGAACCTCAGTTGCTATCAGCACTTCTACGATTGTGATAGACCTGTCTAAGAATAATTTAGGCTCATCATCTAACCGGGGCATCAAAGGCAACAAATGTTTTTTTTAGACCGCTCGATGTTTACACGGTTATACACAAACAGAGCTCTGTATTAATCAAAGAATACCCGTACGATTTCTGCTTTTTCGCTCGTGACTGTCCCATCCCGTTCAACTTCGGCAATTTTATTCTGCCGGTGTATCTTTTATTCAGATCGTTAAGCTCGCTTTCTGGGCACCTTCCAATTCATAAGCCTATCTGCTCTAGCTCGCACAAGTGCCCCTTAAAAACGGTTTCTGTCTATACTCTGTTTCACCTTATGATGTACCGCAGGAAAGGCTACAGGCGCGAGCTCCTTGCTCTAGGGCACATCTCGGCGGCACAAGCTCTCGTGCGTTAAGAGCAGCTCCCAAGGCTATGAGCTCGCGCTTCTAGCTTTCTCTACGGTACAACATAAGGTGAAACGGAGTATAGCAGCGGGTGCTTTTTCATAAAGGTTAATGTGGCATCCCTGAAAGCGCACTGTACTTGACGTTTTTATTTTAGCCGCATCTACAAGTTAGAACGAATTAGCGCTTCCATTTTTCCCCAATCGTTTTTTATTACAGTAGCTCTCTCGAGCGCCATCCCCTTAACGTCCTGCTTAAAAGCTTTCCATCGCAAGACATACCCCTTTGTTCTTTCCCCCTTTTCCATACGTTCCCTTAAGGCCTGAACTTGTGACGTAAAATGTTTTTCTTTCATCTCATTTCTGTTACTTTATTTACCTCAAATCGCCCTGAGGGCATCACATCAGGAGCAAATTTCAAAACTGACATCACACTAAAGTGTAATCAAGAGACACATAATAAAAAAGAAGAAAAAAAAGCAAGCATTCAACAAAAGGTGACAATTTCCACAAAACAAAAACAGTCGGGTAAACAGCCGCAGCAGGGTAAAAAGGCGCATTCGTTGTATCACGCTTCTAGTCATTGAACAGAGATTCGCATGTGACCTGGAAAAGAGCGAGGCCCGCCTGACCGGCGATGCACTCGGGTAAACTGTTCTAGTCTCGAACTGTAACTGCAGGGGCAAATTCGGAAAATTGTTTCGTATAACTAAGTGATAATCTCGTCTGGTAAGTATAATAAATTCTAGTAAATATGCGGTACGGTGGAAGCAAGCGTTTATTTTTTTTTTTAAAGTTCGGTATTGGCATAATAAATTTTGTGTAAAAATGGTAATTTTGACTGTTTGCGTGTACTGCTCAGGGACTGCAAGCCTGCCCGTGCTTTCAAAGCCGTTATGCTAGTTGTGCAAGTTCAGTCTTCGTAAATGAAACAAAGGGATTAATGTTTTTAACGCCTCCATTTTTTGAGCCAGGTTTTATTGCCACGGTTTTTATATTACGCCAGCATATTCAACTTCGGATCTAACAAGTAATTTGTAAGCAATCATCCAAACTTCAGGAGAAGCCAAAGATAGGTTTATTTTCAAGTACCCTAGCTAGCGGATTGCTTTACCCATAACGTAATCAATGTGCGCTTTCCATTCAAGTTTCTCAGTTAGAACGAAATAAATATATTAATACGTACTAATCTTTTCAAGATTTGAGTTGAAAAGTTTATAGTGAAGAGATCTATTAACTTGTTTTGTAGAGAATGACGTTACTTTTCGATGTATTGACACATATTTGCCAGTTTATACACCAAGCTGTCTGTGGAGATTCAATGGTAAGTGGGAAGGGCAGCCAGTGATTCCTCCAATGACTGCCTGTTCATCTCGTAATCTTTTCGATAAGGACCTGGCGATCAGTGCTTCTGGACATTAAGAGCAGTTTCGAGCTCGGTCATTATAAATGGTTATTTGTACGGTGAATTTCCTTCTTTCCGCCTTTGTCTTAAACTTCAAGACCTCTGAAGAGTAATGGAAGGAGTTAGAAATGACTGCCAAATGTTCACCCAACACATTAGTCTGGTGGTGTAACGAGTTCACAAACAGAAAGTGAGGAACTGTAAAGCGGCGATATTTGCCTTCGACTTTGTTAAGTCGTTCTTACGCCTCTTTTGCTAGGATGTAGCTGCTGATTGAGGACCAATTACCTTTCCAAGACTTCCTCTTCACCCACTTCCTAGTTGAACGAGCTTCAGCCCTATTTTACAGACACTCAGTTAAATTCACAAATGTTGGAGGTCACCGAAATATACCCCAAGACATATCCTCTTCTTGATGGTGGAACTTTCTTGAGACTACCATGACTTACATTTTTGGCGATGTTACAGGAAGACTGAGGGATGGATCTAAAGACAGCATTTTTTATGTGCTCTGTAATATGTGCCGTCGCTTCATCATGTGTTAGTGGCAATTATGCACACGGTTTGAACTCCGAGTTTAGGCTAAAAAGACCACAGTCTGCCGTTTCCAGTTTCCAATGAGGATTGCGTTTTATGAGGCTTGGAATAGGAGCCTGACTCTCCAGGACGACTGGAAAGTGGTCGCTACGAATGAATTATTTAAACCTTTCCACGTGAATAAAAAAAAAACACCGGGCCGGCCGATGAGATAGAAGAGCCTATAGATGTAGATGGGTTGCGACTTTACTCAAAATGTTGGTATTCTACTGTCCATAAGGCACAACTCATATGATAATAAAAACCGCTCAAGGACCCCGCCACGTGAGCCTTGATGAGCGCTACCTTATAAGGGATGATGATCATTGAAATAACCTAAAATAAATTAAAAACTGGTAAAGAATCTGTGTAACCAATCGTTTATAAAAATTCAGTGGAATGTTTGATGGAATATAAATAGGAACAGCAGTAATAAGGCGGTTCAAAAGAAGGCGTATTGCCACAACCTCGAAACTCGTAATAAGAGGGACCTGAGAGCAGGCTAAGCCATTCTGAACGACCACATTTGGACGACCATACCAGATATATATAATGCATGGCGACGTCTTCTAAAAACTTGATGACGGCGCAATACTGACTTATGATGATCATTGATGTGCGCATTTTGTAAAGAGAGCTATAGGATGTAATTCGTACAAAAACAAACCAACATTGTCACAATTACGTAAAACACAGTGGCCGTTACACTCCATAAAATGAAATTTAGCCAATCCTCTTAAAAAAGATTTGAAAGGTTGCTAAACCAGTAAGACTAGGAAAGGAAATATAAAAAAAGTCACGAATCTGCCGTACAGTGGTACAACCTATCAACATTACTTTGGTAGATTACGGGTTTTTTGTTCTTTTGTTTACTCTAATACGTCTGCCACTACATGTTGTCTTGGTCAGACGTATGTTTGGGGACTTCTGGCCTCTCATTCATTGCCTCTGCTTCTTGGAGAGAAGCCTTTGCTGCAGGCTTCGGTAGGTTCGGGGAACGGGGGCCATGCCCCGCCCACGACAAGCACCAGCCAATGGGGCGGAAGAGGTACTGGGCGGGGCGTCGCCCAAGTCAACCCGTTCCTGCGCCTTAGGCGTTGCAAGTGCGACACGATAGCCAAACCACTCCTTCGATGATGAAGGTCTATTGAGGGAGCGTGGGTGAGATATTGGACCCTTCACCCTAGAAGACAACCGCACAGGAGGGACGGTTGCCGTAGCCGACGGTCCATCCTGAGTTAGGGAAACAGCCTGCTTACCCTCTTCATAAAAAGGCAGAGCCTGTTGTCCCGCAGGATCGCGAGTGTTCGCACTTCGGCTTGATTGGTCTGTACACCGACCAGCGGAGATTTCACTCCCTAGAAGCTGAATCTTCACCTTGGCCTTGGGGGACTCTAGTGGCTTCCCATAGTTCAGAGGACGCTTGGGTTGCCACTGACAGCTTCAGTGGTACAGGTCGCTGTTGCACCTCCTGCTCATAACCATTCTTACGCAAGATCGCAAAGCGACGGCGCGCTTCCAGGTAAGAGAAATTTGTTTTTGTTTGTCTTTTACCTTCAAGATAAGCACCTCTTTCTCTTCTTTCCTCATGTTGCAGGATCGGGAGTATGCTCGGTGCGGATCACTACAGTTCACAAAATGGGCTTCGTTGGAGGAAGAGTCTCCAGAATGGTCATTTTTACCCCACTTGGAACAAGTGGCTTTACCACGTCATTTCTGAGAGCCGTAGCCGAATCTCTGGCAGTTTAAACAGCCTCCGAGGGTTGAGGACTTAAGTCCGAACCCTGCAGTGCGGGTAACCTGCCTTTACCGCCTCGGAAAGTGCCGTTGCACTCGAAAGTTAAAACTATTTGCTTAGTTTTACGTTTCTGCCCGTCACGACGCAGGGAGATGCGGCTTGCAGCAATAACGCCTTAATCAAGACAGCCCTCAATTATTCCACTGCAGGAAGTCTAGAGATGGTCATCCTCGAAGATAACTCCTTGGATGGAATCCAAGGTGCGATAAGGTGTGACTGTGACTTTGTGGCCGGATACAAAATTTAAAGCAAGGAGTAAAGCACCCTGCTGGCGCGATTCGATTTTTAGAAGTAGGTCTCCAGATCACATTTTTTTGGCCTTGAATCCCTTACCGACGACACCTTCGAGTGTTTTTGCGAAAAGGGACGACGACAATTTCGAGAGCTGTTTGCCACTTTTGAAGTTAAAAAAACCAAAACTTTGGAAACTTAGCGGGGGTGATGGTATCCTGATCGCGTCTTGAACTCATGCGGCTCCTTGTCGGTGGGTGACTGCGAAAGGTTTTTTGCGTGAGAACTTATACAAATGGAAAAAAGTTCAATGCCCGGGTGCACCGCCCACCACAAAGCCCAACAAGGGGATAGGAATTGTGCCATAACGAGAATGGCTTGGCTGGCACAATTACTCCGTCAGTGATGCCCAGGCACTATATCCCATTCTGGCTACAGGGACATGACCTGCTTCTACCCAAGGTTGGCCCTTTCCGCCTAAGAGAGCGATACAGGAAGGAAAAGAGTGCAGACCAAAAGAGAAAGAGGTAGAAGGATTAGTGCAAGTAGAAAGAAGAGAGTAGATAAGGCGAATGACTATATCATCCTGGTCGGGCCAAGCCAAGACACCGCTCTGCAAGAAGCAGGAGCCGAAGCGGTATAGCAAATACCGTGGAAGCCAATACTGGCAACTCCCGCGGAAAACGGGCGAAAAGTGATTGCAGCGCCCCTGGCGAGCTCGGAGTCTCCGCTGGCAGACAAATTCTCCAAAATGCATTGGTTTTGCCTATCTCCGTGCGAGGTGACCAACGAAAAAAAATTGTCACGGACATTCGCTGCTTTGAAAGTTAAAAAATGGGTGCCAGATCATGAGTGAAGGACATTCTCTTCGCGTGGAAAAGATGTTACAGCTTTCTGGGTGCAATTTCGGAGTTCTCCCGAAGAAAACATTCTGTCACAACTTATGTAAGCCAAGCAAAACACGAATGTATGCCTTTGCGCTGTTTCGTGAAAAAGGGAAACGTACAAACATTTCAGAACATAGCTTCGTTTCAACTTTATTGGAATTCTTATCAGTCAATTCGTTTTGTCGTTGCAATTCCCATTTCTTATGAGTGTCTTGCTTATAACCGTTTCGTCGAACAGGCGAGCTGGCTAATCCCGTTAAGATCGTCTCCGGATGAAGAAGCAGAAGTCAATTTCGAACCACGTACGTTACGGCGATGTCAGTATGCTCCGAAAGAAGGCATTGTGCATATGCAAATCTGACGCGATTATAGATCAACAAAAGCGGAGTTACGAAAAAAGCAGACTTCTCGCGCTTGCAAAGAAAGAATGGGAGAGCGTCGTAGCCCCGCGAAAAAAGATGATTTCAGTCACGTTATTTACAGTGCACAAATTCCGATTGTTAGCGCGGGGACGACCAACATCTTCTGCTTCGCTGCTTATTTACTTCTACGATAAAGGCCGACACCCGTTGAACCAAGTTGAACCGTCTCCACCCTTTCCATTTTTGAGTCTTCTTTCTTTTATATTTTTGAGGCGACGCCACTCTGCCGCGTTGTTTCATCCTCCTGCTTATATGTTGCTGTGTATATTTTTTGTTTTCTTTTTGCTTTTTTTTTTTTTTTTTTGCTTTTGCCCGACGTGTAAACAATTGCGTATCCTTGCTTTGTTTGGCTTAGTTTTTACTCCCTTTCCTTCGCTTCAGCGCTTACTACCCCCGGTTCGTCTGCTACGCCAGGCCCGGGCATTTTGAGGGCCGTCTGCGACTTTGCTGTTGTTGTTGTTGTTGTTTTCTTCCACTGTCGTCTGCGATAACCTCCTATTTTCGCCTTCAATTGAATTTCTAATCCAAAATCGTCATACGTGCTTCTTGATATTTATTAAATATATTAAGAAGCGCAAGCTCGTTACCCATATTTATTCGAATTTTATTTGTGTACTCCGGCCGGCACGTCTGCTACGGGTCATCGTTTGTTGATCAACCGGCCGCATTCAAGAACAAGTTTGTGCGATGTGGTTCCTACCATTGCAAGAACAAGTTTGTGCGATGTGGTGGAAAATCTTTCTTCAGCTTCCTACGTCAACCTACGGACACCTACGTCAACATGTACTTGAATGCACTTTTAAACTGCTTCGTCAAGCGAGCGAACGAACAAACCGCCAAAGTCACTGGAAAAAGAAATTCGAAAGCAAAAAAAAGTTACTCACTGCTAGCACATATAGAAGATTGCTGCCTGCGACCAAAACATTTCTGCGACTCTTTTTTACCGGGCAGTGTGAGCTGCACTACGTTATTTATTTCCCCTGTTTTGTTTTTAGTTCGTACCTACGCCACGAAAGCAAATAAAGAAATGTACAACAAGCAACTGAAGAAAAAAAGGGACGCTTTCTTCTTTTTTCATTAGTTTCGTCTGTTGCTTCCGCTTTGTTTGTCGTGAACTCAACACCGGTGGCGACCACTAGCTATTCATTTGCTGCTTTCCATTTTTCTTTCTTTTTTTCTATAAGCGCCGCAACGATCGTCGTCGTTGAAATAGTTTTTCGCTGGCTTCTTTGTCTTATTCGCCGTTGTTCGCTTCTCTTTCCCGTTTTTTCTTATTTTCGTCGGGAATGGCGACACCATTTTTTCTGCAAAGTTCGTTAAGTGTGTGCACGTTCATTTTTATCCTTGCTTTTTGTTTTGTTTTTATGCTCCAGCAGCTCGTGCGCTTGCTCTGGTAATATTAACATGTCGTTTTTGCATGTTTTAACGATTACGACGTAGTTCGAGTAGCTAAACGCCTTTTTTCCGCTTACCAGACGCGTTTCAAACGCGTGTGATCCCCTGAGAGGCGTTTGAGACCGCTAAATAAACTGCTCTATCTTTGTTTATGCGCGCGTTGTTATTCAATTGTCGTTGCAGTTGCGATCAGTGGATTCCGCTTTGCAAGCGAACGGACCGTAATAAATTGTTTCTGCTGTTAGGTTGACGATACCGGGCTTGTAAAGCTCGAGGACGTCGCGGAGCCTATACTTTTCCATTGCGACGACTGCTTCCGTAGACTCCGAGTCCGCTAGAGGCGCCACTGTCACGTTCGCCGCCGCTCCTATGTGTTTTCGGAGGAGTTTCCAGTATTGGCGAAGCTATATCGTATTTGGGTATAGTCTCAACCGGGGGGCCCCGGAGGGTCCAAACGTACCCCGGCTTAACTCAACTACAAGGGTCTCCTCTTCCGGGACATTGATTAAGCCACGCACAGCCAGGCATGAGTGTATGAGCCCATATGACTCCAGATTCGTGGTGATGCCACTCACCAAACACCTACTAAAGAACGTGCCCCCTGCGGGTCGGTATACACGAACTCATCTCTGTTACGTCACGGCGCGGTGGTGGCGCGTCGGGCGCACTTCCGGTCTGGGGCTGTGGGCAGAAGTCCCCATGCGAGACGTGTATTCCTGCGTTGTTTTGAAAGGAACCAGACAAAAACCTGCCTTCTCGTCAAAACGCCGCGACTAGTGCTGTACCAAAAAAACTCGAAAAAGGTTTGAAGGTCAGGTTTCACGTGCTCGGTTCGTCCGAGAACGTGGATATAAGCCGTGAAAAGAGAAACTCAGACGCCGTCGGACCACGATTGCTTGGGCGGGAAGCACTTTGGGTTGCATTCACGGATACTTGTGGTAATCAGATTTATTTGCTTTGTTCCAACATGAACGCCGGAAAACCGTCAAGTTGTGCGGACCACCTGCGGACTACGTTCAGTGCGTCTTCAAGTTCAAACGGCCGCCTGATCGTTCGAACTGTCGTCTGCTCTTTAAAACATTTCTGCTTGTCATCTGCTCGTTTAGACGACAACGGCCGTAGACCAAATGTTGGCCCGGTACTTGCGATAAGAAGTAAGTGCAGGCCTCGGAAGACTAAAGTTTGAAGATTGGTAAGCAGGCTCGATGTAAACAATGGATACAAGGAGATGTTGATCATTGTCCCCAGCGACCATCACCAACTGGTTATGCCTAATTCACTTGGCCCGATTCTGCTTGCGATTTTTGGTATCGACGTCGACCAACTCAGCTACGGTTCACTCGGGCTTTTGCAGCCCGAGAAACGTCACGACTGAAAATTGCGAGCGAAATCTCATCATGCGAATCAGGCTTTAGCGTACATTCTGCGACGTCCACGCGGAATGAATCGCCGCATGTCACATTATTCACGCGAAGTTTTGCGGTGTAACGAGCCTCGGTAATTTCGCTGAGGCCGCTCAAGTAGTCAGACATTGCCAGGAAGACTTAGAACCAACAATTCGAACTCGAAAAAGGGTAGGGGGATTCACACCGACGCCGACAACATCGCATTTCAATGGTTTGTTTATGGGCGACGGCGAACTTCTTGCCCACACTCCATCGCGCATGCGCAACGCCGGTGGCGTCCGCTAGGGCCGCTCCGGCTTGTTTGTAAACATGAGTTGGAGTATAGGGGCCCGCGGGGATGGGGTTTGCTGGGACGCCACTCTCCAAGCACGTAACACCTAAGGTGAATAAGACAAGGTATTGCCTTGACTATCATGAGGCCCGTAGGGGCTACGTGGCGATTTTTGTGATTGAATTAGGTGCCAAAATTTTCTTAGATTAGTTTTCAATTTATCTTTATGCTTCACTTTAAAAGATTTTCTTTGTAACTCTTACTTTCGTTCTAAATAGCAACGAGCGATGAAAGTTACGGTGCCATAATTGCGCATTGTTATACAGCTTCGCTTTCGCAAAGAACCATTCTTTATTCAGAATCCTATTTAGTGACCTAGACAACCACGGATTCTTAGCGTTCTAAAGAAACTTCAATTTATGAACAACTAAACCTTGAAGTCTTAATGAAGCCTCTTTAACTAAGATCCAGTTCTCATCAATGGACCTTCAGTTGTGTTCCCTTTCAATATGCAATAAAAAAACTTCCAAGGCATCATAAATCTGAGTTGTTTTGGCTTTTGTATAGTCCTATTATTTTTTGTATTACGAATGCAATTTGATATTGCTAAATAGACGTTTACTAAAACGATATTGTGATCACTTATTTTCTCAAGTAAGCACACAGATTTAACATTCTCCAATAGGGTAGTCAAAAATAAATCAAGAATAGAACTCCCACGAGTCGGCGTAAGCACCACCTGTTTAAGGCAACTATATCTACACAAATACAAGTCTTGACATTGCGGAACATTTCTGTGGTCAGCATTTGCTTCGCAAAAATTCTAAGTATACACGGAAAATTAAACCCTCCTTCGAGAAACGCTGGAGGCCGGGGATATTGAAGAGTGATATAATCAATAGCCACATCCAACTCCTCAAACGAACGCAGCAGGTGCGTCAAGTGGCCTATAATCTATGCCAATCATGACATCAAAATGTGAACTTTGCACGAACGATACAAATTATAAGTTTAGAATCCAACAAAATGGGTGTAAAAACGAAACAATTTTCGATAGCTACAACGTCGCCACCTCCTAACTCGCCTCCTGTATTTTCTTTAAAATGTAAAATCCAGGTCATAGGAGACCCAAATTTTCGTTTCCAGGGTGACATGTGGAGTGCACGCCTCAATCAAGTTGTACAGTTCATCTTGTTTTGATAGCAAGCTACGAAAGTTCGCGACACGAAAAACTGCACTGCTATCAGTGCTTTCCCTGTCGCATCGTCATTCTTGTTCTGTACTAGCACTCGCTGCTGAATGTTTTTGCAATTCGATAACTCTGTTAGATACGGTATCATAACAAAATGCATGGTCACTGAAGAACAGCCTAATATAACTAAGGAGCACACGGTTTTGAGCTGCACGGTGCGGCTGTGATCGGCAGGAAGACGTTTGCTGCTTTAAAAACAAAACAATCCTTAATCCAACAATAAAAGTTTAGAAAAATTAAAAAAAAGTAAACGGAGGAGTATCAGAAAATGACCGCCCTGCTGCCAAGATGGTGAAAGCAGGTCTCGAGCTATACGGTCCGAGTTTGTGTCCGTATGTCGCTTGAGCACCGCGTGTAGCACGCCACGACGCGTCACATCCGCTAGCGCCAGGCATGAAGCTGCCTAGCGCTCGGACGCTATAAGAGCTCCTTCCCAATTAGAGGAGTCTCTAGGGTGACGTGTGGCTCAAGAGACGGAGCGGTGGTTCTGGCGCTCAGTGGTTGGCAGAGACGGTGCTGTTAGTGGGGCTATTCTAAAGGCAGCAAGCTCACTTTCTACCTGAGCGAATTAGATTTGTGGATCCGCTGGTCAGTATCGAGGCAGGCGGAGGCGGATAGCTGATAATTTCACAGCAGCACGTTCTCCACAATTCGTCATGGCGAACAGAACTGGTTACTGAATTCCTTGGTGCAGCAGTGGATGGTCTTCGGACCCACAGGTCTGGTTCACCACGGGCGCTCACACTAAGGCGACATTTACAGTGCATCCTCCTGGTTTCCGGCGTAACGTATTCAATCCTAGGGGCCGATTTGCTTCGACACTTCAATATTTATGTAGACATGCAGCGGTTGCACCTTGTGGTCTCCACGACTAACTTAGTAGTCCACGCCATAGCACTCACCTCACCACGCTCCCGCAACGTTGCACTCCACCAACAACAAGGTTCAAGATCTGCAGTGGTTCCCCACGGTTACACGTCACACATTACATCATGATGTCTGCCCCGCCTCCCCCCACCCATGCTCGCCCTCGACGACTCCTGGAAGATCGGCTCATGATTGCGAAGGCTGAGTTCAAGCATATGCTTAAGCCCGGTATCATCAGGTCTTCGTCGAATCAATGGACATCACCTTTCCATATTTAAGGTGCAAAAGAAATCCCCAGGCGATTGGTCGCCTTGCGGTGACTACCGCGCACTGAATAACTTGACCGTTCAAAACCGCTATCCTCTACCGCACATCACGAATTTACCAGCATCGTTGGAAGGGACGGCCATTTTTCAAAAGTTTACCTGGTCAAAGCATACCACCAGATCCCCGTGGAGGCATCCAGCATACCGAAGACAACCATCATCCCACATTTTGGTATGGTAATGTATGTCAGGATCCCCTTTGGCCTTTGTAACTCTGCCCAGATATTTCAAAAGTTCATCGACAGCGTCAACCGTTGGCTGACTTTTTGCTTCGCGTACGTCAACGACATCCTGGTGTCCAGCACTGACGCCGATCTTGTTCCAGCGCCTGGCGGAGTGCGGAGTCATCATCAACAGGGCCGAACGCGAGTTTGGCGTTTCCGAGCTGGAGTGTTTTGGCCACCACATCGACGCCCAAGGGCATCCGCCCACTTCCATCAAACATTACGGCACTACCTAAGGGTCGGGTATCCCACATCCTCACCGACCACAAGCCGATCGTTTATGCACTTCATGCAACACACAGTCGTCTCTCCCCTCAGGAAAGTGGGCATCTTTCGTTTATCACACTGGAGTCACCAATTTGTGGTCGGCAGGAAGACGTTTGCTGTTTTAAAAACAGAACACTCTTTATCACCAGAATTTAAAAAAAAAAAACTAAACAAAGGAGCTTGTTCGAAATGACCGTCCTGCTGCTAAGCTGGTCACCGCAGGTCTCGAGCTGTTCGGTCCGAGCTCGTGTCCGTCTGTCACTTGAGCGCAACGCGTGCCATGCGGGGATGCTTCACATCTGCGTGACTTGCCGCGCTAGACATGAGGCTGCCTAGCGCTTGCACAATACAAGCTAGGCTTTCCGAATTCCCGAAGTTTTGTCCTGGTCTCCCATATAGCTGGAGAGAAATCCTCTTCAATCTCTGCCTTCGTGAAAGTCAGGTTTCTCAATGAATGCGCGTAATTTAGAACTGCTTTTTTCTTCTTTTTTTTTTGTTCTGAAAAGTTGGCACAATTATGCAGTTTTATTTGTTCCTGTATAGTAAGCCGTTCGATTTCAACAGCGGTGATTTTCAGGTTAATCTGAATGAAGTTTGACACAATCTATTCAGTCTGTTTCCAGGTTTCCCCAGGTACCCAGGGATGCCCTTGAAAATAAGGTCATTTCTGCGTAAATTTGTATCGATGTTTCGCCGAGATTTTGACACGTAGAAGACAATTCACAGATGCAGATTTGTTTCCAGCGAGCATATGTCGACTCTCATAGCCATTAGTTTTTCATGACAGTGCCCTATTTTTCCACCTTCGTTTCAAATTGGGTGGCCCTTGACGTTAGGTTCGCTATACCGGTACAAATCACCTCAAGCTTTTGCAAGATTTTTTTTTTTTTTTTTTGCTATTGGTGTACAATAGGAGTTTGTCAAGACATGCTTGATGTTTGTCGAGTCTTTCACTATGCGACCCGAGATTTTGTTCCACGTCTCCGGAGGGCACTAGCAGTGAGCACAAGCACACCAGTACAAACATAATACGGCTTCTGGGGGTGCTCAGTTAGAGTCTAGGTAACAGCAACGGTCGTATTACATTCATGGGGGCTTGAGAGCGAACGAAAGGCCAATGCGTGCTCGTTAAAGGTCAACGCCGATGATCGTGCTAACAGAAACTGGGTTCAACCTAACTGACACTCCTGAATTTGCGACCTGGTTGTTATGGAACAAAGAATGTAATGCGTAGTTCATACCTGCAAAACAAAGGAAATTCGCGATAAGCTATTCGGCCAGTACGGCTGCAAATTTCAATGGCGTGAAACATGGACGCCCTTTATGTAGTACCGATGCAGACCACCGGCGCCGTCAGTGCTGACTCACTGATGAAAGTTCCAATCCTCGGTTGATGGCTTGGTGCGAGGAAACCAATAATTGGTGCTCCTACTCGGCCCGTTGCGAAGCACAGCTGGCGGCACTAAAGATGATTTCCCAAACAAGTCGATGATTAGCGTCGAATGACTACAAAACGAAGCAAACTCACAATTAGCCTTTCGGCCAGTTCGGCCACAAATCCCTAGTACTTTTGCGTTAAGTTACCCAAATTCCCACCTGAAAACTTTTATACTTTCGTTTTTTACCTCGGATACAAAACTTATCCAGACAATGGTCACTGAACGACACGTGACAAACTTGGCAATCGTGACACAGTGGTACTAAATCTGAAGGCACATACGCTCCGCCTAACCGAGCATGGCTAACCTCCTAAAAATGAGGGAAGATAACACCTCACCCATCACAAATAGATTTTCCAACATCTTCCAAGCAAAAATCACTAAGTATATTGTTTAAACACACTGTGCTCGGCTCGCGTCAGTAAAGGTGGTTGAGTTTGGCTCATCACACACTGGGAAACATGCAATTGAAATCTCTAAGTAAAATGACCAACCGCTGGCAGTTACAATAATGCCTAATGTCTTTAAAAAAAATGCCTTTCCTCCGCCCTAGATGGAGCGTATAAACATATAACAGATAACTGCATTGATGAAAAAGAAAATTACAAACTACACATCGTCCCGACAGACGAGTAACTAACTTCGGACCACCGCCCCGAGGCATCGGCGAAACAACAGAACGCACTACGCCGACGTCTTGCATCGTTACTAACAACGACACACTGCCACACCACCAGTCGACATACCGTTTTTCTATTTTTAAGGGAGGGAGGTGATACAAGAACAGGTCAAGAAAATGCTCGACGACGACGTTATCCAACCTTTAAGTTGTCCATGGGTCTCCCTAGTTGTTCTTGTAAAGAAAAAGAGCGGAATTACACTGAGTTTCTGCGTGGTCTACCGTCGACTAAATGCCGTGACGGAGCAATATGCCCACCCGCTTCCTCGAATCGATGACACAATATAGATCGGCTGCGCCACGTCCGATATTTTTCGTCAATGGACTATAGAAGAAAGGCTACTGGCAGATCGATGTCGACGACTAAGATCGCGAAAGGCAGCCTTCGTTATGCTGAGCGGACTGAGCGAATTTAAAATAATGCTTTTCGGACTATGCACAGCACCGGCAACATTTCAACATGTTATAAACATCGTATTGGCTGGCCTTAAATGGCAAAGCTCCCTCGCCTACATCGACGACGTCATGGTATATTGAAGTGACTGTAACGAACATTTGAGGTGACTTCGGGCTGTGCTTTTAGTCATCAAAACCGCCAGACTGACTCTCAAGCTGCAAACAAAAAGCCGGTTCGTCTAGGGTGAACTGACGTCTCTAGGCCATGCCGTGAGTAGCGAAGGTGTACGGCCTGACCCTGCGAAGCCGTCCACCATAACCGTAGCCGTCCGCCGTAACGGACAAGAAGGCCGTCCGAAGATTTCTTGAGCTTTACGCTTCGTTCGAGACTTCAGCAAACTCTTTGTGCCGCTGAAATACCTGACATACTTTACGAAGGATGCCGTAAAGCTCGAGTGAACCGAACAACGACGACAGACCTCTGAGGAGCCCAAAGGAAGACTCCAGACGCCGCCGATTCTAGGCCACTTTGACCAATTTCCACCCACGGAAATTCACACAGACTCAAGTAATACAGGACTCGGCGCGGTGCTCGTTCAACTGCAGGACGGCACAGAAAGAGTAATTGCCTACGCCAGTCGGACGCTCTCCAAGGCAGAGGGAAATTACCCAATGACCTAGAAGGAATACCTAGCTCTCAACTGAGTGATAGGCAAGTTCCGTTCATACCTGTACAGAAGCCCGTTTCGAGTGGTCATAGAAAATCACTCGATTTGTTGGCTCGTCAACCTAAAGAATCCTTTAGAACGTCCTGCGCGCTGAAGTTTTTGACTTCAAAAATTCGACGTGAGTCTGGTCTACGAGCCCGGCCGCAAGCACAGCGACGCCGATTGTTTGTCAAGCGAACCCGTCGGGTTGGCGTTTGAACGCACCGACGACAGCGACGACGACGACGTTTTTGTCACGCGATCCTGGCTGTGTTCACACATCGAGCATCTGGAGAAATGAGGGAGTTCAATTGCACGTGTCTTCGCACGAGCCCTGATAACGTTCGCTGTTCGAGAAAGTGCGCTGTACGTAGAAACCTCCGGCGGTACCAACTCGACGTGGCTATTGGTTATTACTGCGAGTCCTCGAGCGGAAGTCTTCCAAGCGTGTCATGACGATCCGACGGCGGGGCACCTGCACTATAGGAGAACACTTGCACGGATTCAACAAAAATACTACAGGCCCAAGCCCCCGACGACTGTCCCTCTACGTCCGATCGCGCCGCGAATGCCAACTACGCAAGGAACCGCTCGCGAAGCTGGCGGGACTCCTGCAACCGATCACTCTCATTACTGCACTGTTCAAGCAGGTTGGAATGTCCTTGCTTGGACCGTTCCCACCATCAACGCAAGGAAACCGGTGGATCATCGCTGCGACCGATTATCTCACAAGTTATGCCGAAACTAAACCTCTTCCATCGGGCACTGCAGGGAAGCCGCCAAGTTCTTTCTTAAATTCATCCTCGCCAGGCACGGTGCCCCCGAAGTACTGATTACTAACCGAAGGTCGTCGTTTTTGGCACAGCTCACTCAGGAGATCATCCGGCTCAGCCACACCAGCCATCGTCGAAAGACGGCGTACCATCCACAGACGAACGGGCTGGCGGAACGGCTAAACGAGACCATCGCAGACAGGGTAGCCATGTACGTCGACGTGGAGCACAAGACGAGGGACGGGGTCTTACCCTACGTCACGTTTGTCTACGACACGATAGTTCAAGAGACCACAGGAGTTACACCCTTCCAGCTGGTACATGGTCGGAAGGTAACGACCATGCTGGATGCAATGGTGCCCAATGTACCAACTGACGATTGAAGCGACGACGCCCAGGTGATTGCTCAACGGGCAGAAGAAGTCCGTCAGCTCGCCAGACTGCGGATTCAAGGCCAACAACGTGTCGACACTGGCCGCTACAACCTTCGTCGTCAGGACGTCCACTTCCAGCCCGGAGACAGGCTGTGGGTGTGGACACCGATCCGCCGCCGTGGTCTCAGCGAGAAACTCCTGAAGCGCTACTTCGGACCCTACAAAGTGCTTCGTCGACTCGGAGATCTGAACTACGAGGTGATGCCCGACGGAACACGGACTTCACGCCCCCCTCCACGACCAGAAGTCGTCCACGTCGTGCGCATGAAGTCGTACTACGCTCGATAGGACAGTTGACCTTATGTGTTCCAAATGACTCTTTAGTTTACCGTTCTTTTTGTTTGCTTTGTTTTGTTTTGTGCTGCATCGGTGCGATGCACTTCTTAAAGGGGGGAGTAGTGCCGCTCGCGCAACCGGCCAAGTAGGCAGCGCGCGCGTGGCTTAACGGTTATCGTGCCTTCCTCCCACGCGAAAGGCCAGGCTTCGATTCCCAGGAGGGACGCATCTTTTGTTATTCCTGCAATTTAGTTTTTTGGTAAATTCGAGAATCGTGGTGCTTGTTCGAGGTCCGAATGGAGGGTTCTGCGCGTCGAACATTCTACGCCGATTATTCCAGAAGCCCACGCATGTACATAAGGGGCTCCGCGTGGCGAGCCACAGTCAGTCTCGCTCCAGCGTTCGACTCTGCTGCCACGCCGACTTCGACGCCCGCGACGCTCTACTTTATTCTGTTCCCTTTTTATTTTTGGGCACAAGTTCGCCGCCATTAAACGTTTCAATTTCCCCAGTTATTCTTTGTTTCCTCGTTTGTTCCTTTGTGACAGTATTTAGGTAATATTAGTATTGCATACAAAATAAGTTATATTTTGTTCTAAGGCAGCTCGAGCCCATAGGGAAAAGTAAATTATTTGATTAAGTTGTAAGTTTAGTACCCCTGCCACACGGAAACGTTCATATATTTTCATTCAGTAATACGGGATTTAATCCGCTCGCAGTCTCGAGTGATTATACGAGCGTCACAAGCTGATTTGTCGACCCCATAATGTCATTCGATCGAAATTACATTAAATTTGCCATGTGGCCAGGGAACAACGCAAGAATTCAGTGACTGCACGGGATAAAATCGCTTCCATGATCGTAATTTGTGACACTTGTCTTGCCGTGTCCGCGCTGACTACGTCCACCTGATTTTTAACTGTGATCTCTTTTGCTGTGTCCAATCACTGCGTGTCTCGCCATTTTGTCGAAGTATTTCGGTATAAAATATGCAATCCTACAACAATAATTGCGTGACTCGATGTTTTCGAGTTAAAACAATCACATTTCCCCATAGACGTCTTATGCGCATGCCTTGTGCCATTTAGCGGTGTAATATTTTGCACGTGTAATTAAATTTTTTCTGGACCCGTTACTATGAGCAGCTTTCATTTTAGCTAATAAGACACGCGTATGTGACTAAAAGCGCGTTACGACGGTCGATGCACGCGCGTTGCCTTCGCTTCGACGCGCGCCCCCGATGGCCTTCCGTTGCGACGTCACGAGAAGAGCGCAGCGGACTTCTTCTCTGGGAGGTGTTGCTTTGGTTCACCAGCTCGTCGGGACGAAGTGAGGAGGCGAGGGTATGAAACATCGTGACGTGACTCGTCTCGTCGGCCGTGATCAATCGCGCACTTTTCCAAAACATACGGCGATCCGCTAGAGATATCGTTTTGTTTGGCAAAGGTTCGCCGAGTTAAACGTTTATATTCTGTCTGTCCATTAGTCACCTCATCAATTGCCATTCGTGACAATATTTCCATAAGTCTCTAGGATTCTTTATGTGTTCTGATACCTTTTTGAAGTTTGTCCTGTAGCGCCAGACGGAATTGAACATTGTTTCTTACGTTTCATTTGTTTTCATATAGGATCAGTAATCGAAGGATTATGTTGTTTGTTTCCCTGGAGAATTCTTTGTTGTATGTGACATTCGGCCAGCTCCTTAATTTTTTACATGAAAGGTTTACATTAATTGTCAATATCACTTTCTACGCTGTAGATTATAAAGCAGGGAAAGTAGCGCAAAAAGTTCTCAGGAAATGATGTTGCAATCACCTGGCCCACAAAACATAACCTTTTGCGGAGCCATCGGAAACGGTTTCGTCCTATTCTGTAATAAGTCAGCCAGAACGGCGCTGTGCCCTTACACCTGGAATAACAGTGCCATTGATATAAAAAAAACACTGGGGTTATTGGTCAATAAAAAATTCAAAATTTGTTGCTGTTTTGTGAAAAATATGACAACCAAGCGTAAACTAAACAATCAAGTCCTTAACATTTATACAAACGAGGAGGATTAATGCTGGAGGCATTGGCACAAATCGTGTTCGGCAGATTAAGATTGCCTTCAATGATAGCGGAACTATCAAAAGGGCAGACACTGTTTCACCAAGCTTATAATTATTGTATACATTTGGAAAGCAGCAGAAGGTGCCCACGCGAGACTAGTGAGCGCCTACTACCGCCTTGGTGACTGCTTGACGTGACACCCAGAGCTTGGAAACTCACTTTAGTTTTTGGAAGGTAACTCATGGGGGCTGATCGTTGCTTTGCTTTGTTGCACAGGCGTTCTCACATAATGTTAGATCGGACGCTCGGATGAAGGATAAATTAATCAAAACGGAGGAGTAAATATTAGTAGCTTTATTTCCAACTGCAATAAAGAACAGTGCTGCTGAAGATTGGGCCCTTGTCATCACAAGCTAAAATTGCAACGAAAATGTCCACAGAAATTTTAGAAAATACAAGGTACTTCAATTACTTTATACATCCACAAGATAACTGAGTAAGAACATAACCTACAAAAATTCAACGATTTCACTCAAATCTAGCTTTTCTTAGTAAAGATGATTTGGTCCTTTAGGGTGCGTGCCGACATATTTTTGAGCTGTGTACAATGCGTACAAAAAAGGTAAAGGAAGACGTACTTGCAGCTTATTTTGTTGGCCCACTCCCTCACTTTCCAAAAAAAACACTTCTTCCTGTTTGATTAGGTTATCTTGGACGTAAACATTACTTTTCAGTTTCTCCAGAATTGAACATTTTTCCATGCAATGATTTGTGTTATTATTGTGAACAACCCGGACAATGGTGCCTGGGTTTTTATAAGGTTTGAATGCTAGCCTGTGAATATTGACAGCGACCTGGTTGCATGTCACATCCGGAATTTCGAGTGTTTTTGCTACTTCATTTATTTTTACCAACCGGTCCCTTTTATATTCATCGGAATTCCGTGAGTGTCAAGATTTTTATGCTGTTCGTCTATTCAAAATTGTTTGTTTCTTGCTTCAATTTGTTTTTCACATCAGCTTTAGTTTTTTTTTTTCTTTTTTAAGAGCTTACTAGTGTTTTTTATTTGTTTGGTCTCTATTCCTTGACCTTCGACTTGTTTTAATACGGCATCATAGTTTTCTGACAGCGCTTGCATAGACGTCTGGATTGCATCGACAGTTGCTTTTATACTGAGTAAATTCACCAGTTTAGCATCGATAGCTGCGAACGTGACGGCAACGCAGGTTCTTTATCTTCTTTGCTACTTCGAGTGCTCCGGGTTATATTTTTACATGTTGGATATCGCCATGACTTGCGCAAAGCGTTGCCCTCTGGTCTGAAAGTTACGCCCGTTACACCGGAGCAACATAGTTATTACGCTCTGTACATATCAGTCTTAATTCGGTGTACAAAGATTCTTCTGTACATTTCGGACATGTATTTTTTTATTTGTCGGCAAATGGAAAAGGAAACAGCAGCGGCAACAGCACGTAAGGATAATAATATAGGTAAAGCAAAAACTTATTAACCAACCTTTAACAGATGGCATAGCGTGCCTCAGCTACTGCTTTGTCGCTTAAAGAACTTTTGTATTTTGATTCTAGAATATGATGCAAATAAAGAAATTCATAGGACATGAGACGGGAAAAAGTGGCTTATGGAGGCGTCGAAGTGATTGGAGCATAATTTCACAAAGGTTAATTTTAATTTTATTGTATTAACGCAGGTGGAATCTCTGGACTATGTGCAGAGTCACCAGGCTCAATTCAGCCGGCGATCGCTCATGGTGTCGTTTTCAATGGGCACTGTTTGGTCCTGGCCGCCGCATCGAGAAACCCAGCAGAACTACCAACTCGGAGAGCCCTGCTCGCGCATTGAAATATTTTCTATGCGCACGGTAAGCGACCTGCTCATTTGTGAGGGTGTTTAATTTTAAGCACCACAATTCAACGGTTGGCTTGTGAGCTCGGCCAAAAGTCCAAATGGTGAATGCCATGATTGTATTTTCAATTTTTTTTTGGCATAATCTTTTTCTTTTTTTTTTTTAATAAACCCCTTTTTGCGATTTTAAGTTCTCTCCGTCTGTCCATCCGTCCCATTTATCAATTCATCAGTCCGCTCGGCCGGCCGTCTGTGCATTATCCGCCAAATCTGGCGGGGAAGATAAACTTCAATTGATATAGCGTCACGTGACCCAAGCACCGAGTGGGATTAGAGTTGTGATGTAGGCAAGTTGGTTCATGGTAATCTGAAGTAACTTTTTGTGCGCTGTTTTTTTTACGATTACTAAGTGGGAACATCGACGTTACACGACCTTGACGTCAATACAGTTTACCCGGTACATATAGCAGAAAGATTGACGTGACCTAAAAAGGAAATCAGTTTTCCTGTTACGTTTAACGGGGACGTTGTCGAGACGACGCCACGTGACTTCTACACAAATATACTTTCCCCGCTATATTTAGCGGACACATGCATACCTTTTCTACACGGTCCACGCCACTTTGAATTGCGGAGCTTCCGGATCGTCAAAAATATCGTTTCGGTCTAGCCACACCACTGAAAAAATCTCGCGTTGTAATCGCGACTGTAATAATTCATGTTTTGCCTTTTCCAGGTTGTATTCCAGGTTGTATTGTTCTCATGGCAATACAACCTGGAACTTGTTCCAGGTTGTATTGCCTTGCCTTTAGTCATCCCGCATGCCGAATTTGACAAATGCGTGGCTGAAGAAGAGGATAAACGAAAAAGTTCCATCCGTCACATGACACAAATTTCCTCTGCCAATACGCGCCTCCTAGGGTGTCCTCCCCGTGCGCCTTCCAACACCTTTTTAGTCTTTATCTCTCGTCCTTCCCCACCTGCCTGTAATTTTCTACCGCTTGCTCCCCCCCTCTCCTTTCCCCTTTCTTCCACGGTGCCCTCCTATCCCTTCCCGCCTTCCCTTCCTCCGTTTTACCCCTCCCCTGTCACCGGACAAACGAATCCAGTTTCACTGCTGAATTTAGCTGTGAAATTCGCATCACGTGACACTCGAGTCGCCTCTCCCGTCCCCCTTTTTTCCCCTTTTCATTTCCTCAATTTCCTACAGTGCCCTCCCTTCCCATTTACCTTATTTCCCTCTCTTCTCTGCCTTGTCACATGGCACACCACATCAGTTTCCCCGAAATTAAGAAAAAAATATCAGTTGTTCGCTTCCGGAACGACTGTTCCATGTTTTCCACAGAGTCAAAACGATCCCTTTTCAATGGCAGCATTGCATGCATTATGTCACTTCAAAGACAAAGGTCGCTGCCAATGTTCACACGTGGTGCGTCCGCTAAAATCAAAACATCGACAAGAAAAAAAATAACCAAAGGCATTAACACCATAAGGTGAGTCCAACAGCTAAAGACAGGCCGGGCGTGGCGAGTCCCGAGCCTAGTATTATCGCTTTGTCGAAGATTAATGCGACACCGGCATGATGCAATTCAAAGGACGAGGAATTAATCTCGAAGCAAAGAGCAGGAATATAATATTCTTGATTCCTCATACGATTCTTCACTATGACTACACACGTTTCGATGGCAGGGCAGGAACACAACGCTAATATGCGGCACAAATATACACGCATCAACGCTAACACACTCCGATTTTATTGTGCATGAATAAGGCTAGCTTTGTTTTATGCCAAATGCTCAACAAAAGTAACTAAGAAAAGATTCTAAGCACTCATTTGAAAATGTATTTAGAGTAGTATTCAAGTTACTCTTTTTCCACGAGCTATATTGAGTACGGTACAAAAACCTTCATAAAGTAATTGAATTACTCTCGAGGCTACTTGGCGATTATGCTAAAAGCTGGTAATATAAAAGCAAAAAGTCAAAAGGGGGTGCTACACTTGTGATAATTTATCTAAAACTAACACTTTTGATGTGATTTTTGTAACTTTCAAAAAGCGCCTTAGTCCCTGGAATCGAAGTTTACATTCAAATATTTTGGTGTAGGCAAACTATTGGGTACTGAACGATCTCAGCAACAAAGGGAACTCACGTATTGTAGAAAGGGAACCTACCGTGCTTTAATTTGGTAGTAGGGTCGACCCGATTCCGGAATAAGTTCGTGATATGCCCCATCGCGATTTGGGGAAATTTACACCTATATTCCAGAATTGAATATCCCTAACAGCCGAACTAGAAGTTGATGAGACAGCCAGACTTGTTGATAAGTGCGCGATTTATAGACAAGCCTGCACACTCATGAGAAACATCGATTCAGGCACAGCGGTCTCTCTTGCTGGTCAACATCCGACAGCCAGTGCTTTGTCCCCACAGGCAGAGGCGAGGAGGAGCACATGGACCTTCAATCTGTGAAAACCATTAGGAAGGTCAAGATGGAAACGCAGGAGAGTGTCCGCGAAACCGCTTTCAAAATTAATTCCTTCGCCCCGCTTCTGCACCAGCTCGCACCCTTCTTGACGCATCGAAGCCAAGATTCCAGAAACATAATCCAGTTTAATAATTGGCACCACCTGGCCGAAAACTGGGTCGGTGGGTTTTAATGATGAAACAATGTCCGCATTCGGAAGGATATAAAAAAAGAGCTTTCGAGCGAGCTTGGGAGAAAGGAGTTTTGGCGAAGTCAATATTAGGTCACTGCAGCTCAATAAAGCCAGCAGGTTCTAGCTTCCTTGGCCGACGGTGTGCCTGCGCCAGTATTGTACATGTTACTCGGAAAATGTAATCGATTGCAATTACAATTACTCTTGGTTGAAATGTACTTAATTAGATTGCTTGATTGCTCGAGAAAAAAAGTAATTGGCCGTTACTTGGAAAAGTAACCGTTACCTTTCCGAATACATCAGATTTTCAAAATGACAAATTTGCTGCGGGTTTTTAAAACTTGCCCTCCGCACTGTCCATTTTTGGATTAAAATCGCCGAATTATAAGCTACTTATATTCTTCGCTCACTGATAGACCTTTCCGGAAACACGTTACGCCACAGCGTTACGTGACAACCTAACCTCACATGACAACGTTGAGCGATGTCAGTTCACGGGACTTCACGTTGTGGCGTAATCTTACGTCACATGACCAAGTGCCATGGTGTCAGGTGACGTGACGTCACTGCGTAACGTGACATCACGTTGTACCGTGACGTCACGATGCCAAGTGATGGTGTCACGTGGGACCATAACGTCAGTGTCAGGCAACGTCGGACCGAGTCACCTGATACCAGGACGCGACCATCTCACGTGACGTGACCTCATGGCGTAACTTCACGTCATGGTGTCACATGACGTCAATGTCACGTAAAAAGCGATACACCGAGGGTTTTCTTTCTGTGGACTCGTCACTTTCTCAGCCAATGCTCATGCATCAACTGCTCTAAACACAACGACATCAATAGTGTGGCGACACCATCGAGGCAGAAAGTGAAGACTATACACCGCTCACACGTAAGCTGAGACTGTGGTGTGAGCTGTGTGCATGCCGGATCGATCAGCTGCCTCCCTTTCATTACCCTACCCGGCTCTCTGCGCATGGGTGCGAGAGCGAGATGGCGTGGGGAAAAAGAGGCGTGTGACTCGTTTAAGGGGGACGTAGCTTTCACCGCAGTCTCAGTTACGAGTTGATCGGACGAACCCGAAAGTGCTGGTCGGGTACATACGCACTGCTCTCAAGCCCCGGCCAGGCCTAAGTCGGAGACATGTGTTACCCAGGAAGCACACCATATGGGGCCACGTGGACCCCACGCGGGCAAAGTATGCTGGGGCAACTTCTAACATACTTGGGCATACTTGGGCAGTATAACATATACCCCAAGGTTAGGGCCGGTTTCCGACACAGACGCAACTCTCTTGAGAATATGATTGACCTCACAACTAGCATCGAAATACAAAAGAAATCTCGAAGAATCACCACTGCAGTGTTCCTCGATATTAAGGGCGCTTTTGACTCTGTAAGCCACAAGGCTATCCGCAACGCACTCTGCTATGCCGGGATAGGAGGACGTCTGTATGCGTGCATTTTAGACTATCTTGAAAACAGAACAGTACATATGGTGACGACAGAAAGGAAAACAGCTGAGTATATTGTTGCTCGTGGCGTGCCACAGGGTGGTGTTCTCAGTCCCACACTTTTCAATATCACCCTCATAGGACTTGTAAACAAACTTCCTCGAAACGTCAGAATAACTCTCTACGCGGATGATATCTGCATATGGACCTCATCAATCACGCAGCGATTTAATGTGATTCGCTTACAGAAAGCACTTGAGATAATTTCAAATTACTTAAAATGCCGTGGACTATCGCTATGCCCATCAAAATTCGCAGCTATAGCTTTTACACGAAAAAGTACGCTTAGGCATCAGCTCACTATTGATGCTCACCCTATATCATATGCCCAAACTCACAGACTTCTTGGTCTTATCCTAGACAAAGGTTTAACGTGGACACCACACGTTAGGCGACTGAAAACAAAGGTTATTAGCATTACCCAGCTATTACGATTCATAAGTGGAACTACGTGGGGTGCATCTGTAGCTTCACTTATCCAACTATATAACGCTCTTTTTGTGGCATTATGCGATACAGTCTGCCCGTACTTCATGGGATGTGCCGCACAAATATAAGAGCGCTGGAGAGTATGCAGGTTCAAGCCCTACGTGCCTGTCTGGGACTCCCAAAATGTACTTCCAATGTTGGAACTGTAGCTGAAGCAGGCGCTATTCCCAAAGATGTCCTTAGACTGCAAGAGACCCTTCGAACACACCTTCGTCATCTTACCAGACATAAAGATCACTATCTTGCAGATATAGCAGATAGCAGAAGTGCGTCTGGATTTGCTCAAGTTATTCATTCTGGCAGCTTAGACACTCCACGAGATTTCGAGCCAGCAGAGTTCTCTTCATCTCCCCCATGAACCTATCCAGTAATTAATATAAAGACAAATATTCCAGGGCTACATTAAAAAAAACGCATTCCGTTAACCGTATTGAGGCAACACTCTTTGGAAATAATTAGTGTTCATCACCGTTCGCGAACACATGTCTATACATTTACAGATTCGTAATACCATTAATCAATGAGAGACTTCATAGAAAATTGGGTCACACGACATCATCAACAGCAGCAGAATTAGTAGCAATTCGAGAAGCACTTGGCTTCATTTCTGCATGCGACTCACGAGATTGGTTAATTTTTACCGATTCTAGGGCAGCTCTTCAGAGCCTCGAATCCACAAAAACAAGAACGTGAATGCACAGCTTGTTCACCAAATTTTGAAACTTCACCAGGAGGCTATCGAAAATGGGCATAGTTTGATACTACAATGAATTCCAAGCCACTGTGGTATCCAAGGCAATGAAAGGGCTGATTTAGCTGCCAAGGATGCTCACCGACGTAATTCTGGTTTAAAAATCCCATTTTCACGAACAGATGATAGGGCCAGAATCAACTGCGTTGCTAAAACTATGATAAGTTCCCTCTGGGCAAATCCGCTTTATTGTTATAGACACCTGCACAGCATTGACCCTTTCATTGTCTTTCGTTAACCCCGCGGCCTTAAACGCCGGACTGAAACTACGCTACACCGAATACAACTCAACGTAGCTTCAACGGGATTCTATCTCAACCTCATCGGCCAGCTAGACTCTCCTCTCTGTGAGAACTGTGCCGTCATACACACACTCGAACATGTCCTGTGCCAGTGTAGCTTATACACAAGCCAACGAAATGAACTGGCAAACTCTCTCCATCTTCCCAACGGAGAAGCTCTTTCCCTGACTCACCTGCTCGGACCATGGGACTCAGCATCGGAAAGGGTCAAATCAACGACCTCCGTCATCCGCTTTCTTCAGAAAACGAAAACTCGACCGAATGCTCTAAATCCAGGGCATACTTTTACATGAACAAACATTAACGTACAGAATTTTCTTTTCCTTTATGCATATGTATGTATATGTATGTGCGTGTATGTATATATATATATGCACATAGGTGTGTGTGTGTATATATATGTGTATATGTATACACATGTATATATGTGCATAGATAAATGTAAATAAGTATGTATATATATATGTGTACATACATTTTTCTTTTTTCTTTTTTTTTCAATCTCTCTCTCTATATATTCTATACCTTCCATTTTCCCTCCCCTAAGTGTGAAGTAGTCAGCCTGCCAACCTTCGCGGGATAACCTCTTCTCCTTCCGAATAAACCAATTTTTCACTCTCTTTCTCTGCCCACGCAGTACCCCTTTGGGTCCTACCTTGGCAACGCGTGGGCATGCTCAACTTGGGCTAACCATGCAATGCCCCCCTGCACTCTAAAAAAAAGGGTGTACACGGGTACTCCCTTCAGGGGAGTCAAGCGATGTCTCAGAAATAACTCCCCGGGCGAGTCATGTTATCCCCCTAAATCGGAGAGCTATAGTACACCCCGTTTTGCAGGGGTCATTTAGCTCCTTATCTGAATCCCCTTGTGCTCATCTGACACCCCTCACTAAGGGTGCTGCTTAATTCGTTAAGTAACACCTAGGGAGTCAAGTTATCCCACTAAACAGGGGTGTTGTCTGGCACTCCTTATAACTCCCGGGGGTTCACGTGACCCGTCTTTTTATCGGTGTTGTTTAATGCTCCTTTCAACTCCCAGGTATTCACATGACTCCCAATTTTGTGGGAGATATATTGCGCCATTTACTACTCCTAGGGACTCGCAAGACTCCCCAGTCCAGTGCGGCTTCGCAACACCATGGGAGCTGCAAAACTCTTATAAATTGAGGATTCCTTTAACTCCCCTGGATACTTAATAGACACGCTCGTACAACGGTGCTCACAAGCACCCTTTGCAACCCCCTGAGATTCAGAGGACTCTCGTCCCATAAGGGGTTCCTTGGCACCATTTTCAAGTACCGGAGAGTTCAATGACTTCGCTTTTTTTCGGTGTTTGTTGATGCTAGCATTACAAAACGGGGGGTCAGATGAAACTTTTTGGGGGAAGCCTTTTTGGGAAGCAAATGCCCCAAACAACAGCTCACATTTCTTTGAAGCTGGCTCTGCTACAAGATTTCTTAGTAAAGAAGGGGTGCGTTCCAAGGCACCAGTTAATGCTCTCGGTATTTGCATCGCTGAAAGGAAGATGCACAAAATAGGTAATTATGGTTGAAATCTTTATTATGACAACATATATAAAAAATTACAAAAGCGTTTATTTGAGGTTGTAGGAGGTCATTTTCAACAGTTGATTTGTGTTGGCTCCTCTGGCCTTCACCGACAAGTGGGTTCAAAGCCAGGTTCCAAATGTCGTTTGGCTCGACACTTCCCTCCGCGTCGACGAACAAACCTAGATCCTTATCTTTGACCTGAAACAATAAAACGCGGTTATAAGCATTTCACAAAATAAGTCACTACTATCTTTCCAGCACTTCTGAACATTTAAGAACTACGTGCTGCAGGCTATTTGAAGTATACGATTAGCAAACGGAAGCTTGCACATCAAAGTCATAACTATACTAGGGTGTGCTTCCGCTCCCTAGCCTTGTACTGCGCTTATGCAATATGTTTTAAACAAATCCTTCATAGGGCGACATCAGGTTTTTACACAATTTCAGATTAAACTTTGGTTTCATACACTGGTTCTAAAATAAAAGTAGCTAGCAATTAGCAACAGTTTTTTTTTTATTACTATGTGTTCAAGATCTAGTCCGCCTTGCCCTTTACTTGCCCCTCTGTCTCCATCGCGTCATGTCGCGGTCATGTTTCTTCAAAATTGTTTTAAATCGTTTAATGAATTTCTCACCTACCTCTCGTAGTCTCATACAAAACCCCGCAGATCAGCGCAAAAGCCTTCTCCGCTGTGACGTCGTCGTTACGTGCACATTCCGTATCACAACGCGGCGGAACTGATAAGTTTTGCCCTCGCTCGCAGCTGTTACCAGCTCCGCTCCGTTGTCATGAGGAATGTCGTGCAAAACGACAGCTCTTGCGCTGATATTCGCGGTTTTGTAAGCGTGCACTGCGGGATTGAGTTAGGAGGATTGAGTGCTAAATTAAAAGGTGGATATATCGGAACACAGGCCGGCTTCAAGTTCCCAATATAAACTTATACCTTAATTACACTAATTCATAAATGTGTTATTATTTTTTGTTAATTAGAAAATTAACAGTTACGGTTAAACTTGCACATAGTGTCCGCCAAGGAGTATAACCTAGCTAGATTTCAAAACCTATTTTCAGTTTCTGTCCTAAACTTTTTTTAATCTGTAAAATTTAATTTTAAACACTTTGAATACACGTTGTACATTAGCTTATCTGAAATTTTAAACTTTTTTAGCATTGTTTGGCTGCGGTAACGTGTTCAACATGCGCAAAGGGAAATATAAGCTTCGGTAAAGCTGTACTTAGAAAGAGCTCTTTCGCGTTTTGCTTTTGTTTACCGTTTGCCATAAAATGACGTTGGCCTCGTCAAACCATCAACTGTCAGTCATTTGTTCACGCCCTTAGCGCCTGTATTTGAACAAACAGTCGAAAATAAAATTAATAAATTAATGAATGCATGAATGAAAAAAGAAAAACCTTATGGACGACGTCTCTGGGCATAATAGTGAAACTGTAGAGATTTTGAAGTTAAATAGTAAACCCATAAAACTGCGCTGCTTTATTTTGAACGAGTCTACCCTACCTCACTTTAAGTCAGAATTGAATAGCCGGATATCTTGTTATCTGAACCTAATAATTTTGGTTCCAAAGCAGGACGAAGTCGTTCGGCAAAACGGGACGCGATCGCCGGATGTAAAGTTTCGTATCGCGTTGCTGACTTCTTTACTTTCTACTACTGTGTTGATATAATCAAATCGCACGTTAATTGCAAAATAGTTGGCAATTCATAACTGACCAAGTTTAATTAACGCCTCTATAAGATTATTTAATTAGACAAAATTGGGAAAAATGTTAACTAAAAATATTTCTTGCCTGTTTTATTAATAAACGCAGAGGAAGGCAAACTTAAGGAAACAATTACTATGTTTATCATGCATAATTCTAAATATTAGCAATGTTACTTCGTCAGTTGGTGGAAGCAGAGCGTGCGTGGCATAGACCTCTACCATTTTTTTTTTTTTTTTTTTTTTGCGGGTGATTAGGACTTTAAGTACGCTCTCGATTCAACGTACGACCGATCGACAGACCCAGCAGTCATTTTGACATAACTTGGCTATGGCCCCTTTGGTGGGTTTCTGAGAAAAGCGCGAACAAAACTCAAAACTAAGCATAAGCAAACTGCTGACCGTTAAACGAAGTTTTCAGAGACAGGATATGAAATATAGTAACTTGCCTGAATGAGCAGCCCCTCGTTCACGAGGTCCTTGAACGGTGACGCTAGAAGCGCGTGGTGAACATCGCTCTCCTTGCGCATATCTTCTACTATGATCTTCTTAGTTGAAGTTGTATAGGTTACAAAGCAAGTAGCTGTTTCGCTCATCGTGTCATACATACAGCACTGTCCAGGCGTATCCGCACACATGCAAAGAACTTGGCATGTGCGTTGGTTCAGTTCAAATGTATTTCAAAACGTTTACTAAGGCTTAACACACTGGCCGCGATGGAGAGGGCCAACCGGTCTACCCATCCAAATTATCCCCGTATACGTCCGGTAGGGGGACGCGGTTGACATTGCACGCCGTGGAGTCCGTCGTCCAGATGGCAGCAATTACCGACAAGCTGGGATTCGCCCTTGTGGCGCGTGTCGAATTGGCAGCGTCTCTCTCTTTTGTGTTCCTTGAGACGGGCGATTCTTCGTCTACCCGTCTCACCGATTTAAGTGGCGTCGAGTCTCCTCTCCACAACTTACTTTGTGCACTACCTTACTTCGGGAATCCGGAGGGGTGCCCTCCCGATGTCCGGACATTTTTGCTCGTGAAGGCCTCGGGGTCTCGGCGCTGTTTCCCCTGAATTCCGACCGTAATCACTTACTGCTGGGACGGAAAGGTTGAAACAGGAGCTACCTAAATATTTCGTCTATGTTTGAAAAGTTCGTGAGCTGCTGTAGAATTTCAATTTCAACTGATGCTAAGAGCTAATTTCCCATACGTCGGGACTTTGATCTCTTCCGGTTGACCATTGCTGAAAAATGAACAGGGATTGTATTGTGGATAATAAAAATGTTTTTTGTGAGAGGTAAAAGGTTACGCCCTATATAAGAAATAGTAATAATCTAATTATATATCTGTTGTGGGTACGAGTTAAGAACTTATTCAAAAAGACGGGATTTCGATTTTAAATAAATCAAAGGGGGACATTGGGAACTGTCCCTTCCACAGAATGGTCGAAAGGTTTCTAGGAGCCGGCGACAAGTCACAAAAAGTGTGACAAGTGATCGGGCAGTCATTGAATGAGGTTGTTTATTTTTCTATTTCGTTGAAGCAGCCAGCAAGCGCCTCAAAGCCGCCTCTGTGGGATTAGCGTGGCTGTCACAATCCTGGAAAAACTACACATTGGTAAAGATTAACCTTATTGATCGATCGCGTCTTTTTAATAGACAAGTAGATACACTAATCAGTGAGTTGGTTTGCGAAACAATTTATTAAATGTTCTGATTCAGTGTTGTACACGTTCCTCAAAAGAAGGAACGAAAGCTCGTTCCTTCCGACTTTTGGAACGCGTTCCCGTTACAAGTTCCATTTGTAAAAAAGAAACTCGTTCCCGTTACATTAAAAAAATTGAACGTATCGTTACATATACGTTACATTTGTATTTTGATGATTACCACATCTATTTAGATCGAGGAAAGTGTTTTTTTTTTCTTATCTATCCCATTAAATAGGAGCAAACGAATCTGAATGCCGTGATGGAAGGGCACCAGGAGAAGAAAACAAGAGGAAGCAGGGTTTCGTTCGTTGATATATTCACCTTTAAAAATATCAGCTTTTAGTCATATTCATCTTTGTGGTGGGCGATTCAGACTAGCCAAATGTGCTGTTACCCCACACTGCCACGACCGTTTTCAGCAGCCTCACAAGTTTCAATCTAACGAAGTCCCTTGTTCGAACTTAACAACAGTTTTTTCTCGACGTTGCTGTTCACGCAGGACGAGCAAGTGAAGAAAAGAGTAGGGCTTTTCGAAGGTCAGTCTTGAAAAATACAAGTCCCTCTTCGTAAAGGCTGGATTCGTTGTTCAGTTTAAAGCTGGGGACAAAAGGAACAATGAAGAAAGGTTACTTTTGTGTATATTTTAAGTGACAAATGTTCGGGATACAAGGGTGTGTTCGATGTCATGGTAACCTGTTCTTTTGTTGGAACTGTATGTCTTTTTGTGGAAGTTCAATGATGAATGTGGTCGGCCTTAGGTTTCTGGGTGTATGAGGATTCGTGGAAGCAAAGAAAGTAACCGAGTTTGACACTTGCCTGTTGCTGTGGCTTTTCCTTCGACTAAAAGTTTTGCTTTTTGTACCAAGGTCTCGGGCACCTAGAAAAGTATCAATGTCCACTAGCTCTCCTGCACCCGACTGTTAAAAAGCGAGGACCACACAAATTAAACCCTAAGATAAGTAACCAAAAAGTAAACGAGATCCCGGTCTCTTCTTTGAAATGAAATGAAAATTACCCCACTGGACAAAAAAAAAAAAAAGGAACGCCGTTCTTTTCTTAGCTTTTGTAAAAGTGTAACGAGTTCCAGTTCCACCGATGCAAGATGCGGCGGCGGCGTTCCTTCGTTCCTCCTAAAAGGAACGCGTTCCAGGAACACCGTTCTTTGGAACGCCGTTCCGTACAACACTGCTCTGATTATGCTAATAATCTCAGAGAGGCACGAAATGTGTTGTGAATGAGCAAGGCACAGGCTGTACGTGTTATGTTGCGAGAGCCATTATTTGCTGGAATTGGTTAAATTTGCTGATCTGCTAGGATTTGTCAAGCTTGTTATCACTGTGTCGCGGGGTACCTGCCGTGCACGACATGTGTCTAGATAATTTACAGCGCATTCTATACCTCCTCGAGTTCATCAGAATGATTAAGACAAGTGTAAACTTTTTTTTTTTAAATGAGGAGTCCGCTATTTAAAGATGTTTACAGTTATTTTGGTTCTAAATGAGGTGCGGGCAAAGCGTTCAGTTTTACAGGCCCTTGGATGAGGCTCTTGTGATAACTGCAGAAGAAGGAGGCAGCTTCTCAAGAGTAATTATTAGACGAGTTGTTTGCAATTACTCGAAGAAAAAGAATCAAGTCTGTGACGCTCGAACGTGGCACCCGAGCGTGGTGATCGAGCGTGGCGGCCTAGCGGTAAAATGGATTTAAAGTTGTTTTAAAACAAAAGCTAGGCACTGCCACAACTGCGATTTGTAGCTCAAATTCAGTTTTATGCCTTACAAAACGAGTACAGAAGCGTTGCATTAAAGTCAACGACAGGTGGATAAGCTTAGGACGAACACCCGTCCTGTAACTCGTGGTGGTACCAACACTGTCAAATGAGAAAGAAAGAATGCGTCCAATTCTTTGAGTCCGTAACATTGAGAAATTTGTTATTTATTGAAAATAGCACTTCGGGGACTGGGACACGTGAAAGAGAAAATATCGGTTCCCAAACAGAAAAAAAAAAAAAAGAAAGCTCATAGATGTTTTGCCACTTATACGGGTGGCGTTTTCAGCACACTCTGGCAAGGATGGAGGGGTAACCAGTCTACCCGCCAAAAATATCCCCGTCTGGTTGTCTCTGAAACAAGCTTCGTCCCAACAATTTTTGTTACATCATCAGAGCACAGAAACAAGATGGAGACCTAGAAAGGAAAACGCTAACACACAACTACCGCCAGAAACTCTTCTTTTTTTTCCTGATCGCTCGCTACGACTCGACGATGTGGCAGCTGTGCACAATTTGCCTTCCAAGAAGCTGTCTCTAGGTCACGTGAGTTTATTATGAAAGGTCCGGAATTTTGCTGCAGCTCAAAAAAAAAAAAAAAAAAGTTCAGAAACGGGATATCGTTGTGGAGGCTCAGGAGAGATTGCGTCACATTTGATATCTCTCTCGTGCCCATCGGCGCAGAGCCGATTGTCAGCCCTGTCGGACGCCAGAAACGCTCGTACGAACCTGAGTGGTGGTGAGCGCGCATGCGTTGAGTGATCTCAAATTGGACAGATCTATCGTGATCCTATTCGCCGATAAATGTAAAGGCACTGTCTTGTTAGACCGGAAAGATGAAAACGCGAAAATGTACAAGGTTTCGAATGATAGTTTGCACTTTGTCTCTTTGAGCTTTGATCTAAAGGCGAGGTCTGAAAGGCACCTTGTTGACCCTTTGCGGGCGTTAAAGGGCCCATGAAACGAATTTTGGGTTGGAATGAATGAGTTTAAATTGAGACTTTACTAATCGCATATCGTTTTGTTGGCCAAAAGAAAGAGGCTAGAAAGTCAAAAGCCAGCTTTTCGGTACGAACATTTGAAAATATAGCGGACTATTTTGTACCTTCTTGCCTTCGAAAGCTCTCCGCCTTTTCACTATGATACATCCGCGGTTCCAAAAGCGCGTCACCGGCGCCAAACTGATGTCAGCAGAGCCCAGCTCACGCATTGGACACGAGAACTGCGTCACTCGGACGTATGCGCTCGTCAACAATCAATTCGTTGACGAATATTTGGATTCGCGTTCGTGGCCAATGAGTGCCCTGACGGAACTTATCGTCACTGGGGAATGACAAGTTCTATGGTGTGCATAAAAAGCACGGTGGAAGCTAGGAGTCATCGCACCGGTGCCGAAGGAATGTCACGACCACGTGATTTCACAATTCGCATTTGAGTTGAGGATTAAAGCTAAGGAGGAAGAAGTAGGAAAATCGTTTCATGACCCCTTTAAAGACTAAAGGACGTCTCGGTAAGACATTGTACCGCCGGCTTTGTTCGACGGACGGTTAGACGTACTGGCTGGCCCATCTCCATCGTAGCCAGTGCATACTGATCTGTGTTGCGATGCAACAATTTTTTTTACTTTGCGCAAATACGGCTTAAAGGAGCGGTGCAACGATATCCAATTGGAATGTTTTTCACTTGACACGAGCTTACTGGCACACCTGGGACTCAAGGATACTCGCACGCAACGCCAGTGGCCAAGAAACTCCTTTGTTGCGGTGTAATTTCAAGGACAAAAGCGATCATTCTTATTCAATCTCTCCTTTGCAAAATTTGATGACGTACCGTGGGGATCGCAGTACACCCAAGTGACGATATTTGAATGCTGTTCATAGATTGGACCCGAGCATTGCGTGGGCACTCGACTTGGGCTCGTGATAATTGCTACCTCGAGAAGCATTCGGGTAGTGACCCGTGTCCAATCGCTGCAACGACGACAACAGCCGAGCCATAACAATGTCTGGAACTCAGCGCGTGTCCTGCGCTTTGCCAACCCCAGCGCGTGGCTATGATCAACAGTGGCGGCATATAATCGGCTTCAGATCACGTGGCCGCTTGTTCTGGCTGCGAGTTGAGGGGGAGAACGCTGCTCGTTTGTCTTCAATTTTTTTCTGGGACTTCTATTGCGTGGGGTGAAAAACGAACGCGTGTTTCATAGGTCATTAACGTTAGGGATCCGTTTTAAGCGGTATTTGCGCAAAGTACAAAAATTGTTGCATCGCTCCTTTAAAAGAGATCCCTGACGTTAATGAACTATGAAACACGCGTTCGTTTTTCACCCCACGCAGTAGATGTTCCAGAAAAGAATTAAAGAAAAACGAGCACCGCTCACCCCCTGAACTCGCAGCCACAACAAGCGGCCACGTGATCTGGAGCCGATTATATGCCGCCAATGTTGATCATAGCCACGCGCTGGGGTTGGCAAAGCACAGGACACGCGCTGAGTTCCAGACATTGTTATGGCTCGGCTATTGTCGTCGTTGCAGCGATTGGACACGGGCCACTACCCGAATGTATGTCGAGGCATCGATTGTCACGAGCCCAGATCGAATGCGTACGCAGCCTTCGCGTCCACTGTTTGAGCAGCATTTGAATATCGTCACCGCAAAGCTCGATGACGTATTCCCGGGGATCGTACTGTTGCCATTGTCCCCACAGCTCCGTCATCAAATTTCGCGAAGGAGCAAGAGGCGGCTTTGAAAGGAGAGACTGAAATAAAAGCTCCGCTTTCATTGCTTAAATTCCGCCGCGACGAGGACGCTTCTTGGTCAGTGGTGTTGCGCTCGAGTATTCTTGGGTCCCACTAGTGCCAGGAAGCTGGTGTAAAGTAAGAAATATTCCTACCCAATGTCGTTGCACAGCCCCTTTGAGCCGGAGTAAACTTTTTGAAACATGACTTCCCCCCGGCTTTTGGAATATAAAGGTACTTATCGAAAATTCGCAAAGAAAAAAAAAGGTACAACGATAGGGATAAAGAAATCATATGAACTACAATGCGTGGGGTGTGCACGCGATCCCGTCGCAATTGTGTTGCCATCAGCACAGGAAATGGCTTTTTAGTGTTTTGAGCTGACTTGAAATCAAGCCGTTTATGCAAAGGGACTGAACCTGCAGCCTTCCTTTTCAAAATAGGTGACTCTGTGATTAGCTTTTGCAAACACGTTTGGCCAGAGACGAACAATTTGAGCAGGGTAATCAGGCGAAACATGACTCAAAGCAGCCAACGTTGAGTCATTATTAAACTTATAAACACTGTGTAATGTTATCAATTGTTTACGTATATTGCCGAGTTGCCTGTATCGTGAATATCCGGGGGGGGGGGGGGGGGGGGGTGCGTGGGAAGTACCAAGCTATTTTTTGTCTGATTGAAACAGGTCCCAGATGGGTGGTTGACGTCCGTTTGGGACGGAAACCGTATTTAATTTCATTTCTTCATTGAAAGTGTCAATAATGGCCGACGCCTTTCCATTGGCACACATGTTAGTAGCCATACACAAAAACAATAAAAACCAAAATTGATTTCTTTCGTTTAATCCTTTTCCAAAGTGCAAACTTGAAAATGACAGGGCATAACTATTAGCTACACACATATCGCAAGCACTTTTTTTAAATAGGCTGAAATATTTGTTGAAATACATAAGTCAAAACCAAAATTCTAGATGATTGATGTAGTTCTGAATACGACCTGAGGGAGACTGATAATGAAAATTTCTGCCGGGTGCATAATTTTTATAAGCGGAAATGGGAGATATATTTACAGGCGTAGAAAACTATTAAGATATGATTGAAACATGAAATAAATGGACGGTCAAACACGGCTCCCATTACCGGCAACATTTATTCACCTTGATGCCTGTACTTGCAGACGAAAAGGAGAGGGGAGTGGTAGAGAAGGGAAGAAGTGGAAGGGTCAGGTCAGTACGGGTGGGTTAGGGGGGCATCCCCAAGGCTGACCGGTTTACGGACGTCATGGATCGGGAGACGGCGGCGACGGCGGCGACGAGCTCCGGCTCCGGGCTAAGAAAGTTAATCTCTTTTCGAGATACACTGATGGGAGGGGGTACATGATAAACACCTCAATATTTTCACTTCCTCTCCTCGATCTGTGTCCACCGATCCTGGTGCTCGAGGGGAAGTCGTCCGAGCAGGTTCCACATTCCGAAACGTGCTTGACAATGGGGGGGTAATTTTGCTCCGCGGCGTGGGCTGCAGCTTTCCCTACGTCATTGTCACGTTCTCAGAAATGATCATTGAGGCAGCGCCTCGTTTGTCCCTGCGCCGCAGGGTATAGGGATGGAATACGAGCATTTCATGTCGGCGTGGGTTTCTGGAATGTTCCAGAAACCCACGCCGGTATAAAAGGCGCTCCGCGTGACGATCCGGGATCAGTTTTCGCCCCAGCGTTCGGCTCTGCTGTCACTCCCACTTCGACGCCCGCGACGTTCTGCTTTCTTCTGTTCCCTTTTTATTTTCGGGCACAAGTTCATCCCATTAAACTTTTCAGTTTCCCCAGTTATTCTTTGTTTTACCTTGTCATTCGTGACAATATTAGTAGAAAACTATTAATTGTGAAGCAGATGTGATATAAATAGGAAATGCAATAGCAAGCCCCCACGTTCATTGGTGACCATAAACATTTCTTATAAATAACTAGATAATTAACAATAATAAAAATGAATAAATATTAGCTGGATAAATAATATAACTTTGTATGAGCTGGTATCCGGCCCGCACAAAGCGGAAGTTATTCTCGTAATTCACAAGGGTGAACCGCCAATCTTTGCGCGGGTGGCGCAGATTTAAGCAGCAACTGAAAGAGTCGCTCTTGTCTTGAAGACGGTGCGGGTACAAGAGTTTTGTAGCCATGCTCATTCGTTTAAGGTTGCTGAAACAGACTTGTTCGAACTACCTGAGCCTGGGAAAGAAGCCTCATGCCAACGACTAGACATGTATCTCGGGACGCATGTGTCCCCGGGGTGCGAAGTTTTATTTTATTTATGCGCTATCTAATCCGGGACCACTTTTTTGCATGTAGATCTGCGAGTGAGCATGTATGAAGGGCTTGTTTAGGGGGTAAATAAAGTTATGTCTGCACTTCTTCACATTGTCTATTACATTTGTACTACATCGAGAGGTGGTCGTTATAAGTTATGTAAAAAATATAATAGAACACTTTATACGTTCAAACTTACTTTATTAGGCATTTATTAAATATGTAATTACCATCGAAGAAACGCGTTCCAACAAACATTTAAATAAGCGATTGTGGCGTTGCAAGCTCAAACAGACTACCCCTTTCTTTATCTTGTATCAAATACTCACAACGTTATTATTTTCATCCTTCTTGACATTACTAGGTGGTCCTTCAGCAGCTCGGCTAAAACGTATAGGCTCAAGGACTCACAAACAGAATAACGCAGGCGCCCACCCCCTTTGTATAAAAAGGCTTTTCCCATGAAAGGATGGAGATCAAGTCGGAGGAACGATGGTAGCGCCATCTTTTGCCAGGTCGCGAAATCTTTCGGGACAGTTCAGGGGTCACGCCACCTGTGGGCAGGCGTTCGAAGCTCGTCTGGAAGTGCAGAAAGGAGGAGAAGAACCAACCAATGGGGAGCCGGCGTCCCTCTTGCTTCATTGTTGGCGTGACGGGAGTTCTCCAAGGTTCTTGTTTAGCACCCCTCTGCTCCCTTCCCCAGCTCATTCCCTCGTAATAAGAGAGGAGGTGCGCCAGGAAGGGGTGCTGCTCCTCGTGAGGGGTGCTGAGCACCTGCTCGACTCCCTTCGACTCCCTTTTTTTTTAGAGTGTGGGTCCCACTTCTGCTCTGCGGAGTCAGACTTGACACTGAGGTGGGCTACATGGGGGCAACGCTTGAGCATTCCCAACTTGGACTGCGTGTCCAAGTTGGGAATGTTGGGAACCTCGGCTATGGAGGGGGGAGGGGGAGAGGGGGGGCAATTTAGCACGCAGGAGGGCTCCACGGGAGCCGCGCGTTGGCATGCATAACTTGGACTGCCAGTGCAATGCCCCCATGAGTAACACTTCGGCTATGCGGGGGCAGAGTTTGCGTTGAGGTGGGTTTTACTGATAGGTCAAGCCAGGCACATTTATGTAAGTATAAAAATGGTGGGATTTGGTTTTTCGTAGTCACATGGAGAAAGCCCGGCATGCCCAATTTGGAATTTAAAGCAAAAATTGACATTGTAGGAGAATGATAATAGATCCCAGGTTGTGTGGGGACTGATGAAATATTAAAATATCTCAAATCATCTGGGGAATGATGAAGTGACCCCGAACTGGATGAAGTTCCCTCATGTACCTCATGTGGGCTGCGCACGTAGGCTCAGTCTGGGTCTTATGAAGGGAGCCCTTGTGGGCTGCGCTCCTACTCCCCCTTTGGGCCCACGAGAGAGGCTCATGTCGGTTGCCCAAGTAGGCCCGCTGTGGGTGCCACGGGAGGAGCCCATGTTTGCTTCCCAATAAGATTCCTTGTGGTTCCCCCGAAAGCACCCCATGTAGGCTGCCCAAATGGGTCCCACACGGGCTCCACTTTCAAAACCGGCGTGGAACTCACGTCTGCTGCCCAAGGAGGACCCACGTCGGCCCCCGTTTTAGAGCCCATTGGGTGCTACTTGAATATCACCCATTGTTGAAGCGCCTCCAGCTGGATCCCGTTCGGGTCTGGCCGAATCAGGCATCCCATCGGGCCCGGACCGTATCGGATAAGGCTTAGAGTCAACGTGACCTCCCGAGTAGGGACCCGAAAGTTAGACTGCTGCAGTGCTCTAGTGGGCAGAGACGAATACCCTGATATCTGGCCCAATATATCCTAGGCACTTAACACCGTGAATCCCTACGACCACACCTCCAGAATTATCTTCAGAATGTCTCAAAATGAACACACATTGTTGAACTACTCTCAGCTGCTGCGGTTGCCTCTGAAGAAAGTTGTCTTCTCTTCACGAAAAAATACATGTGTCTCATTTTTTTCTACACGCAGATGTGCCAATACAACGAAATATATCGCGGCAGCGTCGTTCCGGACGCGTATGTGATGCTGGGTGTTAACTTATCTGCGTTCTACAGCGTCGCTTACGACAGCCCCGCAACTATCAATACGAAGGTGAGTGCTACAAATACTTCCAGGTTTTCTTTTTTTATTAATGTTCTGATTGGTATGAAATTTTCCTAGCTCATCTGCCCTTTCATTCTGATTGCAATTTTAGATACATTAATTAGTCCGAAAACCCTTATAACTTTTATGTGAAAAGAACATGGGAAATATTTAAAAAAAAACTGAAGAGGTTCTGTACTTAGAAAAACACTTGTAACGTCTGTATTTCGTTACTAGGATCAGGAATATCAAAACTATTTTGGATTTCATTCACTGTGGTGCCCTAAAAACAATTTTAAGATAGATTTGAAGCCCTGCCCTCCTCCGACCGGGTGAAAGGAGGATATCAAAGAGAGATAGAGAAAGAGCGTCGTCTCGGCGACGTCATCTGGAGGAGAGCTCCCTACCGCCCTCACCTCTGCGTTTCCTCGGGGTTCTCAGGTTTCCGTAGAGTTCTCACGATCAGTAGTTGCGGTTGGCCCGTTCGCTCTTAGTGTGTACTTGACCGGAGTTTATATTTGTGTTTTATGGCTCGCCCTCGTGTCGGTGATACTTGCATGTCCTCCGGCAGCTTTCAGTGTGGTGGCTAGGCGATGGCGAAGTCTTGCGTAGCCAGTGGCGTAACCAGGGAAAAAGCTTAAAAAGCTCACCCCCCCCCCCCTTCCCTCCAAAAAAAAACAAATTTAGCTAGGCCACTGTACGTTGTCGTCGGCTGTTCGAACGCTGCTTGTCGTGGCTCGCGATTTTATTTACACGTGCTTCCTCCCGACCCCGAAATCTGCAAGCGGTGGGTCTCCACAATGAAGACAATGTTTTTGCTTAAGAGCACAGTGTTAGCCCATTTCTCAAACAATGCTCATGAAGACAAGGTGTGAATCACAGAGAAGATGGGCGAAGACGTAAAGATTCCGTTCCTACCCTCTTTACGCATTGAAGGCAGCATACTCAACGCACACAGGAAGCATTCAACAAGAAAAGACAGATGGAGGTGGGCGGTTATCTTTTAAAGAATGTCGATTTTGTGTGATATTTTCTTGTAAAAGGTCCAATGACCATACCAATCATATTGACTTGCCATCCTGACGACCGATTTTGCATCTGTTATTCTGGCAATCTAGCATTCAATGTTTCCAAAAGGAGTATTTTTTTTTAGTAGAGTCATAGGGGCAGTTCTAATGATTACAAATGACAACCAGTAATGCCCGAATTTGTAGTTTAATGACAATTATAGTGTAATAACAACCAGCCATTACAATTAAATATTGTTGTGGACAGGACAGCCGCCTGCGGGACTGCAATAAAGTTGGGAGTACTCGGCCCAAGAAGTTCCCCAACTTTGACCTTGTATATCCTGTTACTAAGAGAGACTTTTAGCGTAGTCTTATTCACCTTATGTTCACCCATTCTACTGAATAAATAATGGTATCGTGGGGATTCCGTCCAAGGCCTTCCTTCTGTAGATTCCCGCCATCATGTGAGTCTCCACGCAGCTTGGCTGCTTGATGACTTCCTCGTATAGTCGTAGCATCGTATCTCGGCTGCTGAGATGGGGCCTTAATGCCGTCTGTGTGTAGTTCAGGTATTGTCCATTATCGAGATGCCATTCTATACTGCAATGCACCATCCTCTCTGTTATTTTTCAAATGTGAGATTTGAGAGATTAGATTTCTGAGTTGCTTGGGGGGCTTGAACGGCTTGGCTATTTAAATGATTGAAGATGTTTTCTATTCCAGCGGATGTTCTTGCTGCCAGATGTCGTTGATAACGTCGAGTAGAGCTTTTGTGTACTCCTCATATAAGTTGCGGAGCATTTGATACGAGATTCTATTTGGTTCCGCTGTGCTCTTTACAGTGCTACAAAAACGAGCTATATCCATTTCGTGAAGCTTGAATGATAGATCCATCGCCTGTGTGGTAAAGGCGCCATCTTGCTTTGTGTGATTTATGTTTATGAGGATAGTGTGTCAGACTGAGGGAAAAAAAACTCTACTACATGTTGAGCGAGTTTGTGTTGTGTTAGTTTGAGATTTAATGCGGTGTCTTGTCAGCTCTTTTGGCTTTTCTTTTTTCCTTCACGCTATCCAAAGTGTTCCATTCTTGAGGTGTGTGCATTTCCTCGTTGAGTGTGTTGCTAAGTCTGACCCAGTCTTCGGCACTCAGTTCTTGGGCGGAGATTCTCGTTTTTGCGGTAGATGCGCTGAGGTGTATCTTAGCCCACGGTGCTTTCCCACCGGTCTGGTATTTCCGAATGGCCTCGATGCACGATTGCCAGAGGTTGAGCAGATGCACGTCTGGCCTAGGTGAGTTGCTTCCAAAGATCTATGTTTGTGTGGTCTATTTGACGTCTTATGGACCTAATTGAGACCCGCTGCATTTGTCGGTATCTCAAAATCAAGCGTGTTTTCTCTAGAGGCGTCCCACCTTGTGATATCTTCTGTTCCATTCCGGCGTTGGACTTGTTGCGGATACAGGAGAGTGATTATTATGGGGAATCGGTCGCTCCATAGGGTCAACGACCAGTGTCTTTATTGCGTTCAGTTTCGGTGTTGCCCAGCTGAGGTCAGGAGTAGTGTCTTGTTCTGTCGGTTGTTGACCGAGTTGCGTTGGTGTCTGCACATTTTTCAAGATGTGCAGTTCGTTGACGTGGAATAGTTGGATCAGCTCTCTTCCTTGCTTGGAGTCTGGAGTAATCCGATATTTTATGTGGGGCGTTACAATGGCCGCCCACTAGCACATTGGCTGTCGGGTAATCTTTGTGTGTGCTCTTAACGCAACCCACGTTGAAGCGTTGCGAGCCCGGTCTGAAATATGCGGTGATTAGTATAATTTTGGACTAGCCAATTTGCGTCTGGACTACCGCCACCTCCTGCATGTGGTCATTTAAGTCAGACATGTCAACCTGACATTGCGGCGAAGTATGTTGGATGGGGATTGTTGTGTAACAGTGGTATGTGTCACCGTGTCTTGTTTCTTGTGCGGAATGGTCGACAGGTGGTAGAGTTTGTGTATTCGCAAAATAGAAGGCCCACTAACACGTTTCTTGCGCTGTAAGTGACTTCGTAGATGAGCGCGTGTAGCTTGTGTCCCCATGTTCTTGGCGGCCTCCTGGATTCTTAGACACTTTGATAAAAAGGTTTATCAAGTCTTTGTAAACGTTTAGAGGAAGAAAAAATAACACTTATTGAATCAAAGAAACAAATTTATCTCCTAGGCTTTGTTTGAAAGTGTAGTCCGTGAGTGTTGGCGTGCGCTGTTACAGTGATGGTGCTGTTGGTTGATTTCAGATCTGCTTGAGCACGAAGCGGTATCCTGACCTCCAGTTGGGCGTGGCATTGTTTGCTCTTGAGCTAGAAGATGGTACAAGGGTGTGCCTCAGAAACGAAAGCCTGGGAGAAGTCGCAGGATATTGGCGCACAAGCGGAGTGTCCTCATACATGAAGAATGTCACTAGAGATCCTAATTTTTTAACTAAAAATCCGCGATGCTCATAAAAAATTTGATGAAAATATAACAGCAAAACAATCTAATACGCTGATTTCTATGGCTTGGTCTTCCTTATTTATAAAAAATAAATGTCTCGGTCAGCCTCTGCAGAACGGGATATAGTACGATGAGTCATCACTAACTTTCGCCTTATGAGCTGTAACGTTTTTATTCGTTGATAGAAAGAAAATACGTTACATTCGAACGAAAGTTTGTAACCTTTATATTTTGAGGAGCACACAACCCCACCGGCGGCGATGCACTTCCGCTATCTGTGCACTACTCTACGCATGCCGTCGTAGATGACTGAGGGAGACTGCTGACGACACCAAGGGCGCACTGCATCACTAACCTCGTAGTCAGACGCAAACAGTGTACACTTCAGATGATTCTTTATCCCGACAAACAAACAAAAGTTTGATGCCGCGAGGTCCGCGCTGTAAGGTGAATGAGGCAAGACATTTTGGAACTGCAGCTCCTCAAGCTCGGTGTTGGTATCGTCAACAACTTCCCTCGGTCATGTACGACGGGATGCGAAGGGTAGTGGAAAGGGAACGGAAGTATATCGCCGCCGGTGGGTACTACATTGAAGATTGATGTGCTCCTGCGAAAAAGAATCTTCCAGGCATTATTTTGAATGTAACTTCTTTCAATTCCATCACTCAATAAAGAGGTCATAGCCTAGGAGGCAAAACTTATTGAGCACCCCTCGTATCCATCTTCGATGAAAAAACTATCTATAATAACAAAAGAAATGCGCAAGTGACAGTATATTTATGAAGAAGCATTATCTGAAAAAACTGAAACGGAACGCCAAGCAAGTGTCGAAATATCTATAAAAAACAAGAAAAATCCTGGTGTCACAGTTTTTGACGTGAAAGATGATATTATTGCTCAAACTTAGAAGGCAAAGCTGAAAGCTTCAATTTATATTTCCAAATGGTATTCAAAAAGCCGGTCAGTATAGTTAAGGGTTTCCAAAATTACAGTGGGATTTCGCACATGAAAAACGTAGATATTTCGGAACATGGCATCACATTGTGGTTACACAAAGTCAAGATAAATTCAGCGCGAGGACCAGATCGCATCTAAAATTACATCTTGAAAAACTGTGCCGCTTCCGATGCTACATGCTTAACTGTGCTGTTTAGCAAGTCCCTTGAACAGGCTGAGTTAGCTCTTGATAGAAAAATGCAAATGTAGTTTCTATGCACAAAAATAGGGACAAAACCAAAACTTATAAATACAGGCCCATCTAATTAACGAGTGTTTCCTGTAAAACGTTAGAGCACGTAATTTACTTTAGCCTAATCAGCCATCTACAAGCAAACATTTTGAAACCCAAGGCAACATGAATTCAGGACGGGATTTTCGTGCGATACATAATTGATGGAATTTCCGCCTGACATTGCTACTTCTATACACAGCGACCATCAGGTTGATTGTGTTTTTTCGACTACCGTAAAATTTTGATTCTCTATCACACTCTCTGGTTTTGCAAAACTTATTTACCGTTCATATTCCAGGTGCACTCTTAAAATAGATCGAAGCCTGTCGAGTTGGAAGAAAGCAAAGGGGGGTTCTGGACGGTGTAGGTTCGTCAGATATTGCAGAGTTGTCGGGTGTGCCGCAAGGATACGTTTTCGATACCCTACTTTTTTTTATCCTTATAAACGATATTGCTGCGAAAGTGTTTAGACAACTAAAACTATATTTATTTATTTAGCTTTTATTTATTTATTGCACGTACCCTCAAGCGCCGAAGCATTGTAGAGGGGAGGGGTAAAGAAAGCCAAAATGAAACAAAATGTCAAAACAAAAACGATGCGGAAAGATGCCGGTGATTGCTGTGTTTACCGTGACGTCTCATGTGAAGCGGATTCCGAGCTTTTCCAAAATGTCCTTGATTCGATTTTATTTTGGTATCAAACATGAAAAATGCCTCTCAACTTCAACAAGTGTAATTTTGTAAGGTTTATAAACAAACTGCGACCTCTGAACATAAATCATTTCCTCGGTAGTAAAGTTTGTCTGTTGTACACAAATAAATGTATTTCGTTTTTTTTTTCTTTCGGCTAGTTATTTTGGAACGCACATGTAAATTATATATTTTCAAAGGTTAGCCGCACATTAAACTTTCTTAAACGCAACTTTAGCCAATCACCCGTAAAACTTAAAGAAACGTTGTATGTGATGAACATACGTCTGATTTTAGAGTATGCTTGCACCGCGTTGGACCTTCACACCAGGCCAAATATGGATGAGATAGAGCGTACACAAAGACCAGCAGCGCGGTATGTGTCGGGTAACTATGATTTTGTAAAAGCTCATCTGCTTTTTGTAAGGAGTTGGGGTGGCTATGTTGCTTGCTGACCGGCAGGAGTATCTGAGATTGTCTTACAACATATCCTTGTCCGAAATGGCATTCATAAGGAACAATACTTAAAATATTCAACTTATGTGTCGCCCCGTGGCGATAATTTTTTAAAGTCGGCGAGTACAGGAGCAAAATAAATATATGTGAATAAGCATTTTTTTTAGAACTGTAAACGAATGGAATAGCCTACCAAAAAAAATTGACTCCTCGCAATATTTTTCCTTTTTTTTTTGGGGGGGGGGGGGGGGGGGGCGGGTGTCAATTTGTGTTTTTGATTGATGGTGCGTTGGCCCAGTTGTTATCTTTATTTCGTTGCAAATATTTTATTGTTTCATTTTATTCCTAATGGCGTTGGACCTTTTTTCCTAATTACACGTATATTTTCTATTAAAACCTTATATAATATATATATATATATCGGAGCAACTCTGAGCCACGTTGATACTGAATGTGAACTGAAACTGCTGAAACTCCAAATGAGCCAAACGCGCGTGCTTAAAACCGACGTTGACTGAAACGCTGAAACTTCATAAACTTATATTTAGTCCGCACTTGTTATTCGCCGTTTTGACGAACGCAAAGAAATGAACCGCCACAGAAAGACAGGTCCATATAAGAAGTATCTCAAAGACTACAATGAGGTAAGTTATTTTTGGTTACTGTTTTAACAATCGGTGTTGGCGCGTAGCGAGCTCATTCCTAATAAGATGTTATTTGGTGGTTCAGTTTACGTTGTTAAATATCGAAGTGTAGCTCTGTTTCTGCGAAACAATGAGGACAACATCCTCGGTCGGAGTGCAAAAGCGACTCTCGTCCCGATTGGCGCCTGTCGTTTTGAGATGCTGAATAACGTTCTACGCAGTTTCTTACATAAACGGAGCTATGCCTTCAACTCTCGCGATGTAAAGCCCACCACTAAAATACAACTTTGACGTTACTTTGGGCTTGCTGCATGTAGGCACTGGTTTTGTCGGCTGGTTTACTTCGAACCTCGTGGTGATTGAGAAAACGGAACCATGTTTTTTGGCGCGCATAACTACGCATCGCAGAACGCTAAAAGACCTCGAGGTCTTGTCAACCAAAGGGCCTTTTCATTAAGGACGTGTTTAATGAATAATCCGCCAGAATATGATGCCAGTGGTGGTGACAGGATACGAAATTCTGAGAACGTGGCAGACCCAGCGTTAGCAACGTCCGCCGAACAAATTAGCTGCAAAATTAGTCAGCGGTTTTGACGAAAGGAAAACTTACTTGGCCGCTTTTTTTAAACCATATTAATGTTGTTTTAACATTAGTGCGAGCAAAGCGCCACAAGCGTGAGCGTATATCCGAAAATAATACGCGCCTGCAAAGCGAAGTCGAAAAGGGCAGACAGTCTCTTATTATTTTCATCTCTTCGTTTTGCGAGCATGTAGCCTGGAACATTACATGGACTGCACGAGCGCGCATGCAAGGCAGGAACGCACGAGAGCGATGGGCTCGCGCTCTTAAGAAAGGTCCCATTGAAGGTGTGTGTTTATAGACGCTTTGCAGCAGCTGTGCATGGACGCCGCCATAACTGACCTTCAGTTTTTTGTTTCCTCTTATTTCGTTTATTTCACTTCATCATTACCATAGCAGGCCAGGTTTTTGCCATATTAGATTCAACTGTGTCCTTTTCTAAAGCATCGGCCTTTGTAGAGGATCGTCAACTACCGTTTCAGTTGCTCGGCATCTCGGTAAGACAAGAGAAGGTCAGCAATGGCGGCTGTAATTTGGCACGTGTGTAAAGCGTCTATACAGTAAGCCTGCCTGCGCTAGGTTGCCTTCATGTGCACTTTGCTTAAGGTTGTGGCATCTCGCCATTTTGTCCCATGCCCCCCCCCCCCCCCTTTTCTTCCTTAGAAGCGCGTGAAAGAGTGTGTCCCTGCACGCGTTCGTGCAACGTTCGCGGCGCTGACTATTATGGCGACATTTTGTTTTCGTTGATTTCTTTGTATTTTGCTCGTGAGCGCGTGCTGTCGGCATCGGGTACTACAAAAGGTGGCATCACCCTAAACAGAAGAACATTGAGGCACTCTAGCCTGTGCGCTAAGGCGTCGCAGCTAGGAGCATGTAGAGCGAAAGCTCGCTCTGCAGAGCACATATGGATCTTGGATTCAAACCACGTACCTGCCTATTCCACTCACTGCATCTGCACACGTTCGTGTATCACCACTGCATGATGCACATTTAAGACTACATGCTAAGGGTCACTTTGATATAGCTAGATTGCTCACCTACAGCTTAAAGACATCACATCATTTGGATGACTCACCATCATCATGCAAGCTTTCTAAGGGTGTGCTGCACATTCAGCTCACTCAATATAGCAAATTCTTCACAGATAACGCTACTTGAGGCGATTATGTCGGCGCAGAAACGGAGCAGGTTAGATAAATGGATGATCGCCACTAACAGCCAGCCGGCACTCAGAGAGAGTGCTCCCTCTACTCACCTACATGACATTCAAAGGGTTCTAAGGCCAGACAGTCCTGTGGCTTTCTTGACTTTTCCAAATAGCATAACTTATACCCCTGTCAGACGGGCTAGTTTAGTGTTACTACAAGCGAGTGCACTACGCCGTTAGTGTCATTTCTCTAGTGTGACACACGGCTCCTTCCTGAGGAACACACTTGGCTTCGAGTGAGTTTGACGAACTCGCTTCGCTCGATCGAGTGCGTGCGATCAACAGGAGTGTTTCAACAGTAAAACATAGCAACACAGAAACCAAAAGGGTGGCGCAAGTTTTATTTTATAAAGAAAGAGAAAGTCGTGAGAGAGAGGACATGTAGAAGAGTGGCATTGCAAAAAATAGTGGGGTGGACTTGGAGTTTAGGCTGATCTGAACCAAGATTAGCGCAGCGCGAATCGATAGAAGACGACGACAAAATCAGTCATTCAACGGCTACCTTGGTTAGCAGAGGATGACGGAGCGTACTTTTGTTTCAGCATGTAACTATTCGAGACAACAGGATAATTATGATTTAATTAGGCAATTTCAGGGCCTCCTTGTAGACTTCCATGGAACGAAGCAGAACGCCAAAGTTGGATATGCTTCGTTCTTTATATTGGCTTGCGATGGTCGATCAGAATCATTCGATTGGCGTAAAAATCGTTAATTAATGTAACGTTGTTTTAGAGCACAGCTCCTAGGAACCCGTTTCTGAGTTGAGCAGCGTCGGCGTAACCGCGCGTTGCATTAAGGGCTGTTTCCCAAAATGACGTCACACGTGAAGCCAACTGGGTCATCAAGTGTGACGTCACGTGGGTCATCACGTGAGACGTCACGAGGGTAAAATTTCCCCGCTAAATTTTGCGGTTAAAGCATTTACTAAGTCTGGTGGAAATTTTTTCTGCTAAATTTAGAGGAAAAATTTTACCCGTGTGACGTCACGTGACGTAACACTTAAAATTTCAGGTGACATGTCATCTGGCGTCACACGTCAATTCACCGGGAAAATTTCTTGCTTAAATTAGCGGGAAATTTACCGAACGTTTTACGCTAAGTGGGATGCGAACAGGAGAGGAGGATGGAAGGGTACGGTGGGGTAGCAGCTGCATACACTCCCCTTTGTACCCTTCCCCCTCCTCCTCAAAAGCTACGCTCCCATTCGGCATTACGGAGAATTGTAACATGGGACACTTTTTTATCGTGTCTTTATTAAGGGGTATCGGTGGCCGAGTGGGCTAGCGCCCACCAGATCGGAGTACGGGAGAGAAAGCTCGTGCTGGAGAACCCAGTGATCCTGAGCTCAATCCCCAGCCCTGCCCGAAGAACACACTTCCAATGAAGTGAGTTCGGGGAGCACACTACGCTCGCTTCGGTAGACCGAGTGTGTGATCTCGATAGCAGTGTTCAAGGAGTAAAAATAATAGAAGAAATTAACGCCGCGTAAAATTAGTATTATTTTGATAGGAGTAATATTAGATGCGCACTTGTTTTCTGTTGGCGGGAAAGTAGTGCCTTGTAGAAAAACAAGCGGCTAAACTAGTTTCCAGCCTTGGCGCCTGCGCGATGGCCAGCGACGGCCAGGAGGCACCTGCAAGACTCCACCAGGATTCTGAAGGTGGCAGGAGCGACGCGAAAGGCTAGCTTGAAATGGAACTCGCCCAAATGGCGCAAGGTGTCTTCGAACCACCGTTCGTTCCTCTGGAAAGTCCACCGTTCTCGATTGATCACGGGTAGGTTGTCGGTCATGAGAGCGCCCATGGTGAAGGCATCGGCCTGCAGCTGCTGATCGATGTCACTTGAAATTCTTGCCTGTGCGTCGGCATCCAGGTCCAGCTGCCTCTCATCTGAAAGGCGTTCGGCTCTTACGGAAAGAAGTGCCCCAACCACGCGCTTCCACTGTCCAGTACCGCGGATATCGCTCTCCAGCTCGTCCTCCACACACTTCATGATGTTTCGTTGTGCCGAGTGGCGAGTGGGCTCGCACACACAAGCTCGGAGCACGTGAAGCGAAAGCTCCCGTTGCAGAACCCAGGAATCCTGGGTTGAATCCAAGGAGGATAGAAGGGTAGAAGAGGGCATGACGTCGGCCACGTAGCCTCCACAAGCCATGCTCCCTTGACGCCTCGCCTCTTTCTCATGTTCCTACTCTCCTCACTTACCACGCCAACGTGACCACATCACGTGACCGTAGCTAGCCTTTGTCTTGCTATGGGGTACTAGAATACACCACAGTCTAGCCTTAGTTCTGATAAAACCTACCGGACGGAGCGCGCGCAAGCCATGCAAGGAGTCCTTCTACAATCAACCATCCATCTCACACGTGACATGTCACGCGCACCAATCGCCAGAGAGATCCGCGGTCACGCTGGGCACAAAATCGTTTAAACTTTTTATGACTAGGCTTCACCAATATTGCAACATGCCCCCTCCTAGTACTTATAACCTCCTCAGTTGAATCCCTACGCCTGCTCGTTTCGATCTGGATGAGCATCGTAGCGGCGAGCGGACGTGTATCACTGGCTTGTAATGGCTGAAGCGCACACACAGCTCGACGCGCGTGGAGCGAAAGCTGGCGCTGCAGAACCCAGGGATCCTGGGTTCGAGCCCCACCCCTGCCCGTTTCGATCTGGATGAGCATCGTACCGGCGTGCGGTCGTGTACCACTACTGCGTGGTGCACGTTAGGTTAGCGGTTGTACTGCACTGGCTAAATTGCTCATCTACAGCGTGTGACTCGTCGCAACTTTAATGGCAGACCAACTACACGCTGTATAAATATCCCCCTAACCCCAATTATTAAATTGGATTTAAATTTGGATTAAAGCTCGTGACTTAGCGCAACAATGTGTGGTAACATGTTTTTAATAAGACGCCGAAGTTATTTATGAAAAAAATGCGTATGCACTCTAATATTTTGCCTGCCCATTATTTACCCATCGTCATTGCCATCTTTTCGGAATGACACTAAGTTTTCCCGTCTAGCACCAACAGACTTGGAATGTGTTTCGACGGGTTGAAGCGCACTCGCTTGTAGTGACACTAGACTAGCCCGTCCTGACAGGGGTATTATACCCCCGTCAGACGGGCTAGTTTAGTGTCACTATAAGTGAGTGCACTTCGCCCTTAGTGTCACTTCTGTAGTGTGCCACACGGCTCCTTCCTGAGGAACACACTTGGCTTCGAGTGAGTTTGACGAACTCACTTCGCTCGATCGAGTGCGTGGCATCATTAGGAGTGTTTCAAGAGTAAAACATAACAACACAGAAACCAAAAGCGTGGCGTAAGTTTTATTTTATATAGAAAACGAAATTCGTGAACGAGACTACATGTGGAAAGTGGCATTGCAAAAAAATAGTGGGGTGAACTTGGAGTCTAGGCTGATCTGAATCAAAATTAGCGCAGCGGTCAATTGATAAAAGACGACGACGAAGTCAGTCATTCACGGCTGTCTTGGTTAGCAGAGAATGATAAAGCCTACCTTTGTTTTAGCATGTATTTATTCGAGACAACACGATAATTATGATATGAATAGGCAGTGTTAGGGCATCGTCGTAGACTTCCGAGGAACGAAGCGGGACGCCAAAATTGGATATGCTTCGTTCTTCATCTTGGCTTGCGATGATGGATCAGAATCATCCAATTGACATAAAAATCGTTCATTAATGTAACATTGTTTTAGAGCACAGCTTCTAGGCACCCGTTTCTGAGTTGAGCGGCGTCGGCGTAACCGCGGGTTGCATTAAGGACTGTTTCCCGAAGTGACGTCACACGTGACGTCACGTGTCATCACTTATGACGTCACGAGGTTAAAATTTTTCCGCTAAATTTTGACGTAAAAGTTTTTGCTAAGTTTGGCGGAAAATTTTTCCGCTAAATTTGGAGGAAAATTTTACCCGTGTGACGTCACGTGACGTCACACTTAAAATTTTAGATGACGTGTTATGGCGTCACACGTCAATTCAGCGGGAAAATTTCCCGGCTAAATTTAGCGGGAAATTCAGCAAAATTTTTAAGCTAAGTGGGATGGGAATAGGAGATGAGGCTGGGACGGTACGGAGGGGGAGCAGGTGGCATACCCTCCCCTTCGTACCCTTCCTCCCTTCTCCTCAAGAGCTGCGCTCGACTTCGGCATTACGGAGAATTGTAAACGTCTAATTTTTTTAACGTGTCATTATTAAGGGGTATCGGTGGCCGAGTGGGCTAGCGCCCACCAGATCGGTTTACGTGGAGAGAAAGCTCGCGCTGGAGAACCCGGTGATTCTGAGCTCAATCCCCAGCCCTGCCCGAAGAACACACTTCCAATGAAGTGAGTTCGGGGAGCACACTACGCTCGCTCCGGTAGACCGAGTGTGTAATCTCGATAGCAGTGTTCAAGGAGTAAAAATAATAGATGAAATTAACGCTGCGTAAAATTAGTATTATTTTGATAGGAGTAATACTAAATGCGCACTTGTTTCCTGTTGGCATGAAAGTATAGAAAAACAAGCGGCTAATTTAGTTTCCAGCCTTGGCCCCTGCGTGACGGCCAGCGACAGCCAGGAGGCACCTGCAAGACTCCACCAGGAATCTGAAGGTGGCAGGAGAGACACGAACGGCTTGCTTGAAATAGAACTCGCCCGAATGGGGCAAGGTGTCTTCGAACTACCGTTCGTTCCTCTGGAAAGTCAACCGTTCTCGACTGATCACGGGTAGGTTGTCGGTCATGAGAGCGGCTATGGTGAAGGCATTGGCCTGCAGCTGCTGATCGATGTCACTTGAAATTCTTGCTTGTGTGTCGGCATCCAGGTCCAGCTGCTTCTTATCTGAAAGGCATTGGGCTCTCACGAAGAAAAGTGCCCCAACCACGCGCTTCCACTGTCCAACATCGCGGATATCGCCCTCCTGCTCGTCCTCCACACACTCCATGATGTTTTATTGTGGCGAGTGGCGAGTGACCGAGTGGGCTCGCGCACACCAGCTCGGAGCACGTGGAGCGAAAGCTCGCGCTGCAGAACCCAGGGATCCTGGGTTCGAGCCCCACCCCTGCCTGTTTCGATCTGGATGAGCATCGTACCGGCGTGCGGTCGTGTATCACCATACTTGGGTAGTAATTCAATTACAGTAATTGAATTACTGTAATTTAATTACTTTTCCTGGTAATTTGTAATTGCAATAATTACTTTTGGCTAAAAGGAATTGTAATTGTAATTTAATTACTTTCTAGCGTCAGTAATTGCTAAATTTCAGGCACAATTACAATTACTTTTGCAAGATTTTGCGGAGGCGGCGTTTTTCCCCCCTGGCCACGGAACGACAGCACAGCCAAAGCGACAGGGGAGAGAGTGTCTCCCAACCTGCTCAAAAAAGGGAAAAGAGGGATGGGAAAAAGAGGCTGGGATAGAATGGAATGAAGGATTTTGTAGTCTGTAAAACGATTTAATGAAGAATTTGAAAAATAATTTGATAAATGAGGGCTACATTTGCGTCCGTTTTCGTTCCTGTCGTAGTTGAATCTGACTCTTCGTCTCGTTCGCTTCCTGTTTCTCCTGTTTCTAGGGGTCTTTCTTATTTCTCATTCCCACACGGGGGCATCGAGGGTCGAAGTCGAGCTAATTGGCTCCGATCACATCATCGCGTCGAGGCGAGGAGGTTCGAGGTTCTCCTTACTCGTCTTCGCCGCTAGCATATTCGCTTACATATTTCAGTCAAGTGTGGGGTCTTTTTTGTTCATGAAATTATTCTCTTTTCTTTATGAGTTTTTCACGCCCTTCTCCTCTATCTCGTGTGTTGGTACCACTAACAGTAAGTCGTGCTACTTTTTAACATCGAGGCGAAGAAGCAAAGAAGCAGCAGGTCTCATTAACACGACTCACCCTGCAGGCCTTACTTCCAGCTGTTGTTGCTACACTGCTCTTCCTTCTCCCAATCCTCGTCTACCTTTTTGTATAAATCTTCATTATTTAGAGTTCGCTCTACCTAACCCTTTCAACCGTTTGTCAGCATGATTGGATGGGATTCCAAAACTTACAAACCGCGGCCTTAGACTGTAGGGTGCTTGTCTTTACATTTGTTGTTCGTTGAAGGCTTCTTTTTTATATACAGAGGGAGTTAAAGTCCTCCCGGTGGTGTGGGGGAGGCAGGTTCCGCTTCGATGGTCTGGAGCGTGGTGGCACGAACGTCGCTGAGTGACGGGTCGACTCGCTGCTTGAATAGAACTATGTGCATTTATTTACACTCTAGTTACAAGTCCCAACTTGGGAAACCATCCTGCCTCGTCTAAAGTCTCGACCCCCGTCCCCAATTTCTCTCCATCAAATCCAAAGTCCGAATCCCTCAAAATCCTCTCCGCGCTCTTTTTGTAGGTCCGTAGGGGCCTCCTTTCCCCTCAGGAACCGACCAATCTCTTCAAATTCCGCCACTCACACGTGGTACACTGTTCTCCAATGGTCGGCGAGCTGTCATCCTGGCGCCCTAACGGTCAAACCTAAATTCCTCGTAGAGTTGTTCTCTGCAATTTTCCCAGCCTGACTGGCGCCAACCGCTAAGTTATTGCATCGGGCAAAAAGCGACAATTTTATACAAAGCGGCAAAACCCCCTGCATACACGCACATTCGGCTATAAGCCACAAGCATCTTCCAGCGCGGGCTCTTTCGGTCCCGGTCCGAGCAGACCCCCGAAACCCGAGACGCTTCTTAACGACCGCAGGGGGGACCGCTCCCGCGTCGCAGCCGCTCTGGCCCCGCCGACCCAAACGTAGAAAGCTAAAGAAACACAATGCCGACGCAACCCTAGAAAGATAAACTTTCCTAACCAAAAGAAAACACGTTAATTAATAAGCAGGACTCCTAAATACTTAACTGAGGGCTTGGCTTGGCACTTTGTTTTTACACCTCTATCGTGACCCTCCACGCGTTGTCCTCTCGTCCTGCGCCTGTGGAACCGTCCTGAGGCGCGCACTGCTGCTTTGCACTGAGAACCTGCAACAGTCTTATCTACAATGGAAAAGGAAAGGCTGCCGGGGCATTGTTACAAAAATTCTTTAAACGGATTAGCAGCAATGTAAAAAATATAATCGTGAGGTGCAAACTCTCCGCACCGTCTCTGAAAGCAAATTCAACAAACCGAAAGGCGACCTCCAATTTGCGGAAGGAAACATTTGTAGGTAGGCAACTTTTTTGTCACTTTCAATAATACTTAGTTATAAAAAAAAATAATAATGGCTTGTCTATATCTTCCAGCTGAAACACGCTCAAGTAACTCATGAAATTGAGGCGTCTAAGAGGCCGCAGTTTTGAAATAATTCGTGGATTCTAATTTTCGCGACGCGGTGGGGTCGCAATATAGATTCTAATGTGTTCACAAATTACCGGAATTGCTCGCGGGACTTATTTTTCGCGAATTGTAGGCGATTCGCGAAATTCGCGAAAATGAAGTCGTTTACAGTGTGTCATAATTTTTCGAGGTTGTTCTTGCCATGCTAAATTCAAATCGGTCTTTTTTTATGAGACGCATAAACATCGATACAATCATTGCTATCCTAATGATTGGCTACATGACGATCCTAAATTTATTATCTACCTCAGGAGCTTTTTGGGTGTTACCGTGCACTGAATTAACCCAGAATCCCTGGCAATAGAGTTGCTGCTATTGCAACACTAGTTTTGTGGAAGCGACCACAGTTCGCGTACTACGGTTACCCACATCCGACATGTTACAAGTCCACAGATAGGGAGAGGCAGCGAATCATCGTGGCTGAAATGTTTTCGTAAGTTGTCGTATATTTAAATGTTTGACGTCATTTACAAGTATCTCTTATTAGCCATTTTTACGTGAGTTTCATGATACCAGTACTGTCGCATATTTGTTTCCTTGTATTATTTTAAGTTTATTTTTTGTTGGTTTGACTTGGATACCATTTGCATAAGCTCTGAGATTCAACTCGCACCTGTGGATTTTGTCGCCATTTATTTTTCTATTTTTTGAGAATATAAGAACGCAGGAGTTCATTACTCCAAACTATTAAGTTCTATAATCCATTTAACAAATTTCATAAAAGGAAAGTAGAATGCATACATTTATACAGCGGCCATATAACTCGTTTACAGTTATATGGCCCAAGGTGGGTAAATCTCAGAAATAAGTAATTGTAAAGTAATTGCATTACTTTTAAAAAGTAATTTGTAATTGCAATGAACTACTTTTGCGAAGTAGTAATTGTAATTGTAGTTAAACTACTTTGGAAGCTAAGTAATTGTAATTGTAATTAAATTACATTTTGAAAGTAATTTACCCATGTATGTGTATCACTACTGCGTGATGCACGTTAAAGACCCCAGGCTAACGGCTGTACCGCACTGGCTAAATTTCTCATCTACAGCTGGGAGACTCGTCGCCCCTGTGAGGCAGACCAAGTTCTATATAAACACACACACAACCCAATTTTTGGGGTTCAATCCCTACTTCTGCTCGTTTCGATCTAAACTCCCTTTCTCTTTATGTTGTACCGCAGACAAGGCTAGAAGCGCGAGCTCATAGCGTTGGGAGCTACTCTAAACGCACGAGAGCTTGTGCCGCCTTGATGTGCCCTAGAGCAAGGAGCTCACGCTTGTAGCCTTTTCTGCGGTACATCATAAGATGAAACAGAGTATAGACGCTTTACACACGTGCCAGAATGCAGCCGCCGTTGCTGAGCTTCTCTTGTTTTACCGAGATACCGAGCCACTGAAATTGGTGTGGACGAGCCTCCACAAAGGCCAATGCTGGGGAGAAAGACAGAATAAAATCCAGGATGGCAAAGACCTAGCCTGCTATGGTAATAATGAAGTGAAGTAAACGTAATAAGGGGAAAGAAAAACTGAAAGTCAGTTATGGCGGCGCCCATTCACAGCTTGTAATGGCTGATCGTAATGATCAAATTCGATTTAAATTTGGATTAAAGCTCGTGACTTAGCGCAACAATGTGTGGTAACGTGTTTCTAATAAGACGACGAAGTTATTTATGAGAAAATGCGCATGTACTCTAATATTTTGCGTGCCCATTACTTACCCATCGTTATTGCCATTATTTTGGAGTGACACTTCCCGTGTAGCACTAACACACTTGGAGTGTGTTTCGACGGGTTGAAGTGCTCTCGCTTGTAGAAAATGAAAGACGCTTACCCACTGATGTTCCTGAGAACGCGACGAGTACAGGCTGCACGTCGACAACACACACCAGTGCGGACACCGCCGAGTCGCCGAGCGCCCGACCGACGTTGCACGCCATTTTTTTTTTTTGTCAAAAAAAAAAAAAAAAATCGAGCAGATATAAATTACTGTGACATCACGGACGTCAAAATAACTTATTTTGACGTCCGTAACGTCAGTGGCCACGCCCCTTGTACTTTAAATCGGTGCCGAAAATACGCAGCCGTGCCACGGCGGCCGGCTAGCTCTGATTGGCCAAAAGATAAATTTATTTATTAAAAGAAAAAAAAAACTCTATGTATTTAAATAAATGTTTTAATATACTTTAATAATGCACTAAATGTTCATTTAGGTAAACACATTTTTTCACTAATTATATATTCTAATTAAAAGAAATTATTTAAGGTTTTTTATTATTTTTATAAATATATAAATGTACCCAGTAATTAAAATTCTAAAAATGTAAGTATTTGTAGTTTTCTTCATTAGCAAAGGTCGATACACCCCCAACTTGTCAAAATTGTTGCCCCGTGTCAACGTTACTAAAACACTCAGTTGGGAAACTCGCCATCGAAACCTGGGCCGCTGGCTTCCACCGAGACCGAGCTAAATGCGACAACAGCGCCACTCTTTTTCGTTTGTCTGTACTATGGTCACTTCGAGCTTTTTGAAAGCCTGTTTTCGCGTAAAAACAAACGGAAAAGACTCTTTTTGTATGAAATTTATTGGAGTTTAGTACCAAATGATGGGCGCGTGATGTTTTTATCATCTTTAGTTCGCAAGGTTTTGCGGAACAATTAATATTGTTTTCATACAACCATGCCTCAGCGGGCCTTTCAGGTAGCACGTCCTGACCTATGTGCATTTTAACGTCGGTAGTTGATCGCGGCGCGTCCGCTGGGGAGACGGGGGTGGCACCCCTGTAACCTCTACCGCAGTATCTGTTCTCAAAGCCAAAATAGATGTGACGTGCAGTTCTTCGAGAGGCCGCTGCGGGAGAAATGGTGGCGTCGTGTTCGTCATTAGCTCGGTGCTCGGAGACAGATTGGGGCCACTTCTTCAAAGCTGTCTTTATGGGAGTTTCCCAACTGAGTGCTTTAGTAACGTTGTCCCGTGTGAACTGGGACCGGGGGGAAAGGCATTTGAAGTCCGACTGGGAATCGCTCCAACCAGTTACTTCTTTAACTGGTCCCAGTTCACTCCATTCCCAACTGGGAGTCAAGCCTGTTGACTCCCAACTGGGAATGGTTCAAACCAGTTGACCCCTCAGCTGGTCCTAGTTGGACTCCTATTGGTCCCAGTTGATTCCCAGTTGGTACCAGTTAGTCCCAGCTGAAACCAGTTGAGGTGCCAACTGGTCCCAGTTAAAAGTTTTCGCCTGGGCTTTTTCTGACAGTAGCAGAAGACTTTCAAATTGTTTCTGCTGCGGTTGGTAGTCCCATATGAGAAATTCCGATACTTCTTTTTAACCAATAAAACATTGAATCTGTGTTCCTGTTGACTCTGAACCACATTCCAAGTGTCGTCTGCTGTGAAGACGACTACGGCGACAGAACGAAAGCAATGCCCCCAACGCAATCGAAGCGTTCAGATATTTACGCTCGTATCGGTGTGCTGAGATCACGGCCAGCAATGGAATTGCCTTGGTAAGACGGCACATCTACTATTACAGTATGTACAAACTTGCCCTGATTGTAGCCACCGGATTGTGGCGCCGACGAATTTGGGTTGTTCGATCGAAACGCTTTGCGCTGTTTTGAAATAATACAAAGCGTATGCCATCATAGTCCTATCGCTTATCATGCTCAAGTTGTATTTTTACTGGCGAAAGCGCAAAAACCAACCGTAAACCTTGCTGGTCGCCGAGGAGTCGGGTTGGGACTCGTAAACAGTTGCAGCGGTTGGCAGCCGCGGAGCAGTAGCAGACAAAAATGCGCGGATTAATGCGCCGGCAGTGCCACCTCGCCGCAAAAGAATCGGACACGGTTTCGACCCCCTCCAATGTACAGCGTCTATGGGAAGTTCCATAACTGAGTTGATCTACCTATACTCGGCGACAACTTTTTTTGGCAATGCAGTGGAAGGTACAGGCCCGCGTCTCCTCTCCCATTTTGAGTGTACGCAGGATTTCCTCCTCCCCCATTTCCGGGGAGAGGAGGAGAGCCTGCGTACACTCAAAATGGGAGAGGGGACGCGGGACGTACCTTCCACTGCATTGCCAAGGCTTGACTAGCTTGACTACGCAATCTCTCCAGCAATAACCATGCTAGAGTTCTGGGCTTGTGAGCACCAGACAGCACGAGACCCCGCATGTACGGCCGTCTGTTTGCCGTGAACTAAAGTTATGATGGCGTCACGCATGCTTCGAACGCTTAGTGAGATCGGTCTATTCAAGTCCTTTAAAAAACGCTACGTTCAGTTGCTTTCGATTGCTTTACGCGCGGCGCGTCGTCTGCTACTACCCCCAAAAAAGGTGGCGCCCCCACCCTGACGGCGGCGGCGGCGCGTAGCGCGCCGCCGCCGCCGTCAGGGTAGATGAAAAAAAAAAAAGAAAGAAAAAAAAGTGAGTTTTTTCTGATTTGTATTTTTTTTTTTTTTTGACAACCAAACGTCTGGGAAGTTTTCTGGGAAGAGAAAAAAAAAAATGTGTTGTGATGTCAATACCTTTTACAGTGAAGTTTTATTGAAGAAATTGCCGAAATTGCTTTTCTATAATCCGTTGACTTCCTCAATGATCCCCAGGAGCAACCTGTGGGGGTCACGACATCATGCAAGCAGCCAGAAAGGTTTGCTTCGATAACATGCTTATTTCTATAATCATTTTCGTTTCCACGTCAAGGTAGACGATTTCTGACGGAAAGTCTACTCTTGCTCGCTAAAGTAACTTCTCTTTTTAAGACATTCCATATGAAACTGTGTTCGTGTTGCGAGTTAAGCGAAAAACGGTTGTTTTGAACCATTGCGACAACGATTCGAAACAGTCGAGCAGATGAACTGCATCAATGGCAGCAGACGACAAAGATTGGCTCGCTGTTTGTGTAATTTAATAACCTTCTCAGCAGTTACCGACGAAAAAAAAAATCTGTCTTACTATTCGTGCAAAACAACATAAAACTTTATTTACAAGACATTTCATATAAGCTTCAAAAATTTAATTTTTATCTTGCATTATATTGCCTCGTGTCAAGCAATGGCCGCCGGTGGTGCCACCGTCGGGCTCCCGATCCACGATCGGGCAGAGGACGTTCGGGCGTTGGGGCAGAGGTCGGAAGTCGTCACGAAGGTCGGTTTCAGGACTCGCAGAGGTCACCGATCAGCGCGGAGCCATTTGAACTCTCGGGTGTATTTCCTTCTTTGCACTTGCTGACTTGCACGACGCCAGCCATGTCCGGCCGAAAGTTCTGCGTCGGTGGGAACTGGAAAATGAACGGAAACAAGAGCAGCATTAAGGAGATCTGCGATATGCTGAAGACGGCCAAGCTGGACCCCAACACCGGTGAGTCGAAGGCGCACTTGCCATGGGCAGTGCCGACGCTCTCCCTGGCGCAGAGGTGGTCCTCGGCTGTCCGGCCCCGTATCTGGACTACGTCCGGAGGATCCTGCCGGCCGCCATCGCCGTGTCGGCGCAGAACTGCTACAAGGTCGAAAAAGGCGCTTTCACCGGCGAGATCAGGTGGGCTGGTATTGACGATGTGTTCTGCATGCAGATATCCGCTTGATCGGACGCAGATTTTGGATCTGCGCTCAGGTCTCGAGAGGCGCCGTCAGTGTTTTTCATTTCCCACGCAGGGACGGCGCCAGGATTTTTATAATGGGGGGGGCAGCGGGGAGGCAAAACAAATGGGGCCGGGGGGGGGGGGGGGGGGGGGGGGGGGGGGGGGGGGGAGTGAGTTGCTTTGAGGTGCTATCACCCACGGGCTTGTCAAAGATAGCTTATGCGGTGTGCTCATTGAAAAGGGAAATGCGGAGACACGAGCAGGAAGATGGGGGGGGGGGGGGGGGGGGGGGGGGGGGCGTATCACAGCCAGCAGGGACCTCTGCCACCTGTGCTCAGTCTCACAAGAAGGTTTTGCTTCCCTTTTCGGGATGCCCCATGACCCTGACTGTAACTAAGCTCGCCTTCGTTCACGTCTCCGGTCTCCGCTGAAGATAAGCACCACAGAGCGGAATATGGAGAGGATAGCCAGTAGGCGTCACAAAGGGGAGCTGCTTTATCTAAAGCGCTTGATAGCTTACTCGCCCGCGGTACGCCTTCCCGTGAATGGAAGTTAGTAGAAAAAAGAAAGAATAAAAGGCATGAACGGCTCTAAAGGCTGGGCACTCGTTACACTGGGTCTTGAAGCCGACGTCGCAGGCAATTATTTGCGTACAAAGCTGCTTCACCTTGGGGTGGCAGACGAAATTTTAGGGGAGGCGCCCGCCACCCCTCGCCTCCCCCTGGCGCCGTCCCTGCTCCCACGGGCGTTACAGCCCCCGGGGAGGGGAGGGGTTGGTGTGGTCAGTGGTGGTGATGGCTATGCTGAGTGCAAGTTCGTCTGCTTCTTGCACAGGGGTTGTGATGATGTCAGAAAGCCGAGCTCTTATTGACTGATAGTAAAAAGTAGTGCGTAGACCTCAAGGCATCTAGCATTGGGGTCTACCCACTATATCCTTCCAGTCAAAGTCGATCAGAACTCGGCATCATTCTGACGTCACCTCCATCCCCGCCAACGTTACTAGATTATCTCAGTTGTGGAACACCCGCAGAAGGGGGTACCCCCCTCACTCACTTCAGTACGCCTCATGTCGTTCAAATCGCCATCTAGATTTTCCTTTACGAACTGTGTGTTTCATAGAGTACGGTGAAACGCCATATAGACGCTGCACTTCAAAGCGTACATATTCCATAGAATGCACTGCAGTTACCGTAGCAGCCGTCCGGCGCATCAGACGACGGGAGGCGAGTCGTGGTGAGTGAGGGGGGTACTGCTCGTGCATGCAGCGTCTATGAGCAGTTCCATAACTGAGCTAATCTAATAACGTTGACCCCCGCAAAAGAAGCAGACGACTTGCTCTCGGCATAGGCTCTGTCATAGACGCTTTGCAGCAGCTGTGCATGGACGCCGCCATAACTGACCTTCAGTTTTTGTTTCCTCTTATTCCGTTTGTTTCACTTCATCATTACCATAGCAGGCCAGGTTATTGTGACTTTAGATTCAACTGTGTCCTTTTCTAAAGCATCGGCACTTGTAGGGGATCGTCAACTACCGTTTCAGTTGTTCGGTATCTCGGTAAGACAAGAGAAGGTCAGCAATGGCGGCTGTAATTTGGCGCGTGTGTAAAGCGTCTATACTCCGACGTCGAGCGTAGCAAGTGCGGCGTAGTGCAGTGCACACAAGTGCAGATTAATTGTAGATACCGAGTTCCTACTTCCCAGCCAATGAAAAGCCAAGTTCTGCGCCACACCACATTTGCTGCGCTCATCGTCAAAGTATAACAGACCCTTATGTTGCCAGGAAGGTTGTCCACGAGACATGGCTTGCATGCGATGTCATCCCGCCATGTAGGTGGTCATGCCTACTTGTTCTTCATAAGCAGAGGAAATTCGGCAGTGCGAAACTGATGCTGTAGAAGGTATACGCTCATCAGCAAGACTATAGATACCTTGCGTGTGACGTCACTTCTGACTATGGCAGTCTTTTTTGTGCCGCAAACGTTTCGTTTGCTGTGTTAGTTTCACACCACAGAAATTGTAGTTCGAGGAAGCCACTAACTACAAATAACCATCAGTACCCAGCAATGGCATTGTTTGCAAGCTATGTATAGGGTGTTTTCACAAAACGTCAATCCGCCTTTTTGTTAAAGGGCAACTCCGGTCCATACTTTTGATTTTGGGATTATGACTGTTTTTAGTGCAGTCAGCGTCCCTGAATTGCAGGGTGTAATTTTTTTCGCGGTATTGTGCGTAGTTTTAAAGATATCGACGCCTCAAAGTTCTGTTTGGGGCGCGGCCAACAAAACCGAAACTAGCCGCTTGAGGCCCCGGCAACACAGGATATCAGCCGCTATGTGAACGTGACGTCAGGATCGTTCTCGTTCAACGAGTATGCAGGCCGAGCGAAACCTATCTCTGTTGCGCTAGCCGTCTAAAGATAGGAGGTAAGCTGATTTTGTTTTAATTCTGTATACATAGTAGTTATCCAGCATATGTAGCAAGAGTTAGTGCGTATCACAAAAGCTAGCGACTGGAAAGCCCGTGAACTCGTGCGGTGCCGTACTCGGCAGCCGCCACTGTGCGTGCGCTATGCCATACTCGTCGCTTGTATACCAAAAGCTAGCAACTGGAAAACGAGTGAACTCGTTCGGTGCCGTACTCGGCAGCTGTCGCCGTGTGTGCGGTCTTCCGTACTCGTCGCTAGGCCTAAATTGTCATCGGGGCTCCGTGGATCGAGCGGCGTTGTGCTACGCCGCGCTGCCATTAACGTACAGTACTGGGGGCCCTCTCGATTTTGCGCTGCGGGTCAGTCTGCGTTCTACTCAAGAAGCTTTGAGGCTCTCCGGCGCGGGTCGCGGCGCCCGAACACATGTGTTCTGGGCTGTACACATCAGTTTTTTTGTTTTTCTTTCCTCGGGCGCGTAAAAGCCTAAGTCCAAAGTCCATTCGTCGAGCAGCGTTCACCCACACCTTCTCCAATTTCCGGTCCGTTGGAAACTTGTGAAAGAGCACCTCCGTGTCTGCGCAGCGGCCTGTTTGAGCAGCCCACAGCGCTACAAGTTGCACTCGGCATCTTTCGAGGGACATCTGGGCAGTCTTGGGCGCACCGAGTTGCTCGCTAAAACGAGTCTTGGAGTCCTCACAAGCAAAGAAACAAAAGGCTATACCGAAGCTACACGGGCTACGGATAAAAGCAACGACTAAACACGCCAATCACAAGCTGAAGTAGCGGTGGTAGCAGCTCAAAGAAGCGCATTCCGCGCAACACCCGGGCCGGAGGAAAAAAAAAGAGAACGACACTGACGTCACGACCCAATGTTGCTTTAGCGATCGGTAACCCGCTGGCCGCCCGCTAAGGAGCAGCGGCTCGTGGCAGGTCGCATTTTTATTATCGGCATTAGTTGAGAATGCGGCGTCCCACGGACGTAATATTTTGGCTGGGGTCGTATTTTGTGTCACTGCAGCAATACCAGTAATTGATTTTATTTTGAGTTTTGGCCGGAGTTGCCCTTTAAGAGTGAGTGAGTCAGAAAATGTTTTATTTATCATAACTAAAAAAAAAAAAAAAAGGTGTGATGAAACTTACAAGCTTTTCTGCACTCCCGATTAGAGGGTGTCATGCAAATCTTCACAATGCTTGCTTTCAGCACGCACCAAACAACTCTTAACAATAAAATGAGGGGCAAAATTATCTCAGTGAAAACACCCTATTGTAAGGGCTGCTGATTTGACGCCATCGGAAGCTATGTATATATGGCTTGCAGTAGATGTGATCACACAATGCTGGTAGTGATTCCTACTTATTCTTGACGAGGAGAACAAATTTGGTGATGTAAAGGAGTGTGCAGAAGGTACGCACTTAATAGCAAGATCACAACGATGACAGCTGATGTGACATCAGTGCAGGCCATGTAAGTTGGTGGGCTGCGGAGGTGCCCTTGAATCGAGAAGTCTTGCAGAAGCATAATGGGATGGGTAAAACGAAAGTGGAAACTGGCAATCTTTAGAGAGAAGGCAGAGCAGCTCAAATTTTGCGACATGGGGAGAGATTGCTGTTCCTTGTCCAGTCTCGACGAATACGCCCATTTTCTCTGGAAGGGAAAACATATCTTTTAGTTGTTAATGTCGTGGTTCAGTACGCAGGGTTGAATATGTCTCCGCGTCCACGGGTTTCAGTAATAAGGCCATGGGTATGCTCTGAGACAGGTTGTTGGATCACTTAGAATACAAAGAATAATTCTCACAAACCTGCAATGGGGTGAACGAAGCAGAGTCAGGCATGGTACTTGTAACAGAGCTCCTGTTTCCACTGACCTGCTGGTGGTGAGTTCTTATGTCTTGTAGACACGAGCAAAAGGCCACTGTGCAGTTCTTCGACGATACACTTGCTTCAGAATCTGAGACTGTGCAGGATTGCAGACGACTTACCGCTATCAGCGCCGCCTTCCTCAAGGCTTCCTCTTGTGGGGTCAAAATCAACCAGCGGGAAAACACTTCTTGGAAGCTCCGACTAATGTGCACATTCTTTGAGGTGGCTCAGAATGTTATGACCAGTGTTGCATATAGCTTCTTTTTTAAATAGCCACAGGTACTATGTGTTGGCAATGAGCCTCTCCCGTGATACACACATTTTTTTTTATTTCTGGAAGTCACGAATGTTTTTCAGCACCTTTAGAACATTTTTGGTAAAATGACCATGGCATAGTTACTTGGCATATTTTAGCGCACCATTCCCACGCTCCTTTCCCATGTTGTTCTTCGCATAGTCCTGCCACATGTCAAAGCCTCGCATTTCTTGCCAGCATTCGAAACGTCGGAGAAAATATATAAACGTTCAGCCAAGAGCTTAGGCAAGAGGCATACGATTTTTTATGTCCTTACACAGACTTACGAGGGCACCGGCTTGCACTGGCCTGCTCGTTCCCATTGTTCTGCTTCGCGTGCATCGAGTTTGCTGGCTGTTACGGTCCAGTTCTCTGTGACAGTTGTGAGTCTGTACTCTGTTTCACGATAACTTTCCGAACTGTGGAGGCACGATAACTTGGCGAACTGTGGTCACTTTCTCGTTAAGAATGCTGTGGACGAGCTCAGCTCGTCAATTGGTTTTTTCGGTAGCCCTCAATTCCAAGGACGAGCCTAGTTCGTCTGAATAGTTTGCGGCGCTGATCATAGATGTCAACACTCGTTTTAGTTGGCACCTTTTTTTTGCCGCCTCAGATTTTTACGCAATAAAATTTTGAAAGTTCACCTGCGATACTAGAGGAATAAAATTCCTCAAAAAAATATATAGCATACTTTAGAAAAAAAGAAGAAAAAAAACTGGCACTTAAGGGATTAATAAGAGCGTTGGAGTGAGGCACGCGCCCTTGTGTCACGGGAGCATTCGTGTTGCTGCGCCAGATGTGAGGCCTGGAAGGTTGACTGTCGTTAGCTGGCCAAGAGTCGTCTGCTGCAAAACCAACCAACTTCGGATGAACGCCCACCGCCGTAACATTGCCGTCCACTAGAGTAGCAAGCTCTTCAAGAACAATTAATGAGACAACCATGTACTCAATTTACACAGGAATCTGCGGCGGCGTGCTAATGCCAGCGCAATGTTTTGAGCGTAAGCTGTCGATTACACGGCTGCGATTGTTCAGACATCGTTGAAAAGTCACATTCTTCTCGAAAAAGTGTTGATCCACATTAAGTATTGTTGAAAAGTAAGATGCCTTCGTCTTCCTTCAGTGTCGTGTAGTGTTCTGGTCAGAGATGTCTGACCACAACACTACTAAAAGAACAAGAATCCTAGAACTGCTTCTCTTCGTGGACGGCACTGGTGTTGTGGCGGTGACGGGGCCTCCGTGGCCTCGACTTAGGAGTGTCGTGGCGTGCCTCACTCCGACGCCCTTACTGGGTCGCGGGCGCCACGGTTTACCAAGTCATCCTAAAACTGAATGTAACAATTAACCGCTTCATTCATGCGGATGTCTCCTTGTCACGGAGGGGAATTTTGCGACCCTTGTCTTACGAGTTTAACCCTATTGCTTTTTCAGTCCTGCCATGATTAAAGACTGCGGTGCAACTTGGGTGATTCTCGGTCATTCGGAAAGGAGGAACGTGTTCAAGGAGTCCGACGAGGTAAGGGCTGGCCCGTAGTAAGTGCGGCATTCTTTGCCAACGAACGTCTCATTATGGCAAGTGTTTCCCCGTACGTCGGGCAGAATACTTGCGTACGAACTACGCGTCATACGAAAATAAAATGGGTAAAGTGTTGGTTTCTGTCAACGATGCTATTTAGTGAGGTACATAGCATTTAAGAGGATTAAATTTAATTAGATTTATGTGACCAGCTTACTAAGGCCTTGCTTTTCCCATTGAGCGAAAATAAGGAGAAAACAATCATAAGAATGCAATTGAGCGATGGACCGCTCAATGGGCGACCCTACTTATCTCATTACCTTGGTGTCGTCCTTGCAAATGTCCTAGAAGATGTCCTAGACCTCTAGGTCAATCTCACTTGTCACATTACGTGAAAAACTAGCGTTGTCGACGTTGTGACCGAATTTGTGGCCGTAAAAATGTGTCATCAAGCGGCATCATACGTCATCAGCGTGATGTCGCTGTTGGAGCACCGTGTGCAAAAGTTGCGCTTCGGAGTTCATCTGTGCTCGATGTGTGCTTTGTGTGATGGACTATGAAATGATTGCGTCTAGATCTACAGCCTTAACAAGGCAGGGGACGGGAGTATACGAGAAAGGTTATATATTATCATGTACAAAAGTAGGGCTGTTTCAAAACTGGATGAAAACAGCTTGGAATCATTGAGTGAAACAACATGAACTGGTAATACATTCCATTCTCGCATGAGAAGAATAAAAAAGCATTATGAAATGCGAAATTCTTGCAACTGATGTTAGTGCTTGTTATGAGTGATACGCACCTGATGAAAGATTACTTAAGTTGATAGGTCAATGAAGAGTGAATCGGAAAAGAAGCTTCGAGTGTTTGTTTTTCTGTCTATACTCGAGGGAGTGAAGATTAGGTAGAGCGTTCAGCTGTGTTGGCGAATCTAATCTATGATACCTGGAAACAATAAAACGTAAGGCTAGTCATTGCACCATTTTGAGACCAAGGACGAGACTTCTTTGTGTGGGAGTCCCAGCAAGCAGTTTACTACAGTATAGACCACTTACAACGTAACCGCTTATAGTGCAGGACCGGGTATAACGCGGCTTTTTTAAACCACCGGTTCGCCTCCCATAGAACTCCATGTAATTACATACCGCTTAAAATGCAGGCGCGCAAAGGGAAATACCGGTTATAGTGCGGTTTCTGGCACAGCCGACGACCGGAGCAGCGAGCACGCTTCCCTGTGCGACACTAGATAACGGCGCTGACGGCGCGAGCCGCAAGCCTCCCTACCCTCAAGCAAGCGGCACTCGCGGGGCAAGGAGGTTGCTTGAACTAGCGTGGAGAAGCGAAGAGAGAGGCTTCAGTTGCCATAGTGACAAAGGGACGCACGCACTTGTTGTTCACGTGCGTGCGTCCCTCCGCTGCGTTGGAAACAAACAACCGCAACGACAGACCAATCGCAGGTTGAGGAGAAGTGTTCGCGCGCGTTGCATGCTGGTCGCGAGCCGGCTGCTTCTTATCCGCAAACATGGCGTCGGTTGTGATCGTCGTCGTAGACGACGTTCATTTCATCGTTCCGCGTAAAAGCGCTATCCTTGACTGCGAATTTTCGCTGTGTGTCGCTATGATAACCCAGCACGTACTAGAAGGGAAGATCCACCTGCTCGTGCGGCGATGTCGTGGCGGCGCTCTCAAGACGGCAGAAACGCCCGTGTCGTGGTGTTTGTTTACTTCGACTACAGTGGTGATTTCTAAGCATTTGTGTTCTCGAACATCGCCCGGATTTCTTATTTGGCGCATTTCATGCGTGTGCTCAAGTTCAAGGTATTACTGGCGCGTACCATATGAAGGATGCGAATTTTTGCGCGTTTTCATCTCCGGAGAAAAGTGATTAGGGTTAGCACTCCTGAACGCTCGTAACGTCCGTCCGCAACCCGCGACGCCGTTAAAAGGCTGCGCCAGGCAAAAGCCGCTCATTTCTTTCAAAATGTGTGACACACTTGAGACAGAACTGTACTAGTCTGGTGAAATAAAGACTTTCCTCAAACTAAGCTTTATTTTTCATCTAACATAGAAATAAATTCTTCTAGAAAGGTAAGTTGTCTCATGGCACGTATTTTGGCCTGAAAAATTGATGTTTTGGTTATAGTGCGGTACCGCTTATAGTGCGGATTTTCGCGACTCCCGCGACATACGTTATATGTGGTCTACACTGTATCAGTACGTGGTTGCTAATTTTAAAGACTGCCGTAAAAAAAGGCCAGTCTTGTATTGGATTTTCAGCGACATTTGTTTCATGTACATTCCATCGAAAATTGCTTGTCATAGTAACACCTAGGTATTTGTAATTATCTATTCTCTTTCCAAAAGAACATCATAAGGACTGTAATGGCATAGACATTTTTTTCCTATATAAAGAGACATTTTTCATTTCCTGCACCATGCATGAACTTTATGTAGACAGGACAGGCACTTAGATTTTTTTGGTCAGATGCAGTTCTTACTTTAGTGTACAAAATACAACGACACGCAAACAGCCTTGCATGCATCGCCATGCCCTTTTTCAGATCATTTTTAAAAATGAGCAAAAAGGTCTTGGAACTAAGCCTTGTGGCAGAATTAACTACATTTTATGGGAAAGAACTGCCTCGGTCTATCCTTACTATATTTCATTCTTTGACATAGGTTGTAATTAGCACAATAAGTTTCTATGCTCTACTTTATTGAGGGCCTTCTTAAAATGTAAAAAAATAGTGTCGATTTGCCCTCTACTGTCTAGAATTTTAGTAAAGAAATGTATGACATTGTTTATTTCCGTAACAGTTCTTTGTCTAAGCCCGGCATGCCCTTGGCGCAGCTGATTGGAGACAAGGTGCATCATGCCCTGGAGTCCGGCCTGAACGTCATTGCCTGCATCGGTGAGCTGCTGGAGGAGCGGGAGGCCGGAAAGACGGAGGAGGTGGTCTACCGGCAGACAGCGGCCATTGCAGGTCTCTCGCCTTCTTCGGCTCTCTTTGGAGCACTCTGCACGTCTTGGCCCGGGATGGGGCAGTTGTGGTACTGTGGCTCTAGCAGCCGGAGTGAGGACACCGGTTGAAGGTACTTGGCGCGTGCCACTAGAAGCGCCAATGGTGGTCTCCACTTGTGGGCTCGAAAGTCACCGTGGAAGCGGGATGGCTAGCGACTGCACTCCCCTCATCCAGTCATGTGGGATCTGGTGTGATGGTGTGAATATACCGTAAAATCCCGTGAGGGCACTCTCCCCCGTGATATCGCCCATCTTCTCTTTCTGGCTAAATATCTAAAATGTGAAAATTTTGAAGTATCGCCCACCCGCAACTCTTGTCGGACATCAAGCAATGTCCCACGGGAATCATATCAACTGCGCGATCTGCAGTTTTGGTACGTCTAACCAGGGAGTTTCTAGCGGGTTCACGCATTTTTGTCCATGATCTGCCCATGAAATATTGGTTCATGGGATGTGCAACTTGATCACGCGTGTTTATTGCATCAGAAAATACGAGTCTGCTGTGTCCACGATCCGCGGTATTTGTTCCTGTGGCATGCGCGTTCGTAGTGGGTTCCTGCGTTTTTCGTCTGCAATCTGTGCACGCGACATCGGTTCCCGTTGCGTGCAAGTTCGCGGCAGGTTGCCGCGTGGCCTTCGCACCGTGTACTGTGTTTCCATGGTTCTAATGTACACTTCTTTCTGCCAAAATTGCTGCCCAAAGCTACATGTGCGTTACAATCGAAACCAAAAACTGAAACTTTAGAAAAACGGAATACTTGGTATATCATAGTTAGCCCCATCACCATCTTAACTGTATTTTTTCATTTGCCATTTTGGTATTCGTATCGCACACATTCTCCCATCTACAGAGTCATGTCCGCCATTTTAAGATGAAAATAAAAAATCCACCGAAAGGTTTTATTTAAATGAAAAAAAAAAAAAAGAAGCAGCATTGCGGGGCCTCGCTATCCCAGCGACCCGACGAGCTCACAAGGTGTTGTTTGGAAGACGACCCTCCCAATGGCGACGGTCGCGCACTCGAACATGCGCAAGAAGCGCAGCACTTAATACGCTTTAGACGAAAACAGGGATTACCTCTTTGTGAACGGAGAAGAACCATCGTCAGACTCTAACAACAGCGACTAGTGCACAGCATTTATTTTTGTGTCGGTGTTCGTTTTATAAAGTCTGTTCTATGAGGTATGTGTTGAATCTTCATAATTTTACCTGTGTGGTAGAATTGGCTACAATTTACTTTTTGGTTATCTGAAAGCTGAATCTGCCTGCGCGTTAGAATCGTGCAAACACCTAAAGCGAATCTGCTGCGTCCGCAACTTCTTATACTAATGACACAGGATGTCGTAGCAAATTACCGCGTGTTTGTCGCGTCATAAAACCCAAATTTGCCATGTCCGCAATCCGCGGTATCAGTTCCCATTTTCTGTGGTTTGTAGCAGATAGCCCAGTGTCTTACCGCCTTTTTTATACATTTTTGCTGTCGCATCCCCAAAGATAGCCCACCCCATGTTTTTCCCAATTTCTCTCTTCATTTAGGGTGGGCGTCCTTACGGGATTTTGTGGTAGGTGTGGATTGTTGTACTTAGGTGGAGAAGCAGTTGAAGGATGAAGCCTACGACAAAATTTGTGCACTGAAGTTGGAGGCGTCTTCAGTTCGTTGTCGTGAAAACTTATTGAATCGCGGAATATCTTTACGGTAACTCTCGAGGTAATTTCTGGCCAATGAGAAAAGCGCGATGCTACTTTGGCAGCTAAGGCTGCCGTATGCATGAACTTTAAAAGAACCCAGCTTTGCTGAGGCTCAGGAGGGGCAAGATGATAATTTATCATTGCTGCAAAGTTACCCGCACAAAGGTTCACATGTTTAGTTCCTAACTCGGCTGTTTCAGCCTTTTACTTTTAGGCTGATTCAAGGGTGGTCCAACCTACGAATGGCTGTAGTCCACGACCGTTTGGCGTCGTTTGCTCTTAAAGCGCGCACCTGGCGGCTGGTCCTGCACAAAGCTGGTGCAAGTGTAATGCCCCCGTCAGACGGGCAATTTCATCTCGGTTCTATCAAACGACTGTTGAGCAGTCGGCTAATCGGTGCGTACCGCACCTGGTGCATCGCATTCCACGCGCGGTGGATCGCGAGCCAATTTGCCTATCATGCGCGTTGTTCGACAGAACTTGCATCACTGTGTACTCATGTGCCACGTGCGGCGCCCCTCTCCGTGATTGTAAGTAGTCATTGCACTTGAGCTGGGATCATGAAGTCTGGTGTTTCTGGCCCTGTTTCAGCCAAGGTCACGGACTGGAACCGGGTGGTGCTGGCCTACGAGCCGGTCTGGGCCATTGGAACGGGCAAGACTGCTTCCCCCGAACAGGCAGGTTCCTTGGCTGTTGAGAATTTCTCTGTGGTCCCTGGTTGAACCCTAGTTGATACGTTTCTCGGTGAACCTCAACGAAGGGCACGCGTGATATGGGAAAACGTAACAACTCGGTGGCACTTGTTGGACCTAGAGGAAGTGCAGGAAGCAAATCTCACTGAGGAAGCAACTTTCACTCTCACTATGTATACTCATTGTCAAAAAAGAAAAAGAGGAAGTTTTGCACATTGTTTGTGCGCCGTGTGAAGTAGTTTTTGCAAGGTTCGATTGTCGAAGAAAGAAATGGTGGTTTTGGCGTTTGAGATGTGTATGTCTTGATAAAATAACGTAAAGCTAATCTAAGATGCACCTACATACATATCTTAATTCACCTTTTAAAGGTGGAGATTAGTAATGCTACGTGAAAAGCTGAACTTTGATTACTACGGTCCTCAAAGTGAATATGAGTACATTTCCTGCCGACTTTCAGTGTTGTGAGGATATCTTAGTGTTGTGCCGTAACTAGTGTACTAAAGCATGAAATGCTTTTAAAGGGACCATGAAATGACCTTTTTACTTTTTCCAGATAACTTTTACATTAAACCGTCAATGTTCACTGAATGCCGAACAGGCACCCGTTTTCGTCTCGGTTTATTCACTTCTACACAAAAAATTATTGAAATATTGACTTTTTCATTCTCTCCAACTGACCGCAAAACAAGCCGTGACGTAGGCCGTTTCCGGAACCGGAAGTTCTCTCGGCAGTAGGAGAATGGGAGTGTTAGCGGCAACGAGTTGGGGTGCGCCGGTAGGTTTTACTGCGCTGATGTCACCGACGTATTTCCTAAATCGGCGCCTCTCATCGCCGCCTCTCATCGCCGCATCGCAGCTGAGCGAAATTCAATGAGATATGTTGCGCTACAGCGACAGCATGGGACTAGTCCCATATGCCGGTATGCCTGTTGGGAAGTGCAGCGAGTCTTCCGGTGAAGACTCCAGAAGTCAACCACCCCGTCATTGTTGGCAGAAGGGCCGGCCCGTGTCAGTCGTTTGCAAAGCGACGTAGATGGCGTTTTTCGCGGCCTCGGAGATGCAGGAGCGAGCCGACGTTAAAAAAGATACGTTTGAACTACGAGTGTCAGCAAGAGCCACGTAAATACCTGTTTACACTCGGAGCGGACGCGCGCGCTTGATGGAAGTGCTGTATTCGCGCTGTTTGTAAGCGCTTCGGGACCGTTCTTTTACGATTGCAACTCGATACTGACGCGACACTCGGCAAAGAAAGGTTGGACCGGGGTTGTACGTATACCTCCCACGAACTGTTATAGCTCGACAGTGACGTGCAGTCTGTCAGAATAAAAATGGCATACCAATAACAAAGTGTACATACCGTATTACGAAGGTAATCCATACGGCGTTTATTTCAGCTCTATATCACACAAAACAAGAAGATAGAATCGACGAGAGTCCCTTTTCTACGAGTGTTCGTCAACACTGCCTCGGAAAACAAGGGGAAGAGATTGACCTCACCTCTTAATCTAGACTTGAGGTCAGCGATCAAACTATAATACGGGAAGGGTCCACAAGGGTCGCGCGGGCATATTCCATTTAGCACGCCAGCCGGTCGTAGGCAGACGGTCTTGCGACGAAGCAACGCAGCGCCGAGTCGGAATGCCTGCTAGGCCTATATTCTGAGCAGCTCGCTTCGTCGGAGTCGGTGGATCCAGCGTTCTTGTTCGTCGTGGTCTGTTTTAAGTACTGTTTTCTTGCTGCTTGAAGTCGGCACGCGCGGGAAGAACACGTAGAAAAATAAACGTTCAGTCAGTCAGAGTTTTGAGAGGAAGGAAAACAAAGAAAATAAACGTTTGTCGGTCGCCGCCACCCAAGTAACTGTCGGCCCTGCCCTACTGCGCACGCGCAGTAGTTGCTTCGTTTACCACACGATAGATGGCGCTTGGCTCTCAGCATTATCAAATTTGGCAATTTTCGCCACACATCTCTAATTATGCTACAAAATGTGGATCTGAATATTATTTAACAAAACTTTTAGGAAACATTCGCCGGCTATTTATTGTTTACGATCGCGGTGCTGGTGAGGTAGGCTCTTACCCAATAGGCGACCTGGATTTGGCTGACGTGCTCCATTTCCGCGGATGCATCGTAGTGAACAGGCGAAGGAAGGAAGGCGCAAAAGAGTCCAGTTTTTTTTTTAAAGTTCTATAGCCAATAATTTTTTTTGGCTCCCTATTTTTGTGTTTTTGTGTTTCTTTTCACACCTTTTACGACGTGCGGTGGATGAAACTCGATTTTAAAATCATTTCATGGTCCCTTTATGTGGAGACCTCAATCCTAGAAATCAGACTTCCTGTCCGTGAATTTTGCCGCCTAATTTATTGGGGACATTGATGTCACATGATTGCGAATTTTTCAGGTGAATTTAGCGGGGTGAATTTTTCAGGTGAATTTAGCCAAAACGTCTGCTTGACGTCTCCTCTAGAAATGTAAACGATCGCCCCTTAAATAGTACTGCATTGCATGCTCTATAGAATTTTTGGAGATAAAAGTTCCTGCCAACTTTTTTATTTAAAAATTATTCGTTAAATTTTTTTCTTCAAAACTGTTGTCTGAAATTAAGGGTCGAGCCATACTCCTGACCAAAGAATGCTGACCGTGTTGGGAAAATTGCTGACCCAATCAACCTAACACAGTTGCTCCTCCTCGTCAGGCATGCCAGTGCAAAGCGATTTCCTTTCTACAGTTTATCCATGTCGTGTGTTTATTGTGAACAATAGTTGGCTGAAGGGAAGAAGTAACTTCGTGGCTCCTTTGAAAACGGGGCATTGGAAATGGAGAAATGAGCAGAACAGAGCATATTGACTCAACCAGTGAGCCCTTTAGATTCTGAAGTACTCAACCACCGCCTGACAAATGTGCTCCCCCAACTTCTCTTCCCACGTCGCCTCCTTTTAATGCTTCATCGGGAGGTGTCACGTGGTCCGCTTCACGGCGAGCTTCACAATCTTTTGAGCAAGATTTCTCGTCGCCTTACCATAACTCGTAGGCCAGCAGGTTTTGCGTGGGTGAGTTCGGTCTAAACATGGCGCGACGTGGAAGAAAGAAAATTACGCCAGACATCACCTTTAGTACGAGATTTTTGTGTATTCTGGTTACCTCCTTTAGCTCAAGGTTTGTTTACATATTTATTTATTTTAATACCTTCAGGGCCTAGGAGAGTTGTGGTTAAAATCTATTGTAATGAAGTAAGAGACTGCAGTCATTGTTATTTTTTTAAATATATTTATTTTGTAGGTTTGCCGCGTAGGGGCAGAGATAAAGGCGTGGTGCCTGACAAAGCCTTTGCCCCCTAAAGATTAGCAGCTCTAAATAGTTACATAGTAACAGATTCTCCAAAGAATTATACAATTAAAATAAAACAAGAAAAACAAGTCAAAGAAATAATTGAAAATAAACACTTCATTCATTTGGTAAAAAAAAATACTATAAATGTCAGTAAGTGTTGGTCATGAAAAACCAAAAACAGAAACAACTATAAAAAAAAAACTAGAATGCAATCTTACGTACCTTTGACATGTCAGCATCAACAGCAAGCTCAGATTGAGGTATACAATGAAAACATTAGTAAAGTAAAGCGGCTCCTGGTTATTCAATATTAGCTACGGCATTTTTTCACTTTTGACTGTCTTCAATTTATGCTGTCTTTTGGTGCAGAAAGGTGATCTCCCCTGTTTTGTGGTGAACAAATGAGTTAATAAAAAACTGTAGTTCTCTATGATGGACTTTCTGCCTTCTAAACGTGACCTAATCGAAAACATAGTCTATTGGGGTAAAACAAGTTTGTTGCGCAGGTTCCCCATTTAACTACTCGATCCTTGCACCGCTTGAAAGGGACTAAACACCCTGCATTCTCTGTTGTCATTGTCCGCCTTCATGGCTTGCTCTCGATCTCTTTCCTGCCAGGCCCAAGAAGTGCATGCACAGCTGAGGCAGTGGCTGAGCAAGAACGTGTCCCCCGACGTGGCAAAGAAAGTTCGAATCCAGTACGGAGGTGAGAGACTCCAAGGAAGCGTCATCCCCATTGGGCGGTTCTGAAACAAGTCAGAGGCACAGCCACAGTATGTTTGCTCAGAGGCCGACGACCAGACTCGAGATTCTGCAAGACAGAAGATCCTCCTCACCATGGGGGAGAGGAAACGGGAAACGGTGGACAGGGTATAAGGGAGGAGAGGAAGAAGCGAGAGAAAAGTGGAAAGCGCGAACTGTTCTGAAACAAGTCAGAGGCACAGCCACAGTATGTTTGCTCAGAGGCCGACGACCAGACTCGAGATTCTGCAAGACAGAAGATCCTCCTCACCATGGGGGAGAGGAAACGGGAAACGGTGGACAGGGTATAAGGGAGGAGAGGAAGAAGCGAGAGAAAAGTGGAAAGCGCGAACTGGTCTTCGGTCTTTAACCTTCCGAGTACCGGGAATTTTCCCCCGCATGTCGAACGCAAATTTTGGTTCCATGCAAAATAACTGCAGCGTGCCTTGTGAAGTACATTTATTTATCAAAGACACGCCGATCCACGTCCTCAAAAATTGTACTTTTCAAGGCGGTACCACGCAAAGTGCCACCCCGGCCTCGCACCCTGGGGTCACACTTTTCGAGTGGCCTTGGCCGACGTTTTCCTTTTTTCAGAACTGGGACTCTCTTATTTATTTTTTTCTTAATAAATTAGCTTATTACGAATTTCGAGCTCTTGGGAATTGCCATGAAGCGCGAGGTTGAGCACCATAGATTCGCCTTTTCGGAACATCGAAGGAGCAAACCGAGACAGAAGTCCCCTGAACAAAACTTTCCACGTGTCGTCAACCAGTGTTATCTTGAAACGAAGTATTGCTTTGCACATAAAAGTAAAATCGTCGCACCAGTTGGGAGAGGCAGGGAGAAAATCTAAACTTAAACCTGCCTCGGAGCGCGCCCGAGCAAGCTTGCCCGTTTAGCTCTGACTGTTTTCCGATCTCCCCAAACTTAACACATTTTCGGAATACCCGGGCTGCGCCCTTCGCGGCACGCTATTTATTTTATCTAATTCAAGATATAGCTATCGAGAAAACTGCAAATGAAGGTTATGCCAAAACCGGCATTGAAACGTTCCCGTGCTCTGCGGGGGGGCGACGTCGCGTGTTATGCAACTTGCAAGTTGAGCAAGTAGTCTAAAAAACGCAACATTTCGAGTGCGTTTCTTTGTTGTGTTTTGTAGACCACTTGTACAAAACATACCACTTGGGTTAACAATTCTATAAATTAGAGACGTTGTATCTAATTAAATATGTGGAAGATGCATCTTCCTCATGTTTAACTACTGTTACCAACACGCTCATGTTGTACTTAAGCTGTATCTAATTTATAGAATTTTGTTACAGTTGAAGTGAAAATAAAAGGGACAGACGCTGTCTGTCCCTCTTACTTTCTCTTCAACTGTAACAAAATTTCCTCTTTCTACCCCGGTCTTGGGTTAAAATAAACTTGGGAAACTTCCACCAGCTTGCCTGCGCACTGACCGTAATAATGTTCACCAGTTTCATCATTTTTAAGGTGGAATTAGATCTAACTATTCGGTGTGTGGTCTTTCTAGGCAATCCTAGAGAGGATTGCATTGTTTTCTTAATATGTGAAATGAATCGGAGTTGCCCTTTTTAATAGAATTGCTACCTTTCCCAGAAAAAAAACGGCCCTTCGCACAGGGGGGGGGGGGCGGGCGGGCGGGCGGGGGCGGGCTATATTGAAATTGTGTTGAAAGGAAGATGCCATGTTCGTCTTTGACAGGCACTGCAATTTATTGTAACGAATGATTCCCTGGAGAGGAATTAGTATAATGTACATGTGCACAAATACACAGCACTGAGCTCAATAGTACCGTGTGCAATTATATGCCCTCTTTAGTGAAAAATAAAGGCATTTCTGACTAATTTGCCACGCACAGCTGATAGAGAACCAATTAGTCTGCTGGTTGGCATAAAAATATCAGTGAATGGAATAACATTTGTACTAAAAGTGACTGAGGTTTTTGTCGTCGCTCTCAGAAAGCATTAACGTAATATCCCGAGTCATCGCCCATCCCCGAGCCATCGCCCACCCCATTTTTTGGGCCAATATCGATTTCCGAAAAAACACCGAGTCATCGCCCACCCCTTCAAATACCTCAGCGCGAACTCTGCGATCCGCGAACACTCATCCTACCCGAATGACGCGGCCGCGGACCTTACAGTTGGAGGACGTCCGTGACAAAGTAAAACGAAGGGAAAGACACTTCTTTTTGTTTACGCATTTCCTCCGTGAGCGACCCCAAAGCGGTCGTGTATCCGTGCGAAAAGAAAACGATGGAGATAACAAAATAAGAGTTTGTTAATGTAACCGCGGAATGTTAGGTCAAAGTCTGTCACCGCCGAAGTAAGGTCACCGCGAACCCGCTCCTTCTTCCCGCCCGTCGCGACCGCGGTTGTGCAATATTTTAGGCAAAGCTAACGCGTAAATAAAGCTTTGCTGGAACGCCCAACACACACGTTTGCAGAGCGTCCGAACCGTGCATTGATAGCCCGCCGTGCACGGACGCACGTATGTACGCACCAAACAAGAAAGTTGCGCAAGAGCTTGCAATTGACAAGGCGCCCGACTTGGCCCGACGCCAAAGTATTTGCCAACGCGACCGCCGGCTTTCCCGCGTTCCCAGCATTGCTCTTGGTCGCTTCTTTGGTCCGCTCGCTCGCTCGCTCGTTGCGCCTTGTCGGTTTTCCTATTTTCTTGTAGACTTTTCTTTCTTTTTTTTTTTTACTAACTAGGAGAACATAGTGGTGACATTCTTTCACGGAACAAACGTTCGCGCTATATGCAGATCGGCGGTGTTTCTAGCGCGTATGCAAGCAACGAACTTCGCTATAGTAAAATATTCTTTCGTGAGCATTTTTTTCTATAAAACAATGAAACTAAATCGAGTTTTGAGTTTGATGTATCTCTTGTGCATCAGCGCAAGATACGCAGAAAAAAATAGGCGGTTTTTTCCGCTTTTTTTCAAGTGTTTGTGCTCACCCACCGAGACATGGCCCACCCCACTTTTTTAATGAATTTCAGGCGGTAGGGGGGTGGGCGATGACTCGGGATATTACGGTATGCTCATGTAGACTGAGTGCAAATCCATATTTTTTCTAAAGTCGCCAGCTTGGGGTTTTGAACAAGTAGATCACGTCTCTTCAAATCAAATCAACTTTATTTATGATTTATGGCCTTGAGCCAACGGTGCCCCCAAACAAAAAGCTGCCAGAGGCAGCTTGACAAAGTCCGGTTTCTGTCTCCAGTTTGGCAGTACGACAGAAAACCACATGCACACATTTGCTATGTACAAAGGGAAGAATACTCTATGTGATCAAATAATCAAAAGCGCCTCTTTGAAATAAAACATTTCTTAATCTATTTTAAAGAAAATACAAAATTCACATAACGTCTTGTGACAGAAACAACATACTACAGATACAAAAATACAAAATTATCATAACTGCTTATGACAGCCGTAAAAACAGCGTACTACCAACACAAAAAAAGGTAACATGCTGCCTCGCCACTTGCAGGCCCCTTTCGAGAAATTGCAATTACTGGCTCCCCATGTGCGGCATGAAAAGTAACCGCACGTACTTCGTCCGTAAAATGCTCTTCGCGACTAAATCCACCAAACCAGGGGCATATTACGTCCGTTAAAAAGTATACAGTGCTTATGCCACAATGTATCGGATATTATCATATATACATAGACGCGCAATGATATGCAATACACAAAACAACGCAGAAAAACAAAAAAGGTAACATTTTATATGCTCGCCTTTTTCTATGTGCGGAACTTGAATGTATATTTCGAATTTGACTTAGCTGCTCAGATGAGCTGCTTGTTTTCTCTTGCCATCTTTAGAAAGTCTTCACAGCTGTACACCAAATATACCGCACACAGAGCTCCGCTTTAACCATTGGGACGCTTAGCTGATTTCTCTCATCCGTCCACAAGTTTCCCATTACGCTATGGACACGTTCCACAAACGCGTTGCTGCAGGGAATGGAGAAAACATGCTCCATTAGGTTCTGCAAATGGGGGCACCTGACCTCTTTCAAGAATTTGAGCCAGATCGAGATAGATTTCTCATCATGTCCTAGAAGCCCAGGGAGAGCATCTCTCAAAAGACAAAGCTCTGAGTACAATTCATCGCCTTCCTCCTCAAAGTAAATGCCAAAAAGCTCTCCCGCATTCATTACAACTGACATGCTGGGTGTACCTTTGCACAGATCAAATTTGTCATGCCTCTTAAATGGAGAATTTTCGAAGTCAAACCACTTTCCAAGGTACGCAGGCCCTGTCATAAACATTCACGAAGTCCAGCGTTGCAGCCTGTCCGCCCGGAAGGGTGTCAAGTCCCTGATTAGCCTTGACACCAAAGAACATATCATCCTTCCGGTTAATCAGCTGCTTCCTGAGCTTAGTCATTACAACGTAATGTTCTGTCGGCTCAAGATGACTCATTTCGAGGGTGAGGATCGTTGAATGAAACATTGCCAGAAACGAGTGCAGCAGATAGCACTCCGGAAGCGTGATGCACTCTGAAAGTCCATCGGCTTGGTTGCCAATAAATATCGAGATTATTTTTTCACACTCCTCCTTGCCCTGACTCAGTAAGTAGGACTTGATGGGAGCCCAGTTCTTAATCAGTCTGTTTAAGGCCATAAACAAGCTTAACCAACGGACAGAAATATGACCCAGCACTTTGCTATATTCCTGATCACAGAAGTGAAAAAACTTTTTCAATTCCTGTACACATTTCGAACTAGAAGAAAACTCTTCGAAGACCTTTAGTACAAGGGTTTCCACATCAAACTTTAAAGACTTCACTGCGTGCTTGGCAGCGTTGTGCAGTACATGGCAATTACAATTGGCCTTCAACAAGTGCGGCTGATCTTTTTGCATCTTCTGGAAAACGAAGTTGTGTTTCCCATAATTCACAGAAGCGTTATCCGCGCTATATGCTACAGCTCGCTCTAAAGGAAGACCCATCTTTTCCAAACTTGTTGCCAAGAGTTTGCAGATGCCGCCGCAAGTCTCGTCTGCCTGCTCACGTCCGTTATTCCGGCGCCATTCACGTCGTAGAAGTGCACGGCGATAGGGAAAAGTTTTCTACTTCCCTTGTTGGAAGCGTCTGTGGAGGGAGCAAACGGGAAGTTGCGGCCTACTGGGCGAAGTTTCTTGACTATGCACTCCACTGTGTAAGGCGCCAGCACATCTTTCGCGAGGTGTTCCATCTTCGTTCTTCCAAATCTCTTTCTGCAAGCGACGTCTGAATCTGGGAAGACTTTTGACGCTAACTTGCTGCCACAATCCATTGACAGGTAACTGTAGTTGTGCTTCATGCCGTGGAATATGGTGCCCAGTTCTGCAGCAGTCACGTTATCTTCTGCACTAGAAGTCGCTGGAGTGAAGAACTTCGTGAGCACAGCCGATTGTTTCGAGGCGAGGCTCTTCTGCTTATGTTTCTGCGTTGACGCGTGATGCTTGGCAGCGCTGACGCCATCAAATTTCACCGTAAACGTGCTTGCGCATAAAGTACATCTTGCAGCGGTGGCATCGTCGTCCACGGGCAGGAGCCGACTCTCGTACTCGGGTTAAGATCTCCAGTCTTTCGGGAACACGCACTGACGTAATTTTCGCTGTTTCGAAGGCGGAGAATTGGCGCTCATGATGCAAGCAAAGGAAGCATGTAACCACTGATGCAGATCTTCGCTCTCCCAATGATCAGTATACTTGAAGGGACCTTGCTTCCAGTATTTATGGGCACAACATAAAAAGTGGTTGTCGAATAGCGTGGAAGTTTTGGTGATTGACGTCAGGGACGCCTCTGTACAAACCAATTGCATCGCAGCGCACGGTACTGCCCTTCAAGACCCAATCTCCAATAGGATATAGCAGAAAACGGAGAGCTGTGCCCTCGGTTCCGCCTCAAACTTCCTCTGTGTTTAGCGTCCCTTTGGAAAAAAGACAGACACGTCTCTCGGCACGTAATTAATTTATGGCAGCCATTTGGAAATAGTTAGAAAGCAAGCCTGGACATAGCAGCCCATATCGATGCTCTGAAAGAGTGCCGAAAAAACAACAATGCCAGCGTCTTCCTTTGATCCTCTGCGATGGCTCCACTGGCAGTGCACGGTAGCACAGACAATAAATCAGCACTCTCTGTCACTTTGGAACGCACCCAGGCCACCAAGTAACCCAAGCTGCGAGAGCTGCACATCCCTTCCTAGACATCGTCGGCGCGTGTCTGGCTTGGGACTCAAGCCATTAACTTTGAATATCCCCTAATGCTCGTGCAAAGCTTTCCGAAGGGGAATGAATAGTGAGAACAAAAGAAAAACAAGAAATGACCGCATTTCCACGTGGTGAATGATGTTGATTGGGGAGAAGCTCTGGTGGTGCTTGTCTGCGTAGACGCTTAGCCGCAGCATGCCGAGCCTTTCGTTCATTTTCATCCATGTCAGAAAGAGAATGTGTGGTATGGAACGTGGTTATACAGTGTAGGACCGCATATAACGTATGTCGTGGGAGTCGCGAAAATCCGCACTATAAGCGGTACCGCGTTATAACCAAAACATCAATTTTTCAGGCCAAAATACATGCCGTCAGACAACTTACCTTTGTAAAAGAAGCTTAGCTTAAGGAAAGTCTTTACTTCACCAGACTAGTACACTTCTCTCTCAAGTGTGTCACACATTTTGAAAGAAATGAGTGACCTTTGCCTGGCGCAGCCTTTTAACGGCGTCGCGGGTTGCAGACGGACGTTGCGAGCGTTCAGGATTGCTAACCCTAATCACTTTTCTTCGGCGATGAAAACGCGTGACAATTCGCATCCTTTATATGGTACGTGCCAGTAATACCTTCAACTTGAGCAGAGGCATGAAATGCTCCAAATAAGAAATCCGGGCGATGTTCGAAAACACAAATGCTTAGAAAGCACCACTGTAGTCGAAGTAAACAAACACGACGACACGGGAGTTTCTGCCGTCTTGAGAGTGCCGCCGACATCGCCGCACGAATAGGTGGATCTTTCCTTCTACTACGTGCTGGGTTATCATAGCGACACACAAAGAAAATTCACAGTCAAGGATAGCGCTTTTACGGGGAACGATGAGCGTCCACCACGCCGTCTACCTCGACGATCACAAGATTCACAACCGACGCCATGTTTGCAGATAGAAGCAGCCGGCCCGCAACCGTCATGCAACGCGCGCGAACACTTCTCCTCGACCTGCGATTGGTCTGTCGTTGCGGTTGTTTCCAATGCAGCGGAGGGACGCACAGCATGCACGTGAATGACACATGCGTGCGTCCCTCCATCGCTATGGCAACTGAAGCCTCCCTTATCGCTTCTCCCCACTTCTTCGAGCAACCTCCTTGCTCCGCTATTGCCGCTTGCAGCTTGTGCCGTTATCTAGTGTCGCACGGGGAAGTGTGCTCGCTGCGTGGGTGTAGTCGGCGCGGTCGGCGGGCTGCTCCAGAAATCGCACTATAACCGGTATTTCCCTTCGCGCGCCTGCATTTTAAGCGGTATGCAATTACATAGAGGTCTATGGGAGGCGAGCCGGTGGTTTAAAAAAGCCGCGTTATACCCGGTCCTGCACTATAAGCGGTTACGTTGTAAGTGGTCTATACTGTATACGCATTTGAGCATTTGACCGCAGCACCCTGTCGTCTATAAACGTTGAGCCAATGCATGCAAAGTTTAACGCAATTATATACGCATTTGACTGCAGCGCCCTCTCCTGTATAGATGTTGAGCGGCTACATGCAATGTTTCATCCATGACATCCCCAGCTCTTGAGTTACTACCACATCTCAAAACCCCCTACTCGTCCCGCAGCTGTGGCCGAGTGGTTAAGGCGATGGACTAGAAATACATTGGGGTCTCCCCGCACAGGTTCGAATCCTGTCGACTGCGCAAACATTTTTTCTTTTTTCTGCCCTACACGAGCATGTGAGCATGTGAGGTCACGAGCACGAGCACCAGCAAGATCGATGTGAGCAGGGATGCCGGACGGACAAGGCTAGACCCTAAGGAGCTTTGCCCCTAAAACAACTATAGAAGTTTGAAGGGAAGGGAAGGTTACTTTTGGGACACGGCAGCTAACAAAGTGACAACAGCTGCGAGAGACGCTCAGCTCTTCCTAGACATCGTCGGCGCCTTTCTCTGGTCTTGGCACTTAAACAATTAAATGGAGAACGAAGAGGCAGGGGAAAAAACGACGAGGATCTAAAGTAACAACAATAATATTACACCATGTGTAGTGGAAGGGGAAAGCTGGGTGAAAGCTCATACGCCGCCCGTCACAGTGGACAGATGAAGCGCTGTGCGTGTCCTTGTCAAGATACCGACAAGACAATCGTTAAGAAAGCCAACATCTCCGAGAAGGCTCAGCTATCGGGAGGGCCTACCTCCGAGTTGCCCGCTGGCGTCTTCTCGCTTTCCCTCATTTTTCTGCTTTCCAGCTTTCCACCGCGCTCTTGGTGGTCGTTTCGTTCTGTGTTGACTGTACCCCTCTTCCCCCCACCCCCCTTCGTCTCGGGGAGTTCTGCCGCGCTCGCACGCATACTTTCTCTAATCTCATGTCCTCACAGTGTTTGTGTAATTTTAAACTTTTTTTTTGTCGATAAATATTTATTGTTGTGTTGTTAAATTGTTGCTTAAAAAACGCCAAAAAAAATAAGCTAAAAGCAATTGAGCTTCGATGCCTGTCAAAGAACCGGCCAATAACGGCCGGTTTACCTCCAGACCGGCAACCGGCCTGCTGTCAAAAAAATTGGCCGGGCCGATCAAAAACTGGGCAGGTGGCAACCCTACTTTTTACACACCCTGGATGGGAAAAGAATGCTATAAAATAAATTGACAATGAAAAAAAACTTGTAGAGGTATATTTAAGGCGCGAAACGAATTTGCAGTTGGCGCCCGCAGGAGCCACCGCTACCCACATGGTAGCCCTATGCATGGCCGTGCTGCGCCGCCGCTAGTTGCGCTGTAGTCACTACCGCTGCCGGGCACACTCAATACGAAGGCACACTCAGTGCTAAAAATAGACTGAAAATATGACACCCATTGTTTGTGACTTCTAGAAAGTTGCAAATACATTGATTGAAAAAAAAAAAAAAAAAAGAAGGTTACACAGCCACGTAACTTTCGATAACTTTCTTTTCCTCTATTTTTTCCTCCCCAGAACACCCACTTCGCCGCCGCATGCTGAGCGTGGCATGCCGCCGGTTGAACGCGTTTTTCCACGTCGCCGCCGCTGCCGTCGTTTTCTGACCGGCGCACCGGTCTATATCACGTGGCGCTTGTGCTCTTTGGGGAGGTTCTTATGGGCTCTAAAAGTTACTTATTGATCTTCCTCTTTTTTCGTTGCACTTAAAATGAAGATTAATAAGTAACTTTTAAAGCCCGTAGGAAGCTCCCCAAAGTGTGCAAGCACCACGTGACTCTAATGGCCAGTCACTTGTCTATAACGGCCACTTATCTGTGGGCGCCAACTTCAAATGCGTTTCACACCAAAAATATAGCTCTAAAAAAAATATGTTTCGTTATAAATGTAATTTTTGATATTCTTTTTTTATCCAAATTGTCTAAAACAAAACGTTTTGTTTTTCTTTGCATATGTGCTTTAGAAGAACACTGACAGGATATTTATGCTTGCCAAGGATTTTACTAGTACATGACATTTGAGAGCCCAGCTACACAGAACACAACTTGCTGCTCAAAATTAGTTTTATTTCCACCCTAAAACCACCAATTGAGAACTGGCCATTTTGAGTCACGCTCACTCTCTCCGTAGTCACGTGCCGTTTCTATGGTTTAAGCACAACCACCAAAGATAATCAAAGTCGTGGGTTATCGAGGGCACGCTCAATACTAAAAATAGAAAACATATCACACCCATTTTTTCTGGCTTCTAGAAAATTTCAAAAATGTTAATCAAAACACAAAAAAAACAAGGTTACACAGCCACCTAATTTCTGGTAACTTTCTACTCCTCTATTTCTTCCTCCCCAGTCCAGTTCCGGTTTCGGATCTGAGCAGTTGCGTTTTTTTACTTTATGAAAAATATATGTGAAGCTGTAGCAAAGTATTGATTGGGCAGTCTTCTGACTCCATAATGAATCGCGTAACAAAAAATAAGGAAATACTTTTGGGGGCTGTCAGTGTCCCTTGAAAGGGCCAGTAAAAAGAAAAAAATAGGTTTTTTTAAACAGTCGGGTTGGCACATGCACTTGCAAACTAAAAGTACTTTTATAAGTAAAAACTTTTTTTTTTAGAGATATGGTGGCGCGAGATTCATTTCAAATTCTGTTCACAAAGTCTATGACGTCACGGAATGGTCACACACTCTTTCCACCTCAATGGGATGGTTGTGTACATTCTCTCCACCTCAGCGTAATGGCCAAGCTGATCCTTGTCTCCTCCACAAGGCCCAAAATGCCAAGAGAGAAACAAGTGAAATGGAGGTGACTACCGATTAATCGCGTCTCATGCTGCCATCAATGCTCTAAAAAAAATGTTTGCATAAAATTAATTTTTTGACACGCGTGTCCCAACCAGACTTTAAAAAAAAAAAAAACATTTTTTTACTTTTCAGTGGCACTTTAAAGGGGCCCTGCAATCCTATTAAATTAAGCGTCTACCTTTTTTGCGGTTTCCACGTCTCTTGGGGTTCGGGCAAGCCAGCAAGCACGGAGAGAGTAATGAAATATCAGTGAGTCATATTTTAACCGGACGACGTGGAAACCTCCTCCACTGACGGGGGTGACCCGCGGTACCGAAAGTGTGCGGTATGTGACGAAATCGTGACGTTGTCGGTCCTGGTCAGCATCTGCCTTATGACTAATCAGAGCCACTAAGAGCTTTTTTTTTTTTTTTTAGTCGAAATACAAATTATAAGTGGCGCAAACCGTTTCAATTAGTTGTGAAAGTAGCTTTTGTTCAGTATTTTAGATGAGAAAAGAAACAAATGCAGTTTAGAAAGTACGGAAACAAGAAATGACCCGTTGACATGCCCGCCACCAAGCGGTGGAATAGACGGCACAAACTAGAAAGGTGTAGTGGGGTCAGGCACCGACGAGCAGCGAGCATAGAAAGGTCCCGGATGTACGCGGCGGCGCTGCGGTCGTATGCACTGGAGGATCTGACCGGTTCCGAGCGTTCCAAAGGCCTTCGGCGAGCGGGTTCGGCTTGCGGTTTGGCCGTATGGCAGCGCGAAGTGGCTCCCGTTCTGAAATTACCTTTACCCCGTGTTTGCTGTCATTTGTGGCCAATGAAGTGTCATGCCGACTTAGATGCCAAATCTACGACGGCATTGCCACTGTTTCGCTTTGGGGTGCCAGTCAGGCTATCAGTGGTGGTAAGGTGAGCAGCCGTCACTGTTCTCAGAATCTGAACAGAAAAAAGTTTGGGGACAGAATTTGCATCGCAAGGATAAGCTCCTGGACGAAATATGCTTGATGTGTGAACTTCATTTTGAGCCATCGTTTGTAACACGACACTCTGTTCACATTATAAACAAAGAAGAGGTCCCCGTAACAAGCTGGAGCTCTTTCCGGGCGCTGAGCCCGCTCTGTTTCCGAATGCTCCGGGCTACCTGTCAAAGAAAGTGTCGCAGCCAAGGCACCCGAGAAAGCTAAAGAATGCCGATGCTTCCTCAGTTGACGCTAAAAAAAGGCCAAACACTGCCTCTTTATCTGCTTGCAGCAGCACATGGCTGCAGCATATAGTGGGGCGTTTGATGAAACCTGTCTGGCCAACGCTGTTTGTTCTCTCCAAGTACTAGAGCTGTCCCCAAGTTTCAAGCCTCTGTGGGATTTTTTTACGGGACAGCATGCCTGGTGTTGTACCATTTTAGATTAAAAAGTTTCAGAAATCGCCATGAGGGGGCTTGTTTTTCCAAAATATTTTTATGTAGCTGTGTTGGCCACCCTTTCATATGAAATGTCCAAAATATCAGATTGATACAGTATAGACCACTTACAACGTAACCGCTTATAGTGCAGGACCGGGTATAACGCGGTTTTTTTAAACCACCGGTTTGCCTCCCATAGAACTCCATGTAATTACATACCGCTTAAAACGCAGGCGCGCGAAGGGAAATACCGGTTATGGTGCGGTTTCTGGCACAGCCCGCCGACCGCGCCGACGACCGGAGCAGCGAGCACGCTTGCCTGTGCGACACTAGATAACGGCGCTGACGGCGCGAGCCGCAAGCGTTGCGCAAGCGGCACTCGCGGGGCAAGGAGGGTGCTCGAAGAAGCGGGAGAAGCGAAGAGAGAGGCTTCAGTTGCCCTAGCGACGGAGGGACGCACGCGTTCACGTGTGTGCGTCCCTCCGCTGCGTTGGAAACCAACAACCGCAGAGAAGTGTTCGCGCGCGTTGCATGCCCGTCGCGGGCCGGCTGCTTCTATCCGCGAGCATGGCGTCGGTTGTGATCAACGTTGTGATCGTCGTCGTAGACGGCGTTCATCTCATCGTTCCGCGTAAAAGCGCTATCCTTGACTGTGAATTTTCGTTGTGTGTCGCTATAATAACCCAGCACGTACTGGAAGGGAAGATCCACCTACTCGAGCGGCGATGTCGTGGCGGCGCTCTCAAGACGGCAGAAACGCCCGTGTCGTCGTGTTTGTTTACTTCGACTACAGTGGTGATTTCTATGCATTTGTGTTCTCGAACATCGCCCGGATTTCTTATTTGGCGCATTTCATGCGTGTGCTCAAGTTCAAGGTATTACTGGCGCGTACCGTATGAAGGATCCGAATTTTCACGCGTTTTCATCTCCGGAGAAAAGTGATTAGGGTTAGCAATCCTGAACGCTCGCAACATCCGTCCGCAACCCGCGGCGCCGCTAAGAGGCTGCGCCAGGCAAAAGCCGCTCATTTCTTTCAAAATGTGTGACACACTTGAGAGAGAAGTGTACTAGTCTGGTGAAATAAAGACTTTCCTCAAACTAAGCTTTATTTTTCATCTAACATAAAATAAATTCTTTTACAAAGGTAAGTTGTCACATGGCATGTATTTTGGCCTGAAAAATTGATGTTTCGGTTATAACGCGGTACCGCTTATAGTGCGGATTTTCGTGACTCCCGCGACATACGTTATATGCGGTCTACACTGTATCTCAAAAAAAGTCTGGCTTTGAGAAGCATTATAGTCGAGCAACCATCAACATTTTCAATGATTAATAAAAGAGAAATTCAACCGGTCACCAAATTTGTTTATTTGGAGTGAAAAACTGTGATTGGGGGGGGGGGGGGGGGGAATCAAATCCAGGTTGAATGATGTTTTTGGGGACTCATCACCTTCGTTTTCCACCGTGATTTTCTGGGTTTCCAAATTCAAGCATGGTTGTACAGGTACAAGTGATGAACCATGTTTAGGACGTCCAAAAACAGCTACCACGCCAGAACTTCTGCAAAAAATCCATAACTTGGTTTTGGAAGACACCTTTGACCATTCCAAAATAACTTGTTTCTGCACCCTTTTGACACAGTTCAAGGAGCAAGATCATGAACACAAGGAGCTATATGTCCTCATTCAGCGCATAGTAGCTAGTGACCAAAATAAAATACCTAACTGTCTCGCAATCGCTTGCTGCTAAGTGTGAATCAGAAAATGCAACACTGTACATCACTGGAGTTCATAAAAGACTAACGTCGTAAAAGGAGGAACAACCCTTTTATTTTTTCTTCTCTGGAAAATCGTGCAGCAGCTATTCTGCAACTCCAAAGCTCATGCCCAAACTGGTAAAATTCACGATTGCCTGCCCACGGATTGCGTGCGATGGGCCAGAAAGTGTCGAAGCCTTCGAGTAGTGTCCTCATGCGCACGCAACTCTTTGTGACTGGTAACATTTTACGGCTCAATAATCTTTCTTTTTGCCGAGTCGCCCTCAATACAAAAAGAGATGTCTTCCAGCTCTCTCGGACAGATATGCAGGTACCCTACCTTTGAACAGCCACCAGTGCCACCCGCATAACTGCCTGGTGTGGTGGCTGCGATCTCTGCCCCCGCATGATACGTGCGTGGTCTATGACATGCTTTATCCCCACCCTGCGTGCACCAAGATCACGTTGCACTTGAATCCACACCAAACAGCAAACATGCATAATAGAGAGGAAGAAAGGTCTCCCGTGCATTTGAGGGGTCCGCTTTTTTTTTTTCATAAAAAACGCATTTTTTTAAGAGACCGCAGACCAGCTTGCACAATCGTGGTTGAGTTAGCGACTTATCGACTATGCTACGAGTCGACGACCGGGCCCCATCTTGAAAGCCATCTGTGTTCTGAAAGTGAGGAAACAGATTGGGGTCCACATGCTCTTAAAAAAAAGCTGAAACCCATCTTCAAAAAAACGAGTTGGAGGTGAATTCTGGCGTATTTTTATTTCGTGAATCTGAATATGACATTAGTTTTCCCCGAAGATTTAACTAAACGCGAAAAACCTCCACCAGTTGTGATGTCATACTAAGATTTTTGGGCCCCCAAGTGCGTGTCGCTCGTGTGGGCAGTGCCTGCAATGCCAAGCTTGCCAGGTATATACTTTTCCGCACTGACACCAGTCATGACGTGTTCTTCTGACCTTTCTAAAAATAGGGGGAGTGCGCGTGGATAGCCTTGACAGGCGCTGAAGATGCCTGAGAGCGGAGATTCCGAAAACTCCTAATGTGACGTCACGCCCCGGGAAGGAATTTTCAGTGGTACTTTGAAAATTAATTTCTGCAGCCTCCGTGCGCTAAGCTAAAAAATAATTTGTGATCTTCGAGGCCAGATGAAGACGATTTAGGTGTTTTTCTTCAAATACGGAACCGCTTCAGTTTCCCTTTACCAAAGCTTTGGACCAATGCGCGCTTCTGGCACCTTATCTCCCGCAGAGCTGGTGTTTGTCGTGCGCAGTACCTCCCTTGGTGAACACATGCTTCCTTATGTACAGAAAAGTGTATATACAGTGGAACCTTGTTAATTTGAACCCGGGGGGGACCAGAACTTTGTTTGAATAATGCAAAGTCTGAATTACCGGGAGTTTCCTTCCTTGAAACACATAAAATGGGACCTGCATGTTAGTTTGAATTATCTGCGAGTTTCAATTAAGAGTTTGAATTAACGAGATTACACTGTAGTAGAACCTTGTTCATATGTTGTTCGTGGGACCGTGATAAAGAAATCTGTGATTTGAAAAAAAAACAACAACAAAAAGAATACAATGCTTTTGGGGCATAATGCCATAGATGTGACAGGAAGCAACTCTCGGATCAATTTACTTCGAGTGGACTTTCAATGAAGAACTACTGTATTGGTTGATTTTTTTTATTTTTAACGTGAAATGTTTTTAAGCAAGGTTTTCAGATTTAAGTGAAGCCACAAAAAGCGTAACCGCGAGTTATTGGAGTTAGTACCACTAACTCCACTACACTAACTTACCACTAACTCCACGGAACATTTGGTTCGGCAGTTGCAGTTCAGGTCCGCTGTTAACACTCTTGACACTGCTGCACATGAATTTCGTGGTCTCTACACGTAACGCCAAACACGTAACGATCCGCCGCCAAACCGGACTTCTTTTTGTCGCCCAGCATTCTTTCCTCCCTCTGCCACGGAGCAGACGTCGCGACGCCATGTCGCAAGAGCCTAAAGTTTTCGTTGCACGAAGAAGGAATCCGTTGGATTCCTCCTTTCTGCGAATACCGCTACTATAAGAGCGCGCAAAATGTCCGAGCCCGTCGAGCTAGTCCAGTCGTTCCCCAGAGTCGGGTGCTGCCGCTAGCACACCGGTGCAAAGTGAAGCTTCACGCATGTGCGCTGCACACTGTACACAAGAACTTTGGACCCTTTTTGGCAATGATTTTCCCAGCTTTTTTCTAATTTATTCTTGTTATATCTGAGGCCCAGTGTGGAATTTTTGTCTTCAGAAAGGGCTCGGATCGTGTTGAAAGAGTATAACCAGGGGCATGAAATGAGCAGTTCTAATTTGTTCTGTCCAATGTCTCGCTACTTCCGTGTTCTTAATAAGTTGGCTTGACTGCACGGTATCTTAGTTCGCTGCTGGCATTGGTGAATGTTTCCCACACAAGTGCGATTGCCTTTTCTGCCTCGTCCTTAGTCTGCCAGGGGTGGACACAAAAGGGCCTTTTATTTCGCCTCGTATCGACGAAACCAGATTTTGCGAACCTGTGTGCTTTCCTTCTCTGCACATTGACAGTCCTTGCCTCATGTTCGCTGGGTTGTCATTAAAAATGTCTTCATTGAACGACTGTTACTCCGTGGCACTCGACGGCATGTCATCTCCAGAAAGGTGGTGGGTAGAAGGAAATCTGAGCAACGTAGGATGAGTAGTTCTTTTTATAAACAAATTTTATGTGGTCCCAATTTTCGCAAATTTTGTGACCCAGAACATATTGCAAAAAGTTTATGATGCGAATATGTCATCTTATGACAACAAAAATGTAGCATGTCAAACCAAATTGCAAAATTGTGTGCCCCGAAATTGTTGAGCCCGCAAAAATAATCATTTACAGTATTCAGGGTGTTTTTTTGTTTTTTTTTAAGCTTTATAGATTTGTTTAAAAAAAGCCCTGAAAGTTACACTTAGGCAGTTTCTGCAGGTGAGTTATACGGCCAGGGGACATTATATGGTTGATTAATCTTGGTGATAAGTCGACTGATTAATTAAAATTCATTTAATTAACCTTTAATTAATGAAAGTAGACATGGTTCCAATTAGAAACTTACTGAGTGTCATCGAAAACCACTAAATCGATTATCATCCGCGCTCCGCCACTGCTAGCTTTGCACCTGCTTCACGAGTGGTCACTTTGGCGCGCCCCCGAGTTTCCCACGAGCTTCCGAGGTGCCCGCAATCTGACGGAGGCTTATTGCGGAGAAGGTGCCGTGTAACCGAGCTTTCGGTTGCACGTCAAAAGATCCCCAGGTGGTCCAAATTAATCCTCAGTCCTCCGCTGGGGCGTGCCAGATGCCCGTCGTTGGTTTGGCACGTAAAACCCCCAAATTTGACTTTTGACTTTTTTCCCACGAGCTTCAAGTCGTTCTAGAAAGAGTCGATTTAGTGGTTTTCGATGATGCTCAGTAAATTTCTAATTAAAACCATGTCTACTTTCACTAATTAAAAGTTAATTGAACAAATTTTAGTTAATCAGTCGACTTATCACCAAGATTAACCACCCACATAATGTCCCTCTGGTCGTATAACTCACCTGCACAAACCACATAAGTGTAACTTTCACGGCTTTTTTAAACAAATTTGCAAAGCATAAAAAAAGAACTGTATACTGTAGAATACCGTGCATCCACCCATACCACATTAAGCGCCCATGCCCAAATTTGTAAGATCTGCGAAAATATGCACAGTGCATTTATGTGTAGAATTGATGACCGGACAAGCGCCCATCCCCCATTTTTTTCATGATTATCTCAAAATTTTGAGTGGGCGCTTGCCCGGTATTTTACGGTATGTGGTCTTAAAGATTGGAGACCCGAACAAAGTTCATTGTAAAGTGGATCCTTGTCTGTCATGTTGGTTGTGTACGTATGCCTTCCTAAGTGGGCCATACCTGACCGCCACCAATTGTCCTTCTCAGGATCGGTGACTGCGGCCAACTGCCAGGAGCTAGCCAAGAAGCCCGACGTAGACGGATTCCTGGTGGGAGGAGCCTCACTGAAGCCAGAGTTTGTCGAGATCATTAACGCTCGCCAGTAAGGTCCTACTGGTTGGAGCACCTCCTGTGGTTTTCCCCCTTGTAGAACCTCAGCTCCTTCTTTTCAATTATAGACCCCCACAAGACGATTTGTCTGAGCAGTCGCCCCGATGTAAACTATGGTTGTGTATAGACGCAGCACTTTTGGAACAGACCCAGTTTTCGGAGCTGGACTTTACATGGCGTTCTTTTTGTATTAGAAAATCTTTTCCAGTTTAACTTCGTACTAAAGGTCCGCAAGCTTTTGAAGCAGGGATTGAGTGCTTGCAGGAAAATGTGACTAAGCCCAGAATTGCTGTCTTTAACGATGTGTAACAAGAAGCTAGAAGTTTAGCATACTCGCAGTCTAAAATTTGATGAAAACAATGTTACGACGAGAGCTACAAAGTTCCTACAGCCGTTGGTTGTCTGCATTAGAACATTATTTGGCTTGCTGTTGACTTCTCGGAAAAAGCACTGCCATCTTTTGTGATATAAATTTTGTTTGCTATTGCAGTGTTTGAATCCCTTTTCAGTCATAGTAAGTAATCAATACAAGTGAGAGACGTGTGTTTTATGGCTAAGGTACAGTGCATACCAAGGTTAGCAAAAAGACAATGGTGCATAAGGCTTCTGTGGGCATAATTCCCCCAGTCATTCATGGTCAGTGGTGTAAGAAGAAACCCTTTAGTCTGTTGTACACAAACCATTGCAGTGTTGAAGTGAGGAAATAAAACTGATTAAAGCTGAGTTGAGGACAGACCTGCTTGTTACATTAGATGACTCATGTTTACTTAAACATTGTTACCAACCACAGCAAGATACACCATGCGTACAGTGAAACCCGTTTAGAACGAACCCACATACAGCGAATTATTGTCAATATCGAACTCGCAGAAAATTTAAATAAAAATGCATGTAAAACATACTTTTTATAACGAACAACATATTGGTTATATCGAACTTGTTTCACCAGCGAAGGCTTCCAAAAACGCGCAAACAATCATCTTCAAGCCTCTCCCTTCCCCCCCAAAAAAGTAAGAAAGAAAAAAAAATTCCAAAAGCTCTAGTTGCGAGCAAAAGTGAGCGAAGAAAAGCGATTCAGGAGATCAGCTAAAAAAAAAACTGCATGTATGAAAAAAAAAAGCTTTCCAGCACGTTGTTACAAGGCAGAAGTGAAAAGATGAGAAAGAAAGAGAAGGCTCTCGCCTTACAACGAATGCATCATGGAAGTTCGTTGTAAATTGTTTTTGTTATATCGAACTACCTGCTATATCAAACTGATCGTAGCGTTTCATGCTGTTTGTTATAAACGGGTCTGACTGTAGTGCACAAACACACTCTTATAAATAAGTCGGACGCAAGACACTGCCGTGTAATTTTAATTTGCCGCACTATATAATGCATTTGTTTTTATTGTGACAAAAAATAGAAATGGGTCAGCTTTTATAGCCAACTTTGTTGACCCAATACATGCATTAGTATATACACCAAATGAAAGGAACTTTGCAGCACCTTTGTATATCAATCTTCAGTTTGGTACAGGAACACAGTTAATAAAGCGAGCTTCTAGTTGACCTAGACATTCTTGACAAAGGTTCTTTTATTAGTACAGGCATATTTATTTGCAACCTTAAGTATCCTTTCAACTCAATGGCACTGGTTTTGTTTCACTAACATTTGCGTAACATGCTTTCAAAATGCACTTGGTCTTGAGGAGAAATTATTCTACAAAACACTCTTGACTTGTCAGGGGCATACTTTTAATGCACCTTTCATTCAATGAGGGGAGAGGTGACAAGTGGAATCCCTCACTGGGTGCAATCTGCTCCAAGTCGGGATCGCTCCAGCGAAGGCTTCTGACCTGCCAACTTTCCGGTTAAGAAGTCCTAACTTAGTACATACCAGTCGCTACCCTAAGTGCATGCATCAGACATCGGTCCGTTCTTTGTTCTGTCTCAACGCGAGCCTGCAACGACACGGCTCGCGGAAAGGCTTCCAGCCACGGCATTCACATTTCTCTCTGTAACCCGGTCGGAACTTCCAAGCTCAAGCCGCGTCCCTAGAAAGGGCAATCCAGAAAAGCCACCTGGGTTAGCATCGAGTTCCGCAGACGATGGCATTGTAGAGGTGAGTCTGACCACCTCCTCTGCCTCTTGTCGCATGACAGCATTACATCATTAGTTTCACGTTGCACAAGGGGGCGGGTATCTACCGTAGCTTGGGGCAGCTAGGTATCTTTCTGAATTCACTGCTTTCAATGCCTTAGAAATGTCTCATCCTGCTTTTGTTACGCATTCGCGTGTGCGACACTGTCCAGTGCTTGGCACTGTGTGGCTGATGCCACGAGTCTTGAGATACTGATCGTGTCTACTCATGCAGTATCACGTAAGGTCGGACGCTTCCTAGCCATCTAAATCCGGATACACCATTCTCGATTGAAGTTAGGACGTAACAGACGCCTCATTTAGTTTGTTAGATTTCCCTCGTGTGATGTCGTGGAAACCCGAATGCAGTTTGCGGCGAGTTGTTCATTTATACATTATTCACCTCTATACTCGCTGACAGGTCTAGGCCACATGTTGACTGGACTTAAATGTGGGGACCTTCTGTCTAAAACGAGGGATGTACTAAGAGAATGTGCAAAAGATGCACATTTCTTGGCAGGGCTAGCTTTAAAGGGCAGGCAGCAGGTGCATTTAGAGGCCGGCAGCTTATGGTCATAGCCTCTCTGCATTTTATCGCTGAGCAAAACAGTATGACTTTGGCGTGCCAAGGGCCTGTTTTGTGCACAGCAAGTTGGTCCTCTCTCTAGTCTTAAACGTCCTAAAATTGGACAGGCCCCCAAGCACTGACAAATGCACGCTCAACCCAAAGATCCACCACAAACGTCCCAACCACATAATATTTTTGGGTTGTAAAGGGTGTAAAATTCTATTGGCTAGTAAAAAGGAACTGATTGAACAGTTGGTCTGAAACAAGTTAAAATTTGAGCGAAAGTTCAATTAGTTAAAGGGACCCGGCAGTCATGTTTGGGCTGCTTCCAGATATCTACAGAAACTATTCTATGAATATAGTGCTAACATGCAACAAGAAATGAAATTCCCAAACTTTGTATTGAATAGACGTTTGCAAGCAGCCGCACTTCGAGAGCTAGTCTGGCCACCGTGAATGGAAAATGCCTTGGGCACCAGTCTGGAAACCTCGGGTACACTTCAGAGATGCTTGACTATCGGACGATCTACCCACACTAGCAGCAGGGTGGCGGCGCCCAGAGGCCGTACTTGCAAATGCATCTATAGGATGTAAAGACAGATCCAGTTTACTAGCAAATGCAAAAGTTAAATTGTATGATATTACAGGCGAATGTTTGATCTGCCGAAGACGAGGGCGAGTCGTGGGCCTTTCCAAGCCACTTGGCTGACATCGCACTGCTCGATTACTCTTGAGGAAAGGGAGAACCGGTTGAGGGATTATCGTCTTTGCTGTACGTTTGTTTTTTGTTTCGCTTTTTGTGTTCTTTCGTTTGCACACAACATATCTAGACCCGCGGTGGTGCGTGCACTTGTCACCATGCCATATATTCATATGACGACAGCAGGCTGGCTTAATTGGGGAAAAAAAAACAAAGTAGTATGCTTATTTTGGGAGCTTGTTCTTTGATCCATGAGCAACATGTACTCTAAGGGACGCATGTTGCTCCTTGAAATTGATTTCAGGGACCCTTAAGGTGTCCTTCTCTTGTTTCCTCGACAGCTTGGGCAGTGTATTTTTAAAGAGCGAACCGTTTGACACAAAATATGTTGCTCTATAGTAGTCATCGACAGCTAAAAAATGCTGGGCTAGGTAGCGCAAGCTACCGCCCTTTATAAATGGCCGTTAGCATCCGTCCGTCCAGGGCATTGCAAATCCATCTCGTTACAGCTAGGGGTGTTGCAAGCTTTTGTCGAACCGGATTTTTAGGTAGAATGTTTGGTTTTCGACTGCTTTGAACCGGTTTGACAAACTTTTAAACTTTTAGCCAGATTTGACCGGTTCAACTTTGTGGACAGTATGGCCAGACCTTGCTACAAGCATGTCTAGGTTTGGAGAAATTTTTTTTTATGCAAAGGGTTATTTTAATTTTATGAACAGTTGCAATTAAAAGAAACTAATTCTCATCACTGACGAAGTTCATAACTTAATTTTTTGTACTGTATTAACTGAAATAACCAATCAGTGCTGCCCTTAATTTATTCCTTAGCCATCACCATTCAATCCAAAGCCAACTGGCCAGCCTGTTGTGCATGCGCATAGCAGTCAAACCTGAGTCGAACCTTTGTCGATTTTTCAGAAGTTAGAAAAAGTCGAATTTGGTCGAACTCTAACCTCGACCGGTTCGCGACACCCCTAGTTACAGCTCTGGTACCAACGGAACTGCGGCCGATAAGAACGCCTCACAAAGCAAGACGCATGAACATTATAAGCCCTACATTTCTTAAACTGTCGGCAACTATAGGATAATTTATATGACATTCTAGACCTATTCTACACTGGTTTGCCTTAGGCATTGCTTGGCGGGGTGGTGAGCCTCGCAAGGTTTTGACGCGTGACACAACACCATGAGGCCTCACTCGCTCCTTAACAGGCATACATCTTTAAAACCAGAGTTTACAAGTTCTAGATCACCAAGCTCGAAACATCTTGAGATATGAAGCGCTAACATGACCAGCTTGTAGCATTGCAGTTGAATTCCTCTGCCTAGTTGCAGAACCCTAGGTTGTTGTAGTGGTAGTACCGCAATGCCGAACCTCGGCGAGCAAATGTATGTTACTAAAGGTGGTTTCCTGTACTCGAGCTGCATCAGCGTTTACAATGTTACACTCCGGCATAACCTCTTGGCATAACTTCCCTCGAAAACGATCTTTTCGTTTAGTTGGAATGCTTGAGAGCTTCATTGTTTCGCAACTTACCGATCTAAGGGTTCCCCATGCAATCCCTCATTTTCAATCCCTCGACCAGGAAAGCATTCCTACTTCCCTCTCTGCTGACCTGAGATGCCCCGTCCGAGCGACCCCTCTGTGTGTGCAGCTTAGGAACGGAAAGCGTTCTGGCCTTTAACGGCTCCCCCAATCCCCAGCTTGAGCAGAGCTGCTCTTCTTGTAGCCTGACTTGTCCCCGGCGGGCTTGCTTGAGCCGTAGTACTCCACCGGGGTGTCGGAACGGCGCTGCCGTGTCGTGTAGCGGCTCGACAGGGACTGCTTGATCTCCACGGGACTCTGGAGCGGCGTAAAGGAGGGCAGGTCGACGACGGGCGACGCGCTGCGGCGTTGCAGTGAGGCGTAGGGCGACGGCGGCGGCAGCAGCAGGCCGCTGGGGCGGGGGGACTCCGGAGGCGAAGGCGACGTCGACCGCCCGTTGGTCATCTTGATCAGCCGCGGTGGCGGACTCACCGGGGGTGTGGCCGGGAAGTAGCGCTGCCTGTCGATGAAGCTGGGCTTCTTAGACGTTGGGGTGGCCGAGTAGGACCGGGTAGCCAGGTCCTCCACGGAGTAGTAGCGGTCGCGGTCCGAACGGAACCGCCTGGGCGGCTGGACGTAGCGGTCCTTCTCGATGGTGTTGAAGTAGTTGTCCCTGTGCCGGGGGCTGTTGTAGCTAGTGTCCGTCTTGTCGCCGAAGTAGAAGGTCTTGGAGGGGCGGGACGCGGTAGAAAAATTGGACTCGACGGGGCTCTTGTCCCTGTGGCGCGAATGGGTGTGTTCCTCGTGGGTGCGGTGCCGGTGGTGGTGGTGACTGCCGTGGGTGTGCCGGTGCCTGGGCAAGCTCTGCGTCTCGCGCACGGCGTGGACGGTGTGGCGGGCCATCGGCACGATTGGTTCGTCCTCGAGGTCTGCCTGGACGCCGCGGCTGGTCTTGGTGGTGGAGCGTTCGATCCGGGTGGTGGTTCTGTGAGCCCCGGGATCGCGAGGGAGTGTGTAGGCACTCCACAAGGGAGCGCCGGACTGCACGTGCTTTTCTACCACTCTGCTCGACTGAGACCTCTGTACGGGCCTCTGGGCAGGCTTTGCAGATTCCTGGAATGAAGAGTCGGTCTTCCTGCTGTATTCGCTGACGACCCTCCTGCTGTCATTGAGCTTGCGGTCTTCCTTGGTGAAGATGTTGTTATCCACGATGAATGACTTCTCAACGGGCCTGTAGCTATTCTCGACATCGCGGTACGAGTCAACTCCTCTAGTTCTTGGGGACGCGCGGTCAATATTGTGGTAGAGAGAAGGACTTGACTTCCAGTTGCTGCCAAGGGGCGCACGGTTTCGATGTGACTCGTCGCTCTTCTGCTCCCTGTAGTAGGACACGTTCTGGTACGACTTGTTGCTTTGCAAGGTTGAATCTGCAAACGGCTTTGGGGATGGCGCTGGAGACGGCGTTTTCATGTAAGGTTTGGCATAAATCGGGCTTGGCGAATCTCTGGCTTCCTTCAGAGGAGGTGAGGGTGTCCTCTTGACATCCGTCATCTTGATGTTGATGACGTTCCCACCGTGCTTGGGCCTCTGGGCGTCCTCGTCCGAGGTGTCAGACCCGAAGTGGTCCTCCAGCCAGCGGTTGGTCACACTGTTGCGGATCTCCTCCTCCTCCTCGACGCTGAGGGCCTTGCGTGTGACTGGGTCGTGCCTCTCGGGGGATGTGGCTTGCAGGTAGAGCAGATCCTTCTGCTTGCGCATTCGGTCGGGCACCTTGAAGTCTGCTCCGTCGTGCAAGTACTCGAAGTTGCGCTTGGTTTCTCTCTCGACGGCAGGCAGGTCCTTGCCTTCAGCTTCGTCTTCTGGCACCTGAAACGATGGCCCGCAAAACAGCACTTTCAAGAGTCATAGAAATTCACACAGAATTCTGATTAACACAAACTTCGGATAATTTCCTAAGGAGCGATTCCCGCACTTTCCATCCGCTTTCCCTTAATCTGCCATGATTCAATGCTCGCACTGAATGCGTGGTAATTGCCTGTAAAATTAGTGACTCAGAGAGAATTTACAGTGTCTCCAACGTAAACATGTTTACATTGGAGACACTCTGTAAATATGTTATTGGCATGCCAAGTAATTTTTTTTTCTTCAGCAGATGTCTCCAATTATGACCGCCGGAGCGCTAAGAGCTCTTGAAACCTTTGTGGTCCCTTTCCCAAGAGATTTTCGGAGCACTGCTCCAAAGATCCCTTGGTCGCTCTCTGATGTAAAGCCGCATTATTTTCTATTCTGCAATAATTGCTTTTAGTTGCCGAATGTTTGTTTTTAAAGGGACACTGACAACGCCCAAAATTTTTTTTTTATTTTTTTTTTTGCCAGGCGATTTATTATGATGTCAGAAGACTACTCAATCAATATTTTGCTACTACGTCACGTATATTTTTAATAAAGTGAAAAAAAAAAAAAAAAACACGCAACTGTTCGAAACTGAAACTGGACTGGGGAGGAAGAAGAAAAATAGAGGAGGAGAGAGGTGGCCGAAGTCACGTGGCTGTGATAGTTTTTTCCCCAAACAACGCATTTGCAGATTTTTAGAAGCCCCACAAAATTAGTATCATATTTCTTTTCTATTTCTAATATTGTGTGCGTGCCTTCGATGACCTACGACTTTGATTATATATGGTGGTTGTGTCTTAACCTTAGAAAACGGTCCGTGACCACGGAGAAGAGAGTGAGTGCGACTCAAGCCGGACAGTTCTCCACCGGCAGTTTTCGGGCGGAAAGAAACCGAATTTCGAGCCGCAAATTCCTTTCTGGGTAGTTGGACTCTCAGATGGCACGTAGAACAAAAAACCTCGACGAGCATAAATACCCTATCAGTGTTCCTTTAATAATTGGGGCTGATTCGGTCACGCCTAGGACAATTCTAGAGTTTCTGGGGTGCATCGAACCTCTTGGAAACGGCCCTTCTCCACTGCCACGGCCATATCTCTACTATAAAACCACCTTTGTCTTTTTCTGAATGGTCACTCATCTAAAGAAATCTTCAACAGCCACAACCGTAAGCACCAAAGACGGCTGCTCTGCTCAATTAAAAAAATATATATAATATTGGGTGATTTCACATTGAGAAGTACGAACGAACAGATCTACCGGGTCCGTAAAAAAAAAAATAAAACCTATTTTTTTTCGCATAAATAAACTATATGCATCACTAAAAACTGAAATTCTGTATAAATGTGTCGCTAGCTGTTGTGCGCTAGAATGCGAAAGTTTGAGGAGCTGGCCTTACCTGGATCAAAGAAAATAGAAAAACAAATTCCTCATCAGCCGACGTCCACCCAAGCCTAATATTCATCAAACCAAGAAATTACATTGCCGGCGCCTGTGGCCTTTATTTCTGTGGTAAAAAGCTTGTAAACGGGAAACTGTGTTTTTTTTTCTTGCTGACAAGTAAAAAACACCAAAATAAAACTTTTTTTTTTTTTGCGTTAAATAATTTTAGAGTAACCCCCACTAAAAGTAGCCAGCTGGGGCAACTTACCTCATCGTCATCCATCTCCTCATGGTGATGCGTTCTGGTGGTTTGCGTGGTGACTTCTCCGTTCTTCTTCTCGGAGATCTCCTTGACTTCGTCTTTGTCGGTGACCTTCTTGGAGCGACTGCTGTAGTGGGTCAGCTTCCCTGGGAACCGTCCGATGCCCACCAGCGGAGACTCGTTGGGGACCATGACCGCCATCCGATGGATCTCTTCCTGGATAGATTCAGTTCGAGATTGCAGCCCGCTCTCGCTGCTTATTTGGACCTCGCACCAAGCGCCTAACTAGCAAGACAAGATTCGTGGCAAAGTGTTGATTTACTTATTAATTCCAGGTACCCTTTGGGCCCGAGGGCATTCCAGAGGGGAAATGGTATATAGCAATACAAACAAAAACGGTAAATTCTAAGGATGCAAATAATTACCTCTTAGTGAAATCCTAGAACGTTCACATTGTCACGGGACCTCTAAGTGCGACACCATCAGATATGAATACTAGAGACGTGGTTCCATGAAAGTCGGAGTATGAAGTTTTACACGGACAAATGCTTAGTATGAAGAAAGCTAAGTAGATCCTTACTGATACACTTCTCCTTGTACTGCAATAAAAAAAAAGTATGTTTCGGAAAAAAAGTAACGGATAACACTTTATAAAAGAAGGGCGGTGATCCTAGAACTGCATTTGACTAGAGCGAAGGCTTTGCGGTCATTTCGAGGTCAAATTTACTTACTACATATGATAAAGGGTCGCTTATGACATCCACAAAAGTTATTCGTGCCAGAGAAGAAAGAATGATGCGCGAACAAAAAATAGGAACTTTACGGGACAGCCGAGTTTTTCTACGGCTACTCAAGAGGTGGCAAGCGTCTGAACGGGCGTCTACACGGCACTTCATTCGACGTTAACTTTCACAACTCTGAAAAAAAAAAAGTAATTTCTTCAAATATGGGTTACGCTTTTCTAGGGAAATGTCATTTAAAATTAGGTGTCGATCAATAATCATAACCCAAGAATGTCGATTTTTACAAGTGAGTAAACTTTCTGAGCCGAGATCGATCTAACTACTAGATTCTGCCCCGTGTCAGCCGCTGCTCCTAGCACGCCGGTGCGATGCGGTGAAGATCGTTGTGCTCGCCACGAGCGCGCGCCGCTCGCGATGGCGCAATTCTGAATGGGTTCCGACTCCAAGCAAAATGAAACTAGCACGACTAGGGGAACCAAGTCAACAAGGTACCGTTAAGAAAGCCTCGAGCTTCACTTACTTCCCAGTCTGGTTCAGGGTCTTGCCCGCCCGAACAAAAGCCGGCAAGAAGCGCGGTGCGGGGGCAAAAAAGAGGAGCGGGGAGGGCGGCCTAATACTCTGGCTTTTTTAGCTACGAACGCGTCGCGCCGGCGGTGTCGTATGGTAGATTCTTCATCTAGCAACCGAGAAGTCAAACGCTACAAACAGAAAATGTATACTGATGTTTCTATGGGTTATCGACGGGACCGACGTTCGTGAACGTAACACCTGGGAAAACGTATTAACCGAGAATATATCATCGATAGTGTACTATAGCTCTTACAATGTACTGTTTGGGTGTGCGATTTTAATCGTCGAACAATTCTTTCTTTTTTTTTTAGAAAAAGGGGAAGAAAGATGAGTGCCGTTTTCACCTAGTGTTCATCGGGCTCGGCGGACATTAGATGAAAGGAAAATCGTCATGGTACGTAGGCTTATTAACTAGATTCCGTTAACCAACTTTTTATTGATTGGTTTTAGGGGTCATGTTTACATACACAAAGCTGCTTTCGCATCATGAAAAAAAAAAAAAAAAAAAAAAAAACGCAGGCCAAACGCTACTACGTGTACCAGAAAGGAATGGAACTTCAGAAATTAATCCGGTAAAACTCAGTTTAATAGTTGTAGGTTAGTATGCGTCATATGAGAACGTCCGCACGGTTCTTGCGGTTGTCTACGCTTTTTATTGTCAAAAGCTGCGTAAATCAGCAACAACAACAAAAAAGTATGAACTTTGTTTCCGCAAGGATCTGTGGTCACTTGCTGCTTACAAAGCGGAGCGCAGCAGCATTGCGTTGGCATCACACCTGCCACAGGAGGCGTGGCGGCTTGTGTAGATGTGTTCTACGCCATTCCGGTCGCTGATTTAGTTTTCTCGCCGCTACCAACATGGCGGACGTAGTTCCCGGTGCACTACTAGATGGCACTGTGCATTTTGCATATGGTGATATCCCACACTGCCTGGTAATAGTTTGGGGGCAGGAATCAGAGCCGTGTATTGAGAGAGTTTAATCAATGGGAGGCGCGGGCAGAGTCAGGGCGTGCGGCAGAGTCGGAAAGAGGGCTTGGCATGCTCTCTTGACCAACCAGAAGCCGAAAAGAATCCCCTAGCGGTGGTAGCGGCAAACAGTTCTGATCAAAAGTCTATGTTCGTATATGGTTTTAATAAACGCGTAAGAGTGAAGTGTAGTAACTCTTCGTGGTTGAAAATAGGGTGCACGTGTTGTTTTGATCATGATCATGCAGAAAGATGTAAGAAACAAATGCGCCGCGAAACTCTGTTTTGCGCGGACAGAGTGTGACCGTTCGGACGGCAGATTCCCGGCCCTGGGCGCTTGGCGTACGGATCATGTCGAACGTTCCGCTAGTCGCACTCTTCCACCATCATTTTGGATTAACGTGATTGAAACATCACGTGTACCATATTTTCAGCCATTGACAGTTACTCCAATGCAGTTGTCAGGTTTGTTTCTCGCGACCACCGCCAGGGTAATATTTCCGGCTTCTGTTTGGTCACATTCGAATTTCTGAAGACGCCCTGGAACACGCCCAGCCCGCTTTCGGCCAATGGCGCCTCCTCATTTGTCTCCTATACTTCCCAACGAATGGCCAAACTCTCTACATTTACGGCTTAGGGAGAAATCATATGTTTGTCTTTTTAGACCTAGGCTAGGTGGCGCAAGGTCCCGGCCGTTACGAAGGGTATAGCCATTAACATCCATCCATCCATCCAGGTTTATTGATTGCGTACAGATTAGTAAAACTAATATTGTATATAATGCAGTGCAGAAAAAAAAAAGAAAAAAAAAGTAACTTACATTTACAGCCGTGCTAGACAATGCTGTATGAAAATCAAGAGATTTGCTGGCACGCAAGGCGGAAATGACAAGTACAGCACGGGAAGTAGTGCGCCGCAACGAGAAATGGAGAAAAGGCAAGCGTGAAAGTGATGTTTTGGACAGACCGCCTTTTTCGGATTCCAATTTCAAGGAGATAAGAGATGGGTACAGCCTGCTGACGATTTTAACCTACATCGGATTTGTTGTCTAACCCCGCTCTGCTAGCTTTCATTGAAATTTGTATAGCAGCTTTTAATTTTCCGAGATTTCAAGACAGGCGTACGCTCGGGTATTGCGTATGAAACAAGCAGGTTCCCAAGGAACGACTAGTTTATTGTACGATGATCGTGGGTCAATGGTGACCATTCAAAGAACCGAGATATAGCATTCGGAGCATCGCTATTTATGAGTAAGTGGCGCGCGAACTACCGCGGTTATCGGTGGCGCGTGGTCGGGCATGAAGTATTATCTGTTATATTTGAAAGAAGTTTAATGATATGCCTAAATTATGCTCTCCTTAGCTTTCACCCGGGAAAACACTTACAAATCACAAGTTCATTTCGCATTGTAGCCTTGTCTACATGTGAAACACTGTTGCATACGAGTTAAAAGTTAGGCCAGTTGTATTTTATCATGATTTACAAACGCACAAAAAAAAAGGACAGTAATCGAATATATAGCGCTTGTTAGTCGTGTGCTTTCCTATTTTTGTCGTGTTTCTTACACGGTTATTATACATGATAAAGTACTGGTAACCTGTGGACAAACTTCAATAGAGAATACATGTTTTCAAATTCATTTCTTAATGTCAGTTTTTCTGGCTTGATTCTAACAGTTGCACTCATACTCGGCGTCAACGTTGTATACGATGTCAAGGTTAGCGCAGCTTCTACACTGCTGCAGCCGCGCACTGCTGCGGGAGCATGTAGCTTGGTCTTGCGTCTCATTTGCACTCGCTGTCGTGCGAAGGAGACGCGTTGGAACACTGCCGAAGCTAGGCTAGCTTTGATAACGTAGCACAAATTAGTTAACGCGGAGTTCAGAGCGCTCATGCCGGGCACACCAGTTTAAAGACCGACAACCACTTCGTGCTTTCCGCTTTTCCCTCGCTTCCTTCTTTCCCCCCTTCTACACTGTCCGCCGTCACCTGTTTCCTCCTTCCCATGGCGAGGAAGATCTTCTGCCTTGCAGAGTCTCAAGTTTGGTCGCCGGCATTTAAGCAGAAAAATATGGTACTCGTGAATACCCTCTCTAGGTAAAATGTCTCAACGCACTGATGTCTTGCTCGCGCTGACTCCGTCCCACAGTAAATGGTTAGCGGGCGTGCACACTCTCGGAGAACTTAGAATGGCGAGGATGACTGTAAAAAAGATCTCTTTCGAGACTCACGGGTCCTCTGAGCTCCTTGTAGTTCTCGTCGTGCATCTTCATGTTCTCCTCCTTGGTCTCCTTCATGACCTGGTGGGACTCAGTCTTCTCACACACGACCCGCTCGGAGCCCGGCACCGGGACGTAGCCGTCCGGGACCGAGTCGTCGCCGCTCTTCTTGTGCTGCACACGGATGGACACCACGACTCTGGACAAGCGCTCATCGGTCCGACGTTAGGGCACGCAGGTCTGCGGGCCCCTTGACAGCTCAGCTCGTGAACACGAATTAAAACGCACGCGGCTTTGCGGCTAGGCAAAAATCGCAGGTGGATGTTTTCACGACACTTTCTCTGTGGCTCATTTGCCAACTTTCATATCGCCGTAATCTTAAAAAAAATAAGAAAGAGAAGAGTCGACGACGTTGGGAAGACTTCGTGAGCCCAGCTTTTCAATAACCATCAGGGGCGTCAAAAGACGAGGAAAGGATATCACCCCCGCAGAATTTTTGATATTTCACGATTACTTGTTTTTGTCTGTTTTGCAGGTTGAGAAAAGCAGGACAAGCTCCTCGCGCAAAGCCTACCTCCCTCCCCACTTTAGCAGGGCGAAGGCGTTCGCCCTGATAAAGTGGAAAGAAGGGAGGGCTTTGCGAGAAGAGCTTGCGCTGCTTTTTAGAGCGCAGCTCTTAGGCGCCCGTTTCCGTGTTTCGCGGCGTCGGCGTCGGTGTAACCGCGCTACATTTAGCAGGAAATTGACGTCACGTGACCTCTACACCAATTCAATTCCTCGATAAATTTAGCGGGGAAATTCGGTATCTCCGCAACATCTAGTGGACAAACTCATTTTCCCCGCTAGAGTTAACGGGAAAATTCCCCGCTTATTTCGGGGAATTGAATTGGTGTTGAGGTCACGTGACGTCAATTTTCTTGCTAAATCTGGCGCAGGAACTGAATTTGTCCGCTAAATCTAGCGGACAAATTCAGTTCCTGCTAAAAATGCAGTTTTGCTGCAGGAAATGCAGCAAAACTGCATTTCCTCGCTAAATCTAGCGGGGAATTGAATTAGTGTTGAGGTCATGTGACGTCAATTTTCCTGCTAAATATGGTGGAGAAACTGAATTTGTCCATAGGTGACGCGACACCAAGTCATGTGACGTCATTTTGCCCTCTAAATTTAGTGGCGAAACTGAATTGGTGTTGAGGTCACGTGGTGTGAATTCTTCAGCTAAATTTAGCGGGGAAACTGTGGGAGGAGGGGAGGGTGTGGAGGAGGAGGAGGATGGGAGGGTACGCAGGAGGGGGAGGAGCGGAGAGGAGGAGGAGGGTGCGTAACCACAATATATCGCTAAATCAAAATATCTCAAGAGCTGCGCTCTAATTTTGCATTACAGGGATTTGTGAACGTCTTTCAATTTTTTTTTTGACGTATGCAACGAAGTATAACTTCGAATTCGGGAAAAAGGGGAGGGAAATCCTCCCCGATCCTCCAAAGACTTCCGACGGCGCTGCTATCAAAGGACCTCGTAGAAGCTTCAAGGGAAGTCTGGTAGCCGTCATGTTTAATTTGGTCTCCCAAAGGCTCATCCTGCCGACGACGAGCCACGAAAATTGACACATGAAAGCAATCCATACTGAGAGAGAGAATCAGCCCCGCTCCCTTAGTAATTTTCTGAAAGTTATTCGTCATTGTCATTGAAGTTACCCGAAAACAAAACATTCGGGCAAGAAGGAATTAAACGAGCGGAGCCTAATGTGAGATGATGACCCAACCGGCGTACCTGGGTGTCTTCGCTTTCCTCCATCTTGTTGTCCACGGTAGTGCGGGTGGTGATCTGTGGCCCAGTGTCCGCCACCACCTTGCCATCCTCGAGGACAAGCTGACGCTGCACCCTCGTTTCCGTCTGTGGAACAAACCAAGGGGAATACTCAAGTGTCGTCGATGCACTCTAAGGTATGTGTGTAACCTGCTAGCGCACAGAAAATGACACAGGCTGCGACACAGGTTTATTATTTTGACCATACAGTTGCCTAGAGTCACTAGAGCTGCGCTTAGAACACCTGTACTCCATGCCCCGATCCTCTTGTGGGCGCCGCCATTTTGGTGCTTTTAATAACGGTCTTGGATAGCTCGGGCCATATCGTTTAGCTCTGTCGTGGACTGTTTGTAACAGCTTTGAAAAAAAGTAAAAGCGTTTCCTATGACTTAAGATTAAAGCTTAACTGACAATATTGGCTTTAAGCAACAGGTGGTTTCTAGGCTAGGTGGCGATAGCTGCCGCCCGTTATAAAGGGTACAGCCGTTACCACCCACCCTTCCATCCATTCATGACTGAAGTGTCGTTACTTTGAACCGGAACCGTCCTGTCCTCGAGCTTCTCTTTCCCTTCACCTCCCCTAACAAACTAGCGGAAGGTGTTTCGTTGTGGACATTTGCATCGAGACTGCCGACCATTCTACTGTAAGCAAGTAACAGACCTGCACATGACAAGAGTGGTCCAGTTACTCTAGCAAAGAACAAATATGAAAGCAAGCTCATCTGCCATGCAGTCCTGGTATGCGAGGCGAACCACTAAGAAACAACGTGCTTAAGCGCGTAGAGTTTGTATGGAGTGTTTTCAGGGTATGGGGGGTATCTCCCCACGCACTTCGGCCGCATCGGAACGGTAGTTCTAGGCAGCCATCTGTGATCCCGGAGGCCCAGATTGTTGGCGAGTCTTTAATAAATGCAAAAAGCAAAGTAGAAACAGTAAAAGAGCGTTGGCGCAAGGCGAAAGTCGAACCTACACCATTCAGATTATCAAGCGAGTGTCTTTCCAGCATGTCACGACACATTTTTTTTCTTTATTGCATGGAAAGTAACAACGCGATTACAGCACACAATTTAGGGCACAAAGGGCGTTGCCCGCATCAGCATCCTAAAATTCCTCGAGTTCTATCAATCTTCCTAATAAAGGCATCCAGTCGGGCACATGGTCTGAAATGTCGTAGACACTCTTGACTTGCGCTACTAACTGAATAAAATGCAGACGTACAGTCCTTGGTGAGTGAATAGCGTTTCTTACATCCATTCGAGATTTCCAGATGCCATATAAACCTAAGAGCATGATTAGATCATAGGGGACAGTGTCACCCGGCGCGACAGGCAGAAAACGAATTGAATGCGCGGAAATGTCTAGGTCTTTTCTAATCGTGCGCTGCAGGACATCCCAAAAAAGAAAGGCGTCCCAACAATCAATAAAAATATGCTCCACAGTTTCTGGCGCTTTGCACAACAAGCAGTTCTCTGTTTATGGAACAAAAATACCTTTTTCTTTTAACCAGACTTTGGTAGGAAGTACAGAAAAGTGCAGCTTAAAGAAAAACGTTCTGACCGCTGGCGGGACGCCCATCTTTTTAACCCGGCACAATACATCTTGGCCGGGACTGTAACTGAACACAGTTCGATAAATTGGAGTTGGAAAAAGAACGTCCACAAGGTCTCGGGAAAGCTTTTTCCTCGTAACACTTGCAAGGTATTCCCTGGAGAACCTAACTACTAAAAAGTTAAAAGTGTTTACAACTTCTTTCAGATAGCCCACTAGTCTCGTGGGTCGGTCCGCGTCTCCGACTGATGATAGAACAAATGTTGGAAGAAAGCATGCCAGTGCATCCTGAATCGTTTCACGGATCAAAGGAGTTTCTTGATCCCTCAGAAAAAGAAACCTGGATACCAACTGTCGAACGAATAAGTGCGGAAGACCAACACCGCCGTCCGATATGCGACGGAAGAGGTTTTCCCGCCGCATGAGCTCCCAGGTGGATTTCCAGATAAAAACGGCAAATATGCGATGAAACTTCTGAATGTTGCACCTTGCACAATGGAGAACCTGCAGAACGTACCAGAGTTTGGCCACGGGGAATATATTACACATGGTCGACCGTGTAAAGATCGACACATCCCGGTGTGCCCAGCTCTTTGTGCGTTTGTCGAGGTCAGTCGCCACTTCGGACCAGTAGGTCGTGCTGTTCCTGTAATGCTGCAGGAGCACTCCAAGGTAGTTACACGGTGTGCAACTCCATTCAATGTCTTCGTACTTGGCTGGCGTTGCGGCCCACGAGCCGTGCCTGAAACCCCGGCACTTTTGCCAGTTCACCTCTGCTCCAGTGGCCGCGCAAAAAATCGCGCGTAAGCGCAACAGCATGGCGGATACTTTCTTTGTCCTTGCACAAGTAAGCGATGTCGTCCGCGTAGGCCAAAACTTTGGTTTCCGCGCTCCGCAAGCTGTAACCGTTGATCTTATTACTTTGAATAATACTTTGACAAAGCGGCTCCAGGTAGAGGGCAAAGAGTAAGGGGGACAAGGGACACCTCTGCTGTACCGAAGAATTCACTGGGATGCTTTCCAACACAGTATTGTTTACTATTAAGCTTGTGTGACAGTCCGTATAGGACATCTTAACCCCCTGTGAGATTATTTTTTCAACACCAACATGTGACACAACCTTAAAAAGCACCTGATGTTGAACGCGGTCAAAAGCTTTTTCAAGGTCAACTTGAAGCATTGCCACTTGGTCTCCTTTTCTAGATACGTTTTCTAATACAGAGCGGGCTACATGCACATTGGTTTGTATGGCCCTTCCTCTAATCCCACATGTTTGATGGTCTCCAACCAGCTCCTGAATAACTGTCTGCAGCCGGTTTGCTAAAACCTTTGCGAAGATTTTATAATCAACGTTGCACTAAGTTATAGGGCGGTAGCCTTCTACGCGGCGAAGTGTGCTGGGATCTTTGCTTTTGGGAATGAGAACGGTGTGAGCTCGCAGAAAGGAAGGGGGCAACCCGTTGGTATCATATGAGTCTTGGATCACTTTTTGTAGTATTGTACAAATTGCATATTTGTGTAATTTATAAAACTCTGATATAATACCATCCGGTCCCGGCGTTTTTCCTTGAGGTAGGGCATCAACCGCGGCCTCGATTTCTGCTAAAGTGATGGTTTCCTCGAGCGTCTCAATCTGCTTTTCTGTTAGCCTGGGTAGCAATGCGATCAGTTTCGCGAGTCCTTCCATGTCTTGCGGAGCCGTTTTTAGGCAAAAAAGTGAGCGATAATGCTCAAGGAAAATGTTATATATCTCTTGTTTATCTGTGTATATTCTGCGGTTATGCTCTATTTCTAAAATTTCCTTTTTTAAAGTATGGCATTTTTCGTCTTCCAGCGCTTTTCTTGTTGGTTGCTCTCCTAGAAGAAATTTTTCAGCTCGAGCACGTACGACCGCCCCTTGATAATGCTCTTGATAAAGGCTATCAAGCTGGGCATTAACGCAAGCTATATCTTCAGATCCCTGTCCTGGGAATTTACTTTTGTACTCGTATAAAATGCGCAAGTCACTCTGAAGCTTTCTTTCCATTTTCAACTTATAAAAGCTAAGAATGCTAGATCTTTCGATCGCCAGCTGCTTAACGTCTTCTTTAAAACGCTCCCACGTCGTGTGAAAACGGCCTTTTTGGGTGGATAATTCTTGGATCAACATTCCTGTATCCGCCACAAAAACTTCGTCTTTGAGAAGCTGAGCATTAAGCTTCCATAATTTCCAATTAATTGGCTTTTCTCTTCGCGGCTTTTGCCCAATCATTGTAGCGACCATCCAGTGGTCGGAGAAAAACACTGGGTTGACAACATAAGCACTTAGTTGGTTAATGAGATCTAAGGAGCAGTAAATTCTATCTGGCCGCGCGTGTGAAGCTTGTTGAAAATGCGTGAAAAGTAAGTTCCTACCCTTCGGTTGAAAAGAAGCTACATCAATTAAGTCGCCTTCTATCACATCCAGTAATACCTGCTCGCTTTTGTCAAGGCGACTTCTAGACGGCGCTCAGTCAGCCGTGTCGCAAACCGAGTTGAAATCTCCGAGGATAACCACCCGCCTATCGCACACAGCATACGACCGAAGATGATTAAAAAATGCTACTCGTTCATTTACACAATTCGGAGCATAGACACAAATCACCCTCCACCTCGATTCTGACACTACGAAGTCACAAAGAACAAAACGACCGCAAAGGTCACTTGTGATCGCTACCTGTGACATATTTACGGATTTTTTGATGAAAAGAAAACACACCCCTCAAAGGCCTACTACATGGGTTACACAAACGTCATAAATGTACAGAAAGGACTGCAAAGCGCGCTCAACCTGCTCCTCGGTAGACAGTTTTGTTTCCTGCAGTGCCAAGATATCAATTTCTGTATGCTCGAGTAAACGCCGTAATTGGTACTATCGCTTCCTGGAATTAAGCCCTCTAACGTTTAGAGTAGCGAAGCGTAAGCCACGATCATTCTTTAAGGCAAGGGGCACTTTTGCGCAGCGCGCGGCTTTGCGTTCAGCCGCTTACTCTCATAAGTGCTGGGCGGTTCCCCGCGCTTTCGCTTGCCTTCCTTCGCCATGTTGGTGTCCATGTCAGAGGGTTCTTGGACGTCGTCGCGCTGGTCCTGTACTCTGAGGCTCGCTTGGCGGTCCTTGGGAGCTGCTGCCATCGACACCTGTACTTTACCCGACACCGAGTTTTCACCGCCGTCGCTCGGGTTGGTGTCAGGCTTCACAGACAACGCGGTGGTGCTGGCCGGTTCCCCAGGCGACTCTTCGCCGGTTGGCTTTGAGCACTCAGGACTCGGGGAAGCACCGCTGGAGCGCTCCATTAAAGGGATGTTGCCAGTCACGTCTACAACCTCCGAGATGTCCACTGAATTATCGTGATTTCCGGGTGTCCTCCCCGGAGCCTTTCAGCGCAGTGGCGTACGTTGAAAAGCAGTCGCTGCTCTCATGGCCGAAACGGTTGCATCGAGCACACTTCGGGGCACGGCACTGCCTCCAAATATGGCCACCTTCTTACACCGGAGGCAGAGCGGTGGCCTGCCTGGCACCAGAAGAAGAGACTGCACTCCGAAGACCTTGATCAGGTGAGGGAGGTCTCCGGAGGTCACCGTGTCGTGTAAGGTGAGAGATACTTCCCTGTTGAGGGTTTCCATGTTTTCCATGCCCGGGACTCGCCACTTCTCTCTCGTGCTGGTTTGTACCCGGCCGTAGGGTTCCAGGGCTTCAACGACCCGCCTGTCCTCCAGGTATGTCGGCAGCCAGAGCAGTTTCATCTTCACGTCCTTGGACTGAGGGTCAATCACAAGGCACTTCTTTCCTTTCACCTTGAGCTGCCCGGCCGCCTTCAGCTTTTCCGTGACTGCCATGCTTGTTAACGTCACCATCCTCTGATATTGGCCGAGTGACACCATGTCGTTGGAATCCACGATGTCTTTTAAGCCGTCGCGGAAGTCGACGGCTCGGTACGGTCTTCCAGAAAGGTCGGCGTGTAAAAAAAAAAAAACGGAGTTCATGCACATCTTTCCGTTGGGAAAACGGGGCAACAGAACACGATATTCATCGTTACCACTGCCCGCGGCATCGTTGGTTCCTCGGCTCGCAGGAGCCGATAACGCGCTTTTATCAGAGCGCTGCATTTTCCGTCCGCTCTTGTCGCAAGCCGGAAGCGAACCATGTCACGACACATCGTCGTGAGATGAGGTGTCATTTGGCGGGAAAGCTTTGCAGCCCATCCGCTCTGCATGCCGCCCGATAGATAGCAACTTGACACACTGTCACACGTCATTAAGACCCGAGTTATCGCCGGTAACTCCATTCCGGGAATTGCTATCGAGTGCATACGTGCTACGTGTTAATTAAGTCAGCCGCTAAAATAATCGATGAACAACGCCGAGAGCGCAGACGCAACACGTTTCACGTGCTACGAAATTGCCTAGCAATTTGCTCTGCATTTTTGTCGCTAAGTATGTCATCCATGTGCTTTGGATGCTTATTCGTTGCCTGCTAACGGGCTTGCTTCGGGTTTGTTGGGATATTTATAGCGTCTAGATTGAGTTATCACCACAAAAGGACGATCTCAAAATCGACTTCAGTGCCCCTTTAAGAAAATAACGGCAGCCGAAGTGGGCGTCGCGCTTTCTGCTGCACGAGACCGAAAATCACAAGGCAGCCTCGCGAAACGGGCTCGAAGTCATCGATACTGCCGAACTGTGTCGTTGACTCTGCAATCATGCGAAGCGTGCGTGCAGCGCGAGCCCGCGGGCGAATCGTCTTGAAAGCGAACGCCGTCATCACGCGAGGGTCGATCAACCGTACGCCGATGGCCGTCACACTCGCCACCGGCTCACCACGCCGGGCCCGCGTTTCTGCCTGCCGCCGGAGGGTGGCGCGGGCTTCACGCTCGGTCGCACGCTTTTGTGGCCTCGTTTCGATCAGTGGCGACTGCAAGTTGTGGCCAGAGACCCGTGGATTAACGGCATTTAGTCTTTACTCTAGAAAGTCGGTCATGTGTTGTTTCGAGCAAACGATCTTTTGATAGGCATTGACCTCATCGGTACACTTATTATTGGCCCATTATCATTAAAATAACCTGGAGTTTACTTTTTTCTTCTCGAAGTTGAATGTGGACGACGCGAAATATATCCGGTACAAAGGTACAGGTACGCACAGCTTGTTTAACTCCTACAAATTGGAGAAGGTTGAATCATTAAAGTTCCTGTGTGTATGGTTTCATGAACACCTGTACTGCACAATTCATGTGCCCAAGTTTTCCATAACATTCTCCAGATCAATTGGCGCAAAACACAAGTTAAGATATTTATTACCAACGTGGCTTAAGTGCCAATTATTGCACTTGTTCACTCTCATTTACTTAATCGTTTGGGGTACGACAACTAAAAATAACCTTGACAAGCTACTAGTGCTACAGAAAAAAGTGATCCAATGCATCGAGTGTTTAAGTTATAACAATCACACATCTGCTTATTTAAAAAAAAAGAAGAAAACACCGCGGTTTATTATACAACAGTTAATAACGCTCAACCTTACAAAAGTCATATTTCATTATCTCAAAACTGACACGGAGTCGTCTCATACCCGATTTTTCTGAAGAGAAACTCACTGCAACCTAAGACATCTGGATTATGCTAGAGTTCAAACACGTACGGAGCAATGGTGAACAAACATTAACACAGCAAATTCCCCAACTTCTAAACATGTATCCTCCGATTCTGGAAATAGCTGAAGGAGGAAATTCAATTGATATGTTCAAAAAAAGAATTAACTCTTATTTTTTGAAGCATGAATAATATATTGCATAAATATGTGTGAACAACCTTGTTTTTTTTTTGTTTTTTTTTTTGCTTTTATGTGTGTTGCCGATCTGAAACCTGTATGAGACTTGGGACCTTGATCAGGTGCTATTTAAGTACCTTTTGTCCCTGCCACCCCACTTTAGAATGGCTAATAAATGAAATAAAATGAACCCTCGCGAAAGGTCATTCGAAAGCGTCAATGCAACCATGCGGACCTTTCAAAATAATATGAGCAACGATCTAGCATTGACCCGTCGAACGAAAGCCATAGGAACAGAACCCTTTGTTTAATATTAATACAGTAATAGGGACTCTTAGCAAACCGTTACCGTGTTCCGCGTATCGCACTACCGGTGCCTTTGAATCATGCTTTTTAAGCGCGCCTTCGCGGTCACGGTATGACCCGGGCGAGCGTGCTTAAAAGCACGCTTCAAAGGGTCCGCTAGTGCGGCACGCGGAACACGGTAACGGTTTGCTAAAAGTCCCTATTAACAGTCGCAAGTGCGGTGCGTACGCCACCCTAGGTTTCCGCTATTAGCTGAACATGTATCTCGATGCAGGCAGATATTGGTAAACCTTAAAAGGGCACTGAAGTCATTCTTAAAAAAGGTCGATTATAATCTTATATTCTTTAAAATGTGTTAGTTCTCATATTTACCAAGTCCTATATTACAAAACCGCCTATTCCTCTCTGGGCAAGAGGAAAACATATGGACCCTTTTTTCTCGCGGACTACACTGTGTGGACCAAGGAGAGCCCTACAATACGCGCAGATACCGAATGATTTCATTAGAACTCGTTTCGAAGAGAATCTGATAGGTAGACATCAGTACACAATCAGATAAGACTCCTCTTTTTCACCGCGGGCGAAGCCATCGCTTGCAACTCGCCGACAAGCGCCCTTCGTCGACCACTTCACTCGGAAGAAAATTCTTCCCAAAAAAGGGCGTGTCGCGATCTTTGAACACGATTTTAACGAAAAAATAATCTGCGCACGATTGTGATTTCGGGTTTGTAGGGATACTTAGAGCGTCTAGATTGAGTTGTCACCACAAAAAGGACGATCTCAGAATCGACTTCAGTGCCCCTTTAAATATTTCGTGGCTTGATACTTTCCTCCCACTGAGAGCTTAATAAACGCATTATGTGTCCGCTTCGTGATTAGTTCCTCGGCGTTCTCGTCGGATAACGCCGCAATACCTTTGGCTACGGACGATGGACCGTTTTTGCACATCCCATACTTGGGAGATTTAGGAAACCGTGTTTGCACATCTGATTCTAGGGAGTTTTAGGGAACCATTCTGGCACATCCGATACTAGGGAGTTTTAGGGAACCGTTTTCGCACATTCGATACTAGGGAGGTTTAGGGAACCTTTTTTGCACATCCGATATTGGGAAATTTTAGGGAACCGTTTTTGCACATCCGATATTAGGGAGTTCTAGGGAACCGCTTTTGCACTTCCGATACTAGGGAGTTTTAGAGAACCGTATTTGCACATCCGAGATTAGAGAGTTTTAGGGAACCGTTTTTGCACATCCGATACTAGAGAGTTTTAGGGAACCGCTTTTGCACATCCGATATTAGGAAGTTTTAGGTAACCGGCTCTGCACATCCGATACTACAGGGAGTTTTAGGAATCCATTTTTGCACCTCCGATATTAGGGAGTTTTAGGGAACCGTTTTTGCACATCCGATACTAGGGAGTTTAAGGAAACCGTTTTTGCACATCCGATATTAGGGAGTTTTAGAGAACCGTTTTTGCACATCCGATACTAGGGAGTTTTAGGGAACCGTTTTTGCTCATCCGATACGGTTCGATGGACCCTTCGGTACAAACTGCGCGTGTGCTACCGCAGGAGACTCGCACGTGCTCAGTTCTTACCGGAGGGCCCATCGTACCGTATCGTATGTTCAAAAACGGTTCCCTAAAAATTTTTGATATCACACTCGGGACAGGGTGCACGTCTTGCGTTTCTGAAACTCTCTGTGCTGGAAGAAGTTTATGCTCCTGGCTAATCCTCTGAAACCCGAACGGAGACAGCTACCGTCGCCGCTCGACCCAAAAGTGAAAAAAAAAAAAAAAAAAAAAAATTGCAGCGGTGTAAATAGACTAGCTAGCGTACAGAGGTTCTGAATATGCGAGATCTTTGAACGGAAGCTGGTGGTGTCACCGAAGGGCCCTTTCTAACACGTGTCTTTCACTTTGAGTGTTACAGCATGAATTCCCAATCGTGGCTAATGCGGAACTTGCACTCGCATATTGTCGGTTCAACTTGCAGTATACATGCGTTTGAACGTGACGTCACTGCACTGTGAAAACCGTAACTCCTACTTCTAAGCCCCCGAAACAAGGGATTTTATAGGCATGACCATTCACCAGCTAGAATGTGCCACTACTCTTACTTCTCCATTCGTACTTTCTTTGCTGAGAAATCCGAATTTCGCCGGGTAAAATGTACGCAGCAGTAGGTACGCTTTGGGCAACAAAGCCACCATATAATGGCAGCTAATGTGACTTCAGCGCAAGTCGAACACGTATTGAAAATTCCAAAGAGAGACGGTAGTTTCTATATCCGCTCATGTTCACCATCTTTCATTTTAGCTTAGATCGTTTTGAGAACGACTCGTAAAAGTGACCTTCGGATCGTCTAAAATGTAAAATTTTGGCCATAACGTCGAGCAATTCATGTTAGAGACGATCTTGGTGTCGATTGAGGGAGTTTTATCCAGGCCTTCAGGAAGACCAATAGATACCGTAGTCGCCGACAGCTTTATAAAGAAACGCAGGCCGTGGCGAATAAAAGAGGCACGCCCTTTGTTTCTGAAGTTCTCAGGGGCTCAAACATAAATTTATAAACATCGCAAGCCGAGGCGCCTGCGAGGCAAATGAGAGCGCCCGAACACAGACTACCGTCGGAGTTCACTCCTGTGGAGAGCCGTCCAACGAAACGCTTCGTTCCGCTCGCTCTGTATAGTTGGCCCACGGGGGCGCGGTATACTTCAAGTTAGGATAAGTTAAGCTGTTCCTTCCAGCGAGTCGGCCTCGATGTCAAGCTTACCTGGCGGGTCTTGTGGTTGACCACCTTCTTGGACGTCGTCCATTCCTCTGAAAAATAAGCCAGTGTGAATCGGTATACAAGCCCCCGTCACCTGCCCTGTCGCACACTCCCGACAGACGCGCGCGCGAACGTGCTTGGCGGGAGTCACGCACTGGCGGGTAATTGCAATTGTATGCAATCATGCGACAACAATGTCATCGGCGTTTCCTGCTCAGGTACGTCTACCTGTCGGAGCCACGCCTCCGTGGCCCGCGCCTCAAGGACCCTTTATCACCCGGTGGCTCCGCCGATGGACACGCTGTGCTGGCGGGTTTGTCGGAAATGCGAACGCGGTGTTTTACACGCTCGCGTTAGCGTCCTCCTGATCGAGCGCGCCGGAACAGCGCCCGGCTGCGAGGATCTCGCCGACTCGTTGAGTCGGTTGACACCAAACCTTCGAGCGGATGCCGGTTCCGGACGGACTAGTAACGATGGCGATGGCGTTTTGCCCATTTCCGGTGACGTATTTTTTCGCTTTCGTATACGGTTTGATTTGTACACGGCGTCTGTATTGAAGCCGCATCCCGCGTTCTCCAGTCACCAAACTGAAGCCCAAATTTGGTGTTGCTCTTCTCGGGGAGAGAAGGAAACACCTGAGATTTGCCTCACTACGCACCTTGTATTACCATTCCCCATCAAAGAGAGATTTGTATTGCCCGGCTGCATTCCAAATATCCCCTCGCACTGGCAGTTCTCAAAAACTTCAATTGGTCACACCAAGAACAAGCCTCTTTCAAATTTTTACCGTTTCAATCGTCAATTTCTGAATGGAATTCTCTTCCTGATAACTTCGTCACGATTCAAGAATCATCTGACTTCAGAGCCGTACTTGCAGCTTTTTTAAACACATAGCAACATTTTGTTTCTTTTTGAGTGGTTTGAATTTGTCGTATTTTATTTGCCTCCCCTTATGTAAAGCCCCAAGGGCGGTTTAAAGGTATAATAAATGAAATTATTGAAATTACCCTAGGTTAGTCTGCCTCCCTTACTTTCAATGCCCTTAGCAGCTCATTCTCGCCTTCGCCAACTGCGGAGACGCCCTTTACAATAAGTGGAGCGTCAAGTGTCCAGCCGCCTTCTTCTCTCCACACACTCCCCACACTCTATTTGTATCCTGATACTGTAAACGACTAAATTTTTACGGGGACCTAATTTTCGCGAATTTCGCGAATCGCCTACAAACGCGAAAAATATGTCCCGCGAATAATTCGGGCAATATGTGAACGCGACGGAAGCTACACTCGATTCGCGAAAATTAGAACCCGCAAATAATTTCAAATTTTCTGCTTTGGCCCGATTCGCGAATATTGGAGCCCGCGAAAATTAAGTCGTTTATAGTATTTATCCCTGTACATCTTGGCTCGCAAGAATCCCATTCTGGTTTCCAACAACAATGAGCTTTCTCTAGATTTTTCTTATTCACTTTCGTTAGGAATATCTATCTTGCATTTCCAGGACATCGGCTCATGTTACCGACGTGCATTTCAGCGCATGTTGCTTCGAAGAAAAAGACATTAAGCCCAAATGTTGAGCTAAAACATGCTTTTCGCGTAAGACTCGTCGAAATATTAGGCACTGGACAAAATCAGCCTTCTGCGTTCAGTTCTTATTTCCAACTATTGTTATTAAAGTTCTGCAGATTGAAAAGCACAACAGAGAATCCGAGGCACGCACCTGGGTCGCTAGTCTCGCCAAACAAAAATATTATTTGTGCTATGGCATAGTCTGGGAAGGAGGCGAAAGATTGAAGTGAATTTCTCTTCCCTCACAAGCCTGCAGATCAGTTTATCTTCATTACGTTTTGCATTGAAGGGCCGAAAATTGCCTATCACTCCCTAGGCTCTGAACAAGAGCAGCAAGAGGCTGCGCGCGGAGGCGACCGTGGTTCGTACGTGCGACGTCGCGAAATGATCATCAGCTGCGAGTAACATGTTTGGTGGTGTCTAAAACGCACGACGGAGGCTTGGGGTAATTGCCTTCTAAAATCAACACCGTGAAAGTGGACTGTCTGCTCTCATTTCCTCCGATAAACCAGGATTTCTTCAAATACGTTCTGACGTTCCTCTCCTGCCTCGCGGCCTTTTGGATACTATCAAAATGTAGCCCGATGCGGCTGAGTCAATGCCAGCCGAATAGCGTTTTCCGCCTTGAGGCCGATTCGCACGGTGCGATTTTGCTCGCGAATAGACCTTTTGCTAAATTAACCAAGCATCAAAAAGAATGCTGGGAACGTAGGTACACTCGCTGCACGCTTTCGGCTTATCTATATTAATTATTCGAATTTCGAAGTGAGCAAGCAAAATTAAGACGCTGATGAACGCGCGTGCAAAGTGCCATTTATTTTGGATTTTTACTTCGGAAGAGTTACTGCCGCAGAATGCAGTACGCGTAGCGCGTGCAACTTCACTCGCGCATGCTCCTTGAGCTTTGGTAACATAGCAAGAAGTCTATTCGCAGCTGCGACGTCGGGCACCGCAACTTCTCCCAATTTTTTTTTCGCGTTAGCGACGTTGTGACTGCGAAATCGCATGTAAAATAGCACCATGTGAACAATGCTTCAGTCGGGTTTCACCTCCGGGCTGTAGTAACACGCAGTTGTCCCCTCCTCGTGGGGATAAAATAGTTTTCCTGTTTTTGTTTTCTTTCTATAGGCCTATTGTCGACGTCGACCAAAAGTGTCGTTTTCCAAAATTGGTCAGTTTTCCAAATGTAGGTGAACTTGGATTAGTTCTGCTTTCGGTGACCGAATACGGATAAATGTCACACTGTCAAGATTGATGGTACTGACAAAAGAGTGCCACCGTGCGGGTCTGCAAACACAATCGAGCGGTTTGATAAAACGGCCGTTGAACTTACCGTGTTTCGTGTTCGATATGGCGTCGGAATCCTGTAAAGCGAAAGAGATTTAGAGTAATAATTAGTATGCTTTATTTTTTGTCAATAATAATAGTAGCAATAATAATAATAATAATAACAATAATACTGGTCATCATCAGCACGCCAATGCAAAATCAGCGTCCTATAGACCTTTCCAAAACGGAGCGTGTGGCCGGTGCCATCTTGAGTGTCCGTGCGTATGGCGCGTGCTTTGCTCGCTTCCCGAAGTGACGAACACGCACGTGCTGGGACCCTATGTTGCGCTTTTTGGACTCCCACGGCGACTAGGGAGAAGGAAGTGACGTCAACAACGCAGCAAACGCAGATTGGATGTTGATTGGTGAGAGTCGCTGATAACGAATTTCGGCAGAAGAAAACAAAGCTCACTTTTTCTTTGTTTCCTTCTGCGGAAATTCGTCATCAGCGACTCTCACCAATCAGCATCTAATCTGCGTTTGCTGCGTTGTTGACGTCACTTCCTTCGCCCTAGTCGCCGTGGGAGTCCAAAAAGCGCAACATAGGGCCCCACGGCTGTGAAGATCGCAAGCTGGACTGTGATTTTGTAAACATTGGAAATATCTATATTTCAGCCGAACAAGAGGAGACTGCGAACGGTTAAGGCTGGTTCACACATTTGCGACTGTTGCGTTCGCATGCAACCGAAACGATCTTTACGACCAAATTACCGCCAAAAACCTTGACTGATAGATTACTTCGCGTAGCTGCCCCTTGCATCGCTCGCCATGCTGTGTACGGCGAACACTTGTCCCGGTGACTTTGCCGTTACGGTAGTTTCGGTAGCATGCGAACGCAATCAACGCAGATATGTGAACCAGCCTTCATGCTTTCTGAATTCAGGGTGATCAATGACGAGTAGCACTATATGGTGCACGTTTCATATTTTACGGCGACCAAAGCTACCAACCGTAAATAAGGGGAAATTAGACGTTGGTTGTACAGGGAAGAAGATCCAACCGTCGCGTCCCTAGAGTCTAGATTGAGGATTAAAACCACAAAACAACGACGACAACAACAACAACAACATAAATTATAAGTTCATATTTCTGACGCAACGGTCGGCTGACGTAGTCGGACGCTTCGTCAGCGGTGGGCTGCGTCTCGTGTTAAAGGCCGACGAACAAGCATAAAGAAGGAAACTCTCCTTCAATTTTTCCTTTTCATGTGAGAAAGAGCGAGACCATCCTTCTTTCTGCGAAGAGTAGCTCGGAGACCCGTTCTTGTTGAGGGGGGGGGGGGGGGGGCGGGGAGGGAAGAGGGCGAGAGTGAATAGATAGAAGGAAACTAGGAACCGGTTTTTTTGCCCGGTAGAAGATGATTCTGTAGGTCGGCCTTCAAATCATAGCAAAGTACCAATGGAACGAACACAAGTCCCTATCAAACGCTGAAGCAGCATTTTTGCTTAACCTCTGCCCCACATTTGATCGGCACAGATGACGAAACAAATCCAGTTGACATGTCAATTGCACTGGGTAAACATCGAGCGCCGTGTAAAACAAGCGGGATAAAGCGCCCCCATATCCTCCTGAGACCCCGCGTACAATTCATTGCACATTGAGGTTCTCAGTCCCAGTAATTGGGATTCCAGAAAAAACACAAGGAAGGCCGCCTGTGCATTGAAGAGTACATTCAGGCGCCGCCGTCTGGTGGCGCGTCATTCAAGTAGAGGCGCAGGCATTGTTGGAATCGAACAACAAAAATGGCGACTTTCTCGGCGAAGTCGGTCTATCGTCGACACCAAGGTAAGTAGCTTGTGGACTTTGTAAAATAGTAGCCTTTCGCTTAACCTTGCGTTTTTAGGACTCATAAAAGGTCCCTATCATCTCTGATGTGGGTGGTTGGATATCGATGGCTTTATTTTTTGCAACATTCCCGCTTTAACTTCAGTGTTCAATGTGTTGCACATGGGAACCACGTTCATTGTTGACATTCATGTTGTGCCTAAGCGTCAGATTGGCCTTCCTGTCATTATCAGGTAAAATGAACATAAACACTTCACTTTTTTGGATCCTGATGAATCCTCAGCTGCTGCTCTCCTGGAAAAGATTTCGTCAAACGGTGACGATTCTGATTTGGAGCTCCCCGACACGGAAGATGCCGTTGATGACAACCAGAACTGCGCATCCCTCGCAGGTTTGCGAGTATATTTTCTTGTATTGCATAAGCTCTTTTGAATTTATATACAGTTTTTAAGTAAAGAATGTGATATTTCTTACAGATGCAGATGGCGACGCTACCCGCTACGAGCCTGACACTGATGTCGAAACCGATATGCCATCCCAGCAGTTACCAGTCGCTCGAGAAAAATGGTTGTTGAAAGAGGACTACTGGTCTCTCCTGCCCAATCTTCCACAGCCATCACCTCCTACAGCAGATGAAAGGGAAGGTTGGCAAGCAAACGACCATTTCACCAGGTACATCAATGACCACGCTCTTGAGCCCTTGCACGAAATGACAGAAGTAACCTTCCTTCAACGCACTGGACGATCACTCAATTCTTTTCCCGGGGAAATGAAAGTGCTTCTTGGTGCAACACTGCTCATGTGCTGCCTGGGGTACCTTCGAGTGAGACTTTACCGGAGTCAAGAAACCAGCGTTCCTGCGATTGTCGATAGAATCACAAGAAACCGCTACTTTCAGTTGCGATCCAGCCTGAAGGTCGTAAACGATCTTGCAGTAACCGACGAAGGAAAAAAGGTCGACCTACTGTGGAAGGTCCGCCCACTGCTTGATATCATCAGAATGGCTTGTCTGAGTCTGCCGCGCCTCCCAAACGTGTGCACTGATGAACAGATAATTCCATTTACAGGCCACTGCTCCATCAAGCGATTTGTACCTGTCAAGCCTAATCCCACTGCCCTCAAGAACTTTGTTCTGGCTAGCCCCGAAGGGCTGATCCTAGACTTCGACATATTTCCGGGAAAGGTAGCCTTGGGCAAGACTAAAAGCACGGCATCGGTGCTTCAGTAGTTTTGAAGCTGACCGAAAGCTTGTCTGAAGGAACGTCTTTGTTTTTCGACCGTTACTTCACGAGCATTCCCCTTCTTGAATCGTTAGCTGAAAAGAAAATGAGAGGCGCTTGAACTATCATGAATTCGAGGCTGGCGAAGTCACTGAAATTTTAAAGTGACCAAAACGTGCGTGCCTAAGGACGCGGCGCCCTTTCGCAGTGTGTGGGGACTTCGTCAAATATTGCGATCGCGAAGTGGTATGGTAACAAGCCGATCATGTTGGCATCCACCCATGTTGGCATACAACCAACTGAGGAATGGACACGCTTCTCAAAGAAAGACAGAAAGCAAATCAAAGTCACTAGACCAGCAATTGTTGCTCAGTACAACACTTTCATGAGAGGTGTCGACTTGAGTGACAGAATGTAAAGTTTCGATCCAACGACAACGCGGACAAGGAAATAAACTGTTCGGACCATCATCTTCATGATCGATGTAGGAGTTGTCAACTCCTGGCTCCTCAACAAAGCGGACCAATTTAAACTACACACTCCAAGAAAGAAGGTCATGCAACTGTTGGACTTCAAGTTTCAGCTGTCGCACTACCTCCTACCTGCAGAGAAAACAAAAGCCCTCTGTGTTGACGAGTGTGTCACATGGCAAGTTCGAAAGCCTGCAGTAGTGCCCCTGCCATCACCGTCGGTACGCTGCTTAGCTGCTTCCCACATTCCTGAACTCGTTGACCAGAAATCTGCCAGCAAGTGCAGAAATCCTGGTTGTTCGCAGAGAACAAAGTTTCGTTGCTGCACCTGCCAGGTATTTTTGTGCCTGACGGTCGCTCGAAACTGTTTCAAGAACTCTCACTAGAAGTAAGCTATACTACCATAGTCGAGGAACCCGCATTCGTGCAATTGACGAGAGAAACATGTTAATTTATGCTTCACGGGAAACGTTTTGAGGCAGTCTTTTTTATCATGTACCCACGTTTTTTATATCAACTTAGTCCTGGTATGCTATCTGTTGCACATTTATCACAAGTGTGATAAAAAGTTATAACGCGCGTGAAAATGTGTGGGCCATGTACTCAACAGAGTTCAGTAAAAACATTTGGTTCCAAAATATTTTTTTCTGGGGTCTCAGGAGGCTACATAGTCCCATCTCGTCATCAATAAACGAAGCGAGGTTGGTGAAGCCTCGATTAATTGCGGCATCGTTACATGCTGTAAATAAGATATTTAGCCAGCGCAGTTCGACACTGTTGATCTGGCCGTCCTTCAATGTATAGATCACGCAGCACCGATTATAACGACTGCACATGCTGCTACGACGATCGGGCACATGTACCCAAGTGGGCAGAGACGGATATTAAACCGAGAAATGATCCTCGGGCTCGGCGGGGCGGTTTTTCGCTCTACGTGCTCCGAGCTGTGGTACGCTAACACTCACGACTACCGATATATTTTTTTTTTGGTCTCTGACACCTGGTATAGAGCGCGAACGCAACGTCCTAACACTGTGCATGCCAACTCAATCAACTCCAAAATCCATAGTTTGCCTCACTTCACTCCGCACGAGGAATCATACGACAACACAATACTCCAGTCGCAAAGTACACAAAAACAATACAATCTGCGTTTACATGGAAGTGACAGTATAGCCACATCGAATTGAGAGGGAATCAATCACATGTACGCGCCCAGTCCCTCTGCTTCGTCCTCTTCTGACCAATCACAATCGTCGTATCTCGATTCGATGCGCTACGGTCGCATCCGTGTATCCACGGCTACAGATGCACTCGTGCCATATAACGAAGCAGACACGCCCATTTTTGATCTATATGCCAGCCCGACAGTAACAAACCAATCTTGCAAAGGTAGTCGTGCCTCGAGTGCGCTTCTTATTGGTTAACGTGGATGATCCGATGGAGCTAATCGGGCAGCGCCAAAAATGTATCGTCATGGGGCTCGTCGTCTTTGTGCGTTTAAGGTTACTGCTCTAAACCAATCACTCAAGCTGCGTTCGAGTTAACGTGCCCGTCGTACGTGGCTGTTCAGCATTTCCACACGTATAGTGAGAGACTCCCATAAGCGACCAATACCCACGAATAAAGTATAAGCAATGAGATTGTGCTTCCCAAACGGAAAGTAATCGTATGCACGCGTTTCGTGAAGTACAATGACTTTTTTTCGGGGGTTTGTTAGAGATAGAGAACATTTTAAAAATAAGGAACTGCGTCATTACAGTAACTGAAGCAATGTTCGCCGGTTTCTGGCCTGTTGAGGCCCGGCAGTTGATCGACCTATAAGACCAGAAAACCCCACTCTCTTAAGCCACCATTTTAACAGGTAGTGTTAAGGTATGCAATTCAGAAGGAAAATACGTTTTCACTGATTGATGTACACATTGTTTCAACTCGCATCGAGACACCCTGCTGTAAAATGTGACTTAACGTTATCTTTGTCTTCTTTTTTATATACAAAAGTAATTAGTTGTAAGTCTAGAGAACGGCAGGTTAGTCTACCCCAAGGGGTCGTTCTCTGTATACGAAAAATGTATCTAGTGCAGTACGACTGCCAGCCTGGTATCTTTAACGAGCACCACCTCGTAGTTTTACGTGACGCGCGCCGGCCGGATGCTCATCCAGATGAAAACGGATAGGGACGGATATTCTGCCCAGCATCCTTAGGTTTTGCAGGGCGGGCTTTCACTTTACGTGCTCCGAGATGCCCGGCCCTAACATCGGGCATGTGAGCAACACACGAGGCTTATAGTCTTATAAACAATTACCTTTTCTTAACAAACAAAAACTTTTTGTAAAAAAAACAAAAAAAAAAACATTGCGATTATATCTAAGACTAGACATGCCGCAACGACCAAAGGGTCGTTGCGGCATGTCTTACCCTGTGCCATCTTGCTACATTACCCTTTTTCTATTTAACGTAGCTAACTAGCTTGCAGTGTAGTATTTGTGTTTAGTGTTCTACTTTTTGTTTTATTTCCACTCCCTTGTATAATGCCCGACGGGCCCCCAGGGATAATAAATGATGATGATGATGATGATGATGATTTAGCCAAAACGTGAGCACCGTACCGGCGTGCAGTCGTGTATCACTACTGCGTGGTGCACGTTAAAGACTCCAGGCTAGCAGTTGGACTGCACTAAGTAAATTTATCGTCTACTCCTGAGACACCAGACACTCATTAAAGTTGATTAACTTCCGACTCTATAAACATACACACAACACAATTATTATTAACTTATATGTGGAGACTTCGCGCAAACATTACGCATAAACGTGATGACCCTTTATTAATACTGAAAATATAATGGGTCAGGCCCTGCTTCACGTCCGGATCGTTCAGGTAGGTTTGCTGGAACTTTCAGAGCTTTTGATTATAGCCGCAAATAACGTACTATTCTATTTTATCTCCCTGTCAGTGTCAAACACTGACGGTACTCGGAACTTTCGCAATATCTCTTACGTTCGTAGTCTGCTCTGGCGTGTAAGTTAGCCTTGTTGAGTGCACTTCTCCCCGCACTCTTGTGTACTGCAGTGAAGCGACAATCGCGAAGTGAGCAACGCGATTTCGCTTACCTTTTTTCGCTGCAGCGCACCCGTGTGCTAAAGGGAAAGCATTCCCCCAGAGCGGGACTTTAAACAAGCAGTGTCGGGTTTATATATATAAAAGAAAAGGAACTTGGGTAGCGTTAATTCAAGAGCTCTTAGCTGCACTAAAATTTCATGAATAAAACTGCGGCTATAACATATAAGAGCAGCCAAATTTGGGCGTTATCTTTTTCTAAATTCTAGATTTTGCAATGGTACTCCCGAGGAAATTTATATGAACTGCTCTATGAGTTCAATTTTTATTGTTTGTCATCTTTATAAGGAGTTTATACGTTCGAAGCAGAGTCAATGTAATAAAGGAAAACTAATTTAGTTCAAGCAGTGGAAGAGAGCTTGGGAATAACCTTACCGAATTTGGCTCAATTGTTTAAGAAGGCCCTCTACCTCTTTGAAGAAGGCATACTTATCGTTAACATGCCAATCTTTGTTATCATGTTCCACATACAAAAATGCCATTTCTGTTTATAAAACGTTTTTTTAAAACCTGAATTAAGGATATCAGCTTTAGAACTTGAATGAAATATCAATTTATGTGTCCAAGAGTATTCAAGCATTATTTCAGTGGACTATACTATTACATTTAAATTTTACTTCATACGTAAAACAACCTTTTACAGCAGTCCATACCGTCCTTCGTCAGTCAGCATCTTGTTGCAATGCTTAGTGCCTCTATGTGCAATTAAACATCTGAAGCGTAAGCGAAATGGATTGAACGCACTTTAAACTGACCGCATAAATCGGTTTCTTAACTTATCGCTCTGGGATCACTAAAAAGGTGCCTGAAGTTGGTGGAAGCTTTAGCTAAACTTGTGGAAAAATTGGCTCATCTGAGTAAATAAAAAAAAAAATAAAAAAATCAGAGACTATGTTTTTCCTATATTTTGCATGTACACTAAATAAATAATATCTGTGATTCTGGCGCTTATTTGGGCCAAATAAAGTAAATAATAAATAAGCAAATTCTTTTTTTTTTTCATTTCACAAATTTTTTAATTGTAGTAAACGCCAGAGTAGCCCACAACGATGTTCTGATGATTTTGAGATAAAAGGCTTAGCGATAATTTTTTCATAAACAAAACCATTTTCTATTTTTTTTTTTTTTTTACTCTGAAGGTTTTATGTATTCACACTCTCAATTAATGAAGGTACCAGCTTCGAGCACCTTTGTAGTAAACCCCAGCGTGTTGAGTTAACAAACCGTTTTATGCGGTCAGTTTAAAGTGTCTTCAATCCATTTCGTTCACGCTGTATGAGTGTGAGGGAATGAAGCCCGCCGTGCAGTTGAAGCTAACAAAATATTGTACAGAAGTGTGAATGTAGAGCCGGCATGCTTTTTAGTTGAATAGGCCAACACGCGAGTCTTAAGCTATAATGTTCGCAGTGGTATGAATCAAGAATAAATGTGTGCATGTACCCCAAACGTGCTTTTTGCTGCTCAGTAACGAACTTTAGGCTGTACCAAAAGGTGCTGCAAAATTACTTTGGCCAATCACATCACTGCGAACGTTTTTTGAACTACGAGGGTGATTCAAATGATTCAAATCATCCAAAAGAAAACTTTAAAAATATATAATGAGGCAAATGAGGAAATAAAGAAAACTTATCCATATGTAATTTTTTGACGCAGTTCCCATGACGTGCAATGCGTGTATCCTACCGCTTCGGAAGAGCATATGGATATCTCGTGAGAATAATTTTTTGGGTTGTATTTGTAGCCAGTCCAGCACCGCGATTTTTCCCTCTTGATCGCTGCGGAAATGCTTGCCTCCCATCGCGACGAACCACCCCTATGACGCCATTCCTTTCCCAATGTTTCTGTTTCATGTTGTTGACAGTGCACCCAGGTTTCAGCTTTTCCGACAATTATTTCCAGAAATCTATCATTCATGACCTGGAAATGACGCGACGGTTCCTCGTAGGCTTTGACGCGACGGTCTCTTACTTCAGCAGTCAACTGACGTGGCAACCATTTCGCGAGAAGCTATAATCGTAAAAAAATTGGGGTGTGTGCATGTCTATATACAGGCTACAACTTAGTCAGCCTCAACGGGCGACGAGTGTCCCAGCTGTAGATGAGAAATTTAGCCAGTGCGGTACAACCGCTATTCTTGTGTCTTTAACGTGCATCACGCAGTAGTGATACACGACCGCACGCCGGTACGATGTTCATCCAGATCGAAGCGGGCAGAGGTGGGGTTGAATCTGGGATCCGGAAGTAAAAAAAAAGAAAAAGGCTTTGCTTCCATGGAAACGAAGCCACCGGTGTTCAAACAATAGGGCACCCTATTGTTTGAAGACCGGTGGCCTCGCTGCTTTTCCATAGGAGTGTAGCCTTTGTCTTTTTTTTCTTTTTTTCTCAGGTAAGTTCACTCATTGCATATGATGATGATGATGATGGTTTGCGGCTGTTTCCTTTTGAATCGGGCGGTCCCGTAGAGTTTGGGACCTAGCCAGTGGGGATTCGGTTATCCCCGTTGGTGAACTAGCACCCACCACTTCTCTAATCTTCTTTTCATGGCTTCCACCTGCTCACGCCACCCTCCGTTGGTTCTCGGTGTAGCATCGGTGTTGTTGTTGCCGTTAGTCCCACCCGCAGAGTCTGCCACTGAGCTGGAAGCAGACCCAAAGCCGAGTGCTTCTGCCAGTGCGAGCTCCAGGGTTGCCTGTCCACACTCCGCCGGTTGAACTGGTTGCAGACAGGTGCACGACAGCACAAGGTGTTCAATTGTCTCATCCGCCTGACCACACACACGGCATGCTGTAGATTCCATCGTCTGGTCGAAGCGACGGCGATACATCTGCGTTCGCAGCCCTCCTGCGCGTGACTCAAAGAGGAGCCGGCTGCCCAGGCTGTTGTCGTATAGCCTAGTCTCTGCCGAAATTTTGTGCTTATATCGATGGTACATATATAGCGTCGACTTGGACTTCGCCGTTTCTGCCCACCGAGCTGCCTCCTCCTCTCTCACCCTGTTTCGAATCTCCATTTCCCACTTCCTGTCTGATGTAATAGTTACAGGGGTTGAAAAGAAGCCGTATTTCTTCTCTAACTGATAGAGCCGCTTCCTCCAGCCAGTCTGCATTCCCGTGAGATATGTGTAGACGAAGAGTCTCTTGGCCCAGGCCGCGGTTCATGAGACGAAGACGACTGTCGTAGGTTATCTTACTGGTCGCCTCCCTGGCCTCAAACGACGACCACCCAAGATCTCCCTGGACAGCTTCGGTGGCCACTATTCCGTGACAGCCCAGAGCCTGCCTCCCGACCTCTCGTTGGCGACGTTCTATTACTTCCCGCACTGTGCCAGGGACACAAAGAACCGCGTTGGCGAAGGTTAGTCCAGGCACCACAACCGCCTTCCAGAGTTCGCGAGTCACCAGAAAACGATTGCAACTCCAAAGATTTGCGTTTTCGGAGTATATTCGTACCTCGCACGGCTGCCTGTCGGAGGTGGGTATAATGATCGGACAAGTACTCCGGCTTGTTGGTCAGTACAACTACCAGGTATTTGTACGACTCCTGTACCTGTGCTTGCTCGCCGTTCAGCACCAGACTGTTTAATTTAGCCTCATCGGACCCGGCTAATTGAAGGAGTGCCGAATTTCTGGCGTTGAACCGAAGGCCCAACGTAGCCGCCTCCGTCTCACATATACATATTAGACGCTGCAGGTCCTCCACCGTCTCCGCCGTCAATACAATATCGTCCGCATAGGTGAGGCCCGGCAGCATCCACTTCACCTCTGCGCCTCCTTCCATGTGTGTCAGGGAAAAACCCACCTCCGACTCGATCAGGCGTTCCTCCAACCCTGACATATACAGAATATAAAGAAGCGGGGAGAATGGGCATCCCTGTCGGAGACCCCTCGTCACTGTGACTTGCTCTGAGTCGACTCCCTTCAGTTGTGTCATTACTGTATTGCGTGAGTATAGGCGCCGTATGACAGCTAGCCACCGATGAGGAAGGTGGAGCTCCTCCAAACGTCGCACGAGTTGAGCGTGCGGCACATTGTCATATGCTTTTGCGACATCTAGAATGCAGCATAGCAGTCTTCTTTCCTGTTTTCCGGTAATTTCAATACACTGCGTGAGAGTGAACAGGTTGTCTTCCAACCTTCGACCCCTCCGAAATCCGCCCTGAAGTTCGGTGAGCAGTTCGTTCTCTTCAGCCCATGCTGCCATATGTTCCTTGATAATGTGTGCGAAGGTGCGGTATACCGTAGAGGTCACGGTCAGGGGCCGATAATCCTTGAGGAACTGTTTGTCGCCCCCTCTTTTCGGGATCAGAACCACGCGGCCGACCCTCCAGTCTTGGGGCACAGGTTCCTCTCCCCATAAGATTGCTCCAAAAATATCCGCCAGCTGCTCCACTGCATCTTTTTCCCAAGGACTTGAGAACGCTCGCCGGGACCCCGTCCAATCCCTGGGAGGTAGCCCCTTTCAAGCGTGCCAATACACGCACAACCATCACTCGGCCGATGTCCCCCACTTGGTTGGAGTCCGATTGATCCGGGGCAAGTCGGCCTTCTTGTGGTGTGGACACCTCCTCAGGAGCAAATGTCTCCGTCAGGTACTTGGTGAGGTGGGTTCCAAGGTCTTCTAGCGGATTCCCCGTGCTCTCGCCAATTATGGTAACATCTTGGTCCTTTCCCTCCAGCGATCCAAGGTACTTCCAGAACTTTCTCGCTGCGTCCCTTCCGCTAGATCTAATATCTCGGACGGTCTCCAGATCCGCTGTTCTCATCTTCTCTTGGGCTAGTCGTTTAGCATAGCACTTGCAGTTGTGGTACATGGTCCATCTTCTAGCAACCTCACTCCCAGATTCAGTTCGGAGCGATTGTCGATGTTCCTGTTGGCTTTCTGTCTAGCCAGTATAGCTTCTTTAACCTCTGTGTCCCACCACCTCTTCCTCACTCTCCGTCCACTGGGCTGCCTGGGTGCATGTTGCTTGATGATACGCTTGGGCTCTGTGATGTACTGTCTGTAACCGGACGCTTGTATCCTTATGTTGGTTCTTTCAAATTTCTTCGTGACCCTTTCCACCTCCTTCTGAGCCAGATGTGTTCGTCTCTTGTACTGAGGACAAGTTTTCGCCTTTGTCCATGTGTTTTTACTGAAGTCCAGTCGCAGGCAATTGTGGTCGCTGCCGACGCTGTGCTCGCCTTCCTCATCAATGTAAACACCAACTTGGCTCTTACCAAGGCGCGAAGACACCAACGCGTAATCTATGCAGGTTCTGCTTCCTCTGGCATACCACGTGTATTGACCCTTGCATGATGCCCGTAAGTTAACTAGTTCAAGTTGAAACTCGTTCGCTAGATTCAGTAGCCGACGCCCGTTAGCATCTTCCCATCTGTAAAGTTCATGGAGATGGCCGTTAAAGTCCCCCATGATTAAGACATTCCTGCCTTTCTCCAGTGCCTTAATATCTTTGGAGACACACGCCATAGTAGCTTCGTTCTCTTCGTCGCGCGCACTCCCCACCGAGAGATAGACAATACACACAGACACTTGGGTTTGCAGCAACTCTCCCTCCACCCAGATGTGATCTCTGCACTCGTCGAGCGTCCTGAGCCACACTGTCGTGTCCCGCCATAAAACCCCAACACCACCACCTCTTCGTTAACCCTCTTGGCGGTTGCACCCAGCCCAGTGCCAACCCGGGCGCACCGGGGGCTCCTCTAAGTCTCTAAGGTGCGTTTCGGCCACCCCAAAGATGGCCATTCCTTCAGACTCCAATTGGTTGAAGAGTTCCTCCCACTTTTGCTCCCGTAGTGCTCCTTGCAGGTTGAGAAACCCTACTGTCACTGTCATGCTCCTGTGATGCTTCTTCCGTTTCCTCCTCGCAGCTCCACGTTTCAGTACGCCTTTGTTGGAGCCGCGCTGCCGCTCTACTACTTCATGGGTTCATGAACCCCGATGCCCAGCTGCTGGCGCACCGTCTCCGCTACCAGGTCGCTGAGCCACAAAGGAGGCATTGCTGGAGGGCTCATGTGCATAGTGTGTCGGACATTTTATAAAAAAAATGCACCACCTGTGGGCAACGCTGCACAAAATCGTAGCGCGATCGGTTAAGCAGCAGATTTTTGCGGTTGATTTAAAGAGCCTGGCCGCTGTTTGAGACAGCCTGTAGAGCGAAAACGAAGTCCGCCCGAACAGGCGGGCTTCGTTGCGGCTGCGTTTACTTGGATGCGACGCGTCGAATCGAGAGCGGAGCATTCACGCTCGTCCAGTCCCTCTGCTTTTTCTACCCAGTTACAGTCGTCACATCTCGATTCAATGCGTGATGGCCGAATTCGTGCATCTGTGGCTAATGAGAAATATTGGGAAACTTCCGACTTCTCTTATAGGTCAAACTGCAATCGAGGTCGAGGGAGGTCGATCTGTAATAGTATTGAGCACAGTTTTCAAGCGAATCGCGCTTACCCGGACTCTCCGCCTTGTCAGCCGCTGCTCCTAGCACTCCGGTGAAAAGCGGTGAAACTCGACTCGAGCAGGCTGGTGGGAGGCGGTAAAAGTTTGACGCGAGCGGCACCGCGGTACATTTATCTACGGTCTGCACACATGTGGCAGGCGTGATAATCGAGTGATCTCATTGGGAGTAAAATGGCCCCGGTTCCGTCTTATCACAGTAACCGCAACCTCACTATTTTTTTGCAATCCTTTAGATCGCAGCTCTTATTCGCCCGTTTCCGGCTTGAGCGGCGTCGCCGTCGGCGTAACCGCGCGCATTGCATTTTGAGAAAAGGCAAGCTCACGTAACCGCGCGTTGCATTATGAAAAAAAAAAAAAATAGCGGAAACATTTTTTCGTGAAATTTAGAGGGGAATTTTAGCCGCTAAATTTATCGAAAAAAATTTCCCCGCTAAATTTAGCGGAAAAACTTCCCTGCCAGATTTAGAGGAAAGGTTTCTCCGGTACATTTAGCGGAAAAATTTTCCCACTAAATTTAGCGGAAAATTTTGCGAAAATTTACCGCTAAATGCGAGGGGAGCAGAATAGGAAGAGAGGAGGGTACGTAAGGGGAGGAGGGGCATACCCTCCCCTCTTCCTCCTCAAGAGCTGCGCTCTATAATTTGGCATTACAGAGAATTGTAAACGTCTTTCAGTTTTTTCTCTCGTGACTTTCAGCACCTAACATTGTCACATCGTCTGGACATCCACACTATACTTTGTTCCACTTCTAAGTGAAAACGTAGCCGACGCTACGAGTTAACGAGACCAATCGAAGCTGCGTCAAAAACGTAACGTCATGGTGTTCGCTATGATTCTGTGCGCGTTCAATCGTCGCTAAATCAATCATGTACGAAGAAGTTCAAGTGACTTGTGCTTTTAGCGTGTTTGTTCGGTGTTGTATGTGTTCGTTCCTTCGACTGAGGTCGGACATATGATGGAACAAAGCATAGTTCCCGATTGAAACATATTAGTGGGAAAATACAGTACACGTTCAACAATGTTAACGGGCATGTTGTTTTACTACAGCAACGTTCCAACGGCTGATGTTCATTGTTTGCCTGTAATCGAATTAGACAGTTTTGGAAGTTTGATACCTCAAACTCGTGTTCGAAGCAAAAAAAAAAAAAAAAATCCGGCGCACAAAACCGGTAATTAATACATTAAAAAAAAAAAAAAAACGTGTTAGTGGGACATTGCTTGTACCAACAATGTAATGCTTTTTCCTTTTTTTATATATAACACCGGCGATGTTTTGGAACACCGACACAGCAGGCGACAGGAGCAGACACCTTCCGAGCATGGAGCTGTTACCATGTACGCTAGATGTTCAACTGGCGCCAGTGTGTACCCGACTTCCGGGATGCAAATCGAAGCAGACAGCAACCAGCCCACCTTTGCGGTGTCCCTGCGCATTCCTATAGCGACAGAAATTGAGGTAGAGGGTGAGATGAGATCGGGCGGGGATTCCAGAGCGCCGAGCTCTGGCTGGAATGATCAGTGGGTAGGTGCAAGGATCTACTCACTACTTGAACGCGTTCGAACGCGAACGCCGAATGCCGGCTTTCAACGTTCCAATCTGTCCGAATTGTGACTAGAGGAAAAGAAAGATAGAATTGCATCTAATCATTCCAACCAGAGCGCGCTGTTCTGATGCCCCCTCGCACTCTGGTCTCCTCTATGTTTCTACCCGCATATGGAAACGCGCGAGCACTTTGTCTCTTCGCCGGAGGATAACAGGGACTACCATTGTCATTTCGGGCCGTAGCGAATAGAATGTACCTTTATTAACATTGTATAAGTGTTTGCTTGATTTACAGTATTTTCCTTCAACAGTGAACGATCTTCGCGATATTTCTGGCTCGGACGTGCGTTCCACAGCTGACGTGTAAGGACAAGCGACGAATATAGACCCGTTGCTCTCGGGCAGGGGGCGTGAGCGCGTCTGCAAGACGCGACCATGTTATGCTGGCAGCACAATCCAGGCGGCGCTGTAACGTTCGATTTTGCACGTGCAACGTTCGAATGCAAGCATCTGTCAGCATCTGTAGACGCGCGATAACAAAACGTCTAAAAAAAGAAAAACTAAAATAAAAAAAAAAAAGAATTGTGCAGCTCGCGGACTCAGCGTCCCATTCAGCTTTATTATTTTATGGCGTTCTTTAATCGCTTTCGTGAGCCCGTATGTTTCATTTTACGTGATAGTGAAGCTGAAGCTACTTGCAAAAACATGTTCCCCTGAACGATGCTTGCACTGCACGAGCGCGCGTGCTTGGAAAAGACAATGCAAGATCGGAGCTCGCTCTTGTAGCCTCTGCTACGCTGGCGCGGCGGTTAGAATGGAACGGAGTATAAAAAACTCTAGTGGGGAAGCGTAATGACGCACGTTCGAAACGCGAGCCAAATATTCTATTTTGCTCGCCTGGAGGGCTGCTCAAAACTTGAGAGCTACGGGCCTATAAGCAAAGTAACAATCCAAAGAGATGTAGAGTGTGTTCAAGGTGCGCCAGCATTCTAGTGACGATAATATGTTGCCAATGTGGCAGCCCCGTCAATATACACGAACTCATCTCTGTTACGTCACGGCGCGGTGGTGGCGCGTCGGTCGCACTTCCGGTCTGGGGCTGTGGGCAGAAGTCCCCATGCCAGACGTGTGTTCCTGCGTTGTTTTGAAAGGAACCAGACAAAAACCTGCCTTCTCGTCAAAACGCCGGAACTGGGGCCGTACCAAAAGTGTGGAGAAAAGTTTGAAGGTCAGTTTTCACGTGCTCGGTTCGTCCGAGAATCTGGATATGTGCCGTGAAAAGGGAAAAGCAGACGCCGTCGGACTACGATTGCTAAGACGGGAAGCACTTTGGATTGAATTCACGGATGCTTGTGGTCATCAGATTTATTTGTTTTCTTCCAACATGAACGCCGGAAAACCGTCAAGTTGTGCGAACCACGTGCGGACTACGTTCAGTGTGTCTTCAATCTCAAACGGCGGCCGGATCGTTCGAACTGTCGTCTGCTGTTTCAAACGTTTCCGCTTGTCGTCTGCTCTCACGACGCCGGCCCGTAGACCAATTGTTGGCCCGGTACTTGCGATAAGAAGTAAGTGCAGGCCTCAAAAGACTAAGGTTTGAAGGTTGGTAAGCAGGCTGGATGTAAACAGTAGATACAAGGAGATGTTGCTCATTGTTACCAGTGGCCATCACCGAGTTGTTATGCCTAATTCACTTGGTCCGATTCTGCTTGCGATTTTCAGTATCAACGTCGACCATCTCAGCTACGGTTCACGCTTTTGCAGCCCGAGCGGCGTCGCGACTGAAAATTGCGAACGAAATCTCATCATGCGAATCGGGCTGTAGCGTACATACTGCCGCGTCCACGCGGAATGAATCGCCACATGTCACATTATTCACGCGAAGTTTTGCGGTGTAACGAGCCTCGGTAATTTCGGTGACGCCGCTCAAGTAGTCAGACATCGCCAAGAAGACGTAGAATCACCGATTCGAACGCAAAAAAGGGCAGGGGGACTCACACGGACGCCGACAACATCGCGTTCCAATGGTTTGTTTATGGGCGACGGCGAGCTTTTTGCCCACACCCCCATCGCGCATGCGCGGCGCCGGTGGCGTCCGCTAGGGGCACTACGGTTTGTTTGTAAACATGAGTTGGTGTATAGAAAAATAACCCCAATCGTGCAACTTTGCGAGCTGTTAAAAACACCAAAAACGTAAAGAGTAAGTGGGTGACAAAGGGCTTTTCTTTTATTGTTTCATGTGGCGACCAGTTTTGACGATACCTGATTTCTAAATTCTCCCTATTAAAAAAAAAAAAAAATCGAACGTGCGGATATTGTTTTGAACGCTAGAACAAGCACCTTGGCACATAGGCATGAGCAGGCAGAATAACGCGAAACTGCTTTATTGCCCATCGGACAATAAGTGCTCCCTTTCACTTTATTGTGATCGTCTATACCACCCGGCCTAAGAGCCGCACACGAAACCACGAAACTTCTAAGAGCCGGGAAGGGGGGGGGGGGGGGCAATTTTAATTTTTGTTTAGAGTCTGACTGTACGTATGAGTGCACAAGGCTGTACGGCAGTACTGCCTTGTGCACTCTTAAGTAATGAAGTAATACGTAATAAAGTAGCCAAACCGCGAGCCGTACTTTATTCTGCCTGAAATCCCGTCTTTTTTTCCTGGGGAAACGCATAAACGGGGCAGGGGGCAGGGGGGAGGAAGGGGGGGGGGGGGGGGTCCGCTTACGAGGGATCCGCGAGCCGCACTTGGACCAGCGAAGAGCCGCATGCGGCTCGGGAGCCGCGGTTTGGCCACCCCTGGTCTATACGACCGGTGGGTTACTGATCAGTGTTAATGCGTAGTTTTGGCCGTCTCTCTTGATTTTCTTGATGCCCTTCGTTCGTTTGGCAGGTAACTCTCCCCCGCAGAAAAATGTACCGACGCCGTATTCGCGCAAACAGTGTCCAACAATGCGCATGAATGCACGAGTGAAGCTATTTTAACACCTTGCTTAATGCCACGAATTTTAACGAAGGACATTGTTGTACCAGTGTTCTAATTTGCATTATGGAGAAACATTCAACTATTTTTTTTACGTTAGATCTATGCGTGATATTTCCTTTTATAATTAAGCTGAAAGAAATAATGTACCCGTCTTTTTCCAATAGGAATGCATTAGCGGCAGTTCATTTGCGACTTCGCTGTCTGGTACAATTTGCAACAGCACACCGTCAGCTGAACATCTAGCGTACATTATAATACCTCTAATGCTTCCGAGCTGCTGAGGATGCTGCTGTCGTCGTGCCCGTCGCTTCTCCTGCAAGAACGACGGTCGCTTTCCGCAATACTAGAAGGGAACCGCGACCCTAGTAAACGCGGCAATGCCACAAGACTTTCGCGACTGCCGCTTTGCGCGTATTCGCATCGAGTTTCAGCGTGCCCGTCGCTTGAGACGAGTCAGGTACCCACTAAGGATGACGTAATACGTCGTCTTCTTTAAGCTGGTGTTGGTAGACTCCCGGTGGATTGGGCGTTAGCATAGAGAAAGGGAGGCTCACGTTGAGTGTGGCCGGGTCCGAGATGAACCTGCGCGTGACCATCTTGCCCGCATCCGGAGTCCGGTGGCCATGTCCGCCGCTGCTGTCACTGCGCTCGGAGGGCATCGCGCTCACGCCGCCCGCGGCTCCTGAAAAGAATCAAAGAACGGGGCTCGGACACTGAGCCCTCGGAGGGAACGCAGGCAACGCGGAACTCTCTCTACTGCACAACTAAATGCGATACCTCCGGGCGCGCTCTAATAATGACGCAGGTGAGCTGGTGAACAATCAAAATTAAAAATTGAAACCCTCTAGACAAGAAAACAAATATCACCAAATATTAGGGCAAGGAACCAAATGAAAACCTTTGGGGTGATGGTGTGTATCTCGTGTTTGTTTCCTTATCTTCAGGTTTTTAATTTGTAATTATGCGCTGTAATAACTATACTTTGTTTCACCTTAAGGCAGGGCGCAGCCCGACGTTAGGAGCCGATGAGCCCAATCAACCCGCGCCAAAAACGCAACGTCGCGTCTCTTGTTTTAGAGCGCAGCTCTTAGGCGCCCGTTTCCGGCTTGAGTGGCGTCGGCGTCGCCGTTGGTGTCGGCGTAACCACGCGGTGCATTATGGGCAAATTTCCCGCTAAATCTAGCGGAAAAATTTCCCCGCTAAAATCCAGCGGAAATATTTCCCCGCTAAATGCAGCAGAAAAATTTCTCTGGGGGGTCACGTGATCCCCCTCCCCAAGGTCACGTGACCCCCCGAGGTCATGTGACACGCCCCAGGTTGCGTGACCCCCCTCCCCGAGGTCACGTGACCTCAGGGGCGGGGTTCACGTGAGCCCACCAAGGTGACAGGATTTCGGGGGGGGGGGTCACGTGACCCCTCCCCCAGGTCACGTGACCCGCCCCCCCCGACGTCACGTGACCCCCCCCCCCCGAGAACACGTCACCCTCAATACCCTTCCCCCCTCCTCCTCACGAGCTGCGCTCTGATTCGGCGTTACAGGGAGCGCAGCTCTTAGGGGCCCGTTTCCGGCTTGAGCGGCGTCGGCGTCGCCGTCGGCGTCGGCGTAACCGCGCGGTGCATCATGGGAAATGTCCCATAATGCACCGCGCGAGCCCCCCACCGGGGTCACGTGACCTCATGGGGGGGCACGTGACCCCCCTGAAGTCACGTGACCCCGGTGCATCATGGGAAATGTCCCATAATGCACCGCGCGAGCCCCCCACCGGGGTCACGTGACCTCGTGGGGGGCACGTGACCCCCCCGAGGTCACGTGCCCGCATCGTCGTCATCATCACTGATGACGTCATCATCACTGATGACGTCACCGGCATCCACATCGTCATCGTCATCATCACTGATGACGTCACCGGCATCCACATCGTCATCGTCATCATCACTGATGACGTCACCGGCATCCGCATCGTCATCGTCATCATCACTGATGACGTTACCGACATCCGCATCGTCATCGTCATCATCACTGATGACGTCATCAGTGACGTCACTGATGTCACCGGCATCCACATCGTCATCGTCACTGATGACGTCACCGGCATCCGCATCGTCATCATCACTGATGACGTCACCGGCATCCGCATCGTCATCATCACTGATGACGTTACCGACATCCGCATCGTCATCGTCATCATCACTGATGACGTCATCAGTGACGTCACTGATGACGTCACCGAGATTCGCATCGTCATCGTCATCATCACTGGTGAAGTCATCAGTGACGTCACTAATGACGTCATCGGTACCCGCATCGTCATCGTCACTGATGACGTCATCAGTTACGTCAGTGATGACATCATCGGCATTGGGGGTCACGTGACCCCCAAGGTCACGTGACCCCCCAAGGTCACGTGACCCCCCCCCTGGTTAGTTTAACCCCCCCCCAGTGCCCTTCCCTCCTCCTCCTCAAGAGCTGCGCTCTAATTCGGCGTTACAGGGAGTTGTAAGCAGCTTTCATTTTTTAGAGCGCAGCTCTTAGGCGCCCGTTTCCGGCTTGAGCGGCGTCGCCGTCGCCGTCGCCGTTGGCGTCGCCGTCGGCGTGACCGCGCGATGCATTATGGGTAAATTTCCCCGCTAAATCTAGCGGAAAATTTCCCCGCTAAATCTAGCGGAAAATTTCCCCGCTAAATCTAGCGGAAAAAATTTCCCCGCTAAATTTAGCGGAAAAATTTCCCCGCTAAATCTAGCGGAAACAATTTCCCCGCTAAATCTGGCGGAAAATATTTCCCCGCTAAATCTAGCGGAAAAAATTTCCCCGCTAAATCTAGCGGAAACATTTACCCGTTAAATCTAGCGGAAAAAAATTCTCCGCTTAATCTAGCGGAAAAAATTTCCCCGCTAAATCTAGCGGAAAACATTTCCCTGCTAGATCTAGCGGAAAAATTTCCCCGTCAAATCTAGCGGAAAAAATTTCCCCGCTAAATCTAGCGGAAAACTTTCCCCGCTAAATCTAGCGGAAAAAATTTCCCCGCTAAATCTAGCGGAAAAAATTTCCCCGCTAAATCTAGCGGAAAACTTTCCCCGCTATATCTAGCGGAAAAAATTTCCCCGCTAAATCTAGCGGAAAAATTTCCCCGCTAAACCTAGCGGAAAAAATTTCCCCGCTAAACCTAGCGGAAAAAAGTTCCCCGCTAAATCTAGCGGAAAACTTTCCCCGCTAAATCTAGCGGAAAAACTTTCCCCGGTAAATCTAGCGGAAAAATTTTGAAATATTGAAATTTTCAATATTTCAATATTTCAATATTTCCCGAGTCACGTGACACCCCGAGGTCACGTGACCCCCTCCCGAGGTCACGTGAGCTCTGAGGGGGCACGTGTTTGCCCCCACGTGACCCCACCAAGGTCACGTGCCCTCGGGGGGGGGGGTCACGTGACCCCCCCCCCCCCCGAGAACACGTGGCCCCCAGTACCCTCCCCTCCTCCTCCTCAAGAGCTGCGCTCCAATTCGGCGTTACAGGGAGTGGTAAACGACTTTCACTTTTTTTTAGTACGATGTTTTGATCGGCTACAGAAATCAAGGGCAAAAGGCGCGCCGTGGCCTTTAATTTTTGTGTGTGCGTGTGCGCTTTTTGTCCTTTGACCGCGCTCCCTCTTGTGGTAAAACGGAGCTTGGGTAGAGTTTACGGCCCTGACGACACAAAAAGTTAGAGTTCCAAATAAAAAATATGTATAAAACAATCTTGTTCTTTTTTTTCCCCATATAAACTGCGCATCGTATAGAGTTCGAACTTCGTGTGAACGTGACAACAACCGTGGTGAAAAGGTGCGGAGGCTTGAGCATGAGACGTTTTCTTGGATCAAAGGACAAGAAAAACAAATTGCTCTCGCGAGGTTCATCTATGCTTCGTCTATTCTTAGCATGGGCTATTGTTACGTGCATGCTCAAAGCGCGAGCTTTCCGCTCTTGATGAAGCCTCGGGGGCTGCATGAGCGCTCGTGCAACGAGTGCTGCTGTCAAGGGAGTCAAAGGTACCCGCTCGTGCTTGCACAGCCTTCGCAGTTAGTTGATGCTAAGGTGAGACGAAGTATAGGCCCAATATCCCTCAAACGTAGAAATGGTTATAATTCACGGAGCATAAGAACAACTCCCACTGAATTAACCACACTAGTCAAAACTTCAAAAGGAACCACTCATTTCAGTGTGAATTGTCTTTTTCTGCGCTGTGAATTATAAGTATGAAATGAATAGCCAACTCGTCCAATCCTCCATCTCAAGAAATGGTATTGTTGGAGCCTGTGGCGTTTATTTTAATGAACCTATCATATAAGTAAGAAAGAAAGTCATTCTTTTTTTTGTTAAGTTCCTTTCACTATACTTCCTTTCAGCTTAAGTCCAGACGCAGCAGACGCTACGAGGAAAGGGGACCAATCAAGCAGCCCCAAAAGCGCAAGTCACTAGGCCTTTTCTGTTTATGATTGGTTCAAAGTCGGGGGCCATCGAAGGCACACACAGAATACTAAAAATAGACAAAAACATGATACTCATGTTTTGTGGCTTCTAAAAAACTACAAATACGTTGATTGAAATAAAAAGTTGCACAGCCACGTGACTTCCGGTAACTTTCTCGTCCCCTATATTTCTTCTCCTTCCACAGTCCAGTTTCGGTTTCGGTTTCTAGCAGTTGCCTTTTTTTACCTTATTAAAAATATACGTGACGCTGTAGCAAAATGTTGATTGGGTAGTCTTCTGACACCATACTAAATCACCTGGGAAAACATTAAAAAAAGTGGGCGGGGGGGGGGGGGGGGGGGGGGTAGTGTCAGTGTCTCTTTAAGCATTCGGCAGTGATCGCCGCGTACACGGGTTTGAACGTATTGAACAGGGGGGCTGCGTAAGTAATCGGGCTAAACTCGGAGCCGATCACAAGCTTTGCAGAAAAAGCACCAGTGTTGCTTGATGAACGTTTGAAAAATGGGCTTCCTTCCTAGTAATGTTAGGTGTGGCACCCCGTATTGAAAAAAAGGAAAAAATTTTGTCACGGATTTGACGAAAAAAAAAAGTTTATTGGTTAACAATTTGAAGGCACTGCAGCTAGCTCTCCACCATACCTGAAAGATTCTTCCCACTCTTCCGAAATTTACATTACATCATGCAATTATATATCGGTTTAATAGCAATGGCCTTACAGACGTGGACAAAGCCAACGAAGCCAGAGGTGCGTGCGGCCTCGGTCTACGTGCTCGCGTGATGGCGTCGACGAGAAGAGCCATTCTAAGCGGCTATACTGGTAGCGAGATTAGCGGCCATCAACATCCGGCTCCCAACCTTGCCGTTCCGGGCAGGGGGTGGGCTATTGTTATTGAGAGTCATTCAGTCTACCCTGGGTTCGCCGCATTCAGTCAGCTCTGCGCACACCTTTGGACAACTTGCGTTGTCTCGGAAGCTGTGCTGAAGCTAATACGTCGTTTCACCTCACGAAGTCAGAGCACAATCAACGCTGCAAGCCGATGGGGCTGATAAAGCAGGGTCAAAAGAGGAACTTCGTGGCGTTCGTCGCTTTTCTGTACGTGTTCTATCATTGGCTACACCAATCAAGTACAGCGAATGCACGTTACTTGCATGTTGAAACGATGTATAGTTGTTCGAACGTGTTGGCTTAACGTAATTACACTAGCCTCGATTGAATCAGCTAACCATGCATTCTTTCGGAAAAAGGAAAAGAATGTCAACCAGCAGCGGCCCGGTGCTGTCAAGGATTGCAAGGTCGGATAGCCGGGTGTTGATAGACGCTAATCCCACAATCTCGCAACATGTTTACGTATTACCAATAGGTCAAGCGCTAGCGCTCAGTGTAGAGTTGGGGGGACATTTTTTTTTAAACAGAAACTAAGTTCGTCCAACGACAGCGAATACAAAATAGGTCCTGGCCAAGATGGGACGGACCAACGTCGGCCTGCGTAATCCTTCTTATGCGCCGAGAAATTCGGGGAGAGGAGGAGACCACAGCGCGCGAGGACGTCAGAATGCCGTGCTCTGATTGGAATGGTTAGTGGGTAAATCTCAGGCTAGCTGCCTCTGTCTCCACTGCATTCGTTGAACGCGTTCGAATTCGTGAGCCAAATGCTGAACGCCGCCAAATTCCAGACGCTGGAGTTCCGCGTTGTAAATCGCTCGACGAGCGCAGTGGAGACAAAGGCCTTAGGCCTACCAACTAATCATTCTAATCAGAGCTCGGCGTTTCCGCGTCCTGTAATCTCCTCCTCTCCCTCAGTTTCTCGGGCTTTTCATCTCAGTAGTTACCTGGCCTATGGATAGGGGGCGTTGAAGTACCTGTAGCCACGGGCTTGTTTCCATCTGGTTGGTTTCGGTTTCAGCGCGGTCGCAGCTCTGGTGGTGTGTTTTTATTTTCGCTTAATTTTGTGATACGAATATGTTATTTATACTTGTGGCACACAACCAATGGGACAGTGATACAGCCACTGTAAGAGAGAACTACGTAGTGGTTTCGCGTAAAAAAATAGGACTATTTTTACGCACACCTCATCATGGATCTGGCCATGTTCGTCGTTAATATCGGCCATAGTGAAAGAGCAGGTCGACAACCTTGATGGACAATGTGCTGAATTGGGAAAAACAGATGAACTCGCAAGTTTACTGCTCAATGTCTTATTTTCGCGGACACCAAATATTTGATAATTTAGCAGGCTCGAAAAGGCTTCATAATGACACAGATAATCTAGGAATCAAGTGATATTGTCTAGGCTTGTTTACTTTGAGGGAATTGCAGACTAGAAAATATTGCCGCGCGTGCAGCTGGCCAAGCAGGCAGCGCGCGCGTGGCCTAACGGTTATCGCGCTTGCTTCCCACGCTGAAAGCCAGGGTTCGATTCCTGGCCGCGGAGACGCATTTTTGTTGACACTGTAATGTAAGGTTCTGGTGAATTCGAGAACCGTCTTGCTGATTCGAGGTTAGAATGTTCCACGCGCGAAACTTCTACGCCGAACGATCCAGAAACCCGCGAGGGCACATAGGGATTCCGCAAGGCGAGCGGAGTCAGTCTCGGTATTCGGCGAGGAGGTTAATCAGCTGCCGTCGTTTCGGGTCCGGAAGCTTAGGGTCGATGTCGAGTTGCGCTGGCGACGTACCGTCTTGCTGAGGTGGCGAGAATTCATCAGTTATGGCGGCGATTTCGGCGGAGTTTCGGAGATCCTCGACGTGGCCAACGGCTGCACCTTTTGTGAGGTGTTTCGACAGGGGCCCTGGACAGGCAGTCAGCGTCGCTGTGCTTGTGTCCTGACTTGTAAACCACAGTCATGTTGAACTCTTTTAGCCGGAGGCTCCATCGAGCGAGGCGTCCTGACGGGTCCTTGAGGTTCGCAAGCCAGCAGAGCGAGTGGTGGTCCGTGACTACGCGGAACGGGCTTCCGTACAAGTACGGACGAAACTTCGTGATTGCCCAGACGACCGCAAGGCATTCTTTCTCAGTCGTGGAGTAATTTCTCTCTGCCTTGGACAGTGTCCGACTTGCGTAGGCGATGACTCGTTCGGTGCCTTCTTGTACTTGAACTAGTAACGCGCCAAGTCCTGCGTTACTTGCGTCAGTGTGAATCTCGGTGTCCGCATCCTGATCGAAATGTCCAAGAACCGGAGGCGCCTGGAGTCGTCGCTTCAGTTCGTCGAATGCCGGCGCAAGAGAGCTGACCTCCAGCAAACGCCGAGCATTACTTTATTGACAATTGTAGACAAATCTTTATTTACTTGGACTGATGCGCTTTTTATATTTCGGCATCGAAATCTGCTGAAAGTAAATCCCTACCCGGCATTGAGAACAACGTTGTACAAGTAATTTCCACACAGACGTTTTTTTTTTTTTTTGTTTCTTTTTCCCGTTACATTGGGCTTTAGGCGCTCTCAATTTGTCTGTGACAGTCTATTTCACACGGGAAGTTCCAACTTTTTGTGAAAATTAATTTCTTTAATTAAATTTTAATATCCTAAAAAATAATTAAAGCACATGAATGATCGTGGACGTGTGACCGAGTTGTAGGTGTAGCTCCTTTGAATCTATAAATAAACCGATGCAGCGAATGTTTTTGTCGCAAACACGATAAACATCTAACGCATTTAGGTGTAATATTGTAAAGAAACAAATCATCTTATGTTTTGGTTACCACTACTCCGAGCATGAGGAAAATACAAGTTAAAGATTCGTCGGCTACCTTACATATTCTCTCTCTCTCTCTTTATATATATATATATATAAATATAAACATCTAGAGAGATCTATTTATATAGAGAGGTCTATATATATATATATATATATATATATATATATATATAAATATAGAACAGCATTTGGGAACAAAAGACGGCACTCGAGAGAAATATGCTCAACACAATATTAGCCCTTAAAGGAGTTAGCCGAGGAGGTTGCCAAAAAAAAGATCAATGAAACGTTTCGGGCCTGGTAGGCTCTTCGTCAGTCAAGTGAGAAGACTGACGAAGAGCCTACCAGGCCCGAAACGTTTCATTGATCTCTTTTTTGGCAACCTCCTCGGCTAACTCCTTTAAGGGCTAATATTTTGTTGAGTATATATATATATATATATATATATATATATATATATATATATATATATATATATATATATATATATATATATATATATATATATATATATATATAAATATATATATATATATATATATATATATATATATATATATATATATATATATATATATAATCAAAAGTAACTGTTTTTGGATTTCTCATGAGGGCGAAGCACTATGTTTTCAGGAAGCACACATAGTGACTTCACACGATGATTATTCCTGAGCAAACGTAACTTATGTAAGTAGGTGACCTTTCAACCCTCGTGCTGGCCCAGAGTCGCCTACATACACAATCTGCGTCAGTACTGATTCATGTGCCCCTCTAACCTCCTCAGATGTATCCGGCCCACCAACGGTGAAAATAGTCAAAACATGCCGTAAAATTAACTGCAGAAGTTATGCACAGCAAATATAAACAACAGACGACATTTCACAGTGTAATACAAAAAAAAAGGCATGAAACGCGATCAGAAAAACACGAATACAATGGCTTCGCCAAGGCGCAGAGGGAAGAGCGGACCGACGAGTTGAAGCGCCACCGCGTGGCGGCCGAGTCATGTTATTTCAAAATGGCAACGCCCGTGCGACGGAGTGTGAAAATGTCTATAATCGCACATTTATGCAAACATTGAATTAAATTAAGTGCTCTATTATATATTTATTTTCTCCTTTTCGTTGTGGAATACAACACGTGCAGGAAAAACAAAATGTGTCCGGAATTGTGTGTTGTTTTATTGATCACCCATATTTGATGAATTATTGTTGGTGTGGATTGGCCACACAGGCTCCGATTATAAATCCTCCGTGGCACCTCAAACTCGAGCAAAATGAATCATTTACAAGTTGCGTAACTGGCGTAATAGGCAGTCCACAATGACCTTTTTGTTTTGTATCAAAGTGTTGTAGAAGATAGCTACTGTTTTTTTTTTTTCTGGCCGAAATGTGTTCGCTAGGTATCATTTTGTTTTTCTGGGTTTGCTCAAAAACTTGCGTGCGAAATCTTTAGCAGACACCCCAGCCCGTTTTGATTTGGATGAGCATGCGGTCGTGTAACAAGCTCCGTGATGCGTGTTGAAGTCCTCGGGCCAGCAGTGGTACGGCACTGGCTAAATTCCTCATCTACGGCAGAGACGCCCTTAGCTCATTGGGGCCCACTAACTTCTTGAAGTATGTACATACACGCAATGTAATTAATTCCCTAACGTGTGACGAGATTATCTGGTGTCATAGTCGCAACTTCAGCCACCGAATAACTAGACATGGGCAAAAAGAAAAGCATTTGAAGCGAGCGTATCCTAATGGTGTGTGTTGTTGCGCGGAATCATATAATATAACCTTTATAATTCAAAACCGACTTGCCATATTGCTTTCCGGGTGGAACCAGCTGAACATAGGAAGGAAGTGTATAAGAAAAGACAGCCGACCGCTGGACTACCAAGTATTTTATTCTCTTCTACTAACGTTGCTTATTTTCTTCAACTGTTTTCCATTAATCTTTTTGTCCTCCCCTTCCTCCTATATCTACTGAGCAAGAGAATTAGCGACATTCAAAAGGAAGGGGCCAACAATGATTAATGAAGGGAAAGCAAAATTAAAGGAAAAACGATAGTGGAAAAAGAGGATTCAATAAAATAGTTGGTAGTTCAGCGGTCGGTTGTCTTTTCTGATATTCTTCCTTTCTATGTTCAGCTTTACAGCTTCTCATTGTCGAACCGTTATGTTCGTTTCATGCTCATCCCCCACTTTCTTGGACCTTCCTCTCTCGGCGCTTCTCTGCTTAATGCACTAAAATAAGAATTTTATCGGAATAACAACAAGCGATGCAATGTTCCTCGGGAATATTTTAGATGACGGCTCTACAAAGCTATTGGCGTTGATTCCTATAGGCCGCATTCACAAAATGATAAATTTCTATATATTTTTTTTTCACAAAAGATTGTAATGTACCCGAGGACTATAATGGCCTGGGTATCTTAGAACGCAAATAATTTAGAATTTTGATATTTCCTTCAAAATGTTTTATTCCAGGGAATGCATCGGAAAGTTGGCCATCACCGAACTTTCACGGCACGTCTAGCGTGACAGCAGCGGAAACGACCCTAAGCTTGCCTGACCTTTGCCGTCCGAGATAAGTATCCCGACTTTGTTTCTTTCGTACGATATGTCATAAGGCTGCGCTACGTCATTATCTATTAACGCAACCATTTTACGTCTCATTGTGTGTCGATCATCAAAATACAGCAGGCATACCCCACTGTCGGACATCAGGCAATTGCTAAGCTAGAATTGCCTTTCCGCAGCCTTCCTCGGCACCGTTTGTGATTATGTGTTTTTTTTTTTTATGTTCTGTCGTTGTGATTTTTTTTTTTGTTTACCTGCCGTATGTGCCTTATTTCATATGCACAGGCCCGAAAGACGTCGGAACTATTCGGGAGATGTGTGTCTGTGTGTGTGTGTGGGGGGGGGGGGGGGGGGGGGGATAGCGGCGGAAAGGGGAAGGGAGGGGAGAAAGATTTTTTTCCCCCTTCCCCATATTGTTTATTTGAAATCACCCTGCTCGCTTTCTTTTGACGCTATACCTTCGTGGCGAATGCCCGCCGAGAAGAATAAGCTCGAGGGACTCGCGACACGTGTCGGCACGTGTGTACCGTTCGGATCTCCCCTCGGCCGCGACGTGACTTAAGGACTTCGGTCTAAGACAAAGGAATGCCAACAAAGAACTCTTGCGAAAAGGCCTGCCGTCGACGGCCCCAGCAGCCCTCCAAATCGAGGCCATGCTAATGAAGCCGCACTCGCCTTCCCGCACGCCCAGCCACGGCCGCCCTCTCCCCGGTTTCCAGCAGCTGCACAACGGACCCTTCACCAGCGGTCCGACCGAGATTCACGGGCACGTCACGATACGCCCCGAGAAAGTTGTCTGGCCGAAACCGAGTGAGAAGAAACCTCGAAGATAGTCGCAGCTGGTAGGAAGGACTTGGAAACTGAACCTTCCGGAATCATACTAAGGAGGGGACAGACAATGTCTCAATAGGGAAACGTAAGAGTTGAAGAAAAATCGGAGACCGTTTCTAATTATGGGGCTACGGTGGTTGTAGACAAAAGATAGGGAGCGTAAAATGTCTCCTCAATAGGAAAAGTTTACAGTCGTAGAAAAAGGAAAGAGGTAACGATGTCTGTCCCCTATCGTATGGTAAACTAGGGTCAACTTCGACCAGCACTTCTGCATACTAAGTGCGTCTTTTGGAATCCTCAGAGTGGCAGCCGATGTTTTGCTAGAAAACTGGGCGTCCTTAGGGTCATGGAGGAGTTAAGTATCTTGAGACAAAGTCGGAATTCAGTCTCGAGCTGAACAAACGTAGTAACGTTGTCCCCTAGCTCTAAAGAGCCGACGCGTTATTTTGTAACTGCGAGCAAACCTTTGCAGCACCGCTTCAATATCGAAACGGTCTGTTGTGGCCAGTTTTGTTGTGACTAGAACGGCTATGAGGAAATATGCTATTCAGCAATCCGCTTAATGAGGAGAAGGACATGGAAGAGAATAACTATTCTAAGAGCTCTGCTGTAGACTATATAAGATACGTTAAAAGGAGTGCCTGATTACCGGCTAGTTGACCGCACAAAACATGGCGTCTCACAAACACGCCTGTTATGAATGAAGAACTGCCGGCAATAAGTTCTGGTGATCATTTGATTTGAGAAGTGCGTATTACCCGAAGCATACACGAAACAGGAATGCACACTTCATGGTTTGCCACCCGTACAACCCAAGGCATAGAAGATTTTATTTTCGTGAAGCATACACGTTCTGTGAACGCCCTTGGAGCGACTCCACTGAGCGTCCGCTGTGCGCGCGCAACGTTGCACCCACAAAGGCTGAATTTCATAGAGCGAGTATGCTGCGAACGAATGACAAATTTTGACCGGCGGCGGTCGCTCCACGTGTGGCTTAACAACAGACGTTGTTGCGGCAGGCGCAAAGCGAACGTGCCGCCGAGTGAAGTCCACACAACTTAAATAATGCATTTATTTGAACAGCCTCCACTTCCTCCATGGAACATCACCACTCTAGCATGGCACAAGCTCAGCAATTGGCCCCGAGCCTGGAACCCAGCGTCCTTTGACGCACTGATTAGGCGCGAGAACCAGCCGGAGGCTAACACAGATTTTTTTTTTTTTTTTCCCGTTTGTGCCTACGCTTGTTTTCACTGTGATGACGTAAAGTTTTAGTGCAGGGGCTTGGAATATTATAACTTATGTTGGCCAAGTTCGCTGGTTGTTCGCTGTATATTTGTTCTCTAAATTATTGTCATTATACGTTGGCGGAGCCTACAGCGATCGCCTGCATCCGCCAGGCGTCTTGAAATCGACGCGTTCGGAAGACGTCGGCGCACGGACGGCAAAGCGTGAAATCGTTTCGACGGGACCCGGGTGAACCTCGCTAATCGCAGACCCAGTTCTCCGAGTCACGCGCGTGCTTACCCTGCTCAAAGGTGCGGCCGGCCAATGGGATATCGACGAAGCCCGGGTCTCGCCACACGGGCGTGGCGACACACTGGCAGGGAGAGTTTTTGTCCACGGCAGCGCGTTACCAACCGGCCACGAGGCAAAATAATTCGAAAGAGAAACCCAGCTGAGCCCCGAGAGGAACGATCTCCGATACGATGATGCCGGGAGGTCGAGGACAAAGGAATGAGCGGTGTGGCGCGCAGTCCACAACGTTATGCAACCTAAACGTTCCGAACTTCACTGAGGGAAGAGGTGCGCCTCCCGTGTGCGAGAGCCATGAGCCTTTAGTCGTGTAGATGTGCTCGTTGGGAACGAGACGGCAAGGAAGTATTGCCGATCCGACCTATACTCTGCTCAATACTCAAATCTCTCGACACTCGAAGTACCCTAATAAAGCTACCATACCAAAGATACACTATAAGGGCACGCTGTAATCACGATATTGTATACTCAAGATGCTCTACTCAAGATACTTTAGCAAAGGTGTTCTATGCGCAAAATACCCCATACTCAAAATACTATACTCGAGATACTCTATAATCAAGATGCTCTACTCAAGATACTTTGGCTAAGGTTTACTTTATGTGAATTACATTTATTAATATTTTCTTGTATCAAAAATCGTGAATACATTTCCCTAACATTGAAAGAATTTTTCGCCGGAAGCCATTTTTTCGAGCGCGTTGTATATACCCCGGAGCATTTGTCTGCTAGTATTTTCGGTAATGTGCCTCCGTGCGCGCGGATTGCTAATAAAAAAGTGAGACAAAGAAAGGAAACTTGATGACTAAACTTTTCTGCAGACGTGGATGTAAACCGTCACAAGTCACGAAATCGCTATTTTTTCTAACTTAGTAATTAATCCAATACTTTTTATGTGTATCTTGTAACCTAATTAGAAAACTTCCTGGGCGACGGACTATCAATATTTACTCGACACGTTTCAAATAATGGCTTGTTGATTTTCTAAAGCGAAGTTGACTTAAGTGCCCGCGTTTCTAACTTTCTATCATCCCTCTACGAGAAGACACAAATTAGAAAAAGGAGAAGTGCGGTGGTTCGCGCATCTAAAGGCTGGTTCAGACATCTGCGTTTCATTGTGATCGACCGTATCCAATAGAAAATAAAGATGGTGATGATGACGATGATGATCACGACCTCTTATGACTGTTGGCGTCATCTACCGTGTAGCCGTGGAATACATCGATCCGCTCTATGTATAACTATAGCTTGAAGGTTTCTTAGTATTTCAGAGATGAAATCTACGCACCATCTACGAGAAATCATCACCTATAACATTGTCAGAATTATTTAGAGCCTACGGCGAAAGAATGACGCGTACAAGGTGAGGACACGCAGGTGCAGATTAAAAGTGTTCCAGAGCTTCTTCATAGATGGCGCCTGTGTGGTCGTCGTAAATAGTCACGTGCCAACAGAACACACTTGATCGCACTCAAACGCGCATGCGTGAAGTCTTAGTAGCGCGGCAACACTGTGAGTCCTTCACAGAAGTGCTGCTCTGTTTTAGCGTGGTTTCGTAAACGGGGAATGCTTTGCGGAGCGCAAGTTTGTCTGCTTCTTGCACAGGGGTCTTGAGGATGCCAGAACGCCAAGCTCTTACTGGCTGATTAAAAAAAAAAGGGGGTAGATTCAAAGGCATATAGCGTTGAGGTCTACTCACTATCCTTTCAATCAAAGCCAATCAACTCGCCGTCGGTCTGACATCACCGCAACTCGTGTGCAACAAGCAGACAAATTTGCTCTCCGCATAGTCCTAGCGGATTACTCAGAGCATCGGAGCGCGTCACGTGATTACGTACCGTCGGGGTGCACTTTTCCTGCAAAGAGTTGTCACATGGTTTCTCTCCTTCTCTCTGACTCACGGGAGCCGCAACGTTCGCTCTTTGCTTCTTCTTTATTGCTGTTGAAGATACTGCCGTTAACCTCTCGAAGGTCAAGGTATGGTGTAGACAGAACAACAACAAAAAAAGTCAGCAAAGTAAATAAATACACATAAACATCCAGTAAAACGAGTAGGCAGTTTAGTCTTTGGAGTCCATACTAATGAAGAAAAGTTCACCAATTGCACTAGAAAATGTAGGAGAAGAGACAATACCGTTAGTATTGCGTCTTTCAGATGGATGCATCCGAGTTAGGTTCGCCTGCACTTATATGTGACAGGGGCAACCCGCAGAGTAACACTGTGGGGACGCTCGTTCCACTCGCGAACTGTAGGCGAAAAAAAAATGAATACTTTATAACGTCTTTCCTGCAACGAAACTCATTAATTAGTTTCTTATGCTTTTGACTTGTGTCACGGCTCACGTTACTGAAGAAAGTCGTCAAACTTTAAACAAATTTTGTTGTGAATTATGCTATGTAAAAATTTAAGCGCTTTACTTTCCTTCCACACGACAACTCAGGCAGTCGAGACACGCTGTACAGCGGTGAAATATGTAATTTTTTTTTGTCATAGGAAATTATAAATATACCTACAAAATTATTTTTGAGCCCCATCGAACTCGTCTGTAAACGATTGTGAACGAGGATTCTAAAAGATGTCAACACATTCTAGTAAAGGACATATTAGAGATTTACACGCCGTTAGCTTCGTTTCGGGGGTGTGGTGTATCAGAATCCTTTGCAGCGATCACAATTTTCAAGGCGCTTGGACCATAACCTACCCAGTGTGAAAATTCTAGCTTAAGTTATAGGCAATTAGAACATTTAGATATAGTGCCATTTATTGACTACTCTAAAGCATTAGAGTTCATAGCGTAGGGGGAAAAAGCAGTACATTTTCTGCGTTACTGTAATTTGCTCGCATTGGGTTCAAGTCCATTTGTCACTTTTGAAACCACAAACACCGAGGGAAAATCAATCGAAAATCGAAACAGAGGGAAAATAAATTAACTGGAAACACGACAGCATGGAGTTCAGTTCCCGTGATTTCCAGCACGGCCTGTTGGAGCTTGCCACTTTGGTTTGTCCTCGCGACTAGAAGTCGACAAGCACATAGACTGCTTCGAGCGCTGAGTTAAAATGTGAGGCAGAGTAATGATACATGAACTGCCGCGTGGGGCTAGTTGAAGAGAAGTAAAAGATTACCTTGCATGGGTTTGCCGCATGCCGTCCGTCCCCTCTTCAAGTGAAGCCGCAGCTTTTGTTTCTCGCAGAGACTCAAACCAAAATAAACTGTTCTTGGTCATTCTCACAAAACTCAATAGCACATAATATGTTGTCCGCGCATTGTGCGGTCGTTATGGTTACGCGGAGCTTTGGGTGGTTTTCAATACGTTGCAAACATGACACACTCATGTGCTCACCGGTCTTATCAGAATCACTGAGACAAGTTTGAATTTATTCAGAAAGGGAGGGTGTGAGGAGTACGCTTTATGATATTTTTCCCCGGGTTCTACAAGTACTTTACTAGGGAATATGCTTTACTCCGCGCAAATTCCATGGCATTGGCGCCGACGGTTCTTCCGTAGTTGGAACGCATGGACGCGCACACTCACGGAGTTTTTACAGTGATGTTCTACGCCTGCTGGGCTATTCTTTGATGCGTTCTTATTAGCGTTACTAGATTAGTTCAGTTACGGAAATGCCCTAAGATGCTGCTTCTACAAGCATTAAACCCCCCCCCCCCCCCCCCTCTCTTCCCCTACGGCTCGCCTCCCGTCTTTCGACGCGCCACCGTTTTGATGGCGGTCGCCATGGTAACTGCAGTGTATTTCTTGGAATACATATGTCTTGCACAACGTTACTAGAATACTCATTTGGGAAAATGCCATAGGAGCCTGCTTTGAAAAAGAGGTTCCGGTCCGTACTTGAGAACCAAACTAAACTTAATCCCCGCCATTTCTCCCGCAGCTGCCACTCCGTGAACTGCACGGCTGCACATATCGGTTCAGGTCGAGTCGCGCAACAGCCGGTGGCGCCATCTCGCGGGGCCATCTGGCAGTAGCTATATAAAGCAACTTTTATGTTCTGACTCGTCGATAAAGGGTGGCGCCGTTACCGTCCCTAGTTTGGTCTTGGTGGACGCCAGCGGTCCGGATTTCAACGGTGAGTTTCCCAACTGAGTGTTTATGTAACGTTGGTTTTGAAGTACAGCGTGGCGCCTTTACGTACTCTCCAGAACACAGTTTAGAAACGAAAATCTAGATGGCGCTTCAAACGAGCTACGCTTAAAGTCCCTCGATGTTGGGACGTTAGCTACGCTTAGCTACGCTTCGTCATTCGGGAGCCAGCTGCTGCGCGAGCCGACGGTCCTTTGTTCAAGCAGGCTCCCGTGAACCATAGTTAATCCTTCGCTTTACCCTCTCTTTTATCCCCCCTTCTGGTGCCGAGAAAATGCTTCGAGCTGCGGATCGCCCGGTCCGGGTTTCGACTTCCAACTGAGCCGCTTGGTAAATCTCGCTTGTTACAATTAATTACACCTAATTATAAGTGCGTATGTTTAACCACGACTAAGAATGCCTTCGCTTTGGATGACTAGGCATTGTATACTCTGGGCTGTGTACGCTCGATGTTGCCTTAGCCTGTCTGTGATGCTTTTTTGTCACCCTCGAGTGTGACGCAATTCGCACCCTTATATTTTGTGGCAAGAAGACGAGGTATCAACTCTTTCTGTCTGTTTGGCGATCCAGTCGGTAAAAACGCCAGCATAGGAAAGTCCAAATTAAAAATCATAAAAAAATCCCACAAAGAACTTTGTCGAAGCAAAACTCCGTCAAGCTGCATGTTTATACGAACTTGAAAAGGAATCTTTGCGAATGCAACAAGTATGACAGCCGCAGCGGCACGGTCGGAAGGATTAAAACGACGACCAGCCCAGCTAGGAGCCGAGGGTTAGATCATCAAAATAAGCTGAGTCCCGGGACACTAAAGCATCCATGGGAACGACGAAGCCGACGCGGTTGTGCGGCGGCAGCGGCATGCATTTCCACCCAGCCCAGACTCAACCACGGCGTTTTCGACGAAGAAAATCGAGTGGTGTTATCCGCCATGGTGATTTAATCGTTAAAAAATGCTTACGACATTTCTGAAGCTGTCGCAGGATTTCATCGTAACCTAGGCAAAAGTCACGATAATTTCGCTTTGTGAATACGGATTTGGTTTTAGGGTTTGTCGTACGCACGTATTTTGTCGTCAGATTGTTTAGCGAGTCTGGCTTCATGACTGCTACAGGAAAGCCACAAGTCAAAGTTAGCTTTGCGCGTTTTTTTAATACTATATTATATCATAAGAAAATACGTACAAACGCAGGCACACACACGCGCTCGCGCTAGCAAACACGCGCACACACACACAGACGCAGAGAGAGAAAGAGAAATAGAGAGGCTACCGAATCTTCACCCAGATTAATGACCGGCGCTTCGTCCCAAAACCGAATAAAACGGCGAGAAAAACCCGGGACAAATGCATGGCGACATGCCCTTCGACGGGGTTCGACATTATCAGACAAGCTCTCTCAGCTGACGGCCTATCACGATCAAAATCAGTTTCGTCCGTGTTTCTATACTTCCCTTTGTTGGCGTTCCTTCGGCGCAATCTTCTCACGGATCGCGTCATTTGCATTACAGGTTCCCCCGAGCGCACCGGACTTCCGTGACGTGATTTTTCTCGGTCAGTAAAACGTGAATTACAGCCTCGTAAAGCCGAGCTCCCCTCCCGCCCCAGGGTACTTGGTTGCCATAATGAAAACAAATAGAGATAATCGGTGCAGAGCGGTAAAGATTGAATCGTGCCCGCATATGTCGGGATCAGCGCTATCGGCAGAGCTCGGTTTACTGTTCTCGGGCACTGACGTTCATTTACGTGTTACAGGAGGACCTCGTGGGCTACGGTTTCCGGATGATTTCCTTGTATCGTTTAATGTATATATATATATACTCAGTTGCCCAAACCTGCCGAATTAAGCCGCCCCGCCCTCCCTTAAACAAAAGAAAAAAATGAAGTTCCGATTTCTGCGTTGTATGGAAGCTTCTTCGGTTAATAGCCTGCAGTCGTGGCGTCATTGCGTTGTCGCCACATGGCGTGCGAGATCGTCTTATCATTTCGCATCTCCTGCGTTTGTTCACCCCCAAAAGCGCGCACGTGCGTTTGATTCCATCCGGCCTTGACCAATCGCGGCGCGAGTTTGGCTGCATCGTGATCGCATGTTCGCTATATACGGGACCGTTTGGTTGGCGTGTCCCTGCCTTCCTTTCGACGAGCCAGAGACGCACGTTAGAACACTTTCTCGCCATAGAGTCTGCTCAAGAAACTGGCGATTCCCAAGCATTTTCTTATCGCTTCGTGGCCAACCGAGCAAAGCCTTCTCTCTACTCACAAAGCCTGGCAGTTCGACGACGGAGCCATGGAGTGCCCGGTCGCAGATTTGGACTGCGAGGATCTGGTAGCACAGAGCATCAAAGATCCATTTCTCAGGGAACTTGGACGTCAACACACAGCTTTTGCCGCGGCGAGGACCCGAAACACACTTGTTCGCTCAAGAGACGTGTTGTTTCGGCGTCTCGCCACAGCGGGGCGCCAGTCACGTTGCTCTTCTTTCATCCGTTGTCTGCCGCTCCACCTTTTCCTTTTCGGCGGCCGCTTCTCGTGGCGATCTGCCAGGCTTTGTCAGTATATAGGAGGCTATGTGTTCGCGAATCTTGCTTCGAAATTCGTCGTTTGGCGTTCTTATTGGCCAGTGCCGCAATCTCGTTGTCTGCGGAACGATATTAGAGTGCTTCGGAGTCGCTGCGACCCGCGTTGACTATACGGCGAGCGAGTGTTTTAAAACGCGTCTCTGGCGCGTCGGAACAAACGCAAGGAAGGGTACGACAATCAACGAGCGACATAGAGAGAAGGCTTAAAGAACGCACGATGACGAGACAGTCAAGGGCTGGCCGTCTTTGGTTCGGATCTGGGGGAAAGAAAAAAGCACGTGTATGGATTTGGATGGTATAAACAAAGACACGATGTGCGCAAGGAGCGGACCGTGCAACTTCCGTGCCGTACAGAAGTGTGGCCAAGCGCACTTCTCTACCATTGGCGTTTTTTAACCAGTCGCTCTAGATGACCCTATGATGACCAGCTAAAGAAAATGTCCCAGAAATACGATATCTATTCAAGGACAGTGAACTGAAAGCCTCGCGCCATCGATGTCCAAACGCCAATTGCGTTTGTGTGCACGTTTTTTTGTTTGCTTCGCTGCCTCCGGCTTTTGCAGTGAATGGCTATCCACGTAGACTGTGGAAAAGTGCCACGAGGACATTAGGGAATTTTAAAATACGGGACTCCAGCGCTTTGGGGTGTCTCGAGCGGCTCGGAACGTCGCAATGGTGGTACTCCTCAAGCTATTTCGGGGACTGTAAGTGTTGCTGCCGACTATTCTGAAATTGTCGATTTTCTCGGGTGGGGTACGGAGTAATGTGGAAATGATCGCTGGCACCCCATCGAGTTCATAGATGGGCATGGCAACTAAGAGTAGGCTGGAGCGTGCGCGGAGCCACTTGGTGAAAAAATAGTCCTTTCGTTATAAGCACAACCAGATGAAATATAAATGTCGTAGCCAGAGCCTGATTACATAAATATACACAAAGACCTAGATAGAATGTCTAATAAGTCTCAATGTTTAACTAGACGGAAGATGTAGACCTTTCTGCATCTCCAGCTAGGAGAGTGGAATGTTTAATATAAGTGGAATGTTTAATATTGGGAACCACTGATCTCTATGTCTATTTGCTGGATCGCGTTTGACCAGCTCCTCCTATGGACCGGAATGCGGTCACTGGCGGCCATCTTTAGGTAGAGTTATATCATCTCTAGCCATCATAGTAATATGGCGGACAGCGCAATGGCGGCAGGCTGCCATAAAATAGCCGTAGATCTAGTACACTGTACCGTGGGTGACATTTCGTGCTTGATTGAAGTTGTTCGACGAAGCAGATTCTTGAAACTCGGCGTGAACGGTAGCCTCATCTTTGAGGACCCGGCAAAAGTTCTACGAAAGCGCACCACCGGGTGAAAGCAGCGCAGCTCGCATCAAAAGCAGACTCCGTACCGTCGTCTGCTTTCGATGCTTCTTTCGATGCGACTTTCGATACGTGCTGTGCAGCTTTTCTCCCGGTGCTGCGACCTTGTGAAACTTTTACCAGGTCCTCAAAAGCTGGACTACTGTTCACGCCGGGTTTTAAAAAGATGTTTCCTCAAATAATTTTAATCAAGCACGCAATATCACCCACGCTAGTTTGACCGCGGCCTGCCAACCCACCTGCCAAAACGCTATCTGCCATGGATGGATGATAGCGGCTGCAGCAGCTTACATTGGCTAGAGGTGATATAACTCTACCTAAAGATGGCCGCCAGTGACCGCATTCGCGGAGCGGGCAAACGCGATCCAGCAATTGTCATAGAGATCAGTGTTGGGAACTGTGGACTTCGAAATATAATGAATTCTTAATTGCTTCTAAAGGAGCAGTTGTTTCAGGTGTGGGTGTTCCGGCCGCCAGGTACGGCCCACGGCACCCACGACGGCGTGGGTAGAGGGTGTTTGAGGGTCGAAACGGCCCGCGAAACTTGTCTGACCTTCCGTTGGACCTCCGCTACGGTAAGGTGATCGGTTTGCAGACTTATAAACGTACTCGCCGCGGTCATGGGGAACAAAATAAAAAAACACGGGTTTCTAGAGGTTTTTGTTTAGCACAAAGATTATTTTATTATTCTGGTCAGCCGACAAGCCGACCGTCATGTCGCCTCTATATATGTCGCCCTATGTTATAAGGCAGGGAAAAGAGAGTGACCATTCAGGAATTATTTAAAGTCGTTGCTTGAATTGCCTCTTCTATTGTATGGGCAATATCCTTGGCGTTTCCTCGAAAGCCCGATTTGTTTTTGTGACGTAACGTGTTTGTAAGTTAAAAAAAAAGAAGTGTTTTAAGTGTAAGCAGCAATTTTCAAACTTTTGTCGAGCTTTTTGCGGGGAGAAGGCGAAACGGCCACGAGAGCTTCGAACACTGCGCGACACGGTTAACGTGAACACATCGTCGTCACTTTTGAGTAATTTACTTCTAAAGGATATTGGTAGGCACGAACGTTTACCACGTAGGTTGATACCCCAAATAGGCCCTTTCGACCACACTACACCCGCTCCCTAAAAAAAAAAAAAAGTAAAACAAAAATAGCCATTCCCAGTTTCGCATATACCCACTAACAGCCCTAAAAAAAAAAAAAAAATATTGCATGGCAACTTGAGTTTTGATACTCTTATCATCGCTCTTTAAACTATTAGATTGCTGTATTGGACCATAAGAACGTTGACGAATGAATCATGAAGCAAGAAGCATGGAGGTAGCTAGTCAGTTCTGCATTTCTTACTCTGTCTGCGACTAGAACGGTGTTACGTCGTGTACACTCGAGCACGGAAACGAAATCAAGTGACGCTTTTGTCCGACTCACCTGGGGGAAAAAAATGGCTCGATTTGAGGAAAGCATCGGGCCGCGTGTATGTGTTTCCCGTAAGACCCTTTAGTGTGCTTTTGGCTGTAGTTTCGATTCCTCGTTTGACGAACGTTCGCAACGGGAGGCCACAGCACTCTCGGGTGGAACGTCGTGAACCTTAAAGGCCAACGACCAGACACGAGGTTCTGCAAGGCAGAAGATAGTCCTCATCGTGGGGGAGGAGGAAACATGCAACGGTGGGCAGGGTAGAAGGGGAAAGAGGAGGAAGCGGGGGAAAAGTGGAAAGCGCGAACTGGTCGGTCGGTCTTTAAGATAGCCAGATACCCGAGTGAAGCTTTTGGTTATGACTAGCTTATCTTTAGACTAGGTCTAGTCACGAGACTGCCTAAAGCCACAGTCACCTAGCTCGGACATCGTACCAAAGTAAATGCACGATGTTCACTGCAGACACTATGACAAAATTATCTGCGCCTACGCACCAAACATCGTTCGTCGAAACATGTTTGCTTAGTACATATGTGTGCTTCGAACTTGTTTATAAACAGCCTTTGCACAACCAATGTGACTGGACCGCCATGAAGAAGAAACGCGCGTCAGACAGCGTCTACAGACTTTCTTTTGTATGACGCATTGGCAGTGGGACCGCGGTTTAAGCGTTCCTATGCGGAGCGCAAGTTCGTCTGCTACTTTTGCAGGGGTTGATGACGTCAGAACGCCGAGTTCTGATTGGCTCTGATTGAACGATAGCGGGTAGACCTCGAAGCAAGCTGCCTCGAGGTCTACCCTCTATCTCTCAATCAGAGCCAATCAGAGCTCAGCGTTCTGACGTTATCAACCCCTGCAAAAGTGGCAGACGAACTTGCGCTCCGCCTAGCTGTACACAGTGCGACACTCTTAGCACAAATACGCAATTGCTGGCGTTGTCTACAAAAAAAAAAAAAAAAAGAAAAAAAAGGAAAAAAAAGCAGTAGGTTGTAGGAAAGCTGGTGCAAGTTTAGCGTGATATATAACGATTGAATGGACAGGTAAATGGAGATTGACACTCTATGCGCCTCGAATACACAGCTGTAGTCGTCCCTTCACGAGGCCACAACAGTGTCCACATGTGCGTAATGCGTGGATTAAAACGTGTCTTGGATCAATGAATCAATGACATCGCGAGCGAAAAAGGCGGGGCGTGGCGACTCACAATTGTCTTATCATTCATCCACAGCCAATCAGATTGCGGGAATAGCCGATCACAGCACAAAAGAGCGAATCACTACTCAAGATGCCTGAGCATGATCAGCCGTTTCCTAAGCTGTCCCTACACTCTGTTTCCTTAGTTGTCCTTCTTCGACGCTTAACAATGAATTCAACTAAACTCGGTATGCTCCCCCCTCCCCCCCCCCCCCCCTCCCAGAAAAAAAAAGAAGAAAGAAAAAAAAGCGTTTGATTATTTAATATATTACGTAACAGACGAGGCCTCGGAAGATCTAACGAGCTCGAAGGTCCAACGAATTTGAATGTGTATTAGTGGACCTTTCATCCCGTTGCACGTTTGGACTCGTTGAATATTCAGACACAAAAGCCCTGGACACCAAAGGATACTTGTCAATACAGTTAGCGCGAACACGACATTGGTGATTCTTTTTGGTTGCATTTTGATACGAGACGGTCGGAACGAAGACCGGCATTTACTGCAGAATGAGTAAACCTCATGGCAGTCGAAGAGTTGCGAGATAGCAAGAAAAAAACCTGGCGTTATGACTTCTGTACACGTCTGAGGAGTGTTAAAAACCCTAGGGTATAAAACTAGTCTCCGTGGCAGATTAGCCCCGTTACCTGAATGCAAGGGTGTCCAATTGTAAGGAAATAGCTTTCTCAAGATCGCATCATGCTGAACCGATGCTGCATCTATCTAGTTGGGCGCAGCCAGTCAAGGGGGTAGCAGAGCCGCTTTTGTAGGAATTTCGATTGACGGGCTAATCTTCGAGGGGGAGAAAGGCAAAGTGGGGACGGGGTACAGAAAGGAGGGTCCGGGCAAGAGGGGAGTTCCTCCTTTCCCTGCTCTTCAACGGCTGAAAACGCTATTCTCGCCCTTGTGCCTTTGGTAACGCAGCGCGTAACTATACTCGTATGTAACTCAATAGCCGTATCGAAAAAAAAGGCCGGCTTCTTTCAGAGCATTAGTGATTTACTCCTCGATGTGGGAATTAGGATATACGCGGGTGAATTTTAAAATTAGCTCGCCGTTATTTTATCAAGACGTACACGTTTGAAACGCCAAAAAAAAAAAAAAAAACAGGAAAAAAAAAAAAAAAAACTAGTTTCTTCTTTAAACTTAAAAAAAAAAAAAAAACTTGTAAGAACTACTTCGTGCAGAGCATGTATCAGGCGAAAAACATAATTTTTTATGCGACAACGAGTATAGTGAATTTTAAATTAGCTTTGATACCTAGTGCACACTCAATTTTTGCTTTTTCATAGTGTATACGTAATTTCAAGTTGGTAATGACCCGGCTGTTTCGGACGCACTTTTCAAAAAGTCAAGAATCGTACTTTCAGTTTTTTTTTTACCAATACCATTTAATTATTTGGAGCATCTAATGTTTAAACGGCTATTAGCAAAAGTCATCCGATAAAAGGAATGTAAATATTTTTACATGTTCAGTATTTCGTCGTGACGTTTGGGGTTTTGAGCCAAGCAATTATAGTTCGAACTCACTGAAAGACCTAAACAGCATGAAATTGCCTTCCTACAGCTTGGCTCTCAGGAAGCAAAGTGACTGTAAGAATGCCCTCTCGAAGGCATATTCCCAACTCCAATATTCATGAAGGCTCAGTGTCGTCTTCGTCGTTTGGGCTGTTTTCATCTTGTATACCGTTCATCCACTCGCTCAACTCGCTACCTTAGCACATATCCGACATGCGGTAGGAAAAAAAAAGGAAGACATTACAACCTGAAGCGAGTGAAACATTGTATGAAGGGAAACAAGAAATTCTCCACGCGGGCGTCGCTATCACGATTCACGGAACTTCCGGTATGCAGGAAAACTTCGTTTTCCTGTCGCCGCGCCACAGGAAGGTGTTCATATTTAAATGGCGACTATCACTTATTCTTGTTTGGTTTCTTCCGTATATCGTGTCGTTTCTTTTTGTCTAGTTTGCCGGATATGTGAACCACCTGGCGTTAAGGCGAAATGTCTGGAACCAAAAATGTTATCAATCGCCTTTTTATCGAATGGTGTTTCATGGAATGCCATATTATCGACACCGTTTCATTGAATATAATTTGAAGCAGCGTTGGATAGTTCCTTAGTATTTTAAGATAGATAACCGTGTTTATGTTACTTTTTATTCGCTCGAGACAGTAAATAGGTTAATGCAAATAAAATAGATGGCACAACTGAAATTGCACACATATATACACACATATATATATATATATATATATATATATATATATATATATATATATATATATATACTTTGATCACTTGAAGTCTGCAACTCCGCAAGCAGAGTTTATTGGGCTTCGGTAGAGAGTGACAAACACGTGCTTGTCATGACCGCATGACGTGTCGCAGCATCAGCTACGTAACAATGTAGCTGAAATGGAAACAACCTAGATGAAAGATGCCACCAACCTTCACGCGTAACCGTGGAGAAAAAGATCGGTACGAAAGCCGGAAGACTAAAGTCAACAAATATCAAACCGCACTTTCGATCTTTTTTATTTTTATACTGAGGGCTTCAAGAGATTACACCATACTGAGTATAGATGCAATGGTCGACGATTTCACTGATAAGCTTGGCTATATTAGTTTTTTCTTCTTTTGAGCGTATTAATTAAGATATAATAAAACAAGGTAGGGGACATTTCTAGTAGGGCTGGGCGTCGATTAAAAGTTTTAACCCGATTAATCGCCACCTTTTAATCGATTAATTAATCGATTAATCGGTCTTGTTAATTGCCATGCATAATATTTTTAATAAGTCAAAAAATAATATTTGTTTTCTGTTTTTGCCCTTGCTGAACATGAGGTAAAGGGCCTAATACACAAGTTTTATTATTAACCAACCTTGATGTGTAGTTAAGAACAGTTCGAAGTCACTGACACATTATTACTTCAGCTGCATGAGGCAAAAGGTTCGGTGATATTATCCGGCAAGAGCAACCTCCTTTGATTGTTCACACTATAGTCTGTCTCTGCTGCGCTAAACGAACCCTCATACGCTATTGAAGTGGCCGGGAGGCGTGTAACTTTCTGCACCTTGTCAGGAATTACAAATCTTCCCCCTACAGTTTACTTTAGGCTAAATTTTGACCTAAAGTTTGCCCTTCATAGAGGTGTTCCCGTCCTTGTCTGCGTGGTGAAAGCGCTTTCTTTTTACTTTATTTTGGTTCGTTAAAATATTATTGATTAACCGGTTAAAAATATTAATCGAGATTAAAGCATTAATCGATTAATCGGTAGGTTAATCGATCAAATGTCCAGCCCTAATTTCTAGGCTTGGCCATTAGCTATTAAAAAGACGCTTCCTCAAATATGAAAGCGAACGCCGTGCGCCTCAGCTAAGCGGATGTTTACGTGCCTCGATCAGCGTCGAGACATTTCCGATTGCATTGAGTTGTACAAACGCGTCCCACAGAGGACATAAATAAACGTTGAAAGGTAAACCACTATCAGCGAACGAACCAAAGATGCAAGCTCTCACCAGGATTTTCAAACCACAGGAAAGGAAAGGGCGAAAAAAATGGTAGAGTTGTATCACGCTGGGAAAGAATCGAGTGTTGGAGGGCACCCTTCATGTTTAGAAGTGACTTTAAAAAAAGGAAATGACGATAAAAAGAAAGCTCATGTAATAAAATAGCATTGGATGAAACTTCCACTTTTTTTCAATAAAGCGGAGTTTAATAAAACACTTTCATAGGGAACCATAAAAATTTGGCTTAAAGGGATACTGAACCGAAATTTCGAACTCACAAAACAAGGCTAGACAGATAGGCGGGACGATGCAAAACCCAAAAACATCACTCATACAGCGATATCTCTAACGGATCGCCATATTTTTAGAAAAGAAGCGCCCGACTGAACCCGGCCGACGAGGCCGACAAGGCAAGGGACGTCACGATTCTTATTCCCTCTCCTCCTCACTACGTCCCGTGTCGAGCTGGTGAACCGAAATGAGGAGGAAAGAAGCGAGGCTGCTCCCCCTCATTCTCAAATTCTCCCGGAGGACAGTGATGTCAGAGGCCTCGCTTGATTGCGCCCTTCTTTTCGAAAAGTGCAGCCATCCGTTTGAGATATCGATGTACGAGCAATGTTTCGGAGTTCGTAGAGTCCCGTTCAACGCTTCTAGAGCCTTATTTTACGAAATTCAAATTTCGGTTCAGTATCCCTTTAAACACCTTGAGGCACTCAGCGAAAGTTCGAGGTGCAATGACCACACACGATAAAATAGACCATTAGGTAACAGAGCTAACCTGAACGACTGGAAGATTAAATCCTTGCTTCCTTGATCAAGGTCAAGAACTAAAGGGACGGATCGGTTGCCGAGTGTGTGAGCGCACCACAGCTCAGAGCACGTGGAGCGAAATCTTCCTTTGCCGAACCCTGATATCCTGATTTCAATCCCCACTCCTGCCCGTTTCGAGCTGGGTGAGCATCGTACCGGCGTGCGGTTGTGTTATCACTACTGCGTGATACACATTACCGAAGAATTAGATAGTTATGAAAAGTACGATAGCCATTCTCGAAAGTTACTGATGCCTTTGCGCATGCATGATATCTTCATCGGAGGTATAGGAAGTATTTACTAAAACTCTTTAAAGGCGCAAGGCTAGCAGTTTTACTGCACTTTAATCAATTTCTCATCTAGAGAAGAAACACAGAACGCTTTTCGTGCCGATTATAACTTCCCTCTGTTCAAACAAATACCTTACACAATAACTGGTGCGCCTTCAAAACAACAAATAACGAAGAGACGTGAGAGGAATATTTCCTCCCTTTGTGTCGCAGGAATGGTTCTCCCGGCTTTTCCATGAATAAGGTCTAAAATAAACACAAACGTGGAGACCTCAGTCCTATCACATGATTTACAACCGAAAAACCGGTTACTCTCAAGCGAGATTAACTGGACCGTGCACACCGATGCCCCTGCAAAAAAAAAAAAAAAAAAGCACAAACAAAATTATGGCGTATAGGAAGACGGCTAAATTTATACATCGCGCGACACTAAACTTCTAGCCCATGCAACCCCAATTCTGGCAGTGCATGAATACGCTAGCCCTGCTTAGAAAAGATACAGGAGCTTGCTGTCAGGTTTTAGTCAATAAATTTAGCCCGCGTGACACACCCCCAGAACTCAGTCAGAATCTGGGTATCGAGCTACTAAGGAACAGAGCTAAGCTACCAACGTTAAAACTAATGTATTAATCAGTGAACAACGTGTTGATGAACGGAACAGTTAGCCAAAACATGTTGTCCACACTAACCCGCTCTCAAGTTTTATCAGCGAGGTTCAAAAGCTTTTAATGTACCCACGCCATTCTTTGTATCTTGTTGCGGTTTTACATCTGCGCTTGTAACCAACCTACAAAAATCCTCAAATAAATATTAGTATTATTCATAAAAAGACAGCACCTAGATAACAAAATTACAGTGCCGAATTCTCGGCTCCAATAGTCCCTTTCCAACAGTACACCGAGCAAAGCTGGCAGCCGCCATTGCTTCGACACAAAGCGCGTGATTGGATCCGAGTCTTCGCCGAACGCTGACGTTACACTCGCATCCAATGCGAGCTGAGCCGAGTTCGCGCCGAACGCTGACCACCCAGGCCTCGTGTCCAATCCATGCTCAGAGTACGTGATCGAGCAATGGCGGGCAGGCGTTGGTGCGGACTTTTGAAAAGGGCCGATCGGAAGTAGGCTAACACGGCCGGCGTATGGGTTGGACACACCGCTGTGTCATCATTCGGGTACGGCTCGTCTTCTCGCTGGTTGGATACACGGTGTCAGCCGAACGCTGTCGCACTAATCGTGTCCAATCCGCGCTGGCCTTCTCAAGGTGGCGCCAGAAATTCAGTATAGTGGCGCGGCTGTTCTCGTCGCGTCCTGCGCCCGCCAGTGGTTGCGCCCGCCAGTGGTCCCGCGGAGGAAGTGAGTGTGACAAAATCAGTGACGCGCCATATCTGGACTCCACAACGTCGCGGGCGCTTAATGTGGGCGTCGAGCGAAAGTGTTCGGGATCCGAGAAAGCGGCGCGCTTCCTTTTGAGGTTCGGGTGCGGCGGATACCCCCACGCAGCGCGACCCACAAAGCGGGCGGGCCGCCTCCTCTCCCCTCCTCGCACTACCCGTACCTGGACGGCCTTGCTCTTAAGCGGGAACACCGGCTTCCGACGGAAAACAAAGAGAAGGCCTCCGTGCGCTGCCAAACAGGAACTCGCGGTCGCCGGTGTGCGGCCTGCCCCGTGCCCGTCGTCCGCCGAGTCTCTGCTGCTGTAGAAAACGCCGACGATGGCCGGCCAACTACTGCTCGTACAACGTACAAGAGACACGATGTTCCCGACAAACATGGTGTCAAAAGTATCTGCGGACACGCCCAAGCAGGTTGGAAGCTTATGTGTTTCATGCTCCGATCATGTCTCTAGACAGTTGATGTATATCCAATGTGTCAGGACCGTCATACAAGGAAGAAAAACTCTTCGGAGAGCGTAGTGAAATACCGTTACCGTTACTTGCAAAAGCTAACGAACGTTACTTTATATATTAGTATTATATATGGTAGCGATAAGCCGTGGATACGAACATTAATAACAATTAAACTTGACAGGGCTATTTCATGTCATTTCTTTACATATGTCATTCGCGATTTTGTTCGTTTACTGCTACCGTAACGCTATCGTTACTTCGAAGATCTAACGAGCGTTACCTTAGATTTCGATATTATCTGGTAGGGATGAGCCGCACATACGAGCACTGATAAGAATTGCAATTTAGGGGGCCATTTTATGTCATATCTTTATATCGTATATTTCATGATTTCATTCATTTGTTTATTCAACTTATAGAAATTTATTATTTTCTTGTCTACATTCTAATTAGATTCACTTTGCTTTGTTTCTTCCTAGTCTCAGGGTTATAGTCCATCATGTTAAATATAATCTTCACTTTTCTGCGCAGTTTACAGAATTTGAACAATTTCTTTTTAAGCAAAAACAAAACAAAAAACAAGATTGACTCAGTGTGACGATTAGCGACTAAAATAGTTTGATAAACGACACAGTAAAATAGTAACGCAAACAATTTATTCTTATTCATTTAGAAATACAACGTATCAGCGCGTTACTGAAAAATAGGAACCAGTTGCCTGTAACGTCCTAACTAGTAGTAACGCGTTATTCCAACACTGCTTCATGAATTCCACGACAACACGTCGCGTGAACTTCCACTGCCATAGCAACACTCTCGTAACGCACTTCATATTTGGGGCTTTTTGCGCGCCAAAAGGCGGGCAGTATCTGGCTCACCGCAGCGAACGACTGAGGATTAATTTGGACCACCTGGGGATCTTTTGACGCTGAACCGAAATCTCGGTTTACACGTCGCCTTCTCCGCAATGAACCTCCGTCAGATTGCGGGCACCTCGGCCGAGATTCGAAGCCATCAACTGGGGATCCGTAGACCGCCGCTTTGCTTCGGAGCCACTGAGGAAGCTCGTAACGCGGTTGATACACTCAAACGAAAATGTTTGAACCAGCCTTCGGGTGCCTTTATTTGCGCGCATCGCTTAGAGCGGTCCCACTTTTTGGTATACCAGTGGCAGTCAAACCAGCGTCGTCAACCTCGTTACCATGGTTATACTTCCGCCGTTTTCGTCGGCCACGTTGTGTAACGACCAGCGTACAAATTAGAAGTGGGTTGTGCCGGAGATAGCCCCCGTCGAACGACTACATTTTCATCGTCCTACACAAGAAGGCAAGCAGTAATGCGCAGAATATCTATAGGGTATTCGTTTATCCTGGAGCGCGTAGCTTGCAAGGCAGATAACCAAAACACGGTCAATTGCTCAGAAGGCAGAAATGCAAATTCCAAGCAGTTGGTAATACTCGAGTTCCTTGAGAATCCACCTATAGGATGTTTTTTATTGACGTCACTAAGTCCGCCATTTTGTTCTTCTGAGCAGCCTATGTGGAGCGTGCTGAAGTCATTGGAGCACACTATGCGGTGACTTTAGAGCGTGCCAAAGGCAAGTGTTTCAACTTGATGCTCCAAACACTATCAAGTACGTAGTATGTAGTACATAGAAGCTTATAGGTTTTATTGTGCTGACGTATAACAACAAAATGGCAGACTGACGTAACTTGAAAACGTTCTATACTTACTAAACGAAATGTAAAGTACCGCGATTGGGGGGGGGGGGGGGGGGGGGACAATTACCTGAACCGATACTGTGGCATTCAACCGATTTCTTTAAACTTCTCTCTTTGTGTCCTCAGTTATCATAACTCAGCATTTTCGTTATTATATTCTCTTACGCCATCATTAAAAGTTTTGACCTGCGAAGTTCGGTTGGAATGTTCGTTCGATCACCACGTCCCCCTAAACCGCGGGGACCACTGTCTATCTTACAGCGTGCTGGGGACTCAACAGCTACGATGCATACGCAAAGGCGTGGGGAGATCGTTACTGGAGATAACGGAACGATCTACTAAAGCTCTGCTCTGCCGTTTATGTTTTAGCAAAAATATCGGCGAAACAATACAGGGGTGAGAGAGTGGATGGGAGAGATCAACGGGCAGTTGGCGCCAAATGGGAAAAGACATTTCATCAAACGCCATTTCCTCAAACACTGTTTTATCGAAGCCGTTTCATCGAACTCCTTTTGATCGAAGTATTTTTATTGAGTGCCCTTTGAAGCTGTTTTGGAGTGTTATTTAGTAACTTAAAAGAAGCAACATACTATATATTACCTCGAGAGACAGAAAACGGTTTACAGAAACTAGAATAACTGGCACCAACAAAGTTGGCCATCTGTATTTTGATTACTTGAATTCCGCACATAAGATTGAACTAGATTTCAATTTGCTTTCGCAGAGGTCGACAAGCGCTTCACAGTCACGTCAAAGGATACGCCACAGCTTTAGATACGTAACTGCGTAGCTGAATTGGAATCAATCCGGACCAAAAGATGGCACCAATCGCCACGGGCAACCGTAGAAAAAAAAAAAAAAAGAGATCCACAAAAGCCGGAAAATAGGACGAGAGGTCAAAAGATATCATACGTCGTTTCCTTTTTTCGTTATTTTTTCCGCTGGAGATTCGTGGAGGTAACCCATACTCGGAATTGAGGGAATCTGGTCGACGATTTCAATGGTGACCGTGGCAATACATAATTTATTATTTGCAGGGCATTATAGGATAAATAATGGGAACAAGGAATGGGCCATTTCTAGGCCTGGACACAGCTGCTGCCTGCCTCAACTAAGCGTATGTTTGCATGCCCCAGGGTGGAGATATCCTTCGTTACATTGAGATTCACAAACGCGGGTTTCAGCAAGCATGGAAAGAGCCTTCGGGCTGTAGAACGGTACCAATGGGCAAGTAAAAGGTACGCGCTCACCCATCGTGGCGCAATGCGCGTATATTTAAAAAAAATGGGCAAGGAACTGTAAAATCTAACATCACCCTGCAAAAAAAAAAAAAAAAAAATCTTTGTGTAGCCAGGCATTCTACACGTTTTCATAATGCGCCATCACAGTGGCGTTAAAAGAAGAAGTAGCGATAAAAATGTTTTATGAAACGGGAGCAGCTCGATGCATGGAACGGCGTTCGTCAACATTGTGTTCGATGGAACGTCCCCTTTCTCGATAAAACGGCTACCGATGACCGCAAGAGGTTCATTGGAGAAAGCTTAACTTGGTGCACAAGTTCACTTTCAAAAATTGTGACACATGTGGTTTGTTTTAGCACAACTTGATCAAATGGTGCAATCTTAGAAAAAAACAATAAAAAACGGGTGTATTCTTACACCTCTTGTCCCATATAAGACACCCCAAAACTTCAGTTTGACGTACAGCGCACTGACGTCAAAGGGAATGTACCAATTTTTACGAGCGGCTTAATAGCTGTGTGGTACAACTTATTCAAATAGCTATACTCGGCGACAACTTTTCTTGGCAATACAGTCGAAGTTGAGGAGAGCCTGCGCACAGCCTTATCCAGCGCTCAAAATTGGATAGGGAACACGTGCCTGTACCCTCCACTGCATTGCCAAAAAAAGTTGTCGCCGAGTATAGTGTACGTGTTACTGGTTATATAAACAAAAGTCTGGGTCTTCTTGGGCCTATTGAAAACCCTCAGTGCTTTCTTTCTGTGGTCTTTGATACGTACTTTAGCTATTTAATAAGTTATATCGCACCGTTATCAAGCCACTCGCAGTATTTGGGGCCGTCTGTTCGACTATAGGGCGCGGTAGGTGGAACTGGAGTTTTGGTGTGCATTATATGAGACCAAAGGCTGCAAGCTGATACCATTTCTTTAGAGTGTGAAGGCTACAGCGCCTAATCACCGTCATAACAAATAGTGTTATTAGCGAGAAAAAAAAGTCCTGGCGTGCGTTTTCATTTTTTTTTTTGAAAGTCGCTGAGTACGCACAGTTGACACTATTCGCTGTTTAATAAAAAAAATGAAGCTTTCCGTAAACGTGTACACTTATTTTAAATGTGCATATTAATGCAACAGCTCCCGTTGTTTCCTGCTTCAATTGTTTCACAAGCCGCGTAGCCGGCTGCTGTATAGTTGTCATATCGCATAGAAACTGAGGGAAATGAGGAAACCGGAGCGCGCGGGAACGTCAGAACGACGAGCTCTATTTGAAATGATCAGTGGCGACGATATTCGCTTGGGATGTTTTTCACTTTACACGAGCTTACTGGCACGTGGGACTCAAGGATATTCGCACGCAACGCCACTGGCCAAGAAATGCCTTTGCTGCGGTCTCATTTCAATGAAAAAAAGCGAGCGTTTTCATTCAATCTCTCCTTCGCGAAACCTGATGACGTTGCTGGGCGGTCGCAGTACCGCCCAGTGACGATATTTGAACGCGGCTCATGGGTTGCTTGGACCCTAGCATTGCTTGGGCACTCGATTTGGGCTCGTGATAACCGATATATCGAGAAGAATTCGGCCCGTGTCTAATCGCTGCAATGACGACAATAGCCGAACCGTAACAATGTCTGGAACTAGGCGCGTGTCCTGTGCCTTGCCAACCCCAGCGCGTGGCCATGATCAACATTGACGGCATATAATCGGCTCCAGATCACGTGGCCGCTTGTTCTGGCTGCGAGTTGAGGAGGTGAACGCTGGTGGTTTTTCTTTAATTTTTTTTTGCGACTTTGACTGCGTGGGGTGAAAAACTAGCGGTTGTTTTACAGGCCATTAACGTCAAGCAGACACGTAGCCAGGATTTCGTTTCGAGGGGGGGGGGGGGGGGGGGGGGGGGGTCACCCCCAGAGATCCGTTTTTAGCGGTATTTGCGCAAAGTACAAAAATCGTTGCATCGCCCCTTAAAAAAGCCCATGAAAAAAAAAATGACAGTCTAGTTTGAACATGCATGAAAAAAAAAAAAAACAACATAATTTGACGAAAAATATTTTTATTTATTTTTTAAATTTTTTAGAGCAATAAGGGCGCGAGACGCGATTTAGTCGGCATTCACCTCCTTTCCACTTGTGTTCTCTCTCGGCATTTCTGGCGCTTGGAGGAGAGGTGGATCGGCTTCGCCTTCACGACCGAGATGGTCATTCCGGAATGACCCGTGACGCCATGGACTTCGAGCGCAGAATTTCAAATAAATCTCTCGCCGTCAATATTGCTCTAAAACGTTTTTTTTTCTCGTAAAACTTACTTTCCTCGCGTGTGTCCCACCCAAAGTGTTAAAAAAAAAATTCTTTTTTCTTTTCAGGGGTCTTTTATAATTGGAAGCTCATAATAGTGAATAGCCCTTTTTTTCTTTTTCAATATCTGCTAAGACAGGCTCCGCACGGAGAAACTTCTCCCAACGTCATGTAACTCCTGCGACACGGGTCTTCCACGTTCACACGCAGCAACCGTTTGAAACTCCCTTTTTATATAAACGTTGTTGTGTGTGTGTGTTTAGACAAGGGAAGCTAGTCAGCCCTAATGGTTGTCTGGTATTTCCGCTGCAGAGGAGAAACCTAGCGAGTGCGGCGTCACTGTTGGCCTCGGGTATTTAACGCACGTTGCGCAGTGCTGATACACAACCGCAAGCCGGTGCGATGCTCATCCATATTGAAACGAGCGAGGGTGATAATTGAGCCCATGGATCCCTGGGTTCTGCAGCGCGAGTTTTCGCTCCACACACTCCAAGTTGCGGTCCGTTAACCACCGATGGCCCTCTAGATTTATCAACATGATCGTTAACATTGTTGTTTCATCGCGCTATTTCTCAATATTACTTGTTTATAACGTATTCTACATATCTTGAAATCACGTTGCAACTGCTCTGGCAGATCCTGGAATCCGAGCGAAACAATGCCTCTGAAAGGAGCAGATTGTTTAACCAAGTATCAATAAAGACTACAATATCTTTCATCTTCAATTATGGGAACGTAATTATTTTTGATCACAACCCATCTGATCGCTGTGTGTCCGCTGCTACCATTTGACGGGCGCAAATACCTGCTGACATGCACTGACATGTTTACCCGCTGGCCGGAAGCGATACCAACATCACACGTCACTGTTGAAACGAAGGCGAAAACCTAAGCCACTGGTTGGATGCCTGTTTTAGAGTTCCGTCGTCTGTAATCATGGATAGAGGTACTTTGTTGTGGGCAAGGCCATTCTTGAGCTTAGCGCAGGAAAGCGGTCAAAATTGTTAATAATTAAAATTAAATGATGAGATATTTTTTTAGCCTCAGGTATGATGTCAGAAAGCTAAGGTAATATTAGTTTCTTCTATCGTAGACTGCTTTAATATTTATGACGTACGGAACTGTGTCTCCTGCGATTTCAGAGGTAGCCTCAAATACTTGAAAATAATGATTTTGAGCACCAAGGTGACAGAAGTGTCGTTACTGTCGAGCCTGGCTTGTCTCGATAACTTGCCACACCTTTCAGAACCATTGAAGTTTGTACGACTGTGTACCATTCCATCAGCAGCGGGGTCGTCAGGTATTTTCACCGCACCCTCAATGCTTCAGTCAAGGCTCACGACGGTCGCGTCCACATGAGCGCCCTACATCATATGCTGCTTCTCGACCTCCGCGCAACGCGTGAAACGTACGGACATCGATTGTACGTACGCCAGCTCAGCTGGTCTATGCAGACAAGCTTCGCCTCTGGGGACAGGAATTCAGCTCCGTCCACAAATCTCCAAAGGCGATCCTACCAGCATTGAGACCCAACTTTGGGCTTCTCGGTTGGTGCCCTTTACATCGCATTCCTTGCCCGTCGCCCCTTTTACATTTCTGACGACCCCGTAGGCTTCACCCACGACGCGACGCAGTTCGAAAACGTTTAGAGACGTCTTAGGCATTAAAATGTTAACACCCGTGTATAAAAAGGGTGGCACGCAGATTTACACCCATGGGGACGCGCTTTTAGCACCCTTATTTCGAGTAATACACTGATCATATTTGTAACGGAAAGTGCTGCTGTACGGAATACCTTTTATTTCTTGGAAGATGTAAAAAAAGGTGGACAAATGCCTTAGAGGGTGCTGCGGTGCAGTGCGGCGAAGCCACAATATGACCATTCAAACAGCTATGGCGGAAGTTGTGTTTGCGGCAATGTCGGATAATGTTTGCCCGTACCAAAAAATAAATTCCTCAAACCCCGAGAGACTATATGTTTGTTTCATAAAATATGAACGAGCAAGAATAAGCATGTGTGTGATTACCGTTTTACGGACATTTAACAAAGTCAAGTAAAATCATATTTTTTTTATGCAAGTTGAAGGGACCCCTTGGCAACATCACAAAAAGGAATAGCACTGTACATAAACGAGAACGAAGTTATACAAAGTAAAGAAGCAAGTGTGGCCCATGCATGATAAAAACAAATATATGTAAAACCAAACTTTAAAACCAAAAAAAAAAACAAAAAAAACGAACGTTTTGCAATTTTAATCTACGAATCTAGAAAAGCGAAGGCTTTTGAGATTAGTAATTATCAATCACGATTCTGCTCTCATACGACATTTTCAACTGACATTGCTTTAACGGCAGTAACACAACGACGATTCCCGAGTTATCAATAGTACAATATTATTATTATTTTTTTTTACGATTCAAGAGGGCCAGAGCGTCGAAGAATGGCAAGTGGCTGATACCTCGTACGCCGGCGGCGAAGGGACGATTGTGAAATAGCAGCTTCTACAAATACGTAGAAAGTACATAAAGCGCCCAGATCTCTACTGTATAATTCATCTGATTTGAAGCATCCCTTTGCTTGAGTTCACGCCCAATTTCGAAATGGCGGCGAGACATTCATCGTCACCTGTTGATCTGACAACGTTGGATATGACTTCGCCATCTACGTCTTTCTGCACCGATCCCTTCGTTGGGTAAGTGCCAAAGGTTTTCAAGACAACACGTCTTGAAGAAATACCTCTGCCCATTTCAATCTGAATGATCGTCGTACCCGCTTGCGTTTGCGTATGTATATCGCTACAGCATGGTGCATGTTCAAGACCCCAGGCTGGTGGTGATGCTGCAAAGGCTAAATTTCTCATCTAGATCCTGAACCAGTGTTGCAAAACCTCAGATGCAGAGCGACTTTATTTTGTACAAACGGTAATGTTTCAACTGCTCTTTTCTCAGGTACGTCTTAAAGCTTGTAGATGGGTGTAGGACAATATTTTGTGAGATATAGCTATGCTTTCTCCTTTGATGCTCATTCACCCGACGCACATAAACTGGGAACTTAAAGTATCCACTTGTATACTCTCGTAAATGGATGAAGGAGTTTCCAAAACCCCCTTGATAGTAAATGTCACTTGGCACGAATGCCGGCTTCAGCTAGCATACGGCACGATGTAAGAACTTTTAATTAAAATTACGTAAGACTTCAAAGGCCCTTGAAATTTACGTGAGATAGAGGTATAGCCTTTTATTGCATAGGCAGTTCTTAGCAAATGAGCGCCTTTAATTTCCAAGCATATTTGGCAATGGAGCACTCAACAAAGTCGTGATATCGATCTCGTGTCGGCCTTAGGGTGTTTGTATTTGCTGTTTCTGCTTATGTATGTTAAACTTGTTGCTTGTAAAGCCCGATTTACAAGTTGCAATTTCGCTTGCGATTTCGCAGTTGCGACGCGGCTCATGCGACAGAAAAAGCGTAGTGGAATGCGCAATTCTGAACGTCGCAGCTGCGAAAGCACAAGCATAATCACAACATTTTAATCAGGCTTAAGTAGTTTACGTGGCCGTGTGGAGTGCTGGAACGCAGGGTGGTCGCAAGCCGTTGCTGGGTTTATCCGAAATCTTTTCTGAAGTTTTTCAACCTAAAAACAAAGAAGTGCTGGCGATCTGAAATGTTGTTGCCCTTCACGGAGTTACAATGATTAGTGTGTGTGATGGATTGTTTTGTGCCACTGACCGGCACAACAAATATTTTCGAATTGAAACCGTCTTAGTAAATAGGCTCAAGTCTCTATTCATTGAATTTCTAAGTCACCCAAACTATGTTTTGTAGAAACTGCACTTCAAAGTTCCTTACGTTCCACCTGCCAACAAACATCTCCAACTTCCATATGTCTGGTGAAACAAAACCTTGTCACCCTATGTCATGCAAAACACGAACAAGAGTAAGAAAAAAGAAGAAAAGAAATATAATATATGTTTCAAATTAAACAAGTCAGATTTAGTTGTGTTTTTTTAGATTAGTTTTATTTAAGTAAGATAATTTTAATTAAATCATTGTAGCTAGAAAATAGTGATTACCACTAGATGTATTTTTCAACCTGGCAGATTAATAGATAGATTTGACATCATTGATAACAATGCGGAATAAAGAGTCACTGTAAACGTATTGCAAAGTTTAGTTAACACCTTCCTATTGATGTAAACCTAGCCGAATAGACGAATACAGAATGATTATTTAACTAGTTAAAAAATATTTAGTTTACTGTTTCGCGTTTTGACTTAAATGCAATTGAACATTAAATTGCTTGCTTTTCATTTTTTTTTCCCGTTTTAATTTTGTTGCATTAAGGCGTTACGCAGCTGGCAAACTAAGTTGAATCTAGAAAGCGAGCTCTACAATCAATCAATCAATGTTTATTTTTCTCTTGTGCTAACCAACAGCTCGAAAGCCTACTGGGTTAAGCACACACAATTGAAATACACCCAAAATACAGAGTAAACAAAATAAAGAGTTGTGAAAAAAAAAAGAAAAAAAAACATGCAAGCACACAAACGTGTATATATGTTAATTAAAAACACATGCATCAAAATGATCATTCTCCAAAAGACAGGTTTGTACTAAAAATATCGACGTCACTAAATTGCGTGTTTAAAACATGTTGGATACGCGAAACCGGTGATGCGTTTCGAATGAGGTCTGGGTAAAAGACTCTAGGATTTCTAGAGTTCGTTCTAAGTGGTATTCGAAAGTGAACACAGGTGAGGAGAGTAGGGCTGTCTATTGCATTATGAATTAGCCTATGTAAAAACTGAACATCCCGAATGGACCTTCTTTTACCTAAGGTGCCCAATGTTAATTTTGCTAAAATCGAATTATATTCATAAAAACACTTTCTTCCAAAATATCGGTCGTAAATGATGCGCACAAATCGCTTTTGTACATGTTCTATACTTTCACTTGCTGTTATAGATATGCAGTTCCAGACTACAGATGCAAATTCTAGTTTCGAGCGTACATGGGTACTATACTATATACTACGCTCCGAGTTGGTGAAAAGAGCACTTATTTTTGCTTCTGTTCAGCCTTATATACATCTTTCTTGCTTGATGATTATTAGATTTAGTTATAAAACAAGTTATACCAAACATAGATATCAATACACTAATATAAATTATAGTATCTTGCTTTATTAAAAGCTCCCAATTTGAGCAGCAAAGGGCTGTCCTTGAGAGCATCACCAGCGTAGGTATCTTGCTCGCATGTGAACAGAATACCAGCGGTTGTTAGCAAAGTTTGAAGAACGGTGCATGACGAGTGGCTTGTGAAGGTTGGTAGCTCGTGCTTCCTAATTCACCACTTGGGGTTACACCGCCATTATTCGTCACATTGATAGAATCGGCGAATTATAATTTATAAAGTCCATTATTGAACCCGAAAAAATATGTCAAAGTACCGGAAATAATTACCATTCCTTAACGTGCGGGTTTCAGTCAGGGTGATGTTTTCTCTTAGTAGGACACATTTAGGCAGAGCTCAATTTATGTTCGCTTGGTAGTCGGCATGATTTCGCGGACAAATGGCGAGTGGGCGGTGTATGGTGTGAGTTACCATCTGAGGTAAACCATAAAAAGGTATTACGATAGTATTCCAAAAGAAAACTTTGCTTTTATCGGGACACAATTTTCGTACAGTATTTGTTTTCATATTTCAAAGTGCAAATTGAGAGGTATCTCCATTTTCAATTCCCATTAAGAGATGATTATTTCTTTTCAAGCACCAAGGCGATATTTATAGCAACTATTTATGGTTTAGACTGGCCTAGACGTCCAACGGTTAGTAAATACTTTTGGCATTTGTTAACGTGTTAAAATGACTTCAAGGTCCCCTTACGGACCCCTGCAGAAAATGTAAGCATATTACAGTCAAACTCGACAAATTTGGATTTTCCCGATGACCTAGCTGTACAAGATTCTTATAGTAGCCGTAGACTATTCAACCAATAGTTTTGTGTCAAAAGCTCTGCTTGAAGGGAAACTGAAGCGGTCCTGAGTTTGAGGAAAGCCACCTAAATTGGCCTCCAGGATTACGAATATCGAGATTTTTGTTTTCAATTTGGTGCACGGAGGCTGCATAAATTAACTTTCATAGTGCACTAAAAAAAGTCTGTGCGTCTACTTTCACGCACAAAAATCGGAGAGCCAATCGGCGCAACTTACGGAGGCAGCTCAGCAAACGACGATGCCGAAACATATGTTTAGACCAAAAAGCGCAGTCTGAGTTGTGACATTAAGCAATGCAAGCGTGACGTTTTGCATTGCTTAATGTCACAACTCAGACTGCGTTTTTTGGTCTAAACATATGTTTCGGCATCGTCGTTTGCTGAGCTGCCTCCGTAAGTTGCGCCGATTGGCTCTCCGATTTTTGTGCGTGAAAGTAGACGCACAGACTTTTTTTAGAGTGTACCGCTGAAGCCCCTCCATCCCAGGACGTAACATCACATTATACTCTGTTTCATACTTAGTGTGCAACGCTGTCAAATCTACTAGCGCGAGCGTGGGGCATGATCTCGTTGATAATTTGCACGCATTCTCGCGCAAACAACACCATAGATAAAGCCACGCTGTCGCGCCAGTAGCGTTGAGAGCGTTACACGCTAAGCATGAAACAGAGCATAGGAGTTTACACAATCTCTGCTCTCGCGCATCTTCAGCGCCTGTAAAGCTAAGCGCGCGCACTCCTGCTATTTTTATAAAAAAAAAAGGTCGGAAAGAAACGTCACGATTGTGCGAAGGAATATACCTGGCAACCTTGCAATTGCACGCGCTGTGCACACGAGCTACACGCGCTTGACGGTCCAAAGATCCGAGTGTGACGTCAGGACTGATCAGAGGTTTTTCGGGGTAAACGAACGTGATTTCAGATTCACGGGATAAAAATACGCCCGAATTCACCTCTACCGCGTTTCTTCCCAGAAGTGTTTCAGGTTCCCTTTAAAATCAAGACTTCCACTATGACGAGGTTCATTGACATTAAGAGGAGAATTATCCTCAAGCCCGGGGGCCCCCTTGCACTAGTTACAAACCTATATTAAGTAGAGCGGTGTACGTCCGGCAACAATCAACCGCTTATCATCCTGCATCTGAAGGAAAGTGTTCCAATACACTGCCTTACGTGGGGGCTATAAGATCGGATAATGCGATGCAGTTCGCACTCCACCCTTTTACCTCTTGTGTGGGCGTGACCCTGCCCTTGATCTGACATTTAATAGAAAGAAGCTGCGTAAGTCAGTTACGATATTGAAAAAAATATCAAGTTGTCGCAGCAGACAAAGTAAAGACTTAACGACGAACATCCAACTTACGTAACGTTATAATTAGACCAGCTATTCTTGTCAAGTTCCGCACCAGTAGGACTTAAAAAAACGACTGGTGTACACAGGATCTGACCCCGTTCTGGCCAGGCTATCACCTGTGGACTATAAAATAGATTTATTGGTATTGTTGAAAAGTTAGACGTTGTCCATGTAAAGGAACTGAAAATGAATATGTGCCCTGTTGCAAAGCTTTCGCTGTACTATAGCTGTTGAGTATATGCACACACTATTTGAATGTCGCGCACGCGACGATATATGTTTTGTATGAACGCTACATTGTTTTATTAAAGTGTTTTAAAAGACTTTTAATTGTAACGTTGTGTACGCAATGAATTGGCGAATATATATGCTCTTGTGGGCTATGCGTGTTGCTCCCGCGTGCTATTTTGCGAAATTTTTTGTTTTGTTTTCAACAAAAGGTATTAAGTGAGACATTCGATGTAACAAGGACCGGAAACTATCTGTGAAAGATCAATATGGCGATGCCGGGGAGCTGGTTCATCATTACAACTGGTAGCAGCGCGCAAGACCACAAGGACAAAGGGAGGAATGCACAAGAGGAGCGCTGACTTCGGCGCTCGTCTCGTACCCCTTTGTCCTCGTGTTTTTGCGCGCTGCTGCCAGTTGTCATCTGTGAAGCACTGGAATTTATAATGAATATGTTCGGCAACATTTAGCTCTCAGAACGTGGTGTATCGTGGATACAGTGCCTGTAGTGAGGGCAGGGTCATACTGAAAAGAAAAAAAAAAAAAAAAACCCCACAAAACTAGAGAAAAAGAAAAAAAACAAAACACCCACGACACCGTTTTAAAGTCAGTCATTGAGGCGTTGTGTTTGTGCTCATTTTTGTTTCTCTTGCCTCTAGGTTTATTTTTTTTTTTTAAGTATGGCCTGTCTTTTTCCGGGAAAACATTGGCTACCACGTGAAACTCGCAGCAAATTACATGCATACGGTTGTTTCAGTCGACTGGAAAAGGTTCCGTCGGAAGTGCATTCCAGCATAATTGCTTCCAAGCCGCCATTGAGGAGGAGTGTCATGAAACCACTGTGTCTAGTATTCTGGTTTTCCTGGCACAGTACGGTAATAACTGAAAATTGAATAGCACTTCTCGTTGGAACCTGGTGGCAATCACACATTAAGGAAAGCTGTAACCAAAGCTTTTTACTAGTACTAGAACTAGTTAAAAGGTTTTAGCACAAGGACTACTTAAACGAGCTTTTCCCGTTCTTCTAGCCAAATTCAAGGAGATCTTTAATGCGAACGTGAGGTCGAATGTCGCTGATTCTTTGTCGAATCACCTTTCTCTATGAGCAGTTGAGTTTCTCTGGCTATAACGCTCAATCAACCATTTACGTTCGATTCGTCAACGCGCAGCTCTGGCGATGTTATGTCAAGAATAATAAAAAAAATCAGTAGATGGGACTGCAAAGACAAATGTTTCATGGGGGATCACGGGGGAGCCAAAACACAAAGGGAACCATGCATCTTACAACGATGACGAAAAGCCAATTTACTCGATGTTGCCTGCTACGGTTGCTTTTATACAGGTTATGTTAGAAAATTCTAGACAAAAACCGGCAGTCAGTTTTGAGATACAACTGGAGTGTCTTAGAAAGGCACCCGAAAGTGGATAAAACTCGTATGGCGCGGTTCGAACCGAGTACCCCTTGTGGAGGCTGCGTGAGCTGCCAACTCTTCCACGAAAACGGCAAAACCGTTGTTTCTTTTTTCTTGCGCAAATATTTTTGTTATTGGGTTATTATTGCGTCCCCATTTATGTTTCTGGGCCGGGATGCGGCAAAATAGGCAGGTTTTTCAATGCAAAGATGCAGGTGCCTCGGCGATTGTGTGGGACGCTGACGCGATCGCTGGCATTTGTATACGCGTGATGCTTTGGGCACGACACCTGTTACAAGCTTCCCAACTTCTGAATGAATCCTTAAATCCTCGAGTATTGGTACAAACATAGGATGCCCATGTTGTCGAAAAGAACAGTCGACATATATGTGCTAAGCTGTGCGTGCGTTCTCAGTGACATTATTAGCGACATAAGTAATCGGCTGTTGTCCCCAAGTTTCGATTCGCGATCGTCGCCGCGCGGAAAGCTCCTTCCCCGCATCTCTTTTGCGCGGCAATCTCCTGCTCCATCTCGATGTTCTCGATAAGACGTTCTCGACGACAGACACTTCGCTAAATAATGTTGTCATAGAAATGCGATGGTAGTTTACGAAATGAGCGAACGGCAGAACGAGCGCACGCCTTTTTGGCACACGCTTAGCCGGGATCTTAAGCTGATTCGCTGCTCGCCCGAAGGCAATCGGCATAAACGCCATATTTAAATAGCCCGCAAGACAACGAGTTTGTGGAACAGGTTTACACGATATCGCTTGACCGTGTATCGGTCAAGCGATGTTGCTTGCCCGCGACGTGATATATGAACGTAACGTTGTTTCTTGATTGCACCGAGAAAGAGAAAATACGAACTGAATCTGTGAACGGATCTCTGCCTATCTGGATAGCTTCCTATGTCTACCAACTTCAGTTTTGACTTCGTTCGAGCCTGCTTCCTGCACAACTTTTTAACATTTTGGTTCGAACCCTATACGGGAAAGAACACACACGAGGGAGAAGCAGATGCATGGAGAAAAAGAATCCACCTATGCATTCGCATGCACATGGGTTCCTCGTAGGAGGAGTATCCGCGCGGCCGCGGCTGTCGCCCGGCCCATTCAGAAATGCTAAGGATCTACGCCGGAGTAGCAACGAGGACTCACCGAGCGGCTTTTCTTCGAAAGAGCGACGCCGCCGACTACGGGGAATTTTCGATGCGTCCGATGCTCGCGAAGGCAAATCCAAGAAGCGACGTTCACTCCAGCACTGTGGTCGAACGAACCGTTAGCGATGATTGGTCACAATTCTCACTGAAGAAAAGCGGAGCTGGGGACAGCACACGTTTTCCGGCGGCGATCGGTGCAACTGGGCACCTGACGAAGCGCACCAACTTTGGGCGCCCCTTTGCCTCGGCGTTCGATGTCGCGCGCAGGCGCGGGCCTCAAGACTGCCGCGCCCCTGCCTCGGCGGATACGTTTTTCGGCGTTCTCGTCGCCGCGGCTGCGGGGACACGCGGAGGAGTGAGCGTTGGTTCGGTCGGTCCGGTTTCCTCGCGGGGAGAGAGGGTTGGGGAGGGCGTCCGGCCGAGAAGGCAAACCTGTTACGGAGGAGGAGGACGAACGCCGAGGTGCCTTCGATTGCCTTATACCTGCCTCACTCACGTCGGACCTGTACGCACCGCAGAGCGCTCTGAACGCCGCTCCTGCTGCTGCCAGAGTTTCTTTTTTATCGATATCTGTTTCAACCGAGTACGACGTGACGTACGTTCATTTTGTTTTCTTTTTTTTTTTTTTTTACATTTGTTTCTTGAGATTTTGTCCTAAATTGGTTCTGCTCGCAGAGGAGGCGAACTCTCGGCGGGTGCGTTGAGAGACTGCGCTTTCTTTGATTTGGCTTCGACGATATGAGTCGCGCAAAGCAGTTATGAATGCTCGGCGGTTTTCGGTCACACTGAGGATTAGAACACAAACAACAAAAAAGCCACGAAAGAAAAAAAATTTTTTTGGTTAGTCTATAGATGCATGCATGCTGTCCCGAGGCGGCGCACTATCCAGTCTATCTTCTCCGCGGATATTCCGATGTGCTTGCTATTGCTCGCGCTAGATCACGGTTCATTCACCGAACTTGTACACGAAATCGGTTACCGTTCTGTTTTGTACGCATGCCTGCTGAATTTTCTTTCATGCTCGTAGCCGCCCTTGAAAGAAGAAGAAAACGAGAAAATATATTTAAATAAAAGATCGTAAAATTGGTCAACTTGTTACTTTCGCATTTAGCTCCGGCACATGTACGAGGGGTGTTCATAACGTCTGAATCACTACCATGAAAAAAGATATAGCTGCGATCCCAAGTGTCGATGGTGAGATTAGTCTGTCTCCACATATACACTACACGAGGCGACAGACATATGCCAACTGATAAGCTGGCGGCTGATTGTAGAAGTTTAGATTTGGGGTACGAGGGAGTGTTCCCCCTTGATAATCAATCACCTTGTCATCGCCCTGAATACATTTGCGCCTAAATAAGTTGTTCGTGTTAGGAAGAAGGCAGAGTTCACCGGGTGCCAGGGCGGGTGAATACGGAAACCAAGACAGACTTTGTAGACTTGATTGTAGACTAAAGCAGCCGCTTGCGTCACCGGAGCGTTGTGGTGGAGTAAACGCACTTTTAATGACCTGCTGCAACCTAGTCAGAAAGTCCCGGTAAAATATTTTCTCGTGGGAACGGACCAGAATAATGTGCTCCTGACAGGTTATGCCCTTACATGCATACTTAGTCAGGAGCAGACCATATTGCAGTTCCAAAATCATTAATCGTCACCTTCGTTTATGCACGGGCGGCAGCAGTCGTGGGGTCGGATGACAAAGGGAAGGGACCTTTATCCTGGGCAAATTATTGGGCATTGTGAGATAAACATTTTTAACGTGCTTCGAAACTACGGGGACGTGGGCTTGTCCCGCAACGCAAACTTTGGCGATACTTTCTTTATTTGCCGCAAATAACACAAACTTTATGAACGCTCCTCGTGCTGGTCGTGTTAATAAATAAATTGGTTCGACGATCAAGGGGATCCATCCGATGGAAATGCGTTAGCATTTCCATAGGATTCTATTCATTAAACGCGTGGCCTCGGCTTTCTTCTGTCGTCACTCTTAAATAGGTTCAGCCATATCACTCGTGGAAAGCACCATGTCCATCATCAGAGCGGCAACTGAGCTGGGCCGTATTCCAAAGCGGCGCGGCGCCTACTCATATCTGGCTCCGTGCTAGCTGTGCGACGCTCGTACGGGTCCGAAGCGCTGACGTCAGCACGCGTCACCTTCTCGCTTCCTCCCCGTCGCCGTAGTAAGACAATGAATCTGTCAACACGATACCTCCTCACCGCCCCACTCTCCTCGCGACGTCGCGCAAGGTGGTGACAAACGGACCGAAACCGGCAGGTTTTTTCAAAAACGAGCGTTCTAATGCTGACCCATTAAAAAGTAAAGTAATATCTGTCCTTATGATTCAAGGATATATCAGGATAGAAAAAAAGTGCATGCATTGGAACAGGACTAAGAATACTGCCTAGCTTTCGAGGTAGTCTTTGTTATTTTCATTGCGAGCTCCAGCGTGGCGTCTAGACCTAACGGAAATAAAAGTGTTGGACATCCTATTGACTAGCGCAATCCAAGTTCCAGTCAGCCCTGATCTTTTGGTCATCTTCTTTATGTGGTCTTTCGAAGAGCGCGTGCGGTGCTTTAATCGGCGCTCAAGTTGCGCGAGCGCACGCTCTCCTCTATCTTTGACTGCGTTGGCACAGAAACTCGTCACCGAGTTCGGCTACAGGTGCTCGCTCAGCTTTCCAAGACATATCCAGCTGGCTCTGCCTTTAAGCTTTAGGTAACGACACGTCAGGCTCGGGTGCCTTCATATCTGCACTTTGCTTAGGGTGATGACATCTGATAAGTTTTTTCCCGGCACTTCTGTTTCTTTTTTGTTCCTGAGCGCGAGGGAACACGTCTCCAGGCACAAGCTCTTGGCATTGACAGTGCTACGGCGGCATTTTGCTAGCGACTTTTTTTTTTTATTTCTCAACACGTTCGTTACCCTTATTATGCATAGATAAATTCTCGTGTTTTTTTAGTGCTCAGAATACACATTTACTTTGGTAAATACAGTTTTTTTTTTTCGATTGGTACGGAGTAACCGCATATGTCAAGACAATGCAAACTTCTCTATTAATATCCACATATTAAAAAAAAAAATCCGGAATAATTCTTTCGGTGCCAATTAACTGTACTTTTTTTTTTTTTTTTTTCGGGGACACACTCCACGTTAATGCCTCACAGAAATATATTTTGCATCCAAGATCTTACGCAGCCGAATTCAGGAAACGAGAGAAAAGTCTACTAAGTAAATATCAATGCATGTCAAGGAAGGGGTAAACGAGTAGAAAACCGGTCAAAAAGCGCCGCCTCCATGATTCTGTGTGCTCACTTTGGAAATGTTTGCTTTTGCGCGCTGTCTCGTGTAAGTTTGTTCCTCACTTCATTTTGAATATGCACGCCCGGGTCTTCAACTATGATTCTCGGTCAGTTTGCAGATGACAAATTTATATAGTAGAAGGGTGGCACCAAGCCGACTGCTAAGTATACAGCGACACTGTTTCGCGCTCTATGTGGAGTTTATTGCTTTCATGTAGGGCGTATTTATTTATCGAGTTTCGCATTTGGGCGTATTAGCACAGAGCCATGGCAGCATTACATGGTCAGAGCACAAAGCAATAAAAATGTCGTTCACTCGCGATGGTCTAAGATTTTGTAGCACGGCCAGCGGCCAAAACCTGGAGGTGCGAAAAGAGGGCGCAATACAGGGAGTTCTCGAGGAAATAGAACTGTGTTCCTAGGCCCCGATGAATAAACTATACATTGCAGAAAGCTCGAACTCCGTGAGAACGTGGCGCTAGCGGTTGGGAAAGAACGCGAAAGTGAGAGAATATGATGTTACTTTCATCAAAAGATAACTGAGAAAAAAAATGTTTGAGCCAATGTCCACCTAAGCATATATCGTCAAAAGAAGAAGCGACATTGTGGGCCCCTGTAACACCCATTTGAGTGAAAACAAAACAAAAAACTGATCAGCAAGAAGTAACAGTTTTTTTCTCGTTGCTAAGTGTTTTTCACTGATATAAATCGTTCAAGTGTTCACTGTATAATTATTTGTTTTGACAATATTAGGCTTAGGTACGCGTCGAAAAATATAAAAAAAGTTTCGTATTTTCGTTTTTTTCAAGTATTTTTTGCTCCTGGGACGTCATGTTACCAAAATTTCGCGTTCAATCCAAACTGCTTGCGTCGCATTCTCACAGAATTTGAGCTTTCCGTGATGCTTAGTTTATTTATCGGGGCCGAAAAGCACGGCTCTCTTTTCTCGAGAGCTCCCTGTACTTTTACTGCGTTTGCCGGTAGATTTTTCGCTAAATATATTTAGGCACATCCACTTCAATACTGCTACAGCCGCTCAATAGGCTGTACCTCAAGTATCGAAACCCATTCGCCGATTATCCTGTGGGCGCCGCCATCTTTTTTACCTAGTGAATTGGATTGGATTGGATCTTGGAGACTATTCTCTTTGTATCAAGCAACGCTACTAGAACAACTCAGTGTGGAAGCTGCCATAGAGCCTGCTTTGAAAAAAGTGACACCGATCCGTACTCGAGAACCGAGCCAATGTCGATCCCAACGCAGCCATTTTTCCCGCAGCGACCACTCGGGGAACTGCACGACTGCTTCTATTGGTTCGGGATTATCGCATTCAATAGCGTCCGCTTTGACGGTTCTATTTTGGCTCTAATCGTCCATTTTGGCGCCGAGGCGTATACAGTGGAAGGTGTTTCAGGGATGCCAAGCCCCGACCCCTGAGCGGATGCGCCGTGAATTACTACCGAAGATAGGACGCGCCCAGGTCGGGACGCGCTATCTGTAATCACCGAAAAGGCATGGCCGTACAAGAACAATATTAATGGTGTCGCAAAACCTTGTAAACTAAAGATTTGAGAAAACATCACATGCCCGTTACTTTGTACTGCTCTCCAATAAAAGTTCCGACAAAAAGATTTTTTCCGTTTGTTGTTACGCAAAAATATGCTTTCTAAAAACTCAATACAACCACACTAAAAAAAAAAAAAAGATTGAGCCGCTATTTTGGCATTTTGAGTGTGTGAGTTTCGGTATTACGGGAAAATTTAGTGACTCTGGCAGTAACCATATAAGGAAACTTTCATGTTGCAATTCGTCGCTAAAGGGTGGCGCTGTTATCGTATTTAGCTCGGTCTCGGTGGACGCCAGCGGCCGAAGTTTCAAAGGAGAGTTTCCCAACTGAGTGTTCTAGTAACGTTGGTATAGGACGACCAGAGTCTATGCACTGTTCTATCCAAAAGTGACTATACGCAGAAATTACATCACTAGTTGTTAATATAAATCCACCAATCATCTACAGACTTCCCTTGGTACATTCGGTGCAAAGTGCAGATCGGGCGCAATCGGAGGTGGTTACCTTCAAGAAACGCCACGTCTTGACCTTCAGATACGGCGCCAGGAGACTCGGGCGATATCGTTTTGCTGTATCGCGGACTGTCGCAACATTTCTAGAGAGAACGGGAAAGCTTTTCCTGCAATTTTAGATGAAGTTTCAGATAACTGGCAACCAGGATTAGAGGCATCAAGATGGCTTAAGTGTCGTGCTTAAGTGCTGAAGTGCCAAATAGATGCTGCAGCTACTTTTTTTTCATTTGGCTTATGTCGCTGGCTTTAGATGGCGTAGGATACAAACTGTAGAGTAATAACACGCGGAAACGCATGCCATTATTTACAATAAGTAAAAACTTACTGTGTTACATATATAATTCAACGATGCGGGCCAGAACCTAAACCAGACCTGAATTATAGATAATTTCAGCATTTCATATGAAAGCAAATCATTTTGTATAAAAAAGCTTTATAAAGTGGAAACGGTCACAAAGAATACATCCGTGAGCTTTTGAAAACAAGAACAAAGCCCAACCCAAGAGCATGCTTGAAGCAAATTGTCCCTCAAGAAAAAAAAGCACATAACTGAAGCACTTTATATTTTGGGAAAAGAAAGCATCATACATAAAAAAAAAGAAGAAAAAAAAGAAAAAAAAATTATTTCACACACCATGCAATCTCACGTGGTTAAATCCCACGTGACGTGACAATTCGATTTGATTGCAAATGTCATTTCGATTCGATTACAAATGTGCTTATTATTTACCAAATGGTGCCCTTATACAGCGGGGACTATTACGGGCTACGTCTAGTAAAGGCACCTTAATTATTTAAAAAAAAGCAATCATTACGATTAAGCTCTATCACTTGAGACAATTACCATCATATTGAAAATATAAGCTATTATGATACATTGTTTGTGTCAGCATCTAATATATATATATATATATATATATATATATATTCTGCTGCAGGCTTGTCAGAAATCTCGACATGTCAGCTTTTTGAGAGTAATTAAAGAAAGATAATTTTTATATTTGTTTAATTTTTTATATTGACCGTTCATAAGATTGGCTATCACCGAATATAAATATTGGTCGACTTTTCTTGCTGTATTCCCGACACAACGATTAAAATGAACTGCTTTATTTCCCTAAACTTGTAAAAATGAATTTTTTAAATTATATTTAAGGTAATATTTTTTAAAATATATTTTTCAATGATCCTTTTACACAGTTTAAAATAATTGGGTATATTCTTTTCGGTGACTCGTTTCTCTTTTTTCTGTATTCTCGGGACGACCACATACACAAGTCGCTTTCTGCCATGACTTTCAGTATTTTTCTGAGTAACGCTGGCTTCACCGCAACGTTATTGGTCGGCTTTAGCGCGATGCGTTCTCTGCTACATTTGAAATAAAGCACCTCGGTTTACCAAGGTCGAGAACAAAGAACTTCGGTTTACCAAGGTCACCTCTAATCACTGCCTGTGGCGAGTTAGATTAGATTACTAACCTTGGTACAAGATTATTTTTCTTTTATTGAAATAATCGACGAAGTATTATTGTGAACTATAGGAAACGCATAAAGTGGAGCCCAAACTATGTTTCCTGGAATGTAACTTCAACGAATGTGTTCAGTGTCAAATTCCGCCCCTAAATAAAAAAAGAAAAGTACCGAAGTAGCAACGAACAATGTTACAGAAGCCGGCATGTCATGTCGTTGGATGTCGCGATCCTGGGCCTAAAGTACGAGCGAACGGGAATGTCGTTGTCGTCACGGAATTTCCCGGCTGCCGAAGCTTCCGTGGGCTGGAGAGCGGCTTGCAGCACAACGGGCGCCTGCAACATCAGCCCCCGCTGTTGTGACACCAGCAGGATGGCGACAGGCGAGAGTATGACAATATATCGACGGGGGTCATCAGGCGGACATCGAGGGACCACTTTTGAGGCCGGGGTAAACATACCAGTCAGAGGTGCGTTCCAGGCACCATAGCCAAAAATTATGAATTCGCCACGCAGAGGGTTAGCGGACGTATTTTAATGCGGCATTCGCACACGTCGGATTGAGCTCTGAGAGACTCGTGAACAATCTGATCACATTTAATAGCGCGGTTCATCGCCGTCATTTACTATGCGGAGCGCAAGTTCGTCTGCTTCTTGCACAGGGGTTGCCCGATGATGTCAGAACGCCTAGCTCTTAGTAGTTGATCGAAAAAAAAAAATAGTGGGTAGACTTTGATGCATCAGAGCATTGGGGTCTACCCACTATTCTTTAATCAGAGCCAATCTTAGAGCTCGGCGTCATTTTGACGTCACCGCAACCCCTGCGTAAGAAGCATACGACTTGCTCTCCGAGATAAAGGACATCACAGTTATTAGGAAGCCATTAAAAATAAAAAAATAATAAAAAAAACATTTCTTTTGTCACATAAATTTGCTTGCATCCCTGTGCAAGTTTAAACTGCCGGCTCAGCCGCATGCCATAAAACACGCATGACAGCCTAGCTACGTGGGTACAAACTGAGGGAGAGGAGGAGTCGAGAGCGCTCGAAGACGTCGGAACACCGAGCTCTGGTTGAAATGACTAGTGAGTAGACTTGAAGCTAGCTGTCTTGAATGGCACCATGACGGAACAGCACGCGACAAAACAGCACGATAAAAACAGCACGCGTCAAAACAGCACAGCGTCAAAACAGCTCGGCGACAAAACAGCACGCGTCAAAATATCACGCGACAAAACAGCACAGCGTCAAAACGGCACAGCGACAGAAAAGCACGTGCCAAAACAGCACGGCGTCAAAACAGCACAACGTCAAAACAGCGCAGCGACAAAACAGCACAGCGTCAAAACAGGACATTAAAAATATAGCTAAGGTTTGGCGTTTTAGGTGTTTATTATTTTAAGATTCGGCGTATTTTTTCGGTTTTTATTCCATACAGAAGTTTTCGGTGTATTGCGGTGAATATTTGTAGACTTATAAACTTCTCAATTCTTTTCGGTTTATTGACGAAATCCAGTATACTGACGAAAATGCAATACATAAAAGCGTTTATTTAGAATGTATAGTGAGTAAACGAAGTACTGTTCTTTTTTATTTGTTGCTGTCTGTGGCAGCCGACGCGACCTGTTCTGCAAGGCGCACTGGGGCCCTATCGTGATCTGACATCATCGTCGTGTGCTCGCGTTTGTACACAGAGCGAACATGAGCTTCACTACCACTTCGGTCGGAGAGGCAAATATCAAAATCCAGAAAGGCAAGCATTGTACTCAATGCGTTTCTTCGCCATTTTCACGACTGCGAGAGGTGGTAAATTTGCGCCGACCACAGAAACGACAATAGAATAATCGTATTTACGCCCTCCTCTACACTCTAAGTCTAAGAAATTTTTGCGCGTCTACTTATCCGAAAAACACTCAAAGAGCCAGTCTCTGAGATCTACAAAATCAGCTCAGCGAATGATGAGGCGGAATATCCGCTTAGACCTAAAAATGTAGTCTGCGCTGTGGCATTACGCAATGCAAAGTGTCATGCTTGTATTGCGTCATGCCACAGGGCAGGCTAAATTTTGAGGTCTAAACGGATGTTCCGCCTCATCACTAGCTGAGCTGATTTCGTAGATCGCAGAGATTGGCTCTTCGAGTGTTTTGCACGTAAGTAGACGCGCAGGCATTTTTTAGAGTGTAATACAATCTAAAAAAAGCCCGTGCGTCCACTTTCCCGCAAAAAACCCTCGGAGAGCCATTTACCGCAACTTACGGATGCAGCTCAGCGAATGGCAATGCCGAAACATATGTTTAGACCAAAAAACGCAGTCTGAGTTGTGACATTAAGCAATGCAAAACGTCACGCTTGCATTGCTTAATGTCAGAACTCAGACTGCGTTTTTTGGTCTAAACATATGTTTCGGCATTGCCATTCGCTGAGCTGCATCCGTAAGTTGCGGTAAATGGCTCTCCGAGGGTTTTTTGCGGGAAAGTGGACGCACGGGCTTTTTTTAGAGTGTAGACAGATGCTAGGGGTATTAAGAAATGTGCGGCATTTACGGACGCCTTTGATTTCCATTGTTCATTTCACGATTAAACTATCTTCTTTGACCAAAGAATTCGGCACAAAAATACCTATCAGGGGAAAACCCAGATTTCGTTTTGAAGACCGCTGCGCCCCTGTAGCTTTTGTTGAAAGTTGAACCGACTTCGGAGACAAGATGAAAACTGCGAAAGGAAGTTGTCATACGGTCAGTAATAAGTCACCCCCACCCTCCCCCTACCCACCTCCCCAAACGCCCTCGAAAATACTGACCTTTTTCAGTTAAAATCGAATTTGGAAAAAACGAATCCGGCATACTTTTGCCAGTTTTATTCCGTGTAAGCCGGCAAAGCATGGAGTTAAAAAACGCATGTCTCAAGGTAGGCACTGTAAAGGAATGGAGGATCTAGGCCAACTCGTCGAAAGCCAACTCGCCGACGGCCAATTTGTCGAATCCGTGCTTTTGTGAGCGGAGTACGCGCGCGGTAATACGTATTCTGGCTATTTCTCGCGCAGTACTGCTAATTTTGACGCAGAAGTTTGCTGGTGATGTTGCCTACAATACATGAATCAATCGCACGGCTTGCGATTGATTCAATAAGTAATTTATTGCAGGTAAACCGCGTACGATTAATCTCTAACTTTAAGGAGCTGTCAGACATATGTCTTCACTCACTTCGCACCTTCCACTATAAATGTAATCGTCCATCAGGCTTACAGTTAATTGCGGCTGTAAAACGAAAAGGTTGCCAAATAAGATACACTCATCCCTACTACATTTGAATGAAGACACGAAACTTGATTGAAACTCGTCCTTTGCGACATGTTTGGCCAGCGAAGCTGTTGAACATCACGGCAAATGATGTTGTGGGTACATTTGACCTTTGACCTTTTTTTTCTGCTTACTATCAACGACAAGGAAAAATCCGACAGACGTACCAACTACAACTTCGCTGCAAAAGGAGGTTTGCGGGTCCGACAGATTCAGTGGGGGAAGCAATGCTGCCATCAGTAGTTCTTGTTCTTCGTTATGAATTTTAGCTTCAGCATATATTTTATTATGTGGACTGCTACTAGTACTCATTGAAACTCAGTCTTGTAGACTCGTGAAAAGCTCAAGCGGGGTCGTGACGCGATATTCTATATTTTGTGGAGGTGGGCTCCGGGTTGCGGAGTTTGGTAAGCACTGAAATAGGCAAATTATTCCTTATAACTTAGCGAAAGGGTCAAGGAGGTTCGAAATTATTCCCGCGGAGAGAGGTGAAGAGCGCGCTCGAAGTTGCTACATGCGTGCTGTTTTGTCGTTGTGCTGTTTTGACGCCGTGCTGTTTTGGCACGTGCTCTTCTGTCGCTGTGCCGTTTTGTCGCTGTGCTGCTTTGTCGCGTGCTATTTTGACGCGTGCTGTTTTGTCGCGTGCTGTTTTGACCGTGCTGTTTTGTTGAGTGCTGTTTTGTCGTGTGCTGTTCTGTCGCGTTCCCGTCTTGAATTGTACTCGCTGCTCGAAGGCATTCGAACACGAATGCCAAACGCCGGACGCCAGCGTTCGCCGTTCGAACATACAGACTAAATACGGCTTCAAAGTGTCTAGAAATGTAAAAATTTAAGGCTTTCTTTCAAAAACAATTAACACAGACTGTTAATGGGTTGGACTTTGCGCAAAAAGTGTCCTGCTCGAATGTGACGAAAAAGAGTTCCACGCGGGCCGGGGCAACGCAAAGAATACACAGCCCACAGTAGGCAATGCACAAGCGTTCAGAGAGAAGGCATTCTTAGTTATAATTAATTATACGTACTCTCGATAATTCGTAACATGCAAGATGTACCGAGAGGCTCAGTGCGAATCAAACTCGGACCGTGCGATCCGCGGCCGGACGCTGCCACGGGAGGAGCTGGGTGAAAGAGAGGACAAGCCTTGGGGACGTTAAGTCCCGACAACGTGATCAAACGTAGTGAAGCGCGTTAGCGTGTGAACGGGGCCTTTCATCTAGGTGATACATGTAGAGCGATCGCGTTCGCACGTACAGTAGAAGAATGCGCATATGGTGAGAGGAACATAAAGTATGCCAACCAATTCCGGTGAAAGCAAACATGCAAAAACGACAAGCGCCATAGCGATGCAGTTTTTGGTGCTGCACGATTGGCTTAGTCCGATGGTAGCCTCGGCTGCATTCGGTCTTAACGCGAAATTTGGTAAAGGCTGCGCCGGTGAGAAGCCGCCAGACGCCATGAGCGACCCCTTCCCTTCGCAGAACACCCTGCAGAAAGGACACCGGCGAATCGCTAGCGCGCGTATTGAAAAAAAAAAAAAAGTGGAAGACTTCGGTTAGGTCAAGAAACCAGTGTTGAACACTACGAAGATTCATGCCAGGACCGGAAGATTCCCTCCCGCCCTCCCGAAGGAAAAAAAGCACGAGGAGTTATCTACAAAATTCCTCGCGTTGCAGAGTGCTCTGCTTCCTGCATTGAAGAAAAGAAAGAAAATAATAAAACCGGAGTCCCAGAAAAAACAACGCCAGCTAAAAAAAAAACGACAACAACGACGTGCGCACGTTCGACCTTGAGAGCCGTGCTGTCGCCGAACACTGCGAGGTCCTCGACAATCGCATCGACTTCGAGAACGTGTGCCTGGTACCCGGAAGAGGTTTTCCGCGGAATCCTGTCACATCCATAAACGCGCCAGGAAACATAAGGCAATCCCGAGGTGTCTAACCTTCCTTGTACGTCGACGGGCTACGTCAGGTGGCCAAGAAATACAACAAAAGACCGCCACTGAAGGGAACGTACACTGCTGTTTCGGGACAAGTTAGTAACCCTCGTGGAAGGAGTCAAAATTCGTTTTCGAAACATAGAGGCCATGTTTTAATGTTTGGCTGGATAATGTTCTTAAAATTATAATATCACTATTTTTACGTAGGTCATTTATAACCTGGTAATATGGGTACTCTCTATGATTGTTATTCACTAAGCAGGCATATACCAAGACGTATTTCGCTCACTCCCTAGTTATAGTGTTTTGTTTTCGAATCTGCGTTAATGCGACCAAGATCTGCTTTATTTACTGACCTGAAAATTGTAGATTATCGTTTTTTTGGGGTTAATTGTGATCTGTCTGTGTTCCCTTGTGACAGTTTCGAGAGATTGCAGTTCACTACGAGCGTACAGCAAAAACTTTAAGCTCGCTAGCTCGTTGCAGTATCGTGTTTTTGAATTTTATGTTAATGCAACCATGATCTCGTTTATTTACCGAGTTAAAAAATTGTGCATTCTCTTTTCTTTTGATTTCTTTCAAAGTCTTTGAACAAAATCTTTGCCGTAGCCCTCAAAATATGCTTCAGTCGTCAGCTTACAGTGCCTACCAAACTCACCCGGAACACACAAACGGCCTCTTATCTGATGGGAGCGCTATCCTAGCAGCCGAAGAGCTGCTCCACAACCTAGCTCTCGGTGGAACAGTTCGAGCCGAGAAGGACGATCCCTCAAGACCGAAATCACTGAACCGGCGACAATACGTTAAATTTAAAACTTTGGGATTGGGCTAGTTGGTTCATTATAACCTGGATGACGTAAAAGTGCAGAAAACATGGACGAGGAAGAGACACATAGCGCCAGTCTATGTTGTACGTGTATCTTCCTCGACGGTGTTTTTTTTTTTTGCGCTTTTAATTATTTCAGAACATGAATTTTGTTTATGAGGATATCTAGGATTTTTGCCTCATTTAACAGAAGCACAAAATACATACTGATTAAATCATACAGTCACTGTCTGTTTTGAAGGTTTCCTATGAATCTTCGTGCAAAGAAATGGCAAAAAAGTATAGATGGACCGACCGGCAAAATATCCGCTCTAGGGCTACTCCGTTGAGCGCTACGGCACAGACAAGTTCTTACGCTAACGCCAGGATAGCGCTCCATCGAGATAAGACACTGTTCGTGTGTTTCGGATATGTTTGGTGAGCACTATACACAATTAGGCTATTTCCTGAGGGCCGAGCATCACTGTTAAAATATTTGAGTGCACCAAGCGTATTAAAGCGCCAAGAAGAGCGTAGTTTGAAGAATAACATCATGGTAGAGGGGTAACCGCCATTCTCCTGTCTTTTTTGAAAGCATCGTTGAGGGTAAATCGAGTTGATAAAGTGGCAGAAAAAAACTGCTTCCTGTAATGCTCCTTGACAACGTCTTTCTTGATACACTAAACAAGTATTTCAGCGAAAACCGAGCTTTAAGAAAACCCCCCTTGAAAAGCTCCCAAGGCTTACCCTGGAAAGTTCAGCCGTTTTAAACCATAAGATCGCTTCAACTCAGCAAGATTTGATTGAAGCCTGACTTTAAGGAAAATGTGACTATTTAAAAAAGAAAGGGAAAATCAACTGGCGTTCAAGGATGTGACACAATCCCAAATCGCTGTGCAGGAGAGGGAGGGAAATATTATCCCTTCTAATATGCTCCCAAGTTGAGCACCATATAATTATGGCCGACATTCTATTGAAAAGTTTTTGTTGGTTTGAGTGAAATAAATCACGTGAAGCACGCATATATAATTTTGAAGCGATAAATAATTTGCAAACGCTTGATCGAGTGAAAATTAAGATATCTCCTCTTTTCCACGCGTCTGTCTTCATCTTGGACGTAGTTCTGAGGGAGGACCAGTAAGATGAACTACTGCAAATTTTTACAGCCGTTCATTGAGATACGTGATGCACCTTGGTTACACGCTATCCCGGAAAAGTAAAAAGGTTTTGTATTCCAGCAACCATACCAGGCAATTTACTCTTTACAGATTTACTAAAGGTTCCGTGATTGTGCGGTGGCGTGTTGTTAGGTCAAAACAGGGCAATTTTTTCATACAAGGTTTATTATATTTAGTATTGGAAACATTATTGAAAAAAAACTAAACACGATTTATTGGATTTAAATGAAATAAAAATGTCTTGACATTTTAATCAATACGTTTTTATGTATTGATTCAGAACTGATATCAGAATGATTTCAGTTAAATCAGAATCATTTTATTTAAATCTCTGTAGCTATATAATAGTGCTTCTTAATCACTATATGTATATTTAAACATGAAAGATTGGTTTATCTTTCATGTTTAAATTTAAAAAAAATTGTTTCGGCCTTCTTGGCTGAAAAGCTTATCGCTCGTCTGCTTCGTCTCGCAGCTTTTCGTCCGCCCGATTTGATCAGCAAAGCAGAGCACGACGGCTATCACTCCTGCATGGTTCATACATCGTTTCACCGCCGCTCAAGTTTCCGACTTCGCCATCTTGCGTCGTGAAATCTGCTACACGGCGGCGACACCAGCGAGCTTCGCTTTGGTCGGCGCTATAAAACGGGCGGTTGAGCTGCACTCCGTTGGGATTTGCGGCCTTCTTGGCTGAAAAGCTTATCGCTCGTCTGTTTCGTCTCGCAGGTAAGAACACTGCACCGTTTTCACTTAGCTGTGTTACTCTGGCCGCAAATCCCAGCGCGAGTGTATCGTGTACGTCTACTTTGTGAGCATGGGCATCTGCCTTGCTGCCTATCGTGCTCGCATTGGACGTTTTTTTTGATCTCGTTCCACTAAAGGACGGCATCGATTGTTGTTACCCACTCTGAACTTGTCTTTGCCAAAGTTCCGCCTGGTATTCGTCTCAGTGTGCGTTTGCGCTCTACTGATTCTTGCGGGTGGTGTCGAGACTAATCCTGGACCTAAAACCGATCCCACGCAGCTCGAAAAGCTCCAGACCATTCTAGACAGGCTCCTGCAGAATACCGAAAGCTATCAGAAAGACAATACGGACAAATTAAATGCTATTCAAGCCGGCATTTCGAGCCTAAGAGGAAGGGTGACGGAACTTGAAAAAAAAGTGGACGCTCAATCGAGCTGCCAGGAGGACGTGATTTCAATGGAACAGGATATAAGCTCACTGGAAAGCAATTTACGGAAATTATCTCTAACCTGTGATAATGTTGACATGGTAGCGCGGCACGTAGATGCTCTGGATAATCGCTCTCGACGAAATAATCTTATCTTCAAAAGAATTCCGGAGGAACACGGTGAGACTTTGAATCGTACTGAACAGATAGTGATTGACTTTGTTAAAACTTACCTAAACGTTGACCCGGGTGAAATTGAAAGGGCACATCGTATAGGTAGGAAACGTGAAGGTTTCACCATATGATTGTTGTTAAGTTCCAAAGTTTTAAGAAAAAAACAAGAAGTGCTTAGTAAGGCCCCGGCCTTAAGGAATGTTCCATCCTTAAAAGTATAGATTGACGACGATTTCTCGCCACGTATTCAGGAGGCTCGTAGGAAACTCAGAGAATTCGGAAAACCGCATCGTGATGCGCAGAAAAAAGTTCGATTTGGTTTCGACAAACTGTTCATCGACGACAAAGTGTTTGTTTACGACTCCACTTTGAACCTGGTGGTTGAATTGCAAAACGCTCCCTCCAACCCTGAGCTCCCAATCTCTCAAGAACGAGAATGACGGTCTACCACAGAAAGTGAGGTCAATCAGTTAACTTTCCTTGTTGCTAATTTTAGAAGCTTGTTGTTAAAACAAGATGAGTTGAGTAGCACTATTGAAGCATGCAGCCCCCACGCCATTTTGGGAAGCGAAACATGGCTCTCTAGTAGTATACCTAATGAAGAACTTTTAATTCACAGTGATTTTACCATCCATAGAAAAGGTCGTTCATTGTCTAGGGGAGGTGGTGTTCTTGTTGCAATCCAAAAGTGTTTCTCCTCGGTAGTTGTGGAACTAGATGCCGATATTGAGGTATGCTTTGTCAAAGTTAAGTGTGCATTTTCTCATATCTTAGCTGGAGTTTGTTATAGGCCTCCAGACTCGCAAGCTGTGTTTCTCCAGGAATTGTATAAAGTTTTGAATTTTGTTACACTACGTTACCCGCAGTGTCTTGTATTTCTTGGTGGGGATTTCAATTATCCCGGAATTGACTGGATTGATTGTGTGCCTGAGAGTAGTTGCAGAAGTTCTTCGCAGTGTAGGGACTTCATTGATATTTGTAAATCTTGTTCTCTTGACCAGGTTGTCTTGGTGCCTACGCGAAACAATGCGATTCTTGATTTATTTTTTACGTCTATTCCGGAGTTAATTTTATCTGTAAATGCTGTTGACGCTATCAGTGATCACCGAATGGTAGTGATCGACGCTAACATTGCTGTTCACAAAAAGTGTTGCGAGCATAAAGTCATTTTTGATTATGCCAGGGCAAACCTATAGGAGATTACTTCGGCACTCGAGCCATTCCTTATCGAATTTCAGGGTTCTTTTAGTCTCAGATCAGTTGAAGATAACTGGACTCTAATCAAGGACAGGCTTTTAGAGCTTATGCATCTATTTGTGCCTAAAATCAAAATACCATCCAATACACAAAAGCCATGGTTTTCGAGGTAACTAAAAGGCCTCCTTAACACCAAAAAACGACTTTTTTTAAGTGCAAAGAAGCATAATAGTACGACCTCTTGGGACAAATATTTAAACCATTCTAAACTCTGTAAGCAGGCAATTGAAGATGCCAAACAACGATTCTTTGGTGGCACTCTGAAACAACTACTAAGTTCAAATCCTTAAAAATTTTGGAAAATCATCAGCCCTCCGAAAAGTCAAAATGCCCCGAGCGGTCTTTCTGACATCCATGGGGATACGTTGTCCGATTTAGAAAGTGCGATTACTTTTAAACAATTCTTTGGAGGGGTTTTCACTGATGAGTCATTTCCTTTACCTGCCTGTGATAACATTTATAATAATTCTTTCCTTGATCGCATCTTTGTTGATTCTGATGGGATAAGGCAGCTTATCCTCATACTTTCCAATTCAACTAGCCCGGGTAGTGACGGACTTACGTCTAAACTGCTCAAACTCGCGTTGCCGGTCTCGAGTATTCTTCTGCAACTTTTATTTCAACAAAGTCTGGACCAAGGATACTTACCTAAGGACTGGAAACATGCAAAAGTTACCCCTATTTTTAAATCCGGTGATGCTACGTCCGCCAATAACTACCGTCCCATTTCCCTAACTAGCATACCCTGTAAACTTCTGGAACATGTGATCTACAGCCATATTGTGAATTACCTTACAAAAATTAATTTCTTTTTTTCTAACCAACACGGCTTCCGTAAAGAGAAGTCATGTGAAACTCAGTGATTTGAATTTATCACTGATATCCATGACAACATTCATTCACAAACACATACTGACGCTATCTTTATCGATCTTTCGAAAGTGTTTGATCGGGTCCCGCACCAGCGTTTGATAAGTAAACTTAAGTCACTTAATATGCATCAGTCTCTTGTAGACTGGATCAAAGAAATCCTCTCTGAAAGAACTCAATCAGTCTCGATCCATAACGACCCATCTCGAAGTATCTCAGTAAAATCCGGTGTCCCGCAAGGCTCCGTACGTCCTCGGCCCTCTTCTCTTTTTAATTTACATGAATGATCTACCTAACTTAATTTGTTCAAAAATTCGGCTATACGCTGACGACTGCGTAATATATAGTAGGGATGTCGCGAACCACCCTAGGTTCGATTTCGAAAGGTTTCGATATTTGAGAAGCGAACTGATGTTCGATTTCGAAAAATTTCGATATTTTCGTACCGACCGAGGTTCGATTTCGAAAAATTCGCAACTTTTGTCCACAGCGGAGTTTCGAATTCGAAAATTTCGAAGCTTTCACGGTTTCTAAAATTTCGAATTCGAATATTTCGAATATATTTTTACTTCAGGTTCGATAAATTCGAAGATTTCGAAATTCTTTGTAACAAAAATTCGAAAACTTCGAACGCTTCGAATTTTTATAGACATGAAGTTCGAACAATTCGAAGATTTCGAATTTCTTTTGGCATAAAGTTCGAAAAGTTCGAAAGTTTCGATTCTATTTTAACGCTAAATTCAAAAAAAAAAACAAAAAAACTTTGAAGATTTTGAATTTTTTTTAATCCAAGTTTTCAAAGTTTGAAGTCCGATTTTCAAGTTTTTCTACAGTTTCAGTTTCAAATAACGTTTTCACGACTCACTCGTTTTCACAAAATCAAGTTTAGAAAAGTTAGGGTGTGATATCTAGATTCTGCGAAGTTGGTAAGGCGATTAAATGAGACGACGAGTGTCCCGGACGTGCTAGAATATTTGCCAGTGCAGAATTGTGACCGCCAGCCCCCCGGGGGGAGGGGGGGGGGGTCTTTATCACGCAGTAGTGATTGCACGAACACACTGTTTTACGAGACTCATCCAGTTCGAAACGGCCAGGAGCGAGCAAGAGTTTGAGGCTCACAGAAACCTTGAAGCGACCTGGCAAACTAGCTCGCCACCCCTTGCACGCTGGTAGTAATCCGATCCGGTGAAGTTTATAATTGTACTGGAGGTTTATTTTCTGGGACGGAGGAATCGCCTCGCAAAAAGCACAAAAGCCGACACAACTCGAGGTCGAGGAGCGTTCTACCATACAAGTGGCGTTGGAAGAGGAAAAACGGGGGGAAAGAGGTTAGGGGGGGGGGGGGGGGGGGGGGCTTCAGCCTCCTTCTCCCCCTTGCAAGTATTTCGGACTGTTAAAGAAAACAATACGGGGAAAGAGGGCGTGGTCGAGCTTATTTTAATCTGAAATTATTTATGCATATGTATAGCTACTGTAGCTCTTCACTGCATAAAAGGTTGCGTAGATGGTCATTGTTAGAAACTCGTTGTCAGAAGGCACTGCTCGTCACATGCTTAGTGGTTCGGAAGTTCAAAGCTGTCTTTTCGACCTAAACACCTGTGCCGATAGACATGTTTGGGCATTTCTTCGAAACTCACGTTGAATAACAATAATCACATCTTAAGACGGCACTTACCTACGCTATACATAGATCATTCTTAAAAAAAGTATAACATATCTACCATAAATAGCTCCGGCTGCAGCGTGCTTTAAATCTGGCACAAACGATAATCGTCAAAAACCCGTCGTCCGTCCTCGCCCCTTCGGGGATTTATTTCTTTAAAATTAAGCATGCCAGAACATTAAAATAAATGACATCGTCTTTCGTAAGGAACGCAGCACCGCGTGTAAAAGTTCGAGAAAAAAAATTACGAATGTACCCCACTACTTGAAATCAAATGAAACCGTCCGCCGGTCTTTCGAAGTTCGACGAACGTCGAACTTTTACCCTATAAGTTCGAAGTTCGTCGAACTTCTGACTTTTCAGAATTCGAAAGTTCGACACTTTTCGAATTTTCTTGATAAATAAGTTCGAAAGTTCGAAATTTATCGAATTTTTTGGTCAGTCAAGTTCGAAAGTTCGACAAGCATCGAACCTTGCAGCGCAATAAGTTCGAAAGTTCGAAAAAGATCGAATTTTTTAGCGTAATAAGTTCGACGGTTCGAAAAGCGTCGAACTTCTTAGCTTAACAAGTTCGAAAATTTGACCTCCGTCGAATTTTACGATATAGACAATTCGAAAAATCGAAATCGTTCGAACCTTTCGAACCGCTTGATTCGATCATCGAAACTTCGATTCGAAAAAAGTTCGCGGCATCCCTAATATATAGGCGCATTATCTCGAACGAAGATAGCTTCGCCCTCCAGCGTGACCTTGATTCGCTATGGTTATGGTGCGTTAAATGGCAAATGGATATCAATATTACAAAGACCAAGCTTCTTACTTTTGCTACAATTAAGTCTAAGTCTGCCTTTGATTATAAAGTTAATGGCGCAATTCTTGAAAATGTAACTCATTACAAATACCTCGGACTATTTTTAACGGATAATCTCGACTGGAAAATGCATATTCATCATATTGTGAGCAAAGCGAATCGATCTCTAGGGGATCTTAGGAGGAACTTGTTCTTAGCACCAAGTGACGTTCGATTGTTAGCTTACAAATCTTTTATTCTTTCAAAACTAGAATATGCGAGCATTATTTGGAGCCCATGGCAAGATTATTTAATTAAAAAAATAGAGTCTGTTCAGAACAGAGCCGTACGTTTTATTCTTAGAGATTATTCTTTTACGTCGAGTGTGACAGCACTAAAAACAAGAGCTGACCTTGTTCCTTTATGTAATAGACGCAAAGTATCACGACTGGCTTTTCTTCATCGCGTGTATTATTACAACGCTGACCTTAAAAGTCAACTTTTACTTCCACCCCATAGGATTTTTCCTCGGCATGATCACCGTTATAAAATTAGGCTACCCTTACGTCGCACTAAGCATTTTTCAGAGTCGCCCTTGATCTTGGCTATTCATGAATGGAATGACCTCCCTGAAAGTGTGGTTGATATCTCAGACTGTGCACAGTTTAGGAGTGTGTGTGAAGAATTATTTAAGTCAGTTTAATTTTATACGCTTTCTGGTGTGTAGCTGTTGTGTATATAGTATGCTGTGTATGTGTGCGCGATCTGTCGCGTGCTGTTTTCAATGTTAGTGTTTTCTTGTTTTTGCAGCGATCTTTTTCTTTTGTCTCTCCCCCCCTCATGTAATGCCTCCGGGCGCTTTGAGGGAACAATAAATGAAATGAAATGAAATGCGTCCAATCACTGAAAACAATGCAGAAGAAAAAAAAAACCCAATAAATTTGAAGTAGAGCTTTATTAAACACTTATTTTATAAAGCCCCACCAGAGTAGAACAAAGCAGACTGATTATTTTAGTTAGTGAAAGAGTTTTATTTGGTTTTAGTGGTGATGTTCCTTAGGGTCTAGCCTTGTCCGTCCGGCGTCCGTGCCCACATCGATTGCACTGCCTCCAGGATCGACCCACTTTAAAAAAAAAAAAAAAAAAAAAACGTACGCTTGCATGGGGGTTCGAACTCAGGACCGCTTGCTTACGCTACACTCAAATTTTTTTTCGTCATTTTGCACAAAACACGCAATACACACAAAACACTCACAAGAAACTGGGGCTAAAGTGCCACGTGCCCTCATTGGGGGCACGTGGCGCTTAATAGGCCTTCATACTTATTAAGCCATCTAACAGGCCGACCCACTCGGGCGGGGTCTCACTCCTTTCTAAAATACTCTTGACCTGCAAAACAACTTCAATAAAAAACAAACGCGCTGACTTTGGACGGACTACGGCATGCCGCACCGCCATACGGGAACTCCACAAACCGTACAATCCAAGGGCCATAAACAGATCGTAAGCCACAGTTTCACCTTTCTCCACGGGAAGAAAACGAATGGTGTATTCATCAATGCACATATCTTTTTTTCAGCGTCCGTTGTAAGACATCCCAAAAGAAGACCGCTTCCCAGCAATGCAGGAACGCGTGCTCAGTAGTCTCAGGCTGTCGACACAACAAACAATTGACACCCCAAGGAACGTACATGCCCCGCTCCTGAAGCCATACCTTCACTGGCAAGGTGGCAGTATGTGAACGGAAGAAAAACGTTTTTACCCGCCGGCGGCTCACACATTTTCTTCACACGGGCCAGGACATCCTGTCCAGGACCTGCCACATACGGCAATCGGTAAAGTGGCACCGGAAAAAGTACGTCAAGAAAGTCGCGAGTCAATCTTTTGCGCGTTACACTCGACAAATAGTCCATTGAAAATCTGACTACCAAAAATTGAAAGGAGTCTACAACTTCTTTTATAAGCCCATCCATTTTTGCGGGCGGACCCACCTCTGAAGACACAAGGAAGGACATCATAAATTGAGCTAAGCGTGTTTGGATCATAACCTGCAACAGTGGATTCTGTTGATCGCGTAAGAAAAGAAAACGAGAAACAGGGCTTTCAAACAAAGAAATGGGCGAGCCCTACCCCTCCTTTGGAGACACGGCGAAAAAGAGTGTCTCGGCACATCCGGTTCGCTCTCCGACAACCAAACAAAGAGCGCGAAGACTCGACGCATCTTCTTGATGCAGCTTCGCGTACACCATAAGACTTGGAGGGCATACCATAGCTTGGCAGTTAAAAACACATTACATACGGTTACACGAGCGAAAATAGACAAATTGCGTTTGCGCTAAATGGATGTGCTTTTCCTAAGTTTCTGTACTACACACTCCCAGCAGGGTGTTGTGCTTTTCATGTGCTGCAACCGGGCCCCGAGGTATTTGCACGGGGTAGTGTCTCATCGTATCCCTTCGTACACTTCTGGTGTTGTAGCCCACGCCCCATGCCATAAACCAGGGGTGGCCAGGCTGACGCGGCCTAAGAGCCGAAAACAAAACCACGCGACTCCCAAGAGCCGCAGGGGGGGGGGGGGGGGGGGGCTTAAACTTTTTTCTACAGCAATAAACGAAACTCTGACTACTTTAAACCTATCCGAGTCAAAAGCTGTCCAACTGCACCTAAGGTAGCAGTAGCACAAGACTACCAAACCGCAACTTGCTTTCGATTTAAAACGCGTTCCATTTCTCCTTTTCGGGAAGTGCTGACGTGACCGGGAGGGAGGCGGAAAGGGGGGGGGGGGGGGGGGGGGAGTGGAAGGGGAGGGGGCCGCGAGCCGCACTTTAACACGCGAAGAGCCGCATGAGGCTCGCGAGCCGCATCTTGGCCACCCATAGACCAACACATTTGTCTAGATTAACCGCAGCCCCTGTTGCGGCGCAGAAAGACATGCAAAGTCTTAGAGCTTCTACGACACTCTTTTTGTCGGCACAAAACAGCGCGATATCGTCCGCGTAAGACAAAACTTTTGTTTCTACAGAAACCATTAAAAAACCTCTCACATTCTTGCTTTGAATTATGCTTAAACATAAGGGCTCCAAATACAAAGCGAACAACAACGGGGACAAGGGACAACCCTGCCTCACAGAGGCCGATACGGGTATTTTCGATGTTAAAGAATGATTCAGTACTAACTTGGTGGTGCACCCACTGTACGCCTTACAGATCCCGTCAGAAATAATATTACCTACATTTACCCGCTTTAAAACAGCCCAAAGCACATCATGCTACACGCGGTCGAATGTTTTCTGCAAATCGATTTGGATTATGGCTACTTGGCCTGCTTCGTTTTCGACAGATTCTAAAATAGTACTTGCAATATGAATGTTTGTTTGAATGGATCGTCCCCGGATCCCACAGGTTTGGTGTTCACCAACTAGCTCTCTGACAACATGCTGCAATCTGCTGGTCGAAACTCGCGCAAATATTTTATAATCACCGTTGCACAAAGTGATTGGTCGACATTCGGTGACGCATCTCGCCTGTATCGTGTCAGGCGTCTTTGGGATGAGAACGGTGTGCGTTTGTAAAATGGAAGGCGGTAACGCATTGAAAGAGTAAGCCTCGCGAACCACTTCTAAAATGAAAGAGGACAACGGATCCTTGAATGTTTTATAAAACTCTCCACTAGCCGCTCATTCACACTCGAAGCGGATCCGCGTTCGCAAAGCGGTTACAAACGCGGTTGTATAAAGATCCAGTACAATTGCACGCGCAGTCGTTGACATCAAGGTCGCGTGCAATTGCACTGGATCTTTATAAAACCGCGCTCGCCACCGATTTGCGAACGCGGATCTTGCTTCCAGCGTGAATGAGCGGTAAGGCCGTCAGGCCCCGGCGTCTTGTGGGACGACAAACCGTGTACGGCGCGCTCAATCTCTTCGAGCGTCACCGGCTCTTCCAACCACTCTTTTTTTGTCGTCAGCGAGCCTAGGGATTCTTTCCAACAACGTTTCGAGGTCAGCTTTCCTTAAAGACTTATTTACGCCGCCAAATAGCTCCGAGTAATAACCCACAAAAACGTGTTCAATAAAATCCTTATCGCTGCTCGTAACGCCTTCATGATAAATAGCGAGAATCTTTTTTGTTGTCGCGTATTTCTTTTTATCGGCCAAAGCCCTCCGCGTGAGCTGTTCGCCTAACAAAATCTTCTCTGCCCGCGCTCGCACAACTGCTCCCCGGTAGCGCTGTTGGTGAAAGCCATCTAGTTTCGTTCTAACTTCCTTTATTTCCTCCCCCATCGTGGCCGAGTTAGCACTTTCAATGCTGAAAAGTTCGCGCCAATACTTCTGTAATTCGTTCTCCTCGCGGCGCGCCTCGCGCTTTAATTGAGACGACCTTTCGATTGCGGCTTGCTTTGCTTCTTTAAAATATTCCCACTTTTCGAGAAAACAGCTCTCTTGCATCGCGATTATTTTTTTTTAATATTTCTAAAACGGCCTTGGCAAAATCATTGTTTTTCAGCAAAGTGTTGTTTATTTTCCAGAGCTGCCAATTAAATTTCTTTCTGCGCGGTTCCTTTTTTCCCAGCGTCACGCTCACTAGGCAGTGATCGGTATAAAAAAGCGGTGTCTAGAAATAATCTGTCGTACTGCTGATAGCTACGGTGGAGACGTAAATTCGGTATAATCGCGAATGGGACGCCCCTTGAAAATATGTAAACTGGAGCCTGTTTCGTCTCGCCCTGGGGCGCGCTACATCTTCCAGGAAATGCTGTTCCAACGCTTCGGTTAGCACCTCCGCGCTGTTATCGCGATTTTTTCTGGGCGGTACTCTGTCTTTCGGGCTGCAGACGCAATTAAAGTTCCCTATTACTACGAAAACCTTGTCGCACTGTAAACATGTTAAAAAAAAACAAAAAACTTTTCTTTCGCTAGCCCTGTTGGGCGCGTACACGCATATCACCCGCCAGTCACGGTTAAACAAAAAGAAATCACTCGAAATGAAGCGACCACACTCATCCACAACAACGGTCAAGCCTCGCAGTGGCACTGACTTTTTAAAACAGGAAACACCCCGCCGACACTCCAACCGCATGACTCACACAAATTTCGTAGCGACTAAGAAAGGGTCTCAGCGCTTGTTCTGTGTCGCGGTCAGATGACATTTTTGTTTCCTGTATCGCGAAAAAATCTATTTCCTCCTCAGCCAGTAGCCGTTGGAGCTGATATTGTTTTTTCTGCGAGTTGAGGCCGCGAACTTTTAGTGTCGCGAAATGAATCGAGTCGCGAAGATCGATCGGGGTTGGGATCGAAATCCGTAGTTCCCCCTTGCTTAAATAAAAACCCTCCAACAGATGTTAATAAAAGGCAGTATTACACGAACCGAACCTTCCTTGAACAGACACTCACTGCCAGTTCTTTCTGCGGCGGTCTTCAGTTGGTATGCGATGCTTTGCCTGAACGCGAGTTCGCTTGGCAAAAGTCCCGGCCTCCGGATGCGTTGCGGTCCATCCTGCTGCGGCGTCTTCCGGGGTTGACGTTGGGTCTCGCAGTCGCTTGATTACTTGGCCCATCTCAACGTCCGCGTCTGGCGCTGAAGTCGAGGGGTCGCGACTAAGAGTACCGTCGTCACTTCTCCTCGGGGCAATTCCGTCGCTTTGGCTGTGGTCTTGCTCTTGAGCATATGGCTCCTCCGTCGTCGCGCCTGTCGCCTTCGCGCCTTGCGGCACAGGCTCGGAGCTGGTTCTTCCAGCCGGTGCGGCCAGATGATCGAAGTCTGCTGGGGTGACCGACCCCCCGCCGTCGGACGGCGAAAGTACGGTCGGCCCAGAAGCACCGACCGCTTCCTCCGGTTCGGCGTCGTTCATCACGAAGTCTAACTGGTCGTCCACCTTGCGGTCGCGGGGCATCGACGAGTAGGTCTTGACACAGTAGTCGGCCTTATGGCCAAAGCGATGACAGTCGGAGCATCGGGGGACACGGCAGTCCCGGTTGATGTGGCCCGTACGACGGCAGCGCAGGCAAAGCGGAGCGCGTCCTGGCACAACAGCACGCACCTTACACCGCTCCAGGCGAATTTCGTGGGGGAGGCTGTCAAAAGTGTAGCCTTCCTTGAGGGTCAGACACACACCTCTGGTGTTGGATTCGACAGCTTCGAACCCCTTCTCCCGGAAGAGCTCCGTGGTGATCTCGGAGACCTTCCCATAGCGCTCCAGCTCTTTCTTTACCTGGCCGTTGGGCACGTCATACGGGACCCAGTGAAGTTTAACCTTCACTGCCATGTTCGCCGTGTCGATGACAAGGCACCCCCCCCCCCCCCCCCCCCCCCCCCCCCGCCCTTGATGGTCAGCTTCTTGGCGTCGACCAGTCGTTGCTTCGCTGTGAGGGAGTGAATCCTCAAACTCCAGACATGGTTCATCTGATGAGGGCCGGCAGAAGCCAGGTCCTTCATTACGTCGAGCCTTTCTAGTTCTTCTGGAAAGTCGTGTAATCGGTACGGACGGCCTTTCACGTTGCAGTTAAGAAACACAGTATTCGTTACAAAGCATCCGGTGGGCAGCTGGGGAAGGATAACCTGATAATTTTCGGTTGCAGCATTAACAGTATAGTACCACGGCCTGACGCGGCCGTTTTCACCGCTACGATGGAGCTCATGATAACACGTCCGTCTCGTTCGAGCGCCGGAAGTGGAATACTACGCTACACTCCAACGTTGCATGTAGCCGCTCAACGTCCATACAGGAGAGGGCGCTGCGGTCAAATGCGTGTACAATCGCCTTAAACTTCGCATGCATTGGCTCAACGTTTATAGACGAGAGGGCGGTGCGGTCAAATGCTCAACTATGTAAATAATCACGATCCATACCACACATTCTCTTTCTGACATGGACCGTTGACTTAAGCGGTGAAGATGCGTTCCCACGGATTCTAGGGGATTCAAGCTGATCCGCTAGAAGAACCACTGGCTTTGCATTTCACCGACCATAAAGCAGTAAAAATGAAGTCGAAACGCAACCCGGAACTCAGCACTACTTATGAGCAATAAAAAAATTCAGCACCATCAGCACTACCTATGAACAATAAAATCAGTATCATCAGCACTACCAGAGCTTCGCCCCAATCAACATGATTCAGCACGTGGAGATGCGGCCTTTTTGTTATTTTGAGTTACCATTTTCTTCCAGTCGAAAATTACTTTTCTAGTGTTAATTTGTTTCCTACGCGTACTTATTTACTTCCTATTTGATCTTACGTAACACAAAGGAAGTGGAAGGTGGTTTGGTGAAGAGTATTTTAATTACACCCAATATTATCTTGTACTATCTCGATTCAGTCTTGGGTAGTATCGCGATATTGAAACTCGTTATTTTTTTTTTAAATTTTAACTGTAACTCGATACATTTTTCGAAGTAACTAACCATAACTTAAACACTTTTCTAAAAAGTAACTAAAAGTGTAGGCAAAGATACAAACGCTTTTCGTGAAAAATATAACCTATTTTGTGAACACTTCTGCGGGTTCAACCATGTGCGGAGGTTTGGCCCCACTAGTGTCACTTGGCCCAACATTATACGTCGCAAAATAAAGCAAGAACTCACAACGTTTTTCGGCGCACGTTTTTCTACACTGTTGGAAAAACTCCTGTCAAAGTATGGGACACATACATGCTAACCTTGTTGCCACAACATGTACTGTATTACCGGACTACAGAACATGTTCCATACTTCTTTAGTACGGGACATGTTGTTGTTGTATGAGCAGCCACAATAAGTTCCATACGCCATCATCACGGAACAAGTAGTGTACGCTACAAGAAATGTACCATCGTGGCACACAGCAGCACATGTTCGGTTGCAAGTCATGCTAGAACATGTACCATTTTTACGAAGTGCATCACATGTTCCATTGCGTCCAAAATGACACAGGTTACATTTCTTGTACTTACGGAAAAATTTCAGTCTTCTTTGTGATAGTACTCGCCCCATTTTATGCTACTACCGCTATTCACGAGTACAGCCGGGCTTTGTATGTCACATGCCAAGGTTCTCCTTGAAAAAGTTGATATGTGACATGCAAAACAGGGATGTCCTGACAGTTTGCAGGCGCAACTTGATGCAAGTCTTTGCAACATAAAATTACCTGCAATGCGGAAATGTTCCCCAAACTTGTATGGAAAATTTGAACTGTCGTATCTAATGCGAGCACTATCCTGAAAACAAAACAATGAATCTGTGACATATATACTTAATATAACAGCCAGGAATGCTATGAGAAAGTGCTCGCATGCTACGTCAAGTTTAGAGAACATTTTACATGTAGGAATGGGGATAAAGGCATATAAACGTTTGTAAACATCCTTATGAAACTAAGTTCACGCTTGGTCCTTTTGGTTCCAAACCATAGCAACGGACCCATTGCGAAGAAGTCTGAACAGTTTGCTGCTTCAAAAATATTTACATTTATTTTTCTTTTAAATGACTAGAACACATACACAATACAAAAAAAAAAAAAACATTTCATGCCGCAAATATATTTGGGGCAGCTCAGCCATCAAAAAAATATCAAAGTGAGCAGGCTACTAAAAAAAAATGTCACAAAAAATTATGCTGACATGCTACACCTCGAAAAGAACCATCTTGGCCTATGACAACAAATAGTAATATTAACAAGAGAAAAAAAATAATCTAAACAAGCACCGAAGTTTCTTTTCACTTCTTTCGGAACTTCGAGAACTCTTGGAGGGCTCCCTGCACCTTCACACGCACCAGAGCAACTTTTCTTCAAGACTGCCGGGGCCCCTCCTGTGGGTTCATTGCCACAAGTTGCCTGAAAGAAAGATCACTTAAATAATGGGCAAGATTATTTAGAGGAAGATGTCTAATAGAAGCTAAGGAGTTCCTGACTTCTTCTTTAACTTATATATCGGTTAGTAATCCGATCTGAACGAATTCTAAATCTTGTCTATAATATCTTTTCAAGCCGAGACAAACGCCCTTAACCTGGACAGTCCGTGCACACGCCATGAGCCTCCAAGTCTGATACTTGCATCAAGACAAATTTTGATTGTACAAAAAAAAAAGTTTCACCCCACTGGCATCAGTTATCAGTAATAACTGGGCACATTTCGGAACTTGCGTGAGCACACAACGCTAAGGCATTCTACAACGCGAGAGGGAGGCTACAATGGAAGACAAACACATCCATCTCAATTAAGACATATGTCTTCCTAGCCTCCAACCCGGGTTGTAGAATGTCACATTAACTAGCTCGCCTGCCTAGTAACGTTGTACACAACAATACTTCGGTTAATAAAGGAATTCAGAGTACCGGTCAATGCAATATCACAAAAAAGCTTGCCTGAAGTGCTTAAGCAGAATATTGTGGTTAATATTAAAACACTGAACATTCATGTCTTTTGGTTCATATTACTTATTCTAACTGATGAGCATAGCACGGTCACAGGTATATTTATGTGCCCCTGCAGAACAAGGGCCCATGCATTTGCAGCCGAGTGATACTAAGGCGGGTTAAAGTGTAAGTTGCACGTACCGTAAAATGCATAAGTTCTAGTATTGGTTCTATATGACAATACATCTGAATACCAGATTCATATTGACTCTTTCATTATATTGCAACACATTAATATGACTTAAAAAGAAACGGTCCTCCCCAGCAGGTCACGCAGTTACTGCAGCATATCCAATTAATGTGAGTAACGAATTGTAAATCGAATTGCGAATTGCCAAGCGAATTGTAAATAAGGGTGTCTAGAAAGCAGCACATTAACATTAGACCTTTGCCTTTCTTAGTGTAAGGTTTCAACAAAAACATGGTTCAACATGTTCCAGGTTGCTGTTGAAGGTGCCAAACAAACACAAACTTTAAGGTTAATATTCGACTCCACAAAACATATTTTTTTCCAAATTGCTGTCGAAAGTTAGACACTTTTCTTGATGTAATTGGCAATGCCTCAGTGAATGAAACCCTTAATATTTACATGGGAATACTGCAATACGTTCGAGGAATCGTTATGCGCCTGCTATGCTGTTTTTTTTACAGGTTTGTTTAAAGCCATGAAAGCTACACTTATGCGGTTTGTGCGAGTGAGTTAGACGCCCAGGAGGACATTACCGGGGTGGCTAATCTTCGCGATAAGTCGGCTAATTAATTGAAATTCGTTAATTATATTTTAATTAGTGGAAGTAGTCGTATGGTTCCAATTAGATATATGCTGAGCGCCGTTCAAATCCCCTAGATCAGTAATTTTTAGAAAGACTTTGAGCGCGTGAAAAGCGCAGCAGTGCGCTGAAGTTAGTACTCGTGGAGCAGGTACAAGGCTGGGGCTAGCTAAGAGACGGAAAAATCGCGCGGGCGCCTTACCGCAACCGCTAGCCTCGTGCTCCGCAAGTCGTAACTTTATTGTACTACTACACTTCTCTCGCGCTGAAAGTCTTTCTGAAAATGACTCATTTAATGGTTTTCGATAACACTCAGCAAGTTTTTAATTGGACAAATATGTCTATTTTCTCTAATTTAAAAGTTAACAAGTTTTAATTAATTAGCCGACATATCGCAAAGATTAGTTACCCACACAATGTCCCCCTGGGCGTGTAACTCCCTCGCACATACCGCATAAGTGTAGCTTTCATGGCTTTCTTTAAACAAATCTGTGAGAATAAAAAAAAATCCTGTATATGTACAGTACTCAGCAAAGGAACACGCGACTGTATTACCTCTTAAGATTACATCAATCTGTGACGTAGCGCACAAAATTGTTGCATTAAGCGCCATGTTATAGTTGTCGTTCGGCCACCGACAAGTTAGCACTTTTATGAGGTAATGAACAGTTTGTGTGTTTCTACAAGTTTGGGAAACATTGGACATCGCCAAAGGAAAACAGTATTTGAACATTTTACTTGTACCCTATACTGTAAACGACTTATTTTTCGCGGGCTCCATATTTCGCGATTGAGGTAAAAGTTGAAGATTTGGAATAATTCGCGGGTTCTAATTATCGCGATGCGGCGGGATCTCAATATAGATTCCAATGTGTTTACATTTTACCAAAATCGTTCGCGGGACCTGTTTTTTTTTTTTTTTTTTTTTTAATTGTAGGCGGTTCGGGAAAATTAATATTTTGCGAAAAATTAGTCGTCTACAAGCTTCGAAATCTCCGATTCTGAGCCAAATTGGCATTGACCGGAAATACGTTGAGCAGCACACCACCATTCAAAGGTATGCCAAACTGCTTAGGATGTTGGCGAGGACACGATAACAGATTAGGTACATAATTTATTGCTGACGGCCTTTTATGTCATTAACGATGTCAAAAATCACTTATCGGTTATTGCTGCTTCCCAGACAAAAATAAATCGCATATTTATTTCTTCACGAAATGCAATATCCACTTGACAATTCCACCACTTGAAGGAATTAGAACTGTCCATACGATACATTTTTCCAAAGCAAATTCACAGTGCACATTTTTAAAGGCACATTCATAGTTACCTCTAAACGAACTTCAGCGCTGTTGGCAGCTCAGCAGGGTACTTTAGGTTGAGACAACAGTATGTGGCGTACATCAGCTCCATAGCAGAGAGGAACCTGGCGCCTTCGAAGCACCTGGGCCCGTTTGCTCGAAGCGCTAACCGCGGCTAAAGTTAGCCGCAGTACCTAGGAGAGGGATTTTTTTAAATCACGTGACTGGCTCGGTAGGGATGCGGGGAAACATGGCGGTGCCCCGGTGAGTGAGCGCCGCTCGCTTTGGAAATAATATGTCGTTGTAGCTGCAATATCGGGCGCGTTAGCCAGCAACGAATGGTGCAGAAGGCTTTCGCTTTGCTTTACCTCACTTAAACCGAAAAGCATGGGCAATGACATCGCCGCATTTTTTAGATAGTTTTTCGATTCTGGGCGTTCCTAAGCCTAAGTGAACGCGATAATGGATCTTTTCCGAGAAGCGTTCTGCGCACGCGCGAGCGCCCGATGCCAAGCGGCGGAAGTCGGAACGAAAAATCGAGGAAATTCGGGAGGAGGCTGTATATCAGCGAGTAGAACACGTAACTGCAGCATATATATAATTGTGTTACACAAAAAAAGAACGTCGACGGAAAGGAAAACACGACGTTTGGGTGGACGCCACGGATGCCTTTCTTTAAAGTCGCGTTGGGCAGGCGCCGCTGCTCAGAGAGCGATGAAACTGGTAGCGTAGCTCCCATTATCGATTGGTAGCGCAGGTAGGTCACTTCCTCGATTTTTAGTTCGTGCACCCACCGCCTGGTGCCGTCGGTATGTGGAAAAGGTCCATTGTCGGCATGGCAACGTCTTTGAAAAGCGGATTGTTGATAGCACACAAAAGCAGACAGCGTCCCAACAGACCTTGTTTTCTAAATTATACAAGCACCGAGGTGCATGTTACGACTGTAGTTGCACGCGTCGCACGTGTGGCGTCTGCAGTAGTGACCGTTCTAAAGCAAAACGTATAAAACAAATTTCGCCTTGCACGCGCGTTCGTTAAAGTCTTATTGGCGACGTGCGCGACCGAAAGCGTCGCTGTGGTCGGCCTTCCACGATTGGCCCAAAAGCTGACTATGACGTTGGAAAGGGTATACCATCGACGGAAATAAGAGGAATGAAAGAACTTTAATTTCGACGCTGTTGGCAGTGTTCCTTTGAGAGCGCAATGATCTCAGGCTTCCGCCATGCTATTTACAAACACCATAGAACTTGTTGTTCGCAAGGTAATGACGTCACAAGGGGGAACCGTAGGAGGGCGCCACCAAAACATCTCGCCGCTAATTATGATTTTTTTACTTCGAATCTTTTATAAGAGGAAGGCGAGCGCGTGTGGACCGTAGAATTACACTTCCAGCGTTCTCCTCGCGATGCTTGGATAATTTAGAAGAAAGTCTGTTGGGACGCTGTCTGCTTTTGTCTGCTATCAATACCCGGCCGATTGAGTCAAGGCAATTCGCTTTCCAAAGACGTTGCCATGCCGAGAATTATCGCGTTCATTTAGGCTTAGGAATGCCCAGAATCGAAACACTATCTAAAAAATGCGGCGATGTCATTGCCCATGCTTTGCGGTTTAAGTGAAGTAAGGCAAAGCGAAAGCCTTCTGCACGATTTGTTGCTGACTAACGCGCCCGATATTGCAGCTACAACGACATATTATTTCCAAAGCGAGCAGCGCTCACTCACTGGGGCGCCCTCCATGTTTCCCCGCATTCCTACCGAGCCAGTCACGTGATTTCAAAATCCCTCTCCTAGGTACTGCGGCTAACTTTAGCCGCGGTTAGTGCTTCGAGCGAAGGGGCCTGGTGCCATCCAGTGGCAGTCGAAGATGCTTCTGCCTGAAAAAGTCGATCTTTTTAGTCATAAAGGAACGCTGAATCAAACGTTTATGATTGCAATTGTGTTTGAGAGTATTAATACCTAGGACTTTGGGAGTTATATTATTTTCAAACATGGCACACCTTTTGAGTTTTTATCTGGGGAGTAGATTTTCAGTTTCTTCCGGTTAGCATGCATACCATGAGTTTTATCGCTTTATTCTGGTGATATGTATAGTATCTTCCTTTAATTCACAAGACAAAACCGCACTCCGTTGCGGTGAATGAACTTGATACGCGATGAAAACAAATCAAATCACAGCCTCTAAAAAAAAAAAAGGGAACTTGACACAATTCACGAGCATGCTCATGAATGTGCGAGGCTGCATGCACAATGCGCGAGTCTGGTCGCATATTCACGAGCAAGCTCGTGAATTGCGATGTTGGTTTGGTCATGATGGGCGAAAATATTTGTTTGAGGGCTCTGCAGTAATTTGTATTGGCAGAGAAAAGCTCTGCCACTATGGCCAGGATTCGGGTCGTCCAATGAAAGAACTATAACGCGCGTCGCGCGTACAGCAACTTCCGGTAGAGCTGCACGACGTCGTGCGTGTAGCATTACTCTACATAAAAAGGGTGTCCTTCTCAGGCCATAAGCGGGAGTTCACTCTGAGCATGCGCAGCGTTCAGAGAGCTCCAATGTGGCGTCCAGTGAATACCACCTATTACAATAGAGGTCTCGACTCGACCGGAGTAATTTCGAAGTATATTCGTCTATCAGTAGCCCGAGTTATTTCAGAAATATCAGTCCCGAAAAAATGGCATCAACTTAGTCCACAAAACAGGGCCCGTTTTCTCGAACGCAAACCGTGGTTTAAGGTTAACTATTATCCCTAGAAGGGGGAATTCCAGGTCACGTGACTGGGAGAGCAGGGGCGCCGAGGGAGGAGCAGTACCTAGAAGCAAAATGGCCGCGGCGTCGCTTAATGAGGGCTAATAGTTCTGCTTGGTTTTGCTGAACATTCATTTCGATCTGGCTGTTATATTAATGACTCACCATCAACCTATTAGCACGTCAAGCAAAGCGATAGTTCCGAGGGACTACTAAACTAACCGACGGCAGCATTCCGCGAACGCATCACTCTTCAGCAGTCCGTGATCCAAGACATATGGCGGTACATAAGCCTTGCAAGTGTTTTTATGGTGAGTAAAAAAATCGTTTTGCGAACGAGTATTGGTACATATTTATACTAAGGCGTTTAATTTGTTACACTATGCACGCCAACTCGTTAGCAGCGATGACTTTGCGGAGAAAGGGGGTTATCCTCAATAAAGTCTTCGTTCCGGGTGAACAGCTGAGACATTGTACTGTTTTTTTTTTTTTTTTTTTGTTCGCAGTGCGCCGACAGTATGCCGACAGCATTGTGGTTTCTACATATCCCCGGTGGCCAGCAAATCACCGGTGACGAGAAGCTAAGCTTCTCGTCACCGGTGAATCGGTTGGGCAAACGGAAGAGAGTGTGAGATCAGCAGGAATCGCAGAAACGTGCGTCGCAAGGAACGAAAACGAGACTACAGCACCGGCGTTGCCAGACTGGAAGAAACACGGGAAAGTTATGCGTTGTTTATGGCGAAACATATTGAAGGAAATGTTTCTTACAGTTTCGAATATTCGTCGACAAACTCTAGCATAGTAGCTAAAATTTCTTCGTACCATCGGAAGCAAATAAATTGGTCTTCAAGTACAACATTACTATATTTTGACTTAAAATATTATACTAGATCGATGACAACCAGCGGAAAAAGAGGATAAACAAAATGACTGGCTTGTTTCACCGATAGATGGCGAATCTTATTGCCCAATCAAAAATAATTATTGTTGTTCTATATCCACCCGTTTATTACAGTACCTAGGTACTTTTCCCTTCCTAGGCATCGTGGTTTACCAAAATGGGTTTACCATCGCTTCGAGAAAACCGGCCCTGGAGTGACGGAGCATCCGCGGCGCGCACACGGGTATTAGCAAGACGATGATTGATTATTGGCACAGCGCGGATAAGTCCGCAAAAAATAAGTTTGCAAAATAAGTTTGCGAAAAATTCTTAAAGCAAAAAATTCTTAAAGCAACATTTGCTTTAAGAACGCCCTTAATAAATCCTGCTTTCACTTAGTCAAGGATAGCTTTAAGAATCAAGTAGCGAGGCTCACGTCCGCGGGCTACCCGTTGCGCCTCTTAACGGCAGTCGCAGAAACTCTGCTAAAGAGAAGACGGATTGAGAATGCTGAACAAGTTAACAGGAAAAACAGGAACATCACAGTACTACCGTACCTACACAAAATATCCCATAATCTGAAGAAAGTGGGACGTCGAGCTGGTGTTCACGTGGTCTTTTCGGCTCCAGACAAGCTATCTATGATGTGCAAAAGAGTGAACTCTCATGTAATTGAGAGACAGGTGTGTTTTTTTGAACGATGTTTTTTGAACGATGCACGGTCATCAGAAAACAAAAAGATAAACTGACACGTGAGATTATAGAAGCCCGCGCAATTGGATAATCGGGCTCTGAGTGTGTTAGTGCCCCGTCACTTGCCTTGACGGAAAAGGAGTGTATTTTTCTACTCAGATCGGAGAACAACGGCGCCTGCAGATGACTCTAGGAACACGTGTAGTCCTCCTCTTGTGTTGTTTCTTTTCTTGGCTTTTGGGCCGGGCAAATTCTGTATTTTTACAGGTTGTCAGGGCCAATAAAGCTCAGTTGTAAGTCAGCGCTCTGTGTGTCTACCGCCTTCTACTCTGTCCTTGACCTTGCGCTGTTTGTTTTCCGCTAATATGAATGACCAACTAGCCCAATCGTCAACACTACTGGATTTCTTTGCGAAAGCGAGTCACCGTCTGTAGTCTCTGTCTGGCCGGGGCTACAAATGATGTTTCTACTGGACGTCCTTTTCCTCCATAAGGAAAGTTTTTTTTACGCCTGAATACTGTACTGCCGTCCAGCGCACCCATTGGACGCCTCTTTAGCAAGGAAAGGGATGTGTTCAGCAGCAAAAAGGGGAAAGTTGTGTGATGATAACTTTAAAAAGCAGTTGCTGCCACGTTACAACATGAACTAAATAATTAATTATTTTGTCCTTGTTGAATCGAAGCCGCAAACGCTTTGATTCAATAAAGTCGTACGACGGGTAGTAATATATACCTCAAAATGTGAAATTAGAGTTTTTCTGAGTGTTCTAAATAAATATAAATCGCAGTCATCGTGAGTTGTTATCAGTGTCTTTAAAGCTAAAAAAAGTATTTTGAAAGTAGCAAAGTTGCTATAACGAAGCAACTGTAACACTAACGCATTACTTTATTTTTAAGCAATTGTAACTGTAACAATTAACTACCCTTTTAATAAACTATCTGTAGATGTGAACAATTAATTTTTAAAAGTAAGTTACCCGAGATCATCTGAGATAGACGAAAACATTTATCGCGGGAATATTTTACGGGAATAGGAATCTAAACAGTCCAGCGCATAGTTGACTAGTTGCAAAGTTGAAGCGGAAACTACAACCGTACGCAAAGCAGGAAACAAGCCAGGGCAGACTAAATATGACAACAAAAGAACAAATAGAAGGCAATGAGGAGAGGACACAAGAAATACATAGTGTTTTTTTATGATCTTATTTTTTTACGTTCCGCCCCGCTACGGCATGAATGTCCGTATTTTTTCGGCAGTCCAGCACTATTGGGAACATTGTTTGTAGAAGAACAGTGATGATCTGACAGTTTCGTGAGGGCAGAGTTTGTAACAGCAAGGCAGGAAACAAGCTACAAGCATTTCAAGGTAAACATCTTCGACGGACGTCTGTCTGGTTGGGAAGTGATGATGGAAAAATATTTGACTCCAACCAAAAATGAAACTCGAAACCAACGGTTCAAAACCAGTTCGGTTTCCTCTTCTGGGGTAGTTGATCTCGTGCGTGGGAGCAGCCTCGTCTTCTTTGGTCTTACGAATATCTTCTAATCGCCCTTCCACCTTGCCACCCAGTCTTTTTCTAATCACGTGTCGTAGTCCACTCACATAAATAGATGGTAAGATACCCATAGATCTGTTGATATTTCCTGGTGTATTTTGGATGTGCCATGATTCAAGGTGATGTCTTTTCGGAGATTGGTTTCAACATCAACAACGGACGCGATCGCGAAGTCTATCGGATGGTTAAATTGTCACAGTGCTCAGCAAGAGCACTGCGTTCTCGGTCGAACTTGCGTACATCGTTCTTGTGCTGGCGTAACCTTTCCATAGAGGTCTTTTGTTTGGCCGTAATAAGATGCAGGACATTTTAAGCAGGGGATCCGGTAAACAATTCCCGGTGCTTTTTTCCTTCGGGGGGGGGGGGGGGGGGGGGGTGATCTTTTGGTCTTGGCATGAATCGTCCGAGAGTGGATACCGGTTTGTGAGCCACGTGAATGCCTTGTTTTGCGAGCACCCGTGATAGTGCTTCGCTAGTACCTTGAACGTAGGGAGCGCTGATGCGCGTGATGGGGCGATGCGGCGCAGCTCCCTTAGATTGTGGGCTTTGGCGAGCGTGAACCGTACGTTTGGCGACTTGTCGGATGAACCTTGTAGGGTAGCCGTTCTTTCTCAAATCAGCGATCACATTCTGCTCCTCGCTTTTTCTGTCAGTTTCTGAATAACAGATAACAGCCGCACTGGACATGAGTGTTGCAACGACTGATGCCTTGTGACTCGTTGGATGGTTCGACTTAAAATTAAGCTAGCGTCCGGTGTGAGTGGGCTTCTTGTATACCGAAAACTTCATCTCCTCCCCTTGCCTCTTCACCAGTACATCTAGGAATGGTAAAGAACATCGTTTGCTCAACGACCGAATTCATGAATGCCATACCACTATAAAGAAAAAGGAACTGGATCTGTTTTTTCTACGTCGGAAGCTCGAACATCAGATTCCAGACGTACTACCACCTCTGCAAATGTTTGCTGGAAACGTCGCGGTCACTGCCGAAAAGAAGGAACGTTCGTCCCAGCAGAGGAAGCTATGGATTCTTCAAGGTCAAGGACGACAAACAAAAGCAGCGACACCACCGCTTTTGTAATGAATCTTTCATCTAGACGACTTTCTGACTCCGAGACGGACGTTTTGGCGAAAGGTCACAATTTCAACGTGACCTCAGGAAAACCACCCCTGCCGAAAATGGTCGCAGCTGTAGAAGACGGAATCTCCCACCTAGATCCCGACGTTCGTGAAGGAGTCGGACTTAAGGCAATAGGTATTCTGTCAAGACTCAGTTCTCAACCTCATCATAACCTGCCTAAAGAAGAAAGGAAAGCGCTGCGGGAGCACCAGGCGGATGCCACTATCGTAATTCTGCCTGCGGACAAGGGCAATTCGACTGTAGTCCTAGACCGGGAAGCTTACAAGCATAAGGTCGGAGACGTCCTTGACATTCCTGCTTATGAAAAGCTAAAGAAAGATCCGACCCGCCAAGCCCAAGACGGCCTGAACAAGACTCCGGCAGATGTTTTCAGGAACCACCCCGATCGAAAAGGCCTCTACTTTCAGCTTATATGCAGGAATGGCTCTGCACCGGGCTTCTATGAGCTACCCAAGATTCATAAGATCAACGTTCCTCTGCGACCCATAGTAGATTTCACCACCTCTCTGCTCCGGGCCTTGTCAAACTACTCACACCGGATAATTTCGCCTCTCACTGGAACAACATCCACCTATGTCCGCAATGCCGGTGACTTCGTTTAACGCATGTCGGAAGTGAAAGCCAACAGGGAAGACAGCATGGTGTCGATCAATGTCGTGTAACTCTTTACCAGCGTTCCAGTACCCCTGGCAGTCTCAACGGCCAGAGCGGTTCTCGAATCAGATTCCGAACTCGGCACCAGAACCAGCCTCAGCGTGGATGGGCTGTGCCGCCTTCTTGATTTTTGCCTCCGCAGCACCTACTTTTGCTTTAAAGGGGACTTTTACAAACAAACCAGTGGAACTGCGATGGGTGCGTCCATATCTGTCACCACTGCAAATTTGACAATGAAAAGCATCGAACAAAGAGCGCTACAGTCCTTTACCAACAGACCTGAGGTGTTCATGCGTTATGTGGACGACTGTTTTTGTATATTGAAAACATCAGAAGTTGATAAGTTCCTGGCTCACCTCAACTCCATCGAGCCCGACATCCAGTTCACCGTGGAACGGGAAAAAGAGAACACTTCACCATTCCTTGATGTACTGGTGAAGAGGCAAGGGGAGGAGATTAAGTTTTCGGTATACAGGAAGCCCACTCACACCGGACGCTACCTTAATTTTAAGTCGAACCATCTAACGAGTTACAAGGCATCAGTCGTTGCAACACTCATGTCCAGGGCGGCTGTTATCTGTTCTTCAGAAACTGACAGAAAAAGCGAAGAGCATAGTGTGATCGCTGATCTCAGAAAGAACAGCTACCCTACAAGGTTCATCCGACAAGTCGCCAAACGTACGCTTCACGCTCGCCAAAGCCCACAACCAAAGGGAGTTGCGCCGCATCGCCCCATCACGCGCATCAGCGTTCCCTACGTTCAAGGTACTAGCGAAGCACTATCACGGGTGCTCGCAAAACAAGGCATTCACGTGGCTCACAAACCGCTATCCACTCTCGGACGATTCATGCCAAGACCAAAAGATCGCCCCTAAAGGAAAAAGCACCGGGCATTGTTTACCGGATCCCCTGCTTAAAATGTCCTGCATCTTATTACGGCCAAACAAAAGACCTCTATGGAAAGGTTACGTCAGCACAAGAACAATGTACGCAAATTCGACCGAGAACGCAGTGCTCTTGCGGAGCACTGTGACACCTTTGACCATCCGATAGACTTCGCGAACGCGTCCGTTCTTGATGTTGAAACCAATCTCCGAAAAAGACATCACCTTGAATCATGGCGCATCCAAAATGCACCAGGAAATATCAACAGATCTATGGGTACCTTACCATCTGTTTATGTGAGTGGACTACGACACGTGATTAGAAAAAGACTGGATGGCAAGGCGGAAGGGCGATTAGAAGATATTCGTACCACCAAAGAAGACGAGGCTGCTCCCACGCACGAGATCAGTCGCCCCTGAAGCAGAAACCGAACTGGTTTTGAAGCGTTGGGCCCGAGTTTAATTTTTGATTGGAGTCAAATATTTTTCCAAGCTACAAGCATTATGATATTTCAAAATGCAGCCTTCCCACTCAGTCTGAAAAAAAAAAAACAATAAAGAAGTCGACAACCGCTTGAAAAACACAGGTGGTTCTATGTGTCTCCTTGTGTCTCATTGAAGTTTAGGCATCTCCGAAGCTGCGTTTAGGTAACGTACGTGTGGGAAGCACGGCAAGTGTCATGCCCAATATACGCGACCCCTCCTCGATATGCACTAAGTTTTGCGAATCCAAAATCTGCTTAACGTAAACTCTGGATATCGGACTTAGGGAAACGACGGAGGTGGGCATTATAAAACCACCAGATGTGATTTTAAGCGCTGTGACTATAAGCAGAGTGACCTACTTTTGCTCGTTTTTTTTTAAAAATATCACCGTGAGATGTGCACCAGTAATGCTATTTTTTGTACTGGGACTGCATAGCATATAGCATTGTGGTTTTCCTTTGGTTTGATTGCGTTGCTTGCACATAAGGCATTCTGGTGTCACTGAAGCGAATACAAATTATACAATGCGGACATAATCAAAACGCGTCTCGTGATTATCACGGATGATGATACCGTGTCTCCAAAGCTCACAAACAAGAAATAATACATTTACTCGTGACGAGACAAACAGTAAGAGGAATTGTGGTGCACAAGGAGCACGTGCCACGCGCCAGCAAGCGTCGTAACGCTGTGCACGCGGTGGCACGTGCTTCGGGAACACCTCTGATATAATAAATTTCGTGTTGGCGTATTATACGTGAGATAGGAAACGCCAGAAAGACAAGGCGGAGTGGTGTCTTGGCTACCAGACCCGACCATATATTGGGAGGCCCGGAATTCAAATCCTGGCTGCGCAAATGATTTTGCCTTTCAGAGACTTCGTAGAGCTTGTTTGATTATATCACGTACAGATTGTTAATCTTCATATTTTTGATTATATACACAACTAAAGATATTTTTCAAAGAAAGCAACTCGAGCAGTTCTTTGAATACTTTATGGAGCAGGTACTTACTGAATTACCTTAAATTTTTTTGTCGAGTGTCTTGTCCAACACTGCTAGCTTGTGATATTGATCGGTCGTCGGCGCTGCAAATACAGTTTAAATCTCACATCGTAACTAATGTTCGTCGTCCCTCGTACCGAGTTTGTTTTATTCTTTTTGCTGCCAGTTAACTGATGTTCTACGTGTAATAATAATCTGTAATTAAACCCCCGAAAATGATGGTCTTGGTTTTGAGGTGTTTGGGGTATATCGGCAAATGCAGTGCCAATCTATCTGCTTACATTGCTATGGTCGCAAGAAATAATACATCCTTTCAGGTTAACGAAATAGAGATTGATGATACCTTGAGCTGTTTATAAAATATTATAAAACAACCGGCACATACACCGCTGGCTTGGCTAACGCAGACTTCATATTTTTTCAGGAAAGGCTCTAACGCTTCTGCCATGGTTACATCTAATGTTGGACAAGACACTCGACAAAAGTATTTAAAATAAATTACTACATACCCGTGTCGAAAAATACTACTCAAGATACGTGTCCTGCAAAACGCTTTGAGTAGAGCACAAGTACCTACAAAAATAATTCAATTACTTTCGATGTTACCTCCGCACTGTGTAATCTGTACCCACTTCAGTGACACTAGAATGCTTTATTCTCAACCAAGAGAAGCAAAAAACACAATATCGCAGTGCTATACTCTGTATTTCGGCCGGAATACAAAGAGTAGCACTACTGGTGCATGTTCCAATATTATATATCTAAAAGGGCAATGAGCAAAAAGGCGCCATTTTATTTATAGTTACATTGCAGAAAATCACATCTAGTGGATTTCTAGTGCGCACCTTGGACGCACCATGTTGCTAAGATCACGTAATGTGGGCATGGCACTTGACTTTCCGCGACTTTTTCAAGTAGGGTTCCCTAAACGCAGCATTCAGACGTGACGAAACCTCTAAAAGAAAGGCGCAAGGGGAGACGCAGAGGCACTACTGTCTTTCTCGCGATTGTCGTGCTTTAATTTGTTTTGGTCTTAAGCTTCTGGAGCTTGTTTAGAAAGGGTCTAGGCTAACTCGTCAAAAGCTACCTTGTCAAATAGGCCAACTTGTCGTTCGATAACTCGTCGAAGGGCAATTTGTTGAATAGGTAATTTGATCGGCACTTTTAATGCGAAAGCATTTACTGTCTCAGGGAGCGAGCCGACGTCATCAGCTTTGAAACCATGCAAAACGGCACCGCCCGCAAAGCTTGTTAACGTCACCTTTTACACTTCGGTCCCATTGGCTGGTGCGCGTCGACGAGGCTCCCATTGGCCGCTGCGCGTCAGTTTGTATGGTGTTATCCTCAGTGTGATAACACTGTTGTATTATCACTGATCACCGCGTTCGATCGCGTCTTATCGGTTTTACGGCGCGTGGCAATATATACGGCGCATGAAATAAACCAAGGGGTACGTTCTGCTGGGCTGTCTGTTCCTTCCTCGCGCCGCAAGGCAGACAACAGTTTGAACGATCGCTCACCCGATGGTGCTGCGTGTCCACGAGGCAGCGGCTCCACCGTTCCACACCCAAAGTCAGCGCGTTGTACGCCGCAGATTAAAGATGGGAGCGAGGAGCGGCGTGCGTGCTTTCGCTTTCACAACTCATAAGGAAGCTTAGGTGTACCTCGCTAGATGTAGCTTTTGTGTAAATACAAAAAAAGGCTAGTTCGAGACGATGCCCGTATCCAAGATATTAACAGAAATATTGTGAAGTGCAGTGTGGGCGAGCAAGGCAAATGGCACGTTATACTCTGTTCTATACTTACTGTGCAACACTGTCAAAGGTACTGGCGCGAGCGCGTGACTTCATCTATGGTTTTGTCTGCGCGAGAACGCGGGCAAATGATCAACGAGATCAAGCCCTACGCTCGCGCCAGTAGCTTTCACAGCGTTGCACGCTAAGTATGAAACAGAGTATAGTGTTTCGTCATTTTGCACACTTCCAATTCCACGTTCTCCATGAATTTAGATCAGCTCGAGCGCGTGTCGCGCCAGCGTTTGCGAGCATCGCAGAAACAAAAAAAATTACAACTAAACTCCTAAAACTAATCAGCCCCGAGCGTGATGAAAGGGTGCGCGAACACGTGATCTGAGAGTACGGATGACGGCTCGTCGGAGTTTCCGCTTTCACATTGTAGAGGTTTTTCGTGCAAAGAATTCGTACCACTCGTACCAAAGGAACAAAACAAATATGAGTTCGAAACAGAACACTAAAACGCCAACAATAAAAATACCTTCAACTAAAACTTTCTTCTGGCCAAGCATACGAATTTCCCTACGACAGGATGCACCTTTCGACGAGTTGCCCTTTCTGAAAATGGACCTACGACGGGTTGGCCTATCCGATGAATTGGTTTTGTGGGGTTCCCTTTATAGAGGTCCCTGTACTAATAATCGCCGCCCGATCGGTATGCGCTCCGCTCGTCACCCAGGGAGTGACACATTGCAACGAGAAGACAGCGAATGGGTTTACTGTACCTCCAGGTTGCCCGTCGTCGCGAGCCGGCAGTCCGAGCCCGCCGACCCTTGTTGTCGCCCGTCGATCAGAGCTCACAGTCGGAGTTCGTGTCCAGGCCTGCGGATCGCCCTGCCCACGCCAGCGCTGCGTAGGCTGGCTGTCCCGGGCTATCACTGCCCGAGTCTCGCTGCGGAACCACCACGGGATCGTCGTGTCCTAGGCCAGATGACCATGGCTCGCCATTTCCACCGGTCCGGACTTCGAACCTCGCTGGTGGACCGCTCCGGGGTTCACCATGGGCTAACCCAGGCAGCCCGGCTCCGACGTTCCTGCCGAGCTCCAGCCTCGATCAGCACGCACTGTCTCGCGCCAGCTCGTGACCTCTCCACCGACCGCCTGTCACGTGCCCTCTGCACCGTCTTTCACCCTCGGCTCCCACACTCCCCCCCCATCAAGACCCGAACTTCGGGGGACTTCATGGGCCTCAGGGAGCCGCTGGATTTCATGGGCGGCCGCTGTTGCCGGAGTGGCCACATTGCAGTCTCCGAGAGCGGCATAGGTGGTGGTGGGACCCTCGGTGTCGGTATTTGTTGGTGCCAGCATGAGCTGGCTCTTCTAGCGAAGTCGGCAGACAATGCCGACCTGTCCGTCGCTCGCTGTCCCACTCACTGCGATGCAGCGGGTGGCCTGCTCTAAGCTGGTCCGGCCGACACGGACGGACCTGTCTCATTCCGCTTAGAGGTCGCAGCGGGCTCAGAACTGCCCGCCTGAACCGCTCGTCAGGCCGAACAACTGTCAGCCACCCTGGGCACTTGGGAAAACGAAAGGGACCGTCTTTCCTCCCGGTGGGCTTCCTGGGTTACGCCGTCTATGGCCGTCTTTCCAAGAAGCTATTCTGCGCAGAACAAAGCGTTAAAACAACACACAACGAACAAATACTCTGCCGCATATTGTGGCAGTGGCCATAGCCTCCACCGCCACATTGCTTGCCGACGGGTTCGTGTACCATGTGGCTCAGTCGGCGAGTCCGCATTCCAGAGCCCGCTCCTGGGTCGCCAGGAATAGGGGATTTCTTGTGTCCTACCCCAACCTCACGTTATACGTCTTCCCCATCACGACGACGGTAGTATCCTTTCAGGTCAGCGATGTGAACCGGGCAAGCCTCCTCGTTTGTATCTCGCCGAGTAAGGCTAGAAGTAAGACACGACGCTCGCGTCTTTATACCTCGGGTGCCCTTTTCACCTCGGAGCAAGCGATGCGGAAAACCCACTAGCTCTGTGGTGTAAACCCAGTTGAAGTGATGCGGAGGGGAAGAGATCCAAAGCCTGTGGCGGGATGGCCATATAATATACCCGCGTTCCGCAACGGCTACATATACTATGTGCTACTCGATGTAAGCGTCAGCGTCCCGTTCCGTCCACGTGCATACGAGCTCTAGGGACTGCTCGGTCCTTGTAAAGTCACTGGATCCTGGGAAAGTAGCGTTATTGCATTTTCTACCTGCTAGCCGGACACAAACGGATACTAACATACAGACGACCCAAACCTAGCAAGACGATTGGCTAATCGGCCTGCGTTGTCATGAAAATCGCCATCTTGGTCCATTGAAATCTTCGAAGCTTCCAGAGGGTCGTTTTAAACCAGTCACGCCAAGATTACCATGGAGCATTATCGTACTAGAGGCGTTCCTCGCCAATATAAGAGTCTTTGGCACTCTGTATGCAGTCAACGTATTATTCATGCCCATCTCTATGGATCTCTTACAATTATATTGTTCTTCTTGCGTATTTCAATACAGTAAACTTATTTTTCAGTGCCTCCAAGCACAGACACAGCATCTGGTGGTGGTACGAAGGTGTACGCTTTTTTTGCCGGTGTGTGGTTAGCAACATCTCGGTATACAAAAAAACACTCCATAAAGCTACCCGTCACCAGCGAATTTAGATCGGCTCATCAAGAACGTAGAGATCAAGGAGAAATTGCTCAGTTTACGGACCAAGATGGCGACCACACGGTGAGCTTGGCGTTACTTTCCCGGGATCCAGTGACTTTAGGTCCCCGGAGGGGGCGGCAGCTCAGCGAGCAAGCTCGCTTTAACCGTTCACGCCTCAAGGCAAGTTGGACAGCTACAAGCCACCTAAATGTCTACCGCCTCATCCCCGGCCAGGTCGTGACGCGACATAAGTTATTAAAAGTCTTGCTGTCACTGCCACGACCGGCCAGAGTGAAGTCGCAAAAGCATAATTTAAGTCGGCTCTGTAGTTTTCTATGGAGACAATCCTCCTGAATGGAGAGCCGTTCCTCTGCCCTTCGTCGATTGTTGGAATGACGCGAAGCAACTAGCCGTCTTGGCCCAGCAGTTAGAAAACATAGTGTTCATTAACTCGCCTGCCAGCCTTCCCGGTGTCAACCGCAATTTCCGCAAGTTTACCCGACCCCCGCTGACAATCTCGTCCGCCATTGTTCCCGGTGTCGACTGCCATTCCCGGAATCTTTCCGACACCCACTGACAAAATCCGATCTGCACCCGGGCCTCGACAAGCGCTTACTTGCCTACCGCATCCCCCCAAGCCTAAATCCTAAATCTGCAATGAGTCCTGGCTGTTTCCCCTCCTGCCAGTCGTCATCCTGCCTTACAACGAACATGCTATTCCTCTCCTCTGCCTCCGAAGACGACTTTTTTACATTTTAATGGCGCTCCTCGTCTTCCCCCCGTTTGCATCCCTTCCTGCCAGCCACTATTCTGGGGTACCCGAGAAAGCGCATCCACAACCTCGTCCTTCGAGCCCTTTGAGTATTCGATTCGAGGAGACACCTGCTGAGCTCTGCTGTTAGTGAAGTCGCCAAAATTCCAATATACTTTATCTCAGCGGGCATCGTTAGCGTTAGTGAACAACCCGCTCAACGAATCCGTGGGACTCTCTGGGGAGTACTAGAGGCAGAGGCATACCGAACGGGCCCCACGTTGGGCGCCATTTTAATGTGGGGTTCTCTTTATGAAGTCCCTCTGCTAATAATCGCCGCCCGATCGGAATGCACTCCATTGGTCACCCAGGGAGTAGCACATTGCAACGAGAAAACAGCCAATGGGTTTACTGTACCTCCCGGTTACCCGTTGTCGAGAGCCGGCGGTCCGGGCCTCCTGGCCGTTGTTGTCGCTCGTCGATCAGAGCTCGCAGTCGGAGTTCATGTCCAGGCCTGCGGATCGCCCGGGATCACTGTCCGCGTCTCGCTGCGGAACCACCCCGGGATCATCGTGGCATAGCCCAGATGGCCAGGGCTCGCCGTTTCCACCGGTCCGGACTTCGAACCTCGCTGGTGGACCACTCCTGGGTTCGCCATGGGCCAGGCCAAGCAGCCCGGCTCCGTCGCTCCTGCCCAGCTCCAGCCACGCTCAGCACGCACTCACTGTCTTGCGCCAGATCGTTACTCCTCCGCCGACCGCCTGCCGCATGCACTCTGCCTCGTCTTTCACCTTCGGCTTCCACAGCTTCGACGAGTTGACCTTCGACAAATTGAATTTCGACGAGTTGGTCAGATCCCGTTTAGAAAAGCGCATTACTTTGGGATGCCTTCTTGTTAACATTTGGAGGTCTCATCCTACTCGTAGCCAGTTTCCCACCTTGTTGCAATCTTCGTCATTGTAAAAGGGTAGGGCTATCACGATTCTTCCCGTAGCACGGTCAAATCTAAAAAAAAAAAAAAAAAAGGAGCGAAATATAATCCTTTGGTTTCTTTTCTGATGTCTTTTATACATTTTTTATTTTGTTTTGTTTGTTTTTTGCAATTAGAATTTTCACTTTTGGTCTTGCTGTGTTTTCTGTTCAGTGTTTGTTCGTCTCAGCTTCAAGTTTGCAATCGGTTCCGCTTTTCGCTGGGGTGTGCCATTTACTAAATCCGCAAAATAATCCCGCGACAAATAAAAAGAGAAAGAAACAACTAATATGATAAAGTAAAAAATACTCTCGATCAAATGCATTTACGAGATACCAAATTACTACATGAAGTATGTTAAGTACGGTATCTTGGAGTAGAGTATTTGAGATAGGCACAAGTCTGGTCTCATCTGAATATAGATTTGTCTCCTGTACTGCGGCGACTCAAAATTTATCTTGTTTAAAGAGGCGTCACAGCTGATAATATTTTTCTCTATGCACCATAGACTTCTTAGAATTTAGGGCAACGAAATATAAAGAAAGGCCAGAAGTCATTGGTAATTTTAAGGCGTATTTATGCCTCCACTGTACCGCCTGGGTCCAATGGATCGATGGTGGTTTGAAGTGACCGCATAAATGTATTTGTTAACTTATCGCTCTGGGATTGACTACATATGTGCTCGAGGATGGTGTATTCATTAAACGAGATTATGAATACATGAAACCTTTGAAGTCAAAAGAAAAAAAAAAAGAAAAAAAAACTGGTTTTGTTTATGGAAAAAGTATCGCTAAGCCTTTCATCTCAAAATCATTTGAAAATCGTTGTGGGCGGTTCCGGCGTTTACTACGATTGAAAAAAATGGGAAATTAAAAGGAAATAAAACTGGATTACTTATTATTTACTTTATTTGGCCCAAACGAACGCTACAGTAACACATAGTATTTTTAGTGTACATGCAAAGTATAAGAAAACATAGTTTTCTTATTTTTCTTGCTTTACTCAGGTGAGGAAATCGTTCCACAATATTAGCCAAAGCTTCCACCAACGTCAGGCACCTCTGTAGTAAATCCTTGCGCGATACGTTAAGAAACTGATTAATGCCGTCCTTTCAAACGTCCATCGACCCCTTTGACCCACGTGGTAGTTGTCCTCGACCACATTGAGGTTGGCCGTTGACTTGAAGTACGGTTTGTGTCGGGTTAAAGCCTGGAGCTCTAATCTGGACACTTGGCGAAAACACCTGTGAAGAATTCGACGGTGGTGATTGGCCGGCGGCGCGCTGAGCTTGGCGTCGTCCAATCACGGAGGTGGAACACCCCCTGTAATTCGGGACATCGACCAGTTGCACCATCTCTTGGCAGATGTGTACAGGGGCAGTGAAGCGAGGACGTCCCCCATGTACTGCTGTGGTGCGTTTCCCAAGACCACTGTCGACCGCCCTGGTCGACCAGCGAAGAGAGGATTCCCAAAATACTGGGATTTGGGGAAGAAGCCCATAGTATACAATAGCAACCAAGCGCATTCTCGTTGAGTGAGAGAGACTTCGTGCGATCGCCAATCAGTGAAAGTGTCCCAAAAGTGAGAAAAGCTAGAACAAAACCAGAAGCTAAAACTTTTACCTGTGTCGGCATTCTGATCTTTTGCTGACCCCCCTGTCTCAAAGTGTGTTAGGTACCGCCAACTAACTAACAGCTAAATACCAATAAAATCTACCCGATAAAAATCAAATAACAAAATGTTCTCCCAGTTATATTAGGATAAGTTAGATTTGTTAGCCCAAGATAAATTTAATTACCCTATGGCTCTTATTATAGGCTCCTGGAGAAAAAAAAAAGATTTCCTCCATGGTTTTTAATAGAAATCTTCGTTCCGCTTTTAGTTCCATCTAATTTATCAAACAACCATTAAGCATTTCCCAAAGTTCCCGGTGAGGGTTATATAGAAGGGACTGCATGCATGCTATCAAATTTAGGATGCATCTAACCTATTACTGAATTTTCCTTGGTTCCCTGATAGATAATTAATTAAATATTGATATCTTGCTCTGAAAATGCATCTTCCCTGTGGCATGAAAAATACTGCAGGAAAGAGCACTTTACATTTTTGAAATTACATTTATGTAAACGATTTTTCGCGATTTTATTTGTTTATTTTATTAATTATAACTGGAATCCCTGGATGAAATTTTAGACGGTGTGTACAGTGCTGCAAACAAAACAGGCTGGCGAAACACAATGCAAACAAGTTTCAGAAGAATAAAAAAAAATATTTGCACCGCAATGGAATTAATCAGGGTGTCGAACCGAAATTTTTATCGGTTCGGTTCCGGTTCAGGTTCAGGTTCAGGACGTCAACACGGTCGCGTCTGCCGATTTGCGGTGTCTCAATTCGAGCTTTAGCGTGTTTTCCGCTTTGGGCGGGTCGGGGTGCCACCGAGTCACCGACAATAGACAGTTTTAGCGGACCGTACGCTATAGCTTTGCGTACGTAAGGAAATTGTGTGTCGTGAGTGCGCATGCGCAGAACGCAATAGAAGGGCTAGCGTATTGCGTACGCACGCAACGCTGGGGATTTTGCGTTGCTGGCTAGCGGGCCTTGCGGGACGCTCTCGAGAGATCTCGGACCCAACGAGAGTGCCAGTTCCAAGATGGCGGTTGCCTCGGCTGGCGCAGCAAGGGCGACGTGGCGTTTTCAAAGTTGTGTGTTACGTGAAATTGCGTGGTGTTCAGCTCGGCGATTCTTTCTGGGACCTACCGCGGTCGAATCAGATCGCCGTGCAGCTGAAGGAGTGCATAGTGAAAATGTTCGCCGCTCGGAATGTGCGTCGACGCTTCGATCTGCTCAAAGCTAAGCCTATTCCCACAATTCATCGCCGACGGACGAACGAGTATAAAAGAAATCGCCGAAGTTCTCGCTATGCACTGGACATCAGGGTCATGGATTTCACGCCGCGACAGCATTGATAAAGGGTGCCGTTTCCACGGGACAAGTGACGGAGGCTCCGTGATTGAATTTGGCTACGCACTCGTACTCGTAGCCTCTGTACCCCGCAGAAAAGCGCGCTTGACGAGGCAGCTGCGGCTCGGTTTAATTTGAAATAAAATGATTGGACACGTTTCCATTTTCAATATTTCTTTCCAGGAGCATGGTTGCGCTATAAGCACGCGGAGTTCTACGGCTCTAGCAGATTTAACCAAAATCATGCGCGGTGTTCACTCGAAAACGTAACGCACAACTAAATTCGGTCCGAGCAGGTCATTTTTAGCGTACGCTATACTATTGTGTATTGCGTACGTAAGGTCCAGCAACGCTATACTAAAACTGTCTAATATCAACAGCTCGTCATAGCGGTTGCTCGATCAGTCCAGAAAAAAATATTGTGCTGCGTGCCCGGGCCGTGGATGGCACGAGAGCCTCCTTTTTCTCGTCAGCCTTCTCTTCCAGTCGCGAGATGCTGTTATATTTAACAAGCAACGCGAACGATCAGCCTCTCTCTTCCCCTCCGCCAGCTCTACGACCTCGCCACAGTTCGCGCCCCGTTTTCCTTTTTTTTTCAACTCTTTAAGTTCTAGCGGGTGGTTCCATATGTATAAAAGATTATCAAAGGGTTTGATTTTGAATTTAATAAAAAAAAATCGAAGTTCGGAACGTTTTACCAAATATTCTTAAAAATAACGTTTTTTATTTATTTTTTTTTTAAATTTCATTTGTAATAAATCTATTTCGAGAGTTTTATAGCTGAGTCCAGGTGCAGTATTTTGAGAGGTAACAAAATAGGGAGTGGTAAAAGATGAGATTCCTGTTCTGTCCCTCTGATGATATTTTGAGAAAGTTCGGCGATTTCTTAAGTGCTACCTATTTCAGATATCCTAATGACCTTGACATCACTGGAAAGTTCAAACTTTGCTCTTTTTTATTGAAATTCAATATAATATATTTAAAGTAAAATCTTTTACAAGCAATTGAGCCAACAAATATTTCGGTGGTGGTGGAAAACCTCTTTATTGGTCCTGCGAAAACCCCTACCCCTCCGTCACCCCTTCACCAACACACCTACGCACAGTCTGCCGGTGAAGCAAGCGCCGGGTTCGCTGGACGAAACCCCTTTGTCCCTCCAAGTCCACACACATCACACCATCCTTGAAGTCCTCCGGCCAGTCCTGGGTCCCCGATGCCTCATGCCCCCGTTGTTCACAGTCCCACACAATATGCTGCAGCGTTGCCCGACTGTCCTTACATACCCTGCACAAGTCACTCTCAAAATTCCCTGGGTCCACATGTCTCCCCAACACCGGGGTATACACACACATCACCTGCAACTGCCTAAAAAGCACCGCACCCTCCCGACACAAATCCTTGTGAGGTTCCGGGAACCTCCTCCTATCCCGTCTGCAACATTCAAGATACTCTCCATAACCCACCGGCACATACGACCCCTCCTGCGAAGCCTGGCCTAAGAGTCCTCGGGCGCAGCAGTCGGCCATATCATTCCCCACCTCATGTGCAGGGCTCCATATTAGTTCCACTTGTCCCTTCACACTGATCAACCTCTTAGCCCTCTCACTCACCGTTCCATTCATGAAGCGCCTGACAACCCCCATTGCATCACTAAATACCTTCCTTACACCCTTGATAGAAATTGCCATTGCAACCGCCACCTCCTCAACTTCTTCCGCACTGTCACATCTCAATCCCGACGCTGTAACCACCCTACCATCTTTACCCGCCACAACCACAGCCACCCCCCGGTCCCCATCAAAAGCTCCGTCCACATAAACACTACCCTCCTCCTTCCCATACAGCCTATACAGCGCCTGCGCCCTTGCCTGCCTACGCCCCTTATCCCGTTCCGGATGCATGTGCCTCGGCACCGGCCTAACCCTCAACCTCCTCATGTCAACAAATATTTCGAAAATCCAAGAAGTTCGGGAAAGATGTCTGTTTTTCATTTAATTTTTTTAATTTTTTTGTTGGCAGCAAGGTATGACTGATTTACTGGCAATTGTAAGCAAAAAATGGTATTTTGTTTGTACGAGAGCAATTAAAGCTTGAATCTTGCCAGTTCTTCGATGTGACTACGTCCTCGCATATACGTGCTGTTCTGGCCAACATTTTGACGTGGTATAGTTAATTATCCAATAATAATACTTTAATTGACGCTTAACCTTCAAAATACGTGAAAATGAGCGTAATGCAGAACAAAAAGTAATTTACTTTGCAACAAAGCTTGCCATATTACAATGCACGTCTGGCAAGGTTCAAGCTTTAATTGCGGTCATATAGCCAAAATACCTAATATTATATTTATAGCTTATAATAAAGCCCTATTATGTCTTGCCACTAATAAGCAAAATGAAGCAAATAAAAATCGAAATTTTTGAGAAATTCAATTCTTAATTTAAGAAATGTTCGACACCCTGGTTCATTTCAGCGCATGTAGCATATTGCATTTCATATTATAATGTTGAATTTGTATTAACTAAAAAGAGCTAGATTCAAGCTGTTTAGTGATGTTAAGATCGTTTAGATATCTTAGGTCACTCGCAAAAACTTGCCAGACTTTTCTGAAAATCATCAAAAAAACATAATTCGGCATTAAAAAAAAAGATATTATAAAATAGGTAATTTTATTCTTAAGCTCTTAAGCCCAATGAAATCTACTTCGAGAATTTCATAGAAGTGTCTCAAAGCTTTATTGTGATAAATGAAAAAAAAAAAAAAAAACCCAGTGGTCAAACATGCAATTTCCGTCCGGTGGGATCAACGCTGGTCTTCGCTTCGGTCACTTCAATGGTCCGTCGGTCCTCGACTTTCTAATTACACTTCAAAATGTTCAAACGCTGCATTGAACCGATCCCGGAGAAAAACTAACTAAAAAAAAATTCACACACCTTTTTTTTTTTTGCAGTTTTGGCGAAAAGCACACGAGTAATTTGGCTGATCTGGAGAAAAGTTCACCTCGATTTTAATTTGTATTCAGGGTTATCGTTAATGTATTATGGCACTTGAAAAAACAAGGCTACATGCACATGGAAACACACATTCTAAAGTTTTAAAGCACTCGCTCTGCATTCATGTTAAATGTTTTCCCCTGACTGCCGCCATATTTAGATCTGACGTAGCCGGTTCGCAACAAAATATAACCTTTCCTTACTTGCCGATTGAAAGGCCCTAGATTTCCAAACGTTGCTTTTGCAATAAATGGCGATGCACATAGAGATCCTGACGCAGCTTTTCTAGTGCCGGCTCCTATAGACTAACTTAACCCGCTGACGTAAGAGCACTGCGGTGGCGCTGCTGTCGGCAACCAGCTGGCGCGGAAGTTTCGCCTCACGCGAATCCCACCAGGTGTGGGCGTGCTCAAGCTTGATTGTGAACAGTGTGTTGGTGTATAACGGAAAGTTTAATAAATATATAACAGCACAGAAACTACTTAACCTGCCCCCAATACACTAGTTATTACTTTCCCTGCTATATTTTTAATTATCGCTGTATGAAAATGGTTTGTTTGTTTATGGAAAATTTTAGATCAGATTACCGTTTCACAGTTTGGCATCTGGACCGCGGTGCGAGAATCGCTAGGGCTTAGCTGAATAAGGTTGCCTTTAGGTTTGACTGCGGGATAGAGCCTGCCAAGCCTGGGGCGCGCGAGCGCTTAGCACTGGACTTCATATACCACTCCGCTCGTGCACAAGCTTATACTCTGTTTCATGCTTAGTGTGCGACGCTGTCAACGCTACTGGCTCGAGCATGGGGCTTGATCTCGTTGATCATTTGCACACGTTCTCGCGCAAACAAAACCCTAGATGAAGCCATGCGCTCGCGCCAGTAGCTCTGACAGCGTTGCACGCTAAGTATGATACAGAGTATAGGCAGTGCTGTCTTTCACGCAGTCCTAGCCAGGTCAGTTTTGGAATAGACGTATTGCTAAATTACCCAAGCATCAAGAAGAATGCAGGGATTGGTGTTCCACGCGCCGCACGCGCTGGCCTCAGCAGTAGTAACTTTTCTAAAGCAAATACCTAAAACAAATTGCATCTTGCACAAGCGTTCGTCAACGCTTTATTTTGCTTATTTACTTCAAATCTTTTATACGGGGAAGACCTGCGCATGTGGCGCGTAGAACACCAATCCCTGCGTTCTCCTTGATGCTTGGGTAATATAGCAAATGGTAGATTGAAGCGGCATCCACCGGAGGAGCGCGGGCCGGGCCGCTCACGGTGACCGGCGCTGCCGTCACCGTGAGATCGGTTTCCCCACGTCGTCTGCTGCACTTGCATCGCTTGCATGGTCCGTCGCGTGCTTCGCCAGATCCGTCACGAATCTTCCGCTAGCGTACACCACTTTGGAATGATTGAATAATCTCGACCTGTAAATCCACGTTGTTTTTTTTTTGTTTTTTAATTGCTTATTTATTTCGAGACGGTTGTTGTTTGGGTTGTGAGCGTTGGTCAGAGTTCACAGCGGCATCCACCACACACTTTGAGTGGGGCAACATAGCCCGAGAGCCTTCTCAATTAGGCGCGGTTCTATACCCGCACTTTTTTAATTGCCAACCAGGATGTCAAACCGAACCCGAGCCGAACATAGGAGCAAAACCGTTATATTTGACCGAACCAAGGAAAATCGTAACCGGAATCAAAAGTTTTGTGTTGAACCTGCACCGGAACGGAGCCGTAACCTTATGTGGCGGCTTGGCGTGATAAAATTGGAATCGCGCCTATAGGCAGCGCCGTTTAGAAAACTCAGTAATAATCGACCAAATAAATATATTTTACGTCTAAGTTGAGCACGACTGGGCGTCGGCTAATCGGCGCGTAAACATGCAGTTTCATGATTTGTTTCCCCTCACGCTGGACCGCAAATGACTCTCGCGCCACCAGAGTCCATTCATTCCTTGGCGGGAGTCACGTGCCCTTTCCTTTGGGCGGAGCAGCGCGGGGAGCGAGAATTCACGTTACAAGCGGCGAGCTTCGGATTGGTTTAATAATAATAATAATAATAAATATTTATTTTCAAGTGCCCGAAAACAACCAACAGGTCTTTTTTTTGGTACACATAATAAATGAGGAATTAAAATAACAGAGACATGGCAAAAATACACAAACGTTAAAAATTGGCAACAAGCACTTTCATTTTCATCGCGAACACCCGAGAGTCGCTAAATATATCCACTTCAGCATTGTTGATGCGGTTAAAAAGCAGTTGGCAGCGTGATAAAGGCGAGAGATCACAGACAGTATTAATGTAAAAAGTACTATGATTTCTAGTGGGTCGGGAGGGAACATGTAAATTAACATCACTTAAAAGCGAGCCACAATCAGATACACCGTTTACTAACTTATGAAAAAAGACTAAGTCACGTTCCGCTCTTCTATCGGATAAGTTTGTCAACGAAACTTTTTTAAGAAGAAATTCATAATCAAAATAGAAGCGACGATGAGAGTATCGATCATACACAATGCGTATTAACCTCTTCTGTACATTTTCAATGTTCAATGCCTGAGTTTTGTTTAACGCATTCCAAGCTACTGAAGCAAATTAAAGTCTAGACCTGACTAGGGCACAAAATAACCGAACCAAGGAAGCCGGGTTATTAAAGTGCTTCGTAATACGAGATATAACACCAAGCATTCTTGTTGCACAGCCAACGACAAATGACACATGGGCAGTAAACGTTAGAACATTATCAAGGTATACGCCAAGGTCTTTTATGACAGAAAGACGTTTGATAGGCATCCCCTCTAAAACATAATCGCAGTCTATTATGGTGTGACGCCTTGAGAAAGATACGACTTTTGTTTTCAATGGATTCAGAGATAAGTTATTCGCTGTACACCAAATAGCAATCTGTGAAACATCATGCTGAAGAGCGTTGCAGTCGATAGAAGAGTGAATATTCATAAAAAGCTTGATGTCATCGGCAAACAACACAATTTGAGCGTTATCAACATATGACGGCAAGTCGTTGATGAATATCAAAAACAACAACGGGCCAAGGATGGAGCCTTGAGGGACACCAGATGTGGAAAAGAAGTGGTCGGAATGACTGTTATCTACACGAACTGAGTTCCGTCGAGATGACAAATAACTACGGAACCAGTTACATAGCTCTGGGCAACAACCATATGACGATAATTTGTGTAACAGCAATTCATGGTTTACTTTATCAAAGGCTTTAGACATGTCAAAAAATATACAATCAACTTGTCCTCTGTTTGTAACAACAGGGGCAGAGTAATTTAAAAAAGAGCAAAGATTTGTTTCAACCGAACGTCCCTTCAAAAAACCAAGCTGACACTCTACAAACTTATGCCGAAAATAAAAAAGAATCCGGGAATACATAACCCGTTCAAAAACTTTAGAAAATCCAGATAGCAAAGATATTGGGCGGTAGTTGCTTTTCACAGAGCTGTCACCTTTTTTCAAAACTGGTACAACAACCGCTTTTTTCCAAAGGGAGGGAAAAACACCAGAAGTAAGAGAGAGGTTGAAGATGTGTAATAAAATAGGTATAAATAATTCGCTACATCCCTTAATAATAAATGATGGAATAGAGTCAGCTCCTATAGATAGCTTCGGTTTTAATTTTTTCACTGCTTCCGCAATTTCAACGGCATATACTCTAATACCAGACAAGAAATCATGGCAGTTGGTTTTTATTTCTTGCGGCTGAGTGCTTTGCTGAAAGGTTGAATAACAACTGCTGAAGTAATCAGCAAAAATATTGGCAACTTCTGTAGGCGAAGATTCATAGTTAGCGTTGTTATCTGTGCGCAGACAAAGACCTTGGTTAAAGTTGCGCGTGTGTTTCTTGGCATAGCGCCAAAAGGTTTTAGGGCACCGGTTTAGGCTACACTCCACTTGTTCAAGGTGCAAGCGCTTGTCCCTAGCGTACAGCTTTTTAACTAGAGCCCTGTAAATGCTAAACTCAGTATAAAATAGAGACAAACCAGTACGTTTGAAGAGTCTATGAAAATGGTCTTTTTTACAAAGGTAGATTTTCAACTCTTTGGAGAACCATTCAGGGTGAATTGAAGGCTTGGAAATGCACCGCGGTACAAATGCATCAGTTGCGTTTTTAACTATGGACGAAAACGTCTCGGTCACCAGCTCAACATCATTTATGACAAGAAGTTCACTCCAGCCAAAGCTTTGGAAGTATTTGTACATGTTCAGGTAATCGCCTTTATGATAGCAGTACGTAGTGTAGGGATTTGAAACTGGCATCTTACGAGGAAGAAAGAGCCCAACTGTGAAAGGTGTGGGAAACAGATCCATTTGTACCATTGGACTCAAAGAAGGAGTTACATAGTCAACAGACACGTTAGATAAAACAAGGTCAAGGGTATTTCCAGCGGTGTTCTCAGTTGTGTTCAGTTGATTCAACCCACAAAAGTTCATAAACTCCAACAAGCAAGTGGCCTTATAGCGTGTTATCAGGTTGTTGCTCTTTACATGACCAAGTGTCCAGTCTACTCCTGGAAGGTTGAAATCGCCATAAATCTGTACTCTATACTTGCTGAAATCTATATGAATCTTAAGTGCCTCCAGATGCTCAACGAAGACCATTTGATCAAAGAGTGGTGGGAAATAGTAGTTACCAACTAGATAGTTGAAACCGTCACGAGATTTTATTTCTAACCAGACACACTCAGAATAGGATTCTAAGTCGATATGACGATGGGAACAAAGAGATGCCTCGGCAGCAATTAAAACACCACCACCAAGTTTTTGACCAGTGGTTTGATAATCTCGGTCCTTTCGATACACTTTGTAATTAGGTGTAAAATAGTTTGAGGTAGGTATCCCATCGCACAGCCATGTTTCTGTAATGCAGACAATATCAAGCTTAGTTTTTATCAAGTTAGACATAAACTCGTCGGCCTTTGTTCGAAGGCCCCTCACGTTTTGGTAGAAAACGCTAAGCGTTGACGCCATTATCGGGTGCTACTGTTCCCACGTTATAAACACGCGTACTGTCAAGGCGGCCAAAAAACTGGTGGAAGATGCTACCCTCCGGCCAGACTTCGGGTTTGTTTAGCGCTGCGAAGACTGCCTCGTCACAAGCCAAGTGAAAAGAAGAGTATGAAGGAAATCTAGTTTTCATCTTTGAACAGACAGGTGTTCGTCCCTCCAGAAAAGGCTCTATCAGAGCTTCAATATCATTCACAGACGTTTCTGGGTCTAGTCTAGACAGAAATAGCGCCATATGGCGTACGGGCGGTGGCGCAGCATTTACCTTATCAGGTTTAGCGGTGCCCGACGAAGGTTTCACACGTCGCCGAGACTTGACAGGGACGAAACCGTCATCCACCGTATTCGCTGATTGTAGTCCATTCAAATCAAAGTTCCGCATTGGGAAACCACGTTCAACAGCACTCACTTCGTCTGGATGTGAAGTCGTTTTGCCAGGGTGCTTTTCTTGACGGAGGGTGGACGAGGGTTGATGTTGCACGTTCTGGGGCAGCCATGCTGACCGAGGAGGACTGTTGGGTACAGGTGTAGGCGTAGCTGGCGGCAGACCAGTGACAGTAGCATATAGCGGCCGCGATGAAGGAATTAGAGGGATTCTGTCCAAGACGTTCTTGCGGAGTTGCAGAACTTCAGAACGAAGACTTCTGTTCTCAGCGCGGAGGCACTGGAATTCCGCCGTCAGTATGTCCAGTTTGCCGCTCAAAGTTTCCAAGACACGCATGAAACTTGCAGGAAAAGGTAGGCTCTCTTGCGCAGAAGCCGACTCACCGTCCATGACGTTCAAGTTTTCGTTGTTGACGGACGTTGAAGCGCGAGCAGCTTTTGGCGACAAGCTGCAACGCCGAGTGCAGCCAGAGCACTTGAAAGTGCTTGTCCCGGTTTCCATATACGCGTTGTACTCCACGAGACCCACGTTGAGGCACTTACAGTGGAATTTTCGGCTGCAGCCTGCCGAACACACAAGGAATTGCTGCTTCGAGTAGAAGCGTGCAGCACAAGAGCCGCACACGTCCTTCGGCAGAGCTCCGTTAGACACGTCATCCTTCGGCGGTATCATTCGCCAGAATGATGCCGCCGAAGGTTTAGGTAGCTCGTAGCGTCCGTCGCGGTACATGCCAAGAGGCTAAAGAGCTATTTCTGCGTGTCTTTCTTTTCTTGCTGCTAAGCAACACTCCTCAAGAAAAGAGACAACGAACATAAAAATAAAGAGAAGTTGACGGCCGTCAGCGTGTTTGTTCCGTGGTGGCAAAATCTGGAGGCGCCAAAAGTCGAAGCCGCGACGAGCGCGACACTGCGACGCCGGTCGCCGGCACGCAAATCGCCCCAAGCCCTCGACGATGGTTGAAATTTTGGCTTGTCTGTGTGTGTGTGTGTGTGTGTTTCACAGGAGCAGCTCGTCGCCTGTTTTATTTTTATCTCTTTTTTGTGTTAATGATTTTTCGACCGCTTTTTGTTGTATTTCTCCTCTTCAATTCGGTCGTTCGAGCAAGGCGTTCCGGCGTGCGAGGTGAGTAGTTTACGAGAACGGTACCTGCTACCGTAAGGCCTCATTCGCACAGTCGTTTTTTCCCCCGGCCCGGCGAAAGCGCCGGCCGTCCTTTCCGCCGGGGGAGAGGGTGTTGGGACCGGTTTCCGATCGAAATTGGGTCGCCGGAGCCGAAATCAGCCGAACGAAAATGTCCAACGTCCCCGGCACCGGCGGGAGACCGGGAACGCCGGCGCCACACCCCATCGAGGGACGGCCAATCACAAAATCGGAAACTTTCGCTGAATCTGGCGGATTCTCAAAAGTTGGGTGACCATGGGCACGGCCGTGGCAGGTGGGAATGGACCGTACTGCGCCCTAACGACGAAGCCAACAAGGCTCTTTTCGGGAAGAAGCGATGCCAGCCGGACGACGGGCGCAATGTGTGATGTTTACGGCAGGCACGTAGCCAGGATGTTGTTTCGGGGGGGGGGGGGGGGGCGCCCATGACAAAATGCTGTATGAGGGGGAGGGGCGAGAGGAGATCCCAGCAAAATGGAAGATTTCGGGGGGGGGGGGGGGCAGGCCCCATGCCCCCCCCCCCCCCCCCCCCCCCCCCTGGCTACGTGCCTGGTTTACGGGTCTTGAACAACGGGCGTACAGAGATTTGGATTTGCCACTAAGCTGCTGCTCGAAATGGTGAGATCACATCGGTTCCTTTGCGATTGACGTAAATTCGATTTTAAGGAAGAACAGCCAAAGAAAGAAAATACGGTCGTCGATCACCGGGGACGAAATGCGGTGTAATGAGTGATTGATGTAAAACGTGCTCGCGGTGGGTCTTGTCGTTTTTGTTTCGAAACGTGAAGACAAAATGTTTTGAAACATGCAAGATCGTTATCGGCGACTCAAACGCAAGCTCCAAGAAACAAAACAGTTGTGGCTGCGCCCATCAACGCCGATCGTCCGCAACATTTGGCGGTCGACACCGCCACACAGCAGCCACAGATACCGGATTACAAGATTGGTAGTAGAGATCGAGGGATCTGCGAAATTGCGCACGAAATTAATAGGTTATACCGGTTATACAGTTTTACGGGATACAAACGTTCGACGCGGAATTTGAAAGGTGCAGAAAGTTTTTTTTTTTAAGCTAGGTAGCGTAAGCTACCGTCCAATATAAGGGGACGCAGCCGGCAGCATTCATCTATTCCTAAGCCACCGCCTGCAGCTCCGTCGCCGCTGGTTCAAACACTCCTCCGTCCCCGCACCGCCCCGTTTTCGGCACGGCGCCCACGGCGCTTTCGCCGGGACGGCTGTATGAATGAGGCCTAGCGGTGTCGCGGTGCATGCTGGCTGGTTGACACTTTACACGTGAGTATTGTACTTTGGTACTGTTTCTGAGTGCACGTATACATGGGTTGCACGTGACGTCATTCAAAGGCGCTCCGATGACCACCAGAGAGGAGGGCGAGAAGAAGTTCCGCTCTTATCAGGGCCCCCTTTTGTGCCGCCCGGATAAGCACAAGCGTCGCTATTCTCCCCCCAGAAGATTATGGAAGATTAGCCCGTCACTCAAAATTCTTACAAAAGCAGCTTCCCTCTCCTCCTCTTACATGGAGGCAAAAAATGTGCGACGTGACGTCAGTGCAACCTATGTATAACCACGTAATTTGCAGCGAATCGTGTTTCCGATAAAACGTTATCACAAAACGAAATGAGGCCTATATTTGAAAAAACAGTTAGGGCGCAGGCGAGCTGGTGTAAGTTTACCATTTTTGACCACCTGAGACTGGGTGCAAGAAACACGACGACGTCTCAAACACAGCTAACCACTTTATTCAGTTCTCCCTCCCTTTATACATCCTGACCCAACACCGCCACCAAAAAAACATTGCAAACAATGGCACCAATGGGACACGCCTTGACTTCGCGGCCACAAAGTTCTTAAAAAAAAATTACGAACCACTTTGAGTTAACAAACGGTAAACACACAACAAAACATCGGCCGAAGGGAACATTCTCGACCTTGCAGCCACTCTTAACTTTACAACAAACGAACTATCTAACCACACGGAACCGACTGCAGTACGAACCCATCAACCTGATACACTTTTTTTTCTTTAAGTACGCAAACACCCGTTACAAGAAGATGACAAAGAAGAAACCTCTCGCGAAAAGCACAAGACCTGTTCAAATCATATTCACAGAAAAGCTTTCGCCCTATCACTAAAAAGCATAGACGCCTGGCTTATGCAGTTGCCGATCGACCTAATTTTCACTGTCTCTTTTACAACCCTTTTGACGTCGTTGACTTCTTTGCATACTACCGTTGTACCGGACCACTCAGCCGAGCAGTTTCTGCGTTCTTGTTTGAATAAAAAAAGGTCTTTAATGTCCATAGAAAATATCGAGCACTTCCTGCCATGATGGACCTCCAGGATATCAATTAACTCGCTTGAGTTTCTCAGTGAGAGCGAATCTTCAAGCCTTACATACTCTAATCCCTGTTGCAAGAATTTAGACACTACCTTCTGCCAAGTCCCGTTTTAATTTATCGCTGTGCGGAAAGGAAGCTCAGGTTTATGGTCTTTTAGAAAACACTTCTGGCTCAATGTCGAGTGTCTCGAGCTCAATATCCCCTTTGCCATCCCCTCAAAATCTTCTTTCTTAAGAACCCCACTAATCTCTTTTCTCATCTTTCCAATATTCCCAGTCCATTCCACAAACAGAGTATCTAACGCCTCCTTTGCCTTCTTCCGGAAAACCGACCTGGGTAAGATTGCAAACTTGCCAGTTTTGTACGTCTGCAACAACTCCAACGATTTACATTCTAACTCATTTTTTACCGCTTTTACTTCACTAAAGTTCCTTCTTTCTGTTAGGTAATCCCTGCCCATGATATTTTCCATTCGGCCAATTGCTTGATCAACAAAAGCTGCCTTCTCATCCTGAGTTACAACTTTCCCGACTGTCTGTATCGACGAGAACACAACCAATCTCGACGGTTTTACATTCAAACAAAACTTCGGCCCTCTACTTAAAAATTCCTCAGTCTTCCGGGATACCGCTTCTCTACATGGGTTTACAAGGGACGTGCGGGGCACATCAAAACAGCTGTTTTCATGGGGAACACCTTGATACATCTGTCTAACAAGATTTCTACCCACTAGTCTCCCATCCATCCTCCCGCACGCGCTTAATCTCTTAACGCTGTCCAAAACATGTTTTCGCTTTACGCACCAAGTCCGGTTAAATTAACATTAACGCCAAAAAATGTGGCGTTAATGTAGTGTTCAGCGCGGACTTTAAGTTGGGCAACCTCGCCCCGTTCCAAAGAGAAAAAAAAGGGTGCCAAAAGTGCCACAAGGAAAAATCTGTGCCTTGTGAAACCGGTGTAGTTTACGACATACCGATGACCTGTGGTTTTAGGTACATAGGGCAGACCTCAAGATGCTTGAACGATCGTCTGACTGAGCACAAAAGAAATGTAAATATAAAAGCGACTAATTCCGAAATTGCGACACATGTACAAGAATGCAGAAACTGCTCGGCCGAGTGGTCCGGTACAACGGTAGTATGCAAAGAAGTCAACGACGTCAAAAGGGTTGTAAAAGAGACAGTGAAAATTAGGTCGATCGGCAACTGCATAAGCCAGGCGTCTATGCTTTTTAGTGATAGGGCGAAAGCTTTCCTGCGAATATGATTTGGACAGGTCTTGTGTTTTTCGCGAGAGGTTTCTTCTTTGTCATCTTCTTGTCACGGGTGTTTGCGTACTTAAAGAAGAAAAAAAAAAAGTGTAACAGGTTGTTGGGTTCATACTGCAGTCGGTTCCGTGTGGTTAGATAGTTCGTTTGTTGTAAAGTTAAGAGTGGCTGCAAGGTCGAGAATGTTCCCTTCGGCCGATGTTTTGTTGTGTGTTTACCGTTTGTTAACTCAAAGTGGTTCGTAATTTTTTTTTTTTAGGAACTTTGTGGCTGCGAAGTCAAGGCGTGTCCCATTGGTGCCATTGTTTGAAATGTTTTTTTGGTGGCGGTGTTGGGTCAGGATGTATAAAGGGAGGGAGAACTGAATAAAGTGGTTAGCTAGTGTTTGAGACGTCGTCGTGTTTCTTCCACCCAGTCTTAGGGGGTTAAAAATGGTAAAGCCTATATTTGCTTTGCTGTCCTCGTTGCCGCCGCTTATATTCTGATGACTTGTTTCTTTAAAGGTGTACGAGAACCAAATTCTGGAGATCATATCTTTGCTTAAACACGAATCGGGTCAAAGTAGAACTTCGCCAATACCAGTGTTTTGTAGGATAACGCAAGGAAGCGTATTTCCAACCGAATAAACCGATAATCGAAAACCGCCTCGTGGATGTCCGTGAAGCTTCGATGGAATGTCGTGACGACAACATGCAAGTAAGAGAAACGCCACAACAGAGACTACGCTCACTCATAGAGATCACTTAGGCCTGAACGCATTACTGAGACGCTTTGGCAAAGAATGTAACATCAGATTTAGTCACCATTAGTTTTAGTATCGGGTAATCTCTCCGACAACGCTTTGTGGGGGTGGTTAGGGGATTGTATATGTAGAATGCAATGTCGACGCTACGAAATGTCTATTCGAACGGGCCCGGTTTCCCGCCTCTCACGATGATGGGATAGCCACCTGCCTTGGTCGACTGCAACGAACTCGATCGCTACGGAGTCAGCACAACTCCTATCGTTGCTATAAGGAGGCGGCCCGCAAGGCTCTGTGCGGGAGGAAGCCGATGTTTAGGGAGATATGTTTGAATGAAAACAGTGTCAGCCAGTGGCGTATCCAGAGGGGAGGCCTATGGGTCTTCAGCCGCCCACCCCCCTTTCCCGAAATCCATCTTACCCTATAACTAGGGTTCCGCGTTTTCGGTTTCTATTTTTTCAAAACTCGGCGTACTTTTTTCGGTGTTTATTTTAAAATTTGATTTTCGGTTTTTTTCGGCGTATATTTATGCCCACCAAAATTTATCGGCTTTTTTCGGTGTATATATAATGAACACCAACGGACACCGGATCAGATGATCCTTGTAGCTCTGATATTTTTGATCACTCAAATAATAACGGCACAGATATATTGAAAAAGAAATGGACACTTTATTTTGCAAATGTGTGCAACTGTAAAGAATCAATAAAAAAAAAAAACAGAAGTAAAAACAAGTCAGATATGAAGCCTATGCCCCAAAAAACATGGAACTTCACCTTCGGTATATCAGTATTACGTGATCTTATTACAGTACACACGCATGTATTTTCCCAGATTCTCTTCGTTGATCCGCACTCTTTCTTTCCTGTTAATATGACACTGAGCTTCGAGAATTCCCTCTCAACGCTAACACTGGACGCTGGCAGGCTGAGGAGATGAAGCGCTGCCTGAGTCAAAATCGGCCAATCAACCAATTGTGAGCACCAAAAGAGACACGGTGCGATGTTTTGAAGCACAACACAACATGCAGAGCTTGCATCAAGTCAGTCTTCCTTACAACGAGTTTGAAAACACGCCCGTACATGGCGAACCCATGGGGCATTTCAGGCTTTACGTTCCGATCGATGATGCGCACAATAAACCAAAACGTCTGTGATGGCATCCGTGTATCCCATACATTCGGACACGTTTCGATAGACACTGTCGTTCTACTTTTTCGCCACGGCTCTGCGGAACGACTGGAAAGTTAAAGTGACCGTTTCCGGTTAAAACTGATTTTCAGAAAATGGATTCGACGCACTTTTATCGGTTTTTATTGATTTAAATTGAAAAAGCCGAACCTAAAAACTGTCCTTTTTCGGTTAAAACCGAATTTCCGAAATTGAATTCGGCGTACTTTTATCGGTTTTTATCGGTTTAAACCGAAAACTTCGAACCCTACCTATAATATACAAATGCACTTTGACTCCCTCTCCCCCCATCCGCACGCCAATTCATGAACAACCCAGCCACCTCAGCTGTGTTATCTACACCTAGTACATAAAAAAACTGGAAAGAAAATTTTAATTTGTATTGCTGAAGCATGCTCAGGCATCGATTTAAGATTGTTAAATCGTTGATCGACTCGCTCCGGCAATGTGCCCATCTCGACTTCGCTGTTTTAAGTTCTAGACAAAGGACACGCTCGTCGACACGGAATCCTCAATTAAAGCTTTTATAAACATCTGCCAGCCTTCGATCATTCCCTGCAATGTTCCTATTTCGTCAATCCTTGTTCACATACTTCATTGTTGTGGACAACATGAAACGCCAAACATATTCTCGGTGTACTGCATTTTAAACGACAAAAAAAAAAAAAAAAAACGAAATTGCTGTTCTTCTTTTTAGACTTTTAAAAAGATGATAAGGGAGCATATTTTAATGCTTGAAAATTAAATATTTAGGTCACTATTCATTCCTCCCAGACTCTCAGTTATTGACATTTTATACAGCTATTGATTTAAAGGCAAATTATCCTACTTTATGCTTATTTTAGGTGGAATTCGACTTTGGGAGAATATTTCAAGCTTGAGTATAAACGATCTAGTGTTCTCAGGTGCATGATGTATATATATGTACATTTTGATCTATGCATGATTCCAACATTGCTTCTGCGACCGTTATAACGCTGTAAAGGGAACTAGAGTCTTGTCAGGTAGCTTCGGAAAACTTTTGCTCCTTCCTCACCGACAAGTTTCTGAATGTCAAAATAAATTTTATTCATTGATTATTCAACTTATTTCTTGGTGTTTTCTGTATATTTTAAATTTCGATTCAGTATCCCTTTAATGCAGATAACGCCATGTTGAGCACACTTTTTATAAACGTCTGGGAGCTGTTAACTTTTCATTTGAGGAACTGGTTGAACAGGTTCGCGCTTTGTGGAACCGGTAACCGAACCGTTATTCCGAATGCGTCACTCAACCGGAACCGGACCGGAATAAAATTCAAAGCTACTGAGCCCGGACCTGAACCGAACCAAAACAATGACCGCTTCGACTCCCTGTCCACGCTGCCCATAAACATGAGAAATTGTATGGTTGAATATCTCAAAGGCCATTGCCTTTTCGCAAATTGTATAAATTGGTCTAGTCAATATCAGTGATTGGCTTTAAAAAATTAGATTGGATCGTGACTTTAACGCCAATACTTAAAAAAAGTTAATTAGGCTATTTTAGTTAATTAGCCCACGAATTCTGAGGAATATTGCCCCGCCTAACAACCGCCGAGCCCGTTAAATACTTAGTGAAGACCGCACCCATGTAAGCGTCACCCCCTCTTTTTTTTTTCTTAATTCTGTTACACGTAAAAAGAAACACCATATATGTATACACACATACATAAAAAAAGGCCGAAACAGGCAAGGACAAGTGAAGATGAGAAAGACGACAGGTTTTATCTAGCGCTAACATAACCTGCCCTATAACAAGGAACCTTGAATTTGACTAGTCATCGAGATCGAAATTACTCTCTATATTAAAATACGCGCCGTTTTTCATATTTTTACAATGATTTGCGCCGGTTCTTTTTTGTTTAAAACCGTCCGTTTCAGAAAGCTCTATCGCCATTTACCACGGCCATTCGTTGGTCCCCTTCAGTGCGAAAAGCCGTGCGTTTACGTTCGAGCCTGGCAAGCTGCCCAGGTGATCTACTACATATTTCAAGCTGGCCAATCAACAAAAACAAAAAAAGCGGGGGCTAGAAAGGCCACCAGTACCTGGCTTCAAAACACCCCATACTTAATGTACTCACAAAGCTCTGGTTGGAATGCGTGATGCTTGAAATTCTGGAAATTCTCTCGTTCAATGAGAGGTTGGGCGACATGTCGGAGAATGAAAACCCAACCTCATTTTCAAATGACAGCGAACATGTCACACAAAAGCAAATCACATAGTGCAACTATTTAACATATAAAAGGCTGTTTAATGTTGAGCCCTCCGCCAGCATAACATCAGCTGATTCTGAAGATAGCTCACAGCTCAATAAGAAATTCATAAGGTCACGCGATGACCCCCCCCCCCCCCCCCCCCCCACCTTGCCCTTTTTTTAAAATAAACTTTTATCAGTTGGCTTTACTTCTCTAAAATACTGACGTACTACGGGCCTGGTTACCGACATCCATTTGCAGCAGCGCCGCAGCTGTCACCAACTGTTGGGGTGTAACGACTTAAACAAAAACGTCTAGTAAAGTATTCCGACATTGTGGTATTAAGGACGGCGGTCTTTCATGCGATCGAGCTTTAAAAAGATACAGTGAAGTAGGCCGGAACAGAAGTCCCAGAGCGGCTGTTTAGCACAACCGTTTCGACCACTAAACGTTAACGTGAGGGGGCGACAAGCAGGGTTGGGCAGAAATACTCGAAAATGTATTTGGAAATACAAATACTGGGATACTTTAAAATAGTACCTAAAATACTGATACTGAAATATATCTGTAAATTGTGTATCGCGATACGTATCGGAAATACATTTTAAATATAGGCAAAAAGTATTTGGAAATACAAATACAGGAATACATTTTAGGGAAGGCAGAAATACAAATACAGAAATACTGATACTGCAATACATTTTTCCAATTTATTTGAGACGAAATTAAATGAAGCTTGGAGTTGGAAGTGGAAATTTTTGATCCTGAAATTACTTTCCCGTAGGCTTGGCACTTTGCCTTGAAGGTAGTGATTTCGGACGGCGAGGAGTCTTCAATGGGCTCAGAAAAACGTTCCATTAAGGACTGACCGTGGTCCCTTCCCTGACATCCTGTCTGTCTGACGAGGGATGCGAAAAGACTTCGACCTCTAAATAAATTCTTTTTCATCCTAAATCCCATCAAAACGCCACCACGCCCTTGTCAAATAAGGACGCCCCTGTCAACATTTATCACATGACGTCACGGTGGAATGAACTGGTATTCTTTATCTGTAGGTATGGTCTTGAAGATGAAATTTAACGCGCTGCTGTATGAAAGTACAATATGTAATTTCGTTGTAGTTTACCTCGTTGAAGGTTGTGCAGGATTTTCGAGAATAGTGGACCACCTGAAGCATACTGGAACACATGTCTTATCTTCTGTTACGGTTGAAAAAACGATACGGTGGCATCCCTGTTGTGAAGGTGCTTCCTGCTGACCCTGCGCCCCCGAGGCATGGATTGCAGTCATCAAGTTTTGCCTTGCATACTCCAAATAAGACGTCGTGGATTGCGACCTGATATTGCCGGCAGAGGTGCGAGCTCTCCGAGAAACAGCGTGCTCGAGACGAGTCGCAGGTGTACAAAGTATGGGTCGGCACAGCGAGGCCACGTCTGACCTCCTTTCTGGGTTTCGGATCACCACAGCAGCGGGCCACTTTAACGTCGGCTGATGACGTACCCTTGAGCCGTGCAATATTACGGGCGCAGCCGCGGACGCATTCAAATATCTGTTGAACTTCACTGCGCGAGATATCCTACAATTTTAAGTCAGCCACCACCAGGCTCGTGCTGCAACGAACTGTTAATCAACTTTGCCGCATGGGTGTACTGAGTACGTTAAGGCAAAAGAGACGGTAAGCAGCGGGCTTTGGATGCCCGCAAACAATGACTAAAAAAAACCCTACCTAAGGACCTGTGGCACAAGATGCTCGGACTCTACTCCTGGCACGCCACCTAGTTCGAGTCCCTGACTGCGCAACAGTTCTCAGAAGAGAGAAGAGGACGCATAGAAAAATAGTTTAGAAAATCGGAAGGAACCTTGGTCAGCATGGTAACAATGCTCCAGCATCTCCTTGGCCCTGGTGCCCTCAAAAAATAAGAAAAAAGGCGTTCGGGTTTTTTTATTTTATTTTTTTTTGGGGGGAGGGGGGGGGGGTTGAGTATTTCTCAAAAAATGTAACGAAATACATTTCACCCTGATTGTATCGCGATACAAAGGAACATTCAAAATGTATTTCGATACAGAAATACAGATACTGGCGAAAAAAATGTATTGCGATACAGAAATACAGATACGAAATGTATTCCTGAAATACTATCGCGATACATTTGTATCGCGATACTGCCCAACCCTGGCGACAAGTCGACGTCCGCACGACCTCGAGCGTCGCGACTCAGTGCCCCTCTGACTGATCCGAAGCGGCCGTTGGCAGCTGCAATCCCACGACGTTTACGCTTATTCAAGGTGGCCTAATCTTGTTTCTCCATTCACCCACAGTGCCCACAGTAGACCCTACAGCCCGGCTGCCGTGGCCAGACTCGAGAATTCCGGCCGCTTTGGAGATAGCGTCGCTGCACGCACAGGCCCTTGCTAGAGATCCGACATTTAAGAGAGGGGTCAATTCAAACCACGGAGAACGTTTGCAATTTAATGTCGGACGCCTCGTGCGGCGATCGGTCGCGAGGGTGCTTGCGTTCTGCGCTACGTTTTCGCGTGACGATCGACTTTTTCGTTACCTCCTCGCAGCTCGTATCGCAAGCGCGGCCGATAAAACACGTGACCCGCATCGAGCAGTTGGAAACACTCTGTAATCTGGGCACATCCGTCCCCGCCCTTGGCGAGCTCCCACGCCGGGGCACGCGGCGGAGGGCCGCGGTGGGCAGAGCCCCCGTCCCAGGAGCGCAGCCTCGGAGGGGTCGCCCACGCCGTGCCCGTGGCCACGCAGGCGTCGGGCCAGCAAGCACCATCTTCGGGCCTCAGACAGGCACGCCAGGGTCGGGGTACCCGCCCGGACGCAGAGGAATGCGCCTTGTATTCCGACTGGCCAATGAAGTTTGCGCCATTTTATGCGGAATACTCGCAACTTTGAGACGCCTCCGGCTCCAGTCATTGGAGCTAAAGCGAAAGTGCAGGTGGAGCAAGCAGACGAAGGACGTAGCGCAAGACCACCAAAATTGTGGTTTGTGCTAGGTTCGCCATGCTCACGTTAGGCTCACTCTCAAAGTGTGTGGTTTACATTCTGGGATCCCAGGTTGTAGTCAGCATGGTCAAGCTTGTGTAAATTTGTGTGGCAACACGAGTACAGCTGGGGCCACTCTCAAACACGCTTCTCCTGAGGCGAGGAGGCAGATGTTCATGTCATTCGTTTTTTGAAACTGTAAGCCTGTAAGAGCTATTACAGAGGTGCAGATCGCAACGTAAAAAACAAACAAAAAAAAACCATACACGTTAACATACTGTAAACGAACTATTTTTCGCAGGCTCAGTATTTCGCGATTTAGGTCAAAGCTGAAGTTTTGAAATAATTCGCGAGTTATCATTTTCGAGATGCGGTGGGATCTCCATATAGATTCTAATCTGTCTACATTTTACCGGAATTTTTCGCAGGAGGTATTTTTCGCGAATTGTAGGCGATTCGCGAAATTCGCGAAGATGAGGTTCTCGCGAAAATGAAGTCGTTTTCAGTAAATATTTTTGCAGCCGTTTCGAACGGCTGTAAAATTATGATGTCTCGTGGAAACGCCATATCGGTCCCTGACAGAGTTCATAGCGTATACTCTGACAACCGTACGACCGGCTGCAAGGTAATCCCTGCACGTTATTAGCGCTGGGCCTTACTCGGTCCCGCGGACTCTCGAGATCCTTCAAAAGGGTTATAAACCTCCTTGACATTTAGGCATTAGGACAATACCAAACTGAACTTCTTATGAAATGTTGGATGTGTTTGGTCTTGGACCCCGGCACCCGAAATATCAAGATTAATATTTTACGGCTAGCAAACAGCCTCGAGGATAGACGTGTCGCTGAGGCCTTACAGCCTTACGCAGTAGTGGAACCATCCGGAACATTGGCTGGGAGAAGTGGAGATACTCTGGCTGGCACGCAGCCTATAGATACGTTGAACAGGGAAGTGAATATTACGTTTTACGACAGCATCATCACTAGAAAGGTACAATATATAAAGATTTATGACGGCCAGTGTGTCCTGCTCTTACCCGGATGTTGGTCTCTGCTCGAGGTGCAAAAAGATTTGGCCATGTTCGTCCCCAGGGCAAAACTCCAAGTTGTTACAACTGTGGACGGTCGGGCGCACGACTAATTCTTGCGTAATGACGCAAGTAAGCAAGCTGCTTGAAACAAGTGGCCAAGAGATTGATGACCTGGGCCCGTTTGCTCGAAGCGCTAACCGCGGCTAAAGTTAGCCGCAGTACCTAGGAGAGGAATTTTGAAATCACGTGACTGGGCTTTGTAGGGATGCGGGGAAACATGGCGGTGCCACGGTGAGTGAGCGCCGCTCGCTTTAAAACTAGTATTTTGTTGTAGCTGCAATATCGGGCGCGTTAATTAGCGATGAACGGTGCAGGAGGCTTTCGCTTTGCCTTACCTTACTTAAAGCGCAAAGCACGAGCAATGACCTCGCCGCATTTTTAAGATAGCCTTTCGATTCTGGCCATTCCTAAGTTTAAATCAACGCGATAATTGTCGGCGTGGCAACGTCTTTGCAAAGTGGATTGCCTTGACTCAATCGGCCGGGTACTGATAGCACACAAAAGCAGACAGCGTCGAAATAGACCTTTTTCTAAATTTCCCAAGCACCGAGGTGCATGATACGAGTGTAGTTACACGCATTGCACGTGCTGGCGTCTGCAGTAGTAATTGTTCTAAAGCAAAAAGTCTAAAACAAATTTTGCCTTGCACGCGCGTTCGTCAAAGCCTTATTATGATTATTTACTTCGAATATTTTAAAAGAGGCAGGCCAGCGCGCGCGGATCGCAGAAATACTTTTTCAGCGCTCTCCTCGATCCTTGGGTAATTTAGAAAAATGTTTATTGAGACGCTGTCTGCTTTTGTGTGCTATCAATACCCGGCCGATTGAGTCAAGGCAATCCGTTTTCCAAAGACGTCCATGCCGACAATTATAGCGTTCATTTATGTTTAGGAATGGCCAGAATCGAAAGACCATCTAAAAAATGCGGCAAGGTCATTGCTCATGCTTTGCGATTTACTTGAGGTAAGGCAAAGCGAAAGCTTCCTGCACCATTCGTTGCTGACTAACGCGCCCGGTATTGCAGCTACAACGACATATTATACTTTGTTTCAGCTTCGGTCCGAGCGCGGCCGATGTTATGGGCCGAAGGGCCAATCAAACACCGCAAAGAGCGCAGCGTCATGGCGTGCTCTCTGCGCGTGATAAGACTGGCCGGCGGAGGAGCACGCACAGAGAGACGGCGAATACCGGCTGGTTCTATCAACTGCAGAGAGCACGCCATGACGTTGTGCCTCTTTCACTTTTTGATTGGCCCTTCGGCTCATAACATCGGCCGCGCTCGGACCGTAGCTGAAACGAAGTATAGTACCAAAGCGAGCAGCGCTCACTCACCGGGGCAACACTATGTTTTTCCGCATCCCTACCGAACCAGTCACGTGATCTCAAAATCTTTCTCCTGGGTACTGCGGCTAACTTTAGCCGCGCATAGCTCTTTGAGCAAACGGGCCCAGATCGATCTGCTCATGGACATCAATGAGGTCTTTCGCGCTTAGGGAAAGACAACACTGGCCGTAGCATTCACAGCATACTTACACTCCAAGGAGAAAGAAAAGGATAAAAAAGGTAGCTGCAGCGCGTTTTTCTGCCTTCTACTGATGCGCCCCCAAGCGGACACAAGGAAAAGTAGGAACAAGATGTTTTTTTCTCCTTTTGCAGGCATACGGCATACGAGTTTTCCTCCCGCCTCATCTCCTTTGTGTTTCGTTTTTCAAATACGTCGCGCACGTTTTATTTTTTTAAGGTTTTTTATAATGATCGAAATTGAGTTTATTGAGCGTCAGCGGCGGCGAAGGGTGTCGATAATTCAGTCACCTAGTTAAAACACGCAGAGCACCTCGGTTGCATTGACGCGTTTACCGCTAATATAGTAAATCGAGCAAACGAAGCTGTTAGAGACAGCGAAGTTCCAGAGCAGTGCCTGCAGTGCTACGTACAGTGGGCTAAAATTGTTGTCTCCGCAATTTTACTATGGTGTTCCGTCCAAGTCGGGCAGGTTTTCCTGCCGGGTGCTTCCGTGTCTTTCGCGCTACGTTTGGGTCGTTTTCTGTTACCGGGTGCCATTTGAGGATAAACGTGGTTTTGTATTTTCCGACCGGAGTCACCAACATCGCCATGGCACTGTTGGGCGTTGCTAACGAAGTCAGGAATCGTCACCTATGTCTCCAAGTTTTTCGCGCACCAGTGGTGTAAGAGCGAGACTAGATTGTCTGTACGGTCGCAGGTGGACATTCTGCTTTACATTAGAGAGTTTAATAAGACCCCTTGAGTGATTACGGTGTAATCTATCGACCTGTGGGTATACGGTTATGTTAAAACGCTGGCATGAAAGGTAGCTATTATTGTGCAGTGATCAATGTGACTTTCGTCTGCGATGCCCTGTTGTCCCTTCCCCGAGGTTAATTGGGCTCTCGGGGAAGGGCTCAACAGGCTTGAAATCTGACAGAAAGAAACACATACGTATATTTACAAATTGGAGTAATAACAATAAAGCAAATCGGACAGAACGGCCGATGTGCTACCAGGTTAATTTGCTTTCTGTTATAGCCGAATTGTTTTCAGTCGGAAGTTGGCTGTAGCTGAGCCCACAACTAGTCGTGGTCACTTGGCTGTAGCCGTGAAATTACCTGCCACGGTATGTTTTCGAAAAAAGATAAAACGATACGTTTGAACATTTTTATTTATTTTTAATTTCGTACTCAAGCCATCTTCAATCTACACGTCACTGCTAACTGACACGGGTTTAAACTACCTGAGGCGGTTCATCTACTTCGAGGAAAACCGCATTTGTGCTATTTATTTTAATTTAATTGAACCCCGGATTGTTCAATCGAGCCCCAATGACGCTTATATTTCAAATGTGCATTTTATATCCTCCCGTCGAGGCCAAATTTATGAGCTCGTAACGTATAAGGAGGGCCGTAAAAATAATGCACTGACCATCAGTCAGAAAGTGATGACTTTGGAACACCGAGTGCTCCGTGTCATCGATGTCGCTCTGTGGATTCGCCAGAGCCACTCGGCAAAAGAGCCGACAAATATATATTTTTTTTTTCTTCCGCCAAAGATGCATACGCAACCGGGTACGACATAGTTATTTATTTACGCAAGTTATCTTTACTTTGACCGGATTCATGTTGATCGAAAATCGTTTTTTCTGTCCGTGAAACATATCTTCCAGCTGCTGAGTGAATACCCTTTTACAGAGGTTAATTCACAAAGTCACACGAACAGTGCAAAAATAAAAACAACAAACTAATACTATGGCAGAAAAACTGGCGTCCCTCGCGCCATTCTACAACCTGCTTTGCGAGAAAGCGAGCACCTGGCTGCTAGGGACCGCAGTGGAGCGGGTTGTTTTCTTGCCTGTATTGTCTGTCGCAAATAATTACAGCTTGAATGTTTAAGTTTTACTAGCAGGGTCATCCCTTGTGCCGTTTAAAATATTTTCCGAAAACTGAGATTATTCATAAAGCAACGTACTTGTAATATTATTCATTGCTTAGAATGCAGGATCATCGCGAAAAGGAGTGTCCTACTTAACTAGGCCGATGCTGTCACCGTACGTGAGAAGTGTAATGTCAAAACAAGACGAGATATGCGGTCTGATATACTCCGTCTCACCCTACGATGGACTAAAGGCAGAAGCTACGAACCGCCAGATCCAATCGCGAGCCACTTAAACATTGCATGGTATTTCGATTTGATGCACGTATCGGTGCCCGCGTCTCGGATCACTGATGGGAATGGGCGGACACTGGTTCGGATCAAGCAATGAGTGACTCAACAATTTTACATTGCAACAAAAGCCACGATGTACTGGCTTTTTGCAGTGTCGAAGCTATAAAAGTGACGCCGCGTTTCTGAATTTAAAGCATTATTCGTCCAAACCTAATCATTGCTAAGCGTGTCGTAGCTTAGCGTAAAACGTGATTGGACCTGCTCGGCCCGTGGCTTTGGTCTTTAGTCCATCTTAGGATGAGACCAGGTATAGCATCCACTAAGTGTGACGTTGTTGTTCTTACTGAAACCTGGCTGTCATCATCGGTGACTCAAGCAGAACCTTTTTTTCCGGACACACCCGGTTTTAACATGTGGCCAAGATATAACAAGTGGCCGGAGAGGGGGCGTCAGGATTGCTATAAAGGAGTCTTTTAAATGCAACCTTGTGAATATTTCGTCGAAGGTGTAAATGCTGTGGCTCTGTTGTACAGTTTCGTATAGTTTATATTGGTGAATGCTACCAACCTTCTCACAGCGATACATTTTTCCTTGCATATCTTAAAGGGGTACTCCACTGGTTTTTTCATTGTCTCCGATTTGCTTGAAAGTTTTCTAAACTAACCAACAAACATCGTGAAAATAGTATCTCAAATATTAGGTGAAAATATTGTTTTTTTGCAAAGTTATTGAATTTACAGTTTTGGTCCTCACCGTGTTTTTCAAGCTCGAAGTCTCTACTGGCAACAATGAAAAAGTGACGTCAGTGGAAGGCAGGGGTTCACTCTTTGGGCTGTAGATTTTGTTTTAAACTGATTCGAAGCAGTTTCATGGTGTCAAATGAATGCTTGGGAAGCTCGCTGCAGTACCCGCGCTCCAGCACGGAACAAATGATTGGCATATTCTATTTTTTGGCTGCTTGCTCGACTGGCAAGCCTGCCTGCCACTGACGTCACGGCACTGAAAAGTGCGCGTAAATTTGAATGTTGGTTTTTGCATTATTTCATTTGCCGATTTCACAATACCTATTATGAATTTCGCAATTCTAAATAGCATACCGGATAGAGTAAAGGTCGGGGAGTCAGAAAATATAGTTAGCTGAGGTAGCTCAAAATATCGGTGGAGCACCCCTTTAGGGATGCCTTCAATGAATAGTACCTGAAGTATGAATAGTACCTGAAAGTTTAGCGTTCTGCTTTTCCAGTCCAGTGATGTCATGGGTATGAAAGACTGATGAAAGCTTGAGGTGCGACACTGAGGGATGCCAACTTTATTTTGATGGTCGAAACGTGATGAGACGTATGATGGTTGTTTTAACAGATGCTGACGAAGATTTGCATTGTGGTGGTAAATTTTATGAAATAAACATAGACGAGATATTTTTCTACGTAGGGAGAGGTCAGGCAAGCTTAGGGTAGTTTTCATTGCTGTTACGCTAGATGTGCGATGATAGTTATGTAGTATGAATCGAACAGAACGGTTTTGAGCAGCTTCTAATGATAATGCAAGCGTTACACCCGGGTCCCAGATAGCGGAAGAATACTTAAGTTTGCTGCGGACCAATGATTTGTAAAGAAGTAGTTTTAAGGACAGTGGGGCAAGAGAGAAGTTCCTTTTTAGTAAGCCCAACATGCGGCTAGCGTTTTTAATTATATACTCAATATGAATGTTCCATGAGAGGTTGTTAGTGATATGAGCACCAAGATATTTAAATGAGGGCACGGATTCCAGCTCAACAGTTCTTATATGGTACGACGGACAGGTGTTATTTTGACGTGATACTCTCATGGATTTGCACTTGTTAATATTGAGTTCCATTTGCCATTTATCACACCAACGAGAAATTCTGTCAAGGTCAGACTGGAGTGCAAGAACGTCAAAATCGTTAGTTACTTCAGAATAGATGACACAATCGTCTGCGAAGAGACCAACTGAGGATGAGATATGCGAAGGAAGGTCATTAATATATATTAAAAACAAAAGAGGGCCGAGTACTGATCCTTGGGGGACACCAGAAGTCACAGGAGAGGGGTGCGAGTTAATGCCATTAATATGAACAAATTGAGAACGGTTAGTTAAAAAGGCGTTGATCCAAGTCAAAACATGAGAGTCAATGTTCAGTTTACTGAGTTTATACAAAAGGAGCCTATGTGAAACCTTGTCAAATGCCTTAGAGAGATCTAAAAAAATGCAGTCAACCTGAGATGAACGATCGAGGCAGGCGTGAAGGTTATGCGTAAGTGTTAATAGCTGAGTTTCGCACGAGAAAAGTTTTCTAAAGCCATGTTGAGCAGGAGAAAAAAATGTATGGGAATTAAGAAAATTAACGAGATGCGAATAGATTATGTGCTCTAAAATTTTGCAAGGGACACTTGTTAAGGAAATTGGGCGATAATTACTTGGGCTGGACTTGTCACCACCTTTATGGATAGGAATCACCTTCCTCACCCTCCAGTCCTCGGGAAGGCTTCCGAGTTCGAGTGATTGCCGAAATAGCTTTGTTAAGATAATAGAGGAATACATAGTAGTGTTTTTGAGAAACTTAGAGTTAATATTATCAATTCCACAGGATGACGATAGTTTAAGATTGGCGATGACTTTCACTATACCGGCACATTCTATATCAATGGAATTTATAGCACAAATATTGTATTCATAAACATCCGGATAGGAATTAGTGGTTAAATTCGAAAATGATTTTGTGAATAATTCGTTTAGCACAGCTGCACACTCATTCGCTGCTATCGTCTCATCATCCTCGTTGTTCAGTACTACGTCAAGCCTCTCAGAAGGGTTTACGACGTCCCAAAATTGTTGAGGGTTGTTGCGCAACATAGTGGGTAGGGTACATTCGAAAAAACTGCGCTTGGCTTCGGCAATAGACGTCTTATACACTGCTGCAGCATGAGTAATATGCTGCCCAACGATGCTCTGCGTTGGGAAACACCGACGACTTTGCAGCACGAAACATCCTTTTTTTACTATTTGAGAGCCTTCTGAGCGTCTGGCTGAACCATGGGGAGTGTGTGTAATTACGTACAGTTCGTCCAGGTACATATCTATCTGTAAGGGAGGCAACTTTTTCTTTGAACAACATCCAGTTATCCTCAACAGAACGCTCAGAAAAATTTCTCAGATAATCGCTTAAAAAAGTACCCAATTCATGATTAATAGCTCCAAAATCCGCGCGGGCATGGTCAGATATCCGTTTTACTTGCACTGGAGAGCGACACACCGGAACAACAAAATCAAAGTGGAGCAATGAATGATCACTCAGACTAGGTAGGTACGTGAGAGACGATATAAGCTCGCGTGACGTCGTCAGCACAAGTTCCAGCACCGTGGCCGAAGAACAAGTAACCCGAGTAGCCTGCGCAACAACCTGAGTGAAGTTAAAATCGGCGCACAGATTTAAAAAGTCATTGGATTCTGTGGAAAACGTACTTAAACAGGGGCCGTCATTTGACCATGTAATGTTCGGATAATTAAAGTCTCCTAACAGTAAGACTGGGACGTCAGGGAAACGGACTGTGACAGCATTCACGACGTCATGAAGGTCAGAAACAAAGGTAGAACTTCTCGAAGGAGCACGATAGCAAACGCCCAGAACATATTTACGATGATTTAAACAAATGCAAATCCACAGGATCTCCAGATTCGTGACAACGTTTACAAGATATAAAGAAATATTATCAGCCACAGCGAGCATAACACCGCCGCCACTTTTAGCAACTCTATCTTGCCGATAGATATTAAACTTCTTTTGACAGTGCAAAATTTCAGTGTTACAAATCTTACTTGTTAGCCAAGTTTCTGTCAAAACAACAATACTAGCATTTGATGAGTCAATTATTGAACAAAGGTCGTCCCGTTTATTGATAACACTTCTAATATTTGTAAAAAGAATCGAGAGTTGCGCAAAGGACGATGTCTGAATAGGGCCACCACCCCTCGCAACATGCTACAACGTAGGTGCTGCATGACTGGCATTTTGAGTTTGGTTATTTACAGCGATAGTGGGGGCAGACAAGCCGCCACTGCGCAGGTCTGCTTGTCGTACACTATTAGTAAGGGGATCGTAAAAGTAGCTTGTTTGGCCAATAAGAAGTTTGTTGTACCGGAGTTTGTTGTACCGGTGGCATTTTGAGATGTTCCGAATTGAAGAAGTTTCTTTCTTGCCTGTCGTGTCGCCAGACAGAAATCCTCGTTCACTGTAGTCCCAGCGTTTTTCAGCGTCGAACGGAGCAATAAAACCTTGTCTTTTAGTTTGTACGACGCGAATTTCACAATAGCCGGTCTGCATCGGTCGTCCGAGAAGTATCCCAATCTATGGGCACGATCGATGCTCTCCAAGGTTATCAGGGGGTCAACTGAACGAGATAGTATTTCAATAATTTTACTTCCTGTTTGTGCCCACGTCTCCGACCTTGAATCCCCTGTTACCCTGTGAAAAATTAGGTTTTCGCGTCTCGACCGATCTTCGAAGTCATCCAAGCGACTTTGCAAAGACGCGTTGTCTTCTTGCACAGATTTGATTACTTCGCGTGCCTCAGTGAGTTCTTTCCGGATATCAGTTGTTACCGATTCCACTGAATCAATTCTTCGGCCAATTGCTTCAATTTTACTTTCGATTAGTGTTTGGTTAGCTTTGATTTCGTTAACCGTCTGAATCAGGCTACACTGGCCCTCTTCTATCTTGACTGAGCGCGTCGAAAGATCCTGGAGAAGCTTCAGCATATCAGCGAACTGTTTTGCCTGAGCATCCGTCATCGGGCCCGGGTTAAGTTCGACGTCCCCAGCTAACAGCAGTAATACATAGCGTACGGAGTAAGCACAGTCGGCAACAATACATAACAACAAGCCGGGGCACGGCAGCACTACAAGGCAAACGTAATTGCTCTTGAATTCGAAAAAAACGCTTCTTACTAACCTGCATGACAACAAGGAAGTGGTTAGACGACATGTTGCGTGCGTTGCCGCCGTGCCCACTGATGGCCTGAGGGCAGGCTGTGGCTCTTATAGTCGATGGCGCTTGTGTCGATGACGTAACGAAGCCGAAGATCACGTGGTCCAGTTTCCCAAAGTGACACGCTGCTTTGTTTGCTTCTGTTCCCGATGTCTCTGGTGACGGTGCAGTTGAATCGAGAGTACGCCCGTTAACCTCGACTCAAATATTCAAACTGAAGCCATCTTTCCAGACTTTGCCAAAGCATTGGATAAGGTTCCCCATATACGTCTCATATTCAGATTATCTCAACTTAATTTAGATCCTTCGGTCTTAAACTGGATAATTAACTTTCTTACTCACCGACAGCAGCTTGTAATCGCTAACCAGGTATCATCTTGTCTTGCCGGAGTCACTTGAGGTGTTCCTCAGAGACCAGTTCTCGTGCCACTTCTCTTTCTAATATACATTAACGATCTACCCTTATTCATATCATCGCACGTTCGTTTCTTCGTTGATGATTGTAACATTTATCGTCAAGTGACATACCCATCCAGTGCACCTACTCATACAAGATGATATTTTTCGTACTCAAGCGTAATGTGAAAAATGGCAGATGTCCCTCAACGTTCAGAAATGCAAGCTCGTATCATTTACACGTCGTTTAAACCCTACCGTATTCTATTATTCACTTGACAGCACACCACTGCAAAAGAACGATTTGTGTCAGTACTTCGGCGTGTACCTTTCATCTCATCTCTCCTGGCACACTCATATCACGCTATCTCCTCCCCTAATCGACCACTAGACTTTTTGAACCGCAACCTTAAACTGGCCTCTCCTCATGTAACGCTTCTTGCCTAATCATTCCTCGTCCGTCCTAAACTTGAGTTCGCATCCGCCATCTGGGACCCACATCAGGCTTATCTCACCAATAACACTAAATCAGTCAAGAACCGTGCATTAGGCTTCGTTTACTGAGATTCTTTTTCATTCACAGGCGTCTCCTCTCTTAGAATCCGTGCCAGGCTTTCCCTCCTTTTTGGAGGTCGCAAACTTCCTAGGCCATTTGTTTTTCGCAAATTTTATTACAACCCGTCCCTCCGGTCATCATACATCTCGTCTACGGTACTCCGTCGTCGACGTACGGGCCATACCCTCAACGTAGCACCCCCAAAAGCCAGAAAAGTCACGTTTCAAAATCCTTACTTTTTACTTACTGCCCATTGATTGGAACGGTCTTCCCACAAACGTTGTCGCAGCTCCTGGCGCAACAAAATTTAAGGAACTTGTATCAGATACCGTATTCTAGATTTAATCGTAACTATTTTGTATCGATATTTTTCATCTACTTTGATGTTTTTGTCTTTGAGCTATTTTTATGCGCTTTTTCTAGGTGAATGTTTGCCGCCAGTTCTTGTGTTTTATACTCACTCCTTATGTAAAACCCCCAAGGGAGTACTTCGGGTATATAAATAAATAAATAAATAAATACAAATTTGTACCTTCAAAACGACGAGTATAAAAGGTGGAAGTGCAGTGTACGGAGTCAGTGTTGGGGGTAGTGTGCGTTTTTGTAGATGGTTTAATGAGCTGTGTTTGTGTATGTTCTCGCTGTGTGTGAACTGTACAGTATCGTAGTAGTGGCACGCGAAGTGTATGTGCGCATAAGAACGGTTATAATAAAGATGTATAAATCGCAATTGATATAGCAAATATACTTTTGTGGCCGATTAATTGGACGGTGCCTAGCGCCATCGAGCCTAGACATTTGCAATTGCTCTGCCTGTGCCTGCCATCTGGTGGCTAGCAATTGAACTTTTCACGCTTCGCCAAAATTTTTGGACCGTGCAACGAGCCAAGCGGGCTGCTTTAAACGAGCTCTTTCAGGAGCGACTTTTGGTTTCGTGATTGGTTTACCACTTCTCTCTGACGTGCGGTGCTAACGAAGGAAATGTGCTGCGGGGAACTGGAAAGGTGAGACGCGACGTGCGCGCAGTGGTCGTGTTTCGTCACTAAGTACAGTTCTTGAAAATATCGTGCTATGTTTTCATTTGCTACAGCTTTCGCTTCGAAAGCAGATTCTTGTTTGGATGTGTGCGGAGCGGGTGATTGCGTTTCTTGCGATAGCTGCTTGGAAGGCCAGGGCGCTACGGTATCCGTAGCGTCCTGGCGTCCTCGTTAAGCCTTACTGAGCTCGATTTGCGCGATCCGGAGCCGCCATATTGCTTTGCAGACGAGGGAGGAACTCTGCTTATAGACCCATTTTCTGAGAGTGCAGAGCAGAAACCTCCAAACCCAACACCCGGTATTCGTTTATAGTAAGAATGACCCTGGAGGCCTCCCTCGGCCTCCAGGGTCGCGGAGTAATCCGTCATTAGACTCAACACTTATTAGAAATGGTACTGCAAGGAAGCCCCAAAGAAAAGGACAACGAAGCAGATGCAGAGCTCAAGACCACCGTGGCTGATGCGTCGGGACCATCTGAAGTGCAAGAGGTCACCGACACTGCAAGCCAGACCAGCAGTCTCGCTCCAGATGAAGTCTTTTTAAAACGATCCAAGAAATACCACAACCAGGGTATCTCAGCTCGACATTTGGCGGAACGGTCGGCAAGGAACATGGCCAGTTTTCTGGAAGGCGGCAGTCTAGTTCCAGGTTTTCACTCAACGTGGCGTATCAGCCTTGAGCGGGATGAGGCCTTTAAAGTCCAAACAGAAGGGTTTACTGCAATTTTAACCTTATTTCTTACGCATCTCTCTGTGCCCCTAAACTCGTCAAACACAAAACTGGAGCCGAACGTTCGAGGAGCGTGCCGATTGGACGCTGGCGACAAAATCGCGAAGTCATGGTCGTGATAGTCCAATAGGCGCGCTCCATGAGCTTCGGCCCAAACTTTGTGTTTGACGAGTTTTGGGCCTCTGGAGCCCTAAACTCATAAAACACAAAGTTGGAGCCGAAACTTCGCGGTGGGTGCCGATTCGACGCTGGCGACAAACGCGCTACGTCATCGTCGTGATACTCGAATCGGTGGGCTCCGTGAACTTCGGCCCGAACTTTGTGTTGGACGAGTTTAGGGGCCTCCAATCTTTTCACCCTTGGAATCCGGCCGCCGCCGTTTCCGAGGAAATGCTGCCCTCCGCGTCTGAGGTAGACGAGGGGGAGGAGGGGGGGAGGGGGGGGGGGGAGTGTTTGCTTATCGCGAACTTTTGACAACATCACTCCGATCAAGAGTGACATTTCTTTAGCCAATGTTTACAGCCTCATTGGGGATCGTCTACAGGGCATAAAATAGCAAAAGCTTAAGATTTCTAGACGATGATTTAGTTTTCGTAGACTGCGAGCAACTAGGATTTGGACCAGAATTCCCTCGCACTTCGGGGATTTTTAAAGGCTGTCTTGCACTTTGCACCTGACGCACGAATTGACAGTCAACAATTTTATAAGATTTTTAGACATAGGCATGTTTTGTCAGCCGGGCATGTATGCTGGGTATTTGAGCCCAAAAGTAAGAAGCCGATCTTTTACCTCGCTCAGCATATCCAAATCTTGTGAAGAGAAAAATTATGTATTCATGCTTTAATTCCGCCCTTTCTAAATCGTGTCAAAACCACCGTCGAATAGATAAAACAACCCTATTGAAAAAGGCCAATATGAACTCGGCTTATTGGAAATATTGTATTCCAATGAAGATGAAGGAAACCAATAAACACTTATTGTTATCCGATTAACCCAATACGCATGATGGGAGTTCATATCGGAGCACAATATCCCGATATAGTATGCGGTTATTGGTATACAACAGGATATTGGAGCACAATATCACGATATAACTTGCGGTTATTGGTATACAACACGATATCGGAGCACAATACCCTGATATAATACACGGTTATTGGAATAGAATACGACATCGCGTGCTTATTGGTGACCGACATGAACATACTGTACGGCAACACGATATACAAATATCGGTCGTCGATCATGGGACCAAAGGAGAATACAATATAATATCCCGTGCATATATCTCAGAACGCGGGTACCAAGTTACCAACACGAATTACGTTGGCATATCCACACGGCAATACGCGAGAAATATATTGGGTGTGGATACACACATAACATAAACGTTCTGCGTTCCGAACACATTAACATTGATCGACAGTGCAAATATGTACAGTCGGGGACAAAAGTCTCCAGGACACGCGAGCTGCCACTGAAACGCATTGCTCTGCCATCTGCCGGCGGGCCGCCTGGTTTCGAGATCACAGAAAAGCGCATGCGCGTCCTATTGTGCCTGTCAACATGTGCGCTTTCCCGCTCTTCTGCGGCGCGGCGCCGCGACCTACCTTTTAATGAGAAAGCCCAATAACGACGTGCTCATTGGAGTGATCGTTTTCCAACAAATGTTTATTGCAGTTGTAATGCAACAAAAGTTGATCGCCAAACGATAAACCCAACATACCGGGATACAATTCGATGTTGCAACACAACATCGCAATACAACAAGAAACTATCGGTGTTGGGACACAACCACCACAACGAATACGATATCAATACGAAGTTACCGACGGCGACGATATCAATACGAAGTTACCCTTCTGCAAAAAGACCCAAGTTTAATTAAGACCAGCTTCTTTCTTATACATGCAGGTCTTGGTGGCAAGCACCAGCCAATCAAGGCCAGAAGTTTGCTCTTTGCCGCTCATCGCAAGTGTTTTCAAGGTGAGTGATTGATGCCTATCTGAGTTGTGTGTTTTATTCCTCACAGACACTCTATTTCCTGTCTTTATAGTGGTCTTGTGTCAGGCTCTTGTGTGTCTGTCCAGCCAAAGCATCTGTATTAGACTAAGACTGGGTTCTTTAGGATATGTGTAGGTATTCTTCGCAGCAAATGGCTGCCAATCAGGAACACGAGTTTGTTCTCGGCCACCAAGAGCAAGTATTTTCAAGGCGAACTATTGCCCGCCTATATCAGTGATGTGATGGCTGCGCCGATTGCGCCAAACTGCGCCAAGGGGCTAACCCTGCTACATCCTGTTACATTTTGCCTAAATATGGGTAATCTGCGCAAAGCCTGAGCCAAAGGGCCAATTTTGGTCGCCTTTCAAAACCGAAACTAAACTAAGTACCGTAACTGAGCATGCATGAGCTAGACGGCGCAAACGGCCGCCCGACACAAAATACCCTGCATCAATTGTCCATGGTTTTTTGCATGGTTTTTTCCGCCATGCTGTCACTTCTTTCACCCTCTCGTCGTCTCGTAAGCGTTAATCTGGTCTCGCGTTTTTTTTTGTTTTTTTTTTAACGATAGATGTTGGCGTGTGTGTGTGCTGCGACGCTATACTCCGTTTCACCTTCAGTCCGAGCGCAGCGGACGCTAGGAGTAATCCCAGCCAATCCAGCGTGGGGAGAGCGTCATGTGACCTTGAGCTCCCTGTGTCCCTCTGCCCAACCGGCAGGTCACGCGATTTTCTCTTGGCGCGGGATCGGCTGGGATGGCCTGTGGCGTCCACTGCGCTCAGACTGAAGGTGGAACGGAGTATAGCGTGCTGGGTACCAGCCATGACGTGACGCTGTGAAACGAAACTGTTTCGGCGTGGCGGGAGTTGCTTTTTGAGCTGAAGCTCTCGCTCCTGAAATCAACGGCCACACGACATTGCAGATATGGAGCTTCGTAAACTGAAACATAAGGACCGCCGCATGTTCATCAACATTCATGTTCTTGTTTAAAACATACGCTGCTACAAAAATCCCTCTCTAACTCAAAGACTGCTGTGTCGAAGTATTGATTACCTAGGTTTCTCTTGGTGGGCTTTCTTTCGAGAGGGACCCCGGTACGTGAAAAATGTGTTGCGAAGAAAAGTTGAAGTGAGCTAAAGCAAAGAAGGGAATGTCTGCACGCTGAACCCGCAGAGCACGCTTGTTTGTCTCGAGTTCAGTCGTTGCACAAAGCGTCCCTGGCTCGCGATGTCTTGCATCAATGCGCTCAGGGTCTTTCTTTCTGTGTCTAGCTCGTACCTCGCCTGCCGGCCTTGCAAGCATGCGGCGCTGGACTCTTTTTTGTCGCATGCTCGGCAGTTACATTTTGCATAGGCTTTTGGCAACCAGTTGGCGACGGAGCGGAGAGGCATGGTTTCGGTTTCGATCGAACAGCCGTTTCGCTCGCGCGACAAAGCACGTGCACCCGCAAGCCTGCCGGAGTTGCCCTCACATGCATGCGAACCAACGATGCGAACATAATTGCACGACAGAGGCACCAGCCGGGACGTTTGCAATTCATTGTTTTACATTTAATTACTTTTGACGAAAATCTGGCACGTCGGCAATCAGTAAAACCGTGGCAAGCGGTTTTTCGGAATTGCTTGGCAACGCCTACAGCACTGTACACTTGTGGGATGTCGCAATGTCTCTTTGGAGACATTGAAATTGGACATTCATTACTACCCTAAGCTAAAGCAAAGCTTGCTCCAGCCTTGCAGAATGTTTAAAAAAGCAATAAGAAATGTGTCATGTCATTGGCATTTCAGTTACATCTTGAAAGACTCCCAGGTGGCCAAACTTGACCATAATTGGTTTATTTCGGCGAGGAAGATTCCCTTCGCGTGTCCAGCATTTAAAACAGATATTTTTATTTTTATTAGAATATCTGCTTTAAAAGCTACTTTTGCTGCTCAAAAACACTGTTTTGGCTGCTCCAAAGGCCACTTTTTCTGTTCCAAAACACTGTTTTGAATGCTCCGAAAGGTGCTCCAAAACGGCTTAGGCCAATCACATCACTGCTATATGAGTTTCATCATTTGTCAAGGAGCGCAAAAATCAAAGCCCGGGGGTTGGCTATTGCAAAAATGTTGACTCGGAAGCGCATAGGGAGGAAGCTTTACAAAAGTATCCACCTGCCTCTAAAAGTGAAACCGAAACTAAGAATGTGGGTTACATTTGAAAAAAAAAAACAAAAAAAAAAAACACTGTCAGCCCGAATTAACTTGGGGGCGGCACGGAGCAAACAAGCCACGGTACGAGTAGGCTTGGTTTAGGCTTTTGTAGGGGTGGTCGATGACTCGGTCTTTTCTAAAAAGTTATCTTTTTCTAAAAGTGTGGTGGTCGAATATTCGGGGATGGGCATTGAGTCGGGATGTTAAGGTAAAAATTTCATCCACATGCCGGGATTCATGTGCCTTGTCCCCCTAGCGAGGGGGACAAGGCCTTCAAAATTTTAGGTTCGCAAAAGGGGTGCGCTCACATCAGGCCTCTCATTTTAAAACTCACTATAAATGACATGTCTAAAATTCGTTTGGGTGTACTTCCTCCCAGCAAGTATATGGTTCTGTCTCAGAAGGTCTAATCTGATGTTGACTGCACCTCAGGTCTCCACCGGCGATTCATCAGGACGAGACCCAACCGGGACACTGGGGAGGAGCGGCTTAAGCAAGGGAGGCTACATATATGACAGCTTCTTGCGGACAAGAAACGAAAATAGATAGGTGGTGAGTGTTTCATTTGCTATGCCTTTTCGCATGCACATTCTGTTTGTTATGACTGAAGATTCCTGCAGAGTTCAATTTCAACTATTGTAAAAAACCGAGCATGCGCTCAGATCGCAGAAGCGCCTACCCTTCGATTCGAAACGATCCGCAAATAAGCAAAGGGCATACCAGACATCCATCCACCTGTTTTGAGCCATGCTCAAAATATTAAAAGAGCACATCAACGCGCCAGGTGCCTGGGCGTCTTTGCCACAATGGCGCCGGTTGCAGAGCTGACAGACCCGTGACTGGCACAAGCCATGGCATGGCCTTTGGGAACCAGGGAATCGAGATTAAAGAAGTAGCGCAGAAATTGGAGGCGGGTGGTGAAGGTGAGCAGAGTTATCAGAAAACAAGGATGAAGGAAGTTCGTCGCTGTCAGGATCTTTCTGGAACGTGGACGAAGGGGCCGAAGCACCCGCCGAGGAGAGACGACACGCAGCCTGGCTGTGAGGGTGGACGATGTCTGACCGGAGCACGCGCGCTCAACGGCGTTTATTGGTGTCGTGAACAATGTTGCCCGCCGAGCCTGGCGGCCGCAGACGGGCGGACTGGAGGGGGGCGCCACTAACTTGTCACACTCCTCCCCCCAGTTTGTTTTTTCTAAAACAAAATAAATGAAATAACGTACACAACCGACACCACATGGCGTCTGGTCGTGCCAAGTCCTGGCCGGTCGATGGTGAAGATCACCCCGGCGAGTACCGGTCAGGTGGCATTCGCTGCCGCGTACTCCGCCTCGGCCCTGGAGTCGACGGGCCAGGTGTGGCAACGCCGGGCGCTGCCTGTACAGGTTGCGCTCCACCCAGTGGAGCCGCAGGGACTGGATTTGGGTGTGGCACCGCTCCAACTGGTGCCACAGGACTGGCGACACTTGTCGCCTCCGGGGTGGATGGCGCTCCGCTGGCCGCTACTGGTGCAGTTGTTGGGCCCCCTGCAGGCTGGTCCCCTGAAGCGACGGCCGAGGGTGGAAGCCAGGTCTCGAGGCGAGGCCTGACATGGTCGGCGTGCCCGTGCCAGGTGGTCCCGTCGGGCATGCGGACGAGCAGCGATGAGGCGCTCGCTGGTGAAACCACATGTCCGGCAGACCAGGGTGGGCCAGGACGAAAGTTCCTGGCGTAGACCGACGCTCCCGGCTCCGGCAAAGGCCCGGGACGGCACCCTCGGTCAGCCGCCAGCTTCTGCTTCAGCTGCTTCAGGAGCGCCGTGGACCGGAGGTCTGGATGCAAGACGTCCAGGGGGGTCTTGACCATCCGGCCCAGCAGAAGCTCGCAGGGGGCACGGCCAGTGACCTCATGGGGTGTGGTCCGGTACTGAAATAGTACCCGGGCCACCTGCGTCCGGAAATCCCCGGGCTGGCTCCTCTTGAGCTTGTCCTTGAGTGTCTGTACCACCCGCTCTGCTGCACCATTGGAAGCGGGGTGGTACGGCGGAACCAGCATCCGGCGGATCCCATTCCTCTGCAGCCAGTCGAGGTACTCGGCGCTAGCGAAAGCGGGACCATTGTCGGACACAATAATGTCCGGCAATCCCTGCGCCGCGAAGACCTGCCGCAGCGCCGCGATGGTCGCGCTTGCCGATGGACTGGTGACTGGCAGTGCCTCCACCCACTTGGAGAAGGCGTCCACTACCACCACGAAGTAGTGGCCCCTGAAGGGTCCCGCATAGTCCACATGCAAGCGGGACCACGGCCTCTGTGGGAACGGCCAGGGGGTGATTTCCACGTGGCGCGAGGCTCGCTGGTTCTCCTGGCAGACCTGGCAGCCTTGCACCTGGTGCACGATGTCCTGGTCCAAGCCAGGCCACCAAACGTGCGACCGTGCCACCATCTTGGTCTTTTCGATGCCAGGGTGCCCCGCGTGCAGCAACTGCAGCACCTTGGCCCGCAGACTTTGTGGAATCACCACCCTGGAACCCCACAGGAGGCAGCCTTGCTCCAAGCTCAGCTCGGCGGTCTTGTGGCTGAATGCCTGGTGACGCAGCTCCTCCCCTCGGGCAACCGCCTTGACCACCTGAGACAGAACCGGGTCCCGGCTGGTCGCCTGCGCCACCGCAGTCCTGGTGAGCACCCCCGGGTAGGCCCGCTCCAGCAGGAACACGTCAGCTGGCTCTGGAACGGCAGCAGGCACCTCCGGCAGGGGCAGGCGGCTCAGGGCGTCAGCAGGTCCCAAGTCCTTCCCAGGGCGGTACACCAGCTTGTACCTGTAGGCTGCCAGCGTCAAGGCCCAGCGTACCACACGAGGCGATGCTTGCACTGGGACCGCCTTGTCAGGTCCCAGCAGCCCCAGCAGCGGCTTGTGGTCCGTGACTGCCTCGAACTGCCGGCCCCACAGGTACTGATGGAAGCGCTGGACCCCGAAGAGGAGGGCCAAGCCTTCCTTGTCGAGCTGGCTGTAGCGTTGCTCCGCCGCATGTAGTCGACGAGAAGCAAACGCCACAGGGCGTTCCTGACCATCCTGACCCCGGTCGACAGGACGGCTCCTACCCCGTACGGCGACGCATCCACGGTGAGGACTACAGGCTTGGCCGGATCGAAGTGCGACAGCACTGGAGCCTTAACAACGAGCTCCTTGCTGCGCTGGAAGGCCAAGTCCTGCTCCTTCTTCCAGGCCCACTGCTGCCCGTCACGAAGCAGGCGATGCAGCGGCTCCAGATGCGTCGACAGGTTGGGCAGGAACCTCCTGTAGAAGTTGATGAGGCCGAGGTAGCTCTGAAGCTCCTTCTTGCTCTTGGGCTTCGGCGCCTTGAGCACGGCCTCAATCTTGCGAGGTGCCGGGGCCAGGCCAGCCTGGGAGATGATGTGTCCCAGGTACTCCACGCTGGGGGTCAGGAACACGCACTTGTCCAGCCTCAGCTTGAGACCGGCGTCCTGTAGTAGTGTCAGGACTTTGCGCAGGTTCTGCAGGTGGTCCCCGTCGTCGGTACCGGTAACCAGGATGTCGTCCAAGTACACCGCCACGTGCCTCATGCCCCTGAAGAGGTTGTCCATCTCTCTTTGGAAGATGGCTGGGGCTGAGGTCACGCCGAACGGTAGGCGCGTGTACTGGAAGAGTCCCATGGTTGTCGAAATGGTGACATACTTCCGGGCGGCATCCTGGAGCACCAGCTGCTGGTAGGCATCTCGAAGGTCGAGCTTGGAGAACTTCTGTCCCCCGGACAGAGCCGACCAGAGATCTTCTACCCGAGGCAGCGGGTACTTTTCGACGGTAGCGACGGGGTTGATGGTGACCTTGAAGTCCCCGCAGATCCTGACGCGGCCGTCTCGCTTGAGGACTGGGACAATTGGTGCAGCCCACTCGGAAGTCTTGACGGGCACCAGGATACCCTCTCGCTGCAGCCGTTGCAGCTCCTGGGTGACCCCGTCCTTCAGGGCAAACGGCAGCGGACGCGGCTTGAAGAATCGAGGCCGGGTTCCCTCGCGTATGTGGATGCCGACCGTCGTGCCGGCGAAGGTGCCCACCCCCGGCTGGAACAGGGACTGGAAGTCGGTCAGGAGGCTCGGGACGTCTTGCACCACGTGCAGCGCAGCTTCTTGGTACTCCGGCAGCCGAACACCCAGCGAGTGAATCCAGTTTTGGCCCAGCAGCGTCGGCGACGACCCCTTGGTTAAGTAAAGGGGAAGGATTGCCTCCCTGTCGCCAAGGCGAACGCTGACTTGGGCCCGACCCTGGACCTGGGAAAGCTGCCCGGAGTAGCTGCGCAGCATGACGTCAGACGCCTCGATGGACACGCCAGGGAAGGTCCGCTTGAACAGCTTCCCGGGCATGACCAACACGCTGGCCCCCGTGTCCAGCTCCATGGTGATGGGGTGGCCGCAGATCTCAACAGACACCAAGTAAGGTGGCACAGACGAAAGTTTATTCAAATGCCACACGTCGAAGATCTGCGGCTCGTCGGCCACGACGTGGACCCTAGCTGACGACGAACCCGGGCCTGGTGCCGCTCGTCCCCGCCGCGTTCTCTTGCGACGACCACCCTGGCCGCGGGCTTGGCTGGAACCCGGGCTTGAACCAGGCTGCTGCTGCTGCTGCTGCTGGCCGCCGCTCGTCCTCCCCCCTCGGCAGACACGTGCGAGGTGCCCAGTTCTCCCGCACGTGTAACATTGTGCGTGGACGAACTGGCACTGTGAGGGGGAGTGGGCAGCACCGCAGCGGCTGCAGGCACCGCTCCTTGCCGCCATCTTGTTCACCGCCGCTTCCGACGCTTCCGTCGACGGTGAGCCGGCCGCACGCGCTATCTCGCTGGCGTCTTTCGCTGCTGCTTCCATCGCCAGCGCTGCCTTCACCGCGTCGTCCAGCGAGGGGTCGGGGAGCTCCAGGAGTCGCGTCTGCATGGCAGGGTTGTTGATGCCGCAGACGAACCGGTCCCGGAGTAGCGAGTCCAACTGGTCGCCGAAGGCGCAGGTGCTCGCTAACCCTTGTAGCGCAGCGACGAACTGCCCGAGGGTCTCCCCGTCCTGGCGGCTCCGGTTGTTGAAGCGGAACCGCTCCATAAGCGTGGACGGCGCCGGGCTGAAGTGCGAGCGCAGCGTGGCGAGCAGCTCACCCAGCGTTTTAACGTGCGGCGTGGCCGGCTTGAGGAGGTCGAGCAGGAGGCTGAAGACTCGGGTCCCGCAGCTGGCCAGGAAGATGTCCCGTTGTTTCCCCTCGGGCGTGTCGTTCGCCCGGAAGAACACGTGGACTTGTTCTTCGTAGACTGGCCAGGCGGACCCATCTCCGTCGAACGCCTCGAGCCTCCCGTAGAGCGGCATCGCGACAGGAGCGGGGGGCGGTGTTGCGACTCTCTCGGCGGCGTGGGCCGAACCGTGCACGTTGGTGGCCTCCAGTGCCACGGTTCCTCGTCGCCAGTGTCAGGATCTTTCTGGAACGTGGACGAAGGGGCCGAAGCACCCGCCGAGGAGAGACGACACGCAGCCTGGCTGTGAGGGTGGACGATGTCTGACCGGAGCACGTGCGCTCAACGGCGTTTATTGGTGTCGTGAACAATGTTGCCCGCCGAGCCTGGCGGCCGCAGACGGGCAGACTGGAGGGGGGCGCCACTAACTTGTCACAGTCGCATGAGGCATCTATATCCCGTGCATATAATTTTGAGTGTGCTGTAGTTGGCTACTCAAAAAAATTGTTACTTGGACGTTACTAATCGCAAATCTCTTGCAGTTTCCACGGCCCACAAGCCAGCAGGCGCCAGTTCATTCTTGCTCAAAGGTGAGGATTCTAGATTTTCTAGATTTCTCTGAAGCAGCAATACTGAAGCCAGACAAGCGGTACGGCATATTTAATTGACAGAACTCGGAACGACTGGGGGCGCTTTCACTGAAGCTTGTTTTGCTGCAATACACACCTGTATTGCAGCAAAACAAGCTTCAGTGAAAGCGTCTCCAGTCGTTCTGAGTTCCGTCAATTAAATATGCCGTATCGCTTGTCTGTCTGGCTTCAGTGTTGCTGTAGGCGACAAAACATACGCCCAGTTTTGTCACAAGAGGCATATTATGTCACGCCCATGTAATTTTGATTTTATCCGGCTTAGTGTGCTGTAGGTGGCAGGTCAAAGAAATTGGTACTTGGACGCAACTAATCGCAAATCTTTCTGGCAGTTGCCAAGGCCTAAGAGCCAGCAGGTCCCAGTTTGCTTTTCCTCAGAGGGGAGGATTCCAGATTTCCGAAGCTGGAATACTGAAACCAGACGACCGGTACAGCATTTTTAATTGACGAAGCTCAGAACGACTGGGGGCTCCTGCATTGAAGCTTATTTTTCTGTACTACACACGAGCGACATTGACGTATGCCCAGTTTCGTCGCAAGAGGTTATCTATGTCCGGCGCATGTAATGTTTTAATCTTTCCGACTTAGTGCACTTGACGGTGACAGCGCAGGAAAAATCAATCTCACACCAGACACTCAGGAAGACAAGCACACGCGCTGAACTGACAACTGTTGTGTATTCGACTGCTTCATTTTTCTCTTCAACGTCTGGGTTGACTTTTCAGACTGTGATAAGTAGAACAAGTAGCACGAAATACAAAGGAAAATTCTAAAGAGAAGGCAAAAGAACAGTAAAAGAGAAGACAAATGAAGAAACGGAAAAAAATATCTAAACGAAACACTTTTACAAATCGTCCCTCTCCCTCATCGCTATCATTTAGATAGAAATTGGAGCTCTTTGGTCGACAGCGCTATAGAAGGACTACTTACACACTTGTCCTTCAGCTGTGCTATCCTTTCCGCTTCCATTATTTCTCTAGTCAATGCGTCTCTACTCCTACCTATTACAGAACAATTTTCAAAATGTGCTATACAGCCACAATCGCGACAATGGATTCCTAAGTTTAACTAAGACCAGCTTCTTTCTTAGACATGCAGGTCTTGGTGGCAAGCACCAGCCAATCAAGGCCAGAAGTTTGCTCTTTGCTGCTCATCGCAAGTGTTTTCAAGGTGAGTGATTGATGCCTATCTGAGTTGTGTGTTTTATTCCTCACAGACACTCTATTTCCTGTCTTTATAGTGGTCTTGTGTCAGGCTTTTGTGTCTCTGTCCGGCCAAAGCATCTGTATTAGACTAAGACTGGGTTTTTTAGGATATGTGCAGGTATTCTTCGCAGCAAATGGCTGCCAATCAGGAACACAAGTTTGTTCTCGGCCACCAAGAGCAAGTATTTTCCACCACATGAGAGTGGGACAGAATATACGACTCTTTCAGTACAATTTACAAAGCTCTTTTGGTGCTTTTTTGAACAACCAACTTCCCCGGTGTGCCGATCCGTTTACCTTCCTGCACAGGCTTAGAAGCTTATTTGGTGCTGAAACAGCAGCATTAATGCTAATGCAGTTACCTATCTTTTTTAGACTGTGCGAAACTTTATGTACATATGGAACAACGACCATCCTTTTCTTTTCTGTATTGTGTTTAGGTCGTTCACTCCATCTTATTCTCTTTAATAAATCCTCTACCACGGCTGTAAGTAATGCACTAGGATATCCTGTTGACTTTGACCTGGCGATTTGAGCATCAAAGCTAACCTTAAAGGAGCTGTGCAACGATATTCATTTGGAATGTTTTTCACTATACACGAGCTTACTGGCACTAATGGGAGTCAAGGATACTCGCACGCAACTCCGCTGGCCAAAAAACTCCTTTGTTGCGGTGTAATTTCAAGGACAAAAGCGATCATTTTCATTCAATCTCTCCTTTGCAAAATTTCATGACGTAACGTGGGTATCGCAGTACACCCATATGACGATATTTGAATGCTGTTCATAGATTGGACCCGAGCATTGCGTGGGCACTCGATTTGGGCTCGTGATAATTACTAGCTCGAGAAGCATTCGGGTAGTGGCCCGTGTCCAATCGCTGCAACGACGACAATAGCCGAGCCATAACAATATCTGGAACTCAGCGCGTGCCCTGTGCTTTGCCAACCCCAGCGCGTGGCTATGATCTACATTGGCGGCATATAATCGGCTCCAGATCACATGGCCGCTTGTTCTGGCTGCGAGTTGAGGGGGTGAACGCTGCTCGTTTTTCTTTAATTTTTTTTCTGGGACTTCTATTGCATGGGGTGAAAAACGAATGCGTGTTTCATAGGTCATTAATGTCAGGGATCCGTTCTAAGCGGTATTTGCGCAAAGTACGAAAATTGTTGCATCGCCCCTTTAAGTGAATGAATACAAGACCTATTGCTTTTGAGACCACGTCAGGAATTTCCCAAGGTGGTTTCCTTGAATTGCTCACCGTATATTTAAAATCTATGTTTGCGTGTTGGGAGGGTAACACCTTTCTCCAAAAAGCAGGGGTATGCATTGGTTCATGCATAGTACCAGTTTTGAGTAACCTTTACCTCGCGCATCGGGATGGGATCCTTTCACGTAGCTTAGATGCTTCTACTGTTGTGAAGTTGTTTCGCTTTGTTGATGATTTTTTGATTGTGCTAGATTGTGCAGCTAATGACTTTCAAATATTGGTCCCTAACGTTCTTTCCTGTTTTAAATTCTGTATAGATCCACTAGAAATCACTCATGAGCTCCCCACAGAAGGTTCCTTGCGGTTCTTGGACCTCAGATTAATTTTTTCTGAGCATCATGTATGTTGGTCATACGAACCGAGAGGGAAGAAACCTCCTCTTAATTTTCAGTCGGCACACTCCAAGCTTGTTAAGTGAGGCATTGTTAAATTATGTCTCACCAGTGCGCTTAATAAGTCTTGTATTCATTCACTTAAGGTTAGCTTTGATGCTCAAATCGCCAGGGTAAAGTCAACAGGGTATCCCAGTGCATTACTTACAGCCGTGGCAGAGGATTTATTAAAGAGAATAAGATGGGGTGAACGACCTAACCGCAATACAGAAAAGAAAAGGACGGCCGTTGTTCCATATATACATAAAGTTTCGCACGGTCTAAAAAAGGTAGGTAACTGCATTAATGTTGCTTTTTCAGCACCAAATAAGCTTCTAAGCCTGTGCAGGAAGGTAAACGGATCGGCACACCGGGAAGTTGGTTGTTTGAAAAAGCACCAAAAGAGCTTTGTAAATTGTACTGAAGGAGTCGTATATTCTGTCTCACTCTCATGTGGTAGGGAGTATGTAGGCCAGACTGGAAGGTGTTTGAATGATCGTTTAAGAGAGCATTTTTATAACACCCACCGAGTCGTAGCTAAGCCTGTGCAGGAAGGTAAACGGATCGGCACACCGGGAAGTTGGTTGTTCGAAAAAGCACCAAAAAGCTTTGTAAATTGTACTGAAGGAGTCGTATATTCTGTCCCACTCTCATGTGGTAGAGAGGAAGGTGTTTGAATGATCGTTTAAGAGAGCATTTTTATAACACCCACCGAGTCGTAGCTGGACACTTGGGGATCCATTGTCGCGATTGTAGCTGTATAGCACATTTTGAAAATTGTTCTGTAATAGGTAGGAGTAGAGACGCATTGACTAGAGAAATAATGGAAGCGGAAAGGATAGCACAGCTGAAGGACAAGTGTGTAAGTAGTCCTTCTATAGCGCTGTCGACCAAAGAGCTCCAATTTATATCTAAATGATAGCGATGAGGGAGAGGGACGATTTGTAAAAGTGTTTCGTTTAGATATTTTTTCCGTTTCTTCATTTGTCTTCTCTTTTACTGTTCTTTTGCCTTCTCTTTAGAATTTTCCTTTGTATTTCGTGCTACTTCTTCTACTTATCACGTTCTGAAAAGTCAACCCAGACGTTGAAGAGAAAAATGAAGCAGTCGAATACACAAGAGTTGTCAGTTCAGCGCGTGTGCTTGTCTTCCTGAAGGCCCTGTCACATTGAGGAAACACGGCGGAAACATGAACAAAACATGTTTCTCAACAGTCGGGAAACATGTCGGCTGTCGGCTCTGTTGCCCGACAACCCTGTCACATTGAGGAAACAGCAACACAACATGGACGACAGCGACAATGTTGTCTCGGTGTGACAGCTTTTGGCAACGGAAACCTCGACAACTTGTGTCGGACGACACGTGTTGCCCATTTCGGTGGCTGAGCGAATTTTTTTTTCCAGCAACACGGCAACATCTATATTTTTCTGTACAGATAGTCACACGAGAATACTTCAATAATAACGTCAAGCGTGAAGGGCAATTTCGAACGCGGCTTCTTGCGCGGCGGCAGCTGATCGTCAAAATCATCTGAATCGATGGCACAAAGAAGCACCCTGTTACACTGCGGAAACAGTCGGAGAACTTTGTCCTTCAGCACGAGGAAAACATGTTTTCGGGGACCCTGTCACATTGCGCAAACAGCAACAGTCCGGAAACATGTTGCTGTAGTCCGAAAACCATGTTTCCCAACTTGTTCTCCGACACTCGGGGAACATCCTGTCACACCGAGAAAGCGTGTTGGAAGAACACAAGTTGCCTCCTCTCCTGCGCGCTGCCTCCCTCTCTCTCTCGCCCTCGTCTGCCCGGCCGGCTCGGCTAAGCTACAAGCGCGAGCTCCGGGCTTTCAGCATCCCTGCCAAGCACGCGCGCTCGTGCAGTGCAAGCACTGTTCTGGGCCAGATGCTCGCGCGGCTGCGTCTGGACCGAAGCTGAAACGAAGTATAGGCGGCCAGGCTCAGATCCGCTGGCTCCGCTCGCCCCTTGAATCGTTGCCATTTTGGATCGCCGTCTCATCGCTGTCGCTCTACCGTAGTCGATTCATCAGCCGCGCGAACCATCTCGTGTTCTCTGGATTTGGCGGTTGCGTTCTGCTACAGGGCTAGACCCTTGAAGGATGGCATACGCGCCGGCCACAGCAGCAGCTTCTGTTTTGGTGCTTCTTTGTGCCATCGATTCAGATGATTCTGACGATCAGCTGCCGCCGCGCAAGAAGCCGCGTTCAAAATGGCCCTTCACGCTTGACGTCAATTATTAAAGTATTCTCGTGCGACTATCTGTACAGAAAAATATAGATGTTGCCGTGTTGCTGGAAAAAAATTCGCTCAGCCACCGAAATGGGCAACACGTGTCGTCCGACACAAGTTGTCGAGGTTTCCGTTGCCAAAAACTGTCACACCGAGACAAAATTGTCGCTGTCGTCCATGTTGTGTTGCTGTTTCCTCAATGTGACAGGGTTGTCGGGCAACAGAGCCGACAGCCGACATGTTCCCCGACTGTTGAGAAACATGTTTTGTTCATGTTTCCGCCGTGTTTCCTCAATATGAAAGGGCCTCAAAGCAGAAGCTGCTGCTGTGGCTGGCGCGTATGCCATCGTGCAAGGGTCTAGCCCTGTAGCAGAACGCAACCGCCAAATCCAGAGAACACGAGATGGTTCGCGCGGCTGATGAACCGACTGCGGTAGAGCGACGTCGATGAGACGGCGATCCAAAATGGCAAAGATTCAAGGGGCGAGCGGAGCCAGCGGATCTGAGCCTAGCCGCCTATACTTCGTTTCAGCTTCGGTCCAGACGCAGCCGATGCTACAAGCGCGAGCATCTGGCCCAGAACAGTGCTTGCACTGCACGGGCGCGCGTGCTTGGCAGGGATGCTGAAAGCCCGGAGCTCGCGCTTGTAGCTTAGCCGAGCAGGCTCTGAGCCGAGCCGGCCGGGCAGACGAGGGCGAGAGAGAGACGGATGCAGCGCGCAGGAGAGGAGGTAATTTGTGTTCTTCCAACACGCTTTCTCGGTGTGACAGGATGTTCCCCGAGTGTCGGAGAACAAGTTGGGAAACATGGTTTTCGGACGACAGCAACATGTTTCCGCACTGTCGCTGTTTCCGCAATGTGACAGGGTCCCCGAAAACATGTTTTCCTCGTGTTGAAGGACAAAGTTCTCCGACTGTTTCCGCTGTGTGACAGGGCCTTGAGTGTCTGGTGTGAGATTGATTTTTCCTGCGCTGTCACCGTCAAGTATGGTTCACTAACTCGCCCAATCTTCCATCCTATCGACTTAGTGTACTTTACGGGGCTACTCAATGTAATTGCTACTTGAACGCAACTAATCGCAAATCTCTCTCCCAGTTTGTCCCAGTTTCCACGGCCTACAGGCAAGCAAGCACCAGTTCGTTTTTCCTCAAAGGTGAGCATTCCAGATACTTTAGTTAGGTGCAAAGCAGGAACTGTGAAGCCAGACGAGCGGATAGGTATACTTAATTGACGGAGCTCAAAATGACCCGTGGCAGTGGAATGGAAGCTTATTTTTCCGCAATCGAACGCAGGCATAATTTTGAATCTATCCGGCTTAGTGAAGGATTGCTACTTGTTGCGAACTAATCCCAAATTTTTATTTTGCAGTTTCTATATGGCTACAGCTAGCAGGTGCTGTTTTCATTAGAAGGTGAGGATTTCACATTCTGTTTTCAAACAGCAAGTTTTTGAATGAGGGTCCTAAACAATTAACTTTCTTTTGCATTAAATGCCAGAACCTCCAGTTCAGGATTATGTTAAATATATTTGGTACGAATAAGCCCAGTGTTTTGCTTCTTTATTCATAATTTGACAACAGCAACATTTTTTTATTTTATCACTCAGAAATACACACAAGAAGAGACTGCGTTGCGGAGAAATGTCGCGTTGAACGTGATTTTCCAACTCGTATATAGTTTTATTGGTAGCCGATATAATATACTGGATTCCAATATCCATAATAGGCTAAGTACACTGGAATCATAAACCCTTATTGGGTCCCCATAGACACATGGGGATCCAATACGGGTTTATACGGTATTGGATTCCAATGTTTTTAGCGGATTATGGATATTGGAATCCCATAACAAGCCCTTATTGCAATACAATACAATGAATGTAATGTTTTCCAGTACACTGTCCATATCGTATTGTAATACAATAAAAATATATTGTTTACCAATATCCATAATACGCTGTTCATATTGGGGTTTTCCAATAGGGAAGTAGATAGACTTGCGAATGCCGGCTACCCGCAGAAGATTCTAACCGCAGATGCCGAAAGATTGCTAAAAAAAATTAAAAATGCGCCGAACAAGTGACAAATGCCCGAGAAACCGTCGCAAAAAAGCATCCATCGTTCTGTACTTCCACGGGAATTTCCACAATTTAAGGAGCATAGGAAAAAGAGCAGAAGTTGAAGCCATATTTCTATCTTTAGAGCGTTCGTCTGACCTGTCCAAGAAACTGACCAAGATCGGGGAAAAGAGGAAACATTGCACAAACTAATCGCAGACAGCCTTTCGTTGAATGTCGAGAATGCGTCGTGCATTCCATTCGTCTGTCATGTAACAGGTCCTACATCGGACAGACAGGACGGTGCATTAATGACCGATTAAACGTGCACCAGTATAATGTACCAAAACAAATCTCCGGCCATCTGGGAATTCATTTCCGAACCTGAGGATTCACTCCCGCCTACCAAAAAAAAAAAAAAAAGCAAAATGCTCAAAAGGAAACGGTGACAAACTATCTCGAGAGATAGTTTGTCTTCGGGAATCGCGAAATAGATGCTTACGAAATGAACAAACTCACAGACAAATGTGTCAACATGCCCTCCGTTAATTTCTCCGATAAATATTTTTTTTTTTCCGACTGGTGCATGTTAGGAACCGACTATGGCACAGCACTGCACAGTCTAACTACTAAGACGCTGAAAGTGTATGTTTTTTTTTGTCTCTTTCATTTTTTCGCACTCTGTTTATTTAGCTTTTGCAATCTGTATGTATACTGGGAGCGGTGAAAATAAACTTCCAGTTTATAGTCAGCGCTGTCGTCTGTCTCGTCTTTTCTTTTTGTCCTCGTCTTGTCGCGCTGTTTTAAACCAAGATGCTTTGAAGCATAGGAGCTTTTAGCAAACAGTTTCAGTGTTCCGCGTACCGCACTACTGGGGACTTAGAAGCTATGCTTTTAAAGGGATACTGAATCGAAACTTAAAATATACCTCTCACGTTAAGAAATAATTTAAACATGATCAACTCGATCTGCTAATGACAATCGAACGTCTCTATTTCAAACGGATGGTTGTGTTTTTCGTTCTGAATATTTGATTCTGGCGAGTGCTTCGCAATCAGCCATCAAAGAACACGGTGCGTCTCGGGATATTCGTCGCGTCCGCGACTTACCCGCGACATCATCAGCCTCCCTAGAGCCAAGTATACCGTAGTCATGCGCGTTGACCCTTGGCGGCGTCAATATTTGACTACATCATTTAGTCGGAGTGCCCGAGGGTTGTAGCACATCAGCGGCAGATTCCGGAGCAAGCAGAGACGTGCGCGCTATAAGAACACGAAGTGCGTCGTCTGCTCCGCGACTTGATCGATATGACGACATCGGCAACGTAGGTTTCGGGCGCAAGCTTGCTGCTCTTAAGGCCCTGTCACATTGAGGAAACACGGCGGAAACATGAACAAAACATGTTTCTCAACAGTCGGGAAACATGTCGGCTGTCGGCTCTGTTGCCCGACAACCCTGTAACATTGAGGAAACAGCAACACAACATGGACGACAGCGACAATGTTGTTTTCGGTGTGACAGCTTTTGGCAACGGAAACCTCGACAACTTGTGTCGGACGACACGTGTTGCCCATTTCGGTGGTTGAGCGAATATTTTTCCAGCAACACGGCGACATCTATATTTTTCTGTACAGATAGTCGCACGAGAATACTTCAATAATAACGTCAAGCGTGAAGGGCCATTTTGAACGCGGCTTCTTGCGCGGCGGCAGCTGATCGTCAGAATCATCTGAATCGATGGCACAAAGAAGCACCCTGTCACACTGCGGAAACAGTCGGAGAACTTTGTCCTTCAACACGAGGAAAACATGTTTTCGGGGACCCTGTCACATTGCGGAAACAGCAACAGTCCGGAAACATGTTGCTGTAGTCCGAAAACCATGTTTCCCAACTTGTTCTCCGACACTCGGGGAACATCCTGTCACACCGAGAAAGCGTGTTGGAAGAACACAAATTGCCTCCTCTCCTGCGCGCTGCTTCCCTCTCTCTTTCACCCTCGTCTGCCCGGCCGGCTGGGCTAAGCTACAAGCGCGAGCTCCGGGCTTTCAGCATCCCTGCCAAGCACGCGCGCTCGTGCAGTGCAAGCACTGTTCTGGGCCAGATGCTCGAGCGGCTGCGTCTGGACCGAAGCTGAAACGAAGTATAGGCGGCTAGGCTCAGATCTGCTGGCTCCGCTCGCCCCTTGAATCGTTGCAATTTTGGATCGCCGTCTCATCGCCGTCGCTCTACCGTAGTCGATTCATCAGCCGCGCGAACCATCTCGTGTTCTTTGGATTTGGCGGTTGCGTTCTGCTACAGGGCTAGACCCTTGCAGGAAGGCGTACGCGCCGACCACAGCAGCAGCTTCTGCTTTAGTGCTTCTTTGTGCCATCGATTCAGATGATTCTGACGATCAGCTGCCGCCGCGCAAGAAGCCGCGTTCAAAATGGCCCTTCACGCTTGACGTTATTATTGAAGTATTCTCGTGCGACTATCTGTACAGAAAAATATAGATGTTGCCGTGTTGCTGGAAAAAAACTCGCTCAGCCACCGAAATGGGCAACACGTGTCGTCCGACACAAGTTGTCGAGGTTTCCGTTGCCAAAAGCTGTCACACCGAGACAACATTGTCGCTGTCGTCCATGTTGTGTTGCTGTTTCCTCAATGTGACAGGGTTGTCGGGCAACAGAGCCGACAGCCGACATGTTTCCCGACTGTTGAGAAACATGTTTTGTTCATGTTTCCGCCGTGTTTCCTCAATGTGACAGGGCCTCAAAGCAGAAGCTGCTGCTGTGGCCGGCGCGTATGCCTTCCTGCAAGGGTCTAGCCCTGTAGCAGAACGCAACCGCCAAATCCAGAGAACACGAGATGGTTCGCGCGGCTGATGAATCGACTACGGTAGAGCGACGTCGATGAGACGGCGATCCAAAATGGCAACGATTCAAGGGGCGAGCGGAGCCAGCGGATCTGAGCCTAGCCGCCTATACTTCGTTTCAGCTTCGGCCCAGACGCAGCCGATGCTACAAGAGCGAGCGTCTGGCCTAGAACAGTGCTTGCACTGCACGGGCGCTCGTGCTTGGCAGGGATGCTGAAAGCCCGGAGCTCGCGCTTGTAGCTTAGCCGAGCCGGCCGGGCAGACGAGGGCGAAGGAGAGAGGGAGGCAGCGCGCAGGAGAGGAGGCAATTTGTGTTCTTCCAACACGCTTTCTCGGTGTGACAGGATGTTCCCCGAGTGTCGGAGAACAAGTTGGGGAACATGGTTTTCGGACGACAGCAACATGTTTCCGGACTGTTGCTGTTTCCGCAATGTGACAGGGTCCCCGAAAACATGTTTTCCTCGTGTTGAAGGACAAAGTTCTCCGACTGTTTCCGCAGTGTGTCAGGGCCTTTAGAACGGGACGATATCGTCACGAGACGCCTAAGGTACCTCTGTTATCTCGCACGAGGCGAGATGCTGGTAGATTTAATATCTCGTGTTGTCTAATGTGACGGCAGGATTATGTATGACATTGGTGGGACGATGCTTTTTACTTGATTTACCACCAACTGGTCACACCGACCAGACTCGGCAAGGGTGCCAGCTTCACGGATAAATAAGTATCCCTGTGAAGGCGCCATAGCAGTTCGCATCCTTCATTTAATAAAGCGAGCAGGGAGAGAGAGAAGTGTTGAAAGGAAAGGAAGCCTGGAACTTATTAATAGCGAGCAGGGAAGCAGGCCGAGTCCGGTGAGGTAGCACGGCAGTGGCATCACTCAATTATTCCAGGCAGCGTGTCGCGTCGTTAGGGGTGTTACCGCAGCATTCTCACGTCACCGCGAAAAAATGCGTACACCGCGACAATTTTTCGACATTCCTTGTTACAAAGGCGAACAATAAACGAACAATGGAAAAGCATCGGCGTAGAGGAAGCTTCCACTGGCCTCGACGGGACGCGATCTTCCAAGCGAAGGCACAGAGAAAAAATAGAAAATGACTGTAGAAGTCTCATATCGTCGCACAAAAACTACCACGAAAAACGCTCGCATCGCCACAATTTTACAACGCGACTTGCATCAATTTCGAGCACTAAACAAATAAAGAGAAGCGACCAGCACCGCGTTTGTCGCTCTCGTCCAACGAGGAGTAGCGAATCGTCCAGGCGGGGGCAATTAGCAGATCGACGGTGACTAAGTTGGATGGCGAGAGGATCGCTCAATTCCCACAACGTCGCACAGAACCTACCGCGCACAAAATCGTGCACTGGCACAGCTCTGCGAAGTAAATCCGGGTAACTTCGAGAGGTCGGCGTCGCTCTGCGAGAACGACGTTGAAAACAGCGCGCGCCATGTTGAAAAATGTAGTTCATCAGTCCCTGAGGTCAGTGACGTCAAAGAATGAGGGAAAGCGACTGGCTGGCGGACTGAACCCAAGGTGGCCAGCTGTGTTTTGGCTTTCTTCACCAAATCTTCGGTATTACGTCATCGCCTAGGTAGTCTATACTATAGTGAGCGTGCTTCCCATGTAGTGGCGCTGTCGCCCGAGGCCGATGCCGTCACGACATTCCGTTGAAGCTTCATAAATCACGGGGTTCTTGGTTACTGTTTAATTAAGTTTAAAATATGTTGTCTAGCATTTTCCAACAAAATATTACAGTTTTTGAGGTTGCACTGCTACCTCTGTCATATTGAAGCAAAGAAATGAGCTCTAGAATTTGGTTTTCGTACCCCTTTAAGGCCACGGTCCCACTGATTGTGGCAGTTCAGGTACTTTATGGCAGGTCATTACTCATCTTCTTTTGAATACTGTTTTGTGGGATTGATGTCGTTCGAAAGGCAAAGCAATCCTATTTCATTTGATATTATGTATGTATTGGCTTATTCTGCTCATGCGCATTTGTTGCGTTGCGAATATGATAGCGCGGACCCTCACTTGCTCCGCTGGTTCATGATTCATGAAGAATCTATTAAAGATAACACGGTTCCAATAGAGCAGTTTTGTTAAGATGATGTTGGAGCAAAATGTAGCGATATACTTTTTTGGTATTTGCATTACTCTGTTTTGTTCATCTCTCCAAATATTGCCCTAAAATTGTAATTTTCCAGCACATATATGTTTTTAATGACATGCGCTAGGGCAATGAAATTAGCTACAGACATAGTGCTCATAATTCGTAATATGCAAAAAAAAAAAGTAATGTTGTGTAATTTTTTTTTTTAGATATTTTATATCAAACGTAGCACATTTTTCTGCTTCAAGTCACGATGCTTCAAATGCCGCTGAGAAAATAATTAAACTATGATAAATATTTTATAACAGTTAGAACTACAATACTCCCCCAAGAAGTGGACGATGGCTTCAAAGTCATAAGGCTCCAGGAGCCCTTTAATCTTACCTCTTTTTGACGCTTAACTTTTATGGACATCAAACAGATTTATTCGCGTCTAATAAAAATTAATTGTATGAAATAAATATATATTGCGATGTATTAGATTTTCACAATAATCTTGCTTTGGTTTCTTGATAGTTGTAGAGCTTAGTTAATTTAAAAAAAAAATTAAAAACTGTCTGGGTGTTTTGTTGTGCTTCCTGCCGGATGGCAGACAAAACTGCTGATTTCTAATGTTCAAGAAATTTTCGAGGGCGGCGTTGGCGTATGTATCATCACCAATATCCGTGTCTTTTTACCTTCACATTTAGAAAATATGTTGAAAGATTTACTATTGACAAATGAATGATTTAAGTACTGGGACAGGTTAATAAATGTAAGATGAATAATCACACAAGCGTAGTGTGATATAATGTGTTTATAATTCAATATGATTGAAATCGATAAACAATAAAGACAAAAAAAGTGAAAGCCGTTTACAAATCCCTGTAACGCCGAATTGGAGCGCAGCTCTTGAGGAGGAGGAGTGAAGGGTACTGAGGGGAGGGTAGACCCCTCCCCCTTCTCCTCCTCCTCCCCTCATTCTTTAATATGCTCCGGGGGGGGGTGTCACGTGACTTCGGGGAGGGGGTCACGTGACCTCGGGGAGGCGTGACCTGGGGGTGACCTCAAGGCCACGTGACCCCAAAGGTGACCCCCACGTGACCTTGGGGGTCACGTGACCTGGAGGGGTCACGTGACCTGGAGGGGTCACGTGACCTGGAAGGGTCACGTGACCTCGGGGGGTCACGTGACCTCAGAGGGGTCACGTGACCTCAGATCACGTGGGGTCACGTGACCTTGAGATGACCTTGGAAGGGGTCACGTGACCTTGGGGAGGCGACCACGTGACCTCGGGGGTCACGTGACCTCAGAGGGGTCACGTGACTTGGGGGTCACGTGACCTTCAAAGGGTCACGTGGGGTCATCTTGGGGTCACGTGACCTTGAGATGACCTTGGAAGGGGTCACGTGACCTCGAGGGGTCACGTGACCTTCAGGGGGTCACGTGGGGTCACGTGACCTTGAGATGACCTTGGGAGGGGTCACGTGACCTTGGGGGTCACGTGACCTTGGGATGACCTTGGTTACGCCGACGCCGACGGCGACGCCGCTCAAGCCGGGAACGGGCCCCTAAGAGCTGCGCTCTAAAAGGAAAATAATACACCCGAGTTCACTTCGGGCCCAGAGTCACTAAATGAGCTGGGCTTAGAGTATCGGAACTCCGTTCCCCAACATTGTTGTGGGCGCCGCCATTTTGGGTCTTGTGCAGAGCAAACGCAACTGCCGATTGTCATGATTCAAAAGTGCGACCTCCTCGGCATTAGATCCAGTGTCAGGAAGCTGATGCAATATTGCTTTGCTCTGTCGCGGACTGTTTAAACATTTGTGGAGGACGGTAAAGCATTTTCTGTGATTTTAGACAAAGCTTCAGATAACTGGCAACCATGATTTTAAGCCACAATATGCCCAGGTGTCGTTACTCTGAAGCGTAGCTTATTTAATGACACTATTCATGCCCTTGTTCAAGGAGCTTGTAATACCTGAAGGGGCCATGACGTAAGCCCCATGGGTTCCACAAGCCACTACCTTTTGACGCCTGCCTCTTCCTCATTGTTCCCGCTAGTGCCACTAAATTAGCTACGCTTCAGAGTAGCGACACTTCGCCATATTGTGACTTAAAATCATGGTTGCCAGTTATCTGAAGCTTTATCTGAAATCACAGGAAACGCTTTTTCGTCCTCCACAAATGTTTAAACAGTTCGCGACAAAGCAAAGCAATATTACATGAGCCTGCTAACACCGAATCTAAGGCTGAGGAAGTCGCACTTTTGAATCGTGACGATCGACCGTTGCGTCTGCTCTGCACAAACACCAAAATGGCGGCGCCCACAACAATGTAAGGGAACGGAGTGCCGATACTCTAAGCGCAGCTCATTTAGCGGTTCTAGTTCCCGCGAACCTCCTTTCCCCTGACTGAAACTGAAACTAAATATGAATAATACACCTGTATTATAGCTTATTTAGTTGTAACCAAATACAGATGATGAAAGGAGGAAGCGGCCGGGTAGGAAAAACGCGGGTTTTATGTGTGACCGTTATAACCGTGTCAGAAGAGAAAATGCCAGCTTGCGCTGGTTTCAAAAAGACGATCCCCCCCCCCCCCCCCCCCCCAGAAAAAAAAAGGGGCGGCACGCTGTGTTCTTTGCGATTGTGCGTCTAATTGCAAATTGTCGTGTGTATGTTTATACAGCCGGAAGTTAGTCTGCCTTAGTGGGCGACTGGTGTCTCAGCTGTAGATGAGCAATTTAGCCATTGCGGTACAACTGCAAACCTGGGGTATTTAACGTGCACCACGCAGATAGTGATACACGACCGCACGCCGGTGCGATGCTCTTCCAGATCGAAACGGGCAGGGGCGGGGTGGGTTCTGCAGCGCGAGCTTTTGCTTCACGTGCTCCGAGCTGGTGTGCGCTAGACCATGCACTCGGCCACCGATCCCCCCCCCCCCCCCCCTCTCTTTGCGCGTCTAATTTATATACAGGTATAAGTATTTGAAGATCGACGATGGACGTCGATCAACTCGAGGTAATGTAACGTAATAACATTATATAAATAATAAAAATCTTGAAGGACTGAACGACTCCATTTTTAAATTCTTGGATTGTAATATGGCGGTAGCCTATTGTACTCACTGTTGATAAAGATATGAGGTGACGAGGTAATGATTAAATGATGAGGCTCTATAAGGACGACGACATTAGTGGGTGTCGTCGTCCTTATTTGTTTGACTTGTTTCAATATCGTGTACCCAAAGACATTTCTTCACCCGCAACAGAATACGGTAGAATCAATGAGGATGCTGCTTTACAACTGTACGTGGAACAGGAAAACTGCACTGCGCAGAAGTGCGGCTTATTCATTAATATGAGGGACGGATTTCCAGCAACATTCCCTGATATACTACTTGGAACAAATGGCCTCGTTGACGTAAAGTGTCCCCGTTCCAAAAGATTCTTGAAGCCTACAACATTATGTGTGTCGATACTCCCGAAAATATTGCAACGGCGTTTTTTTCTGGGAACTATAATGTAATAATCTTTACAACGTCTTCGGGATCCCGTGAAACACAATATTTCGTGACGTCACTTTTCAGCCGTCATTATAATGGTGACGTAAGTACCGTAAATCGCGAAGCAGTTTACTTGACGTCCGCTTCGACTGGTGTCTTTGAAGATTGAGTCTACTGAGTGTGCATTCCTGCAGAAGAAGTTTTCATTGATAGAATATTGACACGTCAATCAACAATTGATTCCTTCTTGGTAAGATTTATTGCAAAAGCCCGTGACAACCGCCGAACCGTATCTCCCTATATCAGAGAACAATGTATACCCAGCCTGACATTCCCGCATACATGCGTTTGCTGGGCCGCTACTTGAGCCAGCTGAGCACAGCTGGCAGCGGCGCGAGCAAGGCCACGAGGGAAACGTGATGGTGCTCGATCCATTCCACCGTGAACCAATGTTTCGGCCACCCCACGGGTGCGTGTCGCCATCTATTGATTGAACTAACGCCTTGTTCAAGATGGCTGCCGTGGGACCGCAGCCTTAAGCGTGCGTGATATCATGACCGTGGGGGGCGCGCTTAGAAGTATGCTTCAATGGCTCTGGTGCGGTATGCAGACTACAGTAGGGACTTCTAGCAAACCGTTACCATGTTACGCGTACCGTACTACCGGAGCCTTTAGCATGCTTTTAAGCTCGCGCCCCGCGGTCGCAATATCACTCCGGCGCGCCCTTAAAAGCATGCTGCAAAGGCTCCGTCCGGTAGTGAGATACGCGGAGCACGGTAACGGTTTGCTAAAAGTCCCTAATCGCGGTTGCTAAAAGTCTTTACTGTCACGCAGATATCGCTATAGTTATTTGCCTCCCATCATAATTAATTCCAGGGTGTCTAACCGGAACTGAACCGAACCAAAAACCGGAACCGAACCGTTATTTTCAGCCGAACCGGAGCTGAACCGAACCGAAATCTTCGCCGCCATCTTGTAACTGAACCGGAACTGAACCGGGAAAAAAATATAACGGTAACCGGTTCAAAACGGTTCACGGTACCTCACCGGACTGCCATAAACGAGATGGTTCATAACTTTAACTTATGGATTTTTATTCCCTAATAACGTTTCCTCTCTCGCTGTTTTTACAAAAAAGATCAGACAACGCGGCCGACATCGAAACGAAGATATCACCTCTAACTACTCCTGCTGTGTTAGAAATTGTGCTTGACTGCCAATCCCGTGCCTTCCAACATGTGGGTCGGACACATCCAGCAAAGGGTCGCAAAACGATTTGGTTCTATCACTTTTTTTCCTTCATGATTTTCAGTTTCGCTATAGCTTCAGCACACATTTTATTATGTGGACTGCTACTAGTACTCGTCAGTGGAAAACGTAGCCTCGTGACGCAATATATATATATATACATTTTCTTTGGTTGGGGGGGGGGGGGGGGGGGGCAGGGGTCTCCGGGCTGCTGAGTTTGGTAAGCACTGAAATAGGCAATAAATGTCTTAATAGCATAGCAACAATAAATGAAAGAGCGCGTTCGAAGTTGCTACATGCATGCTGTTTTGTCGCTGTGCTGTTTTGACGCCGCGCTGTTTTGGCACGTGCTCTTCTGTCGGTATGCCGTTTTGACGCTGTGCTGTTTTGCCGCGTGCTATTTTGACGCGTGCTGTTTTGTCGCCATGCTGTTTTGATGCTGTGCTGTTTTGACGTGTGGTGTTCTGTCACCGTTCCCCTACGTTTCAAACAACAACCCTCTTACGAAGCTTCGAACGTTGACCCTCCTCTCTCGCTCCTCCCTCCTCTCCAACGCACGGGAGTGCGTTTCAATGGGCCCTTCCGGAAATGTTCCGCCATCTAGTGCCGGCGTTTCAAAACCACACGCGCATCCCCGCTCCCCGCCACCGGAAGTTCCCCGCCACCGGAAACTCTGTATTGGCCATCTTGGGCCTGTCTACATCTGCCGGGTGAAGCGATGAAGAGGCTAAGCGGCTGCATGCTGAAATACTCGTTTTCTGCTTGTTTGCCGTCAATCACCGAAGAAGTCTTTTGAAAACCCCGTGTAAGCGGTCGTAGCTCCCTTTGAAAACCCGTGAAAATTTTTACGAAAGCGCAGCATCGTAGGAAAAAGGCAGAACTCGTCGAATGCAAGTCTCGCGGTCAGGCGCTGTGAGGAAAGGACGTGCCTTGGCACGAAAAACTGCTGCGCCTATGTGCTTGGGTGGTATCAGCTGAACATTAATATACACAGAAATGTACAACTGCTGGACTATCAACTATATTGAATTATAATCTTCTGCTGGCACCACCCAAGAATATGAACCAACTAACTCAACTCCAACTCTATTGGAAAAAAAAAATCGCGAGTGCAACGTGCTGAAAATGAATGTGCCCCGGGAGCAGTTTTTTGCTTTGCTTCGACGACTGAATTTGTAACTTGGAGCACTCGCGGGCCGGAAATGAGTTTGCGTATAGTAGCATTGAAAAACTTAGCTCGCGTTTAGTGCTGCTCCAATACGTTGTTCTATCTGTATTGTCATATGACGTAAGTAATTCGGATCCATTCGAGTGTATTTCGAACAAAGACATGATTAATCATGCATGATAGGAGCGATTATTTTACTTACTGCTAGTAACCACTGATCAGTGGTAGCAACTCGCCAGAACAGATAGACAATCCTGAACTTGCGACCTATACATGCAGCAAAGACATATACGCCGGACACAGCTTCAAATATTTCCCAAAAAGTTACCACCTCCACACGGCGTCGGTTCTTGATCGGTGTACAAGTGTACGAAGACGCACTGATCCAGAACTTCGGCATGCCAAGGCATATGTCCTTTGATCCCTCGGCCTGACCGCGATACTCGCATTCGACGAGTTCTGGCTTTTTTTTAGGTGCTGCGTTTTCGTGAAGAATTCATACGGATTCTCAAAGGCAGCTACGACCGTTTACACAGAGGTTTCAAAGACTTCTGCGGCGAATGATAACGAACGAGCATGAAATATGTACGTTTTTTAGCACGCAGCCGCCCAGCCTTTGCTACGCTTCACCCGACAGATTTACACAGGCCCGAGTTGACCGATTCTGAACTTTCGGTGGCCGCATTCACAAAGCGGGGATGCGTTATACAGGCAATTGTCATAGAAATCAGTGGGCTGGCCACTCTCAACCGCCATTCACATGGCGGCAGTGTTTGAAGCGCTTCCATTCCTGTACCTGCTCCAACGATATTTGGTAAGACATATTTTCATTCCGTAGGGGGGAGGGGGGGGGGGTGGATCGGTGGCCGAGTGGGCTAGAGCATACCAGCTAGGTGCACGCGGAGCGAATGCTCGCGCTGCGGACCCCAGGGATCCTGGGCTCAATCCCCACCCCTTCCCGTTTCGATCTAGATGGGCATCATTCCGGCGTGCAGTCGTGTATCACTACTGCGTGATGCACGTTAAAAGCCCCAGGCTGGCGGTTGTACTGCACTGGCTAAATTTCTCATCTACTGCTGGGATACAAGTCGCCCGTTGAGGCAGACTAACATTGCACGCAGGCAGTTGTAAATTATAAGAGTTTTAGTATTGCGTATAGGAGCAAAACACAAGCACTGTGTGGTAGCCTTAGCGCTGCGTGCTCCAGCCTGTGCATGCGCGTCTGCGCGATGAGCTAATCCAAGACAGTAGATTGGGCTACGCGCACGCGCAGTGCAGAACACGCGAAGCTAACGCAAACGCTGAGTGATTGCGTTGGCTCGTTTGCGCAGTACTAAAATTCACTATTAAAGGCGTACCGCGACGTTTCCTTCGTAGTCCCCGATTTGCCTGAACATTTCCTGAACACACCAACAAACATCTATGGAATGGTACACCAACTATTGGTCCAGAATTAATAATTTCGCGAAGTTATTAATGTACAATTTTGGTTCTCCCTGTGTTTTCAAAGTGCAACTCTCTACTGGAAACAATAAATTAAATGACGTCAACGGAAGGCAGAGATCCACTCTTTGGATTGTAGACCCTGTTTCCAACTAGTTAAAATAGTTTCATACTGTCAAATGAATGCTTTGGAAGCTTGCTGCAGCACCTGCACACTTGCACAAAAACAAATGCTCGCCATAGTCCATTTTTAAACAGTCCGCGCGACCTGCCAGCTTGCCTTCCATCGACGTCACGGCACTGAAAAGCGCGGGGTATGTCTTGAATGTTGGTTTTGACATAATTTTCACTTGCTGCTATCACAATAACTGTTCTACAGCTCACGATACTAAATAGCATACCAGAAAGGGTAAAGTCCGGTGATTCTGAAAATATAGTTAGTTGGGTTACCTCCAAAAAGGGACCATGAAGACGATTTGGAAGTTGTTTAACGATTGATATAGATGTCAGGCGTCGTGCAGGTGTTGTTAACGAAGTTCTAGCCCAAAGTTTTGCTTGCGCGCCGCATAAAATATTACAACAGATTCAGCAAAATTACCGGGATCGATTGCAGAAACGCCCGAGGCTGCGTAACGATCCAGCCTTTCCGTAACGTGGACAGTGACATCAATGTGGGCGCGCCCGGCGATTGGTCAAAGTGCACTGAGACCGTTCGTGTTCCTTTTCGACTATTGGTTGTTAAAACAATTGCGTTTCTTTTAAATTCAATACCAACGAAAACAATATAATTCTGTCAGAAAGCATTACTGCAACAGAAATAAAATACCATATCCGTCCGCGGGCGCGTGTACTGAAAAGACTGAAAAGCCGAGCGCCTTTCATTCGAATGGGCAGGAGCTGATGTCAAAAAGCGTTTAGTGTGACAACAACGAAACTTTTTTCTTTTAATAAAACAAACACGGCACTGTCGCATCATTCTGTGTTTTTTTTTGTTTGTTTTTTCTGTTTTGACGCGCGATTCTTGGTTTCACGCTTGAAGCGAACTGCAGAAACTGTTTCAAGCTGACGCGCTGCAGTTTCCGGTACTCCTCCGAGTCCATGTCAAAAAGCTTCTGTCAGACCTCGTATAGCACGCCCCGATATTTCCTGCACATCCGTCCAACCTTTACAGCAGACTGACAATATTTCCTGCACATCCGTCCGTTCCGCGGTGGTTCGCTGAACACGAAACTGTGTTCAGCGAACATCTGGAAGCGCTGTTGCGTCATCCGCTCTGAACCTAGCAGACGACACAGCAAGGGTAATGGGGGTATACGGGACGACCGCCGCTGGCGTGTTACAGCTAGCAGGGTTAACGATAGTACGTAACAGCGACACGCCGAAAATATCATGCTTCGTTTTGCTATATCCCAACTCGCAACGCGATTGACAATAATGGAAGATTCATTATCGAATCCATAGGTAATGCGTTATTATTAAAAGGATACTACAACGAAATTTCGGCGCTCATTTTCTGGTCTATTTATGTTCAAAAGAGCAGAATCATATTGAACATACCAATATCCTGTTAAAAAGTCTCGAAAAGGAATTTTAAAACGAATGAAACGATTAGCAAAGAACACCTGGTGGATGTCGCTAACGCCTCGTTTATAATGCCCGTCTAGGAACCTTGACAGTTAGTTACGGTGAGTCTCGCCTCCGACCACAACGAGAAAAAAGAGAAAGGAGGAACTCCCGTTTTCCCGAGAATGCCTTTTGCGCGTCGCAGAAGTCGCCATTGTCCCCCTACTAGATGATAGAAGATTAACCCGTCACTCAAAATTCGTACAAAAGCAGCCGCTTCGGTGGCTGGAACGACTAGGCCATCCTCTCGACGTCAGCCTCGCCGTAGCTTTGCTCGTCCCGAGACGACCTACGTCACGACTGTGTTGGCTGTCACGTGGTCTCTACTGGGCCTTCTCCGAGCGCTTGCCAGTGTGGACCGTTTATAACGAAAAATACAGCCTCCAGGTTCAAAATACAAACGTGCGAATGTCATTTACGGATATTGTGGATCATATTCAACCTATGGTTGAACACGACGGGAATATTTCAAATTTCATTGAACTATCCCTTTAAGCTTGGGAAACGCCTTACATGTTCCCTTTTGGGAAAAGCAAACGCTGACCCCTTGGCTTTTTTGTTTCGGCTTTCTCTTTTGCTTCCTCTATCTTAGTTTCCTCTCTTTGGCCTCGTTACGGGGTCAATGTTAGCGTGTCCCAAAAAGGGACGTGTGCGGCGTTTTCCAAGAATCATGCTAACGCATTCCCAAAGAATGGAGACTTAGGTAGAAGAGGCAGCTCTGCCATTTCACACCTGTCAGCATGGTGTCCATGACACGCTGGAAGGACGGTGGTGCTGTACAAAGTCCGAACGGTATCACTTTGAACTCGTAAAGTCCGTTTGGAGTGACGAAGGCAGTTTTCTCGCGGTTGTGTTCGTCGACTTTAATCTGCCAGTAGCCCCTCTTCAGGTCCACCGATAAAAGAAATATCGGAAGTGGCACAGCCGGTCCAACGTATCGTCGATGCGGGGAAGCGGATAGACGTCCTTCTAGTCACAGCGTTCAGTCGACGATAGTTCACGAAGAACCTCAAGGTTCCGTAGTTCTTTTTTACAAAGACGACTGGGGACGCCCATGGACGACTTGAGGGTTGAATAATGTCGTCGGCGAGCATTGCCAGGACATGATCTTGAATCACCTTCCTTTCCTTCAAGAGGACTCGGTATGGCGACTGGTGGAAAGGGAGCGCGTCGTCGTCAGTAACGATGCAGTGCTTCGCTACCGTTGTTTGTCGAACCCTTGATGTTGTGGCGAAACACTCGCCGAATTCGCTCAGAAGGTCAAGCAACCGTCCTCGTTCAGTAGCTGGAAGCTCCGGGTGAATGTCAAGTTGCGAGGGCGGCGTTTTCTTGTGCTTAGTGAAGTCGGCTTTTCCGAAAGTGCAGCGATTGCGGGTGAGTTCATTAGTTCGGCGATGTGGCCCGCGGCGATACCTTTCGTAAGGTGTTGCGCCTCTTGGCGAAAATTTGTAACCAGGCGCATGGCTCGCCCGCCTTAAAGCTCTGTTTTTCCTCGTACAACATCGATTCCTCTTTATAGAAGCACGTGGAGGCTTCCCTCGAGCAAAACTTCGCCGCAGGAAGCTTCATCGGTTCCTACGGGTACGAAAACACTCGAACGTGGCGCTAAGTTCACTTTGTTTACGAGGACTCGGACTGCGGATGACTTGGTTTTTGGTTCCTCCGGTGGTGGAACAGGTTTTTGTAGCGTCAGCCGGTTTACTCTGAGGTCAATGACGACGCCATGTCCACAAGGAAAGTCCAGTCAGAGGATACCTTGGTTCGCGCAGTCTTGCACAACGACGAACTTTGGAGGGCACGTCTAACTGTGGATGCCTAGACGCGAGCAGTGCATCTCCCAACTCGTGCGATGAGGTGCCCCCCGGCGGTTTGTATTTGAGGGCCATCCAATGGCGTCGTCACATTCGGAAGACGGCGTTAAAGCCTCCACTCAAAATAGAGTAGCGTGCTCCGGTGCCCACGAGTACCGACGCGTCGTGACCGTCGATGGTCACGTTGAGGTTGTTGAGCCCCGTTGCAGAAGCGTCACTCCGATGCATTACGTCGGTCTAGTTGGAGGTCTTCGACATTTTCGGGGGTTCTTTACGTCTTAGGTCTACGGCAACTCCACCTCCAGGGGTTGCCGTTCTTAGTTTTCCCGACGCGACAAGGGCGACCGGCTCTCACGACGGGGTCGGTGCATCGGCGACGCGGGACGTCGTGGTGACGGCGACCTGGACCCACGGCGAGGTGCAGGCGGAGGAGACTGGGGTCGTCGGAGGTACTCTTCGATCTCCCGCGATCGCTGACCAAAGTGGGGTTGACTGTAGTTTGGCGCAACCTCGCAGGCCGGGCTGGCGGTAGGGGCACCTTCGGGAAACGCGGTCAGCCATGCGCCACACGTCACCCTTTCGATGTCCACGCTGATCTTGGCGAAAAGCGCACATCGAAAAAGAGACCTCTCGTCGCGGTGCTGCTGAGTACTGCCGAGTGACAGAAGGCTGCGGACGACGAGCAACTGTACCGTAGGTTGAAAGTACTGGTTTCGGTGCGGCGCTGGTATAAGAACGTCTGGCTGGAGAGCTTGTTGCACCTCCGCTCGAACAGTCTCGACGATCGAGAGTGAAGCTGGACGCTTGGCGGCTGGTACCAGCTCCTTCAGTTCTCCATGGACGATGTTCCGGATGATTTCGCGGATCCCGGGATATTCTAGCCGAAGGAGCATCTGGACCGGGGGGGGGGGGGGGGGGGGGGGAATGACACCAAGAAGTCGACGGTATTGGTCGGCTTGTGCTTGCAGGGCCCGTTCAACGTTGGTCACCTCGGTCATAAAATTTTCTACCGTGGTAGGTGGACATTGCACATCGCACAAGGCCTCCGAAGATGTTTTCTTTGACACAGCACATCAGGATCTTTGCTTCGGGGGCTTGAGGATCGGCGCGGTTGCTGATTTGGAAAACTTCCTCGACAAAAGCTGACGACACTTTCGTTTGGGCTTTGAACCCTACCTTGGGGAAGCTCTTCAACACATTCCCGTCGCTGCTGGCTTGCGAAAGAGCGTCGGAGCTCTTCCATGAGCTGTTCCCACGAACTGATCAAGGCGCCGTGGTTCTCGTACTTGTGACGAGCCGTTTCTTCAAAGAAAAAGTAGACGTTCTAAAGGCTTTGTTCAGGCGTCCATTCATTGTGCCGGGCAACTCGATTACACTGAGGAATCCATTCGTCGACGTCCTCATGGATCTCTCCGTGGAACGGAGTGACTTTCCGCGGGGCTATGGGCAAATAAATGACAGAGGACGGGGCCGGTGTCTGTGACGACTGGTTGCTCATCGTCGACCTCGTCGCTTGGTTGATCTTGCCCGGCAGGAGCCCAAATTTCGGGGGTAGGCCTTGGATACGGAGGCTTCCTCGGGTCTTGGTATGCTCTACACACCCTCCGAATGTTTCTACCCTGAACCACAACACGACGATCAATGTCAAGTTTACACGGGTGCAGCTATCGTCCCGGACGGCGGCAGAGTTAAATTCCTGAGCTCCACGCATACTTGCATTCAGGGGCATCAAAGATATGCATCTCAAGAAGCCGACCCTCTTTTCATGGAACTACAGACCATTTACAATGCTATATTAGCAGTAACCAGCAACCTGCCGACGACCCGCCATCTTCACAATTTTACAGACTTCTTAGCGGCAATTCAAGAGCTCAACAAGGTTTCAACAGGATGGAACTGTGTCAAACGATACACACCCTTCACCGTAATACTTCGATCTGCATTAAGATATACTGGATTCAAGGTCATGTCACGAACCAATACAACCTTGCAGCTGATCAGCAGGCACACGTCCTATCTGATCCCGATCTCCCTTCCTTTACCCTTCTGTCTGAATTCATTTCCCTCCTTCACAAGCGTAAACACGCTCTGCCGCAGAACGCACACGCTCTTATCCTTCCGTGTGTCTTCTCCCTTCGTCGCAAACTCACCAGGGTGGAGGAAGTTGTGCTTCGCAGAGTGCGAGCTGGGGTGGCCCTTACACCGGCTGTAACCTCCACCTGAAGCTCTCAACCCGGTACACGAAGGGCGGCGTACCCCAAGTGTCCCCTAGACGCGACGGAAGGGGATGTGCGCCAACTTATATGAATTTGTCCTGGCCTGCAGACTGAGCACACTGGTCTACTTATAGCATGCAGGTCTCCGACACAGTCCAGCCACCCGCTACCGAAGTGGCTGCATGACAACCAATATAACAAAACATTGTTTGAATTCATTCGTACCACGGGTCTTGTAGCATTCATATAAAACACTTATGCCAACCACTCTACGTAATAATGAAAAACACATAGTCATTGATAATTTTTTTAGGTTCATTTTGGTCGTACCACCATTGAATATTGTGGTTCTCCTTTGGGCCACTGCCTTTGGGAGTTCCACGTTTGCGGCGAGACGCTCTACCGCGAAGCGGGTTCGTACTCGTGTGGCATGCTGCTCGTTGGGCGCAAACAGACACCAGTCACGTTGGTAACGGTGATAAACTCTGTTTATTTACAATGAAACAAATAACAACAAAACAGCGACTATAAGCTGGTGAACGCCGTCGGTGTGGAGATCGCCCACGGCCGAACGGTCGTTCACAAAGGTACAAAGTACGGGGTAAACGCTCACCGGTGTGCCGGAAGGGTCCCCGTTGTCGCCGCCGCCGAATCCCAGGAAGAAGAGAGAAGCGAGACTGCTGTCCGCTGGTTTTAAGATAACGGCGGGGGCGAAGTGACCAAGTAAGGAGCGACACGTCGATCTCCTTTGTGCGGGGGTTCGTTACGGAAATCGCCCCAAGGGGGGAGAGGAGGAAGCCACTCACAGTGGTAAGCAGCGCCGCCTCTCGCTACACCAGCGCGGCCGCCGCGGCGCGCCAAAACGCTGACACGACAGAATGTTGAAGGATCACAATCCCCACGCTCCCCCCTCCTTAGTCAATAGTCACCCGCAAACGGGTAGACCAACACAAACACATAACTAGACTAATATAATAAAAAAAAAGATAAAGGCCGCCACGGGACACAACAGCCCGGCTCATAGGTCCATGGTCCTAAAGTTCGTCCAGTGGTCTCTCACCAGCGGTACAGCTCCCAGCGGCAGTCGGTCGGCTGCGTCATCCCTTGACGGTCGCGCACGTGGCGGGTCACCACCTGAGCTCCCAGGCCGGGGTAGGGCGTCGAGCCCAAAGTGACGAATGTCCCACAGCAGTATTCCGTTGACGCTCAGACGTCGGACTTGAAGGGCGCCCTTGGACCTTTAGTGGTAGACGTCCGACTCGGAGTCCGTAATGCTCCTGGAGAGGCCGAAGTCGGCGACCTTGTAGCAACCGTCTTCGTCGACGAGCACGTTCCGGGCGGCCAGGTCCCGGTGTGTTGTCCCTCAGCTACCGATGTAGTGCGTGCCCTACGAGCCCTGCTGGGCGAACTGCGCCAGCTCCCTGGGGCCCTTGGGACATGTCACGGGACGAACGGGAACAGCTGGTCCCTGGTCGGCGAGCTTTTCGACCGCGGCGCGGGTCCCGAAGATGATGAGCCGGCACTCCCTGACCGGAAACGATCCCGACGGCCCACGAAAACGACGGGTTGCTGGTTTGGTACGCGGCCGGCTGGGGTAGCGGGGCCGCCTGACGAATCACCCCGAGCTCTGGACCCTGGACACCGCTGAACTGCCGTAGCCAGGAGACAGCAGCTCCCGAACGACGCGAAGCAAAGGCTGGAGGTCCTCTTCGTAGGTGCGGAACGTACTACGGTAGAATGACCACTTGGTCTCCGACCGCTTGTGACGACGCTCGCACCGCGCTCTTGCGTTGACAAGTGGCACACGTGAGCGTAGGTGGCAATAACTGACAAATGGCAGTTACGCGTACCCTTTCCCTCGGAAGCCGTGTTTGGGGGATTCCCCTACGGGTTCATCCGGGAGCGAACGCTGAGGTGACGTATCTAGGTCACTGCAATTGCCAGTAAACAATGGTGTCTGGCGCGTTCGCGAAGGCAGCAGGTGTATTGTGCTTTGCACTTCCCTTAATGTGACATTTCGCCACTTAATGGGGCTGCCTCTACGAAAACTTCGGATAATAGTTCCTCCGTCTACGCAGATTGTAGCGAGACGCCTGTTGTTCATCGTCGGCGTTATCTCGCGCTGCGGGTGCATGTTTTTGCGGGGGCTGAGTTTGCTCGTTGGCCCCGCTTTCCCTCTCATGGTAGGGTTTCAGATCGCACACATGTACCGGCCCACCGACTTTTCTTGATTGCAAGTTTGTCAGCTTGTACACGAGTGGGGACAGAAGTTCCTGCACTCGGTACGGGCCACGCCACTTCGGAGCCAAGGCGGCCGAGAAGCCTTTGCTGGCATCACTCAGAACATGGTTGCGTCTGAGGACGAGATCGCCCACTTTGTAGCGGAGATCTCGATGCGAGCGGTCGTACTGAGCTTTTTGTTTCGTTCGCGCTACCCCGAGATTGCGACGCGCCTCCGAGAAGGCTTCCGTCATCCGAGTTTGTAGCTGCCGCGCGTGGTCCGTTTGCGTCGGCTGCGCGTTGTCCACCCCGGCGCTCGCCCCTAGGACACGGTCCATGGGGTTCGGAAGCTCTCTCCCGAATGTGAGGAAAGCGGGGGTGAAGCCCGTCGAACGGTTGAGAGTGGTCCGAAGTGCGAACCCGATCTCGGGGATATATGCGTCCCAGTCATGGTGCCTTTCCGCGAAGGCGGCCAGCATCGGTTTGATGTTTCTGTTACATCGCTCCGTGATGTTCGACTGCGGGTGGTACGGCGTGGTTGTTCTGTGCTTTATGCCAAGGGCCTCGCACGCGTCCACGAATACCTTCCCGACGAAGTAGCTCGCTCGATCAGTCAAAAGAGCTTCGGGGAACCCAAAACGGGTGAAAACCTCCATGAGCTTCTCCGTGATCGCTCGGGCTGTCAGCTTACGGAGTGGAAAACGTTCCGTCCATTTGCTAAAGTGGTCAGTTACGACCAGCAAATACTGGTGTCCTTTAGGGCTCCTCGGTAGGGGGCCAACCACGTCGCAGGCTGCCAGAGACCATGATTGCTGGCTCGGAATCGGTTGCATTGGGCCGGGGGTTTGCCGCCTCTTGTTTTGAAGCTTTGGCAAGAGTGGCAGGTGCGGGCGTAACGGAAAACGTCCCGTTTCATGCCCGGCCAGGTGGCGATGCGACGTAACTTTGAGTAAGTCTTGGGGCCGCTCGCGTGTCCGGCCAAGTGCGAGTCGTGATAGTAGCGCAAAACTGCGTTTCTCAGAATGCGGGGCAGTGGCGGATCCAAGGGGGGGCCGGTGGGAGCGATCGCCCCCCCCCCCCCCCAAACGCCTCGCCAGGCAACCCCCCCCCCCCCCCCCCCCCCGGAGTTCTTCGTCAGCTCGAAGAAAAAACGTAAGCAATCGACGCGAGTACAAAAGATTAAAACAGCGTTGGGTGGACGCGCCTGCTGGGCGCTTCCAAAGTGGGGTTTATCTCCGTCAAGGTCACGGTACGTCTTCCCGACAGGGACGACGCCAGGAGTTTTGAAGTGGAAAGACAGTGGGGAGGCGCACCAAATATCAGGGTCCTCGACTGCAGGCACACTTCCAAACAAGGCCCGCACGTCTAGGGTGCCTCCATGTGCGCAACATGAAGGCTCCATAAGCACGTCGAGCACGGGGGGAAAATACATTCAACATATCTAGTCACTTTTCTCTCTCTCTCTCTCTGTCTCCCTCTCTCTCCTTGGAGGTTGTCTGCGAAAAATGTGTGCCCTGAAAGCTCCCAAACGCAAACGCCAAGCAGCCTTCCTCAAGGGTACGATCCTATACACAGCGGATTATCCTTCCTCTCTAGAGGCCGCCTTTCATCACTTTTCGTTTGATGGTTTCTTTGTGGTTTTGGGCTTGTCTTTTGGCATGGTACAGTGTAGTCTGGGTCTGAGCTTTTCCTGAAGACGCTCCGGACTTCCCCACGACCTTGGCTTAAACATAAGCCCGCTTTCGTCTTCACCGCAGCGCGGAATACAGAAAGAAGCCGACGAGCGCCAGAAGGGGGAGATACTTCCTCTAATGGGCTTCATACTGCCTGCGGTACGACTTCTCGCGGCGGGAAGCTAATAAACGAAAGATTAACGGTAGGAGCACTTTAAAGAATAGAGGCTGCTTACACGGGGTTCTCAAGCCGACGCCGTAGGCATTTATTTGTATACAATGCCGTTTCAACTTAGGGTGGCGGGACATAATTTAGGAAAGGCGCCCGCTACCCCTTGTCTCCCCTTGGCGCCGTCTTTACTTCTCGAGTTAAACGCGGCTTCTGTGGATTGACGGCAGGGCTTTCGCGCGGCTTTGCAGGAGCAAATATGTGTGTGTCGAACGGAACAGAGGCGGGGCTTGCTGGTTTGCAACTGCGGCTTCGAATTCCTTAACTAGGGACTTGGGGAAAACGAGCCCCTTCAAAAATGCGACTATACATGAAAAAAAAAAAAAAATAGACAGCGCCTGTGCCCGTTCGAGTGAACACCGACTCCCGAACATCCATGCTGCAGTCGTGATCGGCCTTTAGCCCAGTTGAGATTCGCCGACCGGACAACCGCTCTGCCCCATTATATCTCTGCACCTTTCCTCTCGACCGCGACGAATGAGCTAACTACCCAGAAACAAGTAAGTGTTCCTTTGATACAGAAAATATCCAGACGAAGTACAATTGAATATAATTTGGAAGGATCCATCTAAGTTTAAAAGTTATAGTTGCCGAACTGCAACGTGCTTTCAAAAATATTCAACAATTATTTGCTTTCGTTCTCTTGAGTTGCATCCAGAACACGTGAAAACACGAGTTTGTGTTGGCAATGCCGCATGCGCTGCGCTCTGGACATTCCAAATATACGGCGAACAACCGACGAACTTGCCTGGCAGCGTTCGTTTCGCTCGTTGCGTCAACAAAGTTTTGACGCTGCGAGCAGCGTCGAAGCCGCCGGGCCATTTTTGGCGCTAGATAGCAACGTATTCGCTCCATTAAAGCAACCGGCGACAATGAAAAGTATGTTTTAAAACCACGTTCTGCATTTTGGCACTGAATATAAAGTTCTAACTACTATGCCAAGCTTAATCTAAAAAAACAGCCGAGTTTTATATTAAAACGTTTTTCGCATTGTCATTAGCTGCATGAGCTTCCTCCATATAGTTGGCAAAGGTTGGCTCTCCGTACATGCTCTGCGGGTGTAACGAGAATATATAAATATTCAAGCAAAAGGAGCCCACAAGTTGTAGCCCCGCCGGGGATATCTGAGCCATCAAGTTACACTGTCTGGAATTGTCACCGCCGCTATAGCACCATACATTCACTTCCAGTAGTTAAACTTCTTCTATTTCTAGCGCGCTGCCACGCGGACGGAGTAATCCCGTTTCCTATGAACTACAAAATTCCTTGCGTTATGGTGTTCAGAAAGGATAGTGCCACCACAATTTTCGAGATACTTACCTCTAGCGTGGTCACCCGAAAGGTTTTAATTCAAAGAGTTCATCCCCGACAGGTAAAGCAGTACAAAATTTCTCAAGATGTATATTATGTTATCAGTTTAGTAAAAACGATAACTCCACAAAAAATATAACCCCCCCCCCCTCGTTTTACACCGAGGAACCGCCCCCCCCTAAAATGGAGGTCTGGATCCGCCCCTGCTGCGGGGTACCACTACCTTGAACGCCTCGTCGGAGTCGTTCTCGGAGGGTATGTACCTCAGCAAGAGCCCGTCATTGCTCAGCAGATATGAATCCTCCGTGCCCGCACCAATACCAGATAGGTCCCGGCACTCGGCGCCTACTACAATATCAGTAGTGTTGCGCCCGGCGGTCGCACCGCCCGCCTCCACGGCGTCCGACTCTTCCGCGAGTCCGTCGATCACCTTTCGACAAAACAAATCATTCTCCTTTGCTTTCAGAAGCTCTTCTTTGCTAAACACGATTCCCACGGCGCTCACTGCGTCTAGGTGGTTGATCGTCTCGTCCGGGGTGGTCAGATCTGCTGCCTCCCTTTGGGACTGAGTCACGGTTTCGCCTGACACTGTGAGTGTCGTTGGGTCGACCTGGGTCTTTGCGGAAAGCTGTGTGCAGTCTACGGGGGCTCGTGACAATGCGTCCGCCACCACGTTTGTGCTGCCTTTCCGGTACCGCACGACGTAGTCGTATTTTTGCAGCATCAAAGCCCATCTTGCCAAGCGACCAGCGGGTTCGCGAAGTCGGGAGAGCCATGTTAGGCTTTGGTGATCTGTTTCGATCACGAAAGTGGTCCCGTCGACATAAATGTCGAAACGCCGGAGTGCAAAGACGATGGCCATGTAAAAACTTCCTCCAACAGCCTCTGATATCACAAGCGATTTAATCTGAGCAGCTCGTCATAGCGGTTGCACGATCAGTCCAGAGAAAAAAAAATTGTGCGTGCCCGGGCCTCTGATGGCACGAGATCCTCCTTTTCCTCGCAGGTCTTTTCTCCCAGTCGCGAGATGCTGTTATGTTTAACAGGCTCGCACCGCGGACTTGTTGCAGACCTCCAGTGGGTAAAGAAGTTGGACTGGTCTCCTAAAAGTTCGTCCGTCCGGCAGTCGTACTTCACACGAGCGAATGATATTGTCTCGTCCAGGGTGCACTTCTGTTATTCGTCCCACCTTCCACGTTGCTCTTGGTCGTCTCGCATCGTGAATAATTACCACGTCCCCGACAGCAATAGGCGTTGTGTTCTTGGGCGGAGTGTGGTGGGCAGAGCGAAGTTGCAAAAGATACTCCTTCATCCACCTGTTCCAAAACTGCTGTGAAATTAGTTCTCGGTAGCTCCATCGCCGTCTTAGTTCACGCGATGTCTGCGGGTTGGAGCTCATTTGCTTCATTGTCGGCAACGACAGAAGTCGTTTTCCTACTAGGAAATGTGCAGGTGTTAAAATTGTTGGTTCCCGTTGATCTGAGTAAAGAAATGTTAAAGGACGCGAGTTCACGGCGGCTTCTACTTCCTGTAACACCGTCGATAACTCTTCAAAATTAAGATAGCTTCGTGCTAGAACCTTCCTGAGGGAGGTCTTGACTGTCCGTATCACTCTCTCCCAGAAACCTCCCCACCATGCGGCTCTTTCGGCGCTAAATTTCTAGGTAATGTGATGGTGGGCGACATAGTCTTGTACATCCTGATGTCGGAGCAGTTCCCAGACAGCTGATATATCTCTTGCAATTGTCTTAAGCGCCAAAGCGTTGTCTGAATAAAGTATGTTTGGCAGTCCTCTTCTGGAAACGAACCGACGTAAAGCCATCAAGAAGGATTGAGCAGATGTGCTCGCTGTGAGCTCGAGGTGAACTGCTCGTGTGACTGCGCATGTGAAGATGGCGATATACGACTTCTCGTTCTTTTGTTCCTTTGTGTAAAGTGGACCAGCAAAATCGATACCCACGACGTTGAATGGGTGCGTCGCCTCAATGCGTTCTTTTGGCAGTGGTGCCATAGGAGCTGATGCGGCCCTCAAGTGTGTCCTTGCACACTTGGTGCAGTTTCGCAGAGACTTCTTTACGGCTTGTCTTCCGCGTACAATCCAATACTGTTCGCGCAATTCAGTTAAAGTATCTGCTACTCCTCCGTGAAGCACCCGCTGATGTGCGCTGCATATAAGTAACTCGGTGAAGCGATGTGCGTTGGGGAGTATGATGGGGTGTTTAAGGTCTTCTGATGCATTTAGTTGTTGGAGACGACCGCCTACGCGTAAAACTCCGACGTCATCTATGAAAGGTGTCAAATCTTTTAGTTTCGATGACGTGCTCAGCGGCCTTCCATTTCGTATGCTCTGAAGTTCTCCCGAGAATTCATTTTTTTGTGTGACCTTTATCCAGTATTGTTCCGCTCTTTTGAGTTCTGCCGTTAAAAGGTAGTTAGACAATTCCTTCAGTGCGCCAGTGTTTTCTTTGAAACGGTAAATCCAAGCAGTGACGCGTAGGACCCTTGAGAGCTCGCTGTAGCGTTGCAAGTCAAGTACAGGATTGTCTACGGCAGTTGTTACTTGCAGTACATTGGTTTTGATGTCATTGTCTTCCATGTCGTCTAGGTCGTCTCGTTCTGGATGCGCCTGTGGCCATTCTGGTGACGGTTTCTTGAGCCAAGAAGGGCCAGTCCACCACAAGTTGTTTGACTCTAGGTTTGACGCGGAGAGTCCTCTTGTTAGGCAATCTGCCGGGTTTTCTTTACCCGGGCAGAATCTCCAGCGAGCTGTAGGCGTGTTGTTTTGGATTTCCCGCACTCTATTAGCAACAAATGTCTCCCACCGGTGACTTTGACCTTGTATCCACTTCCACGTTATGGTAGAGTCTGTCCACAAGTATACTTCGTGGTCTTGAAGCGACAACGTCTTTTCTACATAGCGCAGTAATCTAGAACCGATGAGAGCTCCCATCAGCTCTAAGCAAGGGAGTGTCAGCTTTTTAAGAGGTGCTACTCGCGCCTTTGCAAGTAGTAGATGTATTTCTACTCTGTTCTCAGAGTCAGATGTTCTTAGGTAGACAACTGCGCCGTAAGCCTTCGGACTGGCGTCAGTGAAGACATGTAGTTCGTAAAACAGCGTAGTGTCTCGGAGTTCCTCGAACAAGAATCGAGATATGGATATGACTTGTAGCTGTGGAATCTCGTTGCACCACGTGTTTCACTCTTGTTGTATGTTTTCAGGAAGACTATTGTCCCAGCCTATCTTTAATTCCCACAGTTTTTGGAACATAATCTTGACTCGGATGGTGAAAGGTGATAGCAATCCCATGATGTCGTAGATTCTATTGGCAGCTTGAAGGACATATCGCTTTGTACTTGATTTCGTTTTCAAGAAGTTCAACGTCGAGGTCAACGACAACTTTAAAGTGTCCTCCTCTGTATTCCAATGCATTCCAAGCACATTGGTGTCTGTCGCTATATCAGTTGGTTGGGGGACTCCTTTTTGGAACAATCTTTGCAGTGTCTTGCTGTTGGATGCCCATTTTTGAAGATTCATGCCAGCTTGTTGCATGATGTCTTGTGTTTCATTAAACAACTTGACTGCTGCTGCTTCACTCTGGGCGCCAGTCAAGAGATCGTCGACATAGAACGATTTCGCTAGAACCTGAGCTTTCTCCGGGTGGTTTTGAACTGTTCGGAAATGATGCTGTAGGGTAGCTGTCAGCAAGAACGGACTGGATGTCGTCCCAAACGGAACGCGGGTCATCCTCCACTCCTGTATTGGTGGTAACCGACCGGTTGTTGTGGGCCTCTTTTCAAACCACAAGAAGCGTAGCGCATCTCGGTCTCTTTCTTTTACTGATATTTGCAGAAATGCCTTCTGAACATCTGCTGTCATCGCTATTTTATTGACTCGGAACCTCAGGAGAACCTGTAATAGGTCGTCAGGTGCCCTTGGTCCCGTTTCAAGAAATCCGTTGAGACTCTCACTTCCTTGCTGGTGAGATGAGGCGTCAAATACGATTCTAATCTTCGCTGTGAGCGCCTCTTCGCGTACTACCGCATGGTGCGGCATGTAGTACTGCCGTCCTGTATTTTTCTTCGCATCTGTAACTCCCTCTGCATGCTCATCCTTCAAATATTGACGGATCACACTGTCGTAAGTGTTCAGCAGGTTTTCATCTCTACGGAGTTTTCGCATCAACCCGTTTAACCTTGCTGTCGCCAGCTCCTTGTTGTCCTGGAGCTCGGTTCTTTTGTTGGGCTTCCAGGGTAGTGAGACTTCATACCTGCCTTCAGTTCAACAAATCGAATCTTCAAATGTCTGTAACACCGTTTCCTGGGACCTATCTTCCTTGTCTGTGATTCCAAGATGTTCCAGGTCCCAAAACGCTGGCAATTTGTTCGTTTCGTCTTCGGTGGTGACTCCTGCATTAAGAATACAGGCCATGACATGGTTTTGTGTTGTCAATGAATAATTTTCGTCCGTTGGTCCTTGCACCGTCCAACCAAGTCGAGTGCTTAGCGCTGTCAGCTGCTGACTCTCACTGCGGATGTTGTCACCCTTCATAATTTTCCATACTTGGTCAGCACCGCTTAATAGGCTGATTCTGAGTGCCCGTTTCGTTTCATCGAAAATGCAAAGGTCAGCCAAATCCTTTCCTTGACTTTGAAGCTCTCCTATGAAAGGGTGGTCCAAAGGAAGCTCCATCATTTGGCTGCAAATCTTCAAGACTTCTACCGCTTCGAAGATGTACTCTCCTTGGTGGTACTGGCTCTTTAGTCTAACCTCCACAAGCTTTCGTCTTTGTTCTTTTGCAGCTTCGGATCCAAAGGTGTTGATGCAAATATTTATGTCGCCGAGAATACGTAGTTGGTACCTTTTGGACACATCTCGGATGAAAGTTCGCTGGCTTCCTCCGTCTATCATTCCTCTTATGTATCTGTACCCACTTTTGCCAGCTATCCAGCCCCGAAACGTTTGAAGTAGGATATGGGGCTCCTTTTGTGTTGTTGATGGAGCGTAAGTATGGAGTGCCTTCGTTTTGCTATTTTGTTCCGTCTCCTTAGTTCGTTGCCAGCGTGGGTCGCACATCGATGTAGCATGTCTGCCTTTGCAAGTATTGCAGACGATTCTCCTTCTGCAATCTCGCGCTCTGTGCCCCTTCATGGTACATTTAAAACATCTCACGTCGTCGGAGAGTTCCTTCTTTTTCGCATCTATCGTTGCATCCGTGTTGCAATCTTCCGACGAGTGTTTTCTGGAAGAGCAGAAAAGGCAGTCTGCTGACTCTTTCGCCCGACTGTGTAGAACAGCTGCGGAGCTTCTTGTACCTTCTCTTCCGGAATCGTACTTCCTAGTGTTAGGTCGACTGTCTTGACTTGTCCTCCCTGTTGTCAGTCCACTTCGTTCTCGACATTCCACTTCAATCTGAAGAAATTTTAAGGTCATCTCCAGATCTCCTGCTGACGTCAGTGGCTCTGTAGCTCCGCTGAAGGATTTTCGTCGATGATATTCGATGACGACGTCGGTTGGTAGAACCTTCATTAGTATCTCGTTCAGCATTGCAGAGTAGGACATAGCGTGAACTCCGAGATCTTTTAAGCCACGAATCTGTAGCTGAACGGCGTCGAGAAGTTTTCTTAAGGCACCAACGTCGTTTGATGATGGGACCTTCTGGAGCGTTCGGAGTTTTGAAAGATGGTCTTGCTCGATGAGTTTCTTGTCTCCAAATCGCGCTCGGAGTATAGCCAACGCGTCTGTGTAGCTGGAGTTAGACCCATGAAGGCCAGCGATGGCTCTAAATGCGGGTCCGGTGAGAAGGGACCGGAAGTAGTGAAACTTGTCAGCCTGACACAGTTGAGGATGCTGGTCAATCGTGTTTTGGAACATATCCCAGAACGCTTGCCACTGAGAAGTGCTGCCGTCAAATTTCAACATCTCGAATTTCGGAAGTCTTGCTCTGGCGTTCTCGGTGGTGGTCGGAAGAATCACCGGTGTTCTGTTTACCTCTACCACACGGGCTTCTTGATTCTTCAGAATCTCAATTCGATGACTCAGCATTGCAAATGCCTGCGTTGAGTTGTCCTGGTAGGTCATTACCGCTTCATACTCTTGCTCAAGGTGTTCGTCGCTTACGAAGGATTCGAACTCTCGATCTAAGATTTTCAGCTCTTCGATATTTGTCGTTAATCTCTGAAGAAGTGTTGTGAGCGAACTAAGATCGTGATCGTCATTTGCAAGAGTTGCCCTGACCTCGTGGATGAGCCGAGTGGTCTGGGCTCGACGAGAGGTTCGCTTGGTCCGTACTCGCTCCATGTGACTGTCTTCAGAAGCTCCTTGAGGTCTCGGTTGGCTTTCAGTAGCGTTGAAGTAGCCTTCCCGGGTTTCGGCACCATCAAGTTCCTGTAAAAACTTCCTCCAACAGCCTCTGATATCACAAGCGATTTAATCTGAGCAGCTCGTCATAGCGGTTGCACGATCAGTCCAGAGAAAAAAAAATGTGCGTGCCCGGGCCTCTGATGGCACGAGATCCTCCTTTTCCTCGCAGGTCTTTTCCCCAGGCGCGAGATGCTGTTATGTTTAACAGGCCAAGCACTCTTGTTCGCATGTGCTGTAGTTCCTTTCAGCTGGCGTCAACGAGCGGCTGGCGAAGGCCACCCGTCGGAGTACACCTTCGTGCTGTTGAAGCAGGACCGCGCCCAAGCCCAGATTGCTGGCATCTGTTTGGATCAGAAAGGGCTTGTTCAAGTCGGGTAGCTTGAGTTCAGCTGTGTCCGCGAGCGCTCGGGAGGTGCGGCGAAAGGCCGCTTCCTGCTCGGGACCCCAGCTCCAACTCACGGACTTTCGCAATAGGCGTGTCAGTGGTGCTTGAAGCGTCGCGCAGTTTGGGATGAATTGGTGATAGAAGTTCACCATTCCCAGGTAGCGACGGAGGGAGCTCACGTCGGTTGGCGCAGGAAACTCCAGGATTGCCTGTAATTTGTCGAGATGTGGCGCAAGGCGCCCGCGATCAAGTTCGAACCCGAGCAAGGCGATGCGGGTTTCGGCTATTTGAGCCTTTTCGGGGTTCAGGGTCATTCCCGCGGCTTTTAGCCGGTCGAGTACGTCTTCGAGATGACGTAGGTGATCTTCGAAGGTGTTGGAGTACACGACAAAGTCGTCGAGATAGGCCATGGCGTGTTTCCATTTGGCTTCTCCCAGTACTCGGTCGATCAATCGCTGGAACGTCATTGGCGCTCCGCACAGACCGAAGGGCATTTGTGTGAATTCGAAAAGCCCGCGGTGACAACAGAAGGCTGTTTTTGCCTCGTCACCCGGCTCCATCCGAACCTGGAGGTAGCCTCGGCTAGCGTCCAGGGTGGTGAAGTGCCGCGCACTGCCCAAGTTGGACAGAATCGAGTCGATGCTCGGTAGCGGGTATCGTCCTTTCGTGTGAGGTCGTTCAGACGGCGGTAGTCCACGCAAAGACGTGAGCTGCCGTCTTTCTTCGGGACCAACACCACGGGGAATGCCCAGGGGCTGTTAGATCGCCGGACAACTCCGGTGTCGATCATTTCGCCCAGGGCACGGTCGATGGCTTTTCGTTTAGCCAAGCTTACGGGTCGCGCGTTCTCTCTTCTTGGCAGTTCGTCGCCCGTGTCAATGCGATGTCGCACTTCGTTTGTGCAGCCCGGTCGGTCCGTTAACATTGCGTCATAGCGGCGCAACAACGACGACAGTCGGGCTTTTTCTCGCCCTGACACGCTGCATGATTGCGTGAGCAGTGGGTGCGTCTTTTCCCCGATGGGGGCGGCGCTCGCTGCCATCGGCGCTGGACTCGGTGTCTTGGGGTCAATGACCCGGTTTAGGGAGTCCCTCGCTTCCTCTCGACGGCTCGTCGCGTGCGCCAATGGTGGCGTTGGCGGTACGGCCGGGGGTTCGCAGAAGGGTTTCAGGGGTGCAAACGTGCCCTCCCGATAGCCTGCGCTGCTGACGTCGATTACAATGCCTGTTTTGGCTAGAAAGTCTCTGCCCAAAATAATGGGCACCGATAGGCCAGGGAGATGAACGAAGCGTTGTCGTCTTACTCGATTCTCCCATCTCGCGACCAGCCGCGCGGTACCAGCCGAAAGGGCGGTTCCGCAGGCTAGGCGAAAGGCAGTGTTGCATTCTCGGAGTCGGACAGAATTCTGTCGGAGGTGAGTCAACACTTCGTCGCCGAACATCGAAGCGCTTGCTCCGGTGTCGAGGAGTGCCTTGAATGCCTTGCCGGCGATCGTTACAGAAATGAACGGGGCCGGCGTGCCGGTCGGGAAGCCTATTCTGTAGGCGGTCGGCAAAAGAGTGGCCATGGGACCCTCTGATTCTTTGTTAGCCACCGGTCCGTCCGTCCAAGGGCCGTTTACGGGTGGCTTTGCTCGTTTCCCGCACGGTGCGATTCCGTGTTCGGCCGCTCCGGGCACTGGCGAGCGAGATGACCGGGGCGATTGCACCGTAAACATCTTCTGTCGTCGCCTCGCTGGGGGTTCCGCCGTGCGTTTTGGTTTTCGCCGGCTCTGTCGTAGCGTGCATTGGCTCGCTGAGATTGAGGGATCCTCGTTTCCTCCTGCCTCGCTGCCTCGTTGGGGGGCGAGTCGGTGGCTCTGAACTGCGGCGTCGGCCGGCTTGTTCGTCTACCGTAGGAGTACGGGTCGAGCGCACGATCTGAGATTGCGTACGTGTCTCGGCCCCGATCTTCCGCATAGTTTGCGGAATCGTAGCGCCTCGGTGCTCGGGATGGCGTGTCCCCGCTCCACGCGCAGCGCGGTTCGAGGGCCGCTGACGCTGGAGGCGGGGGCCGGTACGCACGGGCAGCGAGAATGTCTCCCTGAAGGCGCCGGGCCTCGGAGGCGAGCTCGCTCAGGTCGCGGAAACGGCTGCCTCGAAGATACGCAGCGAAAGTCGGCTGGCTTTGGCGTATGACGCGTTCCACTCGCTCTGCATTGGGAGCTGAGGGTTCTGCGAGCTCGAAGAGCTCCTGCATGGCTCGTACGAACTCCAGCAGGGACTCGTCCTGATGCTGGGTTCGCTGTTCGAGCTCCCGCCGCATCCTTCTCTCGTAGTCGGCGGGAAGGAATTCGCGGCGGAACGCCTCTCGGAACTGATCGAGCGTTCCGGGTTGGTCACCGACAAGTCGGAACCAGCGGGCGGCTTCGTCGACGAGCGCGATTGGCAGTATGCGCTCAAGTATTTCACGATCGGACATTCCCATCGCGCGTTGGTACTTCCGTAAATCGTCAAGGAAGTCCGTAGCGCTCGCTTTGTCTGCGTAACCCCGATAAGTCGGGACGGGAATTCGGACCGGAGGTCGTTGGGCCTGTGGTGCGAGTGTTGTCGTTCGCAACGTACCTGTCAGACTCTCAATCACACGTGCCGCGTTTTCGAGCAAGGTGTGATGAGGCGCCGCAGTGGTTTCTCTGTGGGGAGACCGGTAGGCTTCGCTTTGTGCCGGCGGCGGAGCACGTGCGTTCAGGGAAGATCCGGGAGCGATGGCGCCCGTCCGCAATGGCGTCGGAACCACGCTCGGCTCCAGGGGTGCGCCGTAGGACGCTTCTCGTTGGAGGGTTGGCATTTCGGCTTCCCGTTGAAGTGGGGGCCGCGCGAATGCGTCGGCCGCGGTCGCCAGCGTGAGCAAATCCGAGAAGTCGGTCTGCATCGTCACGGTAAGCGCTGGTTGCGCGAGGACTCGTCACTCGGCAGCAGTCGCACTACACAGACGTACCAGGGTTCTGGTCGTCAGCGCTTTTATTGGGCGCCAAATTGTGGTTCTCCTTTGGGCCACTGCCTTTGGGAGTACCACGTTCGCGGCGAGACGCTCTACCGCGAAGCGGGTTCGTACTCGCGTGGCATGCTGCTCGTTGAGCGCAAACAGGCACCAGTCACGTTGGTAACGGTGATAAACTCTGTTTATTTACAATGAAACAAATAACAACAAAACAGCGACTATAAGTTGGTGAACGCCGTCGGTGTGGAGATCACCCACGGCCGAACGGTCGTTCACAAAGGTACAAAGTACGGGGTAAACGCTCACCGGTGCGCCGGAAGGGTCCCCGTTGTCGCCGCCGCCGAATCCCAGGAAGAAGAGAGAAGCGAGACTGCTGTCCGCTGGTTTTAAGATAACGGCGGGGGCGAAGTGGCCAATCAAGGAGCGAGCGACACGTCGATCTCCTTTGTGCGGGGGTTCGTTACGGAAATCGCCCCAAGGGGGGAGAGGAGGAAGCCACTCACAGTGGTAAGCAGCGCCGCCTCTCGCTACACCAGCGCGGCCGCCACGGCGCGCCTAAACGCTGACACGACAGAATGTTGAAGGATCACAATCCCCACAATATTCTCCTAAACACGCTTGAGGTTTTCAATAAAATCCACAAATCCGACAATTTTTACTGTTTTAAGCGCATTATGAGGAAATTTTGAAATTGAAATGACTTAAATGAAAAAAGTGACGAAATGACTGGTAGTAGGGGTATCGGAATATAGCAGCGCGAGATATGTGCAGACTAGAAGTAGAGGAAAAAGGTATATCTTACCGCTCGCCATCGTTATCTTGCGTCGCCGTCCTCCTCCAAGAACAAAAAACAAAGTCCAACGGATGATGGGTGTCGTAGTCGTAATCGTTATCTTTATTGGCTCAGGAGAGCAGTGGCACGGCGAAAAGGCGAGAGCCCGTAAAATGGAGGCCTGCGGTGCCAGGTCTAGTAATGATGATTATGAGATGATATTTACAAGCGAAGGTCGACGCGGTCTTCTGAAGATTGCAAGCCCCATTGCTCGAAGGTTCGGGGTTTGCCAAGACACTTCTACCAGCTGTGAGAAGTGCCTTGGCAAAGGGTGGTGTCCGTCGTCACCTGTTTTGGCAAGTACTTGCCACGACGTTCGGACAAGACCGAAACGTTGCGAGAGCTTTTTAAAGACGGATCACTCTTCCAGTGGACCAAACCTCATGACAAGAAATTGCGAGAAATCAAAGCATCTCTCACTGCAGCTCCAGAGCTTGCTTTTTTTTTTTATCAGTTTCAAACAAAAGAAAAGTGTCTGCAGAGGCTTCCAATACGGCTTGGGTGCAGCTTTATTCCGACACCATGGAAACCACTGGTGTTCAGTCACTTATATCTCAAAAGCACTGACCGACGCTCAGCCACACATGGGAACGCATGGGAGTCGATCTCTGCCAGTATGCCGGATAATATTCTCTTGTGGTTCATGACCCATATCCAAAGTTCCAGGAGGTTGAACTGCTACCGGACACAACTACAAGTAGGGATGCCGCGAACCACCCTAGGTTCGATTTCGAGAGATATTGATATTTTCGAACCGAACTGATGTTCGAATTCGAAAGGCTTCGATATTTTCGACCGTACGGAGATTCGAATTCGAAAAATTCGCAACTTTCAAAAATTGTGGAGTTTCGAATTCGAAAAGTTCGAAGTTTTCACGTTTTCTAAAAGTTCGGGTTCGATTATTTCGATATTTTTTTACTTGAGGTTCGAGAAAATTCGGAGATTTCGAACTTTCGTAACTTGCAATTCGAGAGATTCGATTGTTTCGAATTTCTTTGGATTTGAAATTTGAAAAATTCGAACGTTTCGAATTCTTATAGACATGAAGTTCGATAAATCGAAGATTTTGAAATTCTTTCTACATAAAGGTTGAAGGTTTCGATTCTCTTTTAGCGCCAAATTCGAAAAGAAACTTAGGTTTAGAATTTCTTTAAAGTCCAAGTGCGCAAAGTTCGAAGCCCGGTTTTCATGTTCCGCCACCAGTTTCAGTTTCAAATAACGTTTTCACGCCTCACTGGTTTTCACGAAATCAGGTTTAGAAATGTTCGGGTGTGATATTCAGATTGCGCGAAGTTGGTCAGGCAATTAAATGAGACAACGAGTGTCCCTGATGTGCTGGATTATTCGCCAGTGCAGAGTGACGTGCGCAGGTCAGTAATTGTGGCCGTCAGGCCGGGGGGGGGGGGGGGGGGGAAGGGGGGGGGAAGGGGGGGTTGTGTCTTTAACGTGCATCACGCAGTAGCGATCACACGAACGCACTGTTTAACGATACTCATCCAATTCGAAAAGGCCAGGGGCAGGCAGGTAGTTGAGGCTCAGAAAAACCTTGAAGCGATCTGGCAAACTGCCTCCCCACCCCCTTGCACGCTGGTAGTAATCCGCTTGAACGCCGCCCGAGTGACGCTGGCATATAGGAAGTTTAGTTTGTACATGATGCAGAATCCTGAGACTGGGAATGATATTTGAAAGAAAAAGTGTAAGAAGACAGAAAAAATGGGACAGGACAACGTCTCAAATTCAGCTCAGGACAACGTCTCAAACTCAACTCAGCTAAAAACTCAGCTCAGGAATAACGTCTCAAAGTCAACTCAACTGAGTTTTAGACTTTGTCCTGTCCCCTTTTTTCTTTGTTCTTACACTATTTCTCTCGAACTTCATTCCCAGTCTCGGGATTTTGCAGCATAATCCACATACACCAGCTCGCCTGCACCTTGACAATTTTTTTAGCTTGTAATTGTTTTGGAGGTTTATTTTTGGTGACGGAAGAAACGCCGAGCAAAAAGCAGAGAAGCCGACACAACCTGAGTTTGAGGAGCGTTCTACCATACCAGCAGCATCGGAAGAGGGAAAACGGGGGGAGGGGGGCTTCAGTCTCTCCTCTCCTCTCCCCTCCCCGCTCCCCCCAGATATTTCAGTCTGTTAAAGAAAACAATACGGGGAAAGAGGGCATGGTCGAGCTTATTTTAATCTGAAATTATTTATGCAAATGCTACTGTCGCTCTTCACTGCATAAAAGATCGCGTAGATGGTCATTGTTAGAAACTCGTTGTCAGAAATCACTACTCGTCACATGCTTAGTGGTTCGGAGGTCCAAAGCTAGTCTTTCCGACCGAAATAACCGTGCCATTGGTACTAAAAAATAAATAAATAAATAAACATAACAATAAATGCAAAAAATAAAAAGCTGGAAAAAATATTAAGAGCCCGCCGGAAGTGTGATATTATTGCAAATTCAGAGGACCAGAACTACGAAAAAAATGTCTTATACCAAAATGTGTACAGGCTAAAAGAAACACGTCCCAAAAAAAGTGAAATAAAAAAATAATAATAAATGTTTTTTTTTGTTTTGTTTTTTAATGACGTGCCGAATTTGAAGAATATTAGAAATCTTTTTCCCCCAGTTAATTTATTCCCCAACGTGAAAAGAACAATATACATTAATTTGTATTCTGCAGATAGTAATGATATGTACTGTCTGTGGTGTTAATTTAAATGCCATACCTGAAACAATTTCGACGAAAAAAATTACCAAGTTTAGGGCAGAATTGCCCGTAGATACATATTTGGATATTTCTTCGAAACACGTCTTGAACAAAGATAATCATATCGTAAGACGACACTTACCTAGGTTATACATTGATCATTTTTAAAAAGTTTAACATCTCTACCATAAATATCTTCGGCCATAGCGCGCTTCAAATATGGCACAAACGACAATTGTCGAAAACCCGTCGTCCTTCCTCGCTCCTTCGGGATTCTATTTCTTTAAAACCAAGCATGCCAGATTATTGCAATAAACGGCGTCGTCTTTCGCAAAGAATGCGGCACCACATGTAAAAATGAGAGAAAAAAACTTACGAAAGTGCCTCACTGCTTGAATCCAAATGAAACCGCCCGCCCGTCTTTAGAAGTTCGACGAACTTCGAACTTTTACCCTAAAAATTCGAAGTTCGGCGAACTTTTGACTTTTCAGGAATCAGAAGTTCGCCAATTTTCGATTTCTTTAGATTAATAAGTTCGAAAGTTCGAAATTATCCAATTACTTAGCGTAGGAAGTTCGAAAGTTCGAAAAGCTTCGACTTTTTAGTGCAAAAAATTCGAAATTTCGAAAATCATCGATTTTTTAGTTTATCAAGTTCGTAAGTTCGACAAGCATCGAATTTTGCAGGGTAACAAGTTCGAAATTCGAAAAGCTTCAAACTTCTTAGTTTAAAAACTTCGAAAATTCGACTTCCGTGGAATTTCTCGATGTGGAAAGTTTGAAAATTCGATATCTTTCGAACCTTTCGAACCGCTTGATTCGATCATCGAAACTCCGATTCGAAAAAAGTTCGCGGCATCCCTAACTACAAGCACCGTGGTCATCAAGTTTTGGAGTATATTTGCCATTGCATAAAAATTCAAAAGCGCAAACACCAAGGAAAAGAAGAGGGGACAGGACAGAGCGCTTACTCCAACTGGAAGTTTAATGCATTCCCCGAGGAAGACATAAAATAAGTATATAGGCATGTGAAGGTAAAAAAGAAGAAGAATTATTGTTATAGTTTGTAGATGTATTAAAAAATTTAAACTAAATCTGACTTCACCCCTTAAGAGGGGGCGCACCTCAGAGCCCCTTAGAGAATACATGAGGTTTTTCACCAACTTAGAAAAATTCTCACATAATAACAGCTGCGCAGATCTTCTTGAAAATTTCGGCTTTAAAGACATTGAGTTACTATCGAGACATTAAGCGGAACAAATGTTTTATTATAAATTTAATTATATTCTTAAAAAATAATAAAAATGGTCAAAATCGGTTAATTCGGCACTCTTGCGTTCGGGGCGAATTTACAAAATTATCTAAATGCAAACATAAAAAGTGTATCGCTTAATGTCTTCTAAATTTATTACGGAATCGAATAATATCCAAATTATTCGTGTAAGTCGATCTGTTCCGTAACTACAGCAAATATAAAGAACCAAGGTGTCGGTGCTTGTTTTTGTTGTTTTTAAGGTACCTCTCTCACCCGAGCGGTGGCGCTCGCTGTCCACGAAATGCGAAATCGTCCGTTCGGAGATCGGCCGGATCGGCACAGTGCAAGGTGTTCTTCCGCGGCCGTATTCCGAGCCCGTATCCTGTTTCATTCTGCACGCCGAGGCGTCAGTGTGCGTGTCTTGCTTTCCTGGTTCTCGGTGGGTAGGTCTCCGTGTTTTTGCACGTGGCAAATTCACCTTGGAGGTATGGGTCGAGGACAACTGTCCTGTGGCAAGCGGACCGCGAGGTGTTCCACAACCTCGCGGTACGTCAATGCGTTGTGCTTGTTTGTAGTTCTTTTTTTTTTAAAAATGGGCCTTTTTTTGACGCAAAGTTTTATTTTATTGTTATCCTTCACACAAACGTCCTTTGGCCTTGGGGTCGTGGAAATCGGGGATGAAGCGTGCACAGAGTAGATCGTTCTTGCCTCCTTTTTATTTTTCACGGATGTCCTTTGACCTCCGTACGGTTCGTGGTCACCGCAATCTAACGCGGGGAAAAACGGGTCGAGTGCTCTGTAGTCAGGGTATTCTTAATGGAAGGTGATAACTCGCTGTTCTTCTGGAAATTCACATATTGCCCGAAAAGGTGACATGGGTAATGATTAGGGTATGTTTTTTCCGGTGTTTATTTTTGAGCAAAAATCGGTGCATGTTTTTCGGTGCTTATTTTTTAGTCACCAGTGTATTATGGTTGAACGTCTCGTGATGACGCTAAAAAGCGTTGATAACCAAAGAAAAATGCGATTGGACAAGAACATTTCAAATTTCCAATTCTATTCACATATCTCATACGCTCTTCTCGTGGGAGCATGTAACCTGACGAAAAATGCCTAAGTCACTGAGCTGTGAACGCATACTCAGTGTACAATCTTTCGGCCTAGAGAGGTATTGCGCACGCTTGAACGCGCTTCCCAGCCCAGTAGACGAAGTTGGTGGCACCCAGAAGGCGAGTTTTTGAATGGTCTGTAGTAGGCAAAAGAAACAAATAACAATCAACGCATATCAGTTCTCCAAGCGAAGAGGCGCGTTTCTAAGATCAATGGTTCCGGACGATACTAATGTTTGTTGGCGTTGTCTTCAAAGGATCGACGAGATAAAATGTTTCACAAACTTCTACGGAGGAGGCGTTTCGAAGGAACTAGCCGTCGCTAGGCGGGAACAGTCACCGAATGGAGTGTTTTGATTTTACCCAGGCCGAATATTTCCAACCACCGGAGTTTTTCGGTTGTAACCAATTTAGTATTTTCGTCACCGGCGGATGTTTATCAACTCGGAATATTAAAGTTTGTCATGAAAATTATGGCCTTTTTTTTTTTTCTTGGTGAATAGAGGTGATTTGTTGAGTTCCAAACTTTGCATTATGAAAATAACAAACATCGAAATGTTGAACACCGGATAATGAAGTTGCTAAAAGGCCAAAGCGCTGGAAGGCAACCCTGAACTGCAGCAATATTTATTTACTCCGACTTCGAAACGTATTTTTGTAAGGGAAACTGGATTAGGGCAAGAAAGAAGGGAGAATGGAAGGGCCGGGAAGGGAAAGGTAGTTCGGAAGAATAGAGTGAGGAGAATAGGGAGTTTCAGCAGATTGTTTCCGCGTCATCCGCCCTGGGACCTTGAACTACGCAGAAAAGACTGGAGGCGTGCATGCTCACTTGCGGCGCCTTCTTTGGGGATACCGATACGGAGGAGAAAGACGGCCTGCTAAATCTCGCTATCTCCAAAGCTGACTGGTAACGTCACGCAGAGGAAACGGCGGCCAAACGTTCCGGGCGTAGCAAATCAAACCCCCTTTCGAGATACGCTCATGAAGGTGGTGCTTATGCTATGTTGGCAGCAACGCATAGCAAACGCCTGAACGATCGCGATTCCTTTAAACCCTGACCTACGGAAATGATAATCTACAACGCGGTCAAAAACCATGTCTTGGGCACCCCGATAAGTCGTTTTTGTTCGCACTGTGGATTATCGGTTCCCCAAAGTTAGCCAAAAGAATTTCAAAGTGGGGAGTTTCTGTGTGCCTAAAAGAAAACGAAGCACCCTAAGCATTCCATAGCTTCGCTTAGTGAAGTTGCCTACAAATCCTTGGGGTCTCGTGCCTGTTCTGAAAACGGGAGAAAAAAAAAAGAAACTCTTGAACGTTTTTGCTTAGACCTGAGTGACACACCCAACCCCTTTCGTAACAAGAGTCGTTACAAATTTCTACCTCGTTTCACCAGGAAGAGCGAAGAGAAAAAAAAAATGCCCTCCCCTCTCACCTCGCTTATCGTCTGCTCTGCCAAGTGGGCTGCACCTAGCATCCGGCTGGCGTTCAAACTCGGTTTAAAATCGCGTCATTTTGTAAATTTCAAGCGCGAATGCGCGGAATTTGATGTGTAATGCTATGCTCGATAAAAAGGCTAACCCAGTCTAATTCCAATGTTACTTGCGTGCGAATAAAAAAAAAAAAAAAAAAGGAAGAAAAAAATGTGTCAGAGTGGCCGGTCGCTCCAGGGAAAAGTAAATCCGGTTGCTGTAGCTATTTCACTATACGAAGTTCGTACTGGTGCAGGTCTTTGGCGACAATGAGTGGAAGTCTGGAATAATAAATAAAAACGTGCTCTCCTGGCGCAATAGACGCAGTGGTTGAGTTGCCGGCTGATCTCGTTACACGAAATGACGTCATCTTACGTGATCACGCTACACGAAATGACGCCATTTTACGTGATCACGTTACACGAAATCACGTCCTCTTACGTGATCACGCGACGCGACATCTTACGTGATCACGTAACACATCATCTTTAAGTCAACCTCTCCCCACAGCAGCGCTCTCCGCGCTACCCGGGCCCGTGCAGTGCTGTAGTCGAAAGCAAGCTCCCTATGGCAAGCGAAAGCTATTGAAGTCTCACATTGAGAATACTCGCAAGCGACCGTCTGTGGAAGCTTCGCACGTTGAGGTTTTTGGTGAGATCGAGCCATCGTGTTCCATTAACTATTGTTGAAGTTATCGTTAAATAAAGCCCTAAAAAATATGAATGTAGTTGGTATAGACATCAAGATCTAATCAAAAATGCGGTTTGACGTCGTTTAATTAACGTGCATATACAAGTGTAGCATTAAATGAGTTATTTGTGCATAGATGTTTAAAAAAGTGTTTATTATTCGACATAGGACATTGGGAGAAGGATGTGTTCAGATTTTTCTTCATGAGCGCAAATACACCTGACGCAATAAATAGTGACGATGTCGTCGTCCCAGTGGTGAGCAGGTGATTTCTTGCTCGAAAAAATGATGCCATTTCATAAACCAGGTTGTGTGACATATGCTTTTCCAATGTCTGGCCACTATTTTGGAAACCTTTCAGTCCAAAGGAGCATATTTATGTTTGTTTTTGTTAGCTTAGGAGGGGGTCAGAGAGCCTATCTTTTTGTCTTCCTCTAGGACAAACGTACAGAGTTATACCGCAACACGCATCTGTGGAGCACACAGAGCTATCGCTCTCCTGTTGGCGGTACAGTAGCAGACGACACAACGCAGCTCCGTAGTCTATCGAGGGCACGGCTAGCCGCGGCCCGTAGCGCGACCGTTCAGACTAGGGAAATTGTCTTGAAGAACCGAGAAATGGTATCTTGTATACAATAATAACATGTCGTTAGTATATTCTACTTGCTAAGCCAAATAAACATTTGCAGCTTGTGAGAATATGTTTGCGTGACGATTTACCGTTCACGCTCCTGACGGATGTTAGCGAATCCTTCATGTTCGTGGCTCGCAGTTATCGGTACCCCCTCGGAGTGACTTCACCATATATATATATATTTTTTTGCTTGCAGGGCATTATAAATATCACAAACACGCGAGAGAAAAAAATCTTATGAGTACGCGTGATTTTGAGCTTCGCAGCTCTAAAGATGCCCGGTAAATGTCGTCCAGCTTGGGAAGAAACTAATCCTTTTTGTTGGAAGTTTGACTAACGTATGCTGGCAGCTCGTTTCCGGTCTGTTTTGTCTATACTCCGTTTCACCGTAATTTGGCAACCCTCAGTCCGAGCTGCTGTGAGGGAATCACAGTCGCGGAGCAAAGCACGTGACAGTTACTTTTAGGAGCAGTACTATGGCGCCTGCAGCGCGTCTCCGACTGGTGTGCTTAGCGTCCTATGCTGGCCATATATCAAAAGTGGTTCCGAAGTGCAACAAATGACGCCACAGAAGACGGAGTGTCACGATGTTGCATCTCGCGATCCTGGCAATTCATCGTAGAAATGCTGGCGGAAACCACGAGCGAACACGAGTGTCGCTGTCGTCATGGTGTCCCAATGAAAAGCAATTATGCAATTTCGACGTTTTTGTAATTCGGTAATTTAAATTACTGTATACAATTTTTAAAAAAAGTAAAGACATCATAACCAAATAGGAACTTCCGTGCTAAAACATGCAGTGCGAAGTGAAAACAACTACTGTCTGTTTTTTTTTTTTTTGATCGATCGTACCGTTTTTTTTTTTTTTTTTTTTTTTTCGCACATTATGTGATGTCCTCTAACACGAAAGTACCGACGTAAAAGCGCTGTAGAGACGACATAAAAACAAAAATTTAAGTAAATCGAGCTTTGTAGTGGAACGAATAAAAATAAATAATTAACGACGTTTTACGGTAAACACTTCACAACCAATAATTGCGACCTGTCCGGTCGCCTGGAACCCCGACAACAAGTATCGTTCTCTGGAAAGTTCATTCTAATATTTACACGTTTTGTGGAGTTCATCGGGCGAATAAGAATGTTCCAACAATGAGCTAAACCTACACGAGTTCCCGAATCCAACACGGCGCTTTTGAATTTTAGCGCTGTAGATAGTTCTGTCACTTCTGCAAACAGTGTATACTTGTGTGCAAATATTCGTCTAACAGTTTTGCAACGTTGGAAAGCTTCGGAATGATTCAGAATCACTGCGGAGTTGATACTCGGGAACATAAGACGGGTACTTGGGAGAAACGGACCGTGGCATTTGAGACAAGGGCACAACCGGGGGACAAACGTGCTACAATCGCATACCCTTCCAGGGTCATCACTTGGGCGACCGCGCGCGCGCCCAAGAAACCTTTCTTTTCTTCTTTTTAGGAGGGGGGGGGGGGGGGGGGAGTGGTGTAGGCGCTGATTGTCTTCCTCCTTTGTGGCTTTTGACAGACGCACAACGAGACTAGCAGAAGAAGCGCATGATTCGTTTCTTTCGTTGGAGGCGTTCTGTCTGTGTATGCGAACATGATTTTTTTCCCATTTTAGTAGTTAGTTGTTCTTGCCTTGACTCGGGTCCCAGTGGGTACGTTGTCGTTGTATGCCCACTATTTTTTTTTCTTTTAGTTTATGGTAGTTTTTGCGCTGATAGGGTATCAAGATAGACGAAAAAAAATAAAAAATTGCGCCTCGACAAAAAAAAAAAAAGAAGAAACAAAAAAGTTGTTGTTGCGATCAGGAACGTTTTCAAAGACCGGAGCACCTCGCCTTCGTTCCCGTGACATGTCGCTCGCTTTCGCGTAGCACACCCCAATTCTAAAGGCTACTGTGTTCTTCAGGGAAGACGATTTTAGGAGCCTGCAGTGTTACCACAGGTGCAGGATTGAGAGCGTAACGCACGCACTTGAAGAGAAGGGGAAGCTCTCGTCTGATCGGGACTCTCTTTTATGGGTTTCAACGTCGCGATTTTCCTTCAAAATCAACTGTCATTTATTTCTCGCTTCCAAGTACTGCGCGCAACTAGTGAGATAGGGTATAGTAATACCTGATTAACACGATGCATATCTCTAAGGCACAATAGTTTTGCGAAATCAAGGTTTCGCTGAAATGGATAACTCTCACGTACACTTCGACGCGCAATACCTTTGACGTATTGACTCGTGAGAGATGCCCCTAACACGGCTGAGTATGGCGGTGCTCCAGACCTAATATCTAAATTTTGTTGCCTTACCTGTTACTATTTCGCGCGCATTTTGAGCCATATTAAAATGAAAGCACATGAAATGAAAGTGACACTCGTTTTCCGCTCGATGGAAATTTCACGCCAGCTCGCTGTCTTTGCTGGTACCTTGAGCGTTTCCCAGCGATGCAAAAAGTAAAAAAAAACAACAAAAAAACTAAAAAAAAAACAAAAAAAAAAAACAACGTGCGATGGCATTTTTTGCACACTCATTACTTCTATAACACCGAGCCACATCGTATCCTTTTGTTTTTCTTTCATGGTACTAATTTCTTTCTGCGCATTACGGCTGTTACGACGCTAAGTCTGTCTGCACCTTCGAATATGAACTTAGGCTCAGATCAGGGATGGACCAGTTTAAATCAGGAAAATATAATTAACACTGTAGCAAAGTATATCTATCATATCGATCGGAAATACGATTTGGCACATTCCATCTGAACACATATAGTGCACAGCGAATGCAATACCGAGTCAGCGTGCAAAACGCCGCCACACTACGCTACCATAACATCTAAGCAATATTTGCATAGTACCGAGCACGGAAAAGAGAAAACAGTTAACGAAAGGTAAGGGCGCAAACGAGCTGGTGGTGGTTAAACATTTCGACAAAAACCCCGAGACTGGGACAAAAAGGGACGGACAAACACAAAGTCTCAAACACAGCTGAATTTTATTTGACAAGGAAGGGTGCTTATATAGGCGTCAAACCCTACACAAATCAAAAGAGACGAAGGAAAGAGAGGGAGAAACCTTCACAAAAAAAAAGGAAGAAAAAAGGAAAAAGAAAACCCGTGCCACAAGCAGTACAACAAAAAACAAGCATTACAATAGAACTGAAAAGTTTATACAAAAACAAAAGCTAAGTAGAAGGACTAAAGTGCATTAGTCCCCAAGAGACCCCAACACTACAACAGGTCGTTTATACAGAAACAAAAGCAAAGTAGAAGGACCAAAGTGCATTAGTCCTCAAAAAACCCCAACACTATAACAGGAAGGACGCAACGAACCAACGACCAGGAAACAACAAAGCGAAAAGACTTAAAATCGGACAAAGGCCTCAACACATCGATTGACAGGACGTGCAGACATCAAATTTGTAAAAACTTTCTTTGTTCTTTATCTATTGTGTAGTTCTTCCGTTTTTTCACCAGATTTCACATAATCTTAAATCTATTGGTAATAAGTATGGTATTAGCACGGTATTCAGCAATGATTACAAACTGAATCGTTTGACTCCGTTTGCTTCCGCCAGAGCAGGGTGCACTAAAAAACACAAGGAAAAAGAGGTCAGTTGTGTGTCAGGAGTAGTATACAGGATCCCGTTTGATTGCGGATTATGCTACATAGGACAAACCAAGCGCTGTATAAACGATCGTCTCACCGAACACAAACGTTGTGTCAAAAACAAAGATCCTTATTCGGAAGTATCAAAACATGTAGTGGAATGCAATAATTGTCTACCCAACTGGGACTCAACAACAGTCATCTTATCAGAAAAGGATGATCGGAAGCGTTTGATAAAAGAATCTATAACAATCATGAATCATGGGAATGCGGTAAATAAGCCATCCCTCACAATAGATAAAGAACAAAGAAAGTTTTTACAAATTTGATGTCTGCACGTCCTGTCAATCGATGTGTTGAGGCCTTTGTCCGATTTTAAGTCTTTTCGCTTTGTTGTTTCCTGGTCGTTGGTTCGTTGCGTCCTTCCTGTTATAGTGTTGGGGTTTTTTGAGGACTAATGCACTTTGGTCCTTCTACTTTGCTTTTGTTTCTGTATAAACGACCTGTTGTAGTGTTGGGGTCTCTTGGGGTCTAATGCACTTTAGTCCTTCTACTTAGCTTTTTGTTTTTGTATAAACTTTTCAGTTCTATTGTAATGCTTGTTTTTTGTTGTACTGCTTGTGGCACGGGTTTTCTTTTTCCTTTTTTCTTCCTTTTTTTTTGTGAAGGTTTCTCCCTCTCTTTCCTTCGTCTCTTTTGATTTGTGTAGGATTTGACGCCTATATAAGCACCCTTCCTTGTCAAATAAAATTCAGCTGTGTTTGAGACTTTGTGTTTGTCCGCCCCTTTTTGTCCCAGTCTCGGGGTTTTTGTCGAAATGTAGAAAACAGTTATTCATTTACATAAACGAAGCAAATTTATTTAAAACCCGGACACTCCGTACGTCCAATCTAGCTAAGGTTATCAACAGACTCGACCATGTCATTTGTCGAAACAGATAAAAGACGTTGGCAAAAATGATTAGACTGAATAAGTGAATCTAACGCACTTATTTTACCAACCGACGGTCGCGCGCCTTCAATACCATTTCCAATTGTCATTGCGCACCTTGGACACACTTTGGGGAGAAATACATATTTACATCGCCACCCGAGGTTTTCATTGCACGTGTAGTGCTGACCAAAATAAAATTCTAACCTGACTCTCAATCGCTCACCGCAAAGGACGATTTCGAAGAGGCGGTACTGTAAATCACGTGAGATAAAAAAAAAAGCTATAGAAACGAGCGTTGTAAAAAAGGAGACCGACATTTTTATTCCTACCTCCGAACAGAAACGAGCGCCAGCCACTGCATCACACAGCGCAGAGGCCGGACTCGGCCAACGCGCGTATTCTCACTGACGTCCGATGCAATGCACACTGAGCTGACTGACCATAGACATACCAAGCGCGCGCGAGGGAGGAAGAAACTTCCTCCGCCGGGAGAACACGGCACATTTCGGGGATCTATTTCACGCAGCGGATAACGCGGGCCTTTTCACACTTCGATACTGGCGCCATCTAGAAGTTGTGCGTTCAACCACGTTATGAGCCGCGCGCCATCTGGTGGCTGAAACGGACGAATAAATAGAGGTACCGCGCCCACTTAATGTCGATCTCTCCATAGACTGCAAACCAAAGCGAGAGCGCATATAAATTTTACGTCAAACTCGGCAAATCCCAAACAGAGACCTTTGAAATTAATTAGAAGGTTTATAGCAAAAATCAATTAACGTATGCGAGGTGTTTTGAATGGCACTCACGCCTCATGAATGTCAGAACGTCATTGAAGTCATTTAGAAGTCAGATAAAGCCGTCCTACCGCTTCCGTCTTCTAGCGATTCTTTGCCGTTCTCGAAGCAATAGTGCCACTTGAAACACTTCGCAAAATTTACTGCTTTTAAACACAAGCCTGATTAATAATTTCAAAGGTCTCAGTTTCTTTTTGCCGAGTTTGAAGCAGAACTGATGTTCGCTCTCGATCTGGTTTGCTGTTTATGGTGAAATGGCCACTGTTCCCGTGCACGTGGTCACAAAAACTCCTGTAGCGCCGGTCCAAATGTTCACAGAGCGACGCCCTTTTGGTATAACAAGATCCGTATAGACCCTTTCTTTCGACTGCCGTGCGCACATCGCTGCACTGTCCTTTTTTTAACGCTACAAAATTAGTTTTGGAAATTTTTGATAAGACCTCGTACATAGCTATTTATTCTTACCGAGGGCCTAGGCGACGTTTAATAAATTGAAACACTTCCATCTGACTCTATATAAAACAGCTTTTCGTTTAATTTTCTTACGTTGTCCGCTGCAGCAGTTACAAAATTGCCGAGCTCATCGTCAATATGTTTGGCTAGAAAGCTTCTATGCGCTCTTTTCACATGGAGGCCGAGTATTGTTTATTTCTCTTTCTACCATCGCGCATTATGCGCTTCACAGGCGGACCGGACGACTTCGCACTAGTGCCTTTTGGAGCGCCCTATGTGTGCGCTGAAGGTCGGTCGACGCAGGATGCCGCTATATCGACCAGAATAGATTCCAACTCTCTTTCCTTGCCCAGCTGCTAAGAGCAAAACAAGTTAAAGCCGTGCCCCTTAATTGTCGACAGCCGTTTCTCGCCAGTTATTCCGCTACACCAGCTGCTAAGTCCGCTTTCGACTAGGCTCTAAGGGATTTTGAGTTCCCAAGTCATCAGCTGTCGGTGTACGATTGCGACTTGGCTGTTGCCCCTATTGTTGATCGGGCCAACTGTATCTCGGCTGGGGACAGGAGCCGGACGGGTGTCCAGGAAGAAATGGAGAGCCAGCGTCTTATGGCGAATTCCACTCGTCGTTTTGGGGCGTTTCGGGGTCAATTTTATTGGAGCGTGCCTCCGGAGCTTTTGCTCGTCATTTTGGAGCTGCGACGACTCCAAATCTTGATTCGGAGCGCCCAAATCTCGATCTGCCGATTTTCAAGGAGCCGAGCGGAAGTCGATCTCTGGCAGCACGTGACTTCCTGCCTCGCCGAGCATGACGGGAGCGGTGGGCGACCGACGGCGGCTCGGAGCATGCCGGCGCTTTCAGGAAATAACGAGTGCCCAGTGCGATGGGAAATGCCGAAAAGAGAGTCGGCTACTCCCGGAGGCTTGTCGTTTTCCGCTGGTGGAGCAGAAGGCGCGTTGGCTCCCCAAGGATTGCGCGCTATGTTGCGGATTTAGGATGTGATCAAAAGCAACGAATCACCATTAATGAAACAGACAGTTTAATCCATCATTTCCGCAGCAGAGAACACAACACCCAAAAGACATCTTTCAAAATGGTCGTGACGTCCCTGACCGTCCTGTGGCTTTGAGGCCTGACCTCCCGTTTACCCCAAACGTAGTCGGCAAGCCGGGGAACGGGACCTTTTCCAAGTAACGAGCGCCATTCGAGAGATTCGCTGCAAGCTACAAATGATGGGCAGCCTAACATGCCTCCGACCAATACCCGCATTACCAATGTTAAAAAAAAATCGTGAAAAGAACAAAATAAAACAAAACGTAATACGAGCGAGTGTATAGTGCTGACAGTCTGGGTTGTGCGGGACGTTGCCCTTCGAAATTGGAGACAGCGGGAAGAATGCATTAGGGGAGAGGGTACACGCATGCGCAAAAGCTTACTAAAAAGAAGCGACAGATAATCGGGTAGGTTGTATATATGATACCGCCGTAAGGTTTAGGCGTGGCAACGTCCACGTACCGAGTTTAGTTTATTGGAATGCATGCATCAAATGTAGCATATTTCCTTGTAAGCCACAAAATAAGGAAATGATACACAAGTATAAAATGAAACACACTTTTATGCTAGTCCCAAAATGAAGCGAACTAAACAAATATTTCAGCTCAAATTAAACTTAAAGAACTAAAGAAACCGAACCATCGTGGAATATGTTTTGTTTCCGTACATCGTTGTCTCGGTTTTCTTGTAAACGCTTTTGTTTGATTAATACCTTTTTCACTCTGGATCGCCGCATCGCCGCGGTCGCACTGGGCCTGGGAGGCGTGTCACTAGATGGCGGCACGGGCGACATCATGCATATCTCTTGAGTGGAGGGAAATATTGTCACGAATGCCGATTGATGAGGCGTCGAAACTGAAGCAAACTAAACGTTTAATGGGGCGAACTTATGCCCAAAACAAAATAAAGAATAGCGTCGCAGGCGTCGACGGCGGCGAAAGGGCAGGATCAAACGCTGGCGCGAAACTGGCTCCGACTTGCCACGCTTTTGTAGCCGCGTCGGTCTCCAGAACATTCAGCCTAGAACATTCGGCGCGTACAAGGAGGTAGAGGGGCTTAGAGCGATAAACCGGGGTTCCGGTCTGAACTCGAAAGTGACCCCTATAAGGCGGCTGCCATTGTACGCAAATTTAACCACTCGTCACATGACCAAACCAAACACGTGACGTCACAGGAAAGATGGAAGCGCCCATGCAGCGACTGGCCCCAGCTGGGCCGGAGCTTGTCGGATGCTTTGTTGGTTGTCGTTCGTCTCGGCGAGTTGATTTCAGACGCGGAAGCCGTCATATGAGGCCGGTCGAAAGCGACTTCATAGTTCAGCGTGGTGTCTGACGTATGTATAAAGTGAAAATACGGAGGAACGGTGTGCATTTCGCTGGTGACCGACGGGGATATTGCCACGGAAGAGACAATCTGCCCTATGTTGCTCGGATCTCGGATTCATTCGGATACCGCTAGGATAAATTTAAGGCGACGTTTCTGTGCACTCCTTGACCATCGGAATCTTCGAGGTCTGCAGTGAAGTGTGTGCAATGTATTGGGATACACTGTTTAGCAACGGAAATTGCGTGAGTCGTGCTTGGCAGTGGGCAGTCGTGGTGCAGCTTCGTTCGAATCACCGAAGGTTCAGTTCGGTTGTGCGGCACACCGCAGAGCTGCCTTGAAGCTGGTAGTTGCCGTGCCGTGCTAAATGATGCTGTGCTGCTTCCCAAATTGTTCCGGCGTAGACGTGCACTTTCACGCAGCACAGGTGTGCGGCGCACCGAAGAGCTCCCTTCAAGCTGGTAGTTCCTGTGCCATGCTTTAGGTGATGCTGCGCTGCTTCCCAAATTGTTCCGGCATAGACGTGAACTTTCACAGAGCACAGGTGTTACAGTTGGTATTGATTCCGCTGGTCTGTCGCACGCTTCGTCGACAAAAGTTTCATCAACACTCGTTACGCGAATTGCAAGCATTATGGACTTTTCATTGTGCGTGTTACCTTCCCAGTCCACCCGTTCACGCCGCTTTGCGACGACAGTCTGCAGCGGCTCATTACCAGAAAAGTGGTCCTCCATCCATTTCAGTTCAGTGAGCCCACGGCAGTCGCCAAACCCAGAGCGTGAGAATTTATTTGGACAGAATGCCCCTAAAGCAATGCAGCTTCTTTAGTGGTCAGGGTAGTCTCTCTTCTGTCAGTTTTGTTATATTGTCACGGATACTTGCTCCAGTCCTATCTTCTATCAATATTTACTATTCTGGAAAGTTCCAGGCTATGCTCAGCTGTCATCGTATGTTCTGGTGGAGGTGCTGGGTTCTTTACCCATAGCCCTTCACTCCGTGTGCACCTTGGCGGCTCCTCAGCCGAGTTGCCCGATAACGGGACATGGGTGGTGGACCATCCGGCGTCTTAAACCCCCGGCGAGCCGTGAACCAAGTCCTATCCCGAGCCCAGCAGAAAGACCGTAAGACGAGAAAGTACCACAAGGACGAACCTTGAAAATACACCACGAAGAACCTGAAATCCGAGTCGGTCGCTGCTACCAGCAGGAACCGCTAGAATTCGGTCTTTTGCCAGAAAAACTGAAGCTGCCAAAGCTAACAATGACAAACCTGTAGCAGTGAACCGCGTCCACTCCCACCATTGTTTGTATGTCCGTCGCACCTCACACTCCGATGCCCTTTCACGCATGGTATATGAAGACGGCGAGGGCTGGACTGAACAATATGACCGTGTTGCCCGCCACAGTGGGTGGACAAACAACCAGCTCCTGCAACACCTATCTTCTCGTAGAAGAAACTGTCAGGCACTGGTTTGAGAACCACGAATCCTCCTCAACGTCATGGGAAGTTTGCAAGATCAAGCTGAAGTGCACGTTCATCAGCCAACATTGACGAGAGAGAGCCGAATTCCCGATTCTGTTCAGGACACGGCCCCGACAAGAGCGTCGCTGCCTTCGTGGAGGATTTTTTGCGCCTGATCGAGCACCCACGTCGACCCCGGTGCTACAAAAGACGAGAAGCTAAGAACCTCATGCCCCTCATGTTAGGGACAGCAGCTTCGGCAGCCTTGCCCGCAACCCCACAACAACAGTCGAAGGGTTCGTATCGGAGAGGCTTCCAACATTGAATGTACACTGCTGGCCCGAGCCTGTCACTGTCAACAACTTCCCGGCGTCTCAACACTCAAGTCATCCAGCTGCAACTTCGACGTCAGCCTTCCAGGCATCCGCGACATCGTCCACAACGGTGTCCGGGAGGAGATAAGGAAGCTAGTTCCTGCCATCAATTGCCCGGCTTTTACATTGATTGCCGAGATTGTTTTGGAACAAGTTCGACAGGCATTTCAACTGTAGACTTCGAGCGGAGCGGCATCTGACAAACCGAGGGCGACTTCTGCCACAAAGTCACAACGACCACCACCGGCTACCTGTTACTATTCAATGCCAATTCAACGAGACAACCCAACGCCGAAGCATTCCCGACATCGGGAAGGTCCGCGCTGAACAAAGTACACCGAGGAAAACTGAGGTGCTGCGAATGGCCGACCAAATACCACTCTGCTGCCACTGCATGAGGCCGACCATGTCTACTGGAGGTGCCCATACCAGTGAATTATGAATTGGCCTGCAAGGGTTCGTGCCGAACGACCCTCAACCACGTCTCGACGAGCGTCCGCGAAAAATTGAGGATTATCTTCGGTGGTCTTTGTCCCTGGTGCCGACACTACCCTGAAGCTCGTGATCCGCTTCATCTGGACGGGAGGCAAGCACGACAAAGCAGGTGAGCTGCAGTGCAAGGACAGTTGATTTGGGGTCGGTTGTCGTCCAAGGACAATGCCGAATAACTAGCTGTCACTAAGTATCTGTGTCTACGCCACGAAGCACACAGTTTCCAACTTGAGGGAGAATGCCGCTGAGTGACTTCAAGGAATAGAATGGTTCGTTGCTCTCAAAAGTGGACTGCAAGCATCACCAGACTTCACTTTGCCACACGAGACTTACACAAGTTGCAGTGGTTGTAGGATGCAGAAGAAATAGCTATTACAATATGGAAGTGAAATGGATTGGATATCAAACAAACATTGTTGCCAGCCATCAAGTCAACGGTACAGCAAAAGTCACAGCCACGTAAGCAATACATGCCCGAGCTTGCTGCATTGATGCAGAAAACCAGGAAAACTTGCGGATTAGAAGCCAGCCCTGCAGCTTCAGTGCATCAGATGTCAGTGGCCGCACATAATGTATGATTACAAGACGGCATCAGTCGGTCAAAGTTGCCACCCGACCAAACTGAACACCGACGTGCCAGGAGCGTCGTCCGACAACAAGGTTCAGAGGTACTACGACTGAACGCCTCACAGGAGACTGTCGCAGAAAGAACTCGTTCTGGAACCATTAACTAAGAATCAATAATGATGTAATCCAATGGAAATAAACATATTTGATACACTAACCAGATAAACATATTTCCGCTTGCCCTTACGCCTTGAGAGTTTATACACCAAGAATTGTGTTCACCGCACGCGCAGGTCCTTTTAAGGACACTCGCATCTCTGACCCTTCAATATTAATTAATGGGACATACAAGACTGGCAGACTTGTTGCATTGAGCTGCACTCCTTCCACTTCTCCTGAGCATGTGGCACATCCTAAAACTAACTCCAGTGATGTGAAAACGTTATTAATTTATTTCTTCCAGGGGCCTTCATAGGCATTGAAGAGAGGATACTTAGCACTACGCACATAATAATAACATTAAAGCATACTGCTGTAAGTTGTTACTTGCAAAAACAAACACACCTTTGAGCATATAGTTTAATAGTATGTGTTGATGCATTGTTATATAGCAGGACACTTCCTATACGTATGACACAATATACCCTTTGCACAACCCCATCAAGCAACACAACTGTCACCATTTTTTTTGGTGTAAAGCACACGAATGGGCCCCAGTTCACGTCGAAAGCCAGTGCAGCATTCGAGTCCAATAGGCGTTGAGCCGAATTCACAGGGATGGCGGACATAACATTCTTGTCGAACAAATGCCCAAAGTATGAAAGCCTGGGGTAATAGAGTAGTAGCTACAGTAATTCCTTTCATCAGAATTCGGCAGACGGCAAAGGCTACAGTCTCGGTGAGCCAATATGCACATTGGAGAGAGGCACATGACAACATATCATCAGAGTGCTCGTCTTCACATTTTTATCACACCTCGCTCCGTCTCTCTGATTGGCTCGAGGGGGCTGTGGCGGTTGCCCTTTTCCAAGTTACGGTGATACGAAGTATAGGCATCCCACACTTTTGAAAAAAGTATATTGAAGAGACCGAAAGGAATGGTGGTCAACATTTTTACACAAGACTGCTCTCCAGGCAAGGGATGAACACTAATATGAATCATCTTATCCAGGTAATTAGAACAAATAAATAATTGACCGACTGATACAATGCACTCTTGATGGAAAAAAAGTATTGCTGCAATAAATCCTATGAAAGAGAAAGATTTGGAGCTAATCTATGCATAAACCAAAACATTTGTTCTTATAGCTAGTCGAATAGCATTGAAGCAGGTGCCTGCAACGATTTATTCATTCCCACACTCAATAAAACGTCATCCTCGTAGCTGAAAATAAGTGTGGACTTCGCACTCACAAAAAAGAAAGAAAAGCGATCGAATGTAGAATCGTCGATTAGCACAAAAGGTTAAAGATCGCAGGAGCTTCCTCGCTAAAAGTTGCTATGGTTATTCGGTGACGCAGGGCTGAAACAACTTCCCCTAGGACCCAACGCGGCTTTCGCTTCGATTCTCAGACATTCCAACGCTCAAAGAAAGCTAGAAAAATGTGAATATTTTATGCCTGAACCTATATCGTAAAATTGTTGATAAGTGCAAAACGTAAAGATCGCAGGAGCTTCCTCGCTAAAAGTTGCTGTGGTTATGCAGTTACCTAGGGCTGAAACAAATTCTCCTAGGCCCTACATCCGACGCATACATTTCGCGCCGATTCTCAACGTTCAAACAAAGCTAAGAGAATGCGAAATTTTTATGCTAAAAGCACTCAAAGTTCTATCAATCCTCGAACACATCCCGGAATCCGAGCACCTGTACGGCAATGCGGCTGATGCTGTCGCATAGGTGTTAATATCCAGATGATCCAGAGCGATCTTGCGCAAAAAGGGTAGAAAGTCTCATTCCTTCATATATTTACACATCATACCTGCGTCAGCGATCAAGAAGAAGCCTGAAGTCGTCGGAAAGCATCTGCACATCACAGCTACCGCACACCGAACCAACTCGCATCCGCCAGCTCTGGGCGCTGCAATCTTACCAGTGACGTCAGGGCTCTTGGGAGGTCACGTGACGAGTGGTCACATTTGCGTAAAACATGGCGGCAACCGGGGCGGTGCCACTTCCGAACTTCCGGTTTATCACTCTAAGCCCCTTTAACTAGTTGGGTGCGTAGAGCATTCATAACTGGATCAGACAAGAAGATTCTCGTATTTTCGAGAACGCCAAGTAGAAAGAAAAAACTAAAAGAAGATTTCGGTGCATGGAATCGAACCCAGACCTTCCGCGCGACAGCCAATCACGGTTACCATTCGGCCACGTACGCGCTCGCTCAGCGACGCGCGTGGCATTACTCCCCCTTTTAAAAAGCGCATCGTCTCTATGCGACATGCCGGGAAACGAAACAGCAACACAAAAATAATTGCGAACTACAGAAACTTGTAAAATACAATCCTATCGAATGTAGTAGAAAACGCAATTCACAGTCCTATCGATCGTAGTACGGCTTGCACGGCTTCCGGTTGAAAAGTGCGGCGTGATGAAGTCCGCGTTCCGTCGGATATCACCTCTTAGTTCAGATCCCCGAGTCGACGAAGCACTTTGTAGGGTACGAGGAAGTAGCGCTTCAGGAGTTTCTCGCTTAGACCTCGTCATTGTATTGGGGTCCAGACCCACACACAATCTCAGGGCTTGAAGCGAACGTCGATCCGACGAAGGTTGTACCGGGCGGCGTCGACACCTTGGTGATCTTGAATCCAGAGTCGGGCGAGCTGGCGAACTTCTTCAGCTCGTTCAGCCACCACCTGGGATCGTGGCTCCCATCTTCACCTGGTTCATGGGGCAGCATCGCATCGAGCATGGTCATTACTTTTCTGCCATGCACCAGCTGACACTGTGTTACTCCTGTGGTCTCTTGCGCCGCCGTGTTGTAAGCAAACGTGACGTACGGTAACACCCCGCCTTAAGCCTTGTTCTCTACGTCGACATAAATGGAAATCATGTCGGCGATAGTTTTGTTTAGTCGTCCCGACAGCCCATTAGTATGAGGATGGTACGTTGTGGTTCGACGGTTGTGGGCGTGGCTGAGGGGAGAGATCTCTTGCGTCAGCTGAGCCATGAACGATGATCCATGGTCTATAATGAAAACTTCAGTTGCGCCGTGCCGGAGGACAGTACACTCTTAGAAAAAAGGGTCAGTATAGTCCTCCCTAAAGGGAGGAACGCTCTTGACAGATATGTTCCTTCAGAAAGGGAGAACCTTTCGTCCCTTAAGCAGGGGAGCAAAAGTTCCTCCATCGACTGCATCTCATTACGGCGGCCACGAATCGAGCAAATCGAGCTCGATAAGGCTTAACGAGAACACTAAGTCTATTGTACGGAGCGAGAGGAGCAGCAAATAAAAACGTAACACCAGCTTTCCGGGAAATGTATTTATTTCCGAAGTTTCTTTACCCCTGCATTTAAAGAAACTTACGTTTCGAAAGCATGCAGTCACTCAGTCTTCTCATCGTCAGCACTGCGATGTTCAACGGAGACAACCGGCACCCAGTTCGCGCACTTTATGTCTTACCTTTGCTATTCCTCGAGCCACAATTCCATCGTCAACCGTTGCGTCAACCACACATCACGGAGGAGTGTTAAACCATTCGCCCGCAAAACCAAAAGCCGCTCCCAAAAAAGCAAATTCGAAGCAAACCTCTTGGCTCATTTCAGCACGGTAACACGAAATTATGGCCTAGCCGGGTAGAGTAAAAGCAGATTAAATCGCTTGCCACCAGAGGACAGTGTCAAGCAGAGTAGTCGAAAGTAGCTAGGCTAGGTGGCGCTAGGTACCGCCCAATCCATATTCTAGAAAAAATATTTTAGCTTCTTACGCCACCATTGCGCTTCGGGAACCTTTATCATTCACACCCGTAGACCATTACGCATACTACAAGCATCAGCTGAACATACATACACATGCATCGCACATACAAACATCAATACAACAGCACACTGACCCGATCACTACTCCCGAGCTCTGCGTTTCCGTCTTTTATACTGGTCGTTTTGAACGTGCGGAATTTCTCGGTGACTACCTAATCAATAAAAACATATTCCCAGCATGTTGATTTTTTTCCAGAAATGTCGTACATCTGAGAGTATCTATAATGGCACAGGAGATTAATCTCTAATTAAAACGAAAACGCTCGAACATACCGTAATTATTTGAAAGCCAATAAATTGAGCCGCTCCTATGCGGTTCCAAGCCATGAGTTTGTTTCCCCGCACGGCATTTCGTGGCGAGTATATCTATTGTAGTGTTTGTTTTTCTATTTGTGCTGTTCGCGCACGGATGCAATTGCCGTCTTGAATTAATCTCAGTAGAGCGGATATTCACTCAGCTGGAAGTGATGCTTCACGGGCTGAGAAATCGCTTTTCGATCAATTTGAATGCAGTCAAAGCCACGACTCGCGGCAGGTGTTAAGTGTACGGAGCTACGCCGTTGCGAGCTCGAAAACTTCTAGCGCTCATCCTAGCGCGCCACTTGGAGGGCAGTTTCTACAGGAACCGTAATATGTTTAAACAGTAAAATAAAGGATAGCGTTGTTTTTTTTTTCTCGATGTTACCTGATTCTTTTTTTATGCTAAACTTCCATTGTAAATATACGTCCTTTCCGTCATAATTTCGTACTGTTCAGTCTTTTCCCCAGAGTGCAATCGCTCTTGGGGACCGACAGTCACATCGGCCACTGTACGATAGGAGCTTACCTTTCTGACCAGCGTTCCAACATTACTATCCACACGTCGATCGACTGCACCTAATCCCTCAAGTGGTTTTAAACTCTTTAATGTAAAGCGGAATGTCATCCTGCGACATCCCGCCCCCTCCGATGACTGCCCGTCCGGCGGCATCAATGCCCGACAGTTCACGTCATCTCATCTTGTTACACCACTGATACGCGAACACACGGTCACATCGGCGATAATTCCAGTCTTCAGTTCACAACCCACAACACTGCCATCACGATGTCGCTGACACGCAGAAATACAGAACCACGTTGACGATGTTGCTGACACGCAGAAATACAGAATCACGTTGAACGCCGGTTGGTACTCGGCACGGGACAACAGAACCAAACTCAGCACGGAAGGCACCCAGGCAGCCGGCAGGAAAACCTGCCTGCCTTGGACGCAGTTCCTGCGATTTCCATAACGTCGAAAACGTCGACACAGTTCCTCGTGGTTTCGCTACTGTAGTTCCGCGTGTGTCCCGCAAATCGGAGACGGCCGTCTTACCCAGTGTATGTAGCGCTGCTGGCACTGCTCCGGAACTTCGCTGTTTCCAGCGGCTTCGTTAGCTCGTTTGATAAAATTAGTGGTAAAAACGTGAATGCAACCGAAATGTTCTGCACGTTTGGACTAGAAGACGGAATTACAGGGAGGCCTTTGCTGCCGCTGAAGCTCAATCAACTCAACATTAATTTATTAAACAACGTGCGCGATGTGCTCGAAAAACGAAACCGAAAGGAGATGAGTCGGGAGGGCGAAAGCTTTCTCCCGACTCATCTTGAGAGCGCTCGTCCGTCGTTTGTGTTTCTTACTCTGTTCTCGTCTTTTGTGCGCTTTTAAAACCAAGATGAATAACTACCAACTAGCCCAACTTTCCACCCTAATGCTTTCTCCCGTCTGCCTGGAGAAGGAGGAAAACGTCTCGGTGAATAATAAGGAATTTAATTTTCCTTTCATCGGTCTGGGTTTGTTTATGTGTGGTTTGGTAAATAATAAAAAAAAAAAGCAGCACGGCCTTCTCCTTTCATCTGAACTTCCGTTCCTCCCTTCTCTGGGCAACTTGTCCGCAACAAGGAGGAACAGTCGCAGTTGATACCTTTCTCCTCCTTTTTTTCTTAGAGTGTAGACTTGATGAAGAACTTGGCGACTTCAAGAGCAGGCCCTGAAGGAAGGGATTTCGTTTTGGCGTATCGCGTGAGATAATTTGTGGCGACGATTATCCAGCGGTTTTCCGATGTTGACGGCGAAAAAATGCCAAGTAAAGGCATCCCGATCTGCTGGAACGGCGTGGATGGGGGAGCAATCGGGTGCAGAACTCCTGATGGCTTCGTCGGTGTTTTCTTGCGTCGCTGACACTCGTGGCATGATCGAGTGTAGAGGTGGACGGTCTTCGGTAGCCTTAGCCAGTAGTATTTTTCCCGAATCCTGGCGAGCGTCCCGCTGTCGCCAAGGTGCCCAGCCGTTGGGTCGTGGTGGCAGGCTTGGGAGATCTCTCCAAAATCGGCAGGAATTACCAGAAGCCATGGCGAGCTGTTGTTTCCGAAGTTCTCTTTGTAAAATACATCTTGTCGAGTGACGAAGGTCGGCAGGGCTGTCGAGAAGACACGGGGGGGGGGGGGGGGGATAGTACCCACTTGTCCTTCGAGGTGCTCGATTAGCGCGCTCAACTCAGTATCGTCTCTTTGACGTCGTGCCATGTCGTCGCTGTTCACTGCACCTAGGAAGCTCTCGTCGTCATCGTCGTCGCTGCTGCCGGAAGGTGTTTGGACGGGGGGTCTGGACAGGCAATCTGAGACGCTGTGCTTGCGGCCTGACTTGTAGACCACAGTCAAGTTGAGACTCTATCGAGCGAGGTGTCCTGACGGGTCCTTGAGGTTCGCAAGCCAGCACAGCGAGTGGTGGCCTGTGACTAAGCGGAACGGGGTACCCTACAAGCACGGACGAAACTTTGTGATTCTCCAGACGACCGCAAGGCATTCTTTCTCAGTCGTGGAGTAACTTTTCTCCGCCTTTGACAATGTCCGACTTGTGTAGGCGATGACTCGCTCGGTGCCTTCTTGCACTTGAACCAGTCCCACGCAAAGTCCTGCGTTACCTGAGTCCATGTGAACCTCGGTTTCCGCATCCTGATCGAAATGTCCAAGAAAAGGAGTAGTCTTGAGTCGTCGCTTCAGCTCGTCGAATGTCTGCTGCTGCTCCTCGGCCCATTCGTACCTCTCGGCGTCCTTCGTGTGTCGGCGCTGAAAATGCTGCAACGGCGCGAGTCTTCTCTGGATCTGGGAAAACGCCTTTGTTACTAACCACGTGACCTAGGAACTTCAGTTCGACATAGGCGAACCGACACTTTGGCTGCTTGATGTTGAGTCCAGCGGTCCGTATGGTTTGAAGAACAGTTCGGAGTCGTTGCAATTGCTCGTCGAAGTTGCCGGAAAACACGATGACGTCGTCGAGGTAGACAAGACAGCTCCGCCACTTCAGTCCTGCCAGTACGGTGTCCATGACACGCTGGAAGGTTTGCATAATACAAAAAGCATCACCTTGAACTTGTTTAGTCCATCCGGCGTGACAAAAGCTGTCTTCCCTGGGTCCCGTTCGTCGACTTCGATCTGCCAGTAGCCACACTTCAGATACATCAATGAAAAGCTTTCCGTCCTTCTTAACCAGCACTACCACAGAGGCCCACGGACTGGTTGAAGGCCGAATTATGTCGTCATTTATCATCTCTTGATCTTCTTCCTGGATTATCTTCCTTTCTTTAAAGGAGACTGTACGGTGATCTATGCACAGGGCGTGCGTCGTCCTCGGTAACGATGCGGTGCTTCTCAACGGCGGTTTGGCGCACCTTTGGCGACGTCGCAAAGCAGTCGCGGTATTCGCCGAGGAGGTTAATCAGCCGCCATCGTTTCGGGCATGAAATCTTAGGGTCAATATCGAGCTGGGTTGATGATGTACTGTCTTGCTGAGGTGGCGAGTATTCTTGAGTAATCGCGTGATTTCGGCGGAGTTCTGAAGTTCCTCGACGTGGCCCACGGCTAAACCTTTCGTGAGGTGTTACGTTTTATTTCGGTAGTTCTTCACAAGGACCACAGTGCGGCCATCACGAGGTTTAGATACTCCCCTTGCGACGCCGATTCCTCTTTGAAGGAGCAATTGAAGGTTTCCTTTCAGAACAACCTAGCCGCGGGTAGCTGCATCGGTCACGGCGGTTACGACAACACTTGATCGCGGCGGCAGGTTTACCTGGTCGGCAGCGACTCGGACGGCGGCTGACGCTGTTTGGGGTGAATCTGTTCTCACCAAGGTCGATGACGGCGCCGTATTCACACAGAAAGTCCACGCCGAGAATGATGTCTCTGGCACATGTAGTTTTGCAGAACGACGAATTTCAAAGGACACATCTTGCGGTTAATTTCAACGCCAGAAGCGCACCTTCCGACAGGTGTGATGAGGTTCTTCCGGCGGTTCGTATTCGAGGTCCATCCCATGGCGTAGTCACTTCGCGTAGGCTGCGAGAGAGCCTCCCACTCAAGACTGAATAGTCTTCTCCGGTGTCCACGAGTGCCGATGCGTCGTGGCAGCCGATAACAACGTTTAGATTGTTGGGCACCGTTGCAGGGGCGTCGTTGCGATTCGTGGAGTCGGTAGAGTGGGAGCGCTCCGGTTTTTCGGACGCTCTTTACTTCGGTCGTCTTCGGCAACGCCACCTCCAGGCGTTGACGCACTTAGTTTTCCCGGCGACGCAGGGGAGACAGGCTCTCTGGGCGAAGACGCTGAACGTTGTGGCGATGGTGAGCGGGATTCACGGCGGAGAGAGGGCGCTGAGGGGGTGAGCGTCGTAGGTACTCCGCGATGTCGCAAGGGCATTCGTCGTACTTTGGGCGTGGGTCTTTCGGGTGAAACCCAAGCAGCTATAGCCCCTTTCGCCGGTAGGGACAACGGCGGTAGATATGGTCGGCTTCCCCGCAGTGGTAGCACAGCGGGCGTCGATCGGTCGTTCTTCATACGTCGGCCTTCCTCGGCGAGGGTCGCACCAGGCGGACGTCCCGGACTTGTCCTTCCTGGCGTCGAGGATACTGCGACATCGGAGGGTCTCGTCGGGGTCTCGCCGTCGGTGGTTGGCTTGCGGTGGTTGTCGTGTCATAGCGGCGTAGCTCAAAGGCGTTTTCTCTGGCGTCGTCGTGTTGATCGGAACTTCAGATTAAAAGGCTCGGTGAACATCCTCTCCGACGACCTCGGCGAGCGACAGTGAGGACGGGCGATCCGGAGCGGGGAGCATCTTGCGGAGTTCTTCCCGGACGACTTCACGGATGACGTCACGGATGCTGGGGATATTGGTACCAAGGTCGGATCCGGATGTCGCCAAAGTAGTTACGCCAGGGAGTAGCTGGTAACGTCTGGCGCGTGCTAGTAGGGCCCGTTCTATATTTGTCGCCTTCGTGACGAACTCGTCGACTCTTGCCGGGGGATTGCGGATAAAACCACCGAATATCTCGCTCCTGACACCGTTCATCAGGTGGCGCAGCTTCTTATCCTCGGTAAACCGAGGGTCGGGGCGGGCACTCAGGTGAAAACCATCCTCCACGAAGCTAGTGATGCTCTCATTTGGGCCTTGGGTCCTTGTTCGAAGGATGCCTTCGGCCCTCTCGCGTCGTTGTTGGCTCGTAAACGTCTTCACTTCCTAGCCTACACACGTCCCCCAAAGTTAAAGTCTCGTGGTTCTCAAATTACTGACTCGCGGTACCCTCCAAAGAAAAGTAGAGGTTTTGGAGGCGTTCTCACATCATGGACGGACTATGCTCAGTGGTTGGTCCATTATGGCGGGATACACGTTCATAGACAAAAGCCAGTCCTCCACATCCTCGTGGGCCGCGCCATGAAAGGTTGCCGTGGTTCGCTGCGCGACGGGTAGGTAGACGACGGCGGGGGCTGTCGGGGTCTGCGACGACTGGTGGTCCATCGTCGGCCTCGTTGGCTGCTTGGTCTTGGTTGGCAGAAGTCCGAATTCCGGGCGTAGGCCTTGGGTGTGGCGATTTGATCGGGTCTCTGTGGTGTATTCGTTGGGTCTTCGTGGGATAGGTGTCGGACTTGCACCGCGGGCCCTCGGAGGGGTACGCTGCAGGGACATCTGTTAACCCGCACCTCCACCAAAATATCACGAATGAGAATTGATGAGGCGACGAAACTGAAGCAAACTAAACGTTTAATGGGGCGAACTTGTTTCCCCCCCCCCCCCCAAAAAAAAAAAAAAAAAATAGATAAAGGATCGGGTCGCAGGCGTCGATGGTGCCGAAACAGCAAGATCGAACGCTGCGGCGAAACTGGCTGCGACTTGCCACGCGGAGCACCTGTTGTAGCCGCGTCGGTCTCCAGAACATTCGGCCTAGAACGTTCAGAGCGTAGAACATTCGTAACTCGATTAGACAAGAAAATTCTCGAATTGGTGAGAACGCCAAGTCGAAAGAATAAATAAAGAAACATCCCGCTGACTGGAATCGAACTCAGACCTTCCCCGCGACAGCCAAGCACGGTAACCATGCGGCCACGTACGCGCTCGCTCAGCGACGCGCGTGGCAATATCTCGATTAATCTTTCACAATCATGTTTGAATTCATAAGTATATTTGAGTTTGACAACGGAGCGGCATCCATACAATCGGAACTTAAACAGGGGCCTCGATGGTCAATTTTAGGCTCAAGGTTCAACGTTCACGCGGAATTAGTTATACAGTATCCTCGCGAGGTTTATGTTATGCTGGTGTGTGGAGTTTACTTACATGTATTCAACATTGAAATGATACCAGAAAAAATTAATCGAAGGACACGTTTGCTAGAAATCTTAGAGTCCAATTATACTGAGTGCCCACTCCGACGGATCATCGAAAGTGCTCTTTCACCCTGCGCCTACGCGGGAATGGAGTGAATGGGCGCGTTTCAAACAGTGATGCACTGTGTGACACAGTCTGCAGGAACGTAGTACCAAGGAACGACGTTCCTGCAAACGCGTTCCTTTTAAGAGGAACGAAGAACGCCGCCGTTTTATTTTGCGTCGCCGGTAAAACCGGAACGGGAATTTGTTACGTTTTAGATGGAACGGTAGAAGGAACGACTTTATTTAATTTTTCTTGCAATTTTATCCGAATTTAGCAGGCATTTAAGCGTCTTTTTAGCGACTATTTAAATTTCCGAATTTAAGGACGAGGGACGTGGAGTTGGTCGAAAAGAAAGAACTGGAACACGAGCAATTTCGGAGACTCGACACGTAGTTTGATGTTAACATTTTCACTTGCAGGCTTTATTTTATTTACGAATTATCCGGCACAATATTTCATTAACATACGCAAAAGGTAACGTTCAAAGAACCATGAAACAATTTTTCTAATTTCGCCAAATAGTGCTTAGAATCACTCCCTAACTTTCATAACTGAAGCAACTTGCCTCTGTCTTTGTGTGTGTGTGTGTGTGCGTGTGTGCGTGTGCGTGCACGTGCGCGTGCGTGTGTGTGTGTGCGTGCGCGCGCGTGTGTGTGTGTGTGCGTGTGTGTGTGCGTGTGTGTGTGCGTGTGTGCGTGTGCGTGCGTGAATAGTAGCCACCAAGTAAATCTGGAAAATATGAGCATCGTGTATCCACTCAACTCGGAGCCAGAAAAAGTGGCCACATGCCCTGGTGCCTATCCTACGCCGCCAACGTTAATCGTAGTCACGAGCTGGGGTACGTAGAGTAGAAAACGCGTGCTGAGCACCAAGCATTGTTAGAGTTCGGTTATTCTCATTACCACAGTTATTGGGAACGAGCAACTAGCCGAGTGTCCGCCGAGGCATTGATTGTTACGAGTCGATGGCGAGTGCTCACGCAGTCCTCGTGTCCACTCCATGAGCCGCGCTCGACTGTCGTCAGGGGGTGATTTGGATCCCATAATTGCGTCATTTAAGCTTTGCGAAGGCAAGCCTGAAAGAAATGCGGAAAGCAAGTCGTCTGTTTCTTACGCAGTTGTTACAGTGACGTCAGAAAGACTCCAAGCTTTGATTGGCATTGATTGAAAGGATAGTGGATATATCTCAATGCTAGATGCATTGAGAGCCTACCCATGTTTTTTTTCCAATCAGCCAATAAGGGCTCGCTACTCCTGTGCAATAAGCAGACGAACTTGCTGTCCGAATAGTTTCCTTTTATCCCTCAATCTCACAGTGACAAATAAGCTGAATCTGTGGCGGCCTGTGGGAGTATACTTGGGCCAGACTAGGGCCAGTATGCCTTTGCAAAGTCATGAACGATCCAACCTAATATTCTTTCATAACCCCTTTAACGTAACGACCTGTTCCATCTGAGAATAGTAACGAGAACGCGCTCCTTTGAAACCACTGTAGCTTATAACGGCAACTCGATCGATTCAAGATTGAGAAGGAAGGAGAAAGAGCTTTCGTTCCTGTTCTGGTGGAACGTGTACAGCACTAGCTGGTTTCAGACGAGTGAGGCCTCGTGTAAAGGGCAGTAGCCGTATAACGGCATGAGAACAATTGCTTTCTTGTTTATAGTCACAAAGCAGTATGTTGTTAAAGTAAGGTCTGTTTTCGTTGCACAATGTTCCGTGCGTAATTCCGTTCGTGTGGGACGTTATCACGCCAAAAGTTTCATTTCTGCCACCCTAAAGAACGGCGGAATTCAGCCAACTGCGCACAAAGGGCGATTCTACATCCTGCAGTCCGAAAGCAGTTGGGGGCCGCACCCAAACTGGAAACGAGCGTTCTTTTCGGTGACCTTTCGCAGTTGAAATTCTAGCCTGCACTTAAAAGGTTTGGCAGGTGCGTCCATCACCAAAGTGTTTTCAAACACCACCGCTCGATGTGCGAGATTCGCTCGACTTCGCCAAAGGAACCGCCGATCGTAACAATAAGTGCTCTTTCCAGCTTTGTCATGTTCATGGAAAGGGACCCACCCCGGTGCAAACGGAGGCTGATATCAGCAACATTGCTGGGCATGTTATGAATTTTTGGAAAACATGACCCACTCAAGCGAACAAGAGATCGAAATAAGGAGAGCCTCCTCGTGACTAGTTTCAACGCCAGTGAACCTGCGCGATGCCATAGCCATGCTAGCCAACGATAACCCTATTTTGCAGATAAGCCACTGGGTTACATAAATCGATAAAAAGCGTGAAATTTCGTGAACGCAAAAAGAGGCCAGCGAACACCAGATTTCGGACTATTATCTGAGCGCTTCTACGCGGCCACGGTCCTGCTCTCCAGTGGCTGAGACGCGCAACACTCGTGCGCCCCACTTCCCTCCATTCTACGAGGGAGGCGATGAGGTGGCTTCGCGCCGCGACCACCGGGGAGCAGAATCGTGGGCGCATAGATGCGCTCTGATAAGAAACCGAAATCTAGAAACACGCCCAAATGGAGCGTTTTTACAGAACGCCGTAAAATGCTGCCCCGTCATTATATCCTTCTAAAAATAGTAAATTTAATGGTTTTCGATGATGCCCGGCTTGTTTCTAATTTGAACTATATGTCAATTTGCACCGATTAAAAAGTTAATTCACAAATTTTACTTTATTAGCCGACTGATAGTTGCGAATATCTCCTTATACTGTGTTCCCCTGGCCGCATATCTCACCTGCACAAACTGCATAAGTGTAGCTTTCACGGCTTTTTTCAAAGAAATCTGAAAAAAAAACCTTGTATATTTATTAGCGTTGTTGAAACGGTGACGTCACATGGCACCGCGACTTTTCACCACGAGTTACGTTATACCGTGACGTACTCAACTGTCATGCGGCCGAGTCGAGTGCTGGGGTTCACAACAATCAGCATCGCCAAACATTCGGGCAATGGCTCGTGTTCAATTAGAGATGAGAATAGCCGAACTTTAACAATGTCTAAAGCTCAACCCATGCGTTATTGTTTGCCAACCCCAGCGCATCACTATGATTAACACTGACGGTATATGTTCAGCATCGGATCATGCAGCCGCTTGTTCTAATATCGACTTGAGGAAAGCTGTTTCTTTCCTTTATTTTTTCGGCGTCTGCCCTCGAGTGGATGGGAAAACTAATAGGTGCCTTCACAAGTTATCAACGTCAGCGGTTAGCTCTTAGTGTATTTACTGAAAGTTCCGAAAGTTGTTGTAAGACCCAGTTTACATTTATTTACACTGTCCCATTAAGCAAGCCGACGTCATCAGCCTTGAAACCGTGCCAAACGGCACCTAGACTCCTTTCTCCAAGTGAAGCCGCGATCTGATGGCCTCCCAGCTTTCCAGCCGCGCAAAAAGCTTAGCCGAATGGCACCTAGTTTCCCTTCTTTTAATGGAGCGAAGTGAAGCCGAAAGCTGATGGATTGCCATTGGAATCCAATTGGCTGGCGCGCGTCATAGTTTCAAGGGATGAAGCTCCCATTGGCGGGCATGCGTCAGTTTCAAGCAAGATCACCCCATGGCGCTGCCGGCCCCGCGCCGGTAAAACGAACGCGGTGGCGCGTGCTCGGCGGTTCCTGCTCGTCTCATCGCCGACGAACATGGCGCCGCCTCCAGTATCCACATCGTCGGCGGGGCTTCTGTTCGTCTCGACGCCGACGAACATGGCGCCGCTTCAAGAATCCATATCGCCGGCGCCCGCCACCTCGGCAGTGACGCAACCTGCCCGTCCACGCAAGTACAACAAAGACGAACTAAGGGAGCGGAACAACAACATGCATGCTTTCACATTCAAACACATAAGAAGTGCTTAGGTGTACCTCGAGCCTTTTTGTTGCTGCTGAACTGTTTCCCAAAGTTGTCCCGAGAATAAAAGCATTGATAGGACTAAATGTGATGATGTTTGGGGTTTAAGGGCGCAACAGCGACTTTGGCTATATTGCGCCAGACAAAATTACTTAGAGGGCTGTACTAGGAAAGAGATATTAAAGTTTTCATGGTAAAAGTTACAGCTGATGTATATATCCGGTCTTTTTAAGAAAGTAAAAAACACGGTTAAGTGGCACTAAAGGATGATCACCAAGCAAAAACATAGGACGAAATGGAAAGTGCCCTCTAAAAAGTTAAGGAAAACTTTGTCGACGATATTGGTGATGAAATCTACAATGCCATAAAATGTGAGAAACTGTCAGTACTTCCCCACAATGAGCACAGAGCTTTTCGTCTTCACCACAAAGAAGATGTAGATGAGTCAGACGTGAATGGCCAATCCTAAGCCGGCATAAGAGAGTCGACGTTCCTTATGGAACGAGCTCTCCCACAGGGCCAAGATGGGTTTAATGACATGAAGTTTATTGTTGCACTCCGCATCCCACTCCGACTGCCATGCCTTGAAAAGTGATTTCATCAAAAGTGGCCTAAGGTCCTGCTAGGGTAACCCAAGAGTTGTTGCCGAGTCCTTTGCACTTGCAGCCAGTTGATCTGCTTGCTCATTCCCTGGAATTCCTACATGACTGGGCACCCAGCAGAATATTATGGTGTGTCCAAGTTGGAGAGCCGGGTTTATCTTAGACCGTATATGTAGTACAAGGGGGTTCTTTGTGGGAAGTTTTGAAGAAGGAGCCTGTATCACGCTTTGTGAATCGACAAAAAGGATAGCCTTTAATATTTTGTTACTCATGGTATGTTCAATGGCTAGAGAGACACCATAAAGCTCTGCAGAAAAAATGCTTGCCATATCATCTATTCGCAAAGCTTTCTCGAAGGCACCAGAATATACGGCACAACCAACAAGAGATGAAGATTTTGACCCTTCAGTATAGAATTCAGTATAATCTATATATATCTCCTGCAATGACTGAAACTCCTGCTGCAGGGCTCGAGGGGAAATAGCCCGTTCATTATACTTTGTGAGCGACCAGTCGCAGAAGATCGGCACTTTGTCCCACGGAGCAACTTTTTCTTTGTGGTTTAGTATGACAGCATCCTTGAGCGGAAACTGAAGTAAGGCACAAAGGCTTTGAATGCGGAAGTTAATAGGCTGAACAATACATGGTTTGTTTTCACAAAGTTGAGAGAATCGACAGGTACAGATGGTACCTGTCGATTGATGGATGGATGGATGGATGGATGGATGTTGTGGGTTAGAATAGCCTCTGCAAGCGCAAGAAAGGCTAACGTACTGTCTCCGCTTCTCAAGAGACATCTGAAATGTGTCTGCATACAGACTCAACACAGGTGATGTGCGAAAAGCACCCGTAGCCAGTCGCAGCCCCAGGGGGTGAACCGGATCCAGCATCTTTAGTGCAGATGGACGTGCAGATCCATACACAATTGCACCATAGTCGAGGCGAGACCGAACTGAGGAATCGTAGAGTCGCAGGAGGCAGCGCCTGTCAGACCCCAACGAATTGTGGGACAACAATTTGAGAATGCTCGACGACTTCAAGCATTTGCGCTTCAATTGCTCCAAATGAGGTGCAAAAGTTAGTTTTCTGTCGAGAATTATGCCCAGAAATTTGTGTTCCTGGTGAACAGGTATGTCAATGTGGTTTAAATGCAAAGAAGGATCAAGGGACAATTCCCGGCAGAGCGAAAAGGGAACGCAGACAGTTTTTCGGGAGAAAAAGTGAAACCGTTTTCATCGGCCCATTTGCTCATCCTATTGACTGTAAGTTGTAGTTGTCGTTCACAGCTGGAGAGGTTGCAAGAAGAAACGGAGATCTGCACATCATCCACATGCAATGAGTAAAACACAGACGGTGGTATCACACTCGCAAGACTGTTAATTTTTACAGCAAACAGAGTAACACTTAAAACTCCTCCCTGAGGGACTCCATTTTCCTGGGGGAACACATCGGAGAGTGTAGAACCCAAGCGGACCTGAAAAGTCCGGTCGCTTAAAAAATTCTGTATACACCGGAGCATGCGGCCTCGTACTCTATAGTTGTGCAGATCCCGAAGAATTCTATACCTCCATGTGGTATCATAGGCCTTTTGCAGATCAAAGAATACCGAGACACAACGCTGCCGATGTACAAATGCCTCACGGATAAAAGTCTCCAAACAAACGAAATGGTCGGTGGCTGATCGTCCCTCCCGAAATCCACACTGATTAATGTCCAAAATATTTTCTTCCTCCAGAAAATACACCAGACGCCGGTTGATGAGCCTTTCATAAGTCTTCCCAAGACAACTAGTGAGCGCAATGGGACGGTAACTCGCTGGAAGAGAGGGGTCTTTACCAGGCTTCAGAAGAAGAATGTGGGCGCTTTTCCAGCATCGAGGGAAAGCGGCTACTTTCCATAGATGATTAAAAAACATAAGCAAATGACTTAATGATGCTGGGGACAAGTGCCTTAGCATTTCATAATGAATCCTGTCTGGACCTGGTGCAGATTGCTTTTTTACACCAAGCGCGACTTCCAGTTCGCACATACTGAACGGTCTATTGTAAGCTGCCCGGCCATATCCTGACATCGAGATCGATTACTTTTCAGCAGTAGACTGAAACTTCTTAAACTTTACACTAAAGTTGGAAGAACTAGATACATGTTGGATGTGCATACCAAGAACATTTGCCTGATCTTTGAGAGATACGGTAGGCAAGGGAAAAGTAGGGATTCGGAAGGGTTGATAGTCTCCTCTGACTTTTCGCAGGCGGTCCCAAACTTCCTTCGCTGGAACAAGGCTATTTATAGAAGAGGCATATTTGGTCCATGAAACCCTTTAAGTCTGTTTTCGTGTCCGATTCGCCTAAGCCCTACTTTTCTTGAATGCAATTAGGTTTTGATTAGTAGGGTACCGACGAAAAACTCCCCAGGGTTTATTCTGGTCCTTGCGAGTGGTTGTGCACTCCTTAGTCCACCGCGGTTTGCTCCTCTTAGGAAGATGTCCAGATAATAATAATAATAATAATAATAATAATGTGTTTTATTCCCTTTACAAATACATATAAATAATGCTGGCCTACAAACGCAGTATCCTGCTTGTGTGTAGGACCAGACAATCCAGCGAAATACATATCAATACACCATGATAAAAAATCAAACGATTACAATGTGGCCATTGATACCAACATTAGTACAAAACAGAGCCGCAATTCGGCACAAAACAAAATGAATACAACTATCGAAATCATTAAGAAGCAAGTATACAGTGATGGGAGTAAAGCAGTGTTTATGGCGGTAATGAGAGGCACCAATTTTTTCTTTCTTCTTTTAGCACTTTTATCGAATTTATTTTCATTAAAGGCTCAGTGAGCTCATTAAACAAGGTGTGAATAAAGTGAGCTCTGCATCTTTTTCCATATCGCGTGTAAATTCTGTAGATTTTAAACCTTTCTTTGCACCTTAGGTCCCTGGGCTTGTCCACTGGAACCTTGAACGTTGCATCGTAGAAATAATTTATAAACGTAACATATCGATGAAAATTTTTAAAGAATAAAATTTGGAGCTTCTTTGCTTTATCTTCTATATCTAATATTCCGTGCGGAGTTCCGTATGTAATGTTTTTCACCACATGTTTTAAAATTCTGTCTATTGCATTTGTCTTGTATGGAGAACAGTGACCATATAAAGTGATTCCATATCGTAGAATTGATTCAGCTAACGACCTGTACACCAGTAGCCTTATCTTTACGCTGCACAAGCTTCTTATTCTGTACAGATATGCTGAAACGGCACGCAGTCTTTTAGTCACAATTTCCACATGTCGATTCCATGATAAATGTTCGTCCACGTATAATCCTAGATATTTTACACAATTATTGCATGGCAAAGTTTTACAAGAACAATTATTACAAGGTGTCGAATGAAGTAATATTCTAGGTGACATATCAACACGTTCATGAAAATTTCGGAAACACAGTACCTTAGTTTTTGCAAAATTTACTGAAATGGCATTTGAGTTAAACCAACCTATTAGTTCATTTATCTCTCTTTGGTAGACTAAAACAGCATCATCGTAGTTTTTCATAAGGTGAAACTAGCACCGTATCGTCAGCATACTGAAATAGCTTAGATTGTAGAGGTAGAATACCCAAATCATTTATGTAAACGTTAAATAAAATTGGTCCCAGAGTGCTACCTTGTGGTACACCACATTCGACTTTAGCTGCACTACTTATATTATTCATAATTTTGACCATTTGTTGTCTGTCTTTAAAGTAATTCTGGAAAAAGTTATAAAACTGTCCCCTGAAACCCAATCTGTAAAGCTTTTCAAGTAACAGAGAATGATCGATGGTATCAAAAGCCTTCGATAGATCTATAAAAGTGCCAGGACAATCTTGTTATTGTCTAGTGCTTGATTAGCACAGTCAGAAAAATCTTCTAAAAGTGTAATAGTACTTTTTTGTTGTCGAAAACCATGTTGCGTACTAGAAAATAAACTGAATTGATCAGAAAAATTGGTCATTCTTAGTTGTACCCCCTTTTCGATTATATGAGCTAAAGCAGGTAGAATGGAAATGGGCCTGTAGCTCTCCAATTCCTGTTTTTCCCCCTTTTTATACAGTGGACGTATAATAGATATCTTCAAGCCCTTAGGAATTCTTCCGGTATGAAAGGTGTCATTATTTTCATTAAAACGTGTTTTAATTTATCTAAATTATACCGAAAATCTCGTACTCTAATATTATCAAATCCTGGTGTTTTAGTTATTGGCATAGCATTTATAATCCTCAAAAGTTCGCTCTCCGTCATCTGAGGTAAGTACACCAAACTGGAGCATCTGACCTGTGAAGTGACGGGATTGGGACCATTCAGTGAAATGTTATTTTTATGCTTCTTACGGAGTCAACAAAACACTCATTAAATGATTCCGATAACGTTAAATAAGAATCTAATCCAGGAAAGTTTTTTTTTAATTGTATCATCCACGCTATTTTTAGACTTTTTGCCAGTTCATTGGTTTACTAGGTTCCATGTCTTTTTTTATATTTCTTCTCGAAGAGGTGAATTGATTTAAATAATGTTTCCCTTTTTCTAAACGTATTTTTGCTGTCACTTTATTGCGCACTGCACGAAATTCATTTCTTAGTTCTGTGTTTTCGGGATTTTGCTTACATCTGCTCCAAAGCCTTTCCTTTTGATCACACAATTCTAATATTTCCTCGTTTATCCAAGCATTCTCAGGTTTTCGTTTCTTCAACTTTATTTTTCTAGTACCTTTAGAATAAATATCTTGAAACGTGTCCACTAGTTTGTTATAGGCTACAATATGATCGAACTCGCATAAAGAATTCGAATCGAACGATTGTATAAAATTATCGATTTTTTTAGTATCTAGAATAACTTTGTACCTATTTTCTAAATCTACATTTCTTGCAGTAATTTCGCCTAATATTGAGAGTACAGTAATGGCCAGCTACCTTATGCTTAATGACTCCAGACTGTGTTTTTAAATGACTAATTCTTATAACTATGTGGTCAATACATGATTTTGTAATTTTATTACCATAAAATTCCTCCCTCGTATAATTTTTGAATGACATTTTCTAGACCAAATGAAGCGAGGGTATCAAGATAACGCCGGTACTCCCTGTTTATTCAAATTCAAAACATTAATATTGAAATCTCCTGCCAGAATTAGGTATTTGTTGTTATTAAGTTTTTGAAAGAATTGTTCTACTTCATCACAGAATATCGGTATATTTAAACTGGGTGGCCTGTATACAGCACACACAACAAAAGAAAAATTCATTTTGTGAACAATAGCAGCACATACTTCTGCTTGTACAAATGAAACATCTATTTTTTTCTGATAAGCATTTGTCATTTATGTACATCCTAACTCCGCCACCTTTCCTTTGTTCTCGACACAAGCAGAAAAAAATGAAAGCCTGGCAAGGAAAATGTAGCGCAACCTGCCTCATCAGCACTGACCTCACTCAAGATAAGTACATCCGAACTTGGTAGTCGCGTAGATAAAATTAACATTAACTGATCCCAATGTCTGTAAATACTCCTAACATTTACATGAATTAAGCTTAGTTTAGTGTCAGCGTTACTTCTTTCCGCTCTGGAACTTTCCGTATATCCGTCCCACTCACGGAACGATTCAAAAAGCGATTCCATGATTACTTAATTTAGATTAGGTCTCGTTCGCTCTCAATCTGAATCACCGCCGCTCCCTCCTTCTGCCTTGCGAATATTTTTCCGTTCTTCATCCAAGTATACATGTACCCTTTTTCCTTCGCTCGTGCCTGGGTGGACCACAACAAACTTTTCAGCGCTCTAGTCAAGTTTTCATTGATAAAAATGTTCTCATTTCTAAGAGTAGTTCTTTTTCTCACCCAGATGTCCCGTGTACGCCTCGGTGAATCTCACCAATATAGGTGTGATTCTTCCTTCTTTAGCTTTTAGCCTGTGGGCAGCCTCAATGTCATTCGAAGTCACTGGTGCTAGGCCCAGCTTCGTTGCCACTGTGTTGATTACGCTCATGGACTATACCATGGATTTTAAATATTCTGGCGTCTAAAGTACAGCTCTGCATTGTCGATAGCCTTTCTTAGTTCGCCAACCTCTTCATGCTTTTGTGAAATCCTACCCTCTCGTTCACCGATTTTCCGCTGTAGTTCATTTATTTTGTCGTGGTTATCCAAATGAACGTTCAATTCCTCATACCTTGCTGTCAGATCATTCATGGCTGCCTCGATTCCTGCCATTGTTTTACTCTGATTTTCTATTTTGAGCGTCATCGCGTCGGACCTCGCAGTCTGCTCCTCGAGAGACCTCTCAATGCAAGACATCCTATTAAGGACGGAGGTCAACTTTGCACTGACAGATTCATTTTGTTTGAGTAACCTTTCAAGTTTTTCTTCATTTGGGGTCAGCTCTGACGCCCCTTGAGATATGAGTCGCAGACTGTCGTTGGGAATGCAACCTGCAGGTGTTACATTGCCATTCGGAAATTTCTACGTCGTTCATTGACCTCATTACATTTTTTGTCATTCCAGAACGCTTGCCCATGTGGTAATAATTTGTGCACTCCGAACACTTAACACATGCAGCATCATGTCCATTTTTTTTCAGGCCAGAGAGACAGTCACTTTTTTCAGCCATTTTCGTGAAAACAAATCAAAAAGCAAAAAAAAAAAAAAAAAAAAGCAGACCAGCGAAATGCACACCTGCGCACTTACAAATAGTAAGCGAGTGAATATGAAATCTTACCTACAAATATTGAAAACTTAGTTTTCGTGGCGATGCATTGCTCTGGTCTGCGAAGAGTTCTTCAGCGACTGCCGCTTTTATAGGCAACCTGCAATGCTGTTTGGTTTGGCGCCATCTAGCGACTGAAGCAAGAAATATTGGGTACCCCTGGGAGTGGCGGTTGCATTGTTCCAACCTGAGCTATTACTCTGGTGGCGCCGCTTAGCCTAGTGTCTGAAGCAAGAAATACTGGGTATCCCAGGAAGCCGTGCCAGTAGAGCGGAAGCTACGGCCCTAGCGGGCCAATCGGAACGTGACTGCGTATCATCGGAGCGCGCCTCAACTCCGAAGAAGTATCAGGCTTTTCGCTGCGTCATGCTCCAATATGTGAGCGCTGCGCTCGTATACGTCGCGCATTTCGAAGCCTTCGGGCACGCAATGTGGGGCTTATCGTTCAACCTTTGCCAAGTTACAACGTGACAGGGTATAACCGTGCGCTCTCGCGCTGCTAGCGCCGCCTGGCCGTTGCCGGTAGGCTATAGCCCAGAGATTCCGACGATAGGCTGTCCCGATGCGCTGTCTGCCAGCAGGCCCGAGCAATCATCCGCTGATAACTGGGTATTGATGCGGTGGCCGTCGACATGCAGCTATCTTTTGATATCGTCGCTTGAATCCCGGATCGGCCGTCTCGTTCGTTTATGCGGGCAGATGGGCGCCTACAAAAATGAATAACTTAGTTTTCGTGGCTATGCATTCCGCTGGTCCGCTGGCAGACAGCGCATCGGGACATGGAATAGAATTCGAAGCCGCACTTATTATACATTCAGTGACATAAACTGTCGCATTGTCGGGGCTCATATTACGAAGCAAAGATGGGGATCAATCACAGCCTCTAATTAAAAAATAGACCAGTTGGCATTTCCTAACTTCCACCTAGTAAGGCGAGTCGGAATCAATGGAATCGGTTAAACGCGTTCTAAAACAATAGGAAAATGATCTCTGCCAAAAGGATTGTTTAAAACTTGCCATGAAAAACCTGGGGGCAACGATGGTGACGATAAGGACAAATCAATAGCTGTAAAAGTGTTATGGGCGGCACTAAAAAATGTTGCTTCTTTTTGGTTCAAGAGACATAGCCCGGATGATAATTAAAGTCGTTTAATGACTCCACCACGAGAGTCCTGTCGAGGACTACCCCACAAGGAATGGTGGGAATTAAAATCTCCAAGAATTAAAAAGGGCTCGGGCAGCTAGACGACGAGTCCCTGAAGTTCTTGCAAATGCAGCGGAGTGTTGGGTGGCAAGTAGAGGGATACAAGGGTAATGAGAAGGTCAAGAAGAATTCGAACTGCAACTGCCTCAAGTGGAGTCTCTAGAGGGACTGGAGCACAGGCAACTCCACTCTGTACTACCACTGCTACACCACCCGAGGGGTTTGATGAAATGCGGTCCTTTCGAAAAACCTTATGACGATGTAGCTCTTTTGTGTGGGTGTCACTCAGATAAGTCTCCTGTAGGCACAAGGCCACAGGACGAAGCTCATCAAGAAAAAAAAAATGTATGTCATCGATGTTACGTAAAAGGCCGCGACAATTCCACTGCATAATGCTAAATTGTGGACCATTGTAAAGTTTATAATAAAAAATAAAAAGAACTGTCAAAAGTAAGCAAACTTTCTACGACTTAAAAGTCTATTTTTACACGCGGAGCATTTTTCTTTTTAGAGGTGTCATTCGGCCTGCCCGTGGTGCCACCGGAGGCCAGAAGTAGAGATTCGGAACTCGAGTGAGCTCTGTCCTCGTCGGACCTCGACCCACTCTCGTCCATTGGCTCAGCTAGAGCCAAAAGGGGCTCCTCCTTAGAGGCCTGTAACCTCGACGGCTCCCCCAGTTTCCGCGATCCACCAGGGGCAGAGGGACCAAGTCCCCGACCTCGCGATGGCTGGGACGGAGGAGCGGGGGTGCAGAACCCTGTGCAGGGAACACAGACCCCTGTGCTCGGGTGGATCCCGACGGACCAGCATCCACCCTGTCATGTCGGGGTGGAGCAGTGTGCACTGCTCCAGAGGTACCTTTCTTCTGCGACGGGTTGGCACCCGTCTGCTCGGTTGATGAATCCGAGCCTTTCGCACGATTCGGAGGGACACCTGCCTGGGCAGCTGAGCTAGCAGGCCCTGGAAGTTGCACCTTCAGTTTGGGACTAGAGGATTTAAGTGGTTGTGCAAGGTCTCCATAAGACACTTGTGTTCCGACAGACGCCATAGGCGGTGAAGCGCACCACCTCGGCGTTTGTGGGAACACAAGCACCACCTCGGCGAAAGAGCCTCTATGGAGACCCAAGAGGCGACGCTTTGCTTCGGGATAGGAGATGTTTTTTTCACCTTCAGGGTCAGAATTTCCTTTTCTCTTTTAAAGTGTTCACATGACCTAGAATATGCAGGGTGCTTGCCTTTACAATTTGCACATTTCACGTCTTCATGACAGTCGTCGGCGTTGTGCTCACAGCTACCGCACCTGGCGCATGTCTCACGGCCACGGCAGGACCGCGAGCCGTGCCCAAAATGCTGACAGCGGAAACAACGGACAGGGTTAGGTATGTAAGGCCGGGCCCTACAATTCAAGTACCCCGCTTTCACGGAAGAAGGCAGGCTGTTGAGCTCAAAGGTAAGGACCAGGTTTCGCGTAGGAAGTTCTTTGTCATATCTACGGTTGGTGATGCGCTTTACAGCAACAACACCCTGGCTGCGCATGCCTTCGAGAATCTCTTCCTCCTGACTCTCCATCAGGTCGTCCTGAGATATAACACCACGAATTGTGTTGAGTGTACGGTGTGCAGATACGCTCACTTTTGTGTCAATGATATGTTTGAGGCAGAGCAACGCTGCCTGCCTGATTTTTGTCAAATACTTCAACCAAAAGGTCTCCAGAAAAGGTCTTTTTTGCATTAAACGTTTCCCCTACCAAGTCTTTTAAGACCTTGGCCACAAGGAAAGGGGATAGTTTCGACATCGGTTTTGTCTCAACTTCGGAATGTACAATGAAAAACTTAGTAACATAGTCAGTGTTGCTCTTGTCCAAAGGTGGTAGATATGCATCGGTGCGGACCCTTTTGGGGGCCCGATAAGAAGGTTTAAGCTTGGAACCCATAAGAGGAGAATGGTGTTCGGAAACTGTGATGCACCGCCCACCACCGAGCCCAACAAGGGAATAGGTAACGCTTCATAACGAGAAGGGCTTGGCTGAAGACGTTACTCTATTAGTGCTGCCCAGTCTCTATAACCAAGTGTGGTTTTGGACAAGAGGTCTTTCGCCACCCAAGGTTAGCCCTTGCCGCCAAAAGAGTTGAAAGAAGAAAGAAGAGAAATGAGAAGAGTGAAAAGGAGGAGCAGACAAGGGTGAAAGTAGAGAGGGGATAGCAGAAGTGGCGACTAGACTGAACCATTCTGGCCGGGCCTTATCAGGACTCCCGTCTATGAGAAGCGGGGGCCGAAGTGGTGTATTGCCCCGCCCGAGGGGCCCCGAAGGGTCCAAACCTACCCCGGGCTTGGCTCAACCACCAAGATGCCCTTTTCCCCAGACACGGGAAAGCCACGCACAGTCAGACGTGGGCGGGCGAACCCGCATGGCTCGGGGTCCGTGGAGACGCCACTCTCCAAACACCTGCTTTCACAGGTGCCCCCTGCGGGGGATAGGACTAAATGTGACTTGTTAATCCAACGATAAATAAAACTACAAATATGTACGGGAGGGGTACCTGAATTAAAGATCCAAGTGGCCTCAGAAGCACAGCTGAATGTTGGGGTCCGCTATAAATCTCATAGGAGTGCTCCATGTGTGTAATCAGAAATATCATTGCATTCAACCAAATGTATTTATTTTTGCAGTAAGGCTTTGTGTATGGGATTATTTAGAATATTACCATTTACTATATCTCTTTCTTCACATTTGGTGTATTTGCCTTCACATGCAGTATATGAGCACGCAGTCTTTTTTGGTGTATCACACTGCCAATCAGCGAACAAAAATTTTCGAGGTACGCCTAAGCACTTCTTATCAGTTGTGAATGCGATAGCAATCACGCCGCACTTCCGCTCCTATCTGTCGTCTGCTTCGTACTTGCGTCGACGGTCGAGCGCGCGCGCTTTCCTCGGCGCGCTGACCTTGGGCGTGGAGCAGTGGAGCCGCTGCCTCGCGGACACGCAGCGCCATGTGGTGGCAGTCGTTGAAAATGACGCGCAGCGGCCGGTGGCAGCCTCGTCGATGCGCGTCAGACAATGGGACCGAAGCCGAAATCTATCATCTTTACTCCGCTCCTTTGGTGGGGGAAACTATAGGTGCCGTTGTCTAGGTTTTTCGCGTGGTTTCCCTATTAAAAAATCCAACAGCCCGGGTCTGGTGTGCTTCTGACGTTTACATCAGAGCGGAAATTCAGACACGGGTCTTGGCGTGTTCTGGTGTCCTGGTGTGTTCTAGTGTCCTGACGTGTTCTATTATCCTGACGTGTTCTAGTATCCTGACGCGTTCTAGTGTCCTGACGTGTTCTAGTATCCTGACGTGTTCTAGTGTCTTGACGTGTTCTGATGTGATCCGGCCGACCTAGTCTCTTCTGTGGTGACCTGGTCATGCATGCACAATATAATTTAGATGCAGAAAGGACTACTGATGACAACAGCTAGCAAATTGTGCAAAAAGACTGCTAATTTTTTGCAGGTTTAGGTGTTCATTCTGCCATGAAACAAACTACAAAGACAAAGAGAATGGAACTTACTATTTTATTTTTTTCCCAACACGCACCACTCGCAAACATTCTCCTGCAGACTGGGCTGTCCATGGCTCTTCCATGCCACTTTTGCCAGCACATCTGGATGGCTAAGATGATGGCTTCGGCAAATCGGTATTGCGTGATAAAACCTGCATTGCATAAAAAGAAATACACGAGCAGTTATTCATAAAAAAACCTTAAAATAATAAAATCACAACTACAACAGTAAACAAGAGGTTATGTCGTGTCGAGCCTGATAATCAGTCAATTTATCACTCGGCCCGCCCTCTCGCGTTCTATCTGATTTCGCCTACCTGTGGGCAACATAATACAGTCAAACCTGACTATATCAAACTCTCAAAAAACCGTCTACCACTTTGATATAGCGGGCAATTCTCTATAGAAGTTTTAATGAATTTGACAACGAACAAGCACGCCACATTTAGAAAAGCTGTTCACGCTCGAAGGGGCATCTGTACATCATGAGGGACGCCGACTGCAGTTATATAGTGGCCGCTTCTTCGTTTACCGGCTCACCCTCTCCCTCCACAAGACTTTTTTTTTTACTCCTGGGCGGCCGACGCGGCTGCTCAAAAAAAAAAAAAAGCCAGCTTTCTCTGCGAGCTGGCTCTCCCACAAGGATGACTCTCATACAGGAGGAAAGCCAGCTTGCAGAGCTAAACAGCGCTCTTGGCAGATCGGTCCATGGGGAGACGCTGCAATTTTCGTTCGATGTAATTGCATTTTTCGCTATGCATTTTTATTGCAGCTACCAGTCCATTTACAAATAGTTTAAGGGCACAAGGTAAGTCCTATACTCCCTATGCATTTGAGGCCATGTTGAGAAACAGTTTTCTCGGTGACTATTAGGAGTATTTCTGTCATGCATATATCATTTTGTTCGAAATATTGTGTTTTATCCACTGAACTAGAATTATGTGAACCAAACTAAAATAAGTTTTTTTTTTTATTTTTTTATTTTAGTACTGAAATTTTAGTTTTTTTATCAATTAAAAACTTTCTAACTCAAAAACTGCTAGGCGCACATTTTTAATTTTAGTCCAGTATTTTTGAACACGCATTAATGTGGTAGAAATAAAAAAATCAACCCTCTATAATGTCAGGTTAAGGAAAAAATGGTACCTATGTACTAAAAAACACTGTTCTGAGATAATTGAGTTTAAAGTAAAAAAACTGGTGAATAACAAATTTCTATTGGCACCAACAGCCTTACAGTCATTTTTTCAATAGCCGCCAGCTTGAAAGGCATCGCTAAAGTCATATCTTCGCCTTTAGGCTTATCGCCTTGCTTGCCGGGCCTCTTTTGTGACCTGCCATGTCGCTTGGTCCGTAAAGTATATTAGAGTGATGTCAACTTCCCTCAGCCACTTGATGGCTTTCCAAACAGGGTTCCATCCACAAAACTTCAAAACATTGGCTTGTGCGATGCTGCCACCATTGAATAAAGGAACAGCATTCAATGGCGCCATTTTGTCGTTATGAAAACACAAACACTTGAATGTACACACGCTACACACCTGGAAAAAACATTCGCAGCGTCTCGTGATTGTCTTGGTTGAAAAAAAGCTATGCAATAGTTGCGAAATAATTTTTTTAGATTATCTGTTACTGGACAAGCTTTTAGGTCTTGTGTTGATTTTTTTTTTTGTTGGAGAATTCATCGATAAACAGGGAGTGTATCCCAAAAGGAGGCGTAGTCACCTGCTACTTGCTTTCGGAAGAAGTGATTTTCAGCCCGAAATATAGCTTTCCAAAAACACTGGGACAGTGGAAAATGTGCAAAAAGAACTAAACTTTTCAAATTGCGAAAAAGCTAAAATCATTTTTTTTTTCAATTTTACCTTACCATGTGCCCTTAAATTAACCGGGTTCGATAATATCAGGTTTGACTGCAGATCGAACATCGTGGCCTCGCTCCCAGTGAGCAAAGAAAGCGCTGCACCCCAAGTGGCATTTCTCCTGCTCTGTCCACATTCACCTTGTCTGACCTCTTAGTGCCTCTCACTCTACATGTGTGCTGCACTAGGCAAAATGAACAATAGGTTCATAAAAATCCCAAATCATAGTAAATCATAACTCACACTATACAAACATTATGTCTGCCATTAAAGTTCCGACGAGTCACACGCTGCTCATCTACAGCGTGTGACTCGTCGCAACTTTAATGGCAGACCAACTACACGCTGTATAAATATCCCCATAACCAAATTTTTGTTTTTTTTTTGTTCAGAGCTAAGCACAGCAGTCACAACAGGTGCTGTGCCCTTCCAGGTTGATCAGAAATACCCACCTGGTGTGGTAGGGGCTGTTTTCTCACCACACCCTCCTAGAGGAGACGCCTGCAGGCTTGCCCTGACACACCCTTGTCGAAGAGCTCCGCAGGCTCCCACAGTGATCGGCTGACCATTCTGAGAGAGCGGCCAGGAGTGGCAGCCTTTTCCACGGCATGTGTAAATGCTGCCTCTCGCATTTTGATGCCAGGTCCAAGATGAATCTGCAGTGAATAAAATTGTCAAGAAAATGCACAAAAAGTGGAGAAATACAGGCAACACAAATGGACTCTCAACTTTCGTCTGCAATCATGTTCCTGCTTTGTTTCACTGAAATGCTGAACTGTAGATATATATATAAAAAATGAAATAAATTAAAGGGGCACTCTCTAGTATTCCAGGACGGCCTATTTATGTTCCTAACTCAACCTATGTGCTCTAACATCCCACAAGTCCAAAACGTACAATCATGTGTGGCCTATTTCTTTATTAAAAAATGGGATCAAAGATAGCGAATGCGGTTGAACCGAATCAAGGCGAATAGGGTGGAACGGCGAAAGACACTTGTCAGTCAATTGCAAGCGAGGGCCTCTTGTGCAGACGAGCAGGGCTGATTGGCTGCTTGTCCGGACGTGAAGCTATCGCTTGTGATTGTCTCATGAGCCTCGTTCGTTCCTCACCTACATTCGGCCGGGTTCAGTGCCGCCACTTGTATGTCTGAGATTCACTATCTTTTATCACATTTTTATTAGTGAACTAAGCTGCACATGATTTAAACTTAAATATTTGGGATGCTTAGAGCACATAGAATGTGTTACGGCCATAAATAGGCCGTCTTAGAAAGCTGCCGAGCGTCCCTTTAAGAGAAGTAATTTCAGCTTTGGAATATGCATTAAGAAAGGAGGTCCATTATTGCTGTACACATCAAATACTAATAATGATATAAAAAAATTGTTTCATGAAAGCTTGACTTTAATGAACCATTTGACAATTTTTAAATTCGACATCGCCAAGTATGAAGGAAGTATACTGCTGTGCACTCCCATGTTTTGTACAAATACTTGCAACCTCAAGCAGCCGAGCAATGTGAAAAAAAAAAACCAAAAAAAGAAAACCTTTGGCTCCACTTCATGCCAAGACATGAAAAAGAAAACACGAATGAGTGTGCTATTACCAAAGCTCACTACCTTCCCTTTCTGTGTTCCGAAATAGGCATCAATATGTCTCACCAGTCAGCTGCTTATCATCTGACAAAAAGGACGTGTTTTCCAGAGCTCCTGCGAAGCTAAGCAATATTTGGTGTATTTAGTTTAGTTGCGAGTGTGCTCTTTAAAGTAGCGATAGGATAGGTTTGCTTGTTAGATCTGCTTCATTGGTGGTGTTGCACGCTAAAGGAAATGAGCACACCCCATTGGGGTTGATCCTCCAGGTTTACCACCCTGCTGTAAAGCGTTTTTGCTCTAACTCTGGTGGTTTTATGAGGTAGCAGAAAGCAGTTTTTAAAGTAGTGATAGGATAGTTGGGTTACAGCAGGCTTTTTAGGTAGGGTCACAAGACCAAACCACCTGCACGTTTGAAACTTTTGGCGGGCTAGTTGGTTTTGTGGACAGGGACGTTACCCAGGCCTTCTTTGGTTTTGGTGCGATATTTTTCGTGGGGTCGCGCTGTGTGTCCGTAGGCAATGGTGAATATGCGAAGGAAGAAAAATGCGCAGGCTAATGTAAAAGGGGGACCCGATGTAGAATCTGAGGAGTGTGGCCGTTGGTGCTGCATGATGGAGTTGGAGCTCAAAACTGTAGCAGAAGCCGAAGAGAGCAACTTTATCTGTCGGAGTCGCGAGAAGGTAGAACTTGGTTTTGGGGAAATAGGAAGGGAATGGGCGGATACGGTTCAGGAGTCGAAGTGGGAGATACGGGTAGAGCGGGAGAAGCAGGTTGAGCTCGAGGATAGAGAAGCGGGTGGTGGAAGCTAACCGGGTGATAAGGGGGTTGAGCCGACGATTTGAGTATGGAGTAATCAAAGTAAACAGGGCGGTGCACGAAGCTCGCTCCGACCCTTTTACAATGGGCACCCACTACAGTGGAACCGCTGTGAGCACGGTAGGCGATAGGATTGGATGTCACATCATACATTTTTTGCGGAGCCCCGGAGCCCTGAGGGCACCGGTGTAAATGAGGGCCAAAATGTAGATACAGGGGAAAGGGTTTGGGAGAGTGAGAGGAAGCCTTGCAGGACTAGAAAAAAGAAACAGCGTTCATAAACATGCAGGAGGGCAGGAACAGAATAAAGTGGGGGGAGATTGAGGAGCGATTAGAAAGCGACAACTTTGCAGTGTATGGATTAGCAGAAACACATCTCAGGCATATGGAAGAACCACCATACATACCGGGATATCATTGGATGGTATGCAACCGGGCCAATGAGGAACACAAGGGAGGGGGATTAGGGGTGTTAGTTAAGGTTCAGGAATGGGAAAGGGAACGAGAGGGCTGCAGGGAACACATGTGGGTCAAAGGCAATGTTGGTGGTTTAGACACAATCCTGGGTTTTGTTTATCTAAAAACAGGGAGTGATGCAGGGGAGGAAAATGCAGAACACTTGACATTTATATCAGGAGACGTTAGGCAAATTGGCACTAGCAAGGAAATAATTATCTTGGGGGACGTGAATGCATATTTGGAAGACTTTGATGGACATACAGATACAACAGGGAGGATGTTAGAGGCGTTCTGCAAAGGTTATTGGGTTAATGTTAATGGGTTAATGGGTTAACGCTCAGGTGAAATGTGATGGAAAAATAGCATGGGAAAGAAAGAACTCGCACTCGACTATTGACTACTGTTTAATGTCGCGTAAAATATACAACAGATTAGGAGGTATGTAGGTCTAAGGTCTGGGGAGCGACCATAAGAGAATCAAAATCAGATTTGGCACAATAAAACCAAAAATGCAAAATCAAAAACAAGAGGGTAGGAATAACTTAAATGTTAAACAGTTACAAGAGGCATCTAAGCAGATCGAGAACAAAGAGAATGGACATATGAAGACTAAGTGTTTTCAAAAGAGAGTTAGAGAAATATTGAATCAAACAAGGATGAAGAAAACTAAAACGCAAGCCCAAAAGCTGGTGGGATAAAGAGGTTAAGGCAGGTTCTTTAGATGCCGCTTGGTTTCACCATGCGGCATCTAAAGAACACAGATGGGCAAAGAAAAAGGGGGCCACACTAGCCGAAGTAGCGACAAAATGGGAGGAATTTCAGGGGTGCTATTCTGGTCACAAACGGTCACGTTCGTGTTTCTCGAAAACTCCTCCCCCCTACGAACCGCGCGCTCCTATTGGCCACAGCCCACGTGATAATTCCACGCGGTTTCCATGGGAACGTTCGCGAAACACGAAAGCAACTGTTTGCCGTAACTGTCACTCTTCGAGCTCGGACCGTGACGACAAAGTGACGTATGACCACGTCCGACCTACGTAGCACATAGCGGAAGTCGCGTAACTAGATTAACTGCGGTATTACTCGACACACCCTACTCTCTGTTTCACTATGAGTGCGAGCTAGTGCGGGTGTAGGAGCTACAAGAACGTGCTCTGGGCTTTCAACGTCCCTGTCGAGCAGGCACGCTTGCGCAGTGCAAACCAACGTTCGTGCAAACATCGTTTGGGGTGATGTGCTCGTGCTTTTAACTTCTGTTTCTATTGCACGAAGGGGAACATGCTTTGGGCAGGATTCTAGAGCGTAGAAAATGGCGGCGATGCTTGTTGCGCAACGATGGCTCGGTTAACGCGTACAATGACGGGTTTTCCGCGAGCACCCGGTAGCCTTCGCGATGCACGACGACTGTTTCTGACGACAATACCGCTTGTCGAAGAGCACCGTGTGATCGCAGTGTGACCAGCTGCACGACGAGAGACGGTGACGATGAGAGATGATGATCGTCGAGCAGCAGCAGACTAATTGAATCGCACTGAGATTTTTCGCAGCGGGGAACTACAAGAGCGCGGTTGCCACCGATGATCACATAGCTAATGCCCAGTGGACGGTGATCAGAGCCGTGACGGCCGTCGCGAGTGTCGCTGTCAACCGGCTGGGAAGAGACGGCTGGGTCGACGAAACCCCGAACCGAGGCAGCTGAGGCATGTCCGAAAGAAGGCTTTTGTCGCCACCACGACAAGCACACCCACGTCGTGGGGTGCGTTGACGGAACCTAGAATCTAACAGAACCTTCGTCACCATCATCATCGGTCTGAAGAAGATCGTCACCGTTCTGGAGGACTCGAACATTTTTCCGCAAACACCACTTTGTCATTAACAACTTGATGGTAAGTTTACGTTAAAATTTGAGGGTTTCTACCGCTTCGAAGTTAGTGCACACTTAGTACCTATGTCTTCAGTTGACCATTTGTTGCGGTTTGTAGCTACTGTCAATCACGCAATAAAATCTGGATTGGTTGCCGATGGCATTTTATTGTATCAACTAGATATTTTACCTTTTCACGCCAAGCTTCTGGAATTGCATGTCAGTCATCGGACAGTCATAAGAAACACTTTTCGATGCCCTGCAATGAACTACGAACAGTGTGTCCTAAAATTAATCGTTAGTTGTTTAGACAGCAGGAGTTTAGTCTGACGGAGCATGGTAACATTGCTACCCACTGTAGGCGAGAAATTTAGCCAGTGCAATCTTGTGGATGGTCGTCATCTCCATGACCAAGAAAAATAATAAAGATACAATTGTCCTCCATTCAACACCCGCGTGTTTAATGTAAAGGTTATCATACAGATTAAAAAGATTGTCGTTTCAAAAGTGACAGTAACTCGTTGAAATTATAGAATAGTGTGAGCTGGATTTTTTTAAAATTCGCCTGTAATGCAGAGCAAATACGCACCGTTGAAGCAGAGTAGATGTGTGAAGGAAAAACGAGCATATGTACTAAAGAAAGAACCGCTACGTAACGTGAAATATGTCAGCAACTATCTTGCCATTGTGGTACGAGTTCAGTGGCTCTGCACATGCTTATGGCAGCCTGTGAATGTAGGATGCTCCCCTTATGGTATCATCCAGTGGCACAGCCAGGGGGGGGGGGGGGCTTATCTTCGCCCCCCCCCCCTCCCCGAATCCGGCGGGCCCTAGAATATACACACAAATTTCGACACCACCCCCCCCCCCCCCCCCCGCTCCCCAAGTCATAAACATCCCAGCCACTCTCACCCACTCCACCCTCACCCCCTTAAAAGTTCCTGGCTACGCCACTGCTATCAACAGCACTCAATTGATAGTCAACATAATCAAGATAAGCGAAATTTTCTTTATTTTATGCAGCATATAGGCAGTGTTTCTGTCTTTATATGCGTGCAGGCAAAGCCCACACTGTAGAAAATACCTCTGTGAAGCCTGCGTCCACAATGCAGTCCCCGTCAAACGTTCAAGGCGTTAACGAATTCCACAAATTAAATTTTCAACGAAACGCATTAGTTTTGCAAAACGCTGGCAAACTTACGTTGCGTTTTACATCATTCACCTTTGTCGTCCGATGAATCAGCAGTCAGCACTACACAAACCTCAATGAGCTTGTGGTTTGTTTTCTTGCCGTTGGGGCGATCGCTGGCGGTCGTGGCGGAGGCACAATTCTTTCTCAGACCCTTGGCTGCTTCCTCCGTGCTCGCGGAAACGTGGTTTCCTTTGTGTAAAAGGGATGTTTTGAATCTTGGTGCATGGCAACGCTGAATGAAGGTATATTACTGTCTTCATAATCTCAGCAAGGCTACCGTACGAGCCACAACACCGCCACCACTTTCAAGCTTCATAACACCGGCGCAAATAGAAGCCAAGTCTTGCATCTCGCCAAGTGTTATATCGGAGTCGTTAAACGCCGGCTCACTGTGCTCTTCGACCCGGTCCTGCCGCCGAATGGGTTCATCCAACAGCACGAAAGCACTCGTGTGCGCGTTGACCGAGTGACAGATCGCATGTCAAACCCCAGCCGCGGTCGATCCGACGAGCATCGCGGCCATGTTCTTTCGAGTTTAACTCGCCAAGGGTACGGTTGTCGAGTTAAAACAATGCAAATAGTCCCGTGCATTCTTGTTCTTACGTCATTTTGTCGTCACAACCCGAACTCGAAAAATGACTGTTAGCGGCAAACAGAGGCTTTCTAGTTTCACGAACGTTTCCATGGCAAAGAGCGTTGAATCGGCACGCGCAATGAAGCCAATGGGATAGCGAGGTACCTATGCAGGGACGTGTAAAAACGTGAAAGCCGTTTTCTTTTCTTTTTTTTTTTTTCACAAGCTTTTCTGCAAATATAAAAATAAGTAAAAAAGACTGCCCGAGATTATGCGGTCGCGTCCATTTCTTCAGCGCCGAAAGAGCATGGTTTATGGGGCCTACCGTCGTAATCACTGCGGTGAGCAAAGCGAGCAAAGCATTATTAAAACTGCACGAAGAAACTTTCCTGCATCATCCACAGCATGTTCACAACCGGTGCACTCTGCGGCGATCTCATAACTAGTGAATATTTCCACAAAGTCGTCGTCAGCTCTGTATCCATTTGGAGTCTCCTTCACAGGCGAACAGGAAATTTCATTTGCAGCTTATGTTCACGGCGGTTCCACAAAGGATGGTCGGTGTCGCAGCGTACCTTCACATAATATTTTCTTCTCGTAATGCCATCCGTATCGTGCAGAAACAGGGAAAGCAACCACGCAAGCGAGACACAAACACCACAAGGTCGTTACCGCGGTTTTCGCCATGTTTGTTTTCAAAGACCGTAGCGAAACACTTCGAGAAAAAAAGCTGAGATATGTTAGCTAAATTTGCTTTACGTCATAATTATTGAAATAATCCTTCGTATTTTATAAAAGGATAATATTATTTTTCTCTGTTTCCTTCCATTTTCCGGAAGGTAGCCTTTTCTCCGTTATTCGCTCGTTCTAAGTCCCGGAGGAAAGGAAGAAGATAACAAAAAGAACAGGGGGAAATGCAGGGATTTCTTCGCCCCAACTGGGTGGACACGTCACCGCGACGTAGGGCATCGTCAGATTCTAGCTGACCGCGTGCGTGAACCCGAACGTTGGGGCGGAGCCTCAAACAAGAATCATTCTAGTTTGAGGCTCCGCTTCTTCTTTCTCGATACGTCACAACTCGAAAGGTACCCGTTTGCGACCAGAATAGCACCCCAGGAAAGAAAGCAGGAGACATTAGCATTAATACCGGCCAAAATTGGAAGAGCAGGGGTCTAGTGTTTCATAGAGGAAAGCTAAAAGGATAGAAATGCGGCAAAAAGATTCTGGGAACACATCAGTGCACAGGAAAAAATGACCGAGGCGTACCAGCAGGCACTAACAACACAGGAAGGGACAAAGGTAGAAGGGGATGAGGCAGGAGAATACATTAGACATACAATCGAAGCAGTATTTTCGGAGTTAGAATCAATTCAGGTCGTAGGGAATGGTAGCGTCTACACAACACATGCGGAGGATCATAGTGAGGAAGAGGAAAGTACCACAGAGGATGGGAAAAAAGGTAGAAGGTTCTGGCTGGCACTGAAACAGGTCCAGACGGCATACCAATGAGATTGATGAAAGTAGGCAAAACAAGCAAATTGAAACTAAGGCAGGTGATTGACCAGATATTTATGGGAGGGAGGTACCCAGTGGACTGGAAATGGAGCAGGATGAGATTATTATATAAGGGCAAGAGAGAAAAAGACAGTGTCAAATCATACCGACCAATCACAGTAACTTCAGAAATATACAGACTAGCTATGCAAATTGTAAAAAGAAGAATGGAAGAATGGGCAAAGAGAAAACAGATTCTGGGGGAGCTTCAAAATGGTTTCAGGAAAGGTATACGACTGGATGAAAATTTATTCATAATCACTCAGTGCATAGAGATAGCAATGACAAGTCAAAGGCCATTATGGGTAGCATTTTTAAACATCAAAGGGGCATATGACAATGTGAATCAAGAAAAACTCTGGAACCAATTGAAGGGATATGGGCTAGAGGGAACCATGGTTAAGTTTCTAGAATAGGTTGATATGGAAAATAGGGGTGATTATAACATGGGAAGCCGAAACTACAAGACCAGCAGCAATAAAAAGATATCTCAGACAGGTTTGGCCATTGTCTCCCCTGGTCTTTATGATATACCTCAGTAAGATGGGAAAAAGTTAGAACAGTGCAACCTAGGTTTTGATCTGACTAACACGAAGGAAGGACATAAAGTAGATCAAATATTGCCACGGTTAATGTATCAGACGATATTGAACTAGTATCAGAAAGTCGTGACACAATACGGGAACTCATCAGGATTTGCAGCAGAGAAGGGGACATTTTAAGACTAAAATTTAGTAGGGACAAGTCGGGTATAATCCCAGTCGGTTATAAAGACAAGAAGGGGGAACCCCTTGAGATAGACGACACATTGATAGAACACATAGAAAAGTACAAATATCTGGGAATATGGTTAAGTGAAGGAAGACAGTGTCTAAAAGACCATGAAGATATTGTAATAAAGAAGGGGAAACGAGATTCAGCTGTCATGAAACACAGGGCACTATGGAACTATAATAGATGTGAAGTCGTTAGGGCTGTAAGGAAGGGAGTCATGGTACCAGGACTGTGATTTGGGAATACAGTATTGTGTATGAGGTCAGAAATCCAGGCAGGTTTAGAGATACAGCAAAGGAGTGTGGGTGGGTTGGCATTGGGGGCACATGGGAATACACCAAATGAGGGAGTACAGGGGGATATGGGTTGGGCATCTTTCGAGTAGAGAGGCGATAAGTAAAGTTAAATTTGAAATAAGACTAGGTGAAATTGAGGAGACACGGTGGGCAAGGAAAGTGTACAAGTAGCTATATATAAAAAGTCTAAACACTAAGTGGACAAACCGAACCCGCAAGCTGATATTTAAGTACATTCAACGAGATGGAGCCGATCGGAGCATATCAGAAGAAAAGGGAGTAAAGGAAACAGAAAGGAAATTGTGGGAAGAGAGAATGCAGAGGAAATAAGCTTTAACAATATACAGGGCATAAAAACAAAAAAATAAAGAAGGAACAGCTGTATGATAATTCAGTGGGGAGCTCTTTGTTGTTTGAAGTTAGAGCGGGGGTGCTACAAACGAGAACGTAAAGGGCTAAATTTTAGGAAGTGGACTCTCTGTGCGACGTATGTAACCGCGAAAGGGAAACTATAGAACATGTAATTTTAAGGCGCACGGGGCTTCGTCCCACCCTATTGAGCGGATAACTACGGATTGGGAGGGGGCACTGGGTTTTCCGGACATGGATTGACAAATGGATAGAGAAAGAATTGCGGTAACTAAGAGGAGATTGGAAGATTGGTTGAAAAGATCTAGGGAAGGATAAACAAAATGATATAAATAAGCAATATAATCACTTTAAAAAGGGAAGTGGGGTTGTGTTAGAACAAAATTTATACAATTTAAAAAAAAAAGAAGGGATGACGAAATGTAAGGCTAGGTGGCACAAGCTGCTGCCCGTTACAAAGGGTATAGCCCTTACCATCCATCCATACTCTGTCTTCTTTGCTAGTCTATACTAGTGAAGCGGGCTAGCTTACTAACCCCTGGATAGGTATTATTGGCACTGCTAAACTGTAATTTGTGGGACACGGCTATCAGATAGCACTGTTGTCACTGTCATCCGCATGTACACTTTTTCAAAGATAGTTCACCTGCTCGTCCTATGGCAAGACTTAAGTATGTTCTTTTATTTTTATTTCTAGAAGGAAAATAGGAATGGAACGAGCATAATTTTTTGGATATTTAGGATGCTTAGAGCCTGTCGAATGAGTTATCACCAACAACAGACAATCTGAGAAACATCTTTAGTGCACCTTTAAGTCGGCACCTGTGTTTGCCTTTTTCTGTGCCTGCCTGTTTGTGTCCTTGTTTTTTCTGCCATTAGTCTGTTCTCCTGAACAAGTCAATGAAGTGAAAACAATAGACAAAATGTCTTGTAGGCTTAGATACCTACCTCACCATCTTGGACAGCAAAGAGAGGTGACCAAGAGGAGGCCACGGCCTCACCAGGTGGAGCAGCCACTGCAGCACCTAGGATAGCAAATTAAAGGTTAGAGCGACGAGTAACATCAAGGTCTTGATTTCTTTATACGCTAGGACATACTGTAGATGTAATAAAGAAAAAGACAGCCGCACAACATATTCAAAATGACGTGCAATACAGTATAAATAAAGCACAATATTCCTTCACAACGTCAATCTAGCCCTATGCTCAGGAGCTATGTTAGTCAAAACATTAAACCCCATTTCTTTGTTGTAGTAATAGCAGGAAGCATGCATATTCCCAAACAAATGTATGCTACAGTTGCTAATAGGGTGAGATTTCAGCAATGCATGCCCTCAAAATGTTTCGTAATTTCACTCCACCAGTAAATCACTTTCACTTGTTTTAGGATTTTCAAACCATTAGCAAATCGCTTTAACTTGATTTATGACGATGCAAACCTGTAGAGGTAATGTCAGCTCTTTCTTGCGGTACTTTTAGTAAGGTGACACAAGGGCTGCGGTCACTACCATTAAGGTGGTATTGTTGCTTATGATGTTGCCACAGCCAGGCTGCTTTATGCGCTAAATAAATGAACACTACCTTTTGAAATCACGCCTTTAAGATAGTATTTATTCATGTGGGATACTGGCAACCTTACCAACTCTCGTTGTTACAACTACTCGCCTGTCAGGTAAGCAATGACTGTATCGTGCTACGCTGCATAAAGAAGTCATGAAATGATGTCTTCCTGTTCTGTCATCAACCATTTGTTGAGTTAAAAGTCTGGCTATAGTAGTATGACAGTGTTGTCCTGCCCCTTAAAAAGCGACTTTTGATCCCTCTGCTCCTGTGTGCAAAGAGGGTGAAACACTATTTTCTTAACGGTAGAAGGGCCTGAAGCATGTGAATAACAGTACTGGGCAGAGCCTCTCCTGAACAATCAATTGACTCGCTCCACTAAATTGAGATTGTCACTACCTGCAACTACATTATCAGCAGTTCAGATTGCAAATACATAATTGGATTTGGGCCCACCAGCACTGTCATCCTGTCAGTAAATTAATATCTGCTTTTATACAGATGAAAAACAAATTAAGATTTGCAATGTACAGTCGGAGGCGTCTTGGGCAACGACTCAGTAAAATCTCGATAATACAAATCTCTCCCCCCCATTCCACTCCACCCACTCCCCTCACATTAAGTGACCCAAATATTAACCGGCAAGGCAATTTGTCACTACGTATTGCGCCATCTAGCGGCTGCTAAATAAAAAACCGGGTAGGCCAGGACAGCCCGGATCGCAAGGACTGCAGGCGGGTGCATTTAGAAACCAAGTGTGAATGTGGCATTTTGGATCGGCATGAGCCTTTTTGGGAACCGTTCTTCTTAAAAGTAAGTCCCGACTTCACGTCTCCATGAACCCAACGGGTTTCTGTAGCATCTTGCCTACTCCTATAGGAGTAGGTGAGATGCTACAGGAACCCGCTGGGGTTTGATAGGGTTCCCCCCAAAAATAAATGTCGCTACTGCTGCGTCAAAGACTGTCACAGTCACGAAGGCGACTCAAGCGTCAAACTATACCGCTTCCCCTCGAGATCTTCGGAAGTGACACGGCAACAGAAGTGGATCACTGCAGTGTGATGCATCAGGTAAGTAAATTCTACAGTAATTGTTGCTGTTGAAGTGAACGAAAATAGATGTGCAGGCTTGGAAAGTGGTCTGACGAACTTGTTTTGCAGACTACTCAGCAAAATAACAATCTTATACAAGTTGTTCTACGAGTCACTATAGTCCGTTGCAACCTAAGAACGAAGGGCGAGGGTAAGACATTGTTCCTGTTGTATTTCCCTATGTGGTGTCTATAGTCTGTTGCAACCTAAGAACGAAGGGCAAGGGTAAGACGGGCCGGGGAGGAGGAAGCAGACGGAACGCTGGAGAAGAGAGGGGAAAACCTCCTTCTCTCTTTAGCGTTCCGCCTGCTTCCTCCTCCCCGGCCCGTCTTACCCTTGCCCTTCGTTCTTAGGTTGCAACAGACTATAGACACCACATAGGGAAATACAACAGGAACAATTGGGCCGATTGTTGCTTCGCTGTGACGTCCAGAATCAGGCGATCAGGCCTTCAAGAAGCGAGAGGCCCGTCCCGGCAGTCGTAGTTGTATGTGCACATAGCCGTTCGGCACACGCGCGGTCGTAACAAAAACCTTCCAAACCTGCGAGTTCTCAAATAGTAAATTTTCGCAGCACATAAAGCTTTGTTTGTTTCGGCAACAAAATTTAACGCTGAATCTGGTAACAAATGTGACGGCATGCAGAAAACAGGATGCGTAAGTTTTTCTTTAGAAAGAGCTCAAGTGAAGCGTAAATATCCTTCTCACATGTGCACTTTGTTGCCTGTCACCTTTTCACACCAGGCTTGCATATCACGGTACAGCCATTGTAACGCGCATACTGTTCTCTAGCATGCAGAGTATGTTTCTAATTACTCACATTTTCTAGCCGGGGGCGAGCGCGAGGAAACAGGAAGAGCGTGCCGCACCAGGCTGGGGCCGCGCAGGAACGATGAAGCCGTTCTGGCTGGTCTGGCTCATGGCGACTCCTGGAGCGTTCCGCCAGCGAGGTTCAGATCAGGACCGGCGGAAACGGCGAGCCCTGGCCACACCGACCTAGGCCATGACGATCCCGGAGCGGTTCCACAGCGAGACTCGGGCTGTGATAGCCCGGAACAGCTTGCTTACGCAGCGCTGGCGTGGGGAAGGACGATCCGCAGGCCTGGACACGGACAGCGACTGCGAGCTCTGAATGACGGGCGACAACCCGGCTCGGCGGGCCGCAGTGTCGGCTCTCGAAGACGGTCCACTGGGAAGTATAGTAAACCGATTCGCAATCTTCTCGTTGTATTGTGTCACTCCCTGGGAGACGAGCGAAGCACATGCCGATCGCGCGGCGATTATTACAGAGAGACCCCACAAGTAGTGAAGATAACTCAAACTGGTTTCCAAATGACAACTCTGGAATATGCTTGCCGGCTAGAAAAGCAGGGTAACAAAGACTTTCGAACTGATAGCCGCCCGGAAATTTTTCTTCTGTAAAGCTATACATTCAGGCTCGAATCGTTCACTGAAAATAAAGCTACAAGCGTCTCAGCAGACCTAATAATGCGAAATCCCCACATGGTAATGCAGCAAGCACAAAAAGAATCAAAGAAATATCCTTAATCCTTACCTTTTCTCCCACGACCGTTGTTTCCTTCGCGCACAGCAGCTCGCTGGCGGGCGGGGCAAATTGCCCAGTGTGCACAGACGCCGCCGACGATTCATAGCACTTCTAGCAACACTAAAGTTTTCCTTTCGTTTTTATTTTTATTAACCCTTTTAGGTACTTTAAAAAATGTTTGTGTATTTTTAGGACACATTCAATATAAAAATAGTGTTTTTGGGACCCAAAGCAATACTCATGCAATATGTTTAACGTATCTTAGGAAATACATTTTCTGGTTTCGGTTTCGCGGTCTCGACTTTTCGCCGCGAGGGGTTTCCAAATACTCCGTCGCTCCGTCGGCTGCGATGTGCATGGCGGCGCCCAAGATGCGTATCGTCCACGCCGTGCTACGGACTTCGACCTTATGTTACAAAGGTAAGCAGTACTTTGCTCTGAAATATGCTAATTTTGAATTTTTACAAGTTCTGGATTTCATAGCGCTGACGTATTTTACCCTGAAACGTATGAAGGTCGGGGAAAAAAGTACATAGTAGATATGCGAAGGCTCTTTCACATGCTCTGATTCTCGCCCGAAATCGGTGCGATTTCTAGTATATGTGCGATTAAAATCGCAGTCGCATTGTCGCAGCGGCTCTGCAACTGGTTTCCACCAAGTTGGTATTTTGCCGCAGAGCCGGTGCGATCGCTTTCTCGTCAATCAGCCGTTCATTAGCCAGCTTTCATCCGCGAAAATAAATGTAGGCACATAAAAGCTTCTGATTTAATGCTTCGTTATTATAAATGTCTGGTTACGTATTGCATTCCTAAAACATGTATGCTTATTAAGACGTTTTTGATGTATTTTAGACAAAGTGAAACGCGTCGCGTCCGTGTCCGAAGCGCCAGCCGCTCCGACAGAAATCGCGCTGTTGGAGCATGTGAAACCAAACATAGCGATCGCGCTCGCTGCGTCGGCTGTCGCACCGATTTTTTTTTTCGCACAGTTGTTGCATGTGAAACTGTCTTAAGAGAGGAGTCGCCTAGTAGTTCTGTGATTTCTGTGGTGTTCCGTTCCGTGCTTAGATTTGGCAGTGTTTCAATAGTTTACTTTAGGGGCGGGCGTTCACTCTGAATTTTACATACCTGTGCACAAGGAATCGGCTGTAATTGTCGGGAGAAAGCTTCCTGTTTGGCGTGGTTTAGTACATCCCTGTTTTCTGGTAGAATTTGACGTGGTGCTCTTTTCTTTTAGGCTTCGTATTCTACTGCTGCCCGAAGGAAATTCCATCGGGATCCTTCTACCAGACAAGGTGTCGCGATCGTCCCTGTGTGGTTTTGATTCCAGAAAGTGGAACAGTGTCTGATGCGGGACCTAGTGATAGTGAAGTGAGTGACAGTGACGAAGAGAACTTGCCAACGAGGGGCCTAACAACAGAACTTCCAAGCGATAACGAAACTGAAGGCAGAACGCCCGCCTGTCCACTTCTGTCAACGTCAAGAAAGAAGCAAAAGTCACCGCCGCAAGTTTTTGACTGTGGAGAAGAAGACCGGTGTTTTCTGGAGCCTGCGGAACCCATGTTTACGGCCTCTGATGGTGTCAAATGCCGACTGAATTATTTTCAAGTTTTCATTGATGACAAGCTGCTGACGATTGTTGACGAGACAAACCTGTATTCTTTCCATCAGGCTATTGCATATGGGTAAACGTTTGTTACACTGTGCCAACATGCTTACGCAAAGTACATATTATTTGAAGTGAATCGTTGCATCGCCCCTTCAATTAAGCACCTTATAAATCAAATGTGGTGTTTGAGCTCTGTACATCTTATTTAATTTTACAAGAAAACATGTTTTCATTCAACACCAGACATATATCCGTAATGTGTGCTCACCAGAGGCACCCTGGTGTGCATGTCAGGCCAGTTTATGTGCCTTGCTGTGGACATTAGACCAGTCTGGTGTGGCATAGTGTGCACATCAAGCCATTCTGGTGTGCTGTGTTGTGCACATCAAACCGGCCTGGTGTGTTTTGATGTGCACATCAGACCACACTAGGATGATGTGATGGGCACACCAAACCAGCCTGACGTGTTCTGGTGGGGACAACAGAACACGTTAAGCTGGTCTGATGTGCGCACCAGAACACACCAGGCCGGTCTGATGTTTACGTCAGAAAACACTAGGACACACCAAACCGGTCTGGTGGATTTTTCAATAGGGTTGATAGCTGGGAGCTGACTTCACTTGGAGAAAGGATTTAAGGTGCTGTTTGGCGCGCTTCAAACTGATGACGTCGGCTCGCTCCATGGGGCAGTTAATGCATTCGCATTAAAAATCAGGTTTCCGCAGACTCAACAGCTGGCGTTTTTGAGTATCGCCTTCACGTGTCGGTCTCAAGCGGCTATATAAACTTCATAAAGTCAAATGACAATAAAAATATATTTAATGAGTGACTGAAGAGTTGACAACATAAATGAGATTACCTTAAATATATACATCAAAAGTAAATGCACCCCCAATGTATCTGAAATATGCTCTACAAATCTTTTACGGCATTTTTATCCTCGTAGGCACGTCTATAAGTGATTTGGGAGAGCCCCAAACAAAGTTCTAATTATGAAGCTGCTTTAAATAACTAAGTATGTGTTCCCGACACGTATTTAACTACTCAAACATATAGAAATTTGTTACTGCTTGTTTTGTGTGATGAACAACAATTTCATATGGGTGTGGGCAGGACACAAACAAAGTACACAGGGGCGCGTGGCGGAACTATGACGATTGAGTACGCAGACTGCCAGAAAGTGACCAATTAAGTAGCTGCATCGTTGAGTAGAGTGAAATATTACTCTGTGGTATTTAAGAACAAAGAACTAATTAGCAAGGGTGATACTTATTCGCAAATTGAATTGACCTGCATTTTGCCGAGAACAAACCTCAAACGCCAAGTTATGCCGAAACTGTTTACTTAGGTACATGCTATTTTAGGCCAGATTCGATCCGAGTACAAAGATGTGTATAGATTAAACAATTTTTTCTACTCTTTTCTGCCTGATTATTTGCCTGCATCACGGTGCTGAGTGTAAACAATGTTGACCAGGAAAACTAGAGTTATGATTGCCGCTGTGCTTGTATAAAAGGTAGACTGCAAGGGCTTGTCCTAAAACTTTCGTGACATTTTGAAGATATTGCTTCTATCTCAGTTGCGTCGTCATCATATATATTGTGAAACGTAGTTCGTGAACTAGACTTCACGATATACGTGGCGAGGAGGTACCCATTCAATGATTTTATGTACTGTAAGTAACTCCTAAGTTCAAGAGCAAAACAGGATTCAACTTTTACATCATGGAAATTTTAGGCGACCTACCAGGCTGATTCACCTTTTGATCAGGTAAAATATATGCGACTGAGGTAAAGAACTAGATGTTGAGTCATATAAATACGACGTTTTTGTATGTTAATAACATAGCTTTTCTTTTTCCGTTTCTTTAAAATTAAGTAACGCAAATTCTTATTCTTTGGTACCTGGAAATAAAAGGGGATAGTACAAATGATAAAGAGCTATAAAGTTTCTTGTTTCACAGTTAAAACGACGCGGAAAATATATTATCAATTTAGCAGTTCAAACCGTTTTAAAACGGTTCGAACAGGTTCGAAACGGTTCAAATCGGTTCGAAACGGTTCAAACTTGTTCGAAACTTTATTTGTGCTTCCCGATACGGAACCGAAAGACATGAACCCGAACCCAAACCGAACCGATAAAAGTTATGGTTCGACACTCTGGCCATCCTCCAGGCAAATGGAAAGGGGCACTGCTTTCGCAGAACTGCTTCTAGACATGCAGCCTACCTTCCTCCCGTGCAACCTGCTAGCGAGTTTGGCAGCGAGAGGACCTGCTAACGCGGCGTCTAGCAATTGGTGAGCTCGCGTCGTAACTGGATCGCCGAGAACTGTGCGCTGCATCTTACATGAGCTTGCGCCTGGTCGGGAATAGACTATGGAATAACAAAATGATGCTACTGCCATCCCTTCAAATCGCATATCCACGAACCCTCACTCATCTTTCAAAACAAGGTGGCGGCGAGTGCATCGCTCGAACACACAAAGAATGTTCAATACACTAATCCACTCTTACTTTTAATAAATCAATGGTACCACTAAGTGACATGTTCTTACTCCGAGCATATAGAGAAAGAATACCTCTGCGCGTAATAAAGAAACGGCAGTTGTTCACAACATCGACCTCCTCACCGCACTACAGAACTCGTACTGTCTGACGTAAACAAACCGGGAACATCATTCAAATTGGCGTCCGGTGCCCCGTCTACACAGCTAGATCTACAAGGTGTCACAAAAGAAAATTTACACGGTCTTTTTTACCGCAAAAATAAACTAGGCACCGCCGAACGCTCATTCTCCGCCCAAAGGTAGCTCTAGAGGTCACAACCAGATGCCAAAGTTTCAGCCCGATCCGATAGATTAATCAAATTTATAAATGATTTTCTGAAAATTTCAATGGGAAAATGGCGGCCGACGGAGTTTTCGAACACATGGGGCTCTATGGCACCAGAAATCGAAAACAGGCAAAAATGGGCTCCATTTTCCCATTGAACTTTTCAGAAAATCACTTATAACTTTTGATTCAATTATCGGATCGGGCTGAAACTTTGGCACCTAATTGTGACCTCTAGCTCTACCTTTGGGTGGAGAATGAGCGTTCGGCGATGCCTAGTTTATTTTGGCGGTAAAAAAGACCGTGTAAATTTTCTTTTGTGACACCCTGTACTTTAACATGGCGCAGGTGTAACACCGCGTAACAACGAAGACTGAGAGAGAGAACACAACACAGGACGAGTGCTGACTCGCAACTGAATATTGAATCGTAAAAACAGAAACCAGTAACACATAAAAGGCACACTCAACCACGCATGCGCCTCTCCAAACTGTCTCGTCACAAACGGCTTCACCGATCAGTGCATTGATAGCCCTCCGTTCATAGTAAAAAAAATATATATAAATATATATATATATATATATATATATATATATATATATATATTTTTTTTTTTTTTTTTTTTTTTTTTGATAGCGCCACCGATGGCTTGCTTACACATTGCGCTCCGCGCTTCGTAATTAACAATGTGGAAGGCATTTGTCACTTTCTCGTCACATTATCTCGGTGCTTTCCTAAGATAGCGGTCTCATTGAAGAACGGTTTGCACTTGCAAGTCCTGCAGTGCACCGATAGTTGACTGCCGACCGTAGCTCTCAGTAAAGTCCCTAGATAAGGGCTTCCTACAAGTAGTGACATTCTTTGAAGCGCCGACTGCGGGACGGTGCAGGTCTTAGGAAACGAATGGCGAAGCACAGCAGAGGTTTGAACTGAATGCCGCCATTTTCTTCCGTCGGATTTTGCTCTGTCATTCGCAATGGTTGTCGTTATTCGTAAAAGAAGTATCAAGAGACTTTAGCTCTCAAGGAATAGTCGGTGGCCATCTATCGGTACACTGCGGGACTTGCAAGTGCGAACCATCCTTCAATGAGACCGCTATCTTAGGAAAGCACCGAGATAAGGTAACGAGAGAAGTGATAGATGTCTTACACATTGTTAATTGCGGAGCGCAATGTGTCAGGAAGCCATCGGTAATGCTATTAAAAAAAAAATAGGTGCTTTTTTTTTAACTATAAATGGGGGCTTGCGATGCGCTGATCGATGAAGCCGTTTGTGACGAGAGAGTCTGGGTGGTGCATGCGTGGTAAACTGCCTTTTATGTTTCACTGGTTTTTGTTTTCACTATTAAATATTTAGTTGCGAGTCAGCGCTCGTCCTGTGTTGTGTATTCCTACTCTTAGTCTTCGTTGTTAAGCGCTGTTATACCTACACCATGTTAAACTTTCACCAGCTCTCTACTTTGTGAGAGATCTAGTTTTCTTTTGTTACTGTTGTCAATTTTTAAAAAGGATCTATTCTTCTCCTCAGCACTGCATGAATATAAAAGCAGGGTTTGCTTGCAACGCACTCATTTATCGTCGCATCTCGCATCCGAACATATTACGAAATAACGGAGGCTCAAGCAGAACTTCACGAACAATCACTTTTAGTAAAGCGACGATTTGGCATTTGCGTGGCGAGTTTCGTCGTGCTTACCAAAACGTACGGGCACGAACCCCAAGTGCAGAAACATACAATATAAAAAATAACACACGCTTTTGCTGAGCGTAGCCGCCTCGGTGGCTCCGAGGCGAGAGCGCCGGCCTACGGATCCCCAGGTGGCGGGTTCGAATCCCGACCGAGGTGCCCGCAATATGACGGAGGCTTATTGCGGAGAAGGCGCCGTGTAACCGAGCTTTCGGTTGCACGTCAAAAGATCCCCAGGTGGTCCAAATTAATCCCCAGTCCTCCGCTGGGGCGTGCCAGATGCCCGTCGTAGGTTTGGCACGTAAAACCCCCGAATTTGATTTTTTGCTGAGCGTTAGGAAATGTACAATTGCTATATGTATCCTTCCCCCACTAGTTTACCGAGTCAAGGAGAGAATTTCCGAGACGCCGTTGTGACCGCGGACCACCAGCGGGTGTAAGGGCCTGCCTACGCTTAGCGAAGAGTTGGGGACCGTTCTCCAATACCGACAAGAAAACAAGGTCTCGAGTAAAACTCGAGTAATTTCTACCCTTTAGCGTCGCTCGGCGGCGCGCATGGCTTCGCCTAAGTTGAGAAGCGTATCGTCAGGCAGGGAGCTTCCGCTAAGCCTTCCTCCTCTAAACAACTTTGCGAAAACGCGTTCTTCTTTTTTTTTTTTTTTTTTTTTTTTACGGTGCAGAGCGCCGCTGTATGTCTGACCACGTGATGCTTTACCCCGGCCGGAAGTAACACAGGGACACTCGGAAGAGGTTCAGCTGGCACTGGTGTCCAAACAGCAGTCGGCAATCCGTGGCTCGCGAGCATAGTTGTATTGTACTCATTACAAATGATCCAATTACTTGCAGTCAATTACTTTTTGAAGTAATTTTCTTATTCATTCGTTTACTCTTTTAGGTAGCAAGCACAAAAGTAATTTGATTACATCACGTGACCTATGCACCAATTCAATTTCCCTGCTGAATTTGGCGGGAAAATTGATGTCACGTGACCTACAGATAAATTCAGCTGGTTCCCAGCTAAATTTAGCGGAAACAGTTACGTAACCTGACCCATGCACGAATTCAGTTTCCTCGCTAAATTTGGCTGGAAAAATCGGGACGACACTAAAATAATTTATTTATCAACAACATATTGGCCCTAAATCAACGCAATGTCATTGCAATATTAGATCACCGTATGACGCACGATCGGCGAAATATTCCTCGTGCGTCATCGTCATACTGTCGAATAAATAGCACAGCCCTCGCTCTCAAAACGCATCACGTCGTGTAATTGTAGCGCAATTTTTATCAGCCCACACGGTGGTGAGAGCAGAATGAAATAATTGCTAACTTACGTGGTGATGCTGTTGAAATCCAGGTTTGCAAACCAGAGCCGCAAGACCTTCAGGTTGCCTCCGATCGCTCTCAGCCCTAGCTGGAACTCTGTCATGAAGGCGATGCTCGAGCCACGGGGCCACAGGTACAGCGACAACTCTCGGAGATGAATTAGAAGCTCTATGCCTTCCACGTCCTTGTTGCCGAACAGGTGCAGGTACGGGGTCGTTTGCATCGGACAGACGTGAAGCACTTGTGAGAGGGCGTTGATGGGTCGGAGGTTCCTGGTTCATTTCCACGTACTCGGTGAGAGAGAGTCTGATGGAAAGGTCGAGCAACCTGAGAGCCTGCGTGAGGATGTCGCACCTGAAGAAGCGCAGACGAGGTAGGGTCAGCACTTGGAGGGAACGTGCTGCCGCGGCATCAGGGTTGATTATGAGGACCTCGATGTTGGTACAGGTGGAGAACAGGTCGAGACAGCCCTCCGTGAGGCAGCTGCCGCTCAGTGTTATCTCGGCCAACTGAGTGCAGTGTTGCGTGAGGGCGGTAATGAGGTCCCCAGAGACCACTACCAGCTTGAGCGTGAGTCGCTGGAGTCGCGGCAGTCTTGAGAGGGTCGAGGTAACGTCCGAGACAAAGGTGTCGGCGATCAAGGCATGGATGCGCAGTTCAACCAGCCGTTCGCCCTGCTCACCGATCTTGTTGAGGAGGTTTGACATGTCGAGTTCGATGGTGGGCCAGAAAGGTATCCGAACGATGAACAGATGGTGGTTGTGGTTCAGAAGATGGTTGAGGCTAGCAACGTTGCCAGGCAGCACGGTGGGAATAGAGTCAAACAGCCGTTGGTCCAGCTTCTTCAGCTTGCCATGGTCAACGCATAGACTGTCGATGCTGTTGGCCACGTAACCAATGCATCGTTGGCAGGGTAGACACGGTCTTGTGAGCGGGCATGGTGCTGGTATGCCGTATGACGCGGCCCCTTGTTGAAGCCTCTCGAATCCGCGGCGTTCTTGATTGAAGGATTGCGACACAATTGCGTGACCTTGTCATGCCGCGCCACCGCGTGAAGTGCAACGAGTGGTGGCAGCGGTCACTACGCGAACTGTAGAGCAGTCGAAGCGTGATAAGAAGATACTTAGTCATGAACTTTGATTTGTAGTGGAGTGGTTCTTTCAACACGAACTTAATGTTCCTCGACACTGTGTGTTCCCAAAGTGAGGCACAACGGTCGCATCTTTTCGTCCTATCTATCGATGTTAAATTTTTATAAATTATAGCAATGGCGTATATTCAGTTAAACCCTATAACGCATCTTTGCTTAGCTCACCACTAATCTGACACGGCAGTAGAAGCTACCTAGTCACCAGAACAGTCAATCGCCACCTTTCTTCATCCAACCAAGCTCTCTGCGCGTGTGTGTGTATGTGCAGAACTCTTGATCACGCGGGGCAGTAATGAAGGTTGACTTGTTCAACGAGCACGAGGCTTCCACTGCCCTGTCAGCTTAGGTGTAAATGAAGTACAACAAGAGCGCCTTTATTGGCATCCGTGCACACGCATTATCAAACGTCTTGGGATAGAGCGTCATTTGGATTTTTTCACGCAAGAATTCGAGGTTGTCTCGAGGTGGTTCTGGAAATAAACTGATAATACAAGCAGTATTGGTATAGCGGAAAAATTGTTTTATAATTTAAATAACAAATAATTTTTCCCTGCACGTAGTTGAATCGCCAAATAAAGCACCGTTAAAAGCAGAAAACAACACAAGCTCGGGAACGCCGACAAAGTCGTAATGTCATGAGTCATGACATTACGACTTTGCGGCGTTCCTGAGCTGAGTTGACCGAATTCGTTCTCGATGGTAAATTGTCGATAGGTTCGCGGCAGGCTCGAATAAAATAGAAACATGTATTGCGGCGCAAATGTGAAATAGGCGAGCGCAAGAGGGCTTTTAATACGGGTAGCGAAGAAAGTACCCGAGTGCCATCAAATACATTCCAATATACGTTTTCGCTTCCGTCGGCCTGGCGGACGGACGCTCCAATACATTGAAGGAGGAATAAAAATCAAAACGCCCGTGGTTGGTTGACCTCTCTCATTTGGCACGTTTCCTTTCTGGTGCAGTCACTCAAAGAGAAAAAGGCGCAACTGCAATGCACGCATGAGACGTGTGAGTTATTCGTTCACCGCACGTGGCCGAACAGAAAAGGTCGGTTGCCCAGCAGGACTACTACGTTTCACCTTAGGTCCAGACCACGGTGGAAGAAATGCATTTAGGTGATGACTCTGGCCGCTCTTCCCGCGGGGAGCGAGCGACCAGATCGTGTTCGGAGCTAGCCTCGAACCAGGAGTAGTTAGTTCCGCGCCGCCGCAAAGGGCGCTGCGGTATGAGCATCGTGGGTATGAGGTCCCTCCTCGGCGGCCCCTATGTCGGCGGCGTAGCGCGCTTGCCTTTTTCGCGGTGTGGTGGTGGTTTGCGGCCATTGGCTGGCCTCTTGTTTTGCTTTGGTGCTGTGTCGATCACAGGTGCCATCATCCTAGACGAAGGTCAGCCTTAACCCGAAGAAGAAGGAGGAAGAGAACGCAGATTTATGGTCACTGGTGACTTGGTGGCGACGTGGCGGCGGTGAGGTACAACAAGAAGCGGTGAGCGAGGGTATGGCGGGACCACCGCTGGAAGCAACAACCGGAGCGGTCGGTTTTTGGAGGGATTCCATACTTGGGCGCCATCTATCCCCGTGTGAGTGAAGCGTGCTCGGTGCGCCGAACATAATGTTGCCGCCGCATCGGACAGAAAGTCATCACCTAAATGTGTTTCTTCCACCGTGGTTGAAACAAGAAGCAGTGAGCGAGGGAATGCGAGACCTTCCCTGGGAGAAACAACGGGAGCGGTCGGTTTGGGAAGAACCCGACACTTGGGCGCCATCTATTTCCGTGCGAGTGAAGCGCTAGGTGCGCCGAACATAATGTGGTCGCCGCTTCGGATGGGGAGTCCTCACCTAAATGTATTTTTTCCACCGTGGTCCCAATGCTATACTAGCTAAGGGTAATATATTGAAGAGCGTCAAAAAGCGCAGCGTCATGGTGTATCGTCATGTTTCAGTATCCTGTTTTATCATCGCTAAACCAATCAAAACAAAAAGTCCTAGTGACTTGCGCTTTGGACGCTGCTCGATTGGATCTATTACCTGGTATAGACCTATAGGTCTATAGGTCTATAAAAACGAGATATGCATGCATGTGTGTATGTACATATATACACATGCATGCACATGTGATTATGATTAAGCGAACCCAATGAAGTTATTTATCATAAAAAAATGAAAGTGCTTAGGAGAACAGGTACGGAGCTTGTGTCTGACTCTTTCAAAACCAAAGTTTGTTCTGGACTGGGCAATGCGCCAAGGGTGGCAAATGACGCGATGGATATTCTGATTGGTTTCTTTCTAATTTTGAAGTATTTGTAATAATTTTAACGTTTTCTTTTACCGACCCTTCATTAGTTGCAATCAATGTATTTGAACGCACCTCGGACACATCTAAGATTTTATGGTAAAAAAAAGGGGGAAGAGAATAGTGATTCCGAGGAAAGTTTTCAATTGTCCTGACCGCTTTTGTTCTTGTAACAGCCGCAGCTTGTTTAGATAACTTTATAAAGTTGTCCCCCATAAGAGATGGGAATAGCAAAGGGTGGGATAAAAACGTGATTTCGTAAATGAATGTTTTAACATTAACTGGGAGTGCGTTAAAATATTGTGGTTATTCATTATTCCCACAACCCTGGAAAGTTTCTAAAGAACATAGTTTAAGTGAACATTCCAAGACATATGTTCAGAAAAAATGACGCCTAGAGTCTTAATATTCTGAACAGTATTGTGCTGGACCCCAAAACTAAATTTGAAGTGAAACTAACTCCAGACCCAGGAGATTGAAATAGAACGGCCTTTGTTTTAGTGGTGTTGAAGACCATTAAGTTAATATCTATCGAGATTTTAATTTATACAGAAAATAATTTGTTTTAAAATCAAGGAAATACACCATTTGGTATCAGTAAAATATTCTGGTGTCATCAGCGTACATAATAAATTTAGTCGAACGTTGAATGTTTAAAATATCATTAGCATATATGAGGAACAACAAAGGGCCCAGAATACTTCCATGTGGAACACCCGAAAATATGCGCTGCGTATTGGATATTGTTAGGGAGAAGAAGACGAAGCTTGAAAAGGAGTGCCAAGCTGCGCGCGCCTCCAGCTGGTGAACAACGAGCTCTTCGCTCAAACACCTATAACCAGACCTCATTAAGTCACCATTTCAACATCCTCACAAGTGGTGGAGGTCAGTACGTTTCCGAACCTTTCAGCTGAACCCCATTCCGGAGTTACGTAGCGGGCACACCATTAACACGATGTCCCAAGGAGCGAGCACTTCCAACGGCCTACCACCTCCCGGTTCCACTCCATTGCCGCCGACCGACAAGAACCGACAAGTAGACCCTCCTATTTTCTCTGGCTGTCCTGACACCGACGTCGATGACTGGATGAAAGGTTATGACCGTGGAAGTCACCACAACCAATGGGACGACAACTTCAAGTTGGCCAAAGTAGTGTTCTTCTTGAAAGACACTGCCTTGGAATGGTTTGACAACCATGAAGGAAAAGTCAATTCATGGGACTTCTTTACAGCCGCATTTTCGGAGGCGCTCGGAAAACCAGAACGACGCAAACAGCAAGCGAAAGACAAGCTGGCTTGCCGATTTCAAGTCACCACCGAGTCTTCCCCCAGCTACATTGAGGACGTCCTTCATCTCTGCACCAGAGTGGATGCCGAGATGACCGAAGAAGATCGCATCCGGCATCTGTTCAAGGGGCTGTCCCAAGACCTCTTCGCGGTTGTCGCACCCACGTCACCACGACAGTCCAGCAACTAATCGGTGAGTGCAAAAATTCGAAGAACTGCAGATTGCACGGGTCTTGAAGGCACCTTTCGAACGCCTTTCAGAGGTATCCGTTGCATCTGTTGCCGATGTTGACTTGCCGGCATTGATTCGCAGCATCATACGCGATGAGCTGCGTTCCTTTCTTGGGCACCTCTGTCCTCCTTCTGACACGACCGAAAACCAACCCCAGGCACAGAGCGTCCAGAAAATCGTCTGGAGCGAACTTCATGCTGCGCCTGCATTACTGCCGCCATCGACCCTCATAAAAAAGATTTTTGACTTTTTATTGAAAACGTGTTGACTTCTTGTTGACTCTGATTACTTCCTTTTGACTTTGACTTTCTGTTGACATGGTCAACAGAAAGTTTGTTGACTTTGTGTTAAAACATTTCTGATGATTTTCTTCACCCTGGGTCAAAAGAAAAGGTGTTTACTTTCTATTAACTTTATGTTGATTTTCTTTTCTGCTGACTTTCTGTTGACAGTGTCACCAAAATGACTGCAGACGTTCTGTTTACTTCGGGTTGGAAATTTTCTGTTGAATATCTGCAGCCAGTGTCAATAGAAAAGCTATAGACTTTCTGTTGAATTTTTATTGAACATTGCACACCTCGACTAGATGTCAAAAATCGCTAAGTTTTTCAAAAGTCTCTAACAAGGTGAGAAGAAGAAGCGGCTTCAGTTGTCCCGCCTCCAGGGCGAGCCTACTATCCTTGACAACGCTTCGGCGTTCGTGCACCTCGAGCGCGCGCGTCAGTCAATGCACGACGGAAGGCATGGGGCGCAAGCTGGAGGCCAGGCGTTCGAAAGGCATGCCCTGCCATTCTGACTATGTAAGTGACAATAGTGACTTTAATGACCATATTGAAGAGTCATCTAGCAAAGAAAAGCAAAACAACTATTTGAAAGTGGAGAAACTGCCTTGACTCGCTTCGTCGTGAGTAGTGCTATGCAGAAAAGCGATATTTTTTATAGGAGCCGTTTTTGTGGATGTTTTAGCGACTGCGCCGAATCATTATTAGTAGTACCAATGCTTTTCAGTGAGAGATATCGTCCACTAACTTCGAAAGGCTGTTTTCCCTTTGATAGACTCCCGAGGAAAATTTTAAATACTTGGAACCTTAATAAGTGCTGAGGGGGTCATCGGCCAAATGATTTCCTTGAATATGTAGGCTATATAAGGCTCTGGGGCAGTCAACGGGACTGTTTAAGGGAGGAAGTGGCCGAGTGGGCTAACGCGTCTCAGCTCGGAGCGTGGAGCGAAAGCTTGCGCTGGGAACCTCCTCGGTTCGATCCCCGCCGCCCCCGCCCGTTTCGATTTGGATGAGTTTCGTACCGGCACGCGTTCGTGTGATCACTACTGCGTGATGCACGTTAAAAATCCCAGGTTAGCGGTTGTACCGCACTGGCTAAATTTCTCATCTACAGCTAAGAAACCGATTACCCGTTGAGGCGCATCTCCGTCAAGGCTGTGTAAACATAAAGAGCAAGCCAATTTTTTTAACAGGACTGTGATTCAGGTGTTCAGTGCGAATAAAGAAAAATAATTCAGGTTTTCAGTGCTTCGTGTTTGTGTTCGTTTCTAATGCGCAGTTGTGGGATGTACGTAGTAGTGACTTCAGATACCACAGGGACGGCATTTACTAACAAAATATAACAAAAAAACAAAGCTCGCGTTTTTTTTTACATTATTTTGCTGCCGCTAATTTGGAGGAGTGGAAAGCCATAGTTAGCTTCCTAAACATTGTTGAATGAGTCGCTAAGCTGTAAAGACTTTTTTCCTTTTTAATCTTCCGTAGCTTTTCAGTTGAAAAGCTGCAGAAAAAGCATCTCGGAGGCTATGGAAAATCTGTTGACTTTCTTATTACAAAATGCGCCAATATTCAAAAGAAAGTTAACAGAAAAGCTAGAGAAAGTCAGATGAAAAGCTGTGGACATTTTATATCCTCTGATGACATTTTTCAACAGCTTTTAAACAGAAAAGCGTCACGGGAAGTCTGTTGACTTTCATTAGAAAAGTGGGCCAATATTCAAAAGAAAGTAAAGAGAAAAGCTGTTGACATTCTATATCCTCTATTGACTTTTTTCAACAGCTTTTCAACAGAAAAGCGTAACAATTTTTTGTAAGGGAATGTTTAGATTTTTGGAGTTTCGATAATCCGCCGTTTTATTTTGGGTATTTTGAATGCCTCCCTCCTTTCCTGAGCTACCTTCTTTATTCATCTCGCTCTCCACAGTGCCAGGTGGAAAATGCGCACAGACAAATAAAGAAACGCGTGCTGGAGATCACGCGAGGCATCTTGTATTTTTCACAAAATGTCTATTGCACCTTTGAGTCAAAAATAGCAAACAGACAATGTAGCCAACCTAACAGAAACGCAATGCCGGACATCATCCTTCTTGTCATTTTCGGCCTTTAACAAAACGAAGGCAACAAAATGAAGGCAAGGAACATGGAACAGGATCGCCCACTCATCTGGCGGCATAAGGCAACACGCAGCTATAGCAAAGGCCAGCAGATCGTCAGCCTACATACGTTTACACGAATGTAGAGAAATTCGACGCTCAAGATAATGTCAGTGGGCAAACGTTTCCATTGTTTTGTCTGGAGATTTGTTCTTGAAAAGGTCTGGTGTCGTACCTTTCAACAAAAATGACCGTTTTGTTTGATCGTTGTTTTGAAGACATTGACGTGGAGCATTCTTCACGTTGTGAAGACAGTGACGTGGAGCACAAGATTTCAACCAGATCGTGGAAGATCCGCGGTGAGTGCTGTGGTTACTTGCCCAACAAAAGTTTCATGTTAGTACAATCATAAATATATAGTAGAAATAAGGTGAATTGAGCTAGACTTGTAAAAATAACAAGCGTTTGTATGTCCGTGGATTGGTTTAAATTAAATTATATAAAATTTGCTAAGCCGCAATTGCTCTTAGGAGATGCGAGATTCACTCAAGCGTAATGCAGTGCAAAACGCGTGCAGAGGGAAACAAATGTTGGCGTTCAATAACCTATTGTCACTAAAAAATATGCACGAATGCAAAATTCATCAAAAATATAAACTCGTCACTGTAACTTATACAAACAGTGTACGTAAATCTAGCGACAGAAGGGAGACTGACCCAAAACAGGGCACTACGCTCCATTTTATATATGCGCCAGCCTTAACCTTCCAGATGAGACGTCTCGTAAAAAATAAATAAATAAATAAACTAAGCCACCGGAATTTAAATAACGTACTACCTTTCAAACTCGTGTGATGCTAACTCGGTCACGAACGCGTCAGTACCTGCGCGGCTCAAATATGAGAATAACGAATATTTGAGCACAGGTTTCAGAGTGTCGTCACAGACTGGTAATGCAACCGTATTTAATTTTCCGTATAATGCCGAACTCACGGTTGATGTGGTGATCCTTGCGCTGGTTGTTTGTTGTTCTTTTTTCTTAATCAGACTTGTACAGGTTACTAAATAGAAGTAGGGAATTACATTTAAAATTACCCAAGGCTAATTTTTAACTAATTACTGTTACAATTACTTTCCCATAAAAGCAAGTATCCATTGCTTAAAAACTAACCCCCTGCTTTCTGGACATTACTTTAACCTTACGTCCTAGGACAAACAAAAATCGAATGCCAACACGCAGACCAAAGCGGACGTCGGCATATGCTCCACCACCCCCCGCACGGCCGCTCACCTGTACCATGCCATATGATGCACAACACTTCTACCCAGGCTCCCGTTTCAACCAGGCCTTCCCCAGCGTCGCGAGCCTACGCACCGCACCGAAGAAGTGACATTTGGAGAACGGAAGACCAGTGACCCATCTGTTTTAATTGTTGTTCACCCGGCCACGTCGCGCGCTACTGCCGCAGTCGCCTGAATCCTGACGAGTATCGCCGTTTCCCTCAACCTTATTCGCGTTACTTCCCCGATGACGACAGCTGTCCCGTTGACAGTTAGACCCCAACTCCATTTTCACAGGGTGACCTCCACAGAGACCGATCACCGTCAACTTACCCTCGACGCCAGCGCTCCGTGTCGCCCCCCAACGTCGCCGCCGTCGCAAACACAGCGTCAAACTGAAGCCCGCAGCCTGCGTTGCCACAGGAGGTCCGGCTGCACCAAGAAACTGCAATATAAATCTTCATGGAGATGACGCAACGACTGTTGCTATTGAAATTGACGGCCAAAACTTATAGCCCTCGAAGACACCGGTGCCGCCAAATCCTGTATCCCTGACAGTTCCCTACGGCGTTTGCGCGAAGTATTGACGCCAGCACCTGGACGTTGTTTACTTAGGTTAAATGGAGATCTAATTCGTCTTTTCGGCTGTTCAACACTCTCAGTGACTCTGGGCTCCAATCGCTACGTTGTTGTCTTCACAGTTCTCTCAAACTCTGTGGCTGACGTGATGGTGGGGTGGGATTTCCTGTCGTCAGCCAATGCTGTCATTGACTGCGGGGAACGTCAGCTGCACATAAACAGTTCTGATACAGACGAATTACACGATTTTGATCCTGTGTTCTTTCGAACTGCAGGCGATCTATGTATCTCACCATTGACAGCTGTCGCAGTAACACTGGAGCCTGAGTACAGCTTCCAAGGATATTACGGTCTTGTCGAGCCACTGCTTACCATATTCGTGCAAAAAAGCTTGCCTGTGCCTTAATCTACCATCGCCGTAATAGCAAGCCAAATGAATTTATACGTTACAAACGCTTCTGCGGAGCGGCTCATATTACCTCGAAGAGCTGGTATTGCAAACATCCGGACGTTCGACCAAAATAGCCTCGCCATTTTGGCTCAAGACATGTGCCATCTCCACTCACAGCCATTTTTCCAAACCCAGTGCTCAACCAAACATACAATGTTGATGGTCGGCAGCTACTTAACAACGAACCAAAGACAAGCTCTTCCAGTCTTCTGGAAGCTTATAGCGACTTATTTTACTCCGTTCAATCCGTAATTCCATGGACATCTGTGATGCACCATCAGATTGAAACCGGAAACGCAAGTCCCCTAAAGAGTCGGCCTTATCATATTACACCTGCGGAACGTAAAGAGATTCGAGGCTATGTGACTGATATGTTGAAAAACAATGCTGTACAACCGTCATCTAGCCCTTGGTCCTCCCCCGTGGTTCTCGTAAAGAAAAATGACAGATTGTGGCGTTTTTGCGTTGATTACCGGCGTGTAAACAGGGTAACTAAAAAGACGTCCATCCGCTCCCTTGTATCGATGACATGCTCGGCGCACTTCAAGGGTCTTCATTCTTTTCATCTGTTGACCTCCGTAGCGGCTACTGGCAAATCCCGGTTGCCAACGCGGACAAACCGAAAACTGCGTTTGTCTCCTGGACGGTCTCTTCCAAATTAATGTCATGCCTCTAGGCGTGTGCAACGCCCCGCAACGTTTGCGCGGTTGATGGACAGTGTTCTACGCGGTTTAACATGGAACTTATGCCTCTTCAACCTCGACGATGTTATTGTATTTTCCTCAACCTTTCAAGATCATCTACATTGACTCCAACAGGTTATGCACTGTTTTCGCTCCGCTAATTTTCAGTTGAAATAAAAAAAAAGTGTAGGTTCGGTGCTCAGAAAATTCGGATTCTGAATCACCTAGTCAGGTCGGACGGCATCCGCCCAGACTCCACCAAAGTCCAAGCTGTCTCCCTCTCCTCCATAACCTCCCCTTGTCCCACAGTTTCGCCACTAATTATGACTGGAAGATTGACGCCTTGTCCCTCAACATAAATTCAATTTCCCCGCTAAATTTAGCGAACGAAATGACGTCAAATTCAGTTTCTCCGCTAGATTGAGTTGGAAAATTGACGTCACAGGACCTCAACAGCAATTTAGTTTGCCCGCTAAATTTAGCGGGGAAAGTGAATACGTGTCAAGGTCGTGTGACGTCAGTTTTACTGCTAAATGTAGGTGGGAAACTGAATGCGCATTGTTGCATTATGGAGCGTCACAGACCTACACACCAATTCAGGTGCTTCCCTAAATTTAGTGGGGTATGGAATTGGTGTTAGGTCTTTGGCGTCCCATAGTGCAACTTGAGCGGTTACGGCGACGTCGGCGGTGACGCCGCGAGACACGGGAACGAGCGTCTAAGAGCTGCGATTTGAAACATTTGGTTAAAGGATCTTTCCAAGATCAGTTTCGCACAAAATTGCAACGAAAGGGGTGCCATACGCCCTCAGTTCATGGACTTTGCTCACGCTTCCTCGACAGCGTCATACCGAGCAGCATTTTCAAGGTTGAGCACAAGTGCTCATTTAAATCAATGGTGACTGTTCGTGAAGGACGAAGTCTTGGCAGTCGTCCTTTTAATGTGTTAGCATTCAACGCTCGTTTTGACGAAAACCCAGCGGTGTCTTTCCTTTGTCACTGCCGGGGACAGAGGGAGAATGAGCGAAAAGGGGTGACGCAAGCGACGCTCCCATTAGTCCGAAACGCTGATGTCATCACGCGTAAACCTTTCCGTCTCTCTTCGGCGCCGACAAACTGACAGACACCACCGGGGTTTTGTCAAAACGACCTATGCACTCTTAAAAAAAAAGTAGTAGTACTTCGTCCTTTTTGGGGACTAAATCGATGTCACTGAGAGTGATCCCCCAAAAACGGCAAAACCGCGGTTTAGTCCCTCCCTTTTCTTTTAGTCCCTTTCCATTGATCCCTTGAGGCCAAAGTTTTGAACCGTTAAAAGGAGTGCTTTTGATCCCTACAGCAGGGCATCAGGGACTAAGTTTAACTCTTGAGGGGATTAATTATGGTCCCTTGAGCGCCGTCGTGTTTATAATTGGGGGAGTAACTTTGATCCCTTTGGGGATCAACAGTGGTGATTAGGGGACTAAGTTTTGTTTTATTGGGGACTAAATTTCATCCCTTTGGGAATTAATTTTGCCACTTAAAGGGATGATACTTATAAGGACGAGGGAGTAACTTTCGTCCCTTTGAGGATCAATTCTGACCCTTTTAGGAATGAATATTACAGTACTCGGGGAGTAAATTTCGTCCCTTTGAGGATCAATTTCGACCCGTTTAGGGATTAATTTTATAGTAATGAGAGAGTAATTTTCGTCCTTTTGTGGACGAATTTTGACACTTTTAGAGCCGAAACTACCAGTAATGAGACCCTTCAGCTGTGAATAGGAGTGAAAGGTTTGCGGCATTGAACAGCTTCCTATTCAGAAAAGGCAGATTGTGCAACTTGTTTGAAAAGGTATATCTTCTGAAAAGTTGCACAAAGTGTCTTGTCAGAGCAGGGAGGTATTCAATACTACAGACCTTTCACTCCCATTCACAGCTAAATATTGCAGTACATATGAAAAGCCGCACACCTTTATTTGGAAAAAGCAAGCCTTCGTCGTTGAAGAAGCTGCGAAGACTGGATATGCGAACAACGCTCGTAGAACATTCAGGCAGGCTTTAACAGCTAACATCACCATTTTACGAAACACGTTGCACCAGCTATCTGTAGAAAAAGAACTAGCACTTTCATTGTGGAAATATATTTATTCTAGAACTACACAACACTGTAAATGAAAACAATTGCACATCACAAGAAAGTATACAAGAAAATACTGCCATCTTGGCACTGATGAAATTGCCGAAATTTTACATGACTAGCAGATATATAGGAATCTACAATGGTTTTTAGTGCTGCGGAACGAGCCCGAAAAATTGGTGCCTCCACATTAAAAGTTAAAGCATTCACTGAATCTGTATGTTACCTGTTGAAATTGTAAGGAATTTCGCCTCCTTCCTGTGAAAAATTAGACCAACTTGGCAGGGCCTACAGTGAACATGCTTGCAGCGTTAGCAATGCTTGTAAACTGCGACGTCATTTTGTTCTAAGCACAGGAAGCAGAAGGCGATCTCATCTGCTCGTTGTGCCTACCAGGAGTTACAACCATCGCTAACTTCATCTGCAGGCATGACTGCTATTGACACTGGCCAGTTTGTTAGTCTTATTTTTCATGTGAAGGGAGCTAAGCTTTGAAATTTCTGCAGGAAAAATTCACATTCGGTTAAATCTTAATTGAGCTTTCTACATGCAGGATCTAATTGTTCTGGCTCGTTTCACAGCACTAAAACATATTGTAGACACCCTAATATCAATTCAAGAATAAGAAAACTTGTAGAGAAAAAAAAGCTACCAAGAGACAGCTCTTTTCAACGTCGTTTGTTCCCTTCTCTGATGAAAATGGCTATAAAAAATCAAACACCCTAGTAAAAGAGCTCCCAATCATAAAATGTGAGGCGGTAAAATTACTAGTATATTTATAAATAAAAAAAATAAAAAAAACCTGGGAAGGGTTTTTGGCTTGTGGGAACATAGCTGCTCAAGAAATTACTAGTATATAAGATGACTCAAGTCACCAGGCTCGACCTCAAATGGACCGTAAAAATTGACGCCTGTATACGTACCGATCTAAATTTTTCGTCAAAGGTGTATTTCACAGGTAGTTTTTTTTAATTACAAAGCGTAGCTCTTTTTCTGTAAATAATAGGGCGAATAAACTTGCCACGGTCTACGACGTGAAGGCGATGATTTTTACGGTCCATTTTTGATCGAGCCCGGTGAATTGGGTCACCCTATATTTATAAATTAAAAAAAAAAAAAACAGAACGAAAAATTTGGCATGGGTTTTAGACCTTCAGGATTACATTTGTTCAAGAAAGTAAAAATAATGTTCGCTTAAATGCGAATGCATTCCTTCAATGCTTTACACAAGCCCAGAACAACATTCTTTTAACAACATGCCTGGAAAAAAACTTTTTTTTTTTAATTTAGGCTGGTCAGCCGCCTTGTGCCCATGCAGCCCAGCTTTGAATGTTTGAGACCTACAAGTCTCTCAAAACAAAGAAATGTACGACAATATTTAACGAAGTACTGAAGGTCGAAAACCCATGCCAGGCAGAAACGAAGTGCCACAGCTTCCAGAGGGCCCTCTGACTCATAATCCTGATTTACAAAAAGCACACTGCAGCGCTTTGTCGAGGTCCTGGGACACACTGCGGTGGAATAGACTGCGGGGGACGTCTGAAACAAAGGTTGGGAATTAAAACAAATAATAAAATCGAAAGCTTTCTAACAAAAAGAGAGGCCTGCCCTTAGAGCAGATACAAGTAACTGATGATAAGCAGATGAAGGTAACTGATGATAGACTAGCTGAAACAGGTTCAGTACATACTCGCTAAACCTAACACCCCACACCAGTTACCCTAATATTGCTCTTGGCATATCAAAGCTAAATTGGTCATTGGAGCAGCTGGAATATCTTCTTCAGGCTAGGTCATCATCGGGTACCCAAACTTCACCACGTTGTTCGACTGGTGAGCCAAGGAGTAGCACAAACAACGCAAAAGATGGACCATCTCCGGTCAACAGTAAGTTTCGGGAGCACTGCGATATCTAAAACTCCTTGATGCGGTTGATGTATGTGCAAAGGCTCTTAAAACGGATGCATCTAATGCCTTGCATTAAAGCCAGAAAGTTATTTCGTTTATAACGAAAAATTCAGCCTTCGGGCTCAAAATACAAACGTGAGATTGTCATTTACGGAAATTGTTGATCATATTCGGCCTATTTCTGCACACGACGGGTATATTTCAAATTTTGTTAAGTATCCCTTTAAAATATTTTCACACCCCATAGCACAGAAACTTCAGGATTTTTTTGTCCAACCGCCATCTACACTATACTCTGTATCATCTTAGTCAGGGCGCAACGGATGCTGCGAGCCAGCAGAGCGAATCCAAAGCCGTGCGAGTGTCATGTGTTCTTAGAGAGCGGGCGCGGCGACACGTGTTATGTGCTATGTTCAAAGATCACGATTGGCTGGGATTGCTCTTAGCATCCGCTGCATCCGGACATAGGGTGAAACGGTAATACCATGCAGCCAAATCCTACCAGGTGAGAAATAAGGGCCTGATTTTGTTTCCTCTTTTGCACACAGTTAATAACAGATTAATCACCCATGCTAGTAGATTGTTTTTTAAACTAATCCATTGAATTGTGTTCAGTGCCAAGTGTCACGGCAATTCAACACAAAATATGAAGGCTGTATTTAAGCATCACATCAGTAATGCAAATTTATATTTATTTTTAAATGCAGCCATTCACCCATTTTTCTTAATGTTACTCATCATCAGACGGTCACTCACAATTTGAAATTAATGTACAGAAGCATTTGGAATTTCAGATGCCGTACAGCTCACTCTTAGATATCTCGAATTTAATTTACATAGTTTGCACCCACCTATCACATGAACTGAGTCGGCACCAATTCGGTTACAATAGAAAGCTAGCTGGATTGGGACTTCCGCTAACAGTCAACGAAGGCTAAATTTTAAAGCAGGTATACCTTGTTTCTCCGATTCTTTAACATCATCCATCCTTTCAACAGTCTGGTAGAAAATGTCCGGCTTCGTCTTGCCCTCTGTCAGTTCAAGGTCGGTCGCCAGGTTTCCTGAGGCAATTTAAAAAGAGCGTTGCTCGGCATCGATGCTTGCGATGCGATGAAACTCAGCAAAAATCTGAAATAAAAATAGCTGATCTTTAGTGAGCCAATAACGTAAACTACATTGTAGAGAAGCAGGAGATAAGAAAAAAAGATTCTCAATTTATTATGAGAAACAGAATCGTAATTGCAAAGATGTCAGTGGGATAATAAAAGACTCGTGGTGCTTGCTTTTGCCATGGAGGAAGTGCCAGTTAATAAGGCTATGGTGTTGTTATCAGTTTTCTGAAAGTAATTCGATCCAAGCACATCTCATTATGCTTGTGATCACATTTAGTTTTGCCCGTCCTTTGAGAAATGTTAATACTTACTTTAAAATAAACCAAGGAATAAAAACAAGTATGAGGTACCCCAATTTTCCACATAAGCCAACTAATTCAGAATGCGCAGTGTTTTTGGTTGGCCAGCTTCGATCAGATGCATCTCAGCTGCACCAAATCTCGCTCAGCACGAGGAACCTCCCAAAATATAAAGCTATTTGCCCGGTTTTCTGGCCCTACAAAAATATAACTAAAACGCAAATATTTTCTTATAATGCTGCTATAAAAAAGGCGAGCAAGAACTGGCCTATGAGGAGAATTTTTTTGAAAGGCATGTTGAACTTGAATAATTCCCACTGAATTGAGTACCACAGGGCAAAGACAGTGTGCATGCTCTCTTGAAAACTTCCAACAGGTTGGCAGGGCAGTGCCATTTTAAACCTTGTTATCACATTGGGTATGCTCTCAGATCCAGCCAGCTGTCGATCATAAAACTGGTGACCATGCTTTCTGCACATAGTCATGTGCATGAGGGCAGGGTCAGGTAACGAAATACTTGTCCAGAGAGCCCATAGTTTCTGCCAACCCGTAAGCTGAGCCCTTGGAAGGAAATTAATAGCAAAAGACGACCAACGGCTTCATTTACTGCAAATGTGCTGAAAAAGAAAAGTGTAATACAACAAAGGGTAAAGTGCACATTATTTTATATTTTCTGCATCATGAAGCCTTACGATGATCTCGCAGAACAGGGTCGGTCTTGGTTTTCCCTCAGTCACCATGAGAACAGTTGGTAGGTTTTCTGAGGCAACATTCATAAATCGCTCCTTTGCCTTGGCGCCAGTACTAATACAAAAAGACACTGCAAAGATCTGCAAGAAAAATTATTTTCACATCTTCAGTCTACTTGAAGATATTTGTAAACTGCACTTTTTAAAAGAAAAACCGAAAAAAAAATCACGACTTATTTGTTGTAACAAAATCGTAATTGATGTAAGTGGGATAAAAAAGGAGACCCATCACGGTGCCAGACTTCCCCATGACAGGACTAACGGCGCATTTATGCCAGGACTGGAGCCGCAACAGCAAAGCAGATCTCCCGTCGGGGAACATTTTCCCCAACCGCATCACCGTGTCAATGAGATCTCCCTGCAGGAGCTTCCATTCGCTAGCGGCGCGAATGCACCATAAGGGGGGTGGTCGTGTCATATCAGGGAACTTACTGCTCCTAAAAGCATGAGCAACATCGTTAGTAAGCAACATATTACCTGGTCTGTGAGCTTTAGGGCTGGATAGTCGTCTACGATGTTGAAGATTGTAGGGTGTACGCTAATGTACCCTCTTTGCCCAAAAAGTCCTCTCCATGGTATCGTTCACCATCGTAGTCGCTCCCTTCCTTTCTCTTCTCATTGCGTCCATGTGGCCGGCTATGAAATTTCAATCTTCAGTCGTGGGCGAGGATGCTTGCAGCTTCCTAAAATTAGAAGGAACGAAGTAAACCAACCTTGAACATAGTAAAAACACTCAGAGATTTCGAAAAAGAAAGGACAGGCAGACACAGTCTTAATTAACTAGCACCAGCTCGTTTTCGCCCTAAACCTCTCCTCATAAATCAACCCTTTTCCATTTGTCTGTTCTCTACCTGTGGTCGAATTTTTTTGCTACATCAAAAGTATTTTTCTAATAACATTCAAGAGACAAAGAAGCCTGCAAGGCCGAAATCAATAGTTTAGGAGCTCAATAATCAGAGATTACTCAGTTAGTTCAATGCCTCCTAGATCGCAAGGCGTTAGTGTTGCTGGATTCTACCCCCTCTCATAGGTCATCGCAAGGCAGACTGGAAAAAGTGCTGCATTTGCATTCAGCTGGAACACGTATTCTCATCAACTGAACACGAGTTCTAGGCAAATGCTAACATAGCACTGTCCACTATATAACCTGCACTGAAATATGATAATCGAGAAAGAAAATTAAGGGCTAAGGTATGGTATTTAGGAGGTGCTAGGCCAACTCAAAATTAAAGTGTCCTTTAAATGAAGCTATAGAAACATTTTGTGTCGTGATAACAACTGTTCATGGCATGTGCAAATTTATTTTTACGTGATTTCTTATTTTTGATTGCGGCTACTTCTGTTCCAAAATGACGATGCTATGTGGTATTACCCTATGCTTTATGTCAGATACTGTCATAAAGCATAGTGTCTGTTATAACCAGAATTTATTAATGCGAAATCGAATGACAGTCAAGACGGGAAAATTGCACCCTAAATTATCGATGAAAAAAAAATTATTTTAATCAGTTTGTAAGCGACACAAGTGCCAAAAAAATTAATTTCGCGCAAAAACATTTTTTAGCAATATTGACGGCGCAAGATTAATTTTCTATTAATTCCATGACGTCACGGAATTGTAATACGCAATTTCCCCCTCAATAAGTTTGGCATACCATTTCTCCACCTCAACGCGATGGCCAAGGCAATCCACCTCTCCTCCCCGCACCCGAAAGAAAAGAAGTGGAAAGGACGTGATTACCGACTAAGTCGCGTCTCGCGCATTCACTAACTATTTTAGCAGTGACCCATGACCTGTTGTTTTTCTTTGTTTGTTGCATATTTAATATTGTTCACTTGTTACTATATTACTATCTTTATTTTATGTATGTGCCTCTCCCCCTCTGTAATGCCTTCGGGCCCCTGCGGGTACTTTCAATAAATAAATAAATAAATATTGCTCTAAAATTATTTTTTTTTGTTTATTCGCGTAAAATTAATTTTTTGACACGCGTGTCCTAACCAGACTGTTTGAAAATGCTCAGAGTCCAAAGCAATGAAAATGCTCAGAGCCCAAAGGAAACACAGCTATCAATAACAAGCATAAAAAAAAAAAAAAAAAAAAAAAAAACTTTTGAACGAAGATTACAAGAGCAGCTTTGAAGAATACAAAACACATTTCGAAGCCACGAGCACAAGTTACACAGGGCGAAACCAAACTCCGAAGTGAGGATCTCAAAAGCAGAAGTATTACAAGACAAAACACCTCCACGCTGCAGGCTCTATAAACAAGTGCATCGTTACAGCGTTCAAGTTCAATTCTAATTTGGTGATTCCCGACCATGGTTGAAACTATAAACTGTGCCGCGGAGCCGACCAGCATCGGCCGAAACATGGGCCGAAAGACACTCGGAAACCCGCAGAGAAAGTAAAAACATGAAATAATGCTTCACTAAACGCGCGCGTGCACGACTTCGCGGCACCGCTCAATTTCGTCGATACGTGCCCCTACAACGTTTCGTCGACTTTGTTTTGTTTTTTTCACCACGGGGATTGCATTATTGGTTTAATTTCGTTCGCCGCAAGCCTACCTCAACTAAAGCGGACTTGCCCAGGCGACTCTGATACGCCACAAATGAATTGGTGATCGCCGCTTTCAAACCGTCCGCACTACGCGCTGAAACCCTTCGCTCCGCTCGGGGACACTTTAATATTGATCGAGAACATGTTTATTTACGCATACCGGATACGACCATACCTTTCGCCTAAGAGCGTAAGCGCGAAACTTTACTCTCGAGGCGCGAACTCGCAATAGGCCTCATGCGAACCGCAACGGTTTCGTCAAGCTCGCATCGCCTTGGTCGCCGACCGAGGCGATATGTGCGCAAAGACGCTTCCGATGAAGCGTCGCAAGGCTGGTCGATGAAACGAACACGGGTGCTTTTTGATGAACCTAAGTGGCAATAAAGCCCTGCCGCGTCGACGAAACCATCTGCCGGTGTAACATCGTTTGTTTGATGAACTGATTGCAGCCGGGTCTAGTTTTGAAGTGCTAGGCCTCGTTTGCACGCTAACATGGACGAGTACGCGCCCGACCGCGTCAGAGAGCGAGCGCCTTTCGTACAGGGTAACCCTACGACTTTATGAAGTACGTTCTGAAATGACTATAACATTTCTGCTGCTCTACAAGTAGCCAAAGCAATCAAAACTCACCGTTCAATCGGTCGCCACTCCGACTGCATCCGACGAGGCTTCCACCGCACCGCCACAGGTCAACTGGGTCAACCGTCACCTCCAGTTCAAACTCGGGCGCGCGCGCGGCAGTCGGAGAGTAGGTAGCCTCAAAACCGGCGCCTCCGCGTCGCTCGGATTCCTTTCTCATATTTTTCGCGGTCGGAAACATTCACCAAATATGCGCGTGTAGTCACAATTTCTAAATCCCGGGGCCAAAATCTTGTTTTGCCAAGGCTTCTTTCCAAAATAGCTACTCGAGTGATGCTTCGTCCACTTCATCGAAGGCCTGCGGCAGCCATTATTGACGAGGGGACTAAAGTATTCGTTAGGGGATCAACTCCAGACGGGAGCAACGAAATGCCCGCGGGACGAACTGCTCGAGTTACCGCTTCTGAATAGGGGGCGCTAGGGTCGCGGGGATGAAAGATGGCGATTGGTCCCTTTGCGCACCCTTTTTTTTTAAAAGTGTGTCATCTTCGTCAAAGTCACGCGAAGCCAGAAGAGAAGGCGCCGCTCAGCACATCCTAGATAACAAAGCCGTGGCGCTGAACAAGATGGCGTCATCAAAAAAAGCCGACGCTGGACACAGATTGGGAACGAATGCTAGGTCATCGCTCGGCTTCGAGCCAAGTTTTAGCCGAACGGTGAAACAATCGTCGTGTTCAATCTTTACCCAGCGTGGACCTTCTCTGATAACGCCACCTCTTTCAGCCTACGGCCTTGTTATCTTGGAGGGTTGCGCGGCGTTGTGGAATGCGGGCCTGCTCAGTTATCGCTCCGCCGTCGCCGGTTGTTCTTCACTCTGGGTTTCTGTAGTTCTGGTGCGTGGGTTGTGATGTGTGTGCGTAGTTAAAACGGTAAATGCGGTTCCCTCCACTAGTGATATGAATGCTGTTCCTTCCACGAGCGATATGAATGCAGTTCTTTCTACGAGTGATAGAAATGACCGCTTCCAAGGGCGTCGACACACTATGATATTCAAAGTACGAAAAAAAATATGAGAAAAAGAATTACAGTAATTACAATTCCTGTCATTACAAAAATTTTATAATTCCCAATTTACAAAATTACATTGGTGGATTCTCCGGGAGTTCGTTATCATGACCATTGGAACACGCCACACACGTTCACCTTTGGGAAACGCTAACACTGACCCCCTAAAGAGGCCAAAAAGAAACTGCGAAGAATAGAAGAAACAAACGAGAAAGCCCCAAGAGAAAAGTGAAGGGACAGCGTTGACATTTTCCAAAGGGGGACGTGGGTGGCGTTTTCAAGGGTCATGCTAACGCATTCCCTAAAAATACAACAATGGATATTCTTGTATCTGTTTTTCTAAGCTTTGTCAAGGAGCAATTTCTAAGCTTTGTCAAGGACCGAGCGAAGAGTGACTTAAGTCACGCTTCGCTCGGCGTTGAAGCTGAACTCTCACATTACTCTTGGTCGTATCTTTGGTTGGTACGACGCGGTGACATACTTCAATATCGGGGATAGCGATCTCCTCTTCGATAAGCGTTCCGAGGTTAAATACAAGTTCACCGATGTTTTCCGTTTCGATTTTCGGCATACCCTTGTTTTAAATGTTACGACGACGCAAATATCGTTCGCACTGCACCAGTCTCATTTAATTTTTTTGAGCTTTCTGGGAATTTCACCATATTTTTCTTCCAGCTCCATATTATACTTCCCGATGGCGGCGTTCTCGCATTTAGCAGATTCAAATTTCTTTCTTATGCACTCGAACTCGGCATTCGTGAAAACCTTTCTTTGTCAATTCCCTTTAGCTCGGTGGGAATTCCGCTAAGATTGTGTTTATACTCCCTTTTGAACATTTCTCAAGTATTTTAAACTCCTTTTTTATTTTGTCTTTTAGCTCGTTCATCTACGCGGTGATTTCTTCCGACATGTCCGCAATCACCATAAAAAAAGCAAAAAAAAAAAAAAACACAAAGAGGGATACACAAAGTGACAGCAGCAGTAGTGGCAGCAAGGAGTTAAAAACAATGCGTAGGTTCGTTAACTAACCTGCAGTGAATGCACAAGTCAGTTACGTTGTGCCTCGTTCCACCAAGTGAACAGCCGTCAATGAATGTTTGTTTTCGTAGCCAATGAGCTGCTGACGCGCCCGATGATAGGCCAATCATCAGGGCGGTCACTTATTCGTGATGACTGTACGGCGATGTTATCATCCGTTGATGCGCAAATCTAAAAAAAAAGGAAATCTTCAAGGCGACGAGGTACACTCTTATACAAACAGCTTCTTGAGCAAAGCAGCCTTGCGCTGTCTCGTTCACTTCGTACCCTGCAGTGAATGCAGAAGTTGGTTACGCGGTGCCTCGTTCCACTGTCGCTGCTGCCAACCGAAGCTAAACGAGAAATGGTCGCTTTCCACCCACCATCAACACCACTTCCTTTGACGCAATCCTGTTTTTGAAAGACATACTTTTAAAGTTGCAGTGCACCTCCCGAATTCTTTATGTTGTCCATGGGTAAATACTTTGGGAAAGAACTTAATGCCATCATTATGAATTGAACCTACTTGATTAAAAATAGAATTACTACTGTCAAAACCTAGTGTACAAAATTTGGAATCTGCCTTTACAACTGGTGAAGGCGAGCGTGTTGAACATGAATACATAAAATTGAAAGAATAAAACACAGAGGATAAACACAAGCAAGTGGTTGTCCTGTGCTTGTCCTCTGTGTTTTATTCTTTCAATTTTATGTACCTTTACAAAGTAACGCAATAAACCATTTGCTATAATGTCACAGGCGGTGACCAAAAAAACAGGAAATAAACAGGAAGAAATAAACGTTTAATGTGGCGAACTTGTGCCAAAAAAAAAGGGGTGCAAAGATAATAACAGAGCGCCGCAGACGTCGAAGTCGGCGTAGCAGCACAGTCGAACGCTGGGGCGAAACTGAATGCAGATCGCCACGCGGAGCCCCTTATGTACACGTGTGGGCTTCTGGAATAATCGGCATATAGAACATTCTGACCTCGAACAAGCCAACATGGTTCTCGAATTTACCAGAACATTACTTTACGGAGTCAACAGAAATGTGCCTCCGCGGCCAGGAATCGAACCTTGGCTTTCAGCGTGGAAATCAAGCGCGATAACCGTTAGGCCACGCGCGCGCTGCCTACTTGGCCAGCTGCGAGCGCGGCATTAGTCCCCCCCTTTAAAAGTGCATCGTCTCGATGCAACCCAAAAACAAAACAAATAGAAAGAACGGTAAACTAAAGAGTCATTTGGAACACATAAGGTCCACAGCCCTATCGAGCGTAGTACGGCTTCAGTCGCACCACGTGGACGATTTCCGGTCGTGGAGGGCGTCGTGACGAAGTCCGTGTTCCGTCGGGCATCACCTCGTAGTTCAGATCCCCGAGTCGACGAAGCACTTTGTAGGGTCCAAAGTAACGTTTCATGAGTTTCTCGCTGAGACCGCGGCTACGAATCGGTGTCCACACCCACACCCTGTCTCCCGGCTGGAAGTGGACGTCCCGACAACGAAGGTTGTAGTGGCCAGTGTCGACACGTTTTCGCGCCTTAATCCGCAGTCTGGCGAGCTGACGGACTTCTTCTGCTCTTTGGGCAACCACCTGGGAGTCGTCGCTTGCATCGACAGCCGGTTCGTGGGGTAACATAGCGTCCAGCATTCTTGTTACCTTGCGCCCATGCACCAGTTGAAAGGGTGTCACTCCGGTGGTCTCTTGAACGCCCGTGTTGTAGGCAAAGTTGACGTACGGCGACACCTCGTCCCATGCCTTGTGCTCCACGTCGACGTACATGAAAATCATGTCGGCGATTGTCTTGTTGAGTCTTTCCGTCAGCCCGTTGGTCTGTGGGAAGATTCAGACGAAGGACTTCTTGTGTCAGCTGGGCATGAAGGAGGATCCACGGTCTGAAATCAGGACTTCGGGAGCGCCGTGCCGGACGACGATGGACTCGATGAAAAACTTGGCGACTTCAACAGCCGTTCCTGATGGAAGGGCTTTCGTCTCGGCGTACCGCGTGAGATAATCTGAGGCGACTATGATCGAGCGATTTCCCGACGTCGACGGTGGAAAAGGGCCAAGTAGATCCATTCCGATCTGCTGGAAGGGTGCTGTTGGCGGAGGAATTGACTGCAAGAGTCCGGCCGGCCTCGTTGGAGGTTTCTTTCGTCGCTGGCATTCACGGCATGATCGCGTGTATAGGTGGACGGGTTTGGGGAGCTTGGGCCAGTAATACTTTCCACGAATACGGGCCAGCGTCCGGCTGTAACCAAGGTGTCCAGACGTCGGGTCGTCGTGGCAGGCTTGAAAGATCTCCTCCCGAAGGTCGGTCGGGATTACCAGCAGCCACGTCGAGTTGTTGTTCCCGAAGTTCTCTTTGTAGAGTACACGTTGTCTATTGGTGAAGGTCGGCAGGGCTCGTGAAAAAACACGTGGCATGGCACTCCCGCGCCCTTCAAGGTGCTCTATTAGCGCGCGCAGCTCAGGATCGTCTCGTTGACGTCGGGCCATGTCGTCGGTGTTCACTGCGCCCAGGAAACACTCGTCGTCATCGTCGTTGCTGCTGTCGGAAGGTGTTTCGACGGGAGCTCTTGACAAGCAGTCGGCGTCGCTGGGCTTGCGGCCTGACTTGTAGACCACGGTCATGTTGAACTCTTGTAGTCGGAGACCCCATCGCGCGAGGCGTCCTGACGGGTCCTTGAGGTTCGCAAGCCATCAGAGCGAGTGGTGGTCCGCGACTACGCGGAACGGGCTCCCGTATAAGTACGGACGAAACTTCGTGATTGCCCATACGACCGCAAGGCATTCTTTCTCAGTCGTGGAGTAATTTCTCTCCACCTTGGACAATGTCCGACTTGCGTAGGCGATGACTCGCTCGGTGCCCTCCTGTACTTAAACCAGTACCGCGCTAAGTCCTGCGTTGCTTGCGTCCGTGTAAATCTCGGTTTCCGCATCCTGGTCGAAATGTCCAAGAACAGGAGGAGTCTGCAGTCGTCGCTTCAGCTCGTCCAATGCCTGCTGCTGCCCCTCGGCCTATTCGAACTTCTCGGCGTCCTTCGTGAGGTTTGTGAGCGGCACGGAAAGTCTTGCGAAATCTCGAACGAAGCGCCGATAGTAGGCACATAGCCCAAGGAACCTTCGCACGGCCTTCTTGTCTCTTGGCGCTGGAAATGCTGCGACGGCGCGAGTCTTCTATGGGTCTGGGCGAATGCCTTCGTTACTAACCACGTGACCAAGAAACTTCAGCTCGTCATAGGCGAACCGACACTTTGACAGCTTGAGGGTGAGTCCGGCGATCCGTATGGATTGGAGTACAGCTCGGAGTCGTCGCAAGTGCTCGTCGAAGTCGCCGGAAAACACTACGACGTCGTCGAGGTAGACGAGACAGCTCTGCCACTTCAGTGCTGCCAGTACGGTGTCCATGACACGCTGTAAAGTTGCTGGCGCCGTGCATAGTCCGAAGGGCATCACCTTAAACTTGTGCAGCCCATCCGGTGTGACGAAGGCTGTCTTCTCTCGGTCCCGTTCGTCGACTTCGAACTGCCAGTAGCCGCTCTTCAGGTTCATCGATGAAAATTATCGAGAATGGCGCAGCCGGTCTAACGTGTCGTCGATGCGTGGGAGGGGATAGACGTCTTTCTTTGTCACCGCGTTCAGGTGCCGGTAGTCCACGCAGAACATAAGCGTCCCGTCTTTCTTCTTAACCAGTACTACTGGAGAGGCTCAAGGACTGCTTGAAGGTTGAATTATGTCGTCGTTCACCATCTCTTGAACTTGCTCCTGGATCATCTGCCTTTCTTTCACGGAGACTCTGTATGGAGATCGATGCACCGGGCGCGCGTCGTCCTCGGTAATGATGCTGTGCTTCGCAATGGCGGTTTAGCGTACTTTCGACGACGTGGCAAAGCAGTCGCGGTATTCGGCGAGGAGGTCATTCAGCTGACGTCGTTTCGAGCCCGGAAGCTTAGGGTCAATGTCTAGCTGTGCTGGCGACGTATTGTCTTGCTGAGGTGGCGAGGATTCGTCAGTAATGGCGGCGATTTCGGTGGAGTTTCGGAGTTCCTCGACGTGGCCAACGGCTGCACCTTTCGTGAGGTGTTGCGCTTCGTTTCGGAAGTTCGTCATGAGGACCACAGTGCGGCCATCCTGAAGTTCAGCTAGCCCTCTTGCGCCGCCTATTCCTCTTCCTAGAAGCAGCTGGAGACTTCCTTCAAGCAGAACTTCGCAGCAGATAGCTTCGGTGATCCCGACGCGTACGAAGACACTCGACCGCGGCGGTAAATTCACGTGACCTGCGAGGAGTCGGACCGCGGATGACGTCGCTTCGGGTTCCTCCGGTGGTGAAACAGGTTTTCGTAGAGTTAGCCGGTTTGCTCCGAGGTCGATGACGGCGCCATACTCGCAGAGAAAGTCCATTCTGAGAATAACGTCCCTCGAACAGTCTTGCAGAACGACGAACTTGACAGGGCACGTCTCACCATGGATCTCGACGCGAGAAGTGCATCTCCCAACTAGTATAATGAGGTGTCCTCCGGCGGTTCTTATTTGTGGTCCATCCGACGGCGTCATGACTTTTCGAAGGCGGCGGGAGAGCCTCCCACTCAAGACTGAGTAGTCTGCTCCGGTGTCCACGAGTGCCGATGCGTCGAGGCCGTCGATAACAACGTTTAGGTTGTTAGACACCGATGCAGGAGCCTCGTTGTGATGCGCAGTGTCGGGAGAGGGGAAGCGCTCCGTCGTTCTTGGAGGCTCTTTACATCGGTCGTCTTCGGCAACTCCACCTCCAGGGGTTGCCGCGCCTAGTTTCCCCGGCGTGGAACGAGGGGCGACAGGGTTTCACGTCGGGGTCGGTGCATCGGCGAAGCTGGACGTCGTGGCGAAGGTAACCGAAACTCTCGGCGGGACGCAGGCCCGGGGGACTGAGGTCGTCGCAGGTACTCGTCGATCTCCCGAGGGCGTTCACCATACCGGGGGCGAGGGTCGTTTGGGTGGAATCCGCGCAGCCCGAGTCGTTGGTATGGGCATCGGCGGTACACATGGTCAGCTCCCCCCAGTGGTAACACAGCGGGTGTCGGTCGGCCGTCCTCCAGACGTCTGTCTTCCTCGGCGCAGGTCGCTCTGGGGGAACGTGTGCCTGATCTTCCTGTCGTCGGGGGTACTGCGGCGTTGGGGCGTCTCTCCGGGCCGGCGCCGTGGCTTGGCGGGAAGCTTGCGGCGGTCGTCGGGCCATGGCGGCGCAGCTAAACGTCGGTTCCTCCGGTGCCATCGGGGTGACGGGAACCTCTGGTTGGAGCGCCCGATGCACTTCTTCTCGGACAGCCTCGGCGATGGAAATGGTTGAAGGACGGCTGGTGGTTGGCAGCAACCTTCGCAGTTCCTCCCGGACAACCTCCCGGATAATTTCGCGGATGTCCGTACCAGGCACGTTTTCGCCGCTAAGCAGCGCGGTTGCTGTGACGCTTGGCTGCCGCTGGTAGTGGGAAGCGCGCGCTTGGAGGGCGCGCTCGATGTTTGTCGCCTCGCTGACGAAGGCGTCGACGGTTGCCGGCGGGTTGCGGACGAGGCCTCCGAAAATGTCGTCCTTCACGCCCCGCATCAAAATGCACAGTTTCTTTCCCTCGGTGGCCTGACGGTCGGCGCAGGAGCTCAGGCGGAGCAAGTCTTCCACAAAGCTCGTGACGCTTTCATTGGGGCCCTGGATTCTGGTTCGCAGTAGGTCCTCGGCTCTCTCTCGGCGGTGGTGGTTGACGAACGTAGCCTTCAGATTGGTCTTGAAAATGTCCCACGACGTCAACGAGGACTCATGGTTCTCATACCAGTGCTTGGCGGTCCCCTCAAGCAAAACGTAGACGTTTTGCAGGCGCTGCTCGTCGGTCCAGCCATTGTAGCGTGCAACGCGTTCATACTGGTCAATCCAGTCTTCGACGTCTTCGTAGAGTTCACCGTGGAAGGGGGCAGCCGTCCGCGGTGCGACGGGCATGTAGATGACGGGAGAAGCGGCGGGGGCTTGCGACTGGTTGACCATCGTCGTCTTCTTCGGCTTGGGCTTGTCCAGCAGCAAACCGTACTCAGGATCCTCTCTCGGGGTGCGGCGGCTGGTCCGAGTTTCAGGTTCTGCGGTGAGTAACCTTCTCACCGAGCCGGGAATCGTACTTGCACTGGGGGCCCTTAGAGGGGAACGCTGCACGGGCATGTGGTACCCCCCACCTCCACCAATATGTCACGGGTGGTGACCAAAAAAACAGGAAATAAACAGGAAGAAATAAACGTTTAATGTGGCGAACTTGTGCCAAAAATAAAAGGGTACAAAGATAATAACAAAGCGTCGCGGACGTCGAAGTCGGCGTAGCAGCACAGTCAAACGCTGGGGCGAAACTGAATGTAGATCGCCACTCGGAGCCCCTTATGTACACGTGTGGGCTTCTAGAATAATCGGCGTGTAGAACATTCTGACCTCGAGCAAGCCCAACATGGTTCTCGAATTTACCAGAGCATTACTTTACAGAGTCAACAAAAATGTGCCTCCGCGGCCCGGAATCAAACCTTGGCTTTCAGCGTGGAAAGCAAGCGCGATAACCGTTAGGCCACGCGCGCCCTGCCTACTTGGCCAGCTGCGCGCGCGGCAATATAGCCAAGCGCCCCAGCCCACACTTAAGGAATCATGGCAACGGTGTTCCTTCTGCTCCCTAGTGATCGCTAATTTTGACCGATTCCGCGGTTACAAAGTTTTTGAGCGTAGTTGGAAGTCAACCTGAACAAACGCCTAATATACCCCAAAGGACCTGTCAAATAACTTTTAAAATCTCTCGTCAATGTCAGCATTTTTGATACTGTCTATGCGATCCACCTTTCAACCTGGCCTGAGCTGCAAAAACTTCTTACAATATTATCATTCGCGTGATAGCTGTTTTAGCAGGAACTGCTTAAAAAGCCGAGAATTCACAACAAAAAACAGGATTTAGCTCAGAGTCAGCGGGGCTGTTTATAGCATTTTAGCGTTTCTATCTATCGGCGTCTTTGAAGCTGACTCCAAATTACGCTCAACAGCTCTGTAACCATGGATTGGGTCGAAATCACCGATCACTAAGGAACTGAAGGAACACAGTTCCCACGATTCCTCTAGCGTGGGCCGGGGCGCTTGGGGGATGTTGCAAATGGTCTATCACTTGTACAGTGTACTCAACTGTTAAATATTACGCGGGAGTGGTGGTCGGAGAGACTGCATGCGGCATCTACCGGCTCACTCTGGCAGCTTATGACGTTGTTGTTATCTGGAGTTACACTCCCAGCTCCGAAACAATCACCGATACGTGACTCGGCAATAAAGAAAAGTTGATTTTGTTTTTTGTTGTTTAAAGAAGGTGGCCCTTATCAGAGAGAAACTGCAAGATCAACGAGATATGGTCGCCCTGCGTGGTAATTGCGTAGGTGTGACTAAACAGAGTCGCAAGGGGCAAAAACAACAAAAGTAAATCACTCATGTCGTATTACACCTGAGACTGCGGTGGAAGAAATCAGAAGAACTTTCAGTGTAATACGACATGATTAGCTACCACCAGCTCGCCTGCAATCTCACCGTCTTTTCAACAAAAGTAAAAATTTGAAGTGTGGGTGTTAAAAAAAGACACGAGGAGGTCCTGCGATAAATGTATCGGGGAGTGGCGACAATTGCAAGAAGAGCCGCCTTATTCTCTGCCGCATCACTGACTTAAGGTGGAACCCCACCGATCAAGTTTGAGGGCCTTAAACTTTTTATAGTCCGAAAATGTACCTCCAACCAATATTTGAAAAGCAACTCAACGTTTCAAAACCAACACGGTTTCTTCTTCAGGGGTGGCTAAAGGCACGCGGACACAGCAGCAGCTCCTAACCTCTTCGTCTTCAAAAAAGAAAAGAAAGAAAGGGAAAAGAAAAAATTAAAAAAGGATAAGTTAGGGAATCGAAAAAAATGTAAAATAACTTTTTGCTTATGGAGATGGTCGTCTCTTCAGCTTTTCCGACAGGTCACGGAGGCCAGGCGCGTCCACAGAGGGCAGAGCGCCCAGCGACCTGTTTAGGTTTCCTGGCGTGCGCTGGATTTGCCACGATTCCAAGAAAAGTCTTCTTCGAAAATCGGGCTCTGTGTCCACCACGTGCGCATTCGCGAAGTCAATGCGATGGTCTAGGGTATCGCAATGTTCAGCGATGGCGCTGCGCTCACTTTCAAACTTCCGCACGTCGTTCTTGTGTTGGCGGATACGCCCGGGAAAGTTCCTCGTCTCGCATATGTAGGTTGGGGGGCACTCTGCGCAAGGAATGGTGTAAACCACGCCATGTGCTTTTTCTTTTGGTAGACGGTTTTTCGGTCTTGGCATAAACCTTCCCAGTGTGGACGTGGGCTTGTGGGCCACCAGAATATTGCCTTTCCCACTACTCGTGCGAACGCTTCGCTGGTTCCCTTTGCGTAGGGAACTCTGATGCGCGCGACTCGATGATGATGATTGGGGGCTTTATGGCGCAAAATGCTACTGAGGCCAAAGTGCGCCAAACTAGGTAGTTCATTCACATGCTAGATAAAATGGGACATTGTTCGTCATTATCTCAGGTATTAGAGCTGGTGTAAGAAGCCAGTGCTAGAAATAAAATTGAGCACTCGTTCAAATGGGATAAGAGGGTGATTTCCTAATAACAGAACAGGGTGAAAAGGTATAGAATATCTAAACAATTCAGGAAAATGATGCCGTCGTTTTTCATCAAGACCGGAACAGAGCCATAGAATGTGTAGGATGGAAACATCATCCCCGCAGTGTATACATCGGGGTGGTTCTTCTCCACAGAGGAGATATTTGTGGGTTATATAGGAATGGCCTTTGCGAAGGCGACATAACAATACCTCATGAAATCGATTTTTTAAAGAGGCACTCTCCCACAGTCCAAGAATGGGCTTGGTGAAGTGAAGCTTATTGTTGGATTCTTCGTCCCATTCTGTCTGCCATCTCTGGAAAATTGATGCCCTCACGACCGGTTTGATATCCTGGTAAGGTAACGAGGCTGCTAACTGCCGAAGGTTCCTGGAGGAAGAAGCCATCTTATCAGCTTTTTCATTACCCCATATACCTACATGACTTGGCACCCAGCAAAGTATAATACAATGTCTATTCTGCAATGCACGATTAATTTTGGTACGCACAAGCTGTACAAGCATATTTTTGGTGTCTTTGAGGGAACTAATTGCAGTGATCACACTTTGAGAGTCCTCATATATAATCGATCTTACTTTTCTTTTCAGTCTAATATGGTCAATTGCTAACATCACTGCATGCAGTTCTGCTGTAAAGATACTGGCGATCGAATTAAGGCGCTTCGTTCTAGAAAAGTTCTCAGAATATACGGCACATCCAGTGAAGGATTGAGCCTTAGCACCGTCAGTATAAAACTGACAATAATCAGCATACTTTGTCTGCAACTCTTGAAAAAAACACAGTGCTTATTATATTTCGTAAGTGACCAATCGCAACAAACCGGCAGTCTCTCCCAGGGAGCAATACAGTCAACGTGTGAGAGTAGGGACATTCCATCGGGAGAAATCTGAAGAGAGGTATGATAGTCAGCAAGGCGGAGGCTTACTGGGCGTACAATGCTGGGCTTGTTTTCGAAAAGGCGAGAGAACCTTGAACGTTTTATGGAATCATATGTTGGATGGCGAGGGTTAGATAATATTTTGTAGGCATATGTCATACTTAGACATTGGCGTCTTTTATCCAACGACAACTCGTTGGACTCGGCGTATAAACTCAGAATGGGGGATGTACGGAAAGCGCCCGTGGCGAGTCGTAATCCAAGATGGTGCACTGGATCTAACATTTTCAGAGCCGATTGTCGCGCTGATCCATACACTATAGACCTTAATCAAGACGGGATCGCTCAAGGGAATTGTATAGGCGCAGCAGACATCTTCTATCTGATCCCCAAGCCTTCTTAGCCAATACTTTTAAGAGCTTCATACTTTTAAGGCATTTTTCCTTCAGACACTTCAAGTGGGAAATGAAATTAAGCTTCCTGTCGAAGATCACCCCCAGAAACCTGTGCTCATTTTTAACAGGCAACCGCATGGGTTTCAGTTAAAGGGTCTGGATTCAAAGGCAGCCCACGGCGCATGGAGAATGGCACACAAACCGTTTTTTCTGGAGAAAACCTAAATCCATTTTCATCTGCCTAAGTACCAAGTTTTTTTAGGGCCAACTGAAGCTGGCGTTCACAGGTAAAAAGATCGTCTACGTAAAGTGAGTATGAGATGGAAGACGGGAGAATTGTGGCAACGGAATTTATCTTGACTGCAAACAAGGTAACACTGAGGATGCCCCCTTGAGGAACTCCGTTTTCTTGAACAAATGGATCAGACAAAGTAGAGCCCAATCGAACCTGGAATGTCCTATTCGTTAAAAAGTCTCCTATACACTTCAGCATCCGGCCCCGAATACCATAGTTGTAAAGGTCTTTAAGTATTCCATACCTCCATGTGGTGTCGTATGCTTTTTCTAGGTCAAAGAAAACCGAGACACAGTGTTGTTTATGCACGAAAGCTTCACGGATCATTGTTTCCAGGCGGACTAAGTGATCCACTGCAGATCGTCCGCGACGAAAGCCACACTGGTTATTTGCAAAAAGATTCTCTTTTTCTAAAAGGTACATTAACCGTCTGTTAATCAGTCTCTCATATGTTTTCCCCAGGCAACTAGTGAGTGCAATGGGTCGGTAATTGAAAGGGAGCGTAGCGTCTTTGCCATGTTTCAGGAGTGGTATGATGTGAGCCCGCTTCCATGCCTGGGGAAAGCATGCCTTCTCCCACAGAGAGTTGAAAAAAAGAAGGAGTGTTCTGAGCGAGTCACGTGACAACTTTCGAAGCATAGCATAGTGCAATGTGTCTGGCCCTGAAGCAGACATCTTTTTTACATCGAGAGCTTGTTCTAGCTCGCGCATTGTAAAGGGCCCATTATATGGCTGCGAGTTAGACCCCCCCCCCCCCCCCCCCCCCCCCATAAAAATAGAGCAACTCTCTGTACGAGATTTAAACTGTTTAAATTCAGCACTATAATTATGAGAGCTAGATACACTATGAAAATGCTTCGCAAGAACATTAGCAACGTCTTTGACTGACCCCAAAGGCAGATTAAATACTGGAATGGTAAAAGCCCGGTAGTCACCTTTGATTTTGCGTACACGATCCCAAACCTCTTTAGCCGTAACAAAACTACTTATAGAAGAGAGATATCTCATCCAAGATTTCTTTTTTGCCTGCTTTCTTGTCCAGCGAGCTTGCGCTTTTCGTCTCTTAAATTCAATTTTGTTGTCCACGGTGGGGTACCTACGAAAGACATCCCAGGCTCTATTTTGTCTTGGAAGTGTGGTGGAACAGTCTTTGTTCCACCATGGCTTGCACTTTTTTGGCAAATTACCGGAGGTACGTGGGATAGAGTGCTCAGCTGCATTGACTATCTGTTGAGTAACATATGTTGTAGCCTCATCAGGGGACAGAGTGGCCAATAGTGAAGCATCAAGTGTAGCAGCTAGGCTGAAACGTTCCCAGTCCGCCTTGTCAAGTTTCCACCTAGGCATACGGTTTTGTAGTGTGGGGAGATCGACCACACTCTCTAAAACGACTGGAAAATGGTCGCTGCCAAATGGATTGTGTAAAACCTTCCAAGAAAAGCAAGGAAGCAATGATGGTGATAAAATAGATAAATCAATGCAGGTGAAAGAGTTATGTGCAGCACTAAAAAAGGTTGGGGCTTTGTTATTTAAAAGACATAAATTTGAAGACAATAAAAACCGTTCAATCACTTTTCCGCGGGAATCAACTCGTGCACTGCCCCACATGGTGTGATGAGCATTAAAATCACCTAAGATTAAAAAAAGGTTGTGGAAGTTGAGTTAAAAGCTTCTGGAGGTCATGAATATGTACGGGGGTGTGTGGTGGAAGGTACAGTGAGACAACAGTAATGAGGCGGTCCGTAAGAACTCGTGCTGCCACAGCCTCAAGGGGCGTGTCAAGGGGGACCTGGGCACATGCCACTCCACTCTGCACAACAATGGCAACACCACCGGATGAATGAGAGGATGGGCGGTCTTTCCGGAAGAGGTGATATTTCCGTAAAACTTGGGTATGTGTGGACGTCAAATAGGTCTCCTGTAATGCTAAAGCTATTGGGCGTAGCTCATTAAGTAAAAAGTGAACATCCTCTATATTATGAAGGAGACCCCGACAGTTAAACTGCATGAAACTAAAATGACTCATCACAGATTAATTAAATTATAGTTAAAATTGTGGGGTTCACAGCTGTGAGTGGACACAAGCTATGGTACACTCGGGGCAGTGACTCGAGGAGGTTTTTTCTTTTGGTCCCCCTTTTCGGGGGTATGGTTTGTACCTCCCTTGGCGGGTGGAGGTGGTTCTGTTGGATCAACAGATACCTCCATGGCCTCCTCCTCCCGCTGTGAAGTGGAAGGAGTGGGCCCCTCGCTGCACTGAGAGGGAGTGGTGTCAAGCACCACTCGGGGCTTAGGGCCAGGACGATGGGGAACCGTCCTGGCACATGGGGCTTTGGGCAGGGCCGCTGGGGTCTGAGAACCCACAGAGGCCTCGCTGGTGGTTGGGGGGCTGGGTGAGCACTCCAAGTCGCGAAGACTGTACTGAGTGCCCACCGTTGCCTTTAGTGGCGGCGCTGCCCCCCCGGCAGCCGCCTCGGCATAGGTGCCTCCTTGGAGGAAGAAAAATCGCTTGCTTGCTTCAGGGTACGTCAGGTTTTCTTTGATTTTTAGTGTTAGGATTTTCTTTTCCTCCTGAAACTTTGGGCAGGCTCGAGAGCAAGTGGGGTGGGCACCAGAGCAGTTGACACACTTGAGAAGTGTACCCTCGCATGTGTCAGCTGGATGGTCCGTAGCTCCGCACTTTGCACATGTCGTTTTCCCACGACATGTAACAGAGCTGTGACCAAATCGTTGGCATTTGAAACATCGTCTCGGGTTTGGTATGTAGGGGCGCACCTTGCAGTGAAGATAGCCTGCCTTGATGTCCTCGGGCAGCACAGTGGAAGCAAAAGTGAGGACTAAGTGCTTCGATGGTCTCTCCTGTCCGTCTCTGCGTATGAAGATGCGTTGCACGGCGACCACACCCTGCCCGGAAAGGCCCTCCAAGATCTCCTCTTCGCTAGACTCCAGCAGGTTGTTTTCTGAGATGACGCCCTGGCAGCTGTTCAAGGTGCGATGTGGGGTGACAGATACTTTGTAGTCCGAGATCTTGTTTAAGTCTAAAAGAACAACACTTTGCACTCCGTTTTCCACCTCAACGAGCAAGTCGCCAGATGCTAGTTTCTTTGCTTTGAAGTTTTTACCAATTAGGTTTTCTAAAGTCTTTGAAATAAGAAACGGTGAAAATTTGGCAAATGGTTTTCCATTTTCTGAGTGCATTACCAGAAAGCGGCTGAAGCTATTCTGGGCAGCAGCTGATGTCTCTTTGCTAAATACTTCGGTCCGGACCCTTCTCAGGGTCCGATCGGGGGAGGTTTTTTGCTTGGAACCCATATGAAGGGCAGAAACTTCGGCATCCGTAACGCACCACCCACCGCGGAGTCCAACAAGGGGATAGGTAACATCTCATAACAGGTCTGGCTTGTCTGAGTATGTTACTCTACCAGTGCTACTAGGAAGCTATAACCAAGTGTGGATCAAGAGAGTGTTCTGTCGCCACCGAAGGTTATCCCTTGCCGCCAAAGAAGGTGAAAACGAAGAATAGGAGAAAGGAGGAAAGAGAAAGAAAAGAGGGGATAGTAGAAGAAATGGCGACTGACTGAATCATCCCGGTCGGGCCAAGCCAGGACACCCGTCTACGGGAAGCGGGGGCCGAAGTGGTGTATTGCCTCACCTGGGAGGCCCCGAAGGGTCCAAACCTACCCCGGGTTCGACTCAACCACCAGGATGCCCTTTTCCCCGAACACGGGAAAGCCACGCACAGCCGGACGTGGGCGGGCGAACCCGCACGGCTCGGGGTCCGTGGAGACGCCACTCTCCAAACACCTGCTTTCACAGGTGCCCCCGGCGGGGGCGCGCGACTCGATGGGGCTGTCGTTCTTCTACTGGCATCTGGTTTTGTCTGGCGAGACCTTGGCGTCGGGCGATGCGCTTAATAAGGCTACTAGAGTAGCCATTTTTCTTTAGGTCTTTAATTATGGTCTTCTTCTCCTTCTTTCTATCGGTTTCCGACGAGCAGATAGTCCTTGCTTTACGCAGCATGGTCGAAACCACTGAGACCTTATGACTCGTTGGATGGTTGGAGTCAAAATCGAGGTAGCGTCCGGTGTGTGTTGGTTTTTGCTACACCGCGAACGTCAGATCTTGCCCTCGTCGATTCACCAGCACATCGAGGAACGGCGGGTGGATCTCAAAACGTTCCATTCGCATTTGAACCTTCCACATTTTGTCCCATTCTCATTTGGTCCTTCTCATTTGAACCTTCTCATAAGATCCGAATCGTGTTTTTGGCAACTGGGCCCATTCTCATTTTGCCCGTTATCTGAAAACGTCCCTTTCGCATTTTGACCGTCCGGATTTCGTCCCATTTTCATTTGGCCCGCCTTCTTTGAATCTTCTCATAAGATCCAAATTATATTTTTCGCAAGTGCACCCATCCTCATTTCGCTTGTTCGCGCTACGACCGAATGGCACTAGTTCGGCATGCTTCTAACGTCGTTATGCATTCGCGGTTTTGTTGATCTCGTAATCACTCACGGTGACGCTGGGGTCTGGAAGGTAACCTCTTGCTTCGCATGCGTCAAGGACGGCCCGAAAAAGCTTTTCATAGATCGCGAGGCTCTTGCCAGCAAGGAGAGCGTAGACGCAGGCGACGGAGCTTCCTCCGACTGCGCACCTGAGCACGTAGAGTTCTTTAAACAGCCGGGGGCAGACTGAAACGTCCCGTCCATGTACCAGGTTGGGCTCGTGCTCAAGGCTCTGAGCTGCTCGCTGACGGCGAAGACGAGCATCCGGTCCCGCCGCTCCAATTCGTTGTCATAAATGAGGAACGATTGTGGCACTTCTCCTCCGGTCGTTGCCCACATGTTCTCGACCTCGAGCTTAGCGGTGGATTCTGGTTCCGGTGGGCGCAGCCGGCTTTTTTGCTGGCGCAAGTCGCGACGCACAGTCTCCAGGCTTCCAATGTTTGCCCGGACAGCAGCTGACGAACTGCATAACGCCTGGGCCAAGAGCTTGCTTGGTGGTTCCGACGTTTCTTGCGCTTTTCTTTTCAGGTCCATTCTTATCTTCGTGACCTTAACGCCGTCAAAGTCGCTGGCATGGTTGTGCTCCGTTACTGACCGAAAGCGAGTGATCTGCAATGCCGAAAAATTAAGATCGCCTTATGAGACGCTGCATACTTAGACACCAGGGCAGTTTAAAATTTCATAATTCAACAAGGTCTTACTTTTTCATTGAAAATTATCAGCTTGGAAATTATATTCCTTTGCGAATATATAAAAAAGATAATGTCAGATAATAGTAAAAATCGTTTTCCGTTGAAAATTGAAAATACGCCTAATTTCACGTGAAGAAAAAATTGTAAAATGGCCAGCAAGTATAGATGGTATTCGCTGAGCCTGCAGGTTCGATTTTGCCAGAAAGCTCCACCGTCGATCCGCCATCTTCGAGGTCGCGGTTTGACTGGCTTGGGTACGCGGTCGTACGTTGGTAGTGTGTATTAATTTCATACACCGTAGTTGAAGAAGCTTCGTTGAACAAAAGAGAGAAAAAGGTTCATCTCGCGGGCGGGCCGTTTTAGTTTCCTTGTTGCCGCCGAGTACCGGCGTGTAAATGCTGAACCGCATAAGCAATTTAGCGAGCGACGGGACGAGACGAGCAACACCGACGAGACAAGCGACGACGACACGCTTCGCTGTCGCTCGGTCATTCGCGCGACAAGGCGAACCGCATGAAAACGACGGGAGCAAGCGACCAAGGCGATTAGCGACGTTTTCTAGAAATCCAAAAACCGAGCGACGCGACAACCGACCGTGAGAAATCTCCGCGCTCGTCGCCGACTTCTGTCGCTGTCGCCGTCGCTCGCTACATCGCTTACATGCGGTTCACTGTCGCTCGTCGCGTGGCTCGGTTTTGGGATTTCTAAGAAACTTAGCGCTTATAGCCTTGATCGTGTGCTCCCACGCTTTCATGCGGTTTGCCTCGTCGCGCGGGTGACCGGTCGCCGTCGCTTGTCTCGCCGCTCGCCAAATCGCTTACATGCGGTTTTTAAATCGCTCCGGCTAATGAAAAATGCGCCGCATTTTTTATAAGCCCCGCACTCTGAGCCGCATGGTATGTATCTGAACAGGAACGAACACCGAAGGTACGACGTATATACGACACAGAGGCGATGGAGCAACACGGTTACACGGCCGTAGTGCAGAAAATCCGCTAGAGAAAAACAATAAAGAAAATAGCAAAACAAAACTAAGAGTAATAAGACCGTGCTACAGAAGCACCAAAGTAGCAAAATCAGTGCTTGCAAGAGCTACCGCCGTGGGCACGGCGCGCGACATGGAGCGCTTCTTGGAGCCGAGGGAGCAACGCGGCCGCGGTGAAAGAGTCCGATAGCGACAGAAACAAACTAAAACACATAAAACATACTCCTACGGTGCTTGAAAAGCACCAAAGTCTAAGAATAGCCCCTAGTTTCGGTCAAAAAGACCCTTTAAAGTTGTAAAATGCTGCTAAACCCCGCTCAAAAGGTCCGGCCAGACGACACCCGCGATAGAAAGAGACGTCGAAGATGGCCAGCAAACCTAGCGAGTGACGTCAAGTGAATGTCACCTATTATGGACGAACGGATAGACAGAAGTGATATTTTGGGAGAGGAGCACTCTTGGCCAGTTCTTTATCATTTTTCTATCCAAAAATTTACCTCTCCCCATCTCTTCGCTGAAACGTACGTGCGGTGCGGGATGAGGACGATTCGTCACATGCGCACTCGTCACAGGACGATTGGTCACAGGACGATTCGTCACATAGGAACATTCGTCACAGGATGACTCGTCATGCGGGCAACTGGTCACGTCGATCGGGCAGGGGACGATAGTAAATTGTAAATCTCAACAACCGCCCGCATTCCCTGATGAGGAGTTTCACGACTTTCCACTGTGACATAAACCAATAGTTAGAAAAACTAATCTTACGATACTCATCCGCTTTTCCTTTCATCATATTACAACTTTTCAGCAGGTTGACCTAAGTTGCTGGCTTGAACGAGCAATAACCCAACTGGCAGCCAAATAAGTTTTTACTTTGCCTTGCATACACCTCTTCGAGAAAACCAAGAAGTATCGAAATTCTTTCTGCTGCATGCATGTGTACGAGTACCCCTCGTGCAGCTGCATGGCTCCACCTTTCTCTGTTGCGATCACCTCCATCCTTTTGAATGTAGCCCGAGTTAAAAAATAGTCGCTTTTATATGGCCTCCCCATTCACCGTTTGGGACGGACCCAGAAGTTAAAACGTCTGCTACAAATTGTTCGACCTTAAGAAGCGAAAGACGTGCTAAGAGAAGAGGTGACCCACTTTGTCAGGCCGAACCAACATTCAATGTTCGGGACCGAACCAGAAGCTAAAACGTTTGTTACAAATTCTTCGCCTTTCAGAAGCCAAAGACACACTAAGATGAGGTGAGGCACGTTGTCCGCCCGAACCAGATGGACCAATACATTTTTGGGGGGACGAACTATTGTAGGACCGGTTGGCCGCGTGACGAGTCGTCCTATGACGAATGTTCCTGTGTGACGAATCGTCCTGTGACCAATCGTCCTGTGACGAGTGCGCATGTAACGAATGGACCGTATCCCGTGCGGTGCATCTTCGTCGTTCAGAGGATATATTTTTGCTAATAGGCAGCATTCATTATTTTGAAAAGTAAAGAATCAATGAATGAATAAAACATTAGAGTCTTAGTACATCCACAAAATCATTTTTACACCAAATAAATGTCAAACCCCTATATTCTGGTCAAGAACGCGAAGCAAACTACAGATCCTATAATAGCACGCAACACAAACATAGAAAATATGCCCCAGCCCGTAGCTATTTTCTGCTGTCAAAACAAGGATTGTTATACTCACAGCATGGTCCGTAGTTATGGCTCCCTTGCACCCGCCTGTCTGCTGCTTACGGCACTGCCACGGGATCCACCCGTTTTTGACTGCTTTTGCACGTAGTCGTAACCGTCAAGCAAAACTTTCGCCTTACCCTTGTTCGAACGAATTACCTCCATGATGACAGTCAGAATACAGGTACGGCTGAAATGTTTGCTTTATATAGCAAACGTCTTCAGGAACTAGCGCTCGACTGTACCACTATCAACCAATAAGATATCCACAAAACTTTCTTAATGTGCGATTCAAAAAGGAACCGCTAAACGACAAAAAAAATATTTTTATCCTACCCGCTTGGTTTAATAAAGAAAAAATATTTCTCAAACCAGCCTCGAGAAACAACACAACAAAAGGTGTGAACCCTGCTTTGAAGTTAGGATGGAAGGGGCTTAAGACATAAAGGAATATCTAAAATGTGTCACGAGAAAGAACGCAACAAAAGGCGTGAATTCTGCTTTTGAATTAGCGTGGAAGGTGGAAGCAGGCCTCCTAGTGAATCGTCGGCACAGATCTGAGGCTTCGAGCCCCGTGTGCAACTATGTAGGTCATAGAAGGTCCCCGTAGTGGCACTATCGCAAAAAAGCAACGCGTGGAGAAACAAGCACGAGCGGCTACAAAGCGGGCATGTGCTTGGAAGAAAGGAGTCTTGACATTCTAATCACCGCTCTGTTCTGTTTTCGATTCTTACAGTAGCTTCCAGGAGAGTTTTAGACGTCGCACTGTTGGCAATTCCGCTTTTGTCTTGTCCTAGGTGGACGTTACAGTAAGTTTTTGTTAATGCGACCTCGAATAATTCGATCGCGTAGAAAAGTCCCGGGACATATTTGCGCATGTATTCCCGCATGGTTTAATTCGATCTTCGAGACTATTCGACATAATTTCACGGTCCTGTAGAGGTCGAATTAACAAAATAAACCTACTGCATAGCTCTGTAGACTTTTTCCTACACTCCAAGTTCGTAAAATTGTCAGATAGGCTTTTATTTGCCTACTAAATAGTCTACAGAAAATATTTGCCTGTAACACATGGCAAATATTTGCCATGTGTTACAATGTACCCTAATTGGTTCCACAAATATTGCAAAAACAAGAGGAAGTTTCAGGTTATTAACCTGACTCATTATAATGATATAATGAGTTCCTGTATGTGATGGAGCATCCAAGAGCTTCGCAATGAAAATAATTAAAAAACAAAGTGGTGAGCTTTCCTCCGCCTATGCCCCTGGACCAGTGAGCCTTTCTCCGCATCTGCCACTTTTGCGGTGAGCTTTTCTCCGGTGAGCTTTTCTTCGGTGAGCTCTCCTCCGAGATTCCATAAAATAGGCTCTGGATTTCACGCACCACACCCAGAAAGGGATGCCGCGATTCAGAACTTAAGACTGCCAGAGAACAAAAAACAGTTGAGGAGTCTCTTAGGATTGATTAACTATTATCGAGACTATACTGAAGGGTATTCAGGGATAGTGCTTCCACTGACAGCGTTGACGAGAAAGGAAGTACCGAATGCACTCCCATGGGGTGAAAAAGAACAAGGCGCCTTTGAAGCGGCGAAGGGGAAATTGATGGAACTGCCGAAACCTGCAGCCCCGTCGTTGACGCGGAGGTTTATTTTGTCGACAGACGCGTAGGAGAAAGCCGTCACCGCGTGCTTATCGCAGAAGAGCGACGGCGGGAAAGAACTGCCGGTTGCGTTCTTGAGCCGAAAGTTGTGTGGTACACAGAGAGTAGGTGGTCAACAATCGAGAGAGACGCATTTGCAATTGTATGGGCACTAGAACAGTTGGAAACTTGGTTGCTCGGATCGGAAATTTTAGTTCGCTCCGATCACAATTTATTGCGGTACGTAGGAACATCGTCGCCAAACAGCGCACGATTAACACGCTGGGCATTGTCCCTGCAAAAGTATAGAACTTTTACAGATAGAACATGTGAAGGGGACCAAAAATGTGCCGGCAGACGCCCTATCTCGACTGGGTCGGGCCTGAGCATTTTGGGGTTGTAGCGAGACGAAACAGTCGGGTTAACCAGTCCACACTTCTATCGTCACTCAATGCGCCCTGCTGAAAAAAAAAAAAACAAAAAAAAAAACAACAGAAAAGTGCAACGTGACGCGGTTTTTGTAACTATTGTTTATTTTCCTCGTCATTCGAGTGCCTTCTACCAGGGTGTCGAACCGGAACTGAACCGAACCGAAAACCGGAACAAAACCGTTATTTTAGTCGAACCGGAACTGAACCGAACCGAAATCTTCGCCGCCAGCTTAGAACTAAACCGGAACCGAACTGAAAAAAAAACTATAACGGTAACCGGTTCAAAACGGTTCAAGGTAATATTTTTTTTTGTCTCAGTATCACAAAATGGACATATGGGAATAAAAAATTGGCGGCTGTATATCTATCTATGGATCAAATCGTCATATATTCAGAATTGAAAAGTATGGTAAGCTGTGGGGTTTTGACACCATGTGTCACGTTGTCACGTGACGCCATGGTGTCAATTCATGTTGTCACGTGACCTCGTGACGCCACGTAACTCACTGCGTCAACTCGATTTAACTTGAGGAAGTCACTAGATGTGTTAGCCTTGTCGACAGCATGACGTAACATGACATCACGATTTTGCACCGAGAGTCAGGTGACACCGTGACGTAAGCGATTTTCATAACCCCTAGTCGAGTGCTCGGGTTCATGACAATTAGCACCTCCAAACATCCGGGTAACGGCTCATGTCAATTACACATGATAATAACCCAACTCTTACAATATCTGAAGCTCAGCTCAAGCTTTTGCTTTTCAAACCTTAGCCGTCTAGAGCATGACTGTGATGAACACTGGTGGTATCAGAACACGTGGCCGCTTGTTTAACTTGTGAGTTGAGGAAATATCGACAGCCGTCTCTTTCCTTTATTTTTTCTGCATCTGCTATTAGGGGAAAACTAATGTTTGTTTCCGCAAGCTATCAACGTTAGGGGATATTTCTCAACACTATTTATTGAAAGTACTAGAAAAAATGTTGCAAGACCCATTTTACATTATTGAGGCACCCAAATATGTTTTCGTTGTTGCTCAACTGCATCCGAAAGATGTCCCTGAGAATAGAAGTACTAAAATTACTAAATGCGACTTATCAATAGGACGTTACATAGAACTACACGTGTGTACGGAAGAAATACTAAAAAATAAAGGATATTCTAATGAACAAAAAGTAAGGGCGCAAACGAGCTGGTGTACATCGCACATTGTTGAAAAAACCCCGAGACTGCGGGTAAACGACACAACACTAAAAAGTCTCTATTCTAATGACCTCAGAGAGACAGCCGAACGTTGGCAGTTGCTGTAAGTCTCACACGAGCGTCGTTCTCAAGTTATTGCCCAAGTTTCGACTCTCTCTGTACTTTGCTTAAAGGAGCTATAAAAATATTTCTATACGTCACTAAATACTCCTCAGGATCACCACCCTAACGTTAATAACTGCTTGAACTTGGCTTTGCTATTTTTTCTGAGCAATGGCAGTCGCCAAAAAATTCGAGAAATATGAGCATCGTTCATCCCCTCAACTCGGAGCCAGAAGCGGCCATGTGGCCTGGTGCCTATCTTATGCCGCCAACGTTAATCATATTCCCGCGCTGGGGTTTTAAAGGAAGAAAACGCGTGCTCAGCTCCAGGCATTGTTAGAGTTCGGCTATTCTCAGCACGCAGTGGTTGGACACGAGCCACTACCCAACTGCCTGCCAAGACATTGATTGTTACGAGCCGATGTACTGTGCTCACACAGTCCTCCTGTCCAATCCATGAGCCGCGATCGACTGTCGTCAGGCGGGTGGTTTTGATCCTACAATTTCGACATCACGGGAAGGCAAGACTAAAAGAAATAGTTTCATTTAATCCTCGCAATTTCACCGCGACAAAGAAGCTTCTGAATTAGTGGCGGCCTGTGCGAGTGTACTTGGGTCGGCGGACCAGTACGACTCGGAAAAGTCATGAACATTCCAACCCGATGTCGTTTTTATGACCCATCTAAACCTCACGGGGTGCAAAATGAAACCAATGAAGGGTTGCGGTTAACAAGTGTCAAATAAATTTGTCGAATGAACACACACCAACGGAGGAGGCAATTCCTCAGAAATACTTTCAGCCTTTCCACTCTGGTGAAGAAGGAAGACCAGCGAAGTTGTACTATGGTGTAAATGAAGTAATGGCCGGCTGCAAGTCGGCAAGCCAGAGTGGAAAGGCTGAAGAGGTTGCCGTCATCTATGCGCAACGGCGGCAACCAGACAACCGGCAAGCCGGTTGTCTGGTTGCCGTCGTCAGTTATAGAGGGCGGTAGCTTACCAAAAAGCACGTTTTTGTCGTGTCAGACGCTCGCGCCGTTCCTGGTGAAAAGCATCTGACTCGCAACTAAAGGGTCGTGGCTTCGAATCCCGCCTAATATTCTTAATTTTTTTTCTTAAAGGCAAAATAATTACTTTCAAAAGTGAAATCATTTGAGACATACGGCGACCTTTAATTCGCATTACATGTCATGTTTTAATCACTCTCATTCCCCGCGTGATGTCACGTTTCCCGTGAGCACTGTGGGCTGCTTGAAATTCTTGCACGAGGGTAAGTAGCTCTGACGTCATGAACCTATCGACCAATCAGGATTTTTCAGTGTCGCCACCGACATCGGCTTTTATGCGGCATGAGCTCCTTAACGCTATCGAGTTAAAATCATCAGTTAGCAAAGGTCATGCTCATTTGCAAATTAAATTGACCGGCATCTTGTCAAGAAGAAACCTCAACAGTCAGACTATGCCAGCGTATTCTGCTTAAGAAAATGTTCACTTGGGAAAGCGCTATTTCGGGTCAGATTCGAGAGAGAGAGAGAGAGAGAGGTGGCGTGAGAGAAGCAGGGGAGGTTGTTCTAGCGGGAATGATGAACTGGTTCCCCATGAAAAGAAGTAGAGAGAAAGGATCTGAGTGCGAAGGTGCGTATAGATTAGAGTGAACAACGGCGATTACTTCTTGTTACATGATTAGTGGCATGCATGCGGTGCTGAGTGTAAACAATGTTTAGTTAGAACAACAAGCATTTGGGTTGCCGCTCGGTGTTTCTATAAAAAATAGACTGAAAGGAATTATCCTAAAACTTTTGTTACATTCTGAAAATTTCATTGCTTTTAGCTCAGTTGTGTCGTCATCATATACATATATATTGTGAAGTGTATTTCGTAAACCTTATTTCATAATTACCATGATCACGAGGTGCTCATTCGATAATTTTATGTGATGTAGTTAATTCCTTAGCTCAAGGACACAATCACGATTTCATTTTTAACACTGCGACACAAAGTTGAACCAATCACGGGTATTTTAGGCGACCTACATCACTTTGCGACAACATTTTATACCGTGTAAATAGATCGGCTTGAACTTTAGAATTTTTCTTAAACACGAAGAAAGCACAATAAAATACAGTATAGTTCTATATTTGAAGCTGATCTATTTACAGGTATATACCAACCAGCTCAACTCTTTACTCTTGTACTTAAACCTTTTGATTCAAGTAAAATATATGTTACTGGTAAACAAAGGGATGTGGAGTCGTATGAACACGACGTTATATATGTTGATGTAGATTTTTTCTACTTTTGCGTCGAAATGAAATAACTCAATTTAATATTTTTGGTACCTAAAAACAAAAGAAAACTCCACGGACGATCGAAGAAACTATATAGTTAATCCTTTCACGCCGTAAATAGTGTATATTGCCAGAACAACGCGGAAAAATATATTTTCAATTTAGCGGTTCAAACCGGTTCGAACCGGTTCGAACCGGTTTGAACCGTTATTTTTTGTTCCCCGGAACTGAACCGGAACCGGACCGAAAGCCGTGAACCCGAACCGGAACCGAACCGATAAAAATTTCGGTTCGACACTCTGCCTTCTACTATGTATTGTAATTTGTGTACATGCGGTGTATGTAGGCCTCTGTTATCCTAATATTGTGTACAAAAAAGGGTTTCAGATGAAGGATAGACATGTCATGCCACGCTTAGGCGTGCATGACTGCCACTGGTAGGTGTGCTATCAGTGGTTATCAGAAGCGAGCTCAAGCGGTCACGAAGGTGATGTTGATAGCGGATGGAACAGGCTAATAAATAAGCCGAAAAAAAGTATTTTTTTTTTTGCTAGGTTGGATCCGGGCGTGGTGACGGAAGGTTGTATCTCGACACGACGGGATGGAATAAATCATCTGAAACTATTTGGACAAGAGTCTTCACTCCGCTCACTTGCGCCCATGTCCGGAGTGGCCGTGGCAGGCTCTGTGCGCGTCACCGTGTCCGTTTCAACGGAGGTCGGCCCGCAACGAACGAGTCGACGACGTGCAACGTGGGCCGAGCGGCGTTCCCAGTGAGTGGCGATCTGTGTTGCGGAAGAACTTCGCGTCGGACCGTTTGTCGTCCGACATTGAGGAACTTTGCTTGGCTTCGTTCGACGGCACCGCAGTGCTTCGCCCCACGAGTGCGTCGTGAACTCCGGTACGTTGAACGTTTACGGCGGCGGTTCCGGGGGCCGCCGGGGCCCCGATCCCGGGATCTTGTACTTGTAAGCGCGACTGACACCCGAGTCGTCAGCGTGCAGGTCTTGGTTTTGAGAGTCGGCGCCCCTTTCTCTGAATGGGGTGTCAAATGTTTTAAGGAGGGGGGGATTGTGGGAGCCACTGGTTTCCCTCTCCCGAGAAGGCGTATGCCGCGGACGTGCCGGCCGGGGTTGTCTGGCTTCGAGCTGGCTCGTCCCGTCCCGTATCGTTTCGGAGAGGCTACGTCACCATGCTGACCTACCATCTCTCACTCCTCCGCGCGTCTCCCCGATTTCGGGGGAACAGCGACATCGCGCGAGAGAGAGTCGGGCCTGCCCTCCGAGTGGACGGCCGTGTGGTCGAGGAGTCCTGGATTGGACTCCGAGAACGGATCGAGTGGCGGCGCGTACTCGCCCGACCGGCGATGACTTACGCTAGTGATTCCGCTGGCTCTGACAGTCGGACAGTCGGTGTCCCCACTACCTGTGGACGTCCGTCTGCCGAGAGCCCTGGCCTCGAACTCCTGCGAGGACGGGTAGCGGCGTAAGCTCGTCCGACCGGCGACGACTCCGCTCGCAATTACCCCTTTGGCTCTCAGGTCGGCGGGCGCTGCGGGCACACTGTGTCCGCGGCTCGCTTGACCGCAGTGTCTTGTTGGGGACCCCTGGTACTCAACAAACGCTGTTGGATACCGGGATCATCGTTGTTGGCATGGCGTTGGCCGAACCCGGCGCGGCAACCGCCCTCGCTGATAGCCGTCGGTCGCGCGGTGGGACGGGCATCGGATTTTCCCTTCGACCGGACAGGTCCCGGACGTAAAGGTGCGTAATCCTCCCTCGTTTTATTCCCACAGTTGATATGACCCGTTCTTCATTGCAGTGCCTGCACACAAACGTAAACCAAGAGCATAAGGCCTGCCTTAGCTCATGTACAAATTGAAATGTGCCACGTGTATCCTTCGGACAATCATGGCGTTCAAGTTTACAGATTTTGGTAATGAAATACCCAACTGAAATTATTCTTCTACATTCGATTTGAGTGGAAGAGTGAAAACCTGAACTGTGTATGGTAGCTTATTATTTGAAATACGGGTGGAGTTTCCGTAGTTTGTATTTTTGGCGATGGATGCTGGGCAGATTGAGTAGACACGACGTTGATGAGCTTGAAGATCCCGTTGGCCCCGGTTCAGAACAAATTGTTTGATTTCACACTGAGCTGTAAATTGGAAACGAAACATTAGCAAAATATGTTAATATAAATTTTAGCATCGTCACATGGAGGAATCAAAAAAAAAAACAAAAAAAGCGTGTATTGTCTTATTATTCGGACTTGGACGCGATCTCACGCCGTGTTTATCTGTGAAATAAAAAAATCATGCTATATTAAATAAATAAAAACTACGGATAAAGTATTTTTCGTCTCATTGAAAGATACATGGTCTTTCTTTTTTTTACCTAGACTAGCTTAAAAAACAAACCAAAAGCAAATTAGGCACTACACCATAGTCGTGAGGCTGGGCTCTCCATTTATTGCGGCATGGTTAGCGCTGTAGGTGAAATATTTAGCCGGTACACTGTGAAACCTAGCCTGTAATATCTACAAGCATCACCTAGTAGTGTTACAAGGCCATAGGACGGTACGATGCTCATCGAGATTGAAAGGGGCACGTGCAGAGATCGAGCCGGAGATCCCTGCTTTCCGCAGTGCGAATAATCCCCTTACCGGCTTTAAGGTATGGTGCGCGCCCCAAAATACACGGGAAGCGGCATTTTTGCCAAAATAGTATTAAAAAAATTTGAACACGCTCAATTTAAACAATCTAAAATTATAACTATTCGAAATATAGCGACGATTGTGGGAATTAAAACGCATTCTGATCATCGTTTGGTTGTCAGTGAACAAGAATACCTTTCTGTGAGTGTTGAAAACCTCCTAATGGTCGGAAACCGTTGCATTCCCGGGTGGCCGTTCTGGTAAACAACTGCTGAAATGAGCAGCTTGCGACAAATTCTAAACTAGAGCACTGCACGGGCTGGAATTCCCAGGTTCGGTTGACCGGCCAGGTGGGTACACGACCCGAGCCCAGCCTGGGCTACAAATGTTCTTATAATGTGAGCCCGAGCCCGACCCGGGCCGGACAGGCTTTTAAAATCTGATTATGAGCCCGGCCCATATTGCCAGTTTTGCAGACGTGATCCCGATTAAGTTTTCCTCTCAAATCCGACAGGGGCGATATAAAAGAGGGTCGAGTCGTGTTTTGAATATTTTAAAACGTTTCCGCGAGCGACGGGGATTGGTTGGCTTGGCTGACCCCGGCTTTGCGGGTCCGCTTGGCCCGAAATATTTTTGTAACAATCCCGAGCCCGGCCCGGGCTTGAGAGAGATACATACGCTTCGCGACCCGGACCCGGCCCGCGGGTCTATCGGGGCTTGAGCTTTCGGGCAGGCCGGGCCCGTGCAGTGCTCTACTCTACGTTCTCCCACCATAAGTTCTTTCAAATTATTACGTTGCCTTCGTTCGAGGAAGACGCACATACTTTCCAATATTGCAGCACATCTTGCCTCCTCAGATCTGTAGAGATTGATTTCGCTGCTGAAGCGGCCAGCTTGTGGCAGTGTCTTTTTTGCTGTTGATGCGAATATATAACTATCCGCGTTTTACGTTAGTTACTGCGGTTCAATAGGCATCTGGGGCTAACACCTCCATCGGCTAGCTCAGTGGTTCTCAACCATCGATGCTTCGCGGACCCCTTGTGGATCGGCGGAGATGATGGTGGACCCCGTTCATGGTGAGGGAAGGGCAAATGTATATGTTAAATAATATAATTATTGAATAAATGGATATAACTAAGGGCTAGTAAGAAGTATACCTCTCTTATTGACATCCCCCCCTCCCCCCCCCCCCCCCCCCCCCCCAAAAAAAAAAAAAAAAAAAATCTCGACAGAAAGCGGGAACATTTCATCTCGACATGAAAAACTACAACTTTTATTGTCGGGCTTCACTGATGAGGCAGGGCTTCGCGGGCCCCTAGAATGCCTTCGCGGACCCCGCTTTGAAAGCCACTGGGCTAGCTGATCAGCGAGATTGTTGCCTATGGCGATTTCTCAAGTGCCGCGCGTGACGTATAACAAACGCTATCAAGATTGTGACGTTCGCATGGAAAGACGAGGCCGACTGAACGTCGGCATCTGAGGCTTTAGCAAATTAGGGGCGAAGCTCCTTAGGGCCTAGCCTTGTCCGTCCGTCCGTCCGTCCGTCCGTCCGTCTATTCGTGCTCACATAAAAAGAAAAAAAAAGTTTGTGCAGTCGACAGGATTCGAACCTGTGCGAGGACACCCCAATGAATTTCTAGTCCATCGCCTTAACAACTGGGCCTCGACTACGAGACGAGAAGGGGGCTCTGAGATGTGGTAGTAACTCAAGAGCTGGGGTTTCTGTCATGGATGAAACGTTGCGTGTAGCCGCTCAACGTCTATACTACAGAGGGCGCTGCGGTCAAATGCATATATAATCGCGTTAAACTTTGCATGCATTGGCTCAACGTTTATAGACGAGATGGCTCTGCGGTCAAATGCTCAAATGCGTATATAACAACGTTCCTTACCACACATTCTCTTTCTGACATGGACCGTTGATTTAAACGGTGGAGATGCGTTCCCACTGCTTCTAGCGTATCCAAGCTGATCCGCTAGAAGAACCACTGGCTCTGCATTTCACCGACCATAAAGCAGTAATAATGAAGGCGAAACGCAACCCGGACCTCAGCACTACGTGCGGCCCGCCTGGTCCAACCACGAGCCCGTTAGAAACCACCTGCGTAATCACGAAACAATATAACACGTGTATTTTGAATTGGCTCATGATGGCACTCGACAGGTTGCAGCTTGGGGTTTAGAACATCGCAGGATACGGCCGAGCATACGTATTACATGGTTATTAAAGTGCTACAGAGGGTATGCACATGCCCGATACTTATGAGTTCTCTCCTGCTTCATTTGGGTCGCCTGTGTCGCCAAGGTAAGGGGTCGGCGGCGCCTGCCTTTAGATGTTGTCTGCGGATTTTAGATGCGGAGCATCTCTTGCTCGGGTCTATGTCCCGCGGCGTCGTAGTCCGCACTCACACTACGCATGCGCAACTCTCCTCCTTCCCTCTCTCCAACAGCTGCGCGTTACTCTCTCCGCTCTCTCTCTCTACCAGGTGCGTGCACTTCGCGTGCGTTCGCTTCTACTCACACCGCGCGCGCATGCGTAACTCTCCTCCTGTAGTCTCCTCTCCTTCAAGTATAAATATAAGCAGCGGAAGCGCGCTGCGCGCGCCAACGCTACGTTCACTGAAGACAAAGCTGCGCAGCGAAGGGCACGCGTCGCTGAGCGCGAGCGGCAGACCCTGAACTACGGCAACGAGAAGCGGCGTCCTTTCGTCAACGTCGAGCGGCGGATGCTGAACTACGACAACGTGAAGCAGCGGCGGTTCGAGAACGTCCAGCAGCAGAACCTGAGGTTCGGGAGCGTGAAGTTCAACGTAAACGTACGAAGCGAGCGGCAGAACCCGACCTTCAAGAACGGGAAGCCGCGTTGGTTCGTGAACGTCGAGCAGCAGAACCTGAGGTTCGGGACCGTGAAGTTCAACAACGTTACTAACACCGTTAATAACACCGTTAATAACGATCCGCGATGCTCCGCATCACCCCATGGTTCCCCTCGGGTAGATGCATGGTGTAACTTTTATTAACCTTTTCGCTCTGACTCCTGAGAAGTGGAAATCGAGATTACACACCACATATTCTGGCAATACCTTCCACAGCTTTGACTTCGTGTCCTTGAGCTTAGCCGCGCTCAAAGCTAGCGTAAAACGAAGAACTGATGCCGCGCACCTCGACAGCGGTTGCGCGAAATGTGTAAACTAATCTTTCTAACGTCGCCATTCAATTTTATGTGCTATTTGTTATGTGCGAACCCCCCCCCCCCCCCCCCCCCACTAGTAAGTTTATAAAAATACAAACAACCACAACAGCTACACTGCCAAATACACGCTCAATATTTGACCGCAAAACACAAATTTATAATCCAACGTTATTTTTTTTATCTTTGACGACCCGCGTACAGGTAATCAAATCACGACAAATAAAATAGTGTCCTAAGTTATTTTGTGATTGTTTCGTTTTATTTGCTATGTGTATAGTACGCGACAGCTCCTCGAGCCTTTTAATGCATTTACCAAACTGAACATTGCAGAAACAGAAAAAAAATATAGCAGTGAACGTACCGTTTTTCTCGCTAAAAAGGGGTACTGAGAGCTACTCTGGAGTAGTTATAGACCACAAAGCTACTCCAGAGAGTAGGTTTGTAGTCCAAACCTACAGTCCAAGGATTTTGGAACCCTTGGACTGTAGACGTGCTCCCTTTGCAACTGCCAAAACCCGACTGAGCCCGAGAGGAGGGCCCTCGTTTTTATATTGAGATGCCCCCTCTCCCCCGCCGGCGTGCCCTCAGCCAATCGCAGAAGCGAATGGGCGGAAAGTGTGAGGAAGGCGTGAGGGCATGTCGGCGGGGTTGAGGACTGTCGGGATCCATCTGGCACGCAGATTGTCCTTTATTGTTAGGAAAGAAAAGGTGACACACAACTCCCAAGGCAAGGAACGTATGCGCCCCGCTGTGATGCCCTTTCAGAGGGCGAGATTGTCCGTGTGGATCAGCGTTGATGGTGCTGCAAGGAGTGCCGCAAGAAGCCAGGCCAGGGCTTCACGGAGGAAGATCTTGCGGCTGGGATTCGTGATGATGGCAACAGCTGCAACTGAGGTCACCATACCAAGTCCTGAATATGATGATGCGTCAGCAAACATGGTGTGCACAGGAGGGGTGGGGACGAGTGGGACTACGTGGGGAAGGGTGTCCCATGTTATCTTAAACACAATACACCACTGGCGGGGTGGAGGACGTCCAGTCTGGGCGGCGTCAAAGAGAGGGCGCAGTGCGTGGTACCCAGCCCGATACAACGAAAAATTAAAATACCAAAGTCCAGCTAACTTCTGGTAGCGGGCCAGGGGCTGGGGAGTTTCGAGGAGTCGAAGGGTGTCCCTGAGGGACCGGACGCGCTGTGGGGTGTGAGTGAGCGTGTCGGTGAGAGTGCTCAGGGTAAAGCCAAGGAAGCGGATTTCCCGCGTGGGGACGGTTAAGGTGTCGGGGGGGTTAATGCGGAACCCGCACTCCTGGATTTGTTCAAGAATGTCGGCCGTGGCCTGGGACAAGTACGCGGGGTCACTATGTGGAATAAGAAAGTTGTCAATGTAGGCCCAAGCCCACAAGCCTTGGGAACGTAATGTTCTGGCGATGGCTGTGGCGAGGGGCTGCATTAAGAAGGACGCATGTCTGACTCCGAACGGGAGTCTGGTGAAGGAGTAATAGACCTCGTCGAGTCTAAAAGTGGTTAATCTCTGAGCCTGCGGATGCAGGGAAATGTGATAAAAGGCCTCCACCAGGTCCACCTTCACGAAGTATGCATTGGGTGGAAGGGGGGCCTGGAGGAGGACTTTGAGAAGAGGGTCAAGGCGGAACGAGGGCGCCTGCAAATGTAGCGTGAGGTGACTGGCGTAGAGAACGAATCTGGACTCAGTGCCAGATTTGGGGGCCAACTGAATAGGGCGCAGAAAAGGCCCTCTCTTAGTGACCCGGATGAGGCCGGAAGCTTTCATTGAGGCTATGCTTCCCGAAGAACGGATATTTGCTCAAAGAGAGGGGGGCGGTTATTCACCACTGATGCGGCTGAACAATACAAAATGGTACTATAAAACCTCCATGTCGATAGCTGTTCCCCATCTTCCATGTTTTGTAAAAATAAACAGCTAAGAAGCCTGGAACCAGGCTCCTGACAAAACAATAAAAATTAATGTTTTTGTGCTAATTATTTGGGTATTATAGATCAAAAAGAAAATTGGGAGTCTGTCATTTGAAAGTTTAAACAACTGGCGGTATAATAATGAAGCGTAATAGTAAACATAAACCAGGACCGCAATAATAAAAAAAAGAACTACAACAGATGTATTGTAAAATTATTTTTTCTTTACTTCCACACCACCAAAAATAGGGCAGTGCGGCGTTTCGCACTTTTTGACGACTTCCTGACGCTTTTATTGTAATTTTCTTCCTATCGAAATCGGACGGATGCTTCCGCTGCATGAGAGCCGGTGTAGTCTATCGACGTTCGACAAAGCAACGCTCCTCGCTGGGGCACGTAATTTATTTCCAAGCTAATTCGCCGAGAAAAAGAAAGCGCGACGCGTCATTGGCAAAAATACTGCTTTTTTATGGAGGCTTTTAAGATGATGATCGAAGCATTAAAAAGGGCAGTAAATACAAGAACACAAAAAAAGTATGAAAAACGAAAAGCGACGCTCTTGGGCGCACTGTGCCGTCGGTTATTTAATCCTCCATCTGCATCACACCACAAACAAACCGGATCGCACTTCGTAGAAACGTCAAGTTTGGAGAAACTAAACAATGACCAGGGATGACAAACTCAAAGAGAAGGCAAAATGCTCACTTCATCGAGGCGCCATCATATACGAATTTATCTGCTCATGTCTAGGTCTGGATGACGATACGAGCGCCATCTCTTGTTCTAGAATCACACTAAGTGAGGGTGCGGTTTCACCTTAATCGCTAGACAGCCTTTGATATCAGTTTCGGCCACCAGTCCCGCGTAGTTAACAGTTGAGTTCACTGTACTATCGGGGAAAAATGAAATGCGAACAGAGGAGTGCGTGGCTCGCGGTACAGGCTGCGCCGCCTGGAAGTGAGCCTAGGAGCGAGGGTGCGTGGCCTACTCCGACGTGTTCACGCCCCTCCCTCTGCGCTCCCCAAGCTTCAGCAGCGCGCCTCTTAGTGCGCTGAAAGCTATCACCGCTATCTTTGCTGGCTCAGCGCGTGCGGTGCAAAGAAGCTCGCCGCACTCGCCGAGCAGCCAAATATAGCGGTGACAGCTTTCAGCGCACGGAGAGGCTCACTGCTGAAGCTGGGGGAGCGCCAATCGAGGGGTGTGAACACATCGAAGTAGGCCACGCACCCTCGGCCCTAGGCCCACTTCCAGGCGTCGCAGCCTGTACCGCGAGTCACGCGCTCCTCTATTCGCATCTTATTTTTCCCCATAGTACATCCCTTGTATCCACAGGCGTAGACTACGTGGGGGGGGGGGGGGGGGAAGCATCGGGGCTTGTGCCCCCTCCCGCCCGACGCTGTTCACGTGCCATGCAAGGAGCTTCTAGTAGTGGCATGTAAACAAAATAACGCCCACGTTGCCTTTATTGACAAAATACATGGGAAATGGAATCCCAGCGTGCTTTCGTTATCTTCAACCTCCAGTTCTAGCGAGAAGGTAATGCGGCATCGATCACTTTTACGTCCGCTTGATCTGCTTCCACAGCAGCCTGCCATTTTGCGATGTCCCACCAGAAAAAAAAAACAAAAAAAAAACAAAAAAAAGATAAATAAACAACCGGAAGTTCATATAGAGGGCGCCTACTCCTTCCGGAGCTGTTCCAAAAGTCCGTTTAGTAGCGACTGCAACAGAGTTACCCGAACCGGAGTCGTGGAGTCACAACTTAACGCGCCCAATGAAGCGATAGATGATTTAGTCGTCCGCGAAGGGCCGCATGCGTGAGAAAATATTAGTCGGCTAGTCGTTTATAAAAATTGTAAAAAGTAATGGACCAAGAGCACTGCTGTTACGATGATAGCTGAAGAAGATATACATAGGCTGTAAAATGTACCCCCTAAAATAAACTACTGATAATTGCCGGTGTTAAAAAAAATGCGCAGAAAATCCCCCCCCGGAGAATTTCTCAACCTGCCCCCTCCCCCCGGGAAAATGGAAAGTCTACGCCGCTGCTCGTATGTACTGTTAACATCAAGCCTACTTACCTCAAACAACCGTAAAATGTAAAACGTCTTTTGAGGCTCGTGCTTTTCTTATCCCAGCGTCTGGTCTACTGGCCGCTACCGCAAGGCTGCCGTTTGAACGAGCAGACAACAGCTCGAACAAGTGTGAAAGAACAGACGACTGTTTAAACGATCAGACGGCCGTTCGAATGTGAAGATGCACTGAACGTGGTCCGCGGGTGGTCCGGAGAACTTGGCGGTGTTTTTGCGTTCATGTTGGAACAAAACAATAAAATATGACGACCATAAGTATCCGTGAATTCAACCCGCAGTGCTTACGGCATCAGCAATCGACGGTGTCTGGTTTTGTTTTACGGAACCTATTGTTCTCGGACGAACCGAGCAGGCAAAAAACACATGAAAACTGATCTTTACTCTTTCCCGTCTCTTTTGGTAAATTCCCAGTTGCGGCGTTTGGACGAGAAGGCAGACTTAGTCTGGTTTCTTCCAGAACAACACAGGAATTCCCTTTCCGCATGAAAAATTTCCACCCGCATGCACCCCCGCCCTTACCCCCCCCCCTCCCCCCTTCCCCCTTCCCCCAAGTACGCCCGAAGAGCCACCATCGCGGAGGGACGTAACGAAGTTGAGTTGGTGTATACGATGGAACCGGTACGAATTGAAGGGACTTCCTGCTCACCTTCTGGCATTTTGGCCTGTGGTAGTTGGCGGTTGCTGCAAAAAAGCGTCTCTGCTCTGGAAATGCTCTGGAACGACCGCCCCTCCACCAAATCATGTTACGATGTTTGGCGGAGTAAGAGACGAGACGTCTACTCGATGGTGTGGTTTGATTCGAACCGACTGCCGCGGGCTTGCGACCGCTGCCGCTGTCACGGCATCCGCAACAGGCGGTTTTTCTCTTCCTTGTAGCAACAGAAATGTTTAGCACTTTTGGATGGGAGCAACTATTCTCGTTGGAACATGAAAAAGAAAAACAACAACAACTTTTGCAATTTACTCATGCACCGCGCGAAGTAGGTACTACGAGATTTGGTTTTTGGAGGAAGAAACGATGGCCCTTGGGGCTCGAAACTTTTACGTCTTCATAAAACAACATAAAGCTAACCTAAGATTAACCAAAATATATTTTAATTTAACAGGTTTTTCGTACTGCGGCTCTTGGGGTGTACCCTTGTGTCATTTTGAAACGCTCCACATGGAACACAATTTTATGTTTTCACAGACCGTTAGCCTCTCACATAGGCCTTGTAAATTATCAGGGACAACGTTCTTATACTAGGTCAGTTTCGCGGCTTCCTGCACTCACTGCCTCGCCGGCGGGGCCTCAGCGGGCAGCGCTGCAGGCGAGTTTTTCTAGATTTTTCCTGCGTCGTCTGCTATTAAAACGCCCTTTCGTTTCAAGCCTTCCATTGCAGTTCGCTTCCCTCTTTACTGGACACAGCAATTTAGCTACGTAGGATTTCAATAAAAAGAAAAAATCTGTCATAATTGAGGAAGGTAGAACGCGGCTTAGCTAAATTTTTTTTTTTCTATTCTGCATTGGCACGGGACACAGGGCATTAATATGCGCTCGTTTGGTGCTGTAGCGCTTGGCCCCCAAAACTGCGGTATGATACTGGGTGTCGGGTAAGCAGAAATAAAGTGAACTTGCCCAGTAAATAAATCCGACAGCTCAATCTTAACTGCTATATATCGACCCAATTCTGGAAGAGGAAATGCTTGGACCCAATGCCTTATTTCTGAAGGCTAATTGGAGGGGGCAGACAACGCTACTGGTACTGAGAAGCATGCTCAAAATATCCAGTCTTAAACATTCTGAAATCCTTTATTTCGTACTATTTACAACTCAAAATTCTTTAGCAGAAATATTTCTCCTATCTCAAAGCAGTTTATCTTTTTCCGAGCCGACCTTTGATAGGTCGGCCCGGAAGTCTTCCTTCACCAAAGTTGCATCCGCTTGCGCAGACAATAAGCACACACAAGCTACTTAGAAGAACAACAAAAAAAGACATTGGAAGTTTTGTGATGAACATTTTGTAATGTTTATTCAGTTCATTGCACTCGAGATTACTTACGCGCAGATGTTCAACATATCTGCTTCTTTCAGCATTCTCTCAACACAAGTCACTGAGGCGGCAGCCTGTAACAGCTGCCTGTAAAGTTTGTCGTGGCCCTTTAGGATGCAGCTTCTGTTTTTATCCACGACGATAGTTCTTGTGAAACAAAGCTGCCCTTCAAAAAAAAATAATAAAAAAATGACCGCATCTCCACGTGGTGAATGATGTTGTTTGAGGCGATCGAAGCTCTGGTGGTGCTGATGATACTGATTTTATTATTCATAAATAGTGCTGATGGTGCTGATTTTTTTTTAATAGCTCATAGGTAATGCTGAGTTCCGGGTTGCGTTTCTACTTCATTAATACTGCTTTATGGTCGGTGAAATGCAGAGCCAGTGGTTTTTCTATCGGATCAGCTTGGATCCGCTAGAAGTCGTGGGAACGCATCTCCGCCGTTTAAGTCAACGGTCCATGTCAGAAAGAGAATGTGTGGTATGGAACGTGGTTATATACGCATTTGAGCATTTGACCGCAGCGCCCTCTCGTCTATAAACGTTGAGCCAATGCATGCAAAGTTTAACGCGATTATGTACGCATTTGACCGCAGCGCCCTCTCCTGTATCGACGTTGAGCGGCCACATGCAACGTTTCATCCATGACAGAAACCCCAGCTCCTGAGTTACTACCACATCTCAGTGCCCCCTACACGTCCCGCAGTCGTGACCGAGTTGTTAAGGCGATGGACTAGAAATCCATTAAGGTCTCCCCGCACAGGTTTGAATCCTATCGACTGCGCAAACATTATTTTCTTTTTATGTGAGCACGGACGCCGGCCGGCCGGCCGGCCGGACGGACGGACAAGTCTAGACCCTAAGGAGCTTCGCCCCTAAAAGCTGTTTCGCGTAGAAAACTCTCATGATGAAAAATCGCGCACAAAGAAACAAGGACTATAGAGGAAGGATCACAGAACACAGACATGCGCGTACTCACAACTCTGGTGGTATATTAGGTGAAGAAAGGAAGGATGAAGCAACATTCATTCATGACAGGGGACACCGGCACCAGGGGAAGAAAGTTCAATCCAGGGTTGGGCAGTATCGCGATACAAATGTATCACGGTAGTATTTCAGAAATAATTCGTAACTGTATTTCTGTATCGCGATACATTTTTTTCACTTGTATCTCTATTCCTGTATCGAGAAACATTTTTTTCACTTGTGTCTGTATTCCTGTATCGATATACATTTGAAATGTTTCGTTATATCGCGAAACAATCAGGATAAATATATTTCGTTATATTTCGTGAAAAATACCCCCCTCTTAAAAAAAAGAACACAAAAAACGAAAAAACAAATCCGAACGCTTTTTTTCCTTCTTCTGGGGGAATTAGGCTCAAGGAGACGCTGGGGCATTGTTACTATGCAGATCAATGTTCCCTCCGATTCTACAAACTATTTTTCTATGCGTCGTCTTCTCTCTTCTGAGAAGTGTCGCGTAGTCGGTGACCCGAACCAGGTGGCGTGCCAGGAGTGGAGTCAGAGCATCTTCTGCCGCTGCTCCTTAAGTAGGGATTTCTTGAGCGGCTGTTTGCTCGTATCCAACGCCCGCTGCTAACCGTCTCTCTTGCCTTAGCGTGTACAGTACACCCAAACGGCAAAGCTGAGTAGCAGTTCGTTGCGGCACGAGCCTGGTGGTGGTTGACTTGAAATCCACGTTTTGCGAAAATACGGAGTGCGCATGCGCGGTATCTCTGCACGCCGGGCGTCCGGGTTCGAGAGTATGTCAGGAGAGGCGACAAACTAGCGAAGCGTGAGACTACGCGACTACGCCACGATTTAGCTGTCGCGTTCCGCGGGATGGCGACGAGCTGCATGGCCTTTGGCTGCCGGAGTTGGCACCGGCCACGGAAACAAGAAACGCTATTTTCGATTCCCTTCGAAGAGACTGTTCCCTCATCGAAGAGCGGCCTGGATCCGAGCAGTGAAGCGAGTGCTCCCGTCAGACCCAAACAAGGCTAGGGAGCCAAGTAAGGAGTCGAGAATATGCGAGGATAACTTCATAAAACATAAGTCACGTTCATCGTACTTTAGAGAAGCACCGGAACGGTAATACGGCCACTTTATTAAAGAGGAGAACCATCACTGGACAACAGCCACCCTGACTACGTGCCGACTGTATTCACTTACGTGAAGAATCGGCCGTCGGCCCTCGGCCGCTAAGAACGGTGGAAAGATCGTCTGTCGATGGGGGGCACGTACCACGACGTATTTATTAATCTCGTGCTGCCTCTTCAGCATGCTCGCACGATTTGACTTGTTTACCGGGCTACGGGTACTGGTTTCGTAACATCCGCTGTTGATGGGGACGGCGGTGGTAGCTGCCAGCGTCCACGCCGGCGGCAGTCCATCATAAGCTCCGCTTATCACCACGCTACGTGACGACCATGTCAGATCGCCGTCAAGTTTCGAGCGCGATACAGTTGATGCGCATGTATCTGAGCCTGCTGGTGCTTCCCCAGGTTTCTTGTTTCCTATGCATTTTTTTCACTGAAATAGAGAAGTAGCTCATCCAGACCAGTTTGCCATTGCCTTCCCTCTTTCAAATGTGTGATGTCTAAGCATTATGACTAAAGGAAGGAAAAATCATGACATTGTGTAGAGTCGTCCCATTTATAAATAGTCATAGCTAGGTGGAGATTTTTAGTGCACGTCCGAAGATCTCTAAGTAGTGAAAAATATTCCCCGTCCACCGCTGAGACGTGCCAGATGCCCTACGTTGGTTTGGCATCTACAACCCAGAGATTTACATTTTGCAGGTTTCAATAATAGTATGCATTGATTATGCAGCACCGACATTTTGTGTTGTGATTGTGACCCTGCAGCTTCTGTGAAAAAGAGGACCGTGGCCCAAACCACCGCTCCAGTTCCTGCCAGCGCTCAACATGGGGCACCTCAGCCAGCAGCCGCTTCTTCTCCAGCTGCAGCCCGACCTTCCGCAGCTGCAGCCCGACCTTCCACAGCTGCAGCCGGACCTTCCGAGTCTGCAGCCGGACCTTCCGCAGCTGCAGCCAGACCTTCCGCAGCTGCAACTATCCCTTAACAAACAGAGGCTGTACTTAAAACGAAGTTGAAATATATTGAATATGAATACTTCTTTTGTATTAATTCTGTAATATTTTGTCCGCACTCGAATTACGCGAGTGAGGTATTCAAAATATATCATAAATGTGAATCCAAAAATATTTTAGGTATACCAAAAATATAATTCCTTCCCACTCAAGATGCCAATCGGCTACACATTTTTTAAACTATTTATTTTATTTTGGATTTTGTTAGTAAATGGTGTCCCTGTGGTATTTGAAGGCAGTAATAAATACATCCCACAACTACACATTAGAAACGAACACAAACACAAACACCATGACGCACTGAACACCTGATTCACAGTCCTGTTGTCTGCTCTAGGGCATTATATAGCCTACATATTGAAGGTAATTATTTGCCCGGTGACCACCTCTGCACTCATTAAGGTCCCAAGTAATCGACCTTCTCCTCGGGAGTCTGTCAAAGGGGAAACAGTGTTTCGAAGTTCGTGGAGGACATCTCTTACTAAACGCATTGGTACTACTAACAATAATTTGGCGCAGTCGCTAAAACTATTTCCGCACAAACGGCTCCTAGAATAAATGTTATTGCTTATCTGCATAGCACCACTCAGGACGAAGCGAGTCAAGGCAGTTTCTTCACTTTAAAATACTGTAAACGACTTAAATTTCCCGAGGACCTAATCTTCGCGAATTTTGCGAATTTCGCGAATCGCATACGATTCCGAAAAATAGGTCCCGCGAACAATTCCGGTATAATGTAAACACATTAAAATCTATATTGCGATCCCAGCGCGTCGCGAAAATTAGATTTCGCGAATTATTCCAAAACTCTAACTTTGACTTCTATAAATATTTTGACATTTGAGCTAATAATATTATAACTTTGACCTATAAAAATTTTACAGTAGTTATTTTGCTTTTCTTTACTAGTTGACTATTTAACATGGTCGTTATTGTCACTATATTAAAGTCACTACTCACATCACGTACAATGGTGAGTATACACATTCAGCGAACTAACATTGTGCTAACACAACCACGCCAAACATATCTGCTCACAGCACTTGCTAAAGCTTTCCAGCCTCAGCAAGTGTGGTTGTATTTCCTGAACCCCGTTTGTGATTGGTGTGCAAGAAAACTCATCAGGTCTGTTCTTGATAGAAAAAAAGGAAACAATAACATAAACTGGGTTAAATTATCAGTGCGACGCTGCACAACTCAATTGACAAACTAATCAAATGTATTTAGGCCCTTCAGTGTACTCCACATCTGCTTGAAATGTACTTCTAGAAGGCGAACTTTTCAATACTTTGGTAGTCTAAGTCAAACTGCCAAAGTATTGCAGCCAAAAGGTACTTAGAGTATAACACAACAGTATTTATGATTTCCAGGTATTTTAAGTGTATTCTGCATGTATTTTTGATCGCTGCATTTTTATTAGGGTTGGAGTATATTTTGCATAAAATAAGTAAATATTTTAAGAAATCTATGTGAAAGGTATTTTGTGCCTATATATTTACATAAATATTTACATATTTCAGAACGCATGAAGGGAACTTCAAATGTAAATTAAATAAAGGTATCTTTAAAACAAAATTTAGAAGTATGTTTTAGTACTAAGTAAAAAAAAAGTATATTTTCAGTCTATTTTTCGTGCACTTACAAATATGAACTGTATTTCCAATACACTCAAATTAGAATGTGGTCTATTTCAAACGTGTTAGTTTTCACTAAGGGTAGACCTTCTGCGGTTGAGGCTCGACCTTCCACACGTGCAGCTTGGCCCTTCACGGCTACAGCCGCGCCTTTGACAGCAACAGCAGCTGGGCCTTCCAGAGCAGCAATCCCACTTGTGGCACAAGCAAGAACTTCTTTGCTCGTTGGTCCCCTTACGTGAGAGACCAACATCCCGGAACATTGCCCGCCCCTCCTGGATAATGGGCATGGAGCCCAGACAAGCACCCCATGTGTCCAGCAAACCATCGAAGGTGCTCTTGCTTGCTGTTATTTGTGCAGCAGGCAGCTGTCACAGTTCATGTCGCTAAGACGTTCGGCAGAACGGCTAATATACATACCTGCATGGTTTGTAGTTCTGAACGAAGGAACCTGCTGTATGGTGTCTAGACAGCATACAAATGGGCTGTTACGCAAGGTATACAATATTTTCAGAACTTTCATCAATAAGTGGTTAAAGTAAAGCTGAGCAAAATGGTACGCAAGTTTTATTTATCTACAACTTCACTATTTTATTTATCTACATGCATTTATTCTTCCGACATTTGGATGGGTATAATATAATATGCTGGCAAGCGGAAAATTGCCAGTAATTGGAGCCAAAATTCCTCGGCGCTTAAGTGCAAGGGGCTTATTTCAGAAAGCTGCAGGAATAACACATATATATTTATTCAGGATAAAAAACAGAGACAAAACTGTAAAATTATGAATTCATTTATGCGTACTTCTATTTTACAGCGATCGAGCAGGAGGACAATCTTGGTCAGTCCGTGATGTCTGGGACGCATGACGGGTGCAGGCTCAAGATTGCACAGATGCAGCAGCGAATCTTGAGTTTGTAAGCTGACAACACAGCACCACGAGACACGACGGCTATCGGTCGACTTCATTAGACATGACCCCAAGCAGTGCATCTATTACACTGGGCTGCCCGAGTCTGCTGTGTTTGAAGCAGTGTACGATTTTTTTGCACCTCGGGCATTCCAGATGCAATACTGGTCCAGCAGTCAAAAGTGTAACGGGATGAAAGGCCGCCCCCGGGAGTTTGGGCTCATCGAGGAATTCTTAATGGTACTTACTATACTGAGGACGGAAATGGATGGCAGGGAAATGGCCTGCTATTTTGGAGTGCATAAAGCGACGGTGAGCAGGCTGTTTACAACCTGGTTAAACTTCCTGCAACGAGAGTTAGGACACTGACACGGTTTCCATCTCTGCAGAAAATTCAGATGTATCTGCCTCATACCTTTCGCCACTTGTTGAACACAAGAATAGTTCTCGACGGAACGGAGGTGCGCAATCAGAGGCCCTCTTCCCTGGCTACCCGGAGGCAGACTCTCTCACCTTACAAGCATTTTAATACTTATAAGGCGGTCATTGGCTGTACCACTGATGGCTGCATTTCATACGTTTCCAAGTTGTGGGGAGGGTCAGCTTCAGCCAGGCTGATGGTAGAGGAGAGTGGGTTGTTGGGGTTATTGGAGTCAGGTGACGCCATTATGGGGGATAAGGGTTCCAAGCTTAATAACATGCCACCAGGGGTTCAGGTGCACATTCCTGCTTTCAGAAAGCCGCAAGAGCCGCAAATGCCAGAGGAGGACGTGGCGAACTCCCGCCGGGTGGCCAGTGCCAGAGTAATTTGTTGAGCGTGTAATTGGGAGGGTGAAACAGTTTCACATTTTGGATTGTCCGTTCCCCATCACAGTGATCGACATTGCTAACCAGGTCTTTCAAGTTTGTTGCTTCTTAAGCGATTTCCGGGAGCCACTGAGAGGGATGAGTAGTGTCACAGTCACATGTAAACTTCCCTGTGTAAATGCTGTAAAGCAATGAAAAGTTCTTCGAAAGAACAAATCACTTGCACGACTTATTTAGCATGCAGGCTGAATGATGCATGTTCAATGTATGCGGAACAAGATTTTGGATCTCACAAAACAAGCCAAATACAACAGGCGGGACACTTCAGACCCCCATAACATCACTCGTACCGCGACATTTCGAACAGATGGCCGTATTTTTTGGAAAGAAGGGAGCGATATAACGACCGAGGCAGGCGAGGCCTGTCGCGTTCAGATTCTCATTCCCTCGCCCCTTCGTCCCCTCGAGGAGGTGAACCGAACCGAGGAGCAGAGCAGGACGGCCGTTTTCTCTCGTTCTCAACCGTTCCCGGAAAATGGCCACGTCGCATTCTTCGTTCAGTCCCGCCCTTTATGTCCTAAAACACGGCCATCGGTTCGACATATTGCTGTATGAGTAATGTTTTGGGGTTCATAGCGTCCTGCTGAATACTTCTGCGGCCTTATTATGTGAAATCCGAATTTCGGTTCAGCAGCAGTTTAAGGGCCTTGTGTTAGTAGTCATTGTGCAATCACTAAACTATTCCTCTACGGTGTGGACCAGTGTCACCATAACAAAGCCATTCCAACCACTTTCTAAACATTAATCTACGACTACCGTGCTTCGATTTTTTCAAAACTGTGAACCAGGCCCATCCGGTATCATGTATTTATCTGTTTTTAATCATGTTATGAGGCAATCAATTGGCTGCTTACATTATAACTCCATCTCTACTGTTCAACCATGTTAGACTCATTGTGGCACTTTCCTGATTTTAGCAATCATATTTTCTACAACATGCATAATTTTTTAATATAGGCCGACCCTTGTATTAAAGAAAAAGAAATATCTGAGGATAAAAACAAACTAATTAAACATAAACGGACAGTCTGGCCACATCAAGCTTCCTACCACTGCTCGGCGCACTCATAAAGCTTCACCGCTTTGCATCTGTGTGCTCGGGAGAAGTAGCCGACTCGCGTGGCATACCTCAAACCGCTTTATCCTCTCCAAACGTTTGCTCACTATTACAGGTTTCTCATTGTTACAAATATATTTCTCATTAACATGTGATTGTTGATTATATGTAAGCCTGAAGTTATCTGGAGATGTGTGCTTTGTTGGAATAGGTTACTGATAGCTAGAGTTGAAAGTTTCCTAAATTTGACTTGGACACTCTGGCCTTGAGCAAGCAATTGCAAATTTTTGTTGTATAAATAGTTGTAAGAAGTGTAAATATGCTTGACAGCCTGTCCCAACCAACCTTGTATACTTGTTTGCCAGCACTTTAGGGGCTGTTGATTTCAATGAAATGTGAGCGCTAGATTTGAGACCTGGTTTTCTTTTATTGCGTATTCGTCAAGACATGGCAGATTCCGACACACACAAGAGCCGTTTTGCGTTTTTGGTCATTCAGAGTCTCCACCTCCATTCAGTTTCCTGAACGTTTCCCTCAAAGCAGCACCGTCCTCTGCCCTGTAGGTTCCCTTGTGAAACTTCTTGAAGGAGACGTACTTTCCCCTGGCCAGGTCTTTGTGTCGCTGGATGCGCTTAGTGACCACCTCGGGAACGGAGCATGCTCGGCAAATACAGCCAGCCAGGCAGCAGCTCCTTACGGACAAACTCCTTGTCTTGCGTGACTGTCTCAATGTGCGTCGAATTGGCGTCAGTGGTGTTGTTTGTCCAGAAAACAAAGTCGCACCACCTGTACCCGGTCACCATCATTTGTTCTTGCACCTGGTAGTAGACCACGCGCTCACGCTTCAGTTGCACGGTTCCGTCGATCAACGCACAGTAGAACTTCTCGTCACCACAGGCCTCCTCGGGCGTTAACCCAATCTTCGAGGTGGGACATTTCACCTCAAGAAACCCTTTTTCGCCGTTCTTGATGATGATCTTGTCAGGCGACGCTCCGAGGAAGCTGTAGCGGGGATGTACGTGTAGCCCAGTCTCGTACACCTGTACTGGGTCGTGCCTGCAGTTCATGAGCGCGACGCAGGCGGCAACAGCAACGGGCTTCTTTATCCTTCCACAATGCAGTGCCTCATTCTTTGCTTCTTGGCTAGGATACATGATCCGTTTCACAAGATAGTCGGGCTCTTTGCACTGAATCATCGCAGGAAACTGTGATGCCGTGATCCTCCCAAGTCGCTCATTGTGCCACGTTTGGTTGCAGGCTTGACCGATCGTTGAGGTTACAATGTCAGCCCTCTCCTCGGCAGTCAGTTGTGGCAGTGTATGCATGTGGGGCTGTACAACAATCCGGGCCTCCTGGCTCCACAGATCCTGTTCATCGTCGATTTGAGGGATCGCTCCTGTGTGCCCCGTTTGTTTCACTGGCATGACGTTGCCGTACCTCAGGCAAAGAAGATTGGGTCTTATGTCAGCCAGCCTCCCGTACAACTTCGTGATGTCCTCGGGCGACGGGTCAGGCACTCTTTCGCAAGGGTCATATGAACGCCTTTTCTTCTGATGAGTCGGCTTGTTGATGAGGAACTTGCAGAAGGCAATATCTGCAAGCGGTGCAGGAGCTGCGGGCTTCTTGGCTGCAACGGAAGAGAAATAGGAGATTGGGAGGAAGGGGGGGGGGGGGGAGGCAATCCTTATTTATAATTCTACCAGTTTCCCTCATTTTTATTATTCATGTACCATGTGGTTTCAAAGTTGTGTTGACAAACACTTTGTCAATGCAGTTCTTTGTGGCTTGATGTTATGAAATACAAAATAACACCTGAATTTGAGGAGTTGCAGGCTTCTGAAGCAACTAGTGACCCTCAATCTAAAGCAGAGAGACTCTTTATTAACTGAAAAATGACCAGAGTTGACTTAAAAATTAATGACGTAGAAAGGCATATCTTGAATGAGACAGTGAGATGAACAATCTTCCACTTTTCGTATGGTACACCATTAATGATGTAGTACTCAGACATACGTAATGTGCAAGTGCAACACATTTCAAGGAAGCATTTCTTCCATACACACCTTGAGCTGGAACAATCCAAGAACAGGGAACGTCGGTGCAACAGGTTGTCGTGGTCGTGTCGCAGCTCTCCTCTGCACAGAGAAGTAGCGCTACGACGTGCCGGCGGCACCCGCTTTTTCTAGAAAACGACGAAATACAAAATGAGCCTCTAGTGACTAGATAGGTTGCTATACTAGCGGGGCGCTAGCGTGCGAACAGCGTGCACGAGAAGTGAAAGCAAACAGACTTCTACAAGCTGTGTGCAGATGTTTACGAAAACGAGTAACTAATCTGGAAATAGGTGACTCGATCACACAATAAAACATTCGGTAAGAACTTTATTTAGTGCTGTGGCGCACGTTTTATGCGGGCTATGGGGCACTCAACCGAAGCGTTCGTGCTCCCTCACGTGGTGCGGGACTACATAGATATAGATAACTATCCAGAAACATAACGGGGTATTACTCACCCAGCAACACAACTGCAAATGCCGCCTATGACGGTGCCGGTGTCCCTGGTAAACCAAGCGGAGACAGTATACGCTGCCTTCTTCATGGAAGGCAGGCACACGCATCGGACGAGGCACGTCCGAGAATCGTCCGACAGGTTCCATCGAACATATCGTACGTATAGCCTTCCTCCTTGAAAGCCCAACCGCGATGGGCCTGAAGCAGGGTGTCAGGCTTGGCCTTGCATGTACCGCCACACTTCGTCTTGCGAGAAGTTCACGCACGACGGAGGCCTTTCGACCCAAGCGTCCGGAAGACATGAGAACGGGACATTCTCGTCTTCAGTCATCGCTACCGTTTAGATAGCCGCGGAACAAAATAAACCGAATAAGGGGAAGAAAACCAGCGTGCCGTAACGTGAGAAACACGCCTGCCGGGTCTGCGTGTGGTAATTCGGAAAAGCCTCGAACACAGATTTCTAGGAAACTTCCAATTTTCGCCGAGAGGTGGCAGCACATATTTCGCAAAACGTGGATTGTACGATGACTCCGGCAGTAAAGTTCAACACATATTCGAATGCGTCTGTGGCTGCGCCCGTAAAATTGCATGGCTCAGGGGTACGTCATCAGCTGACATGAACGTGACCCGCTGCTCTGGTGATTTGAAACCCAGGAAGGAGGCCAGACGTGGCCTCGCGGTGCCGACCCATACTTCGTACATCTGCGGCTCGTCCCGAACGCGCTGTTTCTCGGAGAGCTTGCACATGTGCCGCCAATATCACGTCGCAATCCATTAAGTCTCTGTTTGGATGGTGCCAGGCGAAACTTGAGGACTGCAATTCGTGCGTTGGTGGCGGAGGGTCGGCAGGAAAAACCTTCAGAACAGGGATGCCACCGTATCGCTATTTTCAACCGTAACATAAGACATCTGTTCCAGGATGCTTCAAATGGTCCTCTATTCTGAAAAATTCCAAATGACACTACCTGTACGATCTTCAACTAGGTAACCTACAACGAAAGTATGTATTGTCCTTTCATACAGCAGCGTGGTAAAGTTTCTTGTTCAAGGTAGGTACAGACAAAAATAGCAGTTCATTCCACCGTTACGTCATGTGATCAATGTTGACAGTCGCGTCCTCATTGGACAGGGGCGTATTGACGTTTTGATTGGATTTAGGGTGAGATAAAATTTATTTAGAGATCCAAGTTTTTTCGTATGCCTCGTCAGAAAGACAGGATATCAGGGAAGGGACTTCGGTCAGTCCTTGATGGAACTTTGTTTTTTTGAACCCATTGAGGACTTTTTGCCGTCCGGAACCACTACCTCCAAGGCAAAGTGCCAAGCCTACGAGAAAGTAATTTCGGTATAAAAAATTTCCCCTACAAACTTCAAACTTCTTCTCACTTGGCTTCTCGAGCAAATTTGAAAAAAATTTATTGCAGTATCAGTACTTCTGTATTTGTATTTCTGCCCTCCCTAAAATGTATCCCTCTATTTGTATTTCCAAAGACTTTTGCCTCTTTTAAAAAAAATGTATTTTTGATACGTATCGCGATGCAGTTTTACAGATGTATTTTAGTATCATTATTTTAGCTAGTATTTTAATGTATCCCGGTATTTGTATTTCCAAATACATTTTTGAGCATTTCTGCCCAACTGTGGTTCAGTCACAGTCAAATAATCGCAAATTGGCAACTTAGTTTTCCCTTGAAGCAACCGACGTTTCACTAACGGAGCGATCGGCCGAATCCAAGGTGGTAAACACCTCGAGCACCTCGTGTAAATGTTTTACTCCTTTAGCGCCCAATGATTGAAGTGTTTTCTAAATATGGTGAACATGTACAGGTCTTACAATAAACCGAAAGGTGACCTCCTACAGTTGACGTTAAAGAAAGATTGTGCTTTCTCAGCCGGTCATTCAGACACCGTCCAGTCTGTCCGACGTACTATCGTCTACGGGAAAGTAGAGTGCTATATACCGTACCCGACGAACAGGGAAAAAAGGTCGTGAAGGTGTTTTGTCGCACGTGTTTTTGATCATTTTTCCGCTTTGGCGCGAACACTTGAACACATTTGTCGCATGTTTTAGGGGCTGAGAGTACTACGGGCACACCTTACCAACTTATCACCTTTTAAGATTACGCGATATTTTGTCTAGGTATGGTATAATCACCACCCGTGTTTTGTCAACAGGGTGCCTAATTTTTTTATCACCTTTTACCTTCTTTACCAGCGTTCCTATCACTTCCATTAAGACCTAATTCGGTGCCCCTGATATTTTTAGTCTATCGAGTTGTCTCAAGAAATTTGTATTGATGGCATGGAAGCAAGACTTTTTAGGGCTGAAGTGAGGCAGGAGATAGCTATGCCTCTCTTAACTACCTCAAAGTGAGAGGATGCGTAGTTAAAAATACCTTTTTTAGAACGGGATGAGAATAACCAGCACAAGTAATTGGCGTGTAAGGAGAGGAAAAGGTCTAAGTATTGAAAAAACCCTTTCTAAGGCTTTTCAAAAACAAAAGCAAGGCCGAAACCGCACGCATGAAAAATTTCCATAATCTTACTAACTACATCTTGATCCGCAGTCTTTTAGTATAGTAAAAAAAAAATCTACATATCAGAACACGTTGAAGGCTGGCGTGGACTCAATAGCTAAAGCAAGAGCACGGTCAATTCTTGCAAGAAAGATATATGACTGCACACCGTCGGCACACAAATCAACGCGGCCGCTTGAGGCACCGAGGGGTTGCTGTCAGAGGTTGTTGCGCCATTTCAAAAGCCTTGGCCGCGTCCCGGGCTCGGGCGACTTTGTCAAAGTCCTTGCCTCGGGTCCCGGCGATTCGTGGCGTTGGCTGGGGGAGGGGGGGGGGGGGGGGGTTCTGGCGCAGTTTGTGTGAACGCGCCGGCGTAGGTTGGGGGTCATAGGATTCTCCGTGGAGCGGCTGCCCCAGTCGCACGGGTGTGCCCGGCACGCCTTCTGTGTCCTTGAAGGCTTCTGCCCACGCTCCGTGACGAGGGAACGTATTCCGGGTAGGCCCGGGTCGGCGGTTCTCGCTGAGGCTGAGAACCAGAGGATATATATATATTTTTTCTTAATATAAACAGGTCAGGGCTAAGACTCTCAACCGCAGAACCCGATCTTAATGGACCCCTCGGCCACAGCAATGGCCTCTGGTGCGATCGATCGAGAGGGTGTCGGGGCCCATGTTCAATGGGATTCGAATTAAATCATCATTGGACAGGGCGGGTTCCGGCACCCTGTCTTAAAGGGATACTGAACCGAAATTTTGAGCTCACTAAACAAGGCCGAACGGATAGGCGGGAAGCTGCAAAAACCGAAATTATTACTCATACGGCGATATTGCCGCGCGCAAAACTGGCCAAGTAGGCAGCACGCGCGTGGCCTAGCATCTTCCTTTTGTAAGAAAACAGCGAGTAGAATCAACTGGGGAAAATGCGCGGATTTCTGGCATGGTAACTGGGCCACCACGCCTAAAGTTTTTCTGAACGTACGGTGGACAACCTTGCCCGTGAAGTATCTCGGTGTGCCACTTCAGCACTACCGAGACACTAAGCAAGTGTGGAATGAGGAGACTAATAGGGTAAAGGCGAAAGCGGAGGGTTGGAAAGGTCGCGAGTTTTCAATGTTTGCGCGCGCAACAGTCTGCAATTTATTTTTAATCGCGAAAATATGGTATACTTTGCAAGTTTTGTCTATGTCACGCCTCAATGTGCAGAGGCTGCACAGGGTTTTCGCTGTTTTTATTTGGAATTCAGGTTGGGAGCGTTGTTCCCGTACCAACTTGTTTCGATCAGTTCGTAGTGGAGGCCTTGGACTGTCTCATCTGTTTATACGTCAAATAGTTTCCAGGTTTTTGTTTTTACGCGATCAGAGAGATGTATTCTTGAGAACTTTTATTAATGTGCATTTGCAAAGCTTCCTGCCTGAATTTCTAGTATCTTCTAGCGACCAAATAAGCGCGAGCGTTCAGGGGTTCACGCGGGAAGTTGTGATGGCATTTCGGATGCTTAAAGTTCGGTTCTCCTTCGAATACCTGAGTTCACTCAGTCGCAAAAGGCTGTATAGAGATTTAGTCGATGTTCTTTTACCCATACCACTTTACCGATCTTTGTACTGTGAGGGCGCAGGGCAGGATGTTTTAAACAGGGTTAAAAGAGTGCCGGTAAAATCTTCTCTTAAGTCGTTTTTTTTTCAATTGCATTGCGGCGTGCTACCGGTCAAACCGTGGCTTGAAGGGAAAGGAACTTTTGCGCCATGGTCGATAAATTGTTTCCTTTGTAAAAGGAACGAAACTATAGAACATGTATTTTTAGAATGTTGGGATGCGGTTTTCCTATGGGACATCCTGCAGCGAACGCTCAAGAAAGATTTCCCCCTCACCGCGCATGGCATACGGTTTCTACCTGTAGATAATGAAGGCGGTGTTCCTTACAATATGTTTATGCTCCTTGGCCTCCACAGTCTTTGGAGGACGAGGACGGGTGTTAACCACGCGGACGCACTGGTTCGGCCTGCACGAGAGTACCTCATTGAAAGTGCCGCTTATATACGTGAAGTATACCATGCACTGTCTGATCCACCGGACTGGACGTTAATGTTGGACAGGTTGGTCTGCCTAGAAAGATTTTAATGTTGCCGCGAGGTCCGATTACGGGCCAGCGCGCTTTTAACATTTGTCAATGTGTGTTTGTACCTTTGTGCTTTTAGTTGTTCTTGTCAAAACAGGCAATAAAGAAAAAAAAAAAAAGCGCGCGCGTGGCCTTACGGTTATCGCGCTTGCCTCCCACGCAGAAGGCCAGGGTTCGATTCCTGGCCGTGGCTACACATTTTTGTTGACAGTGTAATTTGATGCTCTGGTGAATTCGAGAACCGTCTTGCTGATTCGAGGTTAGAATGTTCTCCGCGCCGAACCTTCTACGCCGAACCATCCAGAAACCTACGAGGGTACTTAAGGGATTCCGCAAGGCGAGCGGAGTCAGTTTCGCCCCAGCGTTCGACTCTGCTGCTACGCCGACTTCGACGCCCGCGACGCTCTCTTATTATCTTTTGTACTCTTTTATTTTTGGCACAAGTTCGCCACATTAAACGTTTATTTATTACTGTTTATTTCTTGTTTATTGGTCACCAGCCGTTACATTTTGGTGGAGGTGCGGGGTACCGCATGCCCCTGCCGCGTACCCCTCCGAGGGCCCGCAGTGCAAGTCCGACGCCTAGCCCACGAAGAACCAACGAAAGCACTTCCGAGATCCGGTTCAGTCGTCGCACCCAAGGCCTACACCCGGAATTCGGACCTCTGCCGCCCAAGACTAAGCAGCAAACGAGGCCAACGATGGACAGCCAGTCGTCGCAGAACCCGTCCACCGCCAGCGTCGTATACCTGCCCGTCGCACCCAAAACTCCGACGCTTTTCCACGGAGACGCCCACGAGGACATCGAGGACTGGCTGCAACATTATGAACGTGTGGCCCGACATTACGGGTGGTCAGCTGAGCACTGCTTGCAGAACCTTTACTTTTCGCTGGAAGGAACTGCGAGGCACTGGCTGGAAAACCACGAGGCTTCTTTGACGTCATGGGAACTGTGCAAGCAAGAACTGCAGAAGACGTTTACCAGCCAACACCGACGCGAGAGGGCCGAAGACATCCTTCGAACAAGGACCCAAGGTCCGAATGAAAGCATCACCAGCTTCGTCGAGGATGTCCTTCGCCTGAGCGCCCGCGCCGATACTCAGGCTACAGAAGAGAAGAAGCTGCGACACCTGATGAGGGGTGTAAAAAGTGAGATATTTGGAGGTCTCATTCGCAATGCTCCGACAACTGTTGACCGGTTTGTCACGGAGGTGACGAATATGGAGAGTGCCCTACTAGCACGCGCCAGACACTACGAGCGACACCCTGGCGTGACTACTCTGGCGACATCCGGATACGACCTTGGTACCGACCTCCCAGGCATCCGTGACATCATCCGTGAAGTCGTCTGGGAAGAAATCTGCAAGATGCTCCCCGCTGCGGATCGCCCGTCCTCCCTGTCGCTCGCCGAGGTCGTCCGAGAGGAAGTCCACCGAGCCTTCCAACCTGAGGTTCCGATCAACACGGCGACGCCAGAGGAGCCGACTTTGAGCTACGCAGCAACGGCCCGACGACCGCCGCAAACTAAGCGCCAGACCACGGCGCCACCCCGACGAGACCCTCCGATGCCACAGTATCCTCGACGCCAGGAAGGACACGTCCAGGACGTTCGCCCGGAGCAACCCTCGTCGAGGAAGACCGACGTGTGGCGAACGGCCGACCGACGCCCGCTCTGCTACCACTGCGGGGAAGCCGACCATGTGTACCGCCGATGCCCATACCGACGACTCGGGCTGCGCGGATTCCACTCAAACGACCCGCGCACCCGGTATGGTGAACGCCCTCGGGAGATCGACGAGTACCTGCGACGACCCCAGTCCCCCGAGCCTGCGTCCCGCCGAGAGTTCCGGTCGCCATCGCCGCGACGTCCAGCTTCACCGATGCACCGACCCCGACGTGAAAGCCTGTCGCCCCTCGCTCCTCGCCGGGGAACTAGGCGCGGCAACCCCTGGAGGTGGAGTTGCCGAAGACGACCGACGTAAAGAGCCACCAAGAACGACGGAGCGCTCCCACTCTCCCGACGCCACGCATCCCAACGACGCTGCTGCATCGGTGTCCAACAACCTGAACGTTGTGATCGACGGCCTCGACGCATCGGCACTCCTGGACACCGCAGCAGACTACTCAGTCTTGAGTGGGAGGCTCACCCGCCGCCTTCGAAAAGTCATGACGCCGTGAGATGGACCAAAAATAAGAACCGCCGGAGGACACCTCATTACACCAGTCGGGATATGCACTGCTCGCGTCGAGATCAATGGTGAGACGTGCCCTGTCAAGTTCGTCGTTCTTCAAGACTGTTCAAGGAACGTTATTCTCGGAATGGACTTTCTCTGGGAGTATGGCGCCATCATCGACCTCGGGGCAAACCAGTTGACGCTGCGAAAGCCTGTTCTGCCGCCGGTGGAGGCCAACACGACGTCATCCGCGATCCGAGTTATAGCCGACCATGTGAATCTGCCTCCGCGGTCGAGTGTTTTCGTCACCGTCATAACCGACGCAGCCATGCACGGTGAAGCTCTTCTGGATGGCAGCGTCCAACTCCTCCTTGAAAAAGGAATTGGCGTCGCACGAGGCGTAACGGATCTTCAACAAGGACGGACAACTGTTCTCGTGACAAACGTTCGAGAGGAACCGCAGCACCTAACGAAGGGTACCACCGTGGGCTGCGTCGAGGAGCTTCAGGTGCCAGCCGTGGTCACTGCAGTCTACGAGGAAACCTCGTCGCCACAGCAGAAGAGTACGACGCCGCCGCCGCGCGACATCGACCCCGAGCTCCCAGCTTCGAAGCGCCGGCAACTAGTTGATCTCTTCGCCGAATACAGTGACAGCTTTGCCACGACATCGAAAGTTCGCCAAACACCAATGGCGAAACATGGCATTATTACCGACGACGACGCACACCCTGTCCACCAGTCGCCGTATTGAGTCTCCTTAAAGGAAAGGAAAGTAATTCAAGATCAAGTTCAGGAGATGCTCGACGACGACATCATTCAACCCTCAAGAAGTCCATGGGCGTCCCCAGTCGTGCTTGTAAAGAAGGACGGAACCCTGCGATTCTACGTGGACTATCGTCGACTGAACGCTGTGACGAAAAAGGACGTCTATCCGCTCCCCCGCATCGACGATACGTTAGACCGACTGCGCCACTCCCGATATTTTTCGTCGATGGACCTGAAGAGTGGTTACTGGCCGATTGAAGTTGACGAACGTGACTGGGAGAAAACTGCCTTCGTCACTCCCAACGGACTGTACAAATTCAAAGTGATGCCGTTCGGTCTTTGTACAGCACCACCCACCTTCCAGCGCGTCATGGACACCTTGCTGGCAGGTCTGAAATGGCAGAGCTGCCTCGTCTACCTAGACGATGTCGTGGTATTCTCACGAGATTTCGATGAACACCTCAGACGACTTCGAGTCGTGCTTCAAGCCATGAAGACCGCCGGCCTGTCACTCAAGCCAACAAAGTGTCGGTTCGCCTATGGGGAACTAAAGTTCCTCGGCCCCGTCGTGAACAACAAAGGTGTTCTACCTGACCCCGAGAAGACCCGCGCCGTAGCTGCATTTGCGCCGCCGTCTGACAAGAAGGCAGTGAGAAGATTTCTCGGACTCTGTGCCTACTACAGGCGCTTTGTTCGAGACTTCGCCAAACTATCCGCACCGCTGACACACCTCACGAAGGACGCCGTAAAATTTGAGTGGACAGAAGAGCACCAGAGGTCATTCGACGAGCTCAAAAGAAGACTCCAGACGCCCCCGATTCTTGGCCACTTCGACCAGTTTGCTGAAACCGAGATCCACACCGACGCCAGTAACACCGGACTGGGTGCGGTACTAGTCCAAATGCAGGACGGCGCAGAGCGAGTCATCGCACACGCAAGTCGGACGCTGTCTAACGCGGAGAGCAACTATTCAACTACTGAAAAGGAGTGCCTCGCTGTCGTCTGGGCAATAACAAAGTTTCGCCCATATTTGTACGGAAGTCCTTTTCGCGTGGTCACAGACCACCACTCGCTCTGTTGGCTGGCGAATCTGAAAGACCCCTCCGGACGCCTCGCCCGGTGGAGCCTACGACTGCAGGAGTTCGACATGACCGTGGTGTACAAGTCCGGCCGGAAGCACAATGACGGCGACTGCCTGTCGAGGGCCCCAGTCGAGGCCGGTCCTTCCTGCACCAAAGAGGACGACGATGAGTGTTTCCTCGGCGCTCTCGATGTCAGCGACATGGCAGCACTCCAACGAGACGACCCTGAGCTGCGAGCACTCATCGAGCACCTAGAGGGACAAGGAAGCGCCGTTCCCCGCGGTTTTGTACGAACACTGCCAACCTTCTCCATCCGACAAGGTGTGCTCTACAAGGAGAACTTCAGCGACAACAGCACGGCGTGGCTGTTGGTGGTCCCTTCCACTCTTCAAGAAAAACTTTTTCAAGCCTGCCACGATGACCCGACGGCGGGACACCTTGGTTGCAGCAGGACTCTTGCCAGAATACGCTAAAAGTACTACTGGCCCAAGCTGGCGAAGACAGTGCACCACTACACCCGATCTTGCCACGAGTGTCAACGACGGAAGAAGCCACCGACGAGACCGGCAGGACTTCTTCAGCCTATTGCGCCGCCATCTGCCCCATTCCAGCAAATCAATATGGATTTACTCGGACCTCTCTCACCGTCGACGCAAGGAAACCGATGGATCATCGTCGCAACCGATTATCTCACGCGGTACGCCGAGACAAAATCCCTTCCACCGGGAACGGCTGTTGAAGTCGCCAAGTTTTTCATCGAGTCCATCGTGCTCCGGCACGGCGCTCCCGAAGTCCTGATCTCAGACCGTGGATCATCATTCATGGCCCAGCTGACGCAAGAAGTCCTTCGTCTCAGCCACACCAGCCATCGCCGCACCACGGCGTACCACCCGCAGACCAACGGACTAACGGAGAGACTCAACAAGACCATCGCCGACATGATCTCCATGTACGTCGACGTGGAGCACAAGACATGGGACGAGGTGCTGCCGTACGTCACATTTGCCTACAACACGGCCGTACAAGAGACCACCGGAGTGACACCCTTTCAACTGGTGCATGGGCGCAAGGTAACGATAATGCTGGACGCTATGTTACCCCACGAACCGGCTGTCGACGCAAGCGACGACGCCCAGGTGGTTGCCCAAAGGGAAGAAGAAGTCCGTCAGCTAGCCAGACTCCGGATTAAGGCTCAACAACGTGTCGACACTGGCCGCTACAACCTTCGTCGTCGGGACGTCCACTTCCAGCCCGGAGACAGGGTGTGGGTGTGGACACCGATTCGCCGCCGCGGTCTCAGCGAGAAACTCCTGAAACGTTACTTTGGACCTTAAAAAGTGCTTCGTCGACTCGGGGATTTGAACTACGAGGTAATGCCCGACGGAACACGGACTTCGTCACGCCGCCCTCCACGACCGGAAGTCGTCCACGTCGTGCGACTGAAGCCGTACTACGCTCGATAGGACTGTGAACCTTATGTGTTCCAAATGACTCTTTAGTTTACCGTTCTGTTTTATTTGACTCGTTTTGTTTTTGGGTTTTATCGGGACGATGCACTTTTTAAAAGGGGGAGTAATGCCGCGCGCGCAGTTGGCCAAGTAGGCAGCGCGCGCGTGGCCTAACGGTTATCGTGCTTGCCTCCCACGCAGAAGGCCAGGGTTCGATTCCTGGCCGTGGCAACACAGTTTTGTTGGCAGTGTGATTTGATGTTCTGGTGAATTCGAGAGCAGTCTTGCTGATTCGAGGTTAGAATGTTCTACGCGCCGAACCTTCTACGCCGAACCATCCAGAAACCCACGAGGGTTCATAAGGGATTCCGCAAGGCGAGCGGAGTCAGTTTCGCCCCAGCGTTCGACTCTGCTGCTACGCCGACTTCGACGCCCGCGACACTCTGTTATTATCTTTTGTACTCTTTTATTTTTGGCACATGTTCGCCACATTAAACGTTTATTTATTACTCTTTATTTCTTGTTTATTGGTCACCACCCGTGACCATGTATCTAACGGATCGCCGTATTTTTTGGAGAGGAAGTGCGCGATTGAACCCGGCCGACGAGGTTGACAAGTCAAGGCACGTCACGATTCCCATTCTCTCTCCTCCTCGCTACGTCCGTTCAAGCTGGTGAACCGAAGCGGAGGACAGAAGCGAGGCCGCTTCTCCTCATTCTCAAATTCTTCCGGAGGACAGTTACGTCAAAAAACTCGCTTGATCGCACCCTTCTTTTCCAAAAGTACGGCTATCTGTTTGAGATATCAATGAACGAGTGATGTTTTGGAGTTCGTAGCGTCCGGTTCAACACTTATGCAGCCTTACTTTGCGAAATCCAAATTTGGGTTCAGTATCCCTTTAAGCCCTGACCGAGCGTGTGAGCAGGGGAGTTTGTACGGACCCGGGTGACCCAGTGTACTATAGTTCTCTCCCGCGGTTCGCCGCGTGACATCTGTCGTTGACGCCGAGGCGTCAGTCCGCCTTTGTAACGAACGTACAGAGTCAGTAATTATTCAGACTAATAAACACCTTAAAAACGTCAACTTCTAACTTCTCCTGGATCTGACGTCACCAACGGAAGACGCCGAGGACCATCGTAGAAACGTTTACTATGTGGATAGCAGATATTTTCTCACGTAGTTGCACCATGACCTTCCTTCTCCGGCATTGTGACGTAACCACTCGGAGCACTACGGCCTTAATTTAGGTGTTGATTGGGGCCACAAGCGGACATTTAGATACTAGGAAGTGAAGGCTAGATCGCTGCTTTGAAACGTGAGTGCTTTCGCTTCTGCGTCATCCCAGAAGCGGATATGGGGTGAGCCCTAGACAGCACGTGTCCGTTTCTCCACCCATTGGCTTGAGCCTTCAAATCGAATACAATAAATAAAGTTGTGTCCTCCTCCTCCTCTAAAAACGCATGTCTCAAACCAATGAGCGTGTGCTAGATCTCGCTCCCCTCTTCCAGACGATTTTGAAAGTTTGGTAGGGTTTTTGAATGCATCAAATTAAAGTTTTAATATGAAGAAATCAGCGAAATATTAAATAACATTTTTGTCAAGAACATAAAATGTCTAGTTTTGTAAAAAAAATATCGTGAAACTGCTTGAATTAGGATCCTATGTCTTTGACCGGCATACATTGCCGCTTTGGTTGATAATCGAAATTTAAGAAATTTAATCTAGTTATTATCGCAATACTTTATTTCGCTGCTTCCGCGGCTTTCTTGAAAACGCCTTTATATTTATCAGAGAAACGAATTCCTCCAAGAACCCACCTCCCTATACATAGCTTGCTTCCTCTGCGTTCTCGAGGCGCTTCCTGAAAATAGGAGGGGCAGTCTGACGAAACGTACAAACCATGTATTAAAGAATGGAAACTGGAAAATCTTTAGACCGAGTTTAACAGATTATGTGGAAGGAATCCACGCCTGAAAAAATACGGAGCAACTGTTGCTATTGTTCGCTGTTTTAAAGGTCATTCAGAAGTAGATTGAGACACACGCAATCGTACGGCATTTCGATGCTGGATACGCGGGATTCACAGGACGTATATATTCGTTCAACATGTCTTCTTGAACTCAGTGTCTGTAAACAACGACACCTTCAAGTAAGTATTATCCAGCCAATGAGGCGTTACGATTTCTAGAAGAACTCTGTCGTATTTGATTTCTTATGCGGAATTATGAACGCAAAGCAGGTGTTATTCAGTTTTTTTTATGAGTTTGTTTTGACTCTACAATGTGTTGGGACGCAACGCAACCGAATCGCTGGGTGTTTGCCTGAAAGGGGTGATAGGTACAGGAAATGCGGCACGCTTGGGCTTTACCATCGAATTATTATAATGTACGCTAAAGATACAACTGGCGCTAGTATGCTGTCAAAAACTGAAGCAGAGAGAAACTGGTCAAAAATTGACTTCCGGTAATGCATTCCTTTAATCGACACAACTTCAGTGTGTAGTAGTACTAATTAGGCGCCTCCTATTACATAGCGATGCTGTCATCTTGGTTTCCTTTTAATGAACATTATGAAACCATTGTATTTGCGCATTAGCTTGGCTTAATCGTTTTTTCCTTCCGGTGTGTCGGTTCAGCAAATAACAAAAAAAGAAAACGTGTAAGGCGCAGCCGTGTGAGTAGATGATTTATAATGATTCGTAAAAATGAGAATTTGAAAGGACACACGCGCAAAATATAAATTCAGATAAAACAATTATGCGATTTGAACCCAGAACTTTCGACACGCGAGGACATGATTACACTTACCTCTCAAGTACAGCAGACTTTTTTTTTTTTTCTTAACAGAGGGTTTATTGAGCCTTTGGGAGGTTCTTCCGAACAAAAGCAGACAGCCGACACACCGGCTGTTTTTCTTTTAGACTACGAGCAGCCTGCTTGTTATATCATTACACGCTGACTGTTCACATACACCATTTCTGGGGACGCCTTTCAATGAAGTCTCACTGCTCCTTGTCCTCAGGAAATCTTTTCGCAGCAACATTGAGATTCCACCTCGACTTAGCCACAAAATACCACCACGATCGCTTGGCACAGATGTAGCACTCTAGATACGCAGTTCGGGACCGCCAAATAGCGTGAGGTCCGAGCACCACCAAAACACGCGGCATTATTGGAGAGTGCTCTTCGTTCTCAAGATACAACCATTTGAACACGTTCCAGTAAATGTCAAGCTCTCCAGTGAAGATTTTTGAAACTTTTATTGTTTCAGACATTTACTTATTTACGAGAATTACAGTCTAGATGTGTCAGGTTCCAGCCCAGCACGCACATGTTTGTCGCTTTGAAAGGCGAGCAATATACGCGCCAAACGCACGAACGCTGAAAATGGCATTGACCAGAAGCGCTTTTCAGAAATGGTCTATAGATCTTTTGTTAAATTACTCAAGCACGAAGGAGGATATTCATGCCGCAATAGTAACTACACGTGCTGGCACCTGCAGCAGTAACTTTTCTAAAGAAAATCTGGCACGTTTTTTCAGGTTATACGAGCGTGTGGGGCATCTGTACGGTACCCACATTCCGAGCATTTACCGTGGTACTTCGGCAATTTGTAAAAAAATCTATCGCGTGACTCTTCGACCTTTCTTCGCCAGCCATCTGCTAATAAAAACGAATTTATCAGCAATATGACGAAACTAGCGAGCCGCGGCTTGAGCGTACCGAGTTACAAAAACGGTTTTATCGTAATTCCAATTGTTCTCGTTTTCCCTTCGTGTTTTTTTTTTTTTTGTACTTTCTCATAGTTTAGCACGTGGGGCAAGGTCATACTTTGTGCAAATATCAATAATTATCAACTTCAAATACCACAAACGCCCAGGTTTTCTCGCTGTTAGACGCGAGAAAGGCGGGCGCGAGCGTACCCGATTGCCGGCCGCGCGCCTCGCTGCCCACCTGTGACGTCACACTTGTGTGACGGGGAAAATTGGGGAAAAAACCAGAGAGAACGATCTTTCGGTTTCGGCAGCAAACAAAATATCGCTTTTTTAATTAACTAGAGTGAGTCTTTGACACTCTTGGCTAGTATCGCGTTACTACAGGTTTTCCCGCTCATTTTAATCCAAGCGACGGAAAATTAAATCCGAGTGCCACCCAAATTAATCCAAGCGCCACATCATATAATTCTTGCGCTACCCAATTTAATCCCAGGGTCAGTCAATTTAATCAACAATATGTATATGCACTTGTTGTCTTCTGGAACGACCTCAAGGATGACGCATGGAGGACGACGTCTATGACGACCTTAAGGACGACGTCTAGGACGACCTCAAGGGCGACTTCTAGGAAGATCTCAAGGACGATGTCTAGAGGACGACTTTTAGGACGACCTCATGGACGACTTCAAGGAAGACCTCGAGGACAACGTCAAGAGGACGACTTTTAGGACGACCTCAAAAACTACTTCTAGGACGACCTTATGGACAACTTCAAGGAAGACCTCGAGGACGACGTCTAGAAAACGACTTTTAGGACGACCTCAAGGACGACGTCTAGGGCGACCTCAAGGAAGACTTCTAGGAAGACCTCGAGGACGACGTCTAGAGAACAGCTTTAAGAACGACTCCTAGGACGACCTCAGGGACAACTTCCAAGAAGACCTCGAAAACGACGTTTAGAGGACGACCTCAAGGACGACGTTTAGGACGACCTCAAGGACGACTTCTAGAAAGACCTCGTGGACGACGTCTAAAGGACGGATTTTAGGACGGTCTAGGACGACCTCAAGAATGACTTCCAGGAAGACCTCAAAGACAACTTCTAGGGGACGACTTTTAGTACGACCTCAGGGACGACGTCTGGGACGATTTTAAGGGCAATTTCTGAAGCAACCTCGAGGACGACACCTAGAGGTATTGTCCTCAAGGTTGTCCTTAAGGTTGTCCTCAAGGTTGTCCTTAAGGTTGTCCTAGGTGTTGTCCTCAAGGTTGTTTTGAAAGTTGTCCTAGACGTTCTTGAGGTCGTCCTAGACGTCGTCACTGAGCTCGTCCTAGGCGTTGTCTTCGAGGTCGTTATTGACGTCGTCCTAGACGTTGACCGTGAGGTCGTCTTAGACGTCGTCCTAGAGGTTGTCCTATATGTCGTCCTAGGCGTCGTCCTCGAGGTCGTTCCTGAGGTCGTCTTACACGTTGTCCTTGAGGTCGTCCTAGACGTCTTCCGTGAAGTTGTCCTAGGCGTCGTCCTTGAGGTCGACCTTAAAATTGTCCTAGACGTCGTCTTAGACGTCGTCCTAGGCGTCGTCCTCGAGGTTGTTCGTGAGGTCGTCCTAGACGTCGTCCCTGAGGTTGTCCTAAACGTCGTCCTCAAGGTTGTTCTTAAGGTCGTCCTAGACGTCGTTTTTCAAATCGTCCTGGGTATCGTCCTCGAGGTTGTCCTTAAGGTCGTCCTAGACGTTGTCCTTGAGATCGTCATAGGCGTCGTCCTCGAGGTCGTTCTTGACGTCGTCTTAGACGTCGTCCTTTAGGCGTCGTCCTTCAGGTTGTTTTAAAAGTAATCCCTGAGGTCGCCCTAGACGTCGTCCTTGGGATCGTCCTAGACGTCGTCTTCTAGGCATTGCCCTAAGACGTTGTTATAATAGCTTCGCTGGTCCTCCATCTTCACGTGAAGTGAAAGGGCTCTACATTTTTTCCATTAATATCGGAATCAAAGATCGTTTACCTCGGAAGTATCGCGGACACCAAAGGGAGCCATCGGACGAGGAGAAGGGCTCACTGGAAAGACACCTGGTCCGACGCTGCCCTTTGGTGTCCGGGGTAAATGAAGGGAAGTATAAAGTAACTCAAAAGTAACTAGAAGTAATCGAGAAAGTAGTCAAATCATCAATATAGCTAATAATGATTAAATTGGCTGTATAATGACCCAAAGTAATCAAAATACTGGGTCAATAGCAGCTCAAACCATTTTAAAGGTGTGATCATACTGCAAATCTAGCTTATAAGAACGAAATTGGTTCGATATTAGCTCAAAGTAATCAAGAATCATCAAACTGTCAATTAAGCGAATTAATGTTCCTTAGGGTCAATAGTAACTCGAAATAAATAATCAAGAGTAATTACAATGAAAATTGAGCTTATGATAGATAAATTGGTGGTGCAAAAACTCCAAGTACTTAAAATTGTGGCCAAAATGTTAATTGGGCGGATTTAAAGCCCATTGAGTTAATAGTAAATAAAAAAGTAGTCCTCGTGTCAATTATGCCCACAATAAATCGATTGGTTGAAAATTAGCAGAAAAAAATCAAGTCTCATTACAATGTCAATTAAGCAGCGTTAGGATTAATTGGGACAAAATAGTAATCAAAGTGGGAATCAAGCTCTCAAAAGAAAAATTGGTTGAATGTTACCTCAAAGTCATCAGAATACCAAATCGTGAAATAGGACAAATCCATTGGGTCAAGGTAACTGAAAGTAATCAGAAGATTAACCATAATATTGCCGCGCGCAGCTGGTCAAGCAGGCAGCGAGCGCGTGGCCCAAAGGTTATCGAGTTGCCTTCCACGCAGAAGGCCAGGGTTCGAATCCTGGCCGCGGCTGCGCATTTTTGTTGACACTGTAATGTGATGTTCTGGTGAATTCGAGAACCGTGTTGGGGGCTGATTCGAGGTTAGAATGTTCTACGCGCCGAACCTTCTACGCCGAACGATCCAAAAACCCACGAGGGTGCATGGGATTCCGCCAGGCGAGCGAAGTCAGTTTCGCCTCAGGCCTGGTTCACACTTGTGAGTCGGCGGGCGAATCTGCGAGAATTTGGCCGCCGGGCGTAGCGTCCACTGTGCATTGCCACGGCCGATTCCGCTTCGGCGGCAGCGGATTAGCTCTAAGTGTCAACAAGGCCTCAGCGTTCGATCGTGCTGCTTCGCCGCATTCGACACCCGCGACGCTCTGTTGTTATCTTTCTTTCTCCTTTCATTTTTGGGCACAAGTTCGCCCCATTAAACGTTCAGTTTACTCAGTCCTTCGCCGCCTCGTCACGTGTCATACGTGTCATTTTGGTGGAGGTGCGGGGTAGTGCATTCTATGCCCCTTAGGCGTACCCCGCCGAAGACATCCCGGCCAAGCGACGAGCTCAGCCCTGGAAGGCCACCCTTCGTCGAAGACGCCGAAGCCCGAAGGAGCCGTCGTACCAGAGGTCAGTCCCCCGAACTTGGTCTCTTGCCCGAGCAACGGAAGAACAAGACCACGACCATGACCACCCCGCCAGTCGTCGTCCTGCCCGTCGCTCCGCGGACACCTGCTCGCTTCCTCGGCGAGATCTATGAAGACGTCGAAGACTGGATCAAGCAGTAGGAACGCGTGGCTCGCCACAACGGGTGGAGTGACGAACAGCGCCTGCAAAACCCCTATTCTCGCTTGAAGGAACCGCAAGGCGCTGGTTCGAAAACCATGAAGCATTGTTGACCTCGTGGGACCTTTGCAAGAACGAGCTCACCCGAACATTCGCCAATCAACACCGAAGGGAGAGGGCTGAAGACCTGCTGCAATCAAGGACCCAGGGCCCCAACGAAGGCGTCACGAGCTTTGTGGAAGACGTGCTTCGCCTGAGCTCCCGCGCCGACCCTCAGGCCACCGAGGGAAAGAAACTGCGCATTTTGATGCGTGGCGTGAAGGACGACATCTTCGGAAGCCTCGTCCGCAACCCGCCGACCACCGTCGAAGCGTTCGTCACGGAGGCGACCAATATCGAGCGCGCGCTTCAGGCGCGCGCTTCCCACTACCAGCGGCATCCAGGCGTCGCTGCACCCAAGCTGCTTAACGGCGAAAACACTCCGGGTACGCCGGACATCGGGGAAATTATCCGGGAGGTCGTCCGGGAAGAACTGCGAAGGTTGCTGCCAACCGCCAGTCGTCCGCCAACCCTTGCCATCGCGGAGGCTGTCCGAGAGGAAGTGCATTGGGTACTTCAACCAGAGGTTCCTGTCACCACGGTGGCACCGGACGAACCGACGTTGAGCTACGCCGCCATGGTCCGACGCCCGCCGCAAGCTCCCCGCCAAGCCACGGCGCCACCCCGAAAAGACGCCCCAGTGCCGCAGTACCCCCGACGACAGGAAGATCTGGTGCACGTTAGCCCAGAGCAACCGACGCCGAAGACGACAGATGTTTGGAGGACGGCCAACCGACGCCCGCTGTGCTAGCACTGCGGGGAAGCCGGCCACATTTACCGTCGATGCCCCTACAGACAACTGGGGCTGCGCGGGTTCCACCCGAACGACCCGCCCCCAAGGTACGACGAACGCCCTCGCGACATCGAGGAGTACCTCCGACGCTCGCCCTCCCCAGTGTCGTCTCTCCACCGTGAGGCCCGCTCCCCATCGCCACGACGTCCAGCGTCCCCAGCGCCACGACCCCGCCGAGAGAGCCTGTCTCCCCTGCGTCGCCGGGAAAACTGAGTGCGGCAACGCCTGGAGGTGATGTTGCCGAAAATGACGGAAGCAAACAGCCTCCAAGAACGCCGAAGCGCTCCCACTCTCCCGACGCCCCGCATCGTACCGACGCCCCTGCAACGGTGTCAGTTACGAAGAAGAGGTCGTTGATGATGATGATTTTCGGCCACTTGTAACAAGAGGCCTGATGGCGAACATGTTGCGAAGTGAAGTTCAGTCAGGTGGTATTAGACTTTGACTTAGATAGATTTATTTAGCATAGTACGTTGGTGGGCGCGACCGGACGTCGCCGCCCGGCACTTTCCGTCCTTCCAAATCCCGACGAGGAACCCGACCACCACCCAGCTCGATCCGCCTCAAAAAGCCCCGTCGCCTCACTGGCCCCTCCGCTTTAGAGTCAAAGTCAGGTTCCCTCTCCCTATTGTCCGAACCAAACGCTGTTTCCCACGCGATTTTCTTTCTGGTCGACGGTTGGTCCTAAAAACACACAAGCAGAACAACAACATGCTGTCGTCTCAAACGGATAACCAAAATAAACACACAAAGACCCCACGTTTTCTTCGGCGGTCATTACAAGAAGGCGCCGTGAAGATGGGCGCGCCCACGAAACCGGCCCGCTCATACAATGAAAGCAAAGCCGACATGTTCGGCACCGTTTACTACCTGAGAAGCCCCATCCGGCAGCCACCCGTGGGAATGCGTCCCATTGTCCCGGCTCCCCAGTTAGGCAGGCGCCCGCTCAACGCACCCTTGAAAGCGACACTCCCGCGACACTCCCCCATTCCTGGCCAAGCCGCCGTCTCCCCCGCTGCCCGGGGTGATCCTTCCGACGCCGCAGCTGCGTTTTGACCCAAACTGAAAAAAAAAAAGAATGAATAATATGCCTGTACCTAACTCCTCCCCACCAAGAATGTTGCGGAGACACTTGATGTAGTAGTAACATTTCCTGTAAAACACTCAAACGAAAAACAACAAACGCGACGAAAGGTACCAGGCATCGACTCCGAATACACAATGCACTTAGAATACGTCTGTACGTATTGCACTGATCACATTCTTCACAATGACACGCGTCAATAAAACTAAAAAAACAATGCCACTCAGAAGTCAGAATGTCCAGACCTCTCCCGAATAAGCACACACGTGTAGAACCCAGTCCTGTACATTCCAAGGTCGTGCACATTCGGAGGTCATGTGATTAAACATTTACGTCCTGCTTTGTTATTCGCAGTGAATATGGCTGATGCACAGCGTTCACGTTACAAAAGATTCCTATCAATCCCCCCAAAAAATTACCCATTTAAGCGTTACCTATATACACACCTCACACCTTAGTTGTGCCTGTCCAGTCTCGACAAAGCGTCGGCACACTTGTTAAGAGATCCCCGAATATGAATGAGTTCAATGTCATATCTCTGCAATGCCAGAGACCAACGTGTCAACCCTGCACTGGAGGAAGCCGACCGGGTGGGATACGTCAAAGGATTGTGATCCGTGGCGACCTTTATTTTCGGTCCAAAAAGCCAGGTATCAAGTTTTCCGAGCGCCCACACGATGGCATACGCCTCCCTTTCAATTGCCGACCACTTCGCCTGGCTCTCACTGAGTTTCTTGCTCAGAAACGCGATCGGTCTTTGTGTTACGACCACCTCTTGGGAGAGGCACGCGCCAACCGCAAATTCCGAGGCGTCCGTCGTCACAACATACTCGCGATCAGGATCGGGTGCCTGTTAGCGCAGGCAGTGCCACCAGTTCAGCCTTCACCCCACGAAAGGCGTCATCGGCAGCCTTGTTCCACGGAACTACATTGGGAACCCTTCGGTGCGTGAGCTCTGTTAAGGGAAGGACAATTTCCGAGTATCTGGGGATATAGTCACGGTAATAATTAAGCAGCCCTAGTAGGCTTCGCACATCCCTCTTCGTCCTTGGTGGCTTTAGCTCAGCGATCGCCTTAACCCGCTCAGGGTCTGGCGAGTGGGTTCCCGACCCCACCACATGTCCGAGGTACTTAACTCTAGATTGAGCGAACTTGCACTTCGTGGGGTTGGCGGTGAGCCCCACATTTTTGAGCGTCTGATGTACTGCACGCAAATGGTTCACGTGGTCCTCCCACGATTCCGAGTAGACGGCTACATCATCGATATACGCGCAGGCGTATCCCCTGTGTTTTCTTAACACCTCGTTCATGACTCTCTGGAACGTTGCCGCCGAATTTCGAAGTCCATAAGGCATAACCTTCCATGCGTAGAGCCCCCTGGTTGTGGCGAACGCGCACAGTTTCTGCGAGTCATCGTCCAGAGCGATCTGCCAATACCCCCGCGTCATGTCCAGCACAGAGATAAAATTTGCCTTCTCCACATCGAACAACAGCTCAGTCATGTTTCCCATAAGAAAACTGTTTGGTTCGGTCACGGTATTCAGCTTTCGATAGTCAATACACATTCGAACCGACCCGTCCTTTTTTGCCACACACACAATAGGGTGCGCGAAGGGACTGTCAATTGGGTAAATGAAATCGCACTCCAATAATTGGGTCACCTGCCGCTCCACTTCACTCCACAATGCGATCGGCACTTTGTATGAATAACTCTTTGCCAGCTTGGCGTCAGGAAGGAGCGTGACAGTGTGAGACCCGATTTTGCACCTTCCTGGGGTGTCCGAAAACACTTCCGAAGATTCACCTAGCAGTTGATCTAAATCCCGCCTTCGCTGCTCACTTAGCTCCGGGGCCGATTTACTTTCGCTCCTCGCGTTTCTATCTTTCTTTATTCCAAGTGGGGTGCTTTCCACTTCCCCAAACTCTTGGTCAGTTTCGAAGATTACCCCCACGTTACCAATTCGGGCCAGATAGGATCTCAGACGGCTAGCGTGAATCCATCTTTCCACATTGTCTGCCGTTTCAACAATGTAACTGTTCTCCCGTTTTCTTTCTTTTATCTTTGCTGGGCCAATCCACTTCGGCTGCAGCTTTCCGACCTGCCCAGTTTCAAGAATTAGTACCTGATCTCCCGGGCAGAACTCCTTCGGTTTCGCCCTAAGGTTGTACCTGTCAGCGTAAGCTCTCTGTACGACTTTGGTTCGACTATCCACCACTAGTGCGGCCTCGGCCATCGCCTCTCGGAGTTGCTTTAGGTACTCGGCGGCCGGCTTGTTCAGTCCAGCTGGGGGTGTCCACTCGCCCGTCCATGACTTTTTTAGAATACTGAGTGGACCGTGCGGCGATCGCCCGTACATCATCTCGAACGGGGAAACCCCTGTAGTGTCATGCGGTACTTCGCGGTATGCCCAAAGCATGCACGTGATGTATTTATCCCAGTCGCGATTATGGTCGGCGATGACATGTCGCAACATTGCCTTGAAGGTTCCATTCCATCTTTCCACAATTCCGTTGCTCTGTGGGTGTTCAGGCGTTGAGAACCGAATTCCGATTCCCAATCGCTCCGCTAGTTCGCCTGTCAGTCTCGATGCGAAGTTTGTGCCCTGGTCGCAACAAATTACCTCAGGCGTCCCATACCTTGTGAACACCTTCAATAGTGCCTGACATGTAGCCTTTGCCGTTAGTGCTCTCAGCGGTACCACTTCCGCCCAGCGCGTGCATAAATCCACCACGCTGAGAGCATATCGGTATCCGCGTGCCGATGCCGGTTCCAGGGGACCGATACAATCCATATACACCACATGGAATGGTTGCTCGGGCCTAGTGAGTGGCGTTATTGGAACCCGATCAGTCGTCTTTTTCCGTGCGAACGTCTGAAAGGTATGGCACGTTTGGCAATGTCTCTTAACATCCGCTGCCATGGCGGGCCAAAAAAACGCACTTCTAATCCTCTGCTTTGTCTTACGCTGAGAAAAATTACCCCCACATGGCATATCATGAGCGAGTTCCAGCACCACGCGACGACGAGTGGCCGGAAGTACCAACTGCCTGGAAACCTTCCCCTCGCATTCCTCTTTGTGGAACAACAGTCCGTTTTCGACTAACATTCCATGAGTTCCCTCTTTAACCTGCACCCATGCATCCGTTAAGGTTGGGTCTTCTCTCTGCTCTCGCGTAAAGTTGGGGTCACTTACGCTACCGTCTACCTGCATTTCTTCTACCTCCACGGCTCCAACGGCAGCCTCATCGACTTCCCCCTCCTCGATTTCAGGTTGGCACATACCATCGTTTTCTAAAACCTCAGTCGTCAGTGAGTTATCCTTCTGAATTTGCTTTTCCGTGGTGTCTATTTCTCTCGCCTCATCTTCCAACACACGCCTAACTCGTTTCAGCTCCTCGTATGCTTCCGTACTAAGCAACACATTAAGGGCACTCGACAGCTCCTTTGTCACCGCACACAATGTCGGCACCTGCTGGCTGACGCTGCCGCCCTCCTCCGATAGGCTAAGAGGAACATAGACCAAGTCTGCAGACACCATCACCCGTATTCACCAGGCGCGAGTTGCGCCTGTTTAACCACTGACTAGCGACGTCATCGACTAAAAGGATCACGTGGCAAGCGATAGTCGCCGCTAAGTGAGCGCTTGGTATTCACCGGTCGTGTTTAGGGCCTAGTCGCCCCGTGCGACTAAGGAGTCGACTAACAAATCTTAGACATGGGGTAGGGCTAGTTTGGCCGGTGTTTAGCGGGCGACTAGCGGCTTAGCGCCATGGCCGACTCGTATCACCGCTGACCGCCAGCGCTATAACAAAGCACTTACTGTCTCGGAACGCTGGGGGACTTATATAGAAAGAATCGGAGGAGCGAATATTGAGTAAATAGCCATGTTCAACGCCCAGAGACATTGCTAAAGCGATATCGGCAGGGTGGTGGACGGCGCGAAGAATCGCATTTACGGGCGCTTCCATATTCGTTTATGTCGCTGGCAATGCGGCTTCCGTGTTTCTCCCTGGCGTTGTTTTGAAATTTTTCTTTGTAAAACTCTGTCTAAGACAAAATGTCTCTCATTGTAACTTTTTTTTCCTGATAAACATTTAAATATTAGTTTTTATAGGATAAAATACCCATTTACGCAGCGGCGTTGAAGTTCGCGTGCCTGTGGCCTATCTTTTTGTGTCACTTCCGCTTCTTAGTTCTGATTAGATAGTCACCCGCTCGCTTCGCGCTCGTGAATACCGCAGAACATAATTGCTCGTTAGTCGTGGATTTCTCGTTTAGCCCGCGACTACTTAGTCGTGCTACTAACGTTAAAACAGCGCTAGTTAGTCGTGCCTGGTGAATTCGGGTGCATTTGTCCAAACGCTCCCTTTAACTTTATCTTTCCACAACTCTGCTCTAAGCACGACGCGGGCACGACCTCTGATCTCAGTACTGTGATCTCCGATCCCGAATCTAAGCATGCCGTAACGGGCTGGTTCGCTGCCAGTAACTTCACCCACTTAAGTGCTGCACCAGCTTCTCTTACATGGCTCTCATGTATCTCCTCTGGCTCAACTTCCTGCTCCGGAAGCAACGTCACGTTAGCCACCACTTTGCCCTGCTCGGACCTTTTGCGGTCCTTCTGACTTTGATCCCTCTGCCGTCGCGCCTGCGTGCACTCTCGCTGAAAGTGGCCCACAACGCCACAGTTAAAACACCTCGGTTGGTTTATCCGCTCCTCATCACGTCCTGTGCTACCGGACGCGGACCATCTAGTCTCCTTCGGGTTCTCGTACCTACCCCTGTTGGGCGGTTTTGCAAATGGCTTATCCTTGGCAGAAGCCTTCTTGCCCCGGCAGCTTTCCTCGAAATTTTCGGCAAGCTCCGCTATCTCTTTTGGCCTGAGCCACCCGTTCGTTTCATTTTGAAGCACATGCGTTCTCATGTCATCGGGGATCACCTGTTTCACTCTGTCTGCTATTATCAGCTCTTTCAGCTCATCAATCGTTTTAATCTCTCGACTACTTAAGTAGTATAACGAGAACGTCTCTATACTTAGTTTCACCTTCAGTCCGAGCGCAGTGGATGCTACGCGCCGTCCCAGCCATTCCAGCGCAGGGGGAGTATCGCGTGATCTCGAGCTCCGTGTGTCGCTCCGCCCAACCTCAAGGTCACGTGATACTCTCCCGGCGCTGGATTGGCTAGGATGGCTCGTAGCGTCCGCTGCGCTCGGACTGAAGGTGAAACGAAGTATAGCTTCGTGGTAAGCTGAGCCCACGACTCTCCCTCTTCCCTACGTGCTGCATAGAATAATCTTCGATATTCATTTGCTGTCATTTTTAGCTCTCTCAGAATTTTAGTCTTCAGTTCCGCGTAGGGCATTATTTGTCCAGACGACTGGCTCGCACTGAACGTTCTCATCTTTTCGTTCAAAAAGGGCAGGATAGCGGCGCCCTGAACCTCCTCGGGAATTTTGAGAGATGCCAACAACGTATCGACGTTCTTAAACCAAGCAGGCACTAAGGACTCGGTGTCTGGCATTTTGGTTAGCACCGCTCTCAGATCCTTCGCGTAGTCTCCCATCCTGTTCTGCTCCCTCTGATCCCGGTCTCCACTGCTTGATCTCATCTGCATCTGCGCCAACTTCAGCTTTTCCAGCTCTACTTGAAGTTTTAAGCTCTTAATTTCCATTTCCCTCTCTTTCAGGTTGCGTGCGCTTTCAGCGTTCTCCACCGCGGATGCTTGATTTTCTCCCACGCCCTCATCGCCTGAATCAGCCATTGTTTCTCTATTTCTTTTGCTCATTGACCTCGTCACCGACATGCAAGACCTCGGAGGAAACAGGAAAGGGTTCCACCTGTTTTGATATAATGCTCTCCCGGGCTTGTCGCGTTGAAGTGATGTCACTCGTGACCGTCAGTGTCCTCTGCCGTCCGCAAAGGTTTCTGTGATATCCTTCCGAATCAGTTGGCTGACGTCGCACCACTGCACGGGCACCAAGTCCGACGTTATCGACGAGGTCTCGCAACTCCCGTCGTCTTCACCTGGGGCTCGACCTTGCCCGTTGCCTTGCCTCCACGACGTGGCGTTGAAGTTGGAACTTCCAAGTCCTCCCGCCGAGGTGTCGACTTGTTGCTTTCCACGCTGGGCCTCAGCCCCCGAAGCCTCCCGCTGAGGTGCCGCTTCGAACTTTTGGTCGTAACTCACAAGTCCTCCCGCTGAGGTGTCGACTTGCTTTCTTTCCCGTTAGGCCTGAGCCTCCGAAGCCTCCCGCTGAGGTGCCACTTCGTACCTTTGGGTCAAAACCCACAAGCCCTCTCGCTGAGATGTCGACTTGTTTTCTCCCACGTTGGGCCTCAGCCGCCGAAGCCTCCCGCTGAGGTGCCGCTTCGTATCCTTAGGTCGGAACCCACGAGCCTTCTCACTTAGATATGGACTCGTTCCACTTGCTCTGGGCTGGTTGTCCTTACTTCGCAGAAAGTCGCCACCATCCTTTCCCGACTGCGCCAGTTACGAAGAAGAGGTCGTTGATGATGATGATTTTCGGCCACTTGTAACAAGAGGCCTGATGGCGAACACGTTGCGAAGTGAAGTTCAGTCAGGTGGTATTAGACTTTGACTTAGATAGATTTATTTAACATAGTACGTTGGTGGGCGCGACCAGACGTCGCCGCCCGGCACTTTCCGTCCTTCCAAATCCCGACGAGGAACCCGACCACCACCCAGCTCGATCCGCCTCAAAAAGCCCCGTCGCCTCCCTGGCCCCTCCGCTTTAGAGTCAAAGTCAGGTTCCCTTTCCCAATTGTCCGAACCAAACGCTGTTTCCCACGCGATTTTCTTTCTGGTCGACGGTTGGTCCTAAAAGCACATAAGCAGAACAACAACCTGCTGTCGTCTCAAACGGATAACCAAAATAAACACACAGAGACCCCATGTTTTCTTCGGCGGTCATTACAAGAAGGCGCCGTGAAGATGGGCGCACCCACGAAACCGGCCCGCTCATACAATGAAAGCAAAGCCGACATGTTCGGCACCGTTTACTACCCGAGAAGCCCCATCCGGCAGTCACCCGTGAGAATGCGTCCCATTGTCCCGGCTCCCCAATTAGGCAGGCGCCCCCTCAACGCACCCCTGAAAGCGACACTCCCGCGACACTCCCCCATTCCTGGCCAAGCCGCCGTCTCCTTGCCGCCCGGGGTGATCCTTCCGACGCCGCAGCAGCGCTTTGACCGAAACCGAAAAAAAAAAGAATGAATAATATGCCTGTACCTAACTGTGTCCAACAACCTAAACGTTGTTATCGACGGCCTCGAGGCATCGGCACTTGTGGACACCGGGGCAGACTACTCAGTATTGAGTGGGAGGCTCTCTCGCCACCTTCGAAAAGTCACGACGCCGTGGGATGGACCACAGATACGAACCGCCGGAGCACACCTCATTACGCCTGTCGGAAGGTGCACCGCTCGCGTCGAAGTTTACGGCGAGACGTATCCTGTGAAATTCGTCATTCTACAACACTGTTGCAGAGACGTCATTCTCGGCATGGACTTTTTGTGTGAATATGGCGCCGTCATCGACCTTGGAGAAAACAGATTGACGCTGCGGACACCTGTTCCGCCTTCAGAGAAACTCCAAACTGCGTCAGCCGCCGTCCAAGTCGCTGCTGACCACGTGAATCTGCCGCCGCGATCAAGTGTTGTCGTACCCGTCGTGACCGATGCAGCTACCCGTGGCGAAGTTCTTCTGGAAGGCAACCTTCAGTTTCTCCTGGGAAGAGGAATAAGCGTCGCAAGAGGAGTAGCTGAACTTCAGGATGGGCGCACTGTGGTCCTCGTGACGAATTTCCGACAAGAAACGCAACACCTGACTAAAGGTTGTGGGAACCATGGGGTTCCCTCTATCCCTATCCAGGCCTAGCTTCGAGCAGGCCGTGGGAGCCGTCGTCACAAATGGCGTCGGCCTCCCGGATACAAGGAACCACGAGGCCGAATTCCCCGAAGGGGCCGGCTCTCCCTTGCCCATTTCGGGTGAAAGCGCCTTCGGCACACCCTTGAGAGTTATAATGGACGCGACTGCTAGTGGCCTCCCCGGGCGCGTCCATGCTCCGAGGCTACATAAGCTGGTCCCGAAGGTGGGCCAGTGGCTCTCGTCGGCGGAGGCCCTCGCTCTACGGAGCTCGGTTTTTCATTGTGGGCCTCCGACTTCCCGTGAATCTGTCTAATGCGGCAGCGCGGGAAACCGACCGGGTGATACTGGCAATTGAGCCAGCACCCAGACTTTTCTTGTTTAAGAGCGAAGCGTGTTGGCATTGCAGTCAATAAACACGTCATTATCCGAACCCAAAGAACTCTTTGTGTTTCTAAGTGGTAACCCCCCCCCCCCCCCCCCAAAAAGGGCAAATCCCACATCTGGCGCCCCAACGTGCGGCTTACCGTGGACTGCAATGACAGCAGCATCCATCTCCTTTCACTAAGATAGCGAACCAGGTCAATTTCCGGCCAAGGATCAAACAGGTGGACAAAGGGAGAGGCGAACGCCCGACACCCAACGCCACTCAACGGCTTAGTGGCCACGTCAGCCACGCACGGACACAATGCAGTGTCTTTTCAGCCGAGCTCGCTTCCAAATGGAGGTGACTAAACGCCCGGAATACGTCCGAGGCATTCCCTTTCGGGACGACGCCAGCCTACTTCGCTGGGGAGGCGCACCTGCGCTTTTCGAGGTCAAGCCCGTTCTCGAACAAAGCACGGTGACGCAACAGGAAGCAAGTGCAGCTTTTCGCCTTCGAGACGGCTCCCGGGGCCCACCCAGAGTGGACACCCCGTCAGCGCACAAACTAAAAGCGTATCTCGGAGCGAGAAAATACGCTGTGCCTGCAACACCGGTCCCAGTCTAGCGAGGTTGCGGAGACCGCCGATGGTCTCCGCAACCGCATTTATTTGCATTATAATTATGGTGCCCTTCGTCGCCGCGTCGACGGACCAGTGGCCATCAGGTTGACCAAGCGACCCCGGAACAAAGGCCCCCAGGAAAACTGAGTGAGTCAAAATGATTTCCTTTTTACTCCGTCTTTCCCTCCCGCTATCAAGGGACAGAGGACTGGCGTGAGCATGGTTTTCGGCTACTAGAATTTAGTATGTTCCGTTTACCCGCGATTGACTCCGGCCAAAATTCAGTGAGCGTCGCACGCAACAATAACGTTAGGAACCTTTCAGGGCCACCTATCGAGTTGCAACCCCGTAAGAGCGACGTTAATGATGAAAACGCCGCGGGGTCCGGGAGCGGTTCAATCGTGCTACCGGACAGTGCAACAGGTTGAACAGCGTTCCGGGATGATTGCGTGTCCGACTAAAGGGGTGTCCAAACAGGACACTACAAAACCCGCGACTCCGACAAATCGTGAAAATTGAAGCGGACGCTTCTATTTTTACGGTCTGTCGGAGTCGTGAAAATGTTTGCAGGAGTCGTGAAAATTTTTGCGATCACGACTGCTCTCCTCTTCAGATTGACGTCACACGCCACCTGCGTCTGTCTCACCTCGCCAACGCCCTCGCGTACCGCCGTCGCCTCGGCTCGAAGGCCAAGGAGGTCCGGCTTTGGGTGGATTTGGGACATTCCTGCATCGAAGGGTGCGTTTCGCCCGCCTCGGATCTGCTTTCTTTGTCGAGATTCACTTTCGTCGTGATGGCGTCCGATGCGGTTCCGTATTGTGAGCGGAGGCCTTGAGCAATTGACCGACAGCCAACAGAGCGTGTGAGTGGCTCTCCGGACCCACGTGATAAGCAGAGCAAGGCCGCCGTGGAGGAAGCGAGGGGGAGATTTGACGGAGGGAAGTTTCCCCCCGGGAAGAATTGACGGAGGGAAATTTCCCTCCGACGGCCGGAAGCGGATCGCGGCAGAGCGCGGCACGATTTGCCGGAGTCGCGGGTTTTGTAGTGTCCTGTTTGGACACCCCTTAAGGTGACCGCCACGCGGTCACTAGACGAGATCGTGAACCACGGCACTCGGAAGTGTTCGTTGGGAATCGATGGTAGCACCGATGAGTTTTTGATGCTCAGCAGAACGGTCCGGGGTGTAAATATGTGAATAGTTGTAAATATTTTCGCGGACTCTGCGGAGTCGGGCGGTGCGTCCGCCGGGCGGTACGCTCGCCACTAACGTCGCTAAGCAACTCGTATTGTTGCAGACGGGCTTTGGCAGCCGGGCAGCGTACTCGCCGGGTCGAGCAACTCGTGTTGTTGCCGATCGGTGCCGTAATAGTCTGGTATTGCTATTGGCACGCGTTTCTTTTTATTTGGGATCGGTTTCTGTTCTTGCTGATGCGGATAAACTCGTGCTACGGCGCTTGGCCTCTACGAACATTGCAGTTCAAGGGGGCTGTCCCGCGCGGCTGGGAATTCGGTGCTCTCCTTTGTTCGCGTTGGCCAGGGCAGCACGCGGCTCCAAGACTTTTCGAAGTTAGGTCGCTGTGCTATACCTGGCCACGGGCACTTGTGTTTTAGCCTAACCCTGTTGGAAAATCTCGATGATGGAAAGATGACGGAAAAGGCTCATACAAGCGTAACCGTAATATGGGACATCCTATACAAGCGAAAAAGGCGGCTCCAGTATAGTGGAATAAGGCGGAATGATACAGGTGGGCGGAACCATACAAGCGTGTCGTATTATGGGACATCCTATACCAGCGTAGTGGATATAGGCGGAACCATGTAGGCGGACGGAACCATACATGCATAACGTAATATGGGACATCCTATACCAGCGAAAAGGCGATACCAGCATGGTGGAGCCATATGGCTCCAGCGTGTTGGTTTCGCCTTTTCACTGTTGTACAGGGCGATTTAGTTTTAAGCTTTACATATATGTTTAGAAAGGTCGTGAAAGCTATATTAATGCGGTTTGTGCAGGCGAGTTATACGGCCAGGCGTACGTAGTATAGGGACCTAGTCGTAACGATCAGTCAGATAATTAAATACAATTTGTTAATCAACTTTTTAATTAGTGAAAATGAAAATATGGTTTCAATTAGAAACTTGCTGAGTCATTGAAAACCACAAAACCAAGTTTTTTTTAGAAGGATATAATTCAGGGGTAGCGTTTTATGCATTCTGTAAAAAGCTTTATTTGGACGAGTTTCTAGGTTTCAGTTTCTTATCAGAGCTCATCTCTGCGCCCACGGTCCTGTTCCCCAGGGGCATAGACACGCAACACACATGCGCCTTGCTTCCCTTCATCCTACAAGGGAGGCGAGGGGGCGGCTTCGCACTGCGGTCACCGGGCAGCTGGACCGCAGGTGCAAAGATGCGCTCTGGTAAGAAACCGAAGTCTGGAAATGCGTCCAAATTGACCATTTTTTTATAACGCCATAAAATGCTACTCGTCTTATATCTTTACAAAGAAAATTGATTTAGTGTGTTTTGATGATGCTTAGCAGGTTTCTAATTGGAACCATGGGTCTATTTTCACTGATTAAAATTTCACGAACATACTATACTTAGAGAGAGGCTGAAGCAGTTTTGTATTTGAGAAAACACTTTTAAATCTTCTTCATTCGACCTCCAGAATCTCAAATATCAAAATTATTTGCTAATTTAATTAATCAAGGCTGCATAGTCATTTTTAAAGCGCTGTGAAAGCACCTCCCTAGAGAGCGACGTCACAACAGCAGCTTTCAAAATCTTTGTTCACGCATCTTCACCGCCTATCAAAGCTATGCACGCACATGCTATTTTTTAAAAGGGCAGAAAAATGTGTCACGACTGGTGCCAGTGCCGAAGAATATACCTAGAAAACTTGCGATTGGACGCGCGGCCCTTAAGCGACACACGCTTGGCGGCCGAAAGGTCTTCTTACGATGTCACTGTTGGTAGGATGTTTTTTGTGTTTTCTCACGTTTAGTTATATCTTTGAGGAAAACGAACGGGATATTCAGATTTGCGGGATAAAACTACGCTAGAATGAACCTCCATCTAGTTTTCTGAAAGAAGTCTGGCACATCTCTGTAATAAGCCGACGGATCATTACAAATTAGCCTTTTATACTATGCCGCCCTGGCCATATAACTCACGTGCACAGACCGCGTAAATGTAGCTTTTACGGCTTTTTTTAAAAAAAATCTGTAAAACATAGAAAAAAAACTCTGTAGAATGTCCCCCAATACGATACGATTGTATGGTTCCTTCCCCGCTTGCATTGTTCAAGAAAGACTTGTGGACATCCAGCATTAACGCTGGATGTCCACAAGTCTTTCTCATTGGAATGCTGGATGTCAGCGAGTCTCTACATCAGTGAGTGGTTTCAAACAAGCATGATGTTTGCACACCAGTAAGCTCTTATCCGAGGCTCACCAGGACCACTAAGAGCAGAGGCGAAATGTCGTGACCTGGTAAATTTGGTTGCAGGTATTTATTTTTACAAGAACTGCATGCAGCAAAGCTTAACTTTGCTTAAAAGAAGATTATTAAAAATTCAATACTGAACAATGGTGTCCCATGAGCTGTCAGACCAAACTCCCACTCTTGCCACTCAGGAGTTCCTAACTTGTGTGTAGAGGATCAGCACAACCCAGATTTGTGCTGCGAGCGCACCTGCAATATAAAAGTTGAATAAACATGAGATGAAATATGAGACGTTTACAATTCTATGTAACGTGAAATTAGAGCACAGATCTTGAAGAGGAGGATGGGAAGGTGTGCCCCTCCTCCCCCTCCCCTCCTCCTCTTCTGCTCCCTCCCATTTAGCAGGAAACTTCCCTGAATTTAGCGGGAAAATTTCCCCACTAAATTTAGCTGGTTAAGTTTCCCACTAAATTTAGCGCAGAAATTGATGTCACATGACCTCAACACAAATGCAGTTTTTCCGCTAAAAGTAGCAGGGAAAATGACGTCGCATGACCGTGTCACGTCAGCCATAAAAAAATTCAGTTTCTCAGCTAGACTTAGCGGAAATATTAACGTCACATGACCACAACATTAATTCAATTTCCTGCCAAGTTTAGTTGGGTGGTTACGCCGACAGCGACGCCGCGAAACGCGGAAACGGGTGCTAAGAGCTGCGCTAAAAACTAAATGCATCAGGTGAAATAAAGTGAACATTAGAGATACTGTAAGAAAAAGAAGAGAATCTAAGATACCGTTCTCAGATCCTTCCTTTTGTCCGTTCTCAAATGTTTTGATTTCAAGAAATGTTTATCTCTTTATTCATACGCAGAGAAACCCTCCCAGTTTCAGCATGAATGCAATAAATCAATGCAGACTAGACCTTGTAAACTATAATCCACATGAAAATTAATGTTTGCCACATAGTCATGTATGAGTCAGTGGCTCAGATCTCTAAATACATTTGTATTGAGGAACATTCTTGAATAAAACTTCTGGGCTTCGAATTCAACAGTTTGTACTTCCATAAGGAACACTGTATGGCACTGATTTTTTTTTGGTGACACATCAGAAACAGCACAGCACTGTCATCCTCGCATACCTAACAAGAATTTGTATTTTTTTTTAGCATGGCATGTGCTATTCTAATGCCCATACAGCATCCTTTAACAAAATTTCCTTTGTAGAGCTTTTTATTGGTTCTTATTTAGCTCGCACGACAGATTCGGTACCTTGAATTCTCACTCGGCATCAACAGTTTTATATATTAATGTAATAGCGAAAGACAAGATGTATGGACTTGAGTACGGCTCAGCAAGCACAGATGTTGAGAAAAGTACTGAAGAAAACTCAAATGTCAAAATAAAAATAAGCTGGAATGTGGAATTATGGACATGGACATGAATACAGTTAGCAGATTCAATATGAAGAATATGTGTTAGACGCACGCTCAAAGAAACCTGTTGCATCTATATTCATTCAAATTACTTTGCAGAACCCAGCGCTGCAGTCTCAGGTGGGAGTTCGCTGAATGAGTCTACTGAAAATGAGTGTAGACGGAAAAAGCAGTTTGATCTGCGATAATGAACATTACATAAGTGACATGTCATTATTACTGTTACAGTGCCGAATGTTCCAAACTGTCAGTCGCATCATTCTGTGAGTTCCCTCCGTACATTACAGGGTTTGGCTCTCTCGAATGCTTTGCGAGAAAAATGATGAACTGGAAATATCTAGAGTAGTTCTAGAAAAACTATTTCCAGAATCTTATCTCAGCATCGCAAAGAATATAAAAAGTTTCTAAAGACAAGGTTAGTGCAGGAGTTGAATAAACTAAATACTTTGTTTTTCGAAACCATCTTGCCGTAGTAAACATATGAAGTTCCCCTAGGTAGAGCTAGTCATTACGGATGATTGTGCCCATTGCGTACCATAAAAATTTATTTTGCGACCTACAATATTTACAAACTGAATTAACTCTGAATAAGTGGACCACTTGGCATTAAAGATTGGCCTCACCATGACTGTCTGCCAACATCTACATAATAATTTCCATGAGCCTATGTATTTCAAGAAAATATTTGGTGCGAGCTGCTTAAAACACAATAGCACTTTTTAGCAAGTGCTGATTGTTGGGCAAGTTGGTACGGTACGTTAGAAAACATGATTGTGCTTTGAAGACGGGGACATAGGAAGGACAGACACCACAGAGTGCTAACTTTCAACTGATTTAATTCAAGAACCTCGGCGTAGAAACACACTGCGTCACCGCACCACATCTCAACCAATCCGTGGCCCTGCCACGGACCGCAAGTACGCCAACTCCTTATCCGCCAAGTCAATTGACGCCACACTGACACAACACGTGCCGGAACTATTTATAGCATCAGCCTCCATAATCTCTCTAAGAGTCATATCTTTGTGCCTAGCAAGAACAGTAGACTGAGCAAATAATGGTTTGCACTCGCAGTCATGATCTGTCGTGTCACTGTCTGACTGCGGGTGCAAACCATTATTTGTTTCATCTATTGTTCTTGAGAGGCACAAAGATAGGACTGTTAGCGAGATTATGGAGGCTGACACTATAAATGGTTCCGGCACAAGTTGTGTCAGTGTGGCGTCAATTGACTTGGCGGATAAGGATTTGGCGTACTTGCGGTCCATGGCAGGGCCACGGATTGGTTGAGATGTGGTGCGGTGACACAGTCCGTTTCTACGCTGAGGTTCTTGAATTAAATCAGTTGAAAGTTAGCGCTCTGTTGTGTCTGTCCTTCCTATGTCCCCGTCTTCCAAGCGCAATCATATTTTCTACCGCACTTTTTAACACTAATAGAAAGCCTGTAGTGGGCCACAACTTAAGCAGTTTTCACTTCATTATAAAGAGCAATTACACATATGTGAACCATGAATATAGGCCTGCACTGAATATTTTTCTTAAGCTGAACGTGCTATGCTCTGTTTACTATATAAATCTTTGCAGAGCTGACAATGTGCAAGTTCCTGTTTTTTTTATATTTCACATGTCCCGACTGGTGAGTGTGGTAGGGACATAAGATTGATGACACCAACGAAACACAATGATTATTTTAAGAATTTGTTTGGGTATAGCACGAGCAAGGCGATCTGCGGGAAGTTATTTCTGTGACACCGTCGAACCTACATCCGCGGGCTTTAAGTTCACATGTTAATCATGTCTGCAGACTCCTTTTTGTAATTGGAATTTCATCCAACCCAAGATTTGAATATGTTTTTTTTCATTTTAGGCTTAGTAGTGCTTTTGCTGTTCTATTAATAGGTAAGAAAAATGCTTATTTCAAGTGGCATACCTAACACCTGGTGGCACGAGGACTCCCCTGTCGTGACGCAGACCGAAAGTCACAGCCAGGGAGATACTGCGATGCTCTTGTTGCTGGGATTACCTCCCCCATGGTCCTGCCCAGACCACAGAAAAAGATTGAGTCCAAGCTTGTGGCCACTAGGATCTCCAGATCTTGAGGCACCCAAGTAGCTGAAAATAAAAACAAATCACAATCAAGTACTTGGCAGAGCTACATTAGAATGGCTAGCATATTCTTTCGTGATCAGCACATAGATCCTCTTATTTTAGTCATAGTCACCCCCCAGGACAAAGCTACGTAGGCGTTAAAATGATGGGTACCGAATTTAGGTGAATGATCAAATGCATTCATTTAACCCCCTTTCGCCCCAACCTGAGACTTCTGTCAAATATTCACATTCAACTGTAAAGACTACAAATAAAACTACTACTGCAATGCAAAGCCGTATAGTGGGAGAGTTTAGCCAGCGGGTGTGGCAACGAAGGCGCCGGAGAGGAGGAAAGGGAGGAGAACGCCGAAGGAGGGAGAGAGAAGGCAGCAGAGAAACAAAGAGGAGACGACCACCATTTTGACGCAAAGCTGTCTGCACGGAGCACTGTTGAGGCTACGTGTCGTCTGCTACGGGCTTATTTATTTTTTTTGCCTAAATAAAAGTGCGTTCAAACATGGAGGAACTTCTTTCTTTAGGTTGTTAAGCCACCGAGGAATAACACTATATCATTTTATTGCCAGAGCCTGCCAAATAAAAGGAAAGAACCGAAATTTGAATATCGATCCCATGCCGGGCGAATGAATGAAAATGGCGGCCCTCCCCGCTCAGCTGGGAGCAGCCTAGAGTTCACGCGCATGCGCTCACGCCTCTTGCTCTGTGCCGCGGGCTGATCAGCTCACTCAGAAGGGAGACGTTACGGCAGCGAAATCATAGACTGCCAGACTCTCCCCATATATGGCTCTGCTGCAATGGAAAGATTTTCCTACCCTCGTGCTCAGCGAGTGTCGACAGCGGATACAACTCCGGTTCATACACTCGCTGAACATGAGGGTAGAGTGTACCAGCAGAGGGCAGGTGTCTGTATACAAAGAGTTTAGTTGGCACACCAAGAGGCTAACGAATAAGAATGGGTACCACTCTGAGCAAAATGCCAAAAAAGCGTGGATCTCGGCTTGACACTAACAGCGGCACACAGTATCTATTTTAGTGACAAAGGGGTACTAAATCATTATTTTCAGCTTCCTAACTAAACTAAATATTCTTCCCGGCTTGCTTTTTAGGAAAATCTCCAAATTTACAAGAACTACTAAGACAATGTCTAAAAAAAAAAAAAGCAATGGCAAAACCAGCATTCGAATTCGCCTGCTCTCCAGTAGCACGACATCTATGGCAGGCAGACCTGCAGAATGAGCAAGCAGTTTAAGAAACTGCTTGCTCATTCATTTAAGAGTATGTCCTATGTATAATTTTTTTTTATGCTGCAAAGCAAGCGCTCGAAGGAGGTTTCACGACATTAACGAAATTTCTTGCAATCAGTTGAGAACAAATTAGAGCAGTGAACTTGTCTTTGCTTCTGGCATAACGTTTTAGTGTTGCCCATGGAAACTCACATAAATTTGAAAATAAAAAAAAAAAAGACTAACCTTCATAAAAAAATCTAACTTTGGCAAAGAAAAGTTACCTTGGAAAAAATATGTACATTATAGTTGTACAGCGTGCATTTGTGTGCTTAACCAATTTTGAGGCAAATCGGCGACAATGAAAAGAAGACGTTTGAGTACAATTAAGGGAAAGACAGAAAGGATGCATACCTACAACAAAAACATTTAGAACGACCACGGGCAGGAAATTCTGGTGAGGCTCTCGGAGCGACTCCCTCATATGGGCCTGCGCAGACCACAGAACAAGATCGGTCAGAGCTTGCAGCCATAAGGTGCTTCATACCATGAAGTTACAGAAGCGGGTGCAATTGGAAGCAAAGTGCATTTCATTTCTCTGAAAAACGAAGAGTTTAATAGGTAGCTTGCATTCATAACGTGATACAGTCATGAGTGCACAGACTTTTCAATGCAGCGCTATATCACCAACTTGTTAACCATGCCGGGCAACACTAAAAACTGAGAGCATTATTTTAAACTATCTCAGCTTAAAGTTAACCACGACAGAAGCCTCAAGCCATCCTTGCAAATTCAGTGCACAAAGCAAGCCATGTGACCTTCTAGTTGGACGCCATGGTACGTCGAGCTTATAATCATGCGTCATGCTGTTTTTGCTGCAAAGGCTTGTAGTTTCAAAAGTGGTCCAGCTTAAAGAGACTAAAAGTATAGACGTTTATGAGTGGGGCCCTCATTTAGTCTGCAGCTACATTGCGAAATAGGACGTTCCAACCGGGATGTTTGCTGCCTGTAACCACACGACCAGCTTGTGCCCAGCGATTGTTCGAGCTGAATACATGTCCTCGACAGTGCCATTATTTGACAAGCATTTCTATGACTGTTAAACATGACTGACTTACAGAGAGACTCCACCTCAACGACTAATGACTTGGGATACCTAACTGAATACTGATATATCAACTAAATGCAAAACAATTACCTGGCAAGCATTAAATTTTTCAAGAGGCTGGGTCGACTCCGCATTAAGTTGAAGGAGTCGATGCGTAATAGGACAATACAAACAAAAATATGCCTTAGAATTCCTTTTGCACCCCCAAAATGATGTGTTTTTGAAGGTAAGGTACACAATGTTCTTGATTTAGAAAGTGCCTCAGCTGTACAAATGCATTTGCAATAAGGGCACTTGCCAAGCCTATTCTACTCAGCTCTGTGCAGGTTAAGCTAAGTTAGAGTATAGAAGTACACGCTCACTGACACCATCTGAAAGGCAGGGAGAAGTCTCCGTTGTTCGACCTCCAGCCCGTCTGCTACCTTCGATGACGTTTCAGCGCCTGATGAGCCTGGAGCGAGCACATCTGTCTAAAGCGGGGTGAAAAGCACAAGCATGTGCTGGAGGACGCCCAGCCATTCTCTTTTTGTCATCGGCTATACTACATATTTTTAGTAAGACATATTTTTAAGTGAGGAAAAGTACTGCAAATATGCAGTCCACCTTAAAGATAACAACAGTTGCCATTCACCATTTTCCAAATAAGTGCTCCCACGTACCGGAACATCTACACATGTGGTGCGTGAGTAGGTTCAGGACTGAGAGGCTAGAAAACGAAGCGCTCGCAAGGCTTGTCTGGCCCTTCCAACCATGCGGGTACATTCGTTGCAAGTTCCCGATTTGTAGACAAAATGATTTAGAATGAGCAAATCTTGTCTACGCCCGAGGTAGAACATTGAATTGCGATTCCCCCATATTGTGCGAACCATCCTTCAAACTGCGGTACCACCTGCAAATAAACTATGTTGTGCTGCGGCACGCGTCCATGCTGCCTGCTTCAGAGGAAAACCACTGCTCGTGTTGAAGACGACATCCCACAGTGGACAGGCAACAATTTTTAACGAACAAAAACAAAATTGATATCATTCAATAGACACAGATAGGCTCACAAAGTGTCGGCACCATGATTGTTGTTGTTGGTTTTACTCTTGCATACAAACAAAGGTGACTTCCTCTCTCCTCTGATGGACAGTAAAACCCCCTTATCTTGGTGGCCCCTATTTCTTCTCGAATCGGTCACAGAGGACATAATCGCAGTCACTGAATTCCGCAAAATTAAAGGTCGCGAAAATTAAAGGTTCGCCAACATTAAGGGGTTTACTGTTCTTCTGAGTGTCACATGATGTTAACATTTCAAGGAGGCTGAAGGTATTGGTTTAAGAAAAAATTGACCTATGAAAAAAATGCCCTTCTCCAGGTTAGGCACGCGAGGTTCTTTTGCACTACCTATAAGGTGGCAAGTTTATTTCGGCAGAGCTTTTGGTAAAACGGAGTCACAAAAGTAGCTACATTTGGCGTCAACTATTTTGTGCTGCATTATAAAGCCAGAGTAGATTCCACAGTGCGTGCTTCAGCAGAGCACTGTTTGTTGCGAGAGCATATGTGGTTTAGTGTTGCATCCCATTTGCATAATCTAGAGAAACTAGCGCTGACAGAGTTGGAGCACTCCAAATATTAACAGCCGACTGTAGAAGCATTGAGAGATGCACACATGCGAACTGTGCATTTCTTAAAGGTGGGTTCGAGCAAAGGTAAAAACAATATCTATACTTACGGCGGCCATACTTGCCTTTCCCAAGCACGACCACTTTTCCCTCGGTAGCACCATCCAGTAAGAAGCACCAGCAACACGCCCATGAGACGCCGCCGCCTCCTGGATTGAATGACGACCCGCCTGAGGTCTTGGAAGGAGATCCGGAACACTGCTTTAGGCCAGATGTTGTATCTGGTGGGGCAGAGACTAAAAGCAAAAATTAACAAATTTATCTGAAGCGCTACATTCCTATAGGACAGCAGTATTTTTTTTAGGCCAGTGATTCGCTTTAATTAAACACAAATGGTTGGTTTATATGATGAACCATCAGCCCCTATTTTTCTTAAGTGTAACGCAGTGTCTAACGTTACGTCCGACGGAACCCGAAATAAAAATTAAAGTTACGCCCAACGTAACTGTCAAGCATTCGAGTTACGTCCGACGTAACCCAAAATAAAAATTAAAGTTACCGTATTTACTCGAAAATAGGTCGAACTCTGTTTGTTGGACCCACCGAGAATAAAAAAAAAAAAAATTCAAATATAGGTCGACTTTTTTTTTATTTTTAAGAACAGGGGAAATTTTGGGCAAAAAACCTTTATTTACATCACTTCACAGCTTGGTAGACATCCTCGCAAATCCGCCACAATACTTCACTGACACCGTTGTAAAATGACGACAAGAAACGAAAGAAGGTGCGAAGCGACGAAAGACAAACTACAAAGACGCAAACAAAGCCGCCGTGTCGCCATGAGCAACACGCGAGCCGAGCCGCCTCAAGCAACTAACAAAAGTAACATCTTTTTTTTTTTTTTGTGCGCGTTTGCGAGGATGGAGGACAAAGTGCATGGCGCATCGCGTTCCTCTCCTTCCCCAATGCCCAGCAAGCGGAACGCTAGAGGTGCGATGGCGAAATCCAATGCCCCAAGAGGTGCGCGCGATAGCGGCATCGGCCACCGCTGTTGTTTTCGGTTGTTTAACAAAAGCCTTTGGAAACAAGAAGCGGCGCAGCTCTACGGCAACGCCGGCTCGGTGACTCGATAGCTTCATGCCTCCGGTACGGTCGCAAAATTTGGTCGCGAATGTAGGTCGAAATTCTTTAGTCGCGATTTCCGAAAAAAAAAATAAATAAAAGAAAAAAAAAAAGGTCGACATATATTTGAATAAACACGGTAGTCAGCTGCGCGACGAGACACACATTATGAAAGCGATTGGTGCGAGCGATCAAGGTGATGAGCGACGTTTTCTAGAAGCCCAGGAACCGAGCGGCGCAAGCAGCGAGTGTGAGAAATCTTCGTCGCTCGGCGCCGGCACTTGTAGCTTCTCGTCGTCGCTCGTCTCGTTGATCGCTATATTGCTTACATGCTGTTCAGAAAGGTGCTCTAAGTGGTTACCATTGCATTGGGACCAGCCTCGCATCCAACCGTAACCAGTCTTGACTTTTTTTTAAGCCGCCCAGGTAGAAGTTAACATCGTACATACATCGTTTTCAAGCATGGCTCCTCGTTCATTGCTCGATTTACTTTTTCGTAAATGACAAACCGCAATGAAGCACAATTATTCTAGTTCAAAATTGTCACGAACACTTGGCACGCATGCTTACACTGTAGCGCACCTAACGTAATTTAAAAGTAGAACGAAAACGGGACGAGATTCGCTTACCGCTTCACGGAAACAGAGTCCTTCGGATCCTAGGCCTAACGGCCGAAATCGGAAGTCGCCTGCGGTCCGGCGATCGGACGAGTTGAGCCGGCCGCGCTGTGCTGACCCCGGCTGACCACGCCTGGTTGAACCATGAGAGGCGTCGTCGAGTTGAGAGCCAGAGACGCAGTAGAAACGGACCGTAAAACATCTGTCCCGTAAAACGCAGAACGAGCCAGCGCCAAAAGCGCTACGTCTGGCTGCGTCGCCATCTCCGCGACGACCGGAAGTGTGTAAACCGGGACTGGCCGGGAAGTTAGAAAAGGCGCGGCAGCGGAAGCCACTGGGCGGAAGCTTCACGTTTCGGTTTCGCTTTTCTCCGACATCGGCCACGGTCGCGGGCTGGTATGTTTGCGGCTGGTTGCGACGACGCGAGGGACCATGAAAAGACGCCGAGTTGGCCGAGTACGAGTCACGGCCCACGATACGAGCAACGGGCCATTTGCCCCTGTCGACCGGCGATGCGGTATCCGCGGCTTAGTGTCACGATCGGTTTGTTGCCGTGCACGTTGACTCAAAGCTCGAAGTTATGCAGTTCCGTCAGTTCCGTTCCGGCACCAGCCGCACCACGTTTTCCGGTGCATCGCACGTGGAGGCCTTTCGACGCATTCAGTGAACGTAAAGATCGCGCCCGCTGTCTTCGGTGCTGTGGAAGAAGTTGGGAGACGGAAGAAGCATCAAAACCAAGGCGTTTGGGACTCCAGTCCGGGCCGCCGGTCCACTCTGAACGAGAGGCGACGTGTGTGTGCACGCTTTGAGGAAGCCTCCACGTTTCGCCGCGCCAGACCTCGCCGATCGCGACCAGACCCCGAGTCCGAGAGGCTCTTGCGCAGCCAGGAACGGCAGCGAGGTAGGAGCTGCTCGTTCTGCGCAACCATGCAGTGCTCTACAGTGATCGGAGCTCTCGGTGTCATGCGTGCTTGCACCGAAGCCGTTGTGACCCCTTCGGACGCGCAAGTCGTACTTCGCAGAGGTTTGGACGGGGCCGCCGTCACCGAGCAGCTCCGCTAAATTCCGCTTACTTATGATCGCAATAAAAGCTTGCGTTTGTTCTCGGGAAAACAATTGCGGGACCGCTCTCCGCGCCGCCGACGAGGTTGGCCGCCACCATGTTCTCAGCTGTTCACTCGCTCCCGCAGCGAGCGCCTTCCGATAATCCTCCCCGTTCCAAAATGCGATGCGATCTTCGTTTACATGGGCTGAATGAATGCGCACTCGCCATCTCGATCCACCTCTGTCTAGCGACTTTAATGCGATGCGCTTTGCGCATTATGCCGTTTACATGACCGCATATTGAATGCGGCAACTGGATTCAATGCGACTAAGTCGCATTCATGTAAACGCGGCTTGTGTTATTTTTCGACATGTATGATGTATGTAACGATACCGGTGGTAAACGATGGACGTTTTTGTTGGAAGATGGCGGTCGTCTTTCTGCATGTATGGTTTAGTTATACCGGTGGTCTTGTGGTATAGGCGTTTCGTTGGAAAGATGGCGGTCGCCTACGTCATCGGACGCAAAATCATACCAGCCGTACCGAGTCATATCGGCGAGCAAACCGGCTGCCAGTATAGACAGACCCGGAGCCATAGCGGTGCCGGTATCTCCAGTTATGGAGAACGCAAAACCAAACTAGCTGCATGTATAATAACAATAAATTACGTTGGTGTCATACCAGCACTGTACAAGCAGCAGGTTTGTTTCTTGTACGTTTTTCCAATAGGGAAGGTAAAAGCTAACATGTTTGAAAAATAACAATGTTGGCGAGCCTGCCCGATTGCATCCCTGCATCGTTTCAATATCACAAGAAAGGACAGGGTGGTGCATTTGACATTTCATTGCGCCCGCAAATCGAAGCGATTAGGCATCGTTAGCAAAAGCAGCTACAAAGAACTTTGCCTCTTCGAATAGTCACCAACAAATCCATTGTCCGGGGTGACGCGAGTCAGCTTGGTATGTGGACATCCGTGTTCGCATTAAGCGGAGTCGTGGAACTATTTTCACAATAACTACGCAAGCCGAGCCAGTGCGATGCACGTGACTCACGGCAGAAAAGACACTTTTGTCTCTGCCTCTTTTTATCTCTGGGTCCTTGAGCACCCAGTGATTGGTCGAGTGTCCTCACTTGGACGGCTCGACCTTGCTCGGAATTTCCGAGGTTTCTTGGGGAAAGAAACGGGAGAGGGGGCAGAGCGCAGGTTGCATTCCAGTACCAGGCGGGTGTGAGTCATGGCGCGGCCCACGAGGGGAACAACAATGCCGGGGCAGCGTCATCATTCGCCGGGGCAACGTCATCATCGCCGAGGATGCCTGTCCCCCTGCCGGCCCGAAAGACTTGGTCACTTCCGCTGTGATCAAGATGGCGTCATGTGTCCTCCTGCTGCCTGGTTCCGTCTCCAACCATGGGAACCTGGAGCTGGGGCTTCGCTGCCATTCATTGGGCTTTGAGTGTCATTCCCCGACACACTTCGCCGTCACGGCGACCCTGCTGCTGCCCCAATCTGCGGATTCCAGTCCCGATGCCTGGAGCCCGCTTGCAAGCCACATGCACTGCGGGTGGGCGCTCGTGCCGACGCCAACGACGGGGCGCGTCGTCAGGGTACGCTCCGGCGTCGTCATTCCTGGACTTCGGCCAAGACATCGTCCTGTCCCTGCGCCATGGTGAGCCTCGGACTTCAGCACCGGGAGCGTCCCCAAAGATTTTTTCATTTGTCAACCCTAGCATGTGGGGGTCGATACCGGACGCAATAGTTTTTTTTCGGTTTCGTTTTTTTTTTTTATATTTTGTTTGTGAGAGCCGGTAGGCCGTTTTATTTTTTTGACCTACCTTAGCCTTGAGAAGGGGGGAGTGTGGGAACCATGGGGTTCCCTCTATCCCTATCCAGGCCTAGCTTCGAGCAGGCCGTGGGAGCCGTCGTCACAAATGGCGTCGGCCTCCCGGATACAAGAACCACGAGGCCAAATTCCCCGAAGGGGCCGGCTCTCCCTTGCCCATTTTGGGTGAAAGCGCCTTCGGCACACCCTTGAGAGTTATAATGGACGCGACTGCTAGTGGCCTCCCCGGGCGCGTCCATGCTCCGAGGCTACATAAGCTGGTCCCGAAGGTGGGCCAGTGGCTCTCGTCGGCGGAGGCCCTCGCTCTACGGAGCTCGGTTTTTCTTTGTGGGCCTCCGACTTCCCGTGATTCTGTCTAATGCGGCAGCGCGGGAAACCGACCGGGTGATACTGGCAATTGAGCCAGCGCCCAGACTTTTCGTTATCAAGAGCGAAGCGTGTTGGCATTGCAGTCAATAAACACGTCTTTATCCGGACCCATGGAACCTTTGTGTTGCTAAGTAGTAACCCCCCCAAAAGGGCGAATCCCACAAGGTGCAGCTGTGGGCCATGTCGAGGAGCTCCGAAACTCCGCCGAAGTCGCCGCGATTGCTGAAGAATCATCGCACGCTCAGCAAGACTTTACGTCGCCAGCGCAGCTCGACATTGACCCTAAGCTTCCGGACCTAAAACGACAGCAGCTGAGTGATCTCCTCACCGATTACCGGGACTGCTTTGCGACGTCGTCGAAGGTGCGCCAAACTGCCGTTGCGAAGCACCGAATCGTTACCGAGGACGACGCGCGCCCTGTGCATCGATCGCCGTACAGAGTCTCCGTTAAAGAAAGGGAGGTGATTCAGGAGCAAGTCCAAGAGATGCTGAACGACGACATAATCCAGCCCTCAAGCAGTCCTTGGGCCTCTCCAGTCGTACTGGTTAAGAAGAAGCACGGAACGCTTCGGTTCTGCGTGGACTACCGGCAGCTGAACGCGGTGACGAAGAAAGACGTCTACCCACTCCCCCGCATCGACGACACGTTATACCAGCTGCGCGCGCGGCAATATACATTAGGTTCATAATAAATAAGTTTGTATGAAGATAAGCTCAAAGTAACCAAAATAGGAGTAATAATGTCAGCTGAGTTCAATGATAAATCAGTTGGAGCAATAATAAGACGAAGTAATCAAAAGAGTAATCATAATTGCAATTGTACCTGTATCATCTGAACTGTAGCAATGTTAAGTCGAGTAATAAGAAGGGTTAAACAAAACGTCCATTCAGCTAAAATAAATTCGAGTGCTCCACAATAACTCAATATTACAAGAAGAGTAATCAACATATCAACTAAGGCTTGTCAATAGTGGGACTAGTAACTCCAAGTAATCACAACAGGGATCAAATGATCAGTTGTCCCACCAAAAATCTAATTGTATAAACAATTATTCTGAGTTACCAAATGTGTAAGCAAACACAACCGCCGAAGACGATAAGGGCATATATACAGGGTGTTTCAGAGAACTCAGGCCAAATCGCTCCTGCGGAAACTACTGATCGCAACAAAAAAAGGCTTGTGCTGTTTTGGTCCTGGGCCAGGAGCCCATTTAGGAAAATTATTAAAGTCCGGGATAATTTAGCTGTTAAATATTTTTCCGTAATTAAAAAATGTTGTGTTTAAGGGCATGGTTCCAATTAGAGAATTGCTCAGCATTGTCGAAAAACACTAAATCAACAAACTTCAGAACGATAGAAGGAATGCGAAGGCATTTTACGTATTTCTGAAAAACGGCACAAATTCGATGGGTTTTTAAGTTTCGGTTTGCTATCGGAGCGCACCTCGGCCCCGGCGGCACCGCGCCCCGAGGAGAGATATACTCCGTTCCACCTTCAGTATGAGCGCAGTGGACGCCACAGGCCATCCCAGCGGATCCAGCGCCGGGAGAAAATCGCGTGACGTGCCGGTTGGGCAGAGGGACACAGGGAGCTCAAGGTCACATGACACTCTCTCCACGCTGGATTGGCTGGGATTACTCCTAGCGTCCGCTGCGCTCGGACTGAAGGTGAAACGGAGTATAGTGCAACCTGTCTCTGCTGCGTCGCGCGATGACAGCGCAGCAGAGGTTAGCCTGAACAGATTATTTGCGGCCGAGACCAATGTAGGTGCAATGGTTTTGGTTGCAATGGTTCTGTATGACCAAGATATCACCCAACACCTGTTTTATTTGCGATAATTCCTCTAAATGAAGCAGAGCGGCAGTACGCCGCACAAGAATGCCAGTTGTTTGGGCTATCGACAAAATTAGGGCGTACCTGGAACGCACCCAGTGTGAGATCCGCACACAACATGCCTTCTTAAAGTGAATGTTCCAAACAAAAGAAACATTGAGCCAGGTATGCAGTTAGTTGTGAGACAGCGGGTTTTCAACTGTATTGTGAAATATCGACGAAGAGCAGATAACCTTGCAAACGCCTTGAGTAGACTTGTAGTGCCAAAGTTTGCAGCTTGATCACTTTAGCCAACGAAATAGACAGGGCAGTGATTTTCAGTTGATGTCCCACCGCCTTAACGCTAAATACATTTTAAAGAAGCGGGTCCCACACAAGAGTTGAATCTGACGGCCCTGCGTCATGCTGGTAAATTGGACAAACAGTAAAGGCGAAACCAAGAACTGGCTTGGATGACTAACTATTTGGAACATGGAACCTTTCCTTCTAACCGATTTGAAGCTCGCCAGGCTTTTTATGCTCGAGACCGGTCATGGCTTGATCAAGTGTCTACAACGAATCTCCTTTTTTTTTTTGGTACAACTCATTCAACCTCACACAGATAGAAGGCGAAATAAAATTAAAAACAATGTGTTTGTCAATGTTGTGACAAATTTATTTACCTCAGTTTTTACGTATGCATCGATTCTTGCCCCAATAAGTATTTTATCAGACAAGAAAGAGAAGTTAAAGACTGGTATTAGAAGCAGCGAGATCATATTGCCGAATTTTCTTGTTGCGAAGAATCTTTAGTGACTTTTTAAACTTGTTCTCTTTTGCTCAATTAGTTATGACGCGAGCAATCATCTCCACCTGGGGATACGCTCGGCAGCTGCTAACGAGCAATGAACGTCCCCGAGAAATTTCAATGTAAGTAATATAACTATATGAGCGCTTACTAAATATACGTTCAAAAGGAGATTTTATGATTGGGTGTTCTCAAGCTGTTATCTACATGCGACTGAATATGTATTTATAAGAACGCGATGTAGGTGCATGCGTAAAAAGACTGGTAGACACCGAAACGTTTAAGGCATGGCCGAGATTTATTAAATAAGGTCATATGAGCGTGCTGCCGAGGGCGGCAAACGCACCATCCTCAAGGGTTTGTAAAATTGTGAAGCTCTGGCTGCAAAGTTGACAAGGCATCAACATCCGGCTGTTTGAACCTCACATTCTGTATGATAATAGCTTTTCAGAGCAAATCGGCTCAGCAGTGCCGTCACCAGAATGGAAAAAAAATTAAATCAATTAAACTAGATAGATTTAATTTCAAACTTATTTTATTGAAATCAGATTATGTAAATTTATATCATTGTAGCTAAAAATATAGCATTTTTGGCCATTAATGTATTTATCCATATAGCAGATAGACTGATCAATTTGTCCGATTACTGATATGTACCTATCCGAGATAAAAGAATACACTGCAAATTCAAAGTATAGTTTAATTACCAACTATTTATTGGTGTAATCCCCACTATACTAGATAGAAACAAAAAACATCTCGATATTTTTAGTTAGCTAAAAACTTCATTTTTTTCGCACTCTGACTTGTTGCAATAAGACATTGCATTTTTTGTTTTTGCTCCTGTCTGTTGCGTTCTGATTTCCTCGCAGTAGCGGACGAATGAAGTGAAAGGAAGAAATGAAGCTTTACTATCCGATTTGCTCTGAAAAGCAATTGTTTTTGGTTGTATTCAGACTTACATAAATATTTTTTTTGCTCGATTATTCTTTCATTTCAACAAAAAAGACTGCAGGCAGAAAGAATTAAATTATGGCGACAAACGTTAAATACCTAACACTTACGGATTCATTGTTTGCGGGAAATACTGATTTAAATCATAGTGAATATTGGTCTCACTTAAATCATGATTTAAATCATATTGATTTTATTCTCTACCCTTTCCCAGTCACTGACGTCTCGGGAAAGGCAAGTGTCGGCTAATTACGTTCAGGCATCCTGCTTCATGACTCGTTCTACAGCTTTTACACTGGCAAATGTTACAATGCTGCAGAGCGCAGTAATAAAATGGTCGGGGCTTGCCACGCCCTTCTACGAGTCTTAGACTGTAAGTTACTCTATAGACTGCTTCTTATAGTTCCATGAGGGCTGGAACTCATGCCCGCATAAGCGAGTTGAGAATCGGACGAAAATAGGAAAACACAATCCTCGTTCCAGACCATATTTTAAGTGAATGTACTGTACAAAAATTGAGATACGATTCTTACACGAGGGAATTAGCTATACACAAAAATTAGAAATAAGTTTGCAACGAAATGGTGTTGGCGCTTTCTAAGCAATACATATCCTTGTGTGGTTCGTGTTTCGTTGATGTCTTTTTGTGTTTTTTGTTTATTGTAAGGAACGGATATTTGAGGTTACGATTTCCGTCTGATTTCTTGGACTGCTTAATTATTTGTTTTCTGGTACGTGGCGTAGCCTTTACACGCAGGGAAAACATTGCGACAAAGACCACAATTACTACTTCGCGTGCTTTAGGATAAATGTTTAACGTGCTGCATCAAAGCGCGCGAGTGAGGGAGGACGCGGTTTAGTTCGAGTTACTACTTAAAATGAATGCGCACGACGGGAGCCTCGTACTTTACGGATACAAACAGTGCAGACAGATACTTCAGTGCCTTCACTGACATCAAATCTTAAGAATATCACGAATCTTCCCGATTTCTAACCGATTTTTGTAGTTTCATTCGCGTAAACAATCACCTAACTGCAATGTTTCAAAAATTTCACAGTAAAAAAAAAAAATACAAGGAGAAGCATACCAGGTAGATAAAATAGACGCGTTCTTTAAAACTGTCGAAAAAAAAAACGTGGATACTGCGTTTCATTTACTGGTGTCTTTCTGGGCAAAGAAAGCAAATGCAGGTCTTTGCTATTTTTTTAGCAAAACGCTGGGTTTTTATATGGTTATGGCGTAGGTATAGACCAGTCAATGTTAGGCATATTAGCGCAATTCTATAGGCAAGTGCGTTGTTTGACTCTGGGCCGGGAACCTTATGCGACATCTCATCCCAAGGTGAACCACAACGGAAGCTACGAGTCATTCCGGACAACCCAGCGCTGGGAGGGTATACCATGTGTGACTTAGAACGCCAACCGTGATATCACGCGACACTCTCTCGTTGCTGGATTGGACCCGATGTCTCGTGGCGTGCACTGGGCTTTTTTTCATCTCAGATAGAGACCATACATAGAGACTCTGGTTTAGCTAGTGATATGCATGTATTAGAGACAAAACAAGCTACGCGGAGCGCAATTTCGTCCTCTTCCTTTGTAGGGGTTCTGGTGACGTTAGAACACCGATCTTAGATTGGCTCTGATCGGACGGATAGTGGGTAAACCTCAAAGCAAGCTGCCCTGAGTTCTATTGACTATCCTTCAATCAGAGCCAATCAAAGCTCGGCGTTTCGACATCCCCACATCCCCTGCCAAAGAACCAGACGAAATGGCGCTCCGCATAGCTTCAACAGGCTCATTTCAAACCTTCATCAAGTAACATTGTCGGTGGACATTATACTTGGGCAGGAAGCGTAGAGTGGCGACGCCTGGCAGTGGCCAAGCGTCGCCACCATAGGGCCATAAGCAGAGGGCATTCAGCGCCATAAGCAGAGGCGGGTCTGATAAAGGGGCGGCCAGTCTGCCTGTCGGGAACAGGCGAGCGGCGGAGACTCTTATTTCAGCAGTCCCCGTGTGCACGTGCGCACCATGTCCCAGGTTCTTCTATGCGGTTTTAAGACCATCGGGAGCCTTAATAGGCCGAAATGTTTATAGCATATTCTAGAGTTGTTCTTTGAACACCAGTTTGATTTGTCTTCACAACTAGAATAAAATGTGGACCATTAGAATTAAACTTTGCTTGCTAGAAAACAGTACGCAAATCGGAATGGCTGCAATGTGATATGCCAGCTTGGTGTAAAAAGGTGACAGTCAACAAAGTGTACGTGTGAGAAGGATATTTACGCCTCGCAAGAGCTTTTTTTAAAAAAAAGCATCCTGTTTTCTGCAGGCCGTCACATTTCTTACCAGACTCAGCATTAAATTTGGCTGCCGAAACAAACAAAACTTTATGTGCTACAAAAAACAGTATTTGAGAACTCGCAGGTTTGGAAGGTTTTGGATGCGACCGCACGTGCCTAACGTCTATGTACGCGTACAACTACGAGTGCCGGAACGGCCGACGGGCCTCTCGGTTGAAGGCCTAATCACCTGATTGTCGACGTCACAGCGAAGCAACAATCGGCCCGATTGTTCCCACCGTATTTCCCTATGTGGCTGTCGATGTGACTCGTAAAACAACTTGTGTAATTAGGTTATTTTGCCGGGAAGTCTGCAAAACCACTTTCCAAGCAGGCACATCAATTATCGTTCACTTTAACAAGTACTATAAAATTCACTTACTTGATTCGTCGCACTGTCGTAATCCACTTCTGCGGCCGTGTTGCTTCCCACACTCTAAAAAAAAAAGGTGTCAAGGGAGAGTAACTGCCCTAAGTTACCCTCCTTTAACCCTATCTTCATCCAAGTTACTCTTTCACGACCGCTTCTTTCGATGATACTCTCCCTTAACCCTCACTCGAACTCTAGAGTAACTGTAGCTAGAGTTAGTTTCTCCTCGCGATATCACGGGCTGTCAACAGATGGCGCCGCTATGGGGTCGGCGCATTTTCGACGCTGCTCGGCGCAGATTTTTGTTGTTGTGTTTTTCTTTTTCCGGGGAAGGTTTTTTTTTTTTCCCTAGCCGCTTCTTTTTTTTTTTTTGGGGGGGGGGGGGAAGATGGGCAAGGATATTTTAATAAGTGAGTTGATACAGCCTACCTTTACTTAATTTTGTCAACGCGCAATTCAAATGTTTTTTCTGCTAATTAAAAAAAAAGTGCAGAATTTAAGGTGGTTTTTTGCTGCTCCTTTGTGCATATGCGTCGCCAGCGATACGAGCTTATAGGGACCACCAAATGAGCCAGCCGATGTCCGCGTCTATGCATCGCCCTCCCGTCGCGGCCAAACGCATGGGACTTTCGCTTTAGATTATTATGCAGACTTATGATCTTGATAGAAAAGCTTCGTACCCTAACTAGGGGTTTATGGACTGCACTTCGTGTCAGGAGAAGAACATTTTTTGCCTCCAACATGGTGACGAGGCACTGATAGTAGACGACAATGTTGGTTTTGACCTACAGTTTAGCCGGAAGTGACGTCAGCTGCAACAAACGTATACTTAGAAGCGCCAGAAAAAACAAACAACCTAACTGAAAGAAGTAGTAGTGCAAACTCAGAGCGGCTACCGGCAGCTCAATTTTATTTGGAAAACACGAACATATTTGCACACCAGCGGCGTAGCCAGGGGACGGGGTGTTGGGTGTTGAAGGGTCGGAACACCGCCGAAGTTTCATGGTTGTCCCCCTTTACCCCTTCCGCTTTTCCAATGTCAGTATTTTTTGTGTGTGTGTTTCGTTTCGACAATCCACTACGGCGAGGGGCGGTGCATGCCCGCAACATACCGAAGCAAAACGAAAAAGACGAGGCTGTCCGTGGACTGCGTGAAAAACACATCTCCGGCTCCGGCTCTTCGAACAGCCCTCTCCAAACTCGGCCACGTTTGTAACCGAAGCCTTTCTTCAGGCTCGCAGGTGCGAATGGCTTAGCTCCCGACGTCATAAAAGCCGCGAAATCCTGACCTCGAAAGACGCTGGCCTCGCTTCGGGGAATGCAGGCGGCTTAACTAAAGTTCCCCTACCCTTTGAGTGTCAAGGGCTCGACGACAATCTCAGGGCAGCACAACAAAATTCCAAAATAGCAATGATTTGACTTTACGAACCCTACAATGCGGAGAAAACCGGACGACAAAATGACAAACAGCTAAGCGGTTTTTTTGTTTTTTTTTTGTTTGTCTTTTTTTGCTCCGTCTTTTTTTTTTTTTTTTAGGGTTCACTCGCCTGCGCTTATTTAGCTTCAATATGGCACAAAAATGCAAAAAACACACACACACAAACATCCCCATCGTTAAAAAAAAAGAAAAGAAGCAACATAGAAAAGCG